>NC_137261.1:20188819-21608819 GCF_053477335.1 Acartia tonsa
TTAATTATTTACATTTTCCTTAAATTTGTTTTAATGGAGGCTTTTCAAGATTAATTTATCAAATATTCATAATTAATAGCTGGTTGTCTGGTGTGTAAAGTGTTAACCAAGACTCGGTGCTAAGCAAGACGATTAAAATGGTTTATAATGTTGTTACATCATAGGGAGGGAGAAGACATTGGATTGTATGGTACTCAAAGATTCATAAAAATGTTCTCTCATTTGTTGGTCTAAAAAATTTGATTCTTAAAAAATTTAATTGGTTAGTTCAAACTAACAATGTCTAAATTTTTCCACAAACAATTCAAATATAGAGAAGTAGTAGTTTATCTTTTTCTTTTGGGATGTACATCCATTTATCGTCCCTTGCGTTATCTTTTAAGATCCATAGTCAATGATAGTAATAACATGGAGAATGTCTTGGCCCTTAAACCGGCCTTACTAATTACCAAACAAGACAGGCTAGGACCTTTAGACAAAGGCCAGTTAATCAAAGCGATTGATATTAATAAGACGTCTGATTCATTTGAAATTAGACATTTTGTTGTACCTGTCCTCTGAATAGATAGATACAGATACAATGAATCTTGTTTTTTTTTAATATATGATTATATTCATTAATCGGCTCAAAAAAACAATAATTAGGCAAACAATCAGACACAAAAGGGAAAATATCAAGAATTGTTATTATCATATATTATATGTAGATGAATAAGTAGAATAAGTTGAAAAAATACAAAATATTTTTACACTGAATCTTACACTGATTAGCTTGGGTTAGGTATATGAATAAAAGTCAGATCCAATTACCAGATAATTCTAGTGCTAGGTATACCTGTCAACATAGAAGGATGCTCCAGGTACCATGTACTTCTGGTGCCAGGTATACCTGTCAACACAAAAGGATGCTCCAGGTACCATGTACTTCTGGTGTCAGGTATAAATGTCAACATAGAAGGATGCTCCAGGTACCAGGTACTTCTATTGCCAGGTGTACCTATCAACATATAAGAATGCTCCAGGTACCAGGTACTTTTTGTGCCAGGTATACCTGTTATCGGCCTTCTGGGGTCAAAATTTAGTATTTTTTAGGCACCTGTATTAACTATTCCTGAATATTGAATGGCTCCTTTGACCGAAATGATTAAAGGTTCCCAAGAATTTATTCAAGAAAAGTTGCATATTTATGCCATTTGAAAAGTCAGAAAATTTTGTAACTGTATCTTTCACATAATTGAAATGAGAGGCAAAAAACCTAAGTTTTACTCTAGTTATAGAATAACTGCTCTTCTCACCTATATAAAACGCATATAAAAATTTCCAATGAACACGTGTATATCTGTATGTCGCGTGGAAAAAAATACAATCATATATTTTTATTCCTATTATGATATATAAATGTATCACATATTAATAATAACAAGGAATACATGATCCATGAGTAACAAAGAGCTTATAGTTAATAATAATTCCCCAAAATGACAAGAACATTTCAGCGTAATTGACGCACAAACAAACAAGGTTAAAGAGTAGATTTTCGTTTGTCATATAAATCTTTTCAATAAATGTAATCTATCTTCAGCTAATAAACAATAATTTACTACCATTAGAATCTCCGTCTTTACGTGGAAAAGGAAATATTGTTTTTCGCTCTTTGCGTAGAACCTGGAACTGTAGAGTAGCTTCGCTTAACATAATTATAACACAACAAAAAAATCTTTTCCTTCCCGAAACACTTCATTATTAGGTATTGACAAGGATCTAAGGGATATGACAATGAATAATTAATTGATAAATTGCTACACTAATAAGGTTAACAACCCAATCAATATTGAATAAAATTTCTAAAGTATTTATACCAACAAATAGCATAATGTGTTGTTTAAAACTTATGGGGTCAGTATAATACACAGTCTAATGTTCCCTTCCTTACTGGGCATTGATTAGAAATACCGAGACAAATAAGCTAAAAATTCAATGTTATAACAGAGTTTTTAATGTTTAAGTATTTAATTGCTTTGACCCTAGAATATAGGGGAGGTAAGAATACTACCCATTGACTTTTATAAGAGCTTCCCTAAAAAGTATAACCAATTTTGACCAGCATTTCTGATATCTTTAAAGTTAGACAAGAAAACCTTAGGACATCTCAAGCTTTAGATTTTCATTAAAATTGGTTACATCAATGTTTAGCTTCTTTTTTTATAAGCAGCAGACACCTGCCTCTAAACTTTGATTTATTTTTGGTAAAAGTTATCCCTATCCCAAGGTACCTATCTATATTGTATATAGAGTGTTTCTACCATAATTTGATTTTGTCACTAATTAGATATTGTACACAGATAGACCTCATAGTTTCCAGGGGTCATAGCAAGAGGTTTATTTGGGGGGGGGGGGGGGGGGGTAGATTTTAAAAAAAGTAGCAAGTTGTGTGTTTGTGTCTGTATGTCTCTTAAATGGCCGGACTGAATTTTCACGGAAGTAATATTTTTCAAACCAAAAAATAACTGTTTACCTTTTGAGTAGAATTCTTTAAATTCTAGGAGGCAAAATCACTAGAACCTTGATTAAACGCGTATTGAAATTGTACAAAAAATATATAAATGTATATTGACAAGACATATTTTTGGTCTTAGACCAAAGTAATATATGTGTGTGTGTAGCCTGTACATTGTGATGAAATAGGATAATAAATCTATAGAAAATCAGATTACGGGACTGATGCTTCATTTAAGGAATACAAATGGTCAAAGAATTTTCTTCTATCTTTTCTACATTCTGAAAGCCATTAGGAGATACAGCAAAGTATTTCTTTTTGGGCAGCAAAGCCACTCTATATTTACAAATGTCTGAAGGTCTTTTCGTCCTTAGAAAATCCGTCTCTTTACTTTTCTTGGCTGCTATTCCTGATACAGAGCTGAATATTTTGTATAGATTTAAGTTTGTGTTTATGCAAAAAACTTTATTTACTTGGCTGCTATAAGAGGTACCACTCTAAAGTTTCATATAATGATATCATCTTAACAACTCATTTTGTCAATCTCCTTGCTTGGATATTTGAATAAATTGCTTTTATATATAACTTATGCTATAACTTCGCGATTACAATGGATATTTTCATCCTTATCTAATCTTAAGATAGGATAGGTCAACCGCTATGAGGGAAGAGTCAATTTATATATTAACTATACCAAAGCCTTATATGGATAGATCAAAACAAGGATAAATATATTCATAACTAGAGCAGCATATTGCAAAATGGAGTCATTTAATAGATTTTTTGGAAGTGTACTGTACATACAATAAAGTTTTATCATTTTTCACTTTATACATTCAAATTTAAGTAAAAATAAAAAAACATTATTAAAATGTCATTTCTGATAGGGAAATGCGTATATATTATAATTATAACTAAATATGTTGTTAGTATTTGTATTAATAGGTTCCACCATGTATGTTCACTCAAATATAGGAATAGGGAAATAGGATATGAATATCCTCCTCTTTTTAATTTACTAGGGGCGATTTCTCTTGGAAGGGTGGTGATACCCTTCCTAAAATAGTTATAAACCTTCCCAGAACCTACAAGAAGCTACATTGTCAAGGAAAAAAGACATCCTGTTACTTTTATATAAGGATTCCTAATCTGCATTTTCTTAACTCACTTAGTTGGAGTGACCCAAAGTTAAAGTAAAATTCTACAGTTGCTCCTAAAAAAATTAAAGTTTCAAATAATGTATTCTTATTAACTTTATCTTATGAAAATAGTATAACTAGATGGTCCATCTGACATCATTTTTCATCAAACACAAAGGAACCCCCCCAGCAAGTAATACACCGCTTTAGCTGCTGAAAGACTGCCACAAGTAGACCTAATACCGCAAATTTGAAGCCTTCTGTTAAATGTTTCAACGAACGACATGTTTGGTATGTATCTCTACTCCTATTGGCTGATTCAGAGAGTATGTCTCAAGATTATCTCTATTCTTATGAATTTCTGTCACTTACCTATCCCTGGAAATTTGTGATGTTGACTAGTAATAGCATTTTTTATCTATCTCTCAATAAAGGTTTTCCTATGGGATTCAAATTCAACTGATGTGCATTTTAACGATAAATCAATGAAAGAAATACATTTACATTTATTTTTTAACACAAATTAAATCAGGAAGTTGCCGGATGTTCGTGTGTTTGTTTATGTATTCGGAACGATATCTGTAAGCTTTACATTTTAATTTGTTATTAAGTTAACCAGGGCAATTCTAGCGTAACAAGCGCAAGAGCTGCGTAACACGACGGACAGACATTACTCAGTTTAACTGTAGGGAAGCTACGCTTCTATCTTCAATAACACAGAGGTTATATTCACAAGTTTATTTGTATACAAGTTTAACAATACTAAAGTCAATATTTACAGAATTAGGATGGGTTGAATACGATAATAGTAGGTTCCCACCCTTATATATTTTGGGTCTGTCCGCTACACAATAAAGTCCATTCACAATGCACATGTTCATTAAAGGTAAACTGACTTGCAAACGAACATACAAAAAACAAAGAAAAGCCTTGCTGATTGATGCACAGTTTTAAAAATAATTATAAAAATCAATTCAAATTATCTAATAGATTATTTCAAGTAACATCTTGAAAAAAAAGATTTTCTAGAAAAAAATCTGCGGTTCTAAATTTATTTCTACGTGTTGCACATATCTCTAGAAATCATTTTATTTTCTTTGAACCTTTCTTTTCTCTAGCTCTCATGGGTTTCAGTTTTGCAACAGTTTCATAAGTTTTAACAGATCTCAGATATTAGCATTTATTAAAAAACTCATAATGAAAAGTCTTTTTTATTATTTCATTCAAAATCATTACAAGATTTTTATGAAATCTAAGTCAAATTTTTGACTAAGAGATTAAACAAAATATTAAACATAAATGTATAATATAGCTGATAAAATTGTAATTTGTAATTAAGATAATCAGGAAATAACATTTCGATAGTTTTTTTTCTGCAAGAGATTATCCATACCCACCGAAACATATCAACCAGACTGATGGACAAATTCATTTGTTGAAAATGTGCGTATTGGTCAACAAAATCGGCCTTCTAATTTAAATAGCAAAAGATAAATATACATCTACCCTTGTAGAAATTGTAGAATTAAAATTTTATGTCCCCTAGAACATTAAGGTTGCAGAGTTGCTTACCTACTAAAAATATATTTGAAAATCAGTGTTAAATTCCTAAATTAAGAATTTTAACTAATCTAGAATCTTCCCATCTATGCATCGGATTAGTATAATAATCCTCATATACAGTGTGTTTTTTTATGAGCACTTTTTTGAAAGCAATTTTATCCCACTTATAGTTATCAGAATTTAATGATTAATGGCTTATTTTCTTCGTTTTTTAAGGGAAATTATGAAACAACCACAAAAATTACAGTTTTTGTTGAAAAAGTACAGTAAAGTTGAAAATTAAAAACTTAGGTGTCAACATCTAAAAATGGTTTTAACGCATTTTTCTTATGTTCAAATATTCTACCTTTTGCAAGAATGGCTGCAAAACGCTTCAAAGTTGAGATATAGAGCTAAAAATTTATACAGATACTATTGGGGACATGTACTAGAATAGGTCAAAGTTTGAAGGCCATATCTCAATCAGGGAGAAAGTACTGGCCCCCCAAAGTCGACTACTGAAAATCCAATTTTGAGCATAAGAAAAATGCGCTAAAACCATTTTTAGATGTTGTCACCTAAGTTTTTTCAACAAAAACTGTAATTTTTTTGGTTGTTTCATAATTTCCCCTAAAAAACGAAGAAAATAAGCCATTAATCATTAAATTCTGATAACTATAAGTGGGATAAAATTGCTTTAAAAAAAGTGCTCATAAAAAAAAACACTGTAATATATGTGGTGTGAGTGTGTGGATGTAGGTGTGTGTGTTGTGGTACTTTTTTGCAGTCCTTTCTTCAAACCCAAAATTTACTATAAAAAATATAGCTTACAAATCATAATATAAGATTAAAAATCCATATTCTACAAAAAAATAAATCTCAGAATAGTTTATCTCGCATCGTATTATATACAGTTTTCCGCGGATATAAAATGTACAACTATAAGATTAAAACCAGTTTTTAGCCCCGAGATGCCGAAGGCACGGGCTAAAAAATTTATTGTACATTTTTGTAGTCGTAGAAAACTGGATTTAATTCTATGCTAGACATAGTTTTTTTTGTATGGATGAGAACCGGTTCTAATCCACTGAATATTAATCGGTTTCGAATGAATACGAGAAAAACATTACAGAAACCAATCATGATTCTTATTTTTTTACTGTAATTTAAAATGCATTACAAATATAATGATAACTAAAAAAAATCCCACTGTGATGCAAGGGGCATGATTTATGACTTTGGGTCTGGACAATTTCTATGTAAATCTCTTTTAATCATACATATAATGTGAAGTCTCCTTTCATAACCGCTAAAATATACATCAGCTAAGAGAATTAAAAAGATTTAACTGTTTGGTTTTTAAGAAAAATATTAAATAAAAGTAATTGGTTTGCTCTATAACTAGGGTGTGTTTGTATGTCTGACTATAAAGCGAAAAAGAATAGCAGAAGATTATCTGGCGCAAGTGGTCCCTACCCGTCTGCTAGTTTTTTTTTTTTTTTTTTTTTTTTTTTGGTATGGACAGTGTTTATTTTTCCGACGCTTTTAGCTGATTTCAAAGACGAGCACTCTATTATTTTTCAAATACTTTATTCTGTCCTCATTGAACATAATTGTCTTGTTGAACTAAATTTCTGTGTAAGAAATGAAGTAACACTTAATGTGACTAATAAATCAGAGAATAAAAGTCACCAGAGTAACTCCTACCAAAACGTAAATGTATGTTTTTAGTGCATTTTTCGTATTAGTTGGACTCTTACTGATCTTCTGTACAAGTCGCTTTTGCATTGGGTCTTGCTGTTGATTTGGAATATCCTTATCAAGTTAAGCAATTGAAAGGAAATAAATTATCCTTATTTGACTTACTTCAAACTAAAAGTGTATATTTTACCATTTTTTGAAATGAGCTTTTCTTAACCTAACCTACCCTTGGAAATATTTTCCCTAAAGATTTCTTATCAAGTTATCATCCAGGGATCTAAAGGGATAGGCCAATGTCCTATAAATTAATGTACATTCCCAATGACGATACACAAATTAACCCTCCTGTAGATAGTATTAGAAAATGTTTAAACACTCAACTTGAACTAACCAATCATAATTAACAACCCAATCTCCATTCCTTTCCTGCTTATCATCGGGCAAAATTTATTTTGATAATTTAAATTTCTTATTTTAGGATGAGAAGAATCAGATTCTGACCACAAACATTTGGCTAAATTTGGTAAGTTAGCTTTCCATTATCGCTTCGAACTTATTATTATCCGCTGTATTAGAACCAGTTCTCAGCCAAACTGAAATTTTTTGTAAAGAATAAAACTATTTTTTAAAAACGTACCACTTCGGGGCTAAAAAAACTTGTTTTTTAATCTTATAATTGTACAATATAAATATTCGCGAAAAGCTGTTATAAAACGATGCGATAAATAACTATCATAATGGCAAAATTTAAAATATACATATTGATGGAGAATTGATTATAATAAGGGAAAGGCTAAAAAGCAGTGATTTCACTTAAAATGCATTGAGAACTAAAAAAACAGCCTTATTTAAAAAATTAAAATAAGGGGGCGTGGATAATAGATTTTTTCTTCTTTTAATTAAATCCTACGGGGCCATACCTTGTGGTGGAGCAATAGCCATGCGGGGTTATCATGTACCAAATACAACATAACCTAATTTAGCATAAAGTGAACAAAACACTATCAGCCTCATTTTTAATTTTCAATTTGATTCAATTGAAAGGGGGTATAGAAGGTTTTTAAAAAAAATTTTCTTTGATTTTTATGTAAATTACAGGAAAACTGAATTATTATCTAAGCATATTTAAACGAACAACCTAAATAGACAAAAAGTATTTTACCACAGTTGAAAGAAGTAAAAGTGGATAAAATGTAAATACATGTAGGACTTTGTCAGGGATCTAAAGGGATAAGACAATGGCAGAAAAATTGATGTACATCCACAATAATGATACACAAAACTGCTCATTCTGAATGGTAACAATTAATGGTTTAAACGTTTGGATACTCAACTAAATGAACCAACTACTATAGATTCAATAATAGTCCCCAAAGTTGTTAAGCTAACGAATAAGAAAACTATATTATAAAACTTTGGGGACTAGTGTAATAAATGTTCAATGTACCCTCCCTTCTTGGAATATTGTACACTTGTACACAAGTGGTGTACACACACAAACTTTTGTTTACACATAACCCCAGAACAAACCAACAACTTGAACAAAATTTTGAGAAAATTGTGAGTAACTCTTCTGAATTTGACATGTGAGTGAGTGAGATCAAATATTTGAGTGGTTAGGATATGATGGTAGGCCGGGGCGCAGAGTACACCAACAGGTCTAGTTTTTACAGGGAGGAAGGGGATATTACACGGGTACCCAAAGTTTGATAAACATACTCTTTCATTTGTTGGCTTAAAAATAAAATCTAGATAACTTGCAATGTCCAAACTTTTCAGCAATAATTTACTATATAGGAGGAATATTTTAAAACATAATTGGGAATGTACATGAATTCATTGTCCATTACCGTATCCCTTAAATTACCTTAGTTTTCAGGATGTGAAGGGTATATTGTAGGAAGGTCTTTATGCTTTTTTTCTCCGATGAGAAAGCTATCCATAAATTTCTGGTATACCTATATTTACCTAATCACCCATGTTTGTCTATCTACACCTTATTTAGTATGTGTATAGATTCACGGTATAGTCGTAATATTTTTAGACGTGTATCTACTCTAGTTACAGTGCTTACCGCCCGCTATATATGTCTGCCATAACTCCTTAACAAATTTGAAAAAAAGTCTTTATTATAAATACATGATGCATAATTAATCGGGCATAACTTTTTACTGTTTTTAGGGTCTTTTATCCATTGTGTTTTTATTACAGCTTTTATAAACTTTTAATGTGTTTTTTTTACCATTAATTTACGGCCTTTTTAAAGCATAAAATGCCTATCAGAGCAATCCTTAACTTCAAGAAAGTCAAGAAAAATCAAATTTATACCTTTAACGTGATTTGGTTTCCATGCAAATTTAATGATCTATAAATTCAAACAGATTATTTTCTTGAATCGTCTTTATCAATAAAATATTACTTGAATACCTACGAAGAAATTTCTTTTTCCAAGAAAAAATTTTGAAAAAAATATTTGATGAATTCTCAATATCCGAATATTTGATGCAGTTTCTCTAATTGTTTCCCGGATATAGTCCCTTTCGTGGCAACGCACCTTAAGGGGCGATTTTTCGTATTTTCCACAGTAGCCTTTCTCCTATTTCTAGTCCCTGCGGGGGGGGGGGGAGGCTCTAACCCTGCAGGGCCAATTGCGGGTGGGGCAATAACCTACCCAATGTAACCTAACCTAACCTTAAATAACCTATAAAAAGCCATGTTAAAAATACGACGAATCGCCCCTTAAGGGGCGATCCTACAAAAGGGACTATTCCCTGTTTACCTAGCAAACAATTTTGCATTCAGGGATAATTGGAATATTGTGTCAGAACTTCTTCAGATATTTGCAAATCAAACATTAAAAGTTATTTATCATCATATTAAAAACAGATTTCCGCGGTTAGTAAGCTGGAAAATCATAAGGTTAATTCCAGTTTTGTCTGAAGGTCAAGGCAAAAAAAACTTATATTAATGTCATCATTTGTTGATCATTGTCTATAATACATTACGATACATGATTTTTATGGCTTTATGGTATAAATAAGTAAATTAATTAATTGAAGAATTATAGAATTCAAATAATTTTTTCCCCAGGGGGGGATTTTTAAATTATGATCCTCCCTCCAAATCATTTCCTGTAAATTGAGTAATTATGTTTGACTGAAAAAGCAATCTTTATGATAAATACGCCTTAATTGCATTAAATTAATCCCAGTGCTCTTATTCGAAGCTTTTTATAGTGCAAATAAAAAAATGACTTCATAATGACCTACCATTTGTAATTGTAATTGTCATTTGTATCGTATAAAGTCATTTTATATAGGCACGTTAAAAAGCTTATTTAGCATTTTTGCTTGGAAAGATTAGCAACTAATTAAAGATAATTGAATTTTGACAAGAAATTTTGCAAAAGAATGTCTATAAACTTTATATTTTATAGGAATGGCAGGATGCAAACCTGAAATGGAATGCCTCCGAGTATGGAGGAGTGACAGATGTTCGGATACCTCCTAAATATATCTGGAACCCGGATCTTCTCATGTATAACAGGTTAGCAGAGTTTCTCCGTCTTATCTGTAAAGACAACCGAGTAAATCAGGTTTAAAATAAAAAATGAAATGATCTTTTTGGAATCACTGAAATATTGACGGACCAATTAAATTATATACTGGAAAAAATAATTCATGTATATAGGGAATCTCCACAATAAAAATCAGCCGTCTAACTTCAAACCAGCCGAGAAAAACACATTTCCCCATAAAATTAGTTGTCAGACGGATGGTCGATTATTTGTTATTATAAAGTATCTAGGCTACTAAAACGGAAAAAGGAAAAAGAAGTTAGGACACAGTGCTTAGGCAATAGTAAAAGAAGGAAAAACATTTTTAAATTTTTCTCCTGAAATAATACTTTAAATTAATAAAATATAGAAAGTTACATGTAAACAAACTGAAAAACATACACTTTTAAAGGAAAACAAGTTGACAGTTGAAAATATTTTGAAAAAATTATTAATAGACTTTTATTTTTTTTCCTTTTGTAATAGAATGTTTGTAATTGAATTATGATTTTTGCAGATCTAAACGGCTTAACAGGATTAAAAGACCTGCCCCCCCTTGAGTTACTTTCAAAGAAACATGAACAACCACCCGACTGCAAAGGAATAAATTGAGAACTTACTAAGTGAGCTTCTGCTAAAACTTTTACACTTGCACAAACTATCTGCACAGCCACACATACACACACACACCTCACACAACACACACACACACACGAACACACACACACGCACACACATTCAATCCTTTGAAGCGCAACAGATGTTGATGGTTAATAGATTCAGCAACAGTTAGATTTGTTAATGCACATTAAGATGTAAATGCAACAGGAAACTTAATTTAGATACCTTCATCTTGGTCCATATATTATTACAGCTTCTTAAGTTCTAGATTTATACATTTTATTTTTGTATAAAAGTTACATAATGTCTGCCTGTCTTTCTGTATGTTTATGAGGAAGGATCTTGCTAACCACTCGACCGGTATGGTTCTCCTTTACAGTGAATCTTCTCACAGTTCAGCAAATGTTTATAACTACTATGGGGAAAGGTACCTCCACCCTCCCGAGAGAAATCGCCAAAGAAAATAACCACCTCAATTATTTTTATTTCAAACTAACCTCACTTCCCTTACCCTCCTCCTAGGAGCCAGCTTCATATATTTTGTATGTATCTTGAATGTAAAATTGTTACTTTAAATACAGTATTGGTTTAAAAAATTGATGAAATATCCATGATAAAAACACTCTTACATTTTTTTTTGACTTTTTCTTTGTTTTTTGTTTATAGCGGGTTTTATTATCTTTAAAAATTATATAAAAATGATGCAAGCTGGTGCTTTTGTTAATTCTAAATCATTTAAAATAAAATGAAAAATTTCATTCCATGTATGAATTTTATTTATAAGTTTGAGAGAATGAGTTGCACTATAAGTTTTGTAGAATTAAATTTCTTTACATTTTTGCTAAGGTCAGGTTAAGTATAGAATAGAAAATTTACTAACATAGAAGGTATAATAAAATTGGAGGATTTTTAAAAGCAACAATTTTAAAATGATCATATGATATAGAGAGTAAGCCCTCAAACACCTGTTCAATAGATTATGGAGGGGGTTGGGATGGCTAAATATATAAAATTGTCTTAAGTCTTTGTTTCAAATCAATATTTTTTTGGGGGGTGTGGGGGTAGCGGTAGAGAAATTGTGTTGGTGGATAATGATTTTAAAATTCGGTATTTTTTGGTTTTGCTAACTCCCCTTGACTCTTCTAAGAACCATCATTTGGCTCATTGTCAAAATACCGAATTATTGGATCTTCTTATACATTCCCAAACATTTTGAAATCTTTCAGAGACCAATTCTCATACGTTCTATATCCCTTAAACTTAAGCAAGTGTTGTGCAATAAAAACTGAATCCAAGTTTCACTTTCATTGATAAAAAGTCTGTAGCAATATTATGTTCTATACAAATCTAAAGGTTGGAAATATAAAGTTTGGTCTGTCAGATATTGAGTGGTAAATATTATTATTTTGTCAAGTTTTTCAGCTCATTATAATCGTTTACATTATATCTTTGGAGATTTTAAGTATACCACATGTTTGATGAGGTGTCGGGTTCAAGTCTAGACCACACTGTGTTTTACTAGCGACGTTTAGATACTCGTACTGCTGCTGTGCCAGGTGTGTGACTTAAATATTAATGGCAGTGCCCTGTAAACTGGTACAATTTTTTACCATTACCAGACAAAGGGTATACAATCAAAGGTTGGGCAGTATGTTACCACTACAATGGATGTTCAGGCTGGATAGGGGAGATGGCTTCCCTAATTTATAATTATAGCATCCAGAAAAAATATAAACATCAAAACGATTCAACAGATGTTACAAATAAGTAAAATAATTGCTTTTCTTGCTGAATTACTAAGCAATGTTAAAAGAAATAGTAAATAATATTGCCACTTTTTATAATCTGCAATTGGCCAATTTTCTTCTGGGTTTTCGTTTCTAATATCACTTTTTATCAATTTTCTGTATTTAGGTCAAGATTGATATATCCAATTTGAAGAGAAATACCAAAACAATTTTATCTCTTAAAAAAAAAAGATAAAAAGATTTTTGTTAAAGTAAAAAGTCAATGTAAATAACGTAATATAACTTTAAAAAAAATTCTTTAAAACTAGGAATTGTACTTTAGTACTTGTGCATTTAATCAATATTTTACTTTTCTAGAAAAATATCTGTCTAAAAATGACATTTATAATAAACTTTACTATATTTTTTTTATGTAAAAGAAATAATGGAATTCCTTTTTAAATAACATGTAAATTGCGATTATTTTTTAAAAATGTTCCTGATTAGAAATATATATGGGTTTAATCTTTCTTCAAACTAAAATGAATTTTGAAGAGTCATACCAGTCTTTTTAAATATCAACAATCAAAATATTTCTTTGTAATTGAAAAGTAAAATAATTTCAATAAATTGATTTTTCAATATGTCAATAATTCCATTTTAGAAATGGAAAAATTTCAATTTTCAAATCCAAAATGTTTTTTTCTGATTGGTTCTATTCATTATTGATGTAATAAAATTAAACTTTATTTTTTAAAATTAAGTAATTTTTTTTTGAAATATATGTATAAATATAGATGTATTACCAGACATCTACAATCATTGATCCCCCTGTTGGAGACCTTTTTTTCGTCTGCAAGCAAATTTCTTTCTGCTCTTTTGAAGCGACTTGGCTGTATTAATATTCCCGACTCCATTGGTTGATGGTCAATGTTCTCCTTAAATTTGAAACTTTCAACCACTCAAGGTTTCTCTCTCCCCCTTGGGAAAACCCTGTGCATGTCGAAGTGTCTCCTAGTCTAGATATAATAGTCAGCTGCGCATATGATATGCCTAGTAAAAGACTCCATAACCACGTAGATAACTCATACTGACATGGTGATTACTTTTTTAAAATAAGGGTATGTCCGTTCGTCCATCTGTCTGTATATCACAACCCAAAAGTAGTTTAACTCACAAGGTTGTGTGATTTTTTACAACGTTTTACAAATTAGTTAGTTTTACATAAAAGACTTCCTTTTTCATTATTTTTTTGACTGATAAATTGTTAACTTTGAATACAGTAATTCTAATGAGCATAATTGTCCTTGTTATAAAGAAAGACTATAATTGTTAATGTTATTTTTAGCATCGTATTATAGACAGCTTTCCGCGGTTATTAAAATGAAACGTTAAATTATCAAAAATAATTTCGTGGAAAATCGTCTGTAATATAATTCTATACATGATTTTTCATATGGCTGAGAGCCGGTTTTAAGCCGGTTTAGCTTTGCAATTCAAAAACTGAGACAATTAATCTTATATTTTCAGTGCGGACGAGGCGTTTGATTCAACGTATGCTACGAACATTGTGTTGACAAATAATGGAGACTGTACCTTCATACCTCCGGGAATATTCAAGTCCACTTGCAAGATTGATATCACTTGGTTTCCATTCGATGATCAGGAATATTTTCAACAGAATAACATTAATTTGAGTATGGAAGATGATGTATCTTTTTTCTTTGTACTTTATTTATTTAATAGTGGCTAAGCCCCTAGAGGATTTTATTGGCTCTTAAGGTGAATGAAGAAGACCCCCCCTTTTAATTTTAGTTATAAACATTCCTAGGACTACAATGGAGAAGCTATAATGTAAAGGAGTACCATATCGGTTTTGCGCTTCACAAGATTCTTCGAAACACACAAACAGACAGATACAGATCCTGTTATTTTTATATAAGGATCTTCAAAAAGATTTTACCATACTTTATAATTATATTTTGTAGCATAGCTACTTTAAATGTTTGTTTGTGTGTAAGTTGTAAATACTGGTTCGTCGTGCACACATAGGCCCCACACATATGTTTAATAGATAATATCATACTTTTAATACTCATTTGAAAGCTTTAATTTAGCTTCTGTAAAAGGGTGTCAAGGGCGATTTAAATTTTAGGCCAAAATGATAAAAATAAAAAAAATAATCCCATTGGTATTATGACTTTTTGACGGTTGTCAAAAATTTTTAAAATTCATTTATCCTTGCTGTTACGATTTTTTTGCTTGTATAAGGTTGGCCCAACTATTTTAAATCTCCCTATGAGGAGGCAATCCTGTTAAAATGCTAAACTGAACTCACCCTATTTATTATTCAATTATTTGACTGTTGAAAATATAAAATGAAAGAATTGTGAAATGAAGTTTGGTAGTTGGACCTATGATGGTGGAAAGGTATGATTTATAACATAACATTTATTAATTAATAAATCCTTATTTAAATGTTAAAAGAATCAGGATCTGTGTCTGTCCTTTGTGTGTCAACGTAGCTTCTTTGAAGTCCTATAAAGGTTTATTATTCCACCCACCCAAGAGAAATCGCCCCTAGAAAAAAATGACCACTTAAATATGTAGATGTCTTACTTTTCTTTTTAAAATTGAAAGTGAGGGGGGAGGGGGTCGACTACCTTCTCATTTAACTCCAGTGCCCCTAGAGGCCTTTAGGGGGGGGGAGGGGTGTAGCCGCTATTAATACACAAAAAATTGAATTTAAAACTTATATGATAATTATGTTCATAAGTAACGCAGCAATAATTGTAAGAAAAATAATAGGAAATTAAATATAGTTATTAAAATTAGAAGGAATTATGATTTGAAATTTAAATCATCTTTTTTAATTGGCATTAAAAATATCTTACTACATATTATGTATCTTTGGGTAGCTGATAAAATTTTAACAATAATTTTATTAAAATACTTTGATATTTAACTCTTAATTTTGTCTTCTTCATTAAATTTAGAAATGACTGACTAAAAATATCGAAATAAAAATTGGAAAATGCCAAGAAAACGAAGTAGCTGGTTTCATCGTATTTTCACAGTAGCTTTTCTCTTATTTTTAGCCCCCGTGGGGGGCTCTAACTCTGTGGGGGCTATTTCCTAACCCATCGGGGCAATCATTAACATTTACCTAACCTAACAAAAACTACTGTGAAAATACGACTAAACCCACTACTTCGTTTTTTTTCTCCATGATTCTAAAATTTTAATTTCAATGACATTTCTGGTTCTACCTGCAGGTGCTCTTGACTTTGACCATACCCTCCCCCAGAAAAGCTAAAAAACACTGATGAAGTAAAAACACTTTTAGAATATCAAATATTTTTGTATTCATACATTTTGGTGAAGAAAAGTACAACTTGACATTTTTTTCATAAGTTTGCTAGACGACGTATAAAAATGTATACAAATCAATTTATAAGAAAAATAACCTTTCAACACATGTGTAATGTGTACACTGTTGTACATTATCATGTTTTAATAAAAAATATATCAAAATTGACTTAAAATCTACAACATAGTACGATAAATGTTTTCACAAGATATCTTTACTGCCGTTGAAAGTACTTATAAAAAATAAGAAAATAATATTTATTTAATCTATTTCTATGACTTCTTTTAAGTTTTAAAAACTAGCGTTAAATCGTTTTTGATTCAAATACGGAAATTAAATGGGTGACTATTGAATCCTATAAAATTCAATTTTTATGAAACTGTGATCAAATTTTAAAATATAAATTTGTAAACTGTAAGCACTAGAGAAGTTAACCAGGAATATACAGATTATACTTCAAAGAAAAACAAAAAATAATAAGCATTATTGAGTGTCTATAGTTTTAAGTGACAGAATTTCCTTTTAAATAATCATCAAACTGCTTAAAAAATAAGATTATCTTTGGATTATACTTAAATTACATTGGGGTCAATATATTTTGACAATAAATAAAATGTTACTGACAGGAATAAAGATGTATTGATCACTTCTAAAAAGATTTTAGTCTTCATTCATCATAACTGATAATTACAGAAATCTACATAAATTATGTAAAATACAAGGGACCACTCTAACATTTAATATTAAAAATCCTAAACTCCGTGTAGTTAACTGTAAACACCCTTTTGAAAGTTTGATCCCAACTTTATAGACAGAGGTACGTGACTGTGCAGAAGGGGCCAACATAAAAAATACATCTACAATAATATATTCATTTATGTTTTATATTGGATTCATGGCTAGTCACTACATTCCAAACGTTCCTATGACTGGTCTTAAAAAAACAAGGATGACAAAATCCATAAATGCGAAGCTCTAAAATGATATGACAAACGAATATTAACATTTGATGAGTGTCAGAACTGAATAAGCAGAATAAGAAGGTATAAGTCGAAACACAATTGTAAATAAATTCGTTGCGAAACTGCATTTAATACAGAATACTGTATAAGGACATTTTTAGGGCTTGATTATAAAGATGCTTCGCTTATAATATTGTACGATCCTATGACTTGTAATTTTGCACTCTATTTACCCTTTAGAATAAGAGCCTCTAGATGGTAGGGGCACAGTCACTTGTGATTACAAACTTATTACTTTTTTAGAAATCAACTGAGTTTATAATAAATTAATTTATATATTGAAAAAAAAACTAGCTAGAATAAGTTTGCTCCAAATCCTTAAAAGGGTTAAAAATTAGTTTTAAGGCGATTACAAATTTGCAATGAAAATATTTAAAGAACAAATTTTGCGTGCCTTTTATTTAATATAATTCTTCTTTTTCCAATTATGTTTATTAAGGTTTATATTTACTGTGCCCTGATGTATATTTTATTCGATGAACGTGTGTACTCTTGTAAAGTTTATCCAAGGGTTTTACATAATCATATTTGTTTTACATTTATTTTCAACAAAAATCTAAAGTCACTTTTTTAAGCATTTCAGCTGAAGGCTATTGTTTTTGCAGCGAAGCTGTTTCATACTCTGAAACAGACCCCAGTTGTAGAGTATATATGATAAGTGCAACTAATAAAAAATACAACTTTTAAAGGAAATACAATCCATTCTTTTTAATTATTCATTTTCTTTAAGAAAAAAAAATCTTATTTACATTAAATCTGTTAAATCTAAATTTCCAGAATATTGAATATATATTTCTACTGCAGTACTACAGTATAAACTATTCAAATGCAAAACAAAGCTATCTCTCTTCCTACATTGATAAGTGAACACCATTGTAATTCACCAGTTATACAAATGTTAATGTTATTAGACATGAATGAAAAATATTATAGAACGGGAAATTTTGTTTTTACTTTTATGATTTTTATTTAAGCAGACTTTTTTTTTTATTTTTTTCAAATGTAGTAATGCTGATTGGTTTATTTTTTTGATTGCCTAAATTTTGTTTAATGTTCATATGCCAAAGTTGAAAGTTCTAACTATTTCCCTAAATACAGGGATCTAGTTATTAGAACCAAACAATCAAAATTCTATAAAAGTACCTTAGTCTTTTTAGCCAACGAATAAACTTTGAGTATCAGAATGATTTAAGGTCAATTATCCCCTCACTCGCTGCCCAAATAAAAATAATTATCAAACACTTTGCAAAAGTCAAACTGACTTTAATTGGCCAAGAAGTTCGACACCTATGACAATCATACTCCCTCTCCCTTATTTCTAGTTAAACCTAAGACTAAAAGATGAAAAGGCAGACGTGGAAACTTATGTCCTCAATGGAGAATGGGATTTGATAGGTAGGAGAGAGCAGTGTCAACTAATCTCCCTTTGCTCCATATTAATTATGCGTTCAATAAACTGCTTTCTTTATCATACTAAAGGGTGACAATATTAAACAACCCTCTTAACTATCTAACTGTGGATTTACTTTTTATTATTGTTTCAGATTGGAACTTCACATGTTATGAAAAGCTGAACTATAAAAAAAACTGTATACATTATTATACAATACAACTTATCTTACAGCAATGATTACATAAAGTTCCAAATATCTGAGTTTTCCCCCCAGCCTAACTCACAGCATGAAATGTACCATATAAAAGAAAACTAACAAAATATAATGAATATGCAAATAATTTTTTTTCTGGATAATTTTATTAATTTAGACAAATACATATCTTTCATTTTTTTCAAAAAGAAAATATTTCCAAATGCATTATAAAACGGCTAAGAAAAAACACGTAAATAATTTAATCAGAAGCAAATGATTATAATTTTAAATAAGTGATTAATTTTCTTTACTGAATCATATTGTAATTTAAATAAACTAAAGATAACCCTTTCACGATTTTGCTAACTAACTTAATTGTTTGACAATAAACAACCACAGTTAAATATTTTTAACAAATCTGAGTTAAAGCTAACAACCATTGCTTAATTTATTAATAATTTTATTTCATTTTTTTGTTTTAATTTTCAGTTGGACTTAAAATTAAAAGCCGAGAGTGGAGATACGAGTACTTATATAACAAACGGGGAATGGGCGTTATTAGGTATAATATCTATTAAAAAATTTTTGTCTTGTCCATTTTTTATATATACGTTTGTCCTTATTTTTTTATTCTTATTTTTTATTATCATTTTGTGAATGTAAATCTAATGCTAAATTAATGTGAGTTTCAATTGAGTTTAAATGATCAATGAACAATTTTTATTTCAATTAAAAAAATACTGAAAGAATCTTTTCATTTTATTTAAACTCGAAAGTTTTTTTTATGTGTGGTTATTGTACATTTTTTTAGTGCATGAAAAAAATTTAATGGTAGATTTTTATTCTTCGAGTCCTTTTTTAAACCCATTTGTAATTTGGATTTCACCCATTTTCAAATATAATTAGAGTTTTTTTCTTTCTAGAAATTAGGTAGTAATATCAATCTCCCTAGTTTAATCCTAACAGATTCCACTTAATTTAATTTTTAATAGTACAATTAGTTTTTAAAAGAAGAGCGAGTTGGGTTATTGTTAAGTTGAAAGTGGAGATTTTATATCTGTGTGCGTGGATAATATTGGTGATGTGAGAAAATTTTAAGAGTTTCTAAAGCCGATAAAGTATAATGAAATCATAGCAAAAGTGTAAGCTCTCTTAGGCTGTACTTCATTGTGATTCAAAGGTTTAACTAAACTCTGGACCAAACTTTGGTGTATTGGATATAGAATATAGATTTCACAGAAAAAAATTGCTCCCAAGAGAAATCTAGCATACAGAACAGATCTGGGCACACGGACTAAAATTATGCAAATCAAATTTAATAATTAAATAAATAGGCAAGAAACAGCGTATAGTGTCCAATAAAACAGTATACATTGTAATTGACCAACAGAAAATTGTATACTGTTTCAATAGTTTAAAATTGTAAGTATATAGTTTAAGTTCAATTTAGGCTGGTAATCATTTAAAAAAGGCTTGAAAAAGCTCTGAAGTGCCATTCCATTAGAATTATTTTAAATTGATGGGTTCTTTCATTTGTTTTCGAATCCAAATCCTAGTTTCCGAAAACTGGCAAAAACCACACAAAATTTGAGTTATACAGCCTTACAAATTGGAACTACATAAAATACAATATTTTAATATGAATAAGTTATTTATTTAACAAATTTTCTAGTATTTCTATAATGTTTTCTTTTTTATCAGTTTAGTATCTAGTTTAGAGCAGTTTAATGACAAGTACAAAAACTTTCAAAAGTCCAAGAAACAAACGCATAAAAAAACTATTTTTCTTTAACTCAAAAGGATTAACTCATGTAAAATCTTATAAACATACAATTAGAACATGTAGTAGTATAAAAGACGGTGTTATTTAGTAAAGAATGAGAACACATTTTAAAGTAACTACGCATGTAAAAAAATACTTTTGTGTACTAGTATTCTTTCAACGTGCATGAGCTGTAAAATTTAATAACATTTTTATGGCAGTTCCATTTGTTTAGAACAAAACATAAATAATAAAATCATCTTGGAAATATAAAACCTTCGAGAACATTCCATTTTTCATATTTATATGTAACAGAGTGTGGTTAATGAATCTTCTTCATAATATTAGGGTGTTGGTATTATAATTTTGAAAAATGATTAGGTTTCTGTGTTGTTTTTGATAATGGCTCTAAGTGTTCCTTTTATGAAATTAACATATAATAAAATTGCAAATGAAAAGAATGACAACAGTTTTGACAGCTTATTGCTTATTTGATTTAAGTACAAGATCTTGAATCACACCTTGCATTCCTAAGTAATAATTAAAAATAACATTAAAATATTCACTCTATGAATAGAGTATGAGTTTCACGGAACACACTGTATTAGTATAGTACCATATGAAATATTTACATAAAAAATGATCCACCATTTACTTACGTAATTTCAAATGTAAAAAAATACTTTTTGGGCAAATATTCATTTCAATGTTTTTCTTTTATTGTAGATTTAAGATTATAAGCATAAACTATTTTTGCATGACTTTCTTTATAACTTTAAATTATAATATTTTGATTTGTGTGCTGTGCATGTTTATTAATACTAAGATCCGATATCCGAAGTATAAATATATTTTATGAACCCATGGCACTTTAAAGAAGCTTTCTACAGTGCCTGTAGAAAATGTCGTCCTACTGGTCAATTGAAGTGTATATTGGCATGCCATTGTTCAATTAAAATGTATACTGGCCTATCTTTTTCACTTGTATTGTATGACTTCATTTTTTATAGCTACTATGACGGGCTTCCACATTAAACAGTAGCAGATGCAAAGGTGTCTGAGGATATATTTTGACAAAATTACAAACTTAATAATTTTTTTTAATTTGGGTTTAAATTTGTTTTATTGTTTTTTTTGAAATGCCCTTGCGCCTAAAGCTGTTAAAATTAAGGTCACATTTAGATAAAAAAAATTTAGTTTTACTTCGGACATTCAAGTTTGTTTACTTGTGTTTTTAGAATAAAAACTTTAAAAAAATAAATTATTTAAAAAATAATGAGTACATAAAATTTTTATTAACCTTCACAAAGATTTTACAATTCTTAAATTTGAATTAATTAAATTTAAAAGTAGATCTAAAGAATAATTTTCAAGTTGCAAAGTTACCAAATCTTACCAAGGAAAATTATGTACTTAATATTTTATAACAAAACACATGGATACTGCACCTGAAGAAAGTTATTTTTCCTCTTTAATTTTTGTATTACAGCTAGCATGTTGTATACAACATAATTCTGACTTTTGTTTTTGACTGGTAAAAAATATGAGTAAAAATAGTCTTCTTCTTCGCTGTTTTATTTTTAAATTTTTATGTTATCTAAATTTGTTTGTTAATTTAAAGGTAAGTTTTAAGTGAAAAAGCTACTCTATAATATGAAATTTCGGTCTGTTTGCCCGTCCGTAAGAAAATGTGAATTTCTACTCTATAAATCAATTGGTTGGTCTGTCTGTGCTGTTCTGAAATTCTGTTTGTCATCAGTTGCTATTACAGATAGATAATTCGAATTCTGTGTTTTGATTAAAAGGAACAATGAGAAGCTGTTATAATAAAATATCCTTTTCATTTCATGTGCTTTCTTTTCTTTTTAATTTTAAACTTAAGAGCTTCGCTAATTATATATGTTTACATCCTTGTTTGTATATAGTAAGAAAATATATAAAATTGATGCTCTTGAGAAAAACAAACCTTCAAAATTAATTCCCTAGGGCTAAATTTTGTGAGAAAATCTATTTTATAGGGTCTATATTTGTAAATATTTGTAAAAATAAAATATCTTTCCATTTTTATTTATTAATAAGTGAAACTACACTAAAATCCTTCATCATATTAACTCTATTTTGAAAATAAAAGCACATAATAAATGTCACTTTTTTTTTATATAAAATAATTGTTATTATTTAGATGTTCCTGGTAAAAGAAACGAAGTGTTTTATGATTGTTGTCCAGATCCATACTTGGATATTACTTTCTACATCAAGATTCGCAGAAGGAATGCATTTACTACATGTTTATAATTTAATCAAATCAATATAATATCCATCTTACTTACATCAGTTTCCTAGTAAAAGCAACCTTTTTAGACTGAAACTATACAGTTTTTGGGGCGGGCTGGCTACAGCTGTATATTGTTTAAATATTAGCTAAATTTAACAAATAGTTGCAAATCTTGGGCAAATACTATGGAACATCTGTCAGTGATAAGCTACATGCATGAAATACATTAAAAAGAGCTAGCTTCCACTTTACATCTTAAATATATTACAAGTACAATCAATCATGTCAAAAATGACTAATAAACTATGATATTAGTTAAGTAAAATATTCAATAAAGACTAACAGACAAGATTAACAAGATGTTTTCTTTTTTAACTAACAATGATCTAAAATCGTAAAGGAAATGTGATTTCAAGAACTAAAATCTACCTAATTTTCTTATTATATAAATTTGAATAAATAGTTTGACCAACTAATGTTGAAAAGAAAAATTTGAAATTGAATTTTGTGTCTATTTAAATTAGATCCAGAACTTGGAATTGATTTAAACTTTAATGAAATACATTTAGTTGAAAATGGAGACTTTTGGAAAGTGATATAATTATAATTTATGTGGAAATTTGAATATTAAGTTTCCTTGAATAATTAATTATTCATTATAAACTAAATTTAATACTTCTGCTAGGGCGAGGAAAATGAGAGAAATGAAAAGTGGAGAAAATAATTATAGCAACCGCAGCCAACCTAATATTCTCCTTAGATAGCTTACATAAGGAATATAAAACATAATTTAAATTTTTTCTTTCAACCAATAATAAACCCACGTTTCATTAGATTTTTTCTTACTTAGCAATTTTGTTGTTTAATAGTATTTGATTTTTATAACTTAAGAGGAAAATAATTACTAATAGTAACAAATTTAAGGTTAAATTTTTTGATGCTTTTTGATATTTTTTCATTGGCTATTCTCATTCAGCTGTTATACAATCCTTACCTAAGAGAAAAGAAAGAAGTGTTTTAGAAGTTTTGGTTGTGTTGAGGGAATGATTAACTAATGGAAAACCAAAATGTTTAGATTAATTATTTATATAATCAAACAAAATAACAAATTTGGACTTCACTGCTCTTTCTGGTAGTAACTCTCTTTATCTCTCTACATTTCTCACATGAATTTTTTTTCTGTTTCTGTTTTGTTTTTAATTAGTTCCTCTTCAACTCACCACCCATTTGCTTCCCCCTTTTTCTGCTATTAGTCTGAACTAATTAAAGAAAAAAGAATTAAACTGTTGACTTTGTTGAATTGTTTTCATATTTTTTTCCCTAAAGTTTGAACTTAAGAAAATAGATCAAATTTAAGGAAACTAATAGGTGATTTAATTTAGATTTACTTCATTACTTTAAATTTAAGATAGCAAAATGGATTTAAATTCTAATGCATTAGAAGTAAGGTTTTTTTTACAGAGTTTTTTAGTTTCAAAAAAATTCTTACATATGTACGTATACTTGTTCCTTTTGACCAAATGAATATTGTTTTAAGAATTATAGCACCCCCATATAGAATATTAAAACCTTTGATTTAATTACTGTAGAGACATCAATACTTTGGAACTAAAAATCTTATGTAGTATATGCATACATCACTTCAGGACCCTTTACTATTTTTTCAACCTAATAGTACCATGTGTTTTGATAGCCTCCATGGCTGTCCTTGGCTTCACCCTGCCACCTGATTCAGGAGAAAAACTTTCACTTGGTAAGTACAACCCATTTACAAAAAAATAAAAGCAGATTTTTAATATAAATGCAAACTTATGAACATTTCAGACGATATTTATGAAGATTTTATTAAATAAATGTTTTTTTAATCATTAAATTTCAGACCTTAAAACTTCCTTTATATTACTCTTGTCAAATAAGGAATAAAAACTTTTGATAAAGTTATCTGAAGAAAGTGGGTTTTAAAATTTATTATTTAACAGATATTAGGGCTAGGAAAGAATTATCAAACATGTTTGGAATAGTGCATTAATTACAGCAAAGAAGTTTTTTAAGATTATTTATTGGAAGTTAGTTTTTTTTGCGATATAAGAGTTACATTAGTTTCCATAACAAAATGATTTTTAGGCGTGACTATACTGCTCTCTTTGACAGTTTTTTTAAACATGGTTGCCGAGACAATGCCAATAACCTCGGACAATCCTTTGCTAGGTACAATAAAGGAATGCACTGCTAACATAGGGTTCATGTCATGCCAAAGATATTAACATTGCTCTAGACCACTAATATGCTTGGCAGTTTATTATTATTAACAACCTGTCAGTTTGTTTACTTATGCATTACACAGAGGAATTTTTTTCTCGTATTAGGATATCATCTTTCAATAATTAACCTAGTGAAATTGGATAATTAATCTTTTTTCATTTAAAATGGTTATTTTATTTGAAGATAATATCAATTTTTCTATTTATCTTACATAATCTTTGGAAATTTTTCTTAATTATTAATTATTTAGTTAAATGAGAATACACTTTTAATTAACAAAATTTTTATGTATAATCTCATTGAATCAAGTACATTAAAAAGGAAATTATACTATTTCAAAAATGAAATTTCCATTGATCATGGTAGACCAGAAAGCTTTACTAACTGAATGAAAGTTTTACTAACTCTGAATGAAAATAGATTAGAAATTTTCATTTCTACCCTTGATAAACAAAACTTTGAATTTAATTAAGAGCTATTCAAATATATTTACTCTATTCTCTAGTAATGATCTGAATTGATAAAAGTTTTCATATCAAAATAGGATAATCAAAACTTTGCTAAAAATAATAGAAGAAGAAGGATGATTATTTAATCAGAAGTAAACAAATTCAAATAATCAAGAGTTGCTTGTCCAAAACTGCTTTGCTACATCTTAATATTACCAAAAAGATTTTTTTTGTGTTTGATAGGGGCTTGATATAGTGCAATGGATGAGAAATGATGTCTAGTGAAAAATTTGCTAATTTGCTTGATGATATTGGAAAATTTAGAGAGAGAAATTTGCATTCTTATGTGCAATTTCGAATAGAAGATAGTTTTATGCATCTTCATAGAGATTAGATTAATAAAATATTTCAACTTTTAGAATTTATAAAGATTATGATTCTATAAACCTTACTAATAATAAAATTTCAGGAGTGACAGTGTTGCTATCTCTAACTATATTTCTAAATACTGTATCATCCATAATACCAATTACCTCAGATAGCCCATTAGTAGGTAACTAATATATACATATAGGAGTGTTATTTATATATATATTTATTTTCTCAACATCTAAATATTGCTAGTTTTATTTAGAATAATGGATCACTTTAACAGTTTCACACATATATTATACATAAATATATTTTGCAGAAGGGAACTCAAACCTAGCACCACACAATAAAATATTTCAGGGATGTGCCTGCTATCTTAAAATTTAGTTTTCTTAGCATAGTCTAAAATTTTGTTGTACATTTTCTTTTAGATATTCAATATTTTATCCATAATCATGATTTTTAATTTAGTTGGGATACCAAAATTAAATATTAAATATCTTTTTTAAAACATGGTACATTCCTGAGTTTTTTATTATTAGGACAATTAATCCTTATGACAATATTCCTGTCCTATTTTTTTAGATGATAGATATCCACTAGTTTTATTTTATTCAGTTATATAATTGATATATTTTATGAACAATTTCAAACTTTTTATTGGTATTACTAAAGGATATCTATTACTTGATAATATTTCATTAGAAGATTTTTGTACATTTATTTTTAGATTCTTTATTTTACAAAAAAAATCTAAGGATGATATTAATATTAGGATCATCTTAATGGTTCTTAAAAATATTTCTATATATTTTTGCAAATTTTTTGTCTTATAATTTTTATCTATTGGATTATGATATATTTGAATAAAGATAATTATGTAATTTTTCTTACAATTTATATTGAAACCTGAACTCATTATTTCTTAATAAAAGAAATATGATATGAATAATTCTGCAATAATTATATATCTGATAACCATAAAAGAGAGAAAAAGGAAAGGTAATATTTATGATAGCTAATTTTATTAGCTAATACTATCAAGAAAACATTGGAATTACATTTTCATAAGCCTACAAATCTTAATTTGACTTACAAATTTTACATTTTGTATCATTATAATTTATATTAGTATTAAGCTAAACTGAATTTCCTGGCTGGGATTTGAATAAGCTAATCACATATTTTTTTACAAAAATTACTACCTTTAATTTATTCCTTTGATGATATTGAACACAGTAATGTGAAATACCAAATCTAAATATAACAGGTACCTACAATAAAGAAATTGGCTTTTAACTATTTTTAAAAAATATTTTGACACAGGCAATATGAACTTTGATATAATTCTCCATGTTTTTGGTTTCTTTGAAAATAACTAAAAGTATTTACTTTATATACAAATAAAGTTAATATTTCCTGTCCATAATCCATATTTATAATTACATATTTATTTACCTGGTATTCTTGTAGGTGTTGCCATCATGCTCTCAATAACAATATTTGCCACTATAGTTGGTGACATGCTACCTGTCTCTGACAGTACGCCTCTCATAGGTTAGACATACACTCCCTATCAATCCTATAAACTACTCCTTATTACACCCTTCTCTTCCTAAAATTGGAAATTATGTGGATTGATATTATGTTTTCATATTAATAAAAATAAATTCCAAATAATATGATAAAAATTTACAATGAGAAAAGAATTAAAACTGAACTAAAGAATGATAGCTAAATAAATATTTTGCATTTGCCCTTTGTAATAATTGAGTGATACACAATATTCATACTTAAAGTCTTGTGTTTACAAAAGATGTTAAATAAACATGCAAAATATTACAAAATTTGCCCCCATTTTCTACAGTTTATCAAGGGTATAAAACTTAACTAGTTTTCTTTTGTAACACTTGAATCTTTAATTGTTTCTTGTTTGGCTTGTATCCTCTATTTTGACAGTATATTGGCTACTAAGGATATTATTTGGGATATAAATGTTGTAAAAACACTCAAGTTGCAAATCTACATAAAAGTTTAAAAAACAAACAATAATTTTTAGAAGTCAAAGGAATATTTCTCTGCTTTGTTGTAGATTTGTCAATTACAGAGGCACATATATTTCAAATTAATTTAGTCTTTAACCATAATTTATGTCTAAAGCTCATATGTCGTTTATTTAAAGAAAAGACATTTTTTGACAGGGCAACATTTGGGTATAATAAATATAAGGAATATGAAATATTTTTGTGCCTCTGATATAAAAAACTTTTATTTCAGCATAAATGGTTGTAATTCTTGTATTCCAGAACCGCCAGTCTTGTCAACCTGTGTTTTAAGTTTTCTAATAAGCATTTATATATATACTCATGCTTTCAATGTGGTTTTCTTAAATTCTTGATGGTCTCACATTGGTTGTGATGGATTTCTAAATATTTTCTTTCATGTAATCTTCTGTAATAATTTATATAAAGGTGAAAGTTTTTTGGTATGTCCTTAAGATCTTACTATTCACTGATATTCAATTTTCCATTCTAAAGAAGATTTGCATAGGATCTGATGGTTTTTAGACTAGTTAATCTTAATTTAAGTCTTGGGATTAATTTATTCTTTATTATCCCCCCTTTAGGTTCAATGCCATAACTGCCAGGAGCGCAGCCTCTTGTTTAAAATAAAGCTATGAATCAGGAGTTGTTATAATTAAACATTTGAAGAAAAAAATCCTTTACTAAGACTTTTCTTTTCTACAAATCTATCACTCAACTTCTTTTTTTCTTCTGTAAATATATTAAGGATTGTTATAAACGATATAAAAAGGAACAACACTAAAATATTAATAAGGATAATAACCAAAAAGTAAAGTTATAATAGTAGCAAATCAAGAAATATTTTGTATGATAATTAAATGATAATCTATAATGCTTCAAAATGTAAAAATCTTCACTGTTGATTTACTTCAAATAGGAAACTGCAGTAATCTAAATGTTTTTTAACATAAAAACATAAACAAAATAACAATTAATAATATTTTAAACTAAAAATTGTTGATTTATTTGTTATGAACCCTTTTTACAACACAATTTTTACTTTTTTTATATGATTTTAGAGTTTACAAATATTTAAAATGTGAAAGAGAAAGTGAATTTATGAGGTGATAAGATGGTAAATTTGCATCATACTCTAATAATATTAAATCCAATTACATTTTACAAAATAGGAATAGCTTAGAATTAAATCAAGTTTTACAAAACACAAAATTCAATAGAAAGAAATAGCTGAGTACATTCATTAAAATACACACATTTAGTTTCTACAAATATTGTCTTGCTTTATTGCATGAGCATGTTCTTGTCATTTTAAAATTATGCATGTTACTAGAATATAAACTAATGAACTAGCAAAAATTAATATTTTTGTAATTAAGCCTACAGAGATATTAGGTAAACTAAAAATTACTTTTATATAGCATGGTTGTTGTAAAAAATACTTTTAAATATATAATATGTGTACATGGTAAATAGACAGATTAAACTTACACAAACTAAACCATAAACTAAATGTTGTATTTGATTCCCCTCTGCAGAGAAAAATAATTTAAACTAACTTTTAAAACAAAATTAAATCAATTAAAACTAAAGATGAAATGATCAAAGTTAAATTGTAATGAGTTAGTGTGATCCATTTCAATGAGTTAATTTTAATAAATTCATAAATGTTGTGATTCAGATATGTACCAGTTGATTTTTAAAAAAGTATAAATAAATATTTTGACTTGCTACAAGCATTTGATACAATTAAACTCAATTTACACTGGTACACATCTTTGAAAAGGTAGATAGAAAACTGGTAAATTATCGAGGTATGATTAAGTAATATTTCAATTTATTTTTTCTTTAAAAATATTAATAAAATTATGAATCTTAAAATGAAGATTGAAATGATAAAAAAATTTGCAATTTTTTATATTGTCATTTTTATGAAAAATTCTAAAATAATCATGAAATAATTAATTTTGAATAGATTTTAAAAATTTGAATCTAATCTTCTGATATTTAGGTACATATTTTAACTGTATTATGTTCATGGTTGCCAGTAGTGTTGTCACAACTATTATGATTCTCAACTACCACCATAGGAATAAAATCGGCATCAATATCATTTTCAAAAATCATAAAGATATAATGCTATTGCTTAAAATATGCAAGAACTTTTTTAGTTTTATATTAAGACATGTTCAAATTTAAGTTTCATTTTGGGGTATACTTTACCTTGTGAAAACAATGAGAATATTGTTTTTACATAAAGGCCAATAAAGAAAAATATTTGTTCAAAATGCAATTTTAGTTGACAAATATTTTTAAAAAGTTTTCCTTCTTGTACTCATCATTTTGGAAAATAAGTGCAATTCAAATTTTTTCCAAAGTATTTTACCTAAAAAATCACACCAAAACTACAAACAAAATATTGATGAATTTTTGGTTACTAGATTAGCACACACACACGAAATGCCTGAATGGGTAAGTTTTATTTTGCTGTTGTCCTACAAATATGCGAAAATCAAACATTTTTAATCAAGTATTTTTCCCTATTCCGGGGTTAGTCCAAATAATTAATATTAATTTTTTAACTCTAACTTTCCCACAATCAAATTAAGAGAAAAAAATTTATTGGGGGGGAAGGGTGTCCAAATAATTAATATTAATTTTGTAACTCTAACTTTCCCACAATCAAATTAAGAGGCAAAAATGAAGGGGGAAGGGGGGGGTTCAAATAGATTCTTTGATTTAAAATGATATGTTAATTTTTCTTCATTCCTAAAAAAATTGTTTTTTGCCGGACAAATTTTTTACACCTCCTGGAAAGTCCTTTTATTTGAAATGGAGTTAACGTTTGTAATTGTTTACTTTACAAAAAAAAGTCAGAGAAATGAAGGGTCGCTACAACCTTACGAACCTTACTTTGCACAGGTTCGTGTATTATTTCTGCAGTGGATCCCCTGGTTTCTGCGGATGTCACGGCCAGGAGAAAAGATAACTATAAAATCTATTCTCATGCAGAATAAAATGAAAGAACTAGATACAAAGGTAAAAAGAATATCTTATTTGATAATAGATTAAACCCATATGACAAAAAAATGTATAAATATTCAATTTTCATTTGTCCTAAACATAAAAAAGTCAATTAGAATATAATTCCTTTAATATCCGAAAAACAGTTTATCGAATATTTAGGTCAAAGAAAGTCGTACAACCTCAAAAATTCACATTACAAATTACCATTATTACTATAAGAGTTTAATTATTTGAAGATTATCAGGATTGCTTTACTTTCAAATGTTAAAGGCTAGGCAGCCGCATCCATGCCTCCTTAAGCATAAATAGCTGCCTAGCCCAGTATTTGTGATTTGTAATTTTTTAAGGAAAATTCTTCCAAGTCTCTGTTAGCAAATGTTCTTGATATGGAGGATGATTTTAAACTAAACTCTTCTTTAGCACACAGGAACTTGGTTACAAACTTTTAGAAAAAGAAATAATTTCCAGAAGCAGCTTATAGTGCCTCTTAAAAAAAGAGGTCATAAAATACAAATGACCATTAATAAGCCAGTAAACATTTTAATTGATCAATAGTAAAATGTATACTGACCTATCATTGGTCACTTGTATTGTATGGCCTTATTTTTATAAAGCCCTATAATCTGCTTCTAATTTCTAAATTAGTCATTAGTCCTAGTCCTAACGTCCTATAAATATTTTCTTGCCTCTTCAACATCAAACATTAAACTCCCTTATTTTTTTCCCAATTAAACCTTGAATTTATTATTATCAATCAGTTTTACTTTAAGTTAAGTTAGGTTATAATGGGAATGGGATTGGGACTCCGCGCCTGTTCAATCAAAGCCTTTCTCAAAATCCAATATTTGACCAAAAACAGATTCCAAATATTATTATAACGGATTATCCCATACCTTGGTTATGATAGTTTTGAGGCTCGACTCATAACCCACGATTTTGGGTTAACACGTAGCACACCCGCTTGTTGTCGGGGAGGTGATACACCAGATGCGCGACATTAATAAACAGAATAGAGGGAATGTCTTGGCCCAAAACAGGCACAATTAGGACTTCTAGACAAATGTCATGCACTGTCATGGACATCAGCCTCGCACGTATGAAGAAATTTAGTCAAGATTTATATGTCTCCTAGGCAGGTATTCAAGATATCTCCCTGGAAGGTTAAGCAATAAAACGTTTGTAACCAAACTGTGCACTAGTTCTGTGTACCCACATCTGAGTAACAACCACAACCACAACGGGCATAACGGCCACAACAACCATATTCACAGCCATAAGAATGGGGGAGGGTACATACGGCCACCGCCACACACACAACCATTCGAGGAGGCTTACCCCCCAGGTAAAACCTATTGTTGAAAACATAAAAGAAAATATTGCTTCCAGCTTAGACAAACAACGGCATTAATTTGAGAAAAAAATCACGAAACCTACACGGGATGTTCAGCTGTCGTTTTGGGGCAACACTTGACGACCTTTTTATCTGCCCCCAAATATTATTTTAGATTTATTTCGCTTGTTGACTATACCTCATTCCTGTATTGATTCACTTTTGTGTAATCAAAATATTAATAAAGAAAAATAATAAAAAATGTTATTAGTTAATTATATGTTATTAAATTATAATAATACTAGCGGCTTCGCCCCTAGCCTCTAGGGGCTTGGGCCCCAAGAGGTTTGATATAACCAAATTTTTGTATTTTAGATTTAAAATAAGAATGTATTTTTTTTTTTATATATTGGGAGGGGGGGGGGTAGACGTAATCCACCCCACTATTTTAATTTTAGTTTTAAAAAGAAATTTTTTTTGGAGGGGGGTATATTTTCATTTTTTAGGGGGATTGGGGGTGTCCCACCCCCAAAGAAAATAGTTATAAACCTTCCCGGGACCTATGAGAAGCTATCCTGTAAAGGTGAACCCGATCGGTTCAGCGGTTAGCGAGATCCTTCGCTACAAACAAACAGACAGACATCGTTCTACTTTGTAATATAGATATTATTAACTAATAACTTTATGAATCATTTTAGGCGTTCACCGAGAATTAAGTATGATATTAAAAGAAATTAGAGTAATAACTGATAAAATCAAGGAAAAACATCTTTAAATATAAAATCTATTTTCAAAAACTTCAAACTTTATTCAGATTTATTTCTATTCATTAAAGAAAAAAGAAAAATAGCATTAACTTTTTTCTTCTTCTCAAACTTTGCACTATCTATCAAACTGCATGCATTCCCTAAATTTGGAAAAGTGTTAAAATATGATGTATATTAAGTCAAGATTTATGTTTAATTAAATCATTAAGAGAATGATTTATTTTATACATTCTGTTGAAAATAAAAATGAAATATATAGTACACAAAGTCAAAATATTGTCTTCAATTAAAAAACCTATGACTATAAACATTTAAATTTAGATTGTATTGGTTTGGAGAATCCATCTTTATTAAATTTATTTCAGCCTTGCTTACAACAATTTTTAAGCTTACTATAGCAGAACGAATATATAAAATTTGTGATGAAGTCCATTTATCCTTTTTGTCTATCTCTGATATTAAAACTTGTCCAAAAAGATAATTATATGGAATGTGTCATGTGTGACGTCATAAAATACGTTTATATCCATCTCTTTTTAGGGGTTTCCTTTCCCACTTTCATCTTTCCTTTTTAGACATATTTTTATGAAGTCACACATGACACTTTCCAACGCTTCAAAAACAAATCTGAAAACTCAGATTTTTTTAATTGACTTTCCTAAGACTATAGATGAATTCAAAGATGATCTAATTGGTCAGGACGAGGAGGAAGCTTCAGCAATTGAGAGTGATTGGAAATTTGCTGCAATGGTTCTTGACAGGTTAGAGAATGAAAAAAAGAAGAAGAAATAATTAGGGATCTAAAGAGTTAAGACAATAAATTGATGGACATCCAAAATGTTAATATACAAAGTGACCACTTCTGTACATTACAATTATGGGGGGGGGGGGAGGGTTATGGGTTACACGCCCCTTTTATTCCCAAATAAAAGAAACTGCGCACAATAAATTGGACTGAAATAAATAGTATGAAAGAAAATGCAATATCTTGTCCTCTACTCGTCCAAAATTGGGATACGTAATAAAAGATTGTTTTAATTCAATGTTGGCCTAAATTAGCAATTTATCAAAAATGGATACTATTTTTAACTTTATATTATAAATCTATCCATAACGATATTTCCTACTTGGCAAATATGTTGAATATTCAGATATATATAGGACTAATATATTATCCCTGTATCCCTGACTATGATGGTACCTCCCTGGCAAATATGTTGAATATTCAGAAGATTAGATAGCTCCACTTTTTCCCCAGAATTGCGGCCACTAAATCAAGACAGAAAAGAAATACAAAACGCAAAATTGTACACTGTACAATTGTTTCTACGCATTTATATTTACAATACACATAATATGTATTATCTAGAGGATCCATCTGATCCAATTTTTTGTCAATTTAAAAAGATACTTTTAGCAGACTATTCCACTATTCATGATTAACTTATAGCTTGGTCATATGCTTCACATTATACGAGGGAGGAATTTGTACACGAAATAATTTACCCTATAGAAAAGCTATATTTGCAAAAATTTGTAGCTGACCAAGAATAAGGTATAACAAACAAGAAAAAAATCTAATATAAGATTTGGGGGGCGAATGGAGAGGTCGTCAGTTTTACAATGTGCTGCCCCCCAACGACAGCTGAAAAACACGTATAGATTTCGTGAATTTTTTTTTCCGAACTAATTTCGTTATTGGTATAAGCTGGTAGCTGACTTATAATGCGAACGATATGAAATGAAATTACAAACTCTGTAAATTGTTTCAACAATTGAATTTTTGGAATGTACCTTCACCGTTATCCTATTGCCTGATTTAGATTATCTCTATTGTCTTTACAGTCCCACATGTAAAGGGGTAAAGTTTACCTGTTTGTTTGTTAAAATCTCGCTAACACGGAACCAATGAACATATGATCGGTATGGTTTCATGCTGTTATATATGCGTCTTTGATGGTACAGGGGGCTATTATTCTGCCTCCTCCCTCTACTTTCGGTGTCCCTAGATACTAGGGATGCAGCTAAGAGTTATGGATTTTGGATTTTGTACTTCAAGTTCTTAAGAACAGCTATTTGCTTTACTTAATTTGACATGTCTTCTTTGCCTTGTCCTAAAAAAATAGGACCCATCAATGCAATCTATAATACAAAGTAGAACGATGTCTGTCCGTCTGTCTGTCCGTCTGTCCGTCTGTCTGTCCGTCTGAAGCTTAAGATCTCAGTAACCGCTGAACCGATTGGGCTCTACTTTTCAGGGATTATACCTACTGGTCCTGTGATGGTTTTAAGCTATTTTCCTGGGGGGAGGGACACCCCCAACCCCCCCAAAAACTAAAAAAAACAACCCCCCCCAAAAAAATTTTCTTTTTAAAACTAAAATTAAAATTGTGGGGTCGACTACCCCCCCCCAAAAAAAAATTACCCCCCCCAAAAAAATTAAAAAATTTTTTTTTTCTTTCAAATCTAAAATACGAAATATTGGTTTGATTAAACATCTTGGGGCAAAGCCCCTAGAGGCTAGGGGCGAAGCTGCTAGTTTATTTTAAAGTATGCTAAATTAGACATTTAATGCCACTTTGACTTAATAATGGCATTTGACCTTTTATTAGACATTTATTCCGGTAAATTTTGTACATCTTCCTTTATTTTGTCTACCTTTTTTTTGATAAATAACAGGTACTATACTTCTTTTTACCATAAAAGGCTTCATCACTAGCTTCAAGAGGATGCGAGATGAAACAATAAAAAGGGATAAGGTTAAATATCTGAGCGTTATTTCAGTGACGGACACATTTCTTAGTTGTTTTAAAGTAGCTACGCTAGTAAAAGTTAATGTTGGATTTGATGATACTTGTTTTATTTCAGGTTATGTCTGATAACATTTACCCTGTTCACAGTGATAGCAACCATTGCAGTTCTGGCAGCTGCTCCGCATGTTCTTGTTACTTAGGTAATAAAAAATATTTCTTGTCCACATCGGGGACTTATTTCTATAGTATTTTTATCTCCAGGGTGAACTAAAAGTAACTTAAACTAACCTAATCGAAAATAAGCATACAAAATCGTTTATTGTTCAGATGCAAAGTGAGAAAACCGAATGTTATATAAATACTTATAAAAATAACAGGTTCTCTGACTGTTCATACTGAAAGATCTCGCTAACCGCTGGGCCGATTAGATTATCTTTAACAGTTAAACTTATCAGATCTTCAGAAAAGTTTAATAACAATTTTGGGAAAGGGTAGAAATCATTTTAGAAAAAGGATCCCCCCCCCAAAAAAAAATCTTTTTTTTTAAATTAAAAGAAATGTGGGTCGACTTTCCCTTCTTGAATAGCCCCTAAGAGATTCTAAGATAGTTGAATGTCAATCCGTCGCGTCTGTCAGAAGCAAAAATGTTAGCTTAATTTAGCAACATCAATGATGTAAATATTTTTTTCCTAGCCCTTTTGGTGATTTTCATACATTATAGGCGCTTCTACGTAACCTAACCTACTTGAAGCACCATAAATACGTTTTATTTGATTTAGACGTAAGTTTTGGTTTAAGAACCCTGTAAAAATCTATTCTACAGGTGGTAGAAATATTGAATTCCAGAAAAAACCTACTAAATGGCAAACTACAATTTTTAACCTAACTTTTTTTCAGATATGGTGTTCTAGATTTCAAATTGTTTACAAACATCTAGATGTTAAAATTTGCCGGGATATGAAATGAGTGAAAAATAACAAAAACTATAGAATTAATCATAATCATAACAAAGACAGTAATAAAGTTTAATAAGAATTAATAAGCAAACAAAATGAACAAGAGTGATTTTCAAACAAATTTTTAACTTTCATATAGTTATGTCTTAAAATTTAATTTGCTTTAATTTGAAAAATATTCATAAGAAATATTTCTTAAGTCAAAACAAATTACATTTTACAAGTTTTTCGATCTATTTACCAGTGTGTCATTAAATAATTAATGTAAATTGTTAGTTGTATTTAGTAATATTTAATATAAAATTGTTGGGCAATATACAACCCAAATATGTAGTCGAAAATTAAACCAAATTATATAGCATAAATAAACTTGCAAAACAAAGTACCATAAACACTGTTTCTTTTTCAAAAAAATGTAGAAAACTTATTAAAAGCGAAGTTATTTTTCATAGTAAATAACAAAAATTCAGGAATATTTGAACCAAAAAATATTTATGCTTTTATAAGAAATAAACTGTAGAATTTCTTACAACAAGTTAAACAGATAAAAAAACTCGCACAAAAATAAAATGTAATTATATTAAAATAAAAAACATGAATATATTTTAACTTTTTTGATAAATAATTTTAAAATAAATCTTTGAAGTTTATGTTTATTCTTTTTTTTTTGTAAAATATAATAGTAATATTCTAGTTATTTTGTTGCCTAACAGTCAGTAGAATTAAAATTATGTACATTCTTTTTTTAAAATTCCAATTTCATTTATAGACAAACAAACTTGATGCAGAATTCTTTTTTAAAACTTGGTGCTTTGTAATACTTTTCTCCACAAATTTGTAAGATAGATCTATTTCAAATTGTTTGAAAAGGATGTAAATATATTAAAAAATAAAAAAATTTCAACTTTTATATTTGTATGCTTAAAACCCGGTACAAATATATTATACAAATTAAATTTATATGTTTAATTTAAAATGCAAAGTAGCTTGATGTCTGTCCGTCTGTATGTCCTCATTTCTGTCCGTCTATCGATCTGTTTGAAGCTCAAGATCACGGTAACCGCTGAACCGATCGGGGAGCGAAGCCGCTAGTTTTGTTTAAAGTATCAGCAAGGTGGTTTTTGTAAAGCTTAATGTTTCCACTTCTCATGTTTTTTTGAATTTTTGAAAAGATACCTTTTACTAATAATATTGAACTGAACAATAAATGAGGAAGTATAGATGAATATTCCAGACAACTACTTGTCCCAAGTTGTGGAGATCCTTTTCAGTCTGCTAGCAAATTGCCTTCTGTTCTTTTGTAGGAATTAAGCAGTGTTTATATTTCCGACGCTATTAGCTGATTTCAAAGCCCAATACAAAATCGGGAATTGGTCCCCGATCTGTGGATAGATTATTAGATTTATTCTAGACATTTCTTATTTGATCCCGGGTGTCATTTATCTATGATTGCTGTCTAACCTATATCAAGCTGATATGGTAAATTTTAAATTCATAAGAAAGAACAAGCCACAAGCATTTTCTTTTACAAAGTTATTTCTAATTGAATTTCTTTAAAGTGAAGAAATAAGTTAGGCCGGTAGACAAAAAAGATAATACATCACAATTGCTAAAAAAATAATGTAATCACAATGATGTTCTGAAGTAGCTTAGCAATAAAGGTCTGGATGATTTCCATGTATCTATCGAGCACAATTACCCTTACCTTATTTTTAAAATAAATTGAAAATAATAAGGGGTTGGTATTTTGTCCCATGCTTAACACCTGCGTGATCCCCCAACCCTGCAGAGCTCTAACCCTGTGGGCATATCAAGTACCAAATATAACCTAACCTAACATAAAGTAATTTCAATCTATTTTCAACACAAGGAGTGTTGGGTTTCTGTGTTCGACAAAGCACTTGAGCTAAAAAAAGCAAATGAATGAACAAACGCACGGGCTTATGACTTCAACCTAATTCAGTGTGAGGTGCTTTTAAATTAGAGGTCAAATAGTTTTTATTATACTGACATCTTTTGACCAGACTGCTTGCTCTGTATAAGCCTATGTATGTAAGAATCATTGATTATAAAATGGTTGAATGGACATATTTTAATGCAAAAGGAATAGGATTCCATGTGGACTGAATCTATTATCAATTTCATTTAGACGTGATGATGGTAAAAACTGTCAGTCAAAATTTAGGTCAACCCTTTCAAGTTCTTTAGGAAAGTTGAGGGTTCTAAAGGAATAAGACAATGGCTTATAAATTCATGTACTTCTCCGATGATTACCCCTTCTGTAGATTACAATACGTGGTTAAAGGTTTGGACACTCAACTTAATATGAACCAACATATCAAAATTCATTAAAAGTCCCCAAAGTTGTTGTGCCAATGAATAAGAAAATGTTTTTTATAAAACTTTGGGGACTAGTGTAATAAACAGCCCATTGTCCCCATCCTCCCTGAGGAAAGTTAAATAGAACGGGGTGTTTTCATTAAAATCATACACATATCAGGGTTTTCAATAAAAGAATCGTATTATAAACGGCTTTCAGCGGATATAGAAAGTACAATTATAAGATTAAAACCAGTTTTTTTAGCCACGAGGTGCCGAAGGCACGGGCTAAAAAACTGATTTTGATTTTATGATTGTACATTTTATATTCGTAGAAAGCTGGATATAATACAATGCAAGACATAGTTTTTTCGTATGGATGAGAACCGGTTCCTATCCACCGGATTCGAATGAATACGACAAAACAATTTTCTTCGCGTTTTCTTTTAAATTTGACAAATATCAGTTTGGCCAAAATGATTTTAATATCAATTAATTGGCCAAAATGATTTTGTTTAGGTATATTTTACTTTTATTTAAATTGATCATTGAATGTATTCTAATATAATACTTATATCAATGACTACCCCCCCCCCCCCCCCCCCTTTATGAATTTGGGTGCCGTAGGCATTTACCCCACCCTCCCCCACCCCCCCCTCTCCCAAAAAAAGAAAAGCTTGGATGTCCTTGGACCGACCGACCTTAGAAAGTAAAAAATCCCGCTTTTTATGATATTTAATGTTTATGAGTACTTATTTATTGATGTATTTTTATTAGATAAAAGCAATAAATAACCTTAATCCCTGCCACTCTAATCCTAAATGATCACGTTTATAAGCACAAGCATAAGATTAACTATTATGACAACATCAATAGGCAGCTTATTCTGTTAAACCTGTAAGAATTAGGCTGACACACAATTTAAGAGGTAGATGTCGACAATAAAGTTGATATATGTATTTTTGACATAAAGGTATGAGAGCTTTATTATTTTTTTATCTCTCCATATTATAGACAACTTTCCGCGAATATTAAAATGAAATATTATAAGATTAAACCAGTTTTGTTAGCCCCGAAGGCTGAAGATGGTTTGTATCTTAATATTCGTGGAAAATAGCCTACTAAAATGATTTTTCAGTTTCGAAGCCATGCTGGATTAATATTTATTTGTGTCGCCATTAAGATCAAATTAACCCATAGGCGAATTTAAGTATATACTGATATTTTTAATACAGTTTTATACTGACATAATCTATTTTTGCCACGCTTTTTCGGTAAAGCTTTGAGTTCTCTTTGAGTTCTAAATTTTAAGTAAAGTAAATTTTAAGTTAGCGGGGTTGCTGTCTCTGATGATAAAGTTCTAAATATACCAGCCCCAGCCATCAACACACTTGAAAACCCACTACCTACTAGGAACAACCATGGCATCTCTAGTATATACCTAAATTTTCAAGGCCAGGGTAAACAAGAACCCGACGCTGTTTGTCTCTGGCACTTGCCCTATCTGTCAAGAGTTATACACAATCACACATATCTTTTCAACTGACGCAACAACCTGATGAAGCAGCCAGATTTCTTAGTCTGTCTGTTTCCAATGATGGAGACTCGGGATGAACAGGAAATGTGCTACAAACAACAACATGACACTGTAAAGTTAGGTCTAACAGCAGAGAATAGCTATAGGGACCAATGTCTACTTTTCTTTCCAAAAAACCTAAAGTATTATTTAAGAAAACACCCAACAGACATCTTTTGACTTACATGGTTTAGGATTGCGCATGTTTCAGGATTAAACATTAACCATCTTACTATTAATGTCACTTGATAGACATACACTTGATACGGGGGGCTCTAGCCCTGCAGAGAAATCATTAACATTAAAGAAAGCTATCCTAACTTTAAATAACCTATTAAAAGCTACTGTAAAAATACGACGAAACTAGCTACTTCGTTCTTTTTCTTTGATCAAAATAATCTTATTATAACACCTATAGATTGTAAACTTTATTGAACACGTTAAGCGTGTAAAAAACAACTTGCGTAAAACGAAGAAGAATTTTTCTTAATTATAATGTTATAACATTCTAATCTAGAAAATGTCAGAAACAAAAAAATGAAAATAAATATTTAATTAGAAACTCTGATGTATGTTTTGGGGGACAATTCTTGCGCAATTTAAAACTTTTCAAATGTTTATTCTTAAAAAAATTTCAACATCCCCCCTTGAAGAATGAATCCTCAAATTTTTTTATTTTAGATTTTTAACATACTTCGCATGATTTAAATTAATTAAAATCTCCTAATGTATATTCCTATCCGCGAAGTGTTCTCTCTGTTGATTTAACTTTGTTTAATAAAAGTTATAATGTGGCTATGAAGAGGGTTTTTAGTGGCTAAGCTATTCTATAATTGAATTGTTTGTCCTTCCATATTTATAACTTTAAAGGAAATTCAATTTTATCAGCTGATATTTAACAAAGATTGCTATTTTTTTGTTATGCTTCCAGTATGCAACGTAATTAGCCGTCAGTCATGCAATGAAATATATTTTTACTGAAGGTTTTGTGATTTTTCTGTAATTCCTTTCTATTTTTTCTCTTCTTCTTCTCTTTTTGTTGTGACCAATTACCATTTGCTCTGTAATTTACTTCGTCCGTTTGTCAACTCAACTTTTTTTGGTGCTTCGCTTCTTATAGATAATTTCATCCTTGATCTTTTTAATAATCTTTATATTACATTTAAGGTAGACAATAAATAAAAAAAGAATTAAAAAAGATTTTTGTTAATTATGTTTTTACATTTCTTAAATTAAAATATTTTAAAATCTTAATGTCTATTGAATGGTATACCTGGAACCAGAAGTTCTTGGAGCGTGGAGAGTATAAATATGCTGTCACAATCAGTTTTTTTTCTTTCAATAAATCTGAAGTATAGGTATAACCAGAAAACTACCCGGATCCCCCTGTTGGGGACCTTTTTTCTGCTTTTTTGTCACCACATAGTTGTGTTAATATTCCCGACGCTATTGGTTGATGTTGAAAGACCAAATTGAAAGTCGGCACAGGGTCCTCGCGACCTCCTCTATTGTTTTACTCTAATATCAATTCTCTTATCTAGTAATCTATTCATATTACAATTGGCCGATCTAATAATCTTATCATCTATTTAATTATGTTCATTAATCTACCATTTAAATATACTTTTAAAATAAATGATTTTAATTTATCAGGCAATGTTCAATTAAATCATCCATTAACCAATCTATTCATATATTAATCCATCTATTTGTAAATTTATCTAAAAATCAACTCATATTTATTTATTTAGCTATCAACCAATCTATCAATCTATCAAATTTTTCAATTTATCAATCTATCAATCTATAAATCTATCAATCCATCAATCCATCAATCTATTATACTATCAATCTATCAATTTATCAAATCTATCAAAACTATCAAGTCTATTAAATCTATCAAAACTAACAATCTACTAATCTATCAATCTATCAATCTTTCAATCTATCAATCTATCAACCTATCAATCTATCTATCTATTAACCTATCCACCTATCAATATATCAACCTATAAATTTATCAATCTATCAATCCATCTATCTATCAATCTATATATTAATCCATCCATCAATTTGAGTAATATTCCATCCATCTCTCTTTATATTCATGCAGGAATTTATGAAATTGTGAATGCATTTTATGACAATTTAAGTTGTAAAATTGAATTGTGTAAGAAGTGTGAATTTTCAGTGAAATAGGAATAAATAAGTAGACTGAAATATCTTATTTGAATTTATATTAATTTATCGCTTCGTAATATAAACAGATCTATAGTATATACCTCTTTCGTCTGCTTCTAAATAATTTTCTGCAACTTAGCTGTGTTAATATAAGCGATGACCCAATAGGAAGGTTGCACAAGACGATTGCGATGGGAAGATACAGTTATTTAACCCTTTCTTCCACTAGTGTTTTACTCTAATGTAATATAGACAACTCTCCGCGGATATTAAATTGAAAAGAGGGGCAGACGGCCCGGGCTAACAAAACTGGTATTCATTTTATAATTTTTGTTTTGATATTCTTAGGAAATTGTATGTTATAGAATGATATGCATGAATTTAAATTATGATTGAGAACCGGTTCTTCTACAGTGGATATTAATCGGTTTCCATGCCATACAGGAAAAAGTTATTCCGACTTTTGGAAATGTATAAGTTATGGTTTTATATGAATTTTAATCATTTAATCAATTGTCAATTTGCAGATAACTTTCTGTATGATAAATTCTCCATTCCGCACAGTATAACATACATATATGTACAATTCAAATTTATAAGCAAAAGTTTCAATCATGGCTCGGCAGCGACTTCTTGTGCTCTTTAATCCAGTTTGATAAATGAGGCTCTGACTTTCCCAATGCGGTAGGGTGGTTGGGTGTAGCTTCGGTTTACTTGATGGTGGATTATGGTGGATGAGGTTTAGAGTGGCTTATTCTTTCTCTGAACTTAATGGCTTCTGTACGACGCTAGGCTCCATAGTGGGGTTTCTGTTGTTCACCCGAATGAATACGATTAAGACTGCCGAGCCCTGACATAAATTCTTTGGAAAAATATATGTCTTCTATAAAAAGAATATTACTCTTTCATATATTCTTCTAGCTAAATTTCTTCTTGAATTCATAAAAATTATACAGTTTATTCAAAGTAATGACACATATTATGAATAAGTATTTAAATATGTACCGAATCCACAGAAAACTAACTATCAACTCTTTTCATAAATGCAGGTTTCTTTACTTGAGACTAAATACTGCTCATAAATGCTCTACAGTGGCTTCGGATTTAGAATTAGCGAAAGAAAATGCTTCAAATCGTGCAAAGGACGTCTAAGGTTGCTGAAAAAAAAACAAGATACAACTTTAGCGATAAAACGCAGGGATATAAATGGATCAAACAATGGCCGATAAATTGACGTATACTGATCGAATTTCATTAAAAGTCCAAGAAATTGTTAAGCAAACGAATAAAGAAACGTTATTAGAAACTTTGTGGACCAGTGCAATAAACATCCCAATGTCCTCTACCTTCCTGGATAAAAAAACTAAACAACTACTTTAGAATTAAAACTATCAATGCATAGAATATAGATTTTTGGCTTTTAATATAGATAAAATTCTTTAATCGCATCATAGTACACAAAATTGGAAAAGTTCTTTTTGTCCTTGAAATACTTGAAATCCTAAAGCTTAGGTGTAATTGCATTGCCAGTGACAAATAGATAGGAAAACAAGAAACATTCAAGATTCGATTCCGACAGTAGCGAAGTTATATTAGATTTATTATTTCAAATACAAGCAGCTTATAAAGATGACGTCATACTCTACAAATGACCAAAGATAGGCCAGTATACATCTTAATTGATCAATGGTAAAATGTATACTGGTTTATAATGGTCATTTGTATGGTATGGCGGCATTATTTAGAGCTGCTTTTAAAAAATAATCTTGCATTTGTTGTTTAAAGTTTCGTAATTTTTTTTGTAGAATTGTTGGTTAGAATAGCTACCCCTGCTTTTAAATCTGTTAACCACTAATTATGGATGTGTTATCTACTGGACAAGGTAAATTTCATATAAGCAGCACCATAGCCACAGTATATTAATCACTCCACAAATTGAATTGTTCCTTTACAAAATCTCATCTCATTCTTTCACAAAATTAATACTTTTCTTTCCTTGCAAATATATAATGCAGGGAAACGGGAGGAAAAAAGGTAATCCCCAAAAAAAAAATGGGGGAAAGAGGGGAGAGGTTCCATATTTTATGTGTGACTTGTAAAACAAATTACATGATTTCTAAATACTAAGGGAATTACTTGGGGGGTAAAATCGAATGCATTTTTAAAAATTTTAGGGGTTGCTTGTGTTGGAGGGGAAGGGGTAAACATACCTTTACCCCTCTACTTGGACGTCCCTGTGTTATTGCTCGATTATTTTCACATAAACTTTTTAAAAAACCTACATTGTTACTTCATTACTGTTTGCTGCTTTTTTTATCAATCCAATATCCATGATGGTAAAAGAGAGAGAAAGAATATCTTATTGCAGAAGAAAGTGATGTAAATGTTATTTGCAAGCTTTATTCTGCAATACGAATTATTGGTTTGCAAAAGATTTAATTTATAATTCATACATTTGCAACAATTCATTTAGTACACTAATACCCATTTCTGTTTCAATTATGCTCCGAGTATGGGCATATTTTCTCAAAATTAAATCATACCCAACAAAATGTAGAATCAGGAAAAATACATTAAGCCAAAACACCCTTTCCTATATTGTTTAGGGTGTTAAAGTTGTTGTTTTAGTTAAGGTTAAGCCAATCTAGGACCAGAGGAGATATAGCAACGTTTCCCGCAGGGTAAATCGCTTAGGGACTCAAAATATGCTGTGTAACATCCTCAATAGCAAAGCCTAACCAATATTACGAACAAACGAACAATGATAGATATAGAGTGACTGCACTTTTAATGATTACGAAATAGAATATTATTTTTAAATCAGAGCAAAATTTAATGGAAAATAAATCATTTAATAGCTTAAATAAAGATTTTTTAAAGCGTACTAACGTTTTTATACTTCTTTATAGAGATTCTTTACATATTACCTGATTACTTTGAGTTTGTTTCTGGCATATTCTATAAAAGTGCCAAATTTATGTTATGTTTGGTACTGTGTAGCCCCACAGGATTTGGACAACGCAGGAATAAGCCATAAAGAGTTAAGGCAGGGGTTAGGCCTAGGAAAAAATACCTCCCCCTTCACATTTATTCTTGTTCAAAAATAAGGTGGTGGGTGGTCAATACTCTAGAGGCACTTTTAGGGAAACCACTATTGATCTTTTAACTGCTTATTTCCAAATCTAAGTAATCAAAGACACAGTTGTTGATCTGTTTTTAAATTTCAAAAAATATTCACTCAGTTTACAGCTGATAAATGCATTGGAAGAGTTTGCATCTGTGAGTAGTGAACAGTGAGAGAACAGGTGGCTTTTATCATAACTCAACAGGTATAAAACTAATGCATATACTAAGTCCAACATTAGTATAGGTATGATTGTCACCAAGATATACATAGACATAAATAGCTTCGCTACTTATAATACATATTTGAAATATTGTAAAATATATTTGTATTTAGTGACCTTCTTTCATATATGATATTACACGGTATCCTACCGCAGCAAGTTGCATTTCATTTACCGCATTTCCAACAATAACAAAAAAATTTGCCAACCCCTTCATCCAAAATTGAGGGGTTTTAGGGGGTGTAATATAGACAACAAGAGGGCTGTATTATTAACACCTTCATTAAATCAAAGGGAGGACTGACTCTGCCAACCTCCTTTGCTCTAAGGGGGTGGGGGTGGCACGGAGGGGGGGTGAATACGCGGGGTGTAGGCTCTTGTCATAAATGTATAGGGGGTCCATTTCAACCCCCCCAATTTTTAAATCAGGTTAGATCCCTCTAAGAATACTCTATTTTCTTATATAGCTTATTTAGTATGGTGTGTTTTAGCCCAATCTTCTCTTGATCTGCTTATGTCTTGATAAGGGTTCGATTTTTTAAATTTAAGATCGACAAATGCGTCTATCGATCCCTGGTGAATTGGAGTAGCAAAATTTTCTCTCCATGTCAGGGGATCAACTCTTCAACTTGAAGGGAAGAATAGATGTTTGGGAAATTTGTGTATCAAATAAATGTTTATTGCTTATATTAGGATTAGGGGATTGGATGCTGTGAGTATTGGTGCAAAAAATGGGGACAAATTTTAAATTGATTTGACGGGGCTGATTATTTACGTCACAAGTGAGGGGAAAGAAAAGGGAAGGAGGAAAGAAACCCCCTAGAAAAGAGATGGGGGTATGACGTAACACGCCAAAACAATTTGATATTTGTCCCCATTTTTTGCACCAATACTCACAGCATCGGGGTTTGTTCTTCTGAGGGAAAGCTATATTACCTTAAATATGAATCATATTTTACTTATAATTCCACACAATTTTGAAAAATTGGATTAAAATAGTTTTCTTAAGATAAATTAAATTAGCCTATCATACTCTATTAAATAAAAGAAAATAACGTTCCCTGAAAAAGAGACGTTTACAAGTAGATGGCAAACAGTCATCCCTTTTTAAAAGCGAAGCTTTTCTATAATTAGGGTCGGTCCGTCCGTCCGTAACGGATAGCTTTTTTCGTTAATTTAGGCATGTTAGAATTGTCCTATCGATTTCAAATTTTGCATAGTGATTCCTGTTGTTGTTAGGTACGATTTAGAAAGCGTATCAACTCTATAATCATTTTCAAAATGTCCGTACGTCCATTTTAAACATGTTGATTTTTTTACTTTTTTATCAACAAATTTTTATGTGATCTAATCATCGGATTGATCTGATTTTTGGTATATTGATTCCTGGTACAACAAAGTATAATGTTATAAGCGAAGCAACTCTATAATCAAGTCCTAAATATGTAAGTATGTAAATAAAACCAGGGAGTAAGGGAGGGGACAATGGATCGAATATTCAATTTTTAGGAGTCTCAGACTTTGGGGACTGGCTTAAAGGGAACATGCAAGAATTTAGCAGTTTCTAACCAATCTTGGGGACCAATTATGAATGACGTCACGCAAAATCATGCATAATCTCGCGGCAAACTAGCGCGTCAACAAAAAGATAAACAATAACAAGCAGACAGAATATTTTGATTTTGAAAATTATTTTGTAAATTGAATCATTACATTTTTTATATCTAATTCTTGTTTAATGTTAATTCATTCCGATTAGTGCGTTGTTGAAAGAAATTATATTAAGATTATTAGTTATTATGAGCAAAGCCTTCCCATAATTAGGTCCCGCACATTTGTACGTCCGTAACGGTTAGCTCTTTTCGTTACTTTAGACATGTTAGATGTTTCTTATTGATTTAATGTAAAGGCAAAAGTTTTTAAAAGCGAAGCTTTTCTATAATTAAGGTCGGTCCGTCCGTCCGTCCGTACGTCCGAGATAGATAGCTTTTATTCGTTAATTTAGGCATGTTAGAATTGTCCTATCGATTTCAAACTTTGCATGATGACTCCTCTAGTAGTTGGGTACGATTTAGAAAGCGTAGCAACTCTATAATCATTATCAGAATGTCCGTACGTCCATTTAAAAAATGTTGATTTTTCTACTTTTTTAACAACAAATTTTCAAGTGTTCTAATTATCCGTTTGATCTGATTTTTGGTATATTGATTCCTGGGACAACAAGGAACAATATTATAAGCGAAGCAACTCTATAATCAAGTCCAAAAATGTAAGTATGTCCATAAACATTATCCTGCTTCAAGCAGTTTTTCAACATATTTACTTACAATTTTGCTTCGACTCTTATACTTTTAAATTCTGATTATTCAGTTCAGATACTATACAAGTGTTAATGTCCGTTTGTCCTGCCGTTTCAGTGCTTCGCTTTTATGGATGTTGTCATCCTTGTTTGTCTTTAGCTTAATATTTCTGTAATTAATGATCCGATTAATTTCAAAATTTTAGGGAAAATTCACGAAGTCCTGAGTTGTTCAAGGTTTGTTTATCATTAAAATCTCAAGATGGTGTTATTTTATTTTTCTGTCCTGGATGCTAGAGGCGCAGATACCAGTTATCCTAAGATATGTTACTTAAACCTTAAGATCTTTAAAATTAAGATGTACTTATGTTCTCAACTTTTTTATTTATGTAGTATAAAATTTTGACGCAAGGTATCTCATTTTTATTTCGTTAAATGAAATAACTTGAGTTAAAAGTTCTGTAGGAAGGTAATTGTTTTAGTAAGTTTTGAAATATAATTATTTAAGGCTTTTTCATGTCTAAGCTTTTAAATAAATACAATTTAAAAAATTGGGTAAAAGATGTTGTAAAAGTATGTATGTAGTATGTAGTATGTTTCCTTAATTTTCCGAAGTTTACATAATAACAATTATGGAAATGAAATGTAAACAAGGGTTTTGATCTCTAGAATCAAAGGCATGTAGTAAAGCATCAGTTTAAGGATGGTGCATTTCGAATTAAAAACAATTCAAAAAGTCTAAAATTTCCAATAAAGGTTGCTATATTGCAAATACTTGTTTTATCTGGAAATATCTGGGTTTTCAACCCTAAAGGGTCACAACTATAAAATTGAATTAACTGCCCATTGTCCCCTCCCTTACTCCCTGAAATAAAACACAATCTAGCGTAATATTTGTTTCCAATTGTTGTCGGTGCACCATTTATAATAACATGTTTCTTCATATTTTTTTCTACAATAGAAATCAATCAAGAAAAATTGCAATTTGTGAAGTACTTTTATTAGTTTTGGTTCAATTTGTTTCCTATTAATTTATCGTATAAGTAACAGTTGGGAGAATAAATAGAATTAGTCATATTTTCTACAAATATCAAATAAAAAGTATCTTGAATAGAAATGTAAGTTATCAAATAGCTTTAGCAGTTTTAGCTTAAATTAAACTATTACGGTAGTAAATTATTGAACAACTTTAACCTTTGGTGACAGCTGCGTGTAGCACAGATCTTGCAGCTCCTAGATAGATTGATAGGTAGATATATAGATAATCATATAGATAGATGGATAGTTAGATATAGATAGTTTGATAGATGGATAGATAAATAGTTAGATAGATAAATATAATGCTAAGCAGATTGATAGTTAGATTGAGTGATAAACAGACAGAAAGATAAACAGATAGATAGATAAACAGATAATTGAAAAAGAGATAGACATTAGTTTGATAGAAAGATTTACAGCATAAGAAAAAATTGTTGAGTAGCTTTGCTCATAGTACTGTATTCAAAATCCTCCTTGGATCCCAATATTGATTGATAGGAGCTGTGGTAAGGAACATAAATAAATCAGTTCAGTGGTTATTGAAATCTTAAGCATGAATATATTTTTTACTACTTTAATAAAATAAATTTTTCAAAAAGATATTTGTTTTTTATTGCTTAAATTGTTACATTGTTGTCTTTATTTCTATTTTTTTAGAACTTAAAAAGAAAAAAAAATCTATGATTACATTACATAAAAATCATTGAAAATAAGTTCCAGATCTTTGTTAATGAGTAAATGATAAATACATAAGATTTAATTATGAATAGAGAGAGTGATTAACAGAAGATTTATTTTTTGATTAATGGCTCGTTAAGTCTTAATGTACCTTTCATAAATAAAGTAGATTAAGAAGAAAACAAGGATAACAACATTCATAAGTGGAGCTATTTAGTACAAATATTTGGAGATACATTTTTCATATTTTATCTTATGATATTTTCTATACGCTGGATCTTTAAAGCTCTTTATAGTACTTGTGAAAAAGCAAGATCCCATCGTTAAGTGATATCATAACCTTTAGACTGACAGACAGACATTTGTTGTGCTTTATATTATAGATTTTTTACTTTAACTCTTTACTAGCAGCTGCACCCCTAGCATCTAGATCTAGAAGAGGTAGAGATGGGAAAGAAAACCAAAGAAAGCATTAAAATAACCCAGGACCTAAATTCGGATTCTCTAAAATAGAGAAAATAGTGAAAAAGCAAATCAAGCAAAAAAACCTTGCTCTTATATTATACATTGTACATACATTTACATTTTAATTTAGTATAATGTAATGTAAGTTAACCGTATCTATATTTTAATTAAATCAATTTAATTCTAATTGAAATAAGTTTTGATTGCCAATACCAAATCTAATTTGACAAGTTATTGCATAATACATAATATTTTACACTAATTCATCAACTTGAACTGACTTAAAGGGAGTGTGAACGTAAAAATTTCTCATCTGATTATCAAATCTTAACATTTACTAAGCACATTTCACTACACTGATCAACCAAAAATGTCCTATTTACAAAAATATCCAGAAATAATGCCTTGATTTTATGGTATTTTGAGAGGGAAAAAGGAAAAAACAGGGAAAATCTGAACGTTTTTGTTTCTTATAATGTTTGTAGGGATATTTAACTTGTCATATATAGTTGAAACAATTTACTGTCTGTTAAGGATTTATTTTATGCTATAAAATTGCCAATTCGTTTTTTTATAACGTAGTAATTAGGTAATAAAGACATATTTTAAATTCGTATTATTGACAAAAAAATACCTCACTGTCTACAAAGGGTTGAATCTCATAGGTTATATAAAATAATAATATCCTTTTTTATTGTGTTGAACAATAAATAATCCACTTTGGAGAATTAGTTTACACTTTTATCAGACTGTTTACAAAGAAATATTGCGTCTTTATTATTTACAAATTTGTAATTAAAGGTGGGCGAGAGATGGGCCATTTAAAGTTAATTGGATACTAATAAAAAACCTGTTTCTGGCTTTGTTATTGTATTTGGTTTTCAATAAAAAAATATTGCTTATTTTATCAATTTCTAAGTAACTATACATTGGATTAAAGCAAAGATTATGTTAAAAGTCAGCTTAACTGTTAGGAAAAATCTAGAACTATGTGAAAAAGTTTAATTTTAGCTATAATGGGAGAAAAAAGCAATTTAATGCACATTTTATATAATACGGAAAATTTCTTCCTTTCCCCGTACCTTATAAAAATTGTCGGAAAAAGCCGTTTTTTAAGCAAACAAAAGCGCGTTTTGCTCTATCTGTGAGATATTATGAATGAGATAATGTTAAGATTTGATATTAAGATGAGAAAAATTTACGTTCACAGTCCCTTTAAAAATAAAATTTTTTAGGGGACTTTGATTTTTAAGCCCACACCCTCTAAAAAATTGAGATTCGCCATAAAAGTTATTTACCACAAAATGAAAACAAAAATTAATTCTTTTAAAAAAAGCTTGATGTATTTAAATTGTAATCTTTTTTATGTATAGATTTTTTCTGTGCTTCAAGTAAAAATATATATCTGAATGAAATTGCGTTGATGACGCCATAAATAACATTTTTCGCTAAATGCAAGTGACGATATAAAATTTAGGAAAAAGCCTGGAATAAATGTATGTTGGCGATTGCTTATTATTGGAAGTGAAGCTGCTCTAAAATTTTACATTTAAACAATGAACGTTCATGCATGAAGTATGGTGCAAATCAATAACATGCAAAGTTAGAATTTCCAAACAAAATTCGTGCAATAAAATAGCTAATGATGCCCTGGATACAAAAAGAAGGAAATATGGACGACAACATTCATCCAGGGGCGTCCAAGCTTTTTATTTTGGGGGGGGGGGTAAAATTTTTTTACAGGGGGGGTAATTCGGTTTTTTTTTGGGGGGGGGGGGGGGTAAAATGGCGCGCGAAGCGAGCCGCAAATTTTTTTTACCCCCCCCAATATTTTTTATCAAAAATTTAGTATTAGAAATGTGCGCGAAGCGGCACCCCCAAATTCGTTTGGGGGGGGGGGTAATCGCTCCATTACCCCCCCCCCCCTTGGACGCCTATGCATTCATCGTAGCAAAGTTAAAAACAAATATGGATTGAAAAAAGCAAAAGTAAGTGATCTAAAAAATGAAGGGGAAAAATTAATGATAAATTCAAGGAATACCTTTATATGTGAAAATATTTATGTCATATGGCTTTACTAGTCTTTTGTTGCATGACCGGCAGACATAGTGACAAAGTAAAGTTGTAAACTATAAACTGGATGAATTGGATGTTGTTGGTATATGGAATTTTCACAAAAAATTCAGCTGCCTAGACATCTACCTAGATCCAGTGTTGGGGGCAATTTTCGTCTGCTAGCAAATTGCTTTCTGCTCTTTTGTAGCGACTGGACTGTGTTAATATTTGCTATTGGCTGATTAAAAGAACCGGTTGGAATTCAGCACAGGGTCCACGGGACATACAGTTATTTAACCTCTTCTTCCTCTGTTGTTTTACTTTAATCTTTAACATGTATATTTATCTCCTTCATATATCAACCTTCTTGTATATGCAATAGAAATAATTTGCATATTGTGAATTCTTTGTAAATGTTTATGGTAGAATGCATTTCTTAAATACAATTGCAATTAAATTAGCCAGGCTCAAAACTTTAAAAACGAATGGTACTAAGTAAATAGCGACATTACTCTATAACTTTGATCAGTCCGCACACGTTTTTCCCTTCTTGTTGTTATTACTAATATACATCACATTTTTTACTTCAAAGACAATGAACTTTCTAAATTTCATCTTTTTTTATTGATCAAATTTGATTTTAATTATTAATGAACCAGTCTAACAATCGTATAAGAAGCGCTTAGGAAACAAACCAAAACGTGCTATGACAATCAAAATAATTTAAAACAAAAATTCAACAATTTATCCCATTCATCTATTGTTCTCGTATATATTAAATAGGAAAATGAATTTAGAAAAATAAGATTGAAATATATAAAATAAAGACAAAGTTTGCCATAAATAGCGAAGCATAAGAAATGAAGAAAAATATTAGTAAAAATATATAAATAAACAACCAAAAAAAGATATTTTTTCCTCTTACAGCAAACACATAATACCATATGTTTTGTAGCAATTATGATTTAATTAAGTTTTTGGTAGTGGAAAAGCATAACCTCGCTCTCTCCCCCCCCCCCCTTACACACTTATAGATGACAGGTATAGAAAAACTTTTGATTAGAAAGTGACATAACATTAATAAGTTTTTTTTTCTGTGGGTTTATTTGCAAAACTTTAAGGATAATAAATAGCAAGTATTAAGGAAAGCAAGAAAGTGAGAGTTTTTAAGAGCGTAACCTTTTATATTTAGTGCATTTCCATATATCCTTTCTTCAGAGAAGTCCTATATAAATAAGGTATGATAAGGAGGCTTAGGAACTGAACATGTCAATAATCATTTTTGGGTTTGAAAGAGCTAGATTTTAGATTTGATTTAATTGTAAGTCATGACTAGGTCGATTAAACAAGTGGTGATATTATAGGTTTAACTTCTTTTTTTACAACGACTCCAAGTAAATACAACCAACATATTAATATATACAAAATATTTTTCTTTTCATAAGTTTTAAATATTTTTTTTATCTATAAATGTACATTTCTATTACAGGGTGCGCCACATAAAACCGGACTTTTTCTAAATTGTAAACAAATTAACATAAAATCGTCAATTTTAAAGATTTTATTAAATTTTAAAAACTGGGAAGCAAACTAGGTATATGACTATTAGATCATTGAATAAAATCGCCGCCAGCATCAAGAACCGCCACTACCCGCCTCCTCAACCGCCGGGAGTCCCAGGTAAAAATGTACCTGTCCAAGCTGGCGAAGTTCTCCTTGATAGTGGCAATGAGGAAGGTCTTTGTGGTATGAGCACGTCTATTGGTGCATGCTTCAAAGTAGCTCCAGGCCCAAAAGTGCATTGAATTAAGATCGGGCTGCTGGGAGGCCACATTTCCTTAGGATTGTGAGTAACTGCAGGATCCAAATTCACCCAACTTTCAAGCTACCCTTTGACACGGAGGCCTTTATTTGGACCACAGTTGAGCTAGAACGACCTTTTATACCTTTTTGGAAATGGCATGAAGATTCAGCTAGGGTTGTCAGAGCAACCCATAGTCTAAAATGAGTTCTTAAGTTCAATATGGGTCTTTAACGTCGAGAATCGAGAAATTTTCACGATTTTACACGATTTTTGACGTTTTTGACATCTCTAAATCTGCCACGTTTCACTTTGCCGGAGTACTACAGCCAAGCCATTTTAGATAGAGATCTCTAGTCTTTTCTAGTGTCTTACTTATGTATCTAACAGTATCCCCAGCAAGTTGCATTACTCTACCTCATCTACAGATGGGCTGAGGTCCGATTTAGTAGGCCCTAGTCGAGAATCCAGATTATATCACCAGCGCATTTCGAATCTGCATTGTTGAACATAAGCGCGGCCAGCTCGGAGTACGAGCCCATTTTCGTCCAAAGATTTTTTTGTGCTAAAAGGTCATTACCTAAGTTTTTTATAGTGGGGTCAAACGTCCTGATTGGTCAAGTAGTTTTGACGCTATGACCGTTTAAAAAAAAGTCCGGTTTTATGTGGCGCACCCTGTATATTTAAAAAGTAGTTATTGTCATTAAATAACTCAATTCTCTAACTTTTAAACAAATGTTCCTGTTATTCTACAAACATATTTTACCAGAATTTTACCATATTCTTGTCAAGATTTCAGTAAAACGAACAGTGACATGCTTTTAAACAAGGATGATTACGTCCGAAAGCAAGGATAGCCAATTTTTTACCCCCTCCCCGCCTCAAAAAGTTTGGGTTGCTATAGTATTTCCTGTAAAAAGTAACACTTCCTTGAATTTTATTTTATATTTAAAAAGGCACTTAATATTTTTAAGTATATTAAGAATTATACTTTGATTTATTTAATTACTCCTCGTTCCTTTTGCCTCAACTTTCATTTCCTTTCCTTGTCTGTGTCTCTGAATTTGAAGGATTCTGCAAAACTTTTCTTATTTCCTGTAAAACTGAACAGAAAAGTTTGATCTTCATGAGAGCTTATTACAGTCGTGCACTGCAAATTGATGAGTTACAGCCAGGTTTCCAAATGAAGCTTTACTATTTTATGCAATTTAGTGGCGGTTACGCCCCCAGATGTCTAAAGGGGGCGAGTAAAGATAGTCAAAAACCTTTATTTTGCATGTTTAATTTATTTTTTTTTGGGGGGGGGGGATAATACCTATGAATGATGATTTGTATAAGGAGGTTGGAGGTAATCTTCTTTAAAATAGATAAATAAACAGACTAAAAACTTACTACTTCAAAGAATATGATAAAAAGTCACTATTTTTTTCTTGTTTTAGAGTGACAAAGAATTTTTTGGTTCACACGAGATGGGGACTTTTTCTATTATTTTATTATTTCCACAAGCTAGAGTAAAACCTAGCCAGAGGGTTATCAATTTATAAAAAATTTAATCCAATGTTTTTCAGCCAACGAATGAGAAAGAGAGAGTTTTTCCCTCCTTGGATTTCAGTAAATTTATCTCGAATAATCCATTCAAACTACTTTGTGGTTTTTTTTGATGGATTTTTTGACTGAGATTGGACAGGACGGTTGTACTTTTCAGTCTTTTAGCTACTCTACAATTAATTTCTGTCTGTATGCTTAGTATGTTTAATGTTATGTTTTATATGTATTTTTTGTATTTGATATTCTAGAGGGTTAAAGTTTAACATTGATAATTGCGTAAAAATTGCTTTTTGATCTACAAAAAAGTATAAGACATCTTTGTAACACAAATTGATGTCAATACACTACTACCATAAAACGAAAGTCGCAATTATTTGCATTTGTCAAATTTGTAATTTCTAACACAACTATTAAAGACAGATAACCAACTCTTTAATTTCAAAGTCAATTGTAGGTGCTATCTGTGCTTTGAATGGTAATTGGTTTCGCCATTTTGGACAAGGCATTTCCCCAAATCATTATGATACACATACGTAGTAACAAATGTATAAGATTAATAGCTTCAGTTATAATTAGGTAAAAAGCACAAAAAATCTTTGGACGAAGATGGGCTCGTATTCCGAGCTGACCGTGCATATGTTCAACATGGCAGATTCGAAATGCGCCGGTGGTATAATATGGATTCTCGACTAGGGCCCACTAAATCGAACCTCAGCCCATCTGTAGATGAGGTAGAGTCATGCAACTTGCTGGGGATAATGTTAGATACATAAGTAAGACACTATAACTAGAGCTCTCTATCTAAAATGGCTTGGTTGTAGTACTCCGGCAAAGTGAAACGTGGCAGATTTAGATATGCCAAAAAGGTCAAAAATTTATGTAAAATCGTGAAAATTTCTCTGTTCTCGACATTAGAGACCCATATGGAACTTAAAAACTATGGATTGCGCTGAGAACCCTATCTGAATCTTCATGCCATTTCTAAAAAGGTATATAACGTCGTTCTAGCTTAACTGTGGTCCAAATAAAGGCCTCCGTGTCAAAGGGTAGCTTGGAAGTTGGGTGAATTTGGATCATACGGTTACTCACGTTCCTAAGAAAATGGGGCCTCCCAGCAGCCCGATCTTAATTCAATGGACTTTTGAGCCTGGGGCTACTTTAAAGCATGCACCAATAGAAGTGCCCATGCCACAAAGAACTCCCTCATTGCCACTATCAAGGAGAACTTCGCCAGCTTGGACAGGTACATTTTGACCTGGGCCTGCCGGCGGTTAAGGAGGCGGGTAGAGGCGGCGATTAATGCTGGCGTTGATTTTATTCAATGATCTAATAGTCATATACCAAGTTTTTAAATATTTAGTAAAATCTTTAAAATTAACGATTTTATGTTGATTTGTTCACAGGTTAGAAAAAGTCCGGTTATATGTGGCGCACTTTGTATAAGAAGTTTAGAAATCGAGTATTTTTGATCGAACGACGTTGTGAATAGACTTTAACTTTCTCGCTCCTTTAATTTTCCATACAATACTTTCTTCTCGAGACTTTAGTAGTTGGGGATGAAAAGATAGGGGGGGGGGGGGAGGCTGTGATGTCCACTAGTGATTAAAGGGACCTCACTTAAAGAAAGAAGATATATCTAAGTTAGAATGATGGATTGACACAGAAGAAATATATCACCACATACACTTTCTTACCTTTTTCTTTCATTTTTTGTTTGTCACATTTTTTAGATTCAACAAGAAAAGAAATACTTTTAGATACATGCTATGATTTTGTAAAAACGGTTATAACTTTTAAGTATGTAAAGTAGTCTCTCTATGATAAAAATGACAATCCCCCAACTAAATATATCATTACTATTAGGGACTCTCGCCCTGCAATGCTAACCTTACCATTACTTCACATAACCTAAAATTAATAAACAAAAGATTAATGTAAGATTAATAGATATCAATAATGATAAAAATCAAGATTCAAAAAACTTTCATCAAAATCTAAAATCACATGTAAGTAGGCCTTTGTTGTATAACCCATGGCCTGGCAGATATAATAAGTTGTATACTGGATGCTCTTTAGATGGAAGGTATGTAAAAGTCAGTAAGAATTTAAAAAATACACTAAAAGCTGCTTCAAAGCAGTAGGACTGCTATGGATGTTTTATACTCAAATCTGTGAATGTTGACAAAAAAATCAGAGGTTTGCACTTTCCCCGAAGCGTTGCGAACGGACGTAATAATAAAGCAATTTATAGAGTAGCTTCGCTGTTAAAAATTAAAAGCCTAAAATTTATTACAATATCTAAGATTTGTTTTTTTTTCTTTTCCTATTACAGATCCTTTTCAACTTTTCTCTCTTTAGTATTATGCACTTAAATTTGCTCGCTTTCAAATAAACTCAATTCAAATTTTGAACAAATATATGATTGAGTCAAGTTGAATAGTGAACACTGTAAGGGCGTAAACAAGATATTTGTTGGAGGGGTATGAATCTTTTTAATTTATCCGCCCTATCAAAAAAAATTAATAAGGGATAGGTACACTTCTCTTCCCCCCTCCCCCCATCTAAATAATTTCAATTGATGGTTAAGGGGGTAAAGCGACACAAAAAGACTTTTTTTCCTCCAGGGATTTTTTCTATATGGGAGGGGTGGGCGGGCAATACCCCCTTCCCCGTTTGCCGCTAATATTGGACAAGAGAAAGATCCAATTCACATATTTCTAAAGAATTATTTACGGAAGTTTTCATGTTATTTGATTTTTAATTCATATATATCCTATAATATAAAGTAGCAAGGTTATTTCTCCTGAAGTTTAAAATTTCAATGACTTCTAAACTGATTGAGTTCTCCAATTTAGCGAAGCTTCAGATAGGTCCAAGAAACGTTTTAGGTAATTTTATTTTAAGATTTAAGGCTTGTAAATTTTCTACGAATACAGAGCCCTAGATGCTAGGGTCACACATAGCCAGTAGTTTAATATAAATTATGTACGATATTAAGTTTTTACGTAAATTGTAATTCTTTCTATCAAGGCGTGTCTGTCCAAAAGTCAGACAAGGATAGATCTAATTGAGATATATAATATATATATATATGCTGCAAATTGTCCAATTCAAGACAATTCAGGTATTTTTTATAAGAGACTATTTTTTCCTTTTTGTGTTTATGCACAATATTATTGGCGTGGCATCTCTGTAATTACATACGTTTTAAAATTGATAGTTTTACTCCAGATCAACATCAATTTTTTTGGTTTAAAAACTTTTCAATATTGAATTTTTCTTAAAAGTACAAAACTTTTATTCAGTTTGAATTTTAAAGCGCATTTGATCTTTTAATGTATAATTTTGTCCATATCTTCAATGACTCCGACTAATTTGCCCCGTCCCTTTTGTATCCATTCATTTTATTTTAAAGATTTTCTTTTAGGGATTATCGATAGCAAATTTAATTAATCATAATTACTCTGGTTTAAAATATATTTTTGTAAAATATCTAGAAATTAAGCATCTTAAATAAAAATCTAATCTTAAAAAAGTAAATTGTGTATGTCTTTAGTATTCCTTTAAAAAGTGTATTTAAAAATAATTTCACTGTTTCTCATTGTCTACAATGTAACCCTGGAAGTATTTTATTTTTTAAAAAGACAAAATTTCTCGACATATTTAGAGAGAGAAGAACATTTTATCATAAATACTTAATGAACACAAAATAATAATCAAACTTACCTGGGAGAATTTACTTACAGGTTGGAATAAAGGTCACAAAATTTTGCAATCCCTTTCAATAAGTGTTTGTACTTCTATTTAAAAATATGATATTCCTTTGTAATGCATGACATGTCTTTACCGGCTACGCTCCTAGAGGCCTCAAAGGCTCTTGTGTTTAAATTTAGTTTTAAAAGAAAAATGGAAATTTTTGTTTTTGGAGAGTGGAGTTATTTTTTTTATGGGCGATTTTTTTTGGGAGGTTACCACCAAATTGTTCTAAACATAACCAGAAACTATGAGAATCTACATTAATAGATTAGATTATTTAAGTGATAAAATAGCCCTCATTTTTAGGCCCCTGTAGGGTAAAAGCTCTCTACAAACACGTAACTGTGACGTAACACATAGTGCATCCGCTCGTTGTCGGGAAGATGCTAGGTTCGAATATCGACCCAACACCGCGTCATAACTAAAGAATTTAAAAAGGTTCCTACTATGTCAGGTGCGCGAGATAAATAGTTAGAGTGGAAAGAATGCCTTGTCCTAAAACAGGCGCAACTAATTACAATGCACAAAGGTCGTGCAACAATAAAGTTTTATTTGTTTAACAAATAAAAGTTTTAATCGTTTACGATATTTACAGCCTTATTTAATGGCCTAGTAGAAAAATAAACCAAATGTCCCAATTGAAATTATGTATATCTGCAAATAAGCAAAGAAATATGTTTTAACGCGTGATTCAAAAGCTTAATTTCCTACCATGTAATAATTCTACCTCTGATAAATAATTTTACAGCTAAATTTTTGTTCAGTTTTTGTGTGATAAATTATTACTGTATCTTATGAAACTTTATCATCCCACATAAAACAAGGATGACAACATCCATAAAATCGAAGCCTAATAAAAGCCAAACAACATTATTCTGATAGTGCTAAGGAAAAAGAAGTTAAACAAGAATGCTATATAATGCTGTCGTAATTATATACAGAATGTTCAACATGGAAGGAAATATTACTTAATTTTGACATGCAATTATTTCTTTTACACAACTAGTGGTTTTGTATTAGGTATTGGTACCCCTCTTTATTAATATTTTGACTATAAATACATTTTTTTTAATTGGAGGGGAGGAAGGGAGTGATGGATAAATCTCTAACTCTTGTGTCATGAACCTCGTAAAAGTGTCGAACTATGACGTCCAGAAAAAAATAACAATTAACCAATGAGAAGCCAGTATTCACTGAAATTGACCAATGGTAAAATACATAGCGATCTCACATTGGTTAATTGTTAATTTTTTCTGACGTCATAGTCAGACACTTTTACTGAGTTCTTGTGTCATATCTCCTTCTACAAAAAAAGATCAGTTCAGTCATTAACGAGATCTTACTGGACAATATGAAGGACAAAATTCCCTTTACTTTATGTAATTTTTGATATACTAGTTGCTTTACCCTTTGCCTTGGGGAGGGCGAAGGAGTTCTGGAAATTAGCCTAAAACCACCAAAAGAAATTATCATAGCTTCTTGAAAAATTCACGTAGTTCGGACCAGCAAGTTTCGAGATCTTTCGCTTCAGACGAAAAAAATTTACTACTTTAAAGAATAGGATGATGTCTTAGTTATTATAAACTAGCCTACAGCTCACGTTGTTCGCTGGTCTGTAATGCTCTTAAGAATATTAAATATCCTTACTGGAAAGGTAGAAGTCTGATGCAATTATTAAGGTATAAAATCCGATCATTTAAGAATTTGTAGAGGGCCCGATCTTTCAGGGTTAAGACAGAAGACTTATTTTATGTTTACTGACCAATGCACGTCTACTCTAAGAATAATATTGTCTGTCGGTCTATTGGTAATGCTCTTAAATAATTTCCCAGCTTTTATCAAAGATATTTTTTTGTGTACTTACTATGTCTGTCTGTTGTGCATCCTTTTTGCTTTCATTTGCTTTGCCTTTTATTTTTTTTAAATTCAAGAGCTTCTATGGTTATGGATGTTGTCATCCTTATCTACCTGTTAAATTTTAGTAGCAAAGTCAATTAATATTAAGTTAAATAATTTTATTCCTCACTTAGTCTGTTATTCTGTCTATAGTGCTTCGAAATAAATAAGATTACTGTAAGGGAAATGTTTATTTCCCCTTCTGCTATTTAATATAGAAGGTTGAATTTTTTTTAGACCAATGTACTTCTGTCCGCCTATCCTTCGATCAATCAGTACTGCACATAAACATAATTTTATTTTCTGATATCAAAGACTAATTTGTGTGAAGATTTGTATGACCACTGCACTGATCATCGTTCGTCTGTCTGTCGCTTATACCGCGTTTTCTTCTTTTAACTTTTAACTTTTGTGTTTTTACTTTTACTATTAGGAACTTTGCTACTTATGGATATTATCATCAATGTTGATGATTTTTAAACTTAGGGATCTTAGGAAATAATGTTCTACATTTATTTTACATCCCAAATGATGATAAACAAAGGTAAGCCTTCTGTTGATTTAAGTTTGGACACTTCTAGTATGTATAGAACTGATGAAACACTGATTAAGTTTTTTTAGTCAACGTGGTTACTAAACTTTGGTTAACAGTGTAATTTACAGTCAAATGTTCCCTCCTTCCCTGAGGAAAAGAAATTTTGGTATTGAAACTATCCTTCTTCCTCTAAATTCATATGGTCCATTAGTCTTTTGGAGACATCATATTTTAATAGCTAAAATATTTATTTTCTCAGCTGCTATCAAAATTAAATGGCTTAAATTTTTAATCAAGATTATAATGGAACATTTGCAAATTCCGCTGTTATTTAGTAGCGAAGCTTATTTATAATTCAAAATGTCCGTCCGTTCGTCTGATGGCTAGGATTAGGGGGAAATGTAATTTTCTCTCTTCAATTTTCAATTCAATGCCTGAAAAATTGTGTAAATATTCCCTACATAGCTTGTCAGTGTGGACCTCATTTATTGGTCAGTTCGTTCATCCAGTAAGAGGGAAGGAAATGGGGTAGAAGGGTTGTATAATGTTAATGATCTATTTCTACAGTTGTTCTGTCCATTTGTACGTCCCTAAAAGAAAGTTCTGATTGTTAATTTAGGCATATTAGAATTGTTCTATTGAATTAAAACTTGACAATAAAATTCATGAAACTGTCCTGCAATGAAGTCAAAGTAAATTTTTACCATTGCTTTACATAGTTTCCCCATCACCATGACGTTAGTATGTCCAAATAAAATAACTTGTATTTAAGGTATTAAATGACATATTTACTCAAATTTTTGCTGCAATATAAATATTTTCTCTTTTAAGTGCAGTTACTCTATATTTCTTAATGTTCTTTAGTATTTAGTAGTTCTTTACGGATTTTGTCACCCTTGTTAATCTTTCACTCTCTTTCTCTCTCCCCCCCCCCCTCGTTATATTTCTCTCTCTACCCCCTCTCTCTCCTTATCTCTCTCTCTCCCCCCCCCCGTTCTCTTTCTCTCCCCCCTCTCTCTGTCTCGTTACTACGACTTTTTAATGTCTTACGTTAGAATATTTGTTTAACTGAGTATTCAGTAATTAGTTTATATTTTCACCCAATTTAAAAATACACGATTTAACGTTTTGCTTCCTTTTTTAAAATCATTTATTAAAGATTAAAATCCTAATATTTTTCATTTCAAATTTTCGTCCTGAAGGGGTTAAAACATTTAGTTCAATATCTGAACACATTTACGGGAGTGTCGCACGAATCAATTCATTTTAAAACTAAGTTTTCTAAGATATACTATTTTTAAACTTTAAGTTTTCTGCTTTAAGAATAGAAATCAAATACTTTAATGTTATTTGAATAGCAACATGAATTAAAAAAACTGAATTTATGATGCAAAAAGTAGAATAATGGGTATTAACGTTCTGGTCAGTGAGAGTTTAATAGGGATTATTGAAGCACTATGAGTTTTTAACACTATATGCTTGGAAGACTCGAGCTTGATTATAGACGTTTATTTCCTATATAGATCTGTCATGGATCTTGATGCAATAAAGCAGGCCGTTTTATACATGTTAAAAATTGGAAGATTTCATTAAATAAAAGTTGTCTCAAATATAGGTATTAAATAACCAGGTATTCAAAATGATATCTTAGTTTATTTAATTGCGTAAAGGTTGACCAATAAATAAATGTAATAAGTATAGACATATAACATATAACCCTGTCTTGGGTACTTATTTCGTGTGCTAGTAAACTGCTTTTTGCTCTTTTGTAGCAACTTATTTGTGTTAATATTTTCGACGCTATTGGTTGATATTTAAACCCAATTAAAAGTCGGCATAGTGTTCACAAGATGGGGACATGCAGTTATTTAACCCCTTCCTCCTCTATTTTTTTACTCTACTGGCCAATCTTAACTGTTTTTAAGAACACGTGGTGACACATTCATACTTTCTGCAGAATGTAAAATCAACAAAGATTTGCACAAATTGAAAATGAAATTTGTAAAGAATTAAAGCCTGTAGTTTAAAGATCCTAGGTGCGTGCAAAGGTTTATGCACGAGATGAGGTGAATTTTTGTTACAGCTTTTAATTATTAGATTAGAGGGTGCTTGTATTATCAACCTAAAGGGGACTGTTAAAATCTTTGCGGAGTACCCTCACAATACACCTCCTTATTTCTTAAAAGAAATATTATTTACTAAGTATATTTGCGATTACTTTTTTGAATGAAATCTTCCAATTTTTAACATGTACAAAACAGCCTGCGGTATTGCATCAAGATCCATGACAGATCTATATAGGAAATAAACGTCTATAATCGAGCTCGAATCTTCCAAGCTTATGTTGTATAAAACTCATAGTGCTCCAATAATCCCTATTAAATTCTCATTGACCAGAACGTTAAGACCCATTATTCTACTTATAGCATCATAAATTCAGTTTTTTAATTCATGTTGCTATTTAGATAACATTGAAGTATTTGATTTGTATTCATAAAACAGAAAACTTAAGTTTATAATATAGTAAACATAAGAAAACTTAGTTTTATAATGAATTGATTCGTGCGACACTCCCCGTAATGCGGTCAGATATTAAACTAATCATTTTAACCCCTTCAGGACGAAAATTTTTAATGAAAAATATTAAATTTAAAAAATTATATAAAAATGAAGCAAAACGTTAAAGCGTGTATTGTTACATTGGGTGTAAATATAAAACAAATTACTGAATAAATAAGTTAACAGATATTCGAAGACGTTAAAGTTGTAGTAATCTTTACGTGTAACTTAATATTTTGTTGAGAGAGACAGAGAGAGAGAGAGAGAGAGAGAGAACGGGGAGAAGGAGAAAGAAAGAAGGAGAGAGAGAGAGAGAGAGAGGGGGGAGAGAGAGAGAGAGAGGGGGGAGAGAAAGAGAACGGGGGGGGGGGAGAGAGAGACAGTGCGAGAGAGACAGACAGAGAGAGAGAGAGAACGGGGAGAGGGAGAGAGACAGAGAGCGAGAGTATTTAAAAAGAGAAATTATCTCTGATAATTAATAAGATTAACAAGGATGACAAAATCCTTAAATGAGAAACTCAATCAATTCTACTTAAATACAAGTTGGACATACTAACGTCATGATGTATAGGGCAACTATATAAAGCAATTGTAAAAAATAAAGATTTTTACTTTGACTTCATTGCAGGAAATAACAGTTTCAAGAATTTTATTGTCGAGTTTGAATTCAATAGGACAATTCTAATATGCCTAAATTAACAAACAGAACTATCTGTTAGAGACGTACGGATGGACAGACAAACCCCCACTGTAAAAAAGTTTTGCTTTTAACAAGAAATAGATCATCAACAACATTATACAACCCTTTTACCCCATTTCCTTCTTCTTACTGGATGAATGAACTGAGCAATAAATAAGGCTATGTAGGGAATATTAACACAATTTTCAGCCATTGAATAGCAAATGAGAAAATCACATTTTCCTCTAATCCTAGCCAACAGATGAACGGAAGGACATTTTGAATTAAAGATAATCTTCGCTACTAAATGAAAATGAAATTTTCAAATGTGTCATTATAATCTTGATTAAAAATTTAAACCATCTAATTTTGATAGCAGCTGAGAAAACCAATATTTTAGCTATTAAAATATGAAATCTCGATCCAAGAGACTAATGGACCATGTGAATTATAGAGTAAGAAGGATAGTTTCAATTCCAGAATTTCTTTTGCTCAGGGAAGGAGGGAACATTTGACTGTAAATTACACTGTAAACCAAAGTTTAGTAACCACTTTGACTAAAAAAACTTGATCTGTGTTTCGTCACTTCTAAACAAGAAGTGTCCAAACTTTTCAATCAACAGAAGGCTTACCTTTATTTATCATCATGGGGGATGTAAAATAAATATAGTAAATTATCTCCATCCATGAGTTTAAAAATCATCAACAAGGATGATAATATCCACATGTAGCAACGTTCCTAATTGTAAAAGTAAAAACACAAAAGCAAAAAGAAGGAAAAGGGGCATAACCGACAGAATGACGAACAATGATCAGTGCAGTGGTCATACAAATCTTCAAACAAAATATTAGCAGTTTTTGACATCAGAAAATAAAGTTGTGTTTATGCAGTACTGATTGATCGACGGTTATGCGGGCAGAAGTGCATTGGTCTCAAAAAAAATTTAATCTTCTATGTTAAATAGCAGAAGGGAAAATAAACATTTTCCCTATAGTTTTTTCAAAGCAAAGAAGGTGAGGAATACAACTTTTAACAAAAAAATAAGGATGACAACATCCATAACTATAGAAGCTCTTGAATTAAAAAAATAAAAGGCAAAGCAAATGAAAGCAAAAATGGTGCACAATAGACAGACATAGTAAGTAGTAAGTAGTGGTATTTGAATATTTACACAACATTTAAAAAGATTATCATTGATAAAAGCTGAAAAAAAATATTTTAGAGCATTAAATAAATCGCCGGAAAATATTATTCATAGAGTAGAGGTGCATGGGTCAGCAAACATAAAAAAGCCTTCTGTCTTATCCCTGTTAGATCAGGCCCTAAACGAATTCTTAATTACCGGATTTTATACTCTTATAATTGCATCAGCGTTATACCTTTTCCTTACAGATATTTAATGTTCTCAATAGCATTACAGACCAGCGAACAACGTGAGCTGTAGGCTAGTCTTTATACATATGACAGAAGTAAAATGCATCTGTGTTTTTGTATGTCTGATTTTTAGAATACTGATTCCTATAAAAACAAGGTATAATTTTAAACCAAGCATCACTATTATCAAGCTCTAAAAAATTAAGTATGTCCTAAAACAGTATTCTGTTATTTAAACAGTTTTGTAACAAATTTACCTACACTTTTGTTTCGCCTTATATATTTATATTCTGCTTGTTCAGTTCTGACACTCTACAAGTGTTAATGTTCGTTTGTCCTACCGTTTCAATGCTTTGGTTTTATGGATGTTGTCATCCTTGTACTATCTAAATTGAGAAAAGACATTTGGGACATTTGGCTGTTTATAACACTAGTCCCCATAGTTACAACGTTTTCTTATTCGTTGTCTTATGGGGACTTTTGATGTATTTTGATTGTTTGGTTAATTAAGTTAAGTGTGCAAACGTTTTAACCACTAATTATAATCGACCTATAGGGTTATTTTATGCATCATCATTGGGATGTACATCAATTTATCCTTTTAGATCCCGGCTTATATACAACAGTAGAGTCATCTCCTCCATCTACTTCTCTCGCACGCCCCGCAGCTTCTTCGCTGAAAGAATTTTGTTTGATGTAGAACTTTGTCAACATTGGAATTTCATACTTCCGTTTCAACTCAGGCACAGGGAAAAATATTCAGAAATATTTTCTCTCGTATTCATTCGAAACCGTTATAATACCGGTTCTCATTCATACGGAAAATTTATGTCTTGCACCGTATTATATTCAGTTTTCTACAAATATAAAAATGTACAATTATAAGATTAAATCCTGTTTTTTATTCCCGTGAATTTGGCATATTGGGGCTAAAAAAACTGGTTGTAATCTTATAATAGTACATTTCATATTCGCGGAGAGCTGTTTATAATATTCTCTCTTTTGTTTCTTTTAGCCAAGAAAGTCAAAATAAGTTTTTGGTTACCTTAAACTAAAAGAATATGATATTCTTATCTTTGGGTGCCTGGCAGAGCTTTTCTACAATTAGGGCATGTACGTCCACACTTACGTACGTACCGGTTAGCTCTTTCCGTTAATTTAAGGTATGTTAGAATTTCCCTATCAATTTGAAACAGTAAGATGAATAAAGAAAGCGTATAACTCTATAATCGTTACCAGAAAGTCCATATATCCCTTAAAACATTTGCATTTATTAAAAGTATATATCTTCGTTTGTCCGTTTGTCCTTTCATTTATTTTTTAATCTCCACTACTCATGAATGTTGTCGTTCTTGTTTCTTTCTATTTTCATCTTTATTCCAGTCAAAAGCTAAGCAAATACTATTTTAGCAACTTTTATTCAACTTTCAAAATTTGTAAGGAATTAATTTAACAAAAAATAAAAGTCATCATAAATTTAGAAATATGTAAAATAGTTTAATAGTACATTTGCTAGTACAAAAGGTGAACAATTATGAAATCTTTGTTTTTTAAAAACTATGACTATTTTATTAATCTGCAATCTGTAAAGGATAATTACTATTTCAAGAGATATATCATGTCTGTAGATTTTATTTTAAATGTGGATAGTTAGGGACCCCAATCCGTTGGGTTTTTGCATCTTTTTGTAAGTAGCGAAGCAACTTTAAAACTAATAAGTTTCTCGCTTGTAATTTAAGAGATAAACAATTTTACTATTTATTCCAACGGATAAGATAACGTGGATATAAAACTTTGGGAACCAGTGAGATTTACAGTCCAATTTACCCTCTCTCCCTAATCTAATAGTACCAAATTGTCATTTGAAGATGAATCAAAGTAAAAATTATTGTGAATGATTGTTAAAAAATAATCCTTTGCAATTTTGTTGATTCTGTTTTTAAAAGATGAAAATGTTTAATTAGAAAAATCAACAAGATACAAAAAGCATATTAATTCTAAATTCTACTATTTAAATCTTTTATAATTTCAAGTACGCCTACTTTCTAATTGCGTTCTTTTATTGTATATAAGATATATAATACTTAATTAGTTATCCATATCACGACCTTTTGTTGAAAATTCTTTTGTATTTCTGCCAATTAATTATTACCCATAAGCAGAATCATAAAAAAATTTATCAGTTACTCAGGAAGATAAAGGACTACGGGCTGTTTCCCAAAGCTTTTAATTATCCTTATACTAAAGTAACAGGATGTCTGTGTGTGTATCTGTGTGTCTGTACCGAAGGATCTCGCTAACCGCTGAACCGATCGGGTTCTCTTTAACAGGGTAGCTTCTCATAAGTCCCGGGAAGGTTTATAACTATTTTGGGGGAGGGTACCACCACCCTCCCAAGAGAAATGACAAAAAAATCGAAATTTTTAAAAATTTAGGGGAGACTTCAACGTCAAATAAGGTGGTATCGTACATAAAAAATTAACTTTAACAAACAAAAACATTTTAAGTGCCACTAGAGGCCTCTAGGTGGGAACCGCTAGTTCTTATATATTGGCTTAACAACTTTGGGTGCTTTTATTCAATTTTGATTTAGTAGATTAGCGTCCAAACGTTTTGACCAATTATTGTAATCTACAGAAGAGGGAATTTTGTGTATCATCATTGTGGATGTAAACATATTGAAATATCTTTATTAGCCATTGCATTGTATAATCTCTTTAGATGCCCGCAGATAGCTTTTGTCCATTTAATTAGGTAAATAAACGAAAGGATTCTCCAAGATTTGTTGTTGGTTATTCCTTTGATGTTTAATCCTACTATGAAGTAGTAATCTTTGTTATCTGGATGTTTAAATCACCCTTACCACTAAAGAAATAGCTCAAAGCTATTTTATTTCTCATAAGGTTTGAAATATGATTATAAATAAAGATAAAACTAAAATGCTAAACAGTACGATCAGAGCTGACTATTTCATGGTGTGGACGAATGGACAAACTTATCCTAAATGTACAAAAGCCTTGATTATTAAGGTGTAAAGGATCTGTAAAGTGTACACTATTGTTTACATGATAAAAAATAACGTAAACTATTTTTATTTATTTATTTGAAAGGTTGAAAAATAAATGATGTTATTCTGCTATTGTGATAAAGTGTGGTGTAGTAGGTGCTAGTGGGTGCTATTTTACTCCTGTGAATCACAGCACCTGGTATTGGGAGTATTCTACAAACATCTCACTTAAATCTGAATAAATTTGTTTTTGGATTTGACCAATTTTATTACTATTTAATGAAATGGAAAGGACTTAATTTTTTTGTGAGCATTTCTATTATTTGAAATGTATGTCCGTACTTTCGTCTGTATGCCCTTAAAGAACGGAAAGAAGGAAACATACATTTCTCAGTTGTTGTTCAAGATAGATGGTTGAATGTTATTGTAAAGATTCCATATAACGATTATAATCCATTATTTAACTTATATAAGGTCCCTTTGTCATTAGGCAATAGAAAGCTTTCTCCAATAGTGTTCATTTCAGAGGAAATAAATTAACTGTCCTTTAATTTGTAATGTCAGGGGCGTGACAAAGGACGTTAATCGTCATGGCTAGTTTTGTAGAGAATCTTAGATTCGGACGAATAACACAGTACTTGTTTATTTCAGGCAAGCACAAACAATATTAAAGTATACATAATACATGGGTTAGGTTAGCTTAAACTGGGTTAATGAATTTTACTTCCATTTTGTATATTTTGGGAATGAATAAACGACACTGGATTTAGATTACAATGAGAATAACAACACTGAGCTACAACAAAATATTACATAATTAAAAATGGATTAGGAAGACCGCAGCTATTCATAAAGTCAGTTTGTCCCGCTGCAAATACAATTTTCTCGTATTCATTCGAATCCGGTGGATAGGAACCGGTTCTCATCCATACGAAAAAACTATGTCTAGCATCGTATTATATCCAGCTTTCTACGAATATAAAAATGTACAATCATAACATTAAAACCAGTTTTTTTAGCCGGTGCCTTCGGCACCTCGGGGCTAAAAAACTAGTTTTAATCTTATACTTGTACATTCTATATCCGCGGAAAGCCGTTTATAATACGATGCGAGAAATAACTATTCCTATATTTTTCATTTCTTTTCATTAAGTTTCTATTCCATATCCAAATTCATTTAACTTACTTGTTAATACTTGGTTTTATTTTTATTTTAAAGCTAGTATGTTTTACAACCCATTTTAAAAATAAATTACTATAATCTAAGACATGAAGATATATTTCTATTTTAGCAATCATTTTCAATTCATTTTGTCTCTTAGTGAAGTGAATCAAGCAAATTTAGCTTGGTCAATTATTTTTAAATTAAACTTATAATAAACAATTGTGTTAAGGCTCAGTTCCTCATATTTTAACAAGGATTGCAACATCCATAATAGCGAAGCTCTGAAATGGAAGGACAAACGAACATTAACACTTGTAGAAATAAAAAAACTGCATAAATAGATTATACTGTTTAAGGATATACTAACATTTTTGGGACTTGTTTATAGAGATGCTTCGCTTATAACAGTTGTAATAGGAATCAGTTTTCAAAAAATCAGAAGAATCGGATAATTTTAACATACAAAAATTTGTTGTAAAAAAAGTTAAAAATCGACATGTTTAAAATGGACGTACGGACATTCTGGTATTATTTATAGAGTTTCTACGCTTTCTAAATTGTACCTAACTACTATAGGAATCATCATGCAAAGTTTGGAATCAATAGGACAATTCTAACCTGTTTAAATTAACGTACGGACGTACGGACGGACGTACGGACGGGCCGACCCTAATTATAGAAAAGCTTCGCTTTTAAAAACAAGGTATAATTTCTAGAATATGGCCATAAAGTATAGACTGCCAAAACCTTTACAAAATGAAATTTTTCGAAATTTAAGTATTAAAGTAGTTTGTATTATATCCAATTTTACAGTGTGTTCCAAACTTGAGAACCAACAATTCCTGAAATATGTAATTTTGCCAGTTGTGATGTGAAACTTCAATATTATTGTTGTTAGCGAAGCTAGTTTATAATTTACTTTGTATGTCCGTTCATCAGTCCGTAACGTAATGGAGGAAATGTAATTTTCTCGAAAACTATTCAAGATAGACAGTTGATTTTTTTTGTAAAGCTTGAGCATTCAGTATATAATTTACTTGATCTGTCGGTCTGTCAGTCAAACTATACAAATTTTAATATCAACCCATAACAGCAATATATGTGAAAGGTTTCGAGATTTTTTTCTATTCTATTTTTTGTCTATGACCTTTAAACATTTGCTTCTAAACCACATATTGTCCATGTTTCCATTGTCCGCTACTTATGGATGTTAGCATCCTTAATAGCTTAAAAAATCGGTTAGTTATTAAAATCATATTCCATTTGTCAAGAAATTTGCTCCTCCATCAATTTGAGAGAATGAAAAAATGGCTAAATATAACCTTAATTGATTTCGTTATTAATATCCTTTCATTTTAAAGCAAAGGTACATGTTTCTTTTTACCTACTGAGTTAAAAGCCCTGCCATTACGCCTTTTAAATATGACAAGAATAGATATACAATGAATCCGCCAATAGAAAAAAGTTTTGCTTGGGTGTTTTATAACAAGTTAAACTTTTATCCCTTACAAATTATGAAGCATATGACAAACCATACTTAATAAGTCAGATATTAATAGTTAATATTTTAGGATAAAGTTAGCTTTCGATAGATTATATCGTCAAAAATTTCTATGCTCGTATTATTAAAATGAATCGTATATAAATATAAATAAACAAAATGGTTGGTCTGTTTAAAATCTTTTGTTAAAGTTTGACTGTTTATAGGGCCAGATTGACCATCTAAATCTACTATATCCATTGACGAAAGCAAAAAAAATCCATTAGTTTTATTTGAAAGAGAATTTATTTATTAATCAATTATTATTTTGCTCTTTTCTTTCACACAAAATATTTAATATTTCTAGTATTTGTATTTAGAGTTTTTCTTTCATAATCAAAATCTTTTTATTTGAAAGAATTTATGTTTTATTCATTCTATAATTTCTTTAGGACAGTAAGTCAGATAGTTTTCTCAGGAGATTGGTTTATTTGAAGGTTTTAGGCTATCATGTCAAAAGTAGTGTTGTTATTATTAAGTATGTAGTTATGGCCGATTTACTTTGAATTATGCTTATGCAACATCTTGAAACTATCTTTAAGTTCAAAAAGACAATTTTTAAATGCAAATCTTTTCTATAATTAGGGTCAGTTCGTCCGTCCGTCAGTAACGGTTAGCTCTTTTCATTTATTTAAACATGTTATTATTGTCCTATCGATTTCAAACTTTGCATGATGATTCCTTTAACAGTTAGGTACAACTTAGCAAGTGCAGCAACTCTATAATCGTTACCAGAAAGTCCGTTCGTCCGTTTAAAATATGCTGATTTTTACTATTTGACAACAAATTTTTGTATGTTAAAATTATCCGATTCATCTGATTTTCGGTACACTGATTCCTATTACAACAAGGTACAATTTTATAAGCATCTCTATAATCAAGTCCTAAAAATGTAAGTAAACCCCGAACAAACATATTATGCAAATCTGAATTTTCAAAATAGCAGCTTTATTATTCATTTAGGATGATTTTACAATAAATATGAAATGTAGATGCATCTTTTGGTTACAAAATTCCACTGTTATTTTTTAATTAATCAGCACCAATAAAGCACAAGATCTCAAAAACAGCATTTGGTGGAAATACTGGTGAACAAACATATTATGCAAATCCAAAACAAAGCAATAAAAAAAAGGTTTTTTGGCACTTTTCTCCTCTTTTAAAGATTGATTATGATAAAATAATATTTTTTTAAGGGATTTATGCATTAATTATTATGAAATATAGTATAAGGTAGAAATTTATGATTTTTCTAAATAAGAAATGTTTGAAAAAAAATAAATTCGATCCCTATCACTTTAGAGGACAGCTGCTGACCCCCAGTCTTATGGATGAACTTAAATAAATGTTAAAGATAAAAATTACCCTGAAAAGTATACAAAAATGTTTTTTTATGTGTTAAAAAAATTCATTTTAAAATCTTGATTTTGAGGATGATGACCTTTCAGATGCTCCTGTTGGTGGTGATGGTGAGCCAAATGTTATCTAAGTACATGCCCATTACAACAACTTGTCTATTAACCTATGTACCATTTTTTGTAGTGATAGCAGCCTCCAATGGAGCCTTCCAACAAGAAATATAACCATCTTCTAAAAACTACAGTATTCACCTTATGAATTGAAGTAAATAAAATTGCAATTCTTTTCTTTTTAAATAATGCTGGGCTGGAGGATGCTATAACTACAAATATTGGATCATAGTTTAATATATAAGTTGTCATCATGGACATGCACTTTGATAACATTTGGCTCACCATCACCACCAATAGGGGCATCTTAAAGGTCATCATCCTCGAAATCAAGATTTTAAAATTGATTTTTTCAACACACCAAAATCATTTTTGTATAATTTTCAGGGTAATTTTTATCTTTAACATGTATTTAGGTTCATCCATAAGACTGGGGGTCAGCAGCTGTCCTCTAAAGTGATAGGGATCGAATTTATTTTTTTTAAACATTTCTTATTTAGAAAAATCATTAATTTCTACCTTATACTATATTTCATAATAATTAATGCATAAATCCCTTTAAAAATTATTATTTTATCATAATCAATCTTTAAAAGAGGAGAAAAGTGCCAAAAAAACCTTTTTTTTATTGCTTTGTTTTGGATTTGCATAATATGTTTGTTTACCAGTATTTCCCCCAAATGCTGTTTTTGAGATCTTGTGCTTTATTGGTGCTGATCAATTAAAAAATAAGAGTGGAAATTTGTAACCAAAAGAGGCATCTACATTTAATATTTATTGTAAAATCATCCTAAATGAATAATAAAGCTGCTATTTTGAAAATTCAGATTTGCATAGTATGTTTGTTTGGGGTTTATGTCCTTAAACAGTATTATGTATTTTAGCAGTTTTGCAAGAAATTTACTTACAATTATGTTTAGACTTATTCATTAATATTCTTATAATTCCGTTTTGACACTCTACAAGTGTTAATGTTCGTTTTTCCTTCCATTTCAGAGCTCCGCTTTTATGGATGTTGTCATCTTTGTTTAAATAATAAAATTACATATTGTATAAATTACCTAAGCTTAATTGTACACATACATCATTTTGTCCACAAAATGCCTCTTTCTTTAAATGGAGAACTAATTACCCCCATCACCACCGTTGAATTTTCTATATTTTTCGTTAAATCCAAGATCTTGAGGAATAGGCCATAGGAGATTAATTTGGTTTACAAATTACCACTTATGTAGATAATGTTATTGGTGGAAAAGCTTGTAATAAATCCTCAAAGTTTTATACTAAAGTTTAAAAAAAAAACTTTGGGGACTAGTACATTTTACAATGCAATGTTCTCTTCCTCCATATATGATCATTGCTGTAAAGGGAGTGTTATCTTAAGTAAAGTTCAGAATAAGAACTCTTCTACAACCCTTTCTTCCTCCCAATCCCTGTCAATCCAACCCAGGCATCGTAGTAATTTGAGGAAGATAGATTAATAAACAATTGTGTCCTCCTTATATTTCTAAGTGGGGAGTTTTTTTATTGGAAGCTCTTTATAGGGCCTATAAAAAGGGGGATAAATTTTAAAACTTTTGGCCGATGTATCCTGAATAACTTTTTATTGAAATAATGAAAAGTTCTAGAATGACGACTGTGTTGGAATGTATTTCTTGTATTCCCTGGCAAGTCCGAACCCATTAATTCCCTTTTCCTTACACCAGAGAATGAGTGTGTAACGCGGCATTCCTAACTATCTCCGCGCGTCGCTTGTAAACAAACAAAAAAGACGCGCACTTTTCCTTTGATGATTCCCATGTGAGGAGCTACGTGAATGAAAATAATGTATTGGTTGAATATACATGCGCTCTAATCCGTGGAAGATCTCAAATAAGCCTTCCTGCTTAGTTTGACATCATATGTGGTAAGAATTTATCTTTTAATTCTTAATAATAAGCGTAGAATGGTACAATTTTATGAAGAAATTTAAATCATTAATTTTTCAACAAATAGACCATTTAACTGCTAAGTTTTATCATACGAATATTTTCCTTTATTTTATTGATCATTTGAATCTAAAATTATCAATTTCTGATGCGATTTAATATGTTTCGTGCCAATTTAAAGTTTTTTAGAAATTTTATATTTTTAATTAAATTGAAATCACGCAACCTCGATCTTACAAAAATAATAACCATTAATTTTATGTAATTAATTCTTATATTTTTGTTTTAGACTTACTGTTTTCATGGTAATAAATACACATTCGTAAACTTCACTATGTTGGTCATTCGGAGGGCTTGGAGATAAGATTTCGAGAACGGCTAGGCATTGCGTTCCGAAACAATGAAAACAAGACAGAACAGATGCGGCTAAGAACAATCTGTGAAGTTTTGTGAATGTGTTGGTTGTGATACCTTACCACACATTATTATAGTCGTAATCAGTACAGTTAACTTTAGTGACAATCATGGGTCCTAAAAAGAATAAAGGCGCTCAATTGGGATTGCGGCTGCGCCCAGCCGTCGAGGCCCTAACCAGTGAACTAAGTAAAGTGATGAAGTTGGTCAGTGAATCTTCAGAGCTTGACGTTAGACATTTCACTAAGGAGTCAATCCTTGTCCATGACAAGTTCGAGACATTCGATAGCATCATGGTCGGTTTTAGCAAGCTTGGTGTGAGAATCCAAGAGCTTGAGGAGTTTAGTGACATTTATTCTGATATAGTTACTGTGCAAAAAGACTATAGTGCTTTGAAAGATGCTCTAGATGCTATAGAAGAGCTTAGCGACATTCAAAGTGTTGTTGATTTAGTTGGTGATAATTTGCCTGACCATAAGGCTGAACTATATGATCGATGCTTAAAGATTGTGAAAGTCATTAAAGGGTCATACTTTCCCTTACCTGAACCAATTATAAACACTTTGTCTGCTTTGATGAAACGGCTGGCTGAGGTTAAGCTTGAACCTGTGAAGCCGCCCACAACGACGGCGGGTGCCTCGACAGCATCGCCATTTGTGTCACCGTTTGGCACACCACAGTTCGGCACCGGTTCTATATTCACGCCAGGATATATGAATCGTGTCGACGAACGTCTTCTTCCCAGCTTTGACGGCCAAGAGGCAGCCTACGTAAGTTTCAAGGACAATTTTAAAAAGCTTACTGTAGGACAGGACCCGTCATATTTACAGTTATTGTTGAGCAGTGAAAAGGTCTGTAAAAATAAAGAGTTGAGACTCCAGTTAATTCAGATTCAATCGCATGAATCTCAATGGGCTTACCTTGATGCACGTTTTAAGTCCAAGACACGTCAGATGCTCTGCCTTTTCAACCAATGGGAGAAGAAGTCTAAACCGTCGGACTCCAACCAGATTGTGACTGTGTTAGCAGAGTTTGGTGGTGCAGTTAGCCAGCTCGAGCAGCTGACTAAAGATGATGATGATGATGAAGTTACCACAAGCCAGTGGTTGACCGTGATCCTTCTGGAGATGTTATCCAAGAAGTTGCCACGTGATTTTCAAGATAAGCTCAACCTAGCATTGGGCTCGATGGATACCCCAGATGTTCCAAAGCTGTTGAAGATTATAGAGGAACAGAGGGGCGCCATTTTGATGAGGTGCTCGACTGATGTAGACACCCCCTCCAAGAAGAAAGGTAATCCTGCGGCCGCAGCTACAGCCGTTGGTAAACCTGGGTCTCCAGCTAAGACCAAGAAGAAACAGCCTTGCCCGTCGGAAGGTTGTAGTTCTGATCACCTGTTGTTTAAGTGTTCCAAGTTTAGGGATATGTCTGTTCCTGAACGTAAAATCTTCATCAAGAAGATAGGAGCCTGTTTGCTTTGCTTGCAAAAAGGGCATAGGGTTGCCGACTGTCCTAGAGCCGATAAACTTGGCAGCTGTACCATAGACAGCTGCAATCAACCCCATAATAGCTTGATTCATGAGACTGTGGCTGGACAAGTTGCGGCAGTTTATGAATCACAATTGTTTAGCAAGAACAATTTTATGCTGATGTTGCAGCAGCTCCCAGCATTGGCGGCTGACAAACGTCAAGTCACCGTCAATGCTATGTGGGACTCTGGAGCAAATCTGACGTTGATTTCTAGAAGTATCGCCAAGAAGTTAGAGTTGCCATCAACTGGTCGCACAGCTACTATTTCTCTGGCAGATGGAAAGAGCCAAGCATGTCCTACAGTTAAAATTTGCTTGGTTGACCGCAACCGGAATTCCCATATTCTGGAGGCGGCGGTAGTGCCCAGCATTGGTACTGAAGAAGGGTTACGTTCTATTGATCCTGCAGCCGCCGCCGAAATTTTCAACATGAAGCCTGATAGATTTTCTATGGTCGATGGTAAGATTGATATTCTTATCGGCCATCTAACACCAGCTATGTTCCCGTGTGCAGATAAAATGGTTGGTGATTCTAGACTGTACAGAAGCTTATTTGGTACAGGCTATTTAGTTGTGTCTGCAGACGGCAGGACTGTTACTAATCCTGTCGCTTGTAAAGCTGTTAAGTTGGAGGTCAGCAAGATGGAGTTCCTGAGTACAGAAAGTTTGGGGATACAGCCGCCATCAATGTGCAGCGGTTGTAAGAACTGCCGTCATTGCGCCGCCATTGCCGCCGGGCAGTCCGCCTTGGACGTGCGTAAGCGGCAGCTGATTGAAGAAGGTTTGACGTTGGATCTTGAGAACCGTATCTGGACGGCCTCATATCCTTACAAGCAGCCACAAAGTGTGTTGTTTGATAACTCAGAGCAGGCGTACAAGATCTGCTTACGTGACTGGCAGAGGATGGTCAAAAAAGGTGAATATGACACCTTCTGCCAAGTGTTCCAAGAAGCTGTTTCTCGTGGAGTGTATACAAAAGCTTCGCCAGAAGAACTAGCTTATACTAAGCCCGTGTATTATTCGAGCCTAGTCTGCGCATATAAAGAATCTATTTCCACGCCGTTGAGGATATGCGCCAATTCTAGCCTCTGCTGCAAGGGGCTAAGCCTCAATAGTATTATTATGGACGGGCCAGTTCCATTATATTCCCTGATGCACAATCTTATTCGGTTCAGAAGTTACAAGTGTGCATTCGTGGCTGACAATTCATTGTTAGCTTCCTATGAAGATTCTCAGCTGAAACGTGTTTTTTTCGCTGATACAGTTGATGGAGAGCCGGAGGTTTATCTCACCAAGACCATCAACTTTGGTGAAGCCTTGGCCGGCGATATGGCCGTGACCGCCCTCAGACTCACTGGTCGTATTTTTGGTGGACGTTCCCTGCAGGATGTTCAAGATGTTTATGGATCTGAGAAGATTAGAGGTTCTGATGTTGTAGCCCAGCAAGATGTGTGGAGAGATGTTCAGCAACCACTCAGATCTGAATTTGTTTTGTATCAAGATCCTCCTTCGGTCAAATTGGAGACTTGTACTTACGTGGATGACTGTTTAAGCGGTCATAACAGTAAACCTGAAGCTGTCCAGCTGGTCCAAGAGCTGGAAGATATGATTGCACCTGGAAATTTCAGATTTAAATCTGTTATTTATTCTGGAGATGATGTTGACAGTGTGAAAGTTTTGGGCCTTGTTTGGGACCCTAAACAGGATAAGTTGTTCCTACCTGTCAGAGCCAACCACGGCGAAAAGATTAAGGGTAGAAAGCTACTAGAAGACCTGGATCTGGAGGATCTCTGGAGAAGTCTACCTGAGTTGATAACTAAACGAGAAGTTTGGAGAATTGTGCAACAATTGTATGACCCGATGGGTCTAGCAGCACCATTGCTGCTTAAATCCAAGCTTTGTCTGCGCTCAGTTTGCATACATGGATGCAACTGGGATGATGTCATACCTGGAGAGTTGAGGTCAGAGCTCGTGAGCAGCCTCCAGGACCGTGCGGCACTTGGAAATGTGTCGTTCAGACGTTCGATGGTTCCTGATAAGCCGTTGGGGCTTCCAATGGTTGTTGGTTTCTGTGATGCATCAAACCAGGCCTATGCAGCCATCACCTACCTGAGATGGCCAGTTCCTGGAGGATTTGATGTAGTTTTGTGTTGCGCCAAGTCACGTGTCGCACCAGTGAAGATAGAGTCTATACCAAGGTTAGAAATGCTTAGTTGTCTAATTTTGGCAAGGCTTGTGGATACAGTTGTCAGAGCTCTACCTTTCAGCATTTCTGGCAAAGTATTTTTTAGTGATAGCAGCTGTGCCCTGGCTCAGTTATCCAGTGACAGTGTTATGCTAAATGTTTTCAACAGTCATCGTGTTTCTGAGATACAACAGTTGACGAGCCCTGAAGATTGGAGATGGGTTCCAACCCAACACAACATCGCCGATCTGGCGACGCGTGGTTTGTGTACAATTGAGGATGTACAACCTGGATCTACATACCAGGAAGGTCCAAGCTGGTTGCGCCTGGAACAGGACCAGTGGCCCGTTAAGACGGCGGGTGAGGTTAATGCATCCATTCCCGAGAGCGAGCTAAATCCCAAGATGGCGAAGCTCAAGGTAATGTTCACACAGGTGGTGGACAATGATTTCTGGAGGTCCCTGGCAAGAAGGACCTACAGGCAGGCAAGGAGGACTGTGGCCGCAGTTCTTAAGGCTGCCAACTGCTTTAAAATGTTGCTTGTCAAGAAACGTGGTGTTGCAACAAATGATGATGGTGTTAGCAACAATGATAGTTCTAGGTATTATGAGAACTATACTTTCACAAACACATACATGGATTCTGTTTGTGACCTGTTTTTGACATCCTTCAACCAAGAGAAGGAGATGACCATGGACGCCAAGGGGAAATTCGACTCCCTTCAACCCTATCACAAGGTCCAGGTTTGTTGGCCCATAGTGGGTCATGATGGATGTTTTCCTCTTAGGTCATTCACAATATTGAAAATGGCCGGCAGAGGAGATGAAGCCCTTGAGGCCGCAGCTGGAGGCCCCAGGAAAGTTATGAAGGACAGCCCAGGTGTTGTCTTGCTCAGCCGCCACAACAGGCTGGCGAAGCTCATCCTTCAACAGTCTCACGATGAATTGGGACATGGAGGTCATCGTAAAACATTGGCGCAAAGCCGAAGGTATGCTTGGATCACACATGGCCGCATGGAGGCTATGAAAGTGGTCAAAAATTGTGCTGCATGTTCCATTGAATATGCCAAGCGTTCGAGTCCCGCAATGGCTAATATTCTGCCAGACCGTGTTGAACCCTCAGTGCCCTTCCAAGAGGTGCATATGGACCTTGCGGGGCCGATAGAAGTTGTGAAGCCTGGCGTTGGCACCAGGAGTTCCAAGACTAAGTACAAAGTCTGGTTGTTGATTGTAGCCTGTAGATTCACACAGGCTGTGTTTGTTGACGTGTTGACCGATTATTCAACTGAAGCCGTGCTGGTCGGCTTGAGAAAACTTCAGGCGTTTTACAATATGCCTAGAAGGGTTACTACAGATAGAGGCACCAATATGGCTGGTGCCAAACGCATTCTAGATGAACTTTTGAAGGATACCAGGATGCATTTTGAATGGCATCTTGTGCCCACCGCAGCACACTCGTTCGTAGGTACTGTGGAGAGGCAGGTTGGGCTGGTCAAGCGTGTGTTGAACAAGAAGTTGGCTGGTGCTACTGTAACCTTCAATGATTTATTGGTGTTGTGTGCTGAGACCGCTAGAGTCTTAAATTCTAAACCATTGACGTATGCCACCCAAGGAGATGACGTCAATAGCTGGAGGATAATTTCACCTGCTGATCTGTTAGGCGGCAGGACCAATGATGCAATCTGCACCTTCGAAACAGGTTGCAAGGAGCCCATCACCAGGAGGCTGGAGAACTTGGAGGAGTTGACCCGTCAGTTCCATCAGGTGTACAAGGAGCAGCTCATGCCCGAGCTACTCAAGTTCGTCAAGTGGCGCCGCAACGAGGTGCTGCTCGAGCCAGGAGACGTGGTGCTGATCGACGACAGCACAAGTTTGATGAAGAAGTTCAGATTGGGACGTGTAGAAGAAGTGCGCCCAGGTGGAAGGACCGTGGTTTGCAAGTATAAATTATCAGATGACGCAGCCGCCACGAGTAACGAGACTTCCGCAAGACGTCTGCTCAAGATCAATCTACCCAAAGTTTAATATAAGTATTGTTCTTGTTTAACTTTGAATTTTATTTTTTTACGGTAGATTCATCAGATTTTTCGAAAGACAAAAAACGCAAATATTGATACAATTTCGTTTAAACTTTCAAATCGACGCAAGATTTTTTCATTTGAAATGCAAACTTAAGTTTTTTATACGTTTACGCAAGTTCTTTCAATGATTTAAGTCTTTCCGGGACCAGGGATTTTTTTCGCGGAAATTTTCCTAGGTACCTACGCAAATACGAACATTTTTATCCTTGTTGGATTGAAATTTAATATGATAAGAAATTAACACAATGAGATTTTTTACATCATTTAAATATTTCTTTAAGATTTATTATAATCACATAAATAATTTAATATTACATGCATATTAAAATTATTACTATTTACCTTTAACCGATGTACCTAAAGAAAAAATGCAGATTTTTTTCGCCTTGAATTAAGTAGATTCTTTGAGTATCGTAGAATTAAGCTTAATAAGACCGCTCTACGTTGTATCTTAGCTCTGTTTCCTCGGCCAGACATACCGCAGAACGGCAAAACTAAAGCATAAGATAATTTGTTTTAATTTCGATTGCTTTGATTGATGATTTAAAAGTGTCTTTGAATTATTTCATGATTCTTTTTATTTTAATTTGATTTGAATATCACTAATTATGTTTATTTTCAGTTGATGCAGCCCTGCGCCAGAAATCCTGTTGGAAATTATGCAGTATCAAAAGTTGTGATGGAAAGACATAACGTCCGACAGGATAGCTGGAACATGGCAATTATTTATATTTGATGGATTTGTTAGTTTGTATCTTGAGGGATTCATTCTAACTGAGGCCCCAAATTGCCTTAATTATGACTGTTTGAATATGTATAAGTTGCTTTCTTCTTAAAACAGAGAGAAATTGCAAACTCAGCATTTAGAGAAGTTCTTTTCTTATATTGAGCTTTTGTTTTATTTTGGTAAATTTAATTTGCATATTTCAATTGCAATTTTAATTTTACGCAATTTTGATTCACGAAGATTTAAAATTATGAAATTTTAATTTTCTGATGTTTGATGATTTTTTTACAGTCATATTTTATTTAGATTTAAGTATCTATTTTATTAAAACATGTTTAGATTTAAGGATCTTACCTATCTTATCTGAAAAATGTTTAGATGTAAGCAAGTATTTTTCCGTCGGAGAAAAATTCTAAATTGAGAAGTTTTTTATGAAATTTTACTTTTCTTTTCTAGCAAAAAGATTTAGTAGAAGAAATGTCATTATTTAATCTTTCTTTCTTTTGATGAAAAAAGTTTGAGTTGATTATTTAATTATTGATGCGATTTTTAATATAAAAATCATTTGCCTATTTTATTATGTAGGTACCTAATCAAAGTTTAGGTACTATTGATTATTAATTCATGTATTCGCAATTACATGGTCTGTAATTCTAATTTTATTGAGATTATGAGGCCATGATATAATGAGATGTGTGAGTGGTAAATGTGCATTTCATGAATGTTGAATGCTTTTCCCATTCCTTATTCCTATCCTTATGTGGTAGTGGAGTTGGTTTGAGTTATTGTGGTGTTCGTAAGTTACCATAATTAATTTTAGGCCTGATGGCCATGATATTTTAAACTCTTGTAATTTATGCGTTATGAGATTGTGATTTTGTGGACACTGTCTGCACGCATGATGCTAATATGAGGTAATGTGTTCGATTCCCAGTGACTAGACGGGTGTGTGTTGGAATGTATTTCTTGTATTCCCTGGCAAGTCCGAACCCATTAATTCCCTTTTCCTTACACCAGAGAATGAGTGTGTAACGCGGCATTCCTAACTATCTCCGCGCGTCGCTTGTAAACAAACAAAAAAGACGCGCACTTTTCCTTTGATGATTCCCATGTGAGGAGCTACGTGAATGAAAATAATGTATTGGTTGAATATACATGCGCTCTAATCCGTGGAAGATCTCAAATAAGCCTTCCTGCTTAGTATGACATCATATGTGGTAAGAATTTATCTTTTAATTCTTAATAATAAGCGTAGAATGGTACAATTTTATGAAGAAATTGAAATCATTAATTTTTCAACAAATAGACCATTTAACTGCTAAGTTTTATCATACGAATATTTTCCTTTATTTTATTGATCATTTGAATCTAAAATTATCAATTTCTGATGCGATTTAATATGTTTCGTGCCAATTTAAAGTTTTTTAGAAATTTTATATTTTTAATTAAATTGAAATCACGCAACCTCGATCTTACAAAAATAATAACCATTAATTTTATGTAATTAATTCTTATATTTTTGTTTTAGACTTACTGTTTTCATGGTAATAAATACACATTCGTAAACTTCACTATGTTGGTCATTCGGAGGGCTTGGAGATAAGATTTCGAGAACGGCTAGGCATTGCGTTCCGAAACAACGACATTCGGGATGTTTTTAAAGGCACTATGAAAGCCTTCGTTTTACTGTTCTACTATCTAATTATGGAATGCAACCTCTTTGTCTATTGATCTCCCTTCATGGAAATTGAAACTTTCATCATGTACTTACTTAGTTTGTTTATTATAGTAAGCTCAAACTTTCCACCATTCCATACAAACTAACAAACTTTTTTACAAAAATCTTTGAATATTCAAACAAATTTTTTTTTTTTAAAGTCTCGTGACTAAGTTATAAACCAAAGAAAAAAAATACATTAAACTTTAAATTAGGGTTGGGCCGGATACTTTTTTGGCCGGATACCGGATACCGGATATCCGGCTGATTTCAAATGCCGGATATCCGGTAATCGGCCGGATATCCGGCAAACGCCGGATATCCGGCAAATATCCGGTTATCCGGCCGGATAACCGGCCAAATTACCAGATATTAAAGTAGTAAAAAAAAATTTCTTCAGAAATCTTATATAAATTTACATAAAGTTAAACTTATTCAGAAAAACACTTTTTACAGGATAAACTATCCTATTCATGTGATTAGACATATTATAATAATACAAGCGAAGAAATTTTTGAGAATATAATTTCTCGAAAGCTAGCTCTATCTTTAGAAATTTAACTATTCATTCATAGATGACTTATAATACATATTTTGTCATACCTTTTCTCATCCAAATCTGTTCACTTTCTTAACTTATGAAAGGGTTGTTCATCCACTGATTTCTAATTGGCTGATTTAGATAATGTGTATCTCTATTTTATTCTTTTAAGAACCCACCTCAAAACTTTATTTGCTGCAAAAAAATATTTTTTCTGGCATTGAAAATTCTGGAGAATTTTTTTTTATAATTATTGCTGTGACCTAAGATGCTTTTTTAGTTTACTAAGAAATAGTATTTTGAGTTATTCCCTCTTTTTATGAGAGATATGCAGGGTTGATCGATGAGTTGATGTAAACCTCCGATTATGATAAACAAAATTGTCCCATCTGCATCTATAGAAATGTTTTTTCTTCATAGTTAGTACACTTATAGTGTAAAATTCCCAAACAAAATTCATTAAGTCCCCAAAAGATTTTACGCTAAAAATTTAAATTGAGTGATTTAAAATCTTGGGGACGTGCAGTTGCTAGTAGACCTACATATGAGTTGTTTAATGTATGTGTTGTAGACTTTATTGAAACAGTCAACAAAACTTGAAACATGTCTGGTTTCATGGAAAAGTAAAAAATATTTACTTTTTCTTGTATATCCTGTGTGTCTGTTTGTCTATACCAAAAGATATCTATTAAGACAATTCTTCTTAAAGTAAAGCATCTTAACCCCTTACATTCGGGCCCCTTGCCGCACCTTAATCAGTCGGGGGGGGGGGGGGGATGTTCAACTCCCCCCCATGTTATCTCAGTTCCTATTAGAGCTAGAGGGGTAAAAATTTTTGTCTAAGTCCCCTGTGTTATAATGAATTTCCGACCTTAAGTAAGTCAAGGTCAATTTTCGCTTCCTTCACCCTTTTATTTAACAACCTTTGTTTTTAGGTCCTTTTTTACTTAAAAATTTCAAACGGCTGTAATTTTTTTATTTTGGATGGGGGGGGGGGGGGCGTTCAACGCCCCCCCCCCCCCCTCGACCGTTAAGGGTTAAAGGTCCTAATTTGTTTTTACATTTTGGGAAAGGATAGACCAAGAAAAAATATAAATGAAAACAACGAAAATATCTCTTATTCAATTTTACCCTAATAATAATAATGGCATTTTTACTTTATTACTAATGTCATCCTTTTATGAAATTATTATTTATTAACATGACACGAAATTATTAATATCACAAATAATATTTTACATCTCTATTTCGATGTCATGACAACATTTCAAAGGATCTAATTCTATTATATGTATGTTGTTATAAAAGATATATTTTATGGAATTAAACGTTTTCTTTTTATGGCAATATTTATCCTTTAGGCTATACTAAATATTAGTGTACCACCTAAAACCCGACTTTAAAAAAAAAACATGGGTCTAGCCCTCTGTGGAGATATCTTAACCCTTAACTTACCTAACATAAAACATATCATGCCTTTGAATAAAAGGTTTAATTTTGTAGATAATGAAAGCTTTAACTAATTTTTCATAAAAAAAAACAAGACTTTTACATTTTCTTGGAAAGCATCATTTGGGGCAAATCCAATTTGGCACCCTGTAGACAAAAGCACATTAGACTGGTTGCATCATCATAATAAAAGAGAAAGTTGACAGGGATAAAGATATCCTATAAAGGCTAAATTCTAAAAAAAATTCCACGCCTGTACCTATGAGTTAGAGAATACTAAGCCTTACATATATTTATTATATCTGAGTAAGGCTTAGGAAACTATCATTAGACTAGACAATTTTAATAGGATATGGCCTGTAATGTAAAATGACTAAATATGCATGTGTTAAAAAATTAATAAAAAAATCTGTAGTGTATTTTAAGTTACTCTTTAGTTTTCACATTAATTTCTAAATTGAAAATTGTCCCTAATGTGAATTTTAAACAATAATATAAAGACATTTGTTTATTTTTTAACATCAAGTTGAAAAACGTACATTCTAAAATTAGGGTCGGCCCTTCCGTCTGTTAATTTGTCGTTTTTGTACGATTTAGGAAGCGTAGCAACTCTATAATCGTGACCAGAAAGTCCTTATCGTCCATTTCAAACATGTTGTTTTTTAACCCTCATAGCAACATTTTTTAATGTTATTTAATTATCCCATTTTTTTTAAAATACTGATTTCTATTACAACAAGGTAAATCTAATAAGCGAAGCATCACTGTAATCAGATAATGAGTGTTGATATTCGTTTGTCCTATTGTATCAGAGCTTTGCTTTTATGGATGTTGTCATCCTCTTTTTATAATAAGTTGTAGTTTAATGTAATTAAGTCTTAAATATCAAGCTATATTTTTTCTGTGCATTCTATGACACATTTATTCTTGAAAAGTGTGAGACAATATATTACGCTAAGTGAAGACATGGAAAGGTGGGTGGAGTAAATAGAGTTCCAACAAAACGGATAATATATGTAATTATTGTACAGTAATTTGTGCAACCCATAATACTTATAACTTATAAAGCTACTACCGACTACGCCCCTAGCACCTAGGGGCTCATTTTAATCAGAGGGACAGACGGCCTATCAAAATAGCTTAAAACCATTCCAAGCTTTGAATCTGAATACATTGTAGCCTAAAACCATCCCAGGGTTTAAATGAAGCTTACCTATTGAAGATAATTCAATCGGATCAGCAGTCATTGAGATCTTAAGCTTCAGACTAAAAACCCTTACTACTTTATAAAAAAGGATTAATGTAGCCATCAGCAAATTATTTTTCTAAAACACTAGCTGAAACATCTAATAATAGATAGATATTTCATCAATATTCCTCTTTTATAAAGTCAGATTACTTTTTGATCTATATTTTATTAAAGTACACTATTTAAAACATGTTTCGATTTTAGCAATCATTTTCAAATCCCTTTGTCTCTAGTAAATGTAAAGCGTCCTTTACCTCCACTAATTATCATTTACAAATGGGGCTTGGCTAACCGCCACTCTGAATTACAATAGATATAAGTTTGATTCTGGCAAAATATTTGATATGTTATCATATTTTTCATTACTTTCTGAGCATTATAGCTTTTTAAAAATGATTATAATGAAGAAGGCCATGGCCAAATTACTATTTTTTATTTGCTGCTTTTTTAAAAAATGTGTAAGCCCTGAAGCAAACTGTATTAAAAGATTTGGTTTTCATAAACACAATTTCCTATTTGTAAATTAGAAGTTTGCAATCCATGTATTTTTTCAATTTCTTAACTAAATTTTTTTATTTTTTTTTTATTTTCCCCTTTTTATTATGCAAAATTACCCCCCCCCCCCCCACTCGTTCCTTACCTCCACTGCAAGAAAAAAATCATCTTTTGTTTTTAATAAACAGTATAGAATTTATGCTCATTAAAGCATCATGTATTTTTATTTATCTAACTGAAGATTGTTCTTGACATGAAACACTGTGTATTGGACTTATCAAATAAAAATAACATGTTTAATTAAACTGTGTTGATCACTCTATATAAGTATAAATATGGAAATTCTTATATAGCTATAATAACATTAGCAAAAAAATGCAGAATGCCTTACAAATTTAGTGTGTGAGATTTAAAAATGCCAAAAAAGTTAGTTCAAAGCATGCTGGAGATGCGACATCAATGCAGACTGTATAAATCAGTACATTGGTGTGTGTGACCAAAAAGATTTATGTTTGTGTCTATGGTTTGCCAAAAGATAATCCCTTGATGGCATTTTACACTTTTTGTACAATATTATAATAATATTGTAATAACTTTTGCATAGTCTGAATATCAAACAATATTAGCACATATCTTTGGTGTTTTTGGTCCAATTTTTTTGTGGATAATAGCATAAAAATTAAATTTTCAGTTGCATTTAATAAATAATTTTTATTTCAGTCATTATACAAAATATAAAAATTGATAATATACAAAAGCATATGAAAGGTTTAATGATTTTTTTTCTTATCTATGATTTTTTCGCTACTTATTGATGTTGTCATTCTTGTTTTGTTGAGAATTTTCGTACGATCATATACCTAAAAGTCTTTAATATCCACAAAAAAAGTGTAAAATCATACACTTACTAAGTGTAGCATACGCTTTTTTCAAGTCTAGAACGATCATTCTTTGTTACGCCAATTTTTCGTCAGTTTATTTTAGTAACATGCAGTTTTTAACTATGTTAAATATCCAATGTTATATTGTTTGAAATATTTGAAATGCACTAATCTATTGTATACATCACATTTACATTCATATACTTTACATTATAAAAATTCAAAACAGTTACTCAATGCATGAAACATAATAGCGAAACCTAGCTAAAAGATATTCAATATTATCTGAATGTTGTATCTGAATATTTGTGGATATATAAAATTATCAACTTATACATATACATACATATATCTAGAACTATATTCCTATAGATATTTTTAACAAGGATATCACAATCTAATATTAACAAAGCTTTTTCACACAAGTTAACATGATTTTATTTCACTGAAAGCGAGAAGTTTCATGCAAAAGGAAGGGAATAGTAGCTTATGGAATATATTTTAAAACAGTTTGACCTAATAAGCGCATTTGACTGGAAGCTTGCTAAAACATAAAAAACATAAAAAACATTTATTCAGTGACAGATTACGCCCCGTCTTACGAAGCTGTACATACAATAGTACACCAAGCTACTGCTTAGTACCAGGTGTACTTTACAATTTTTCATAATATTTATAAATTTAAATTGCATGACTAACACTAGATGTTATGTGTTGCACTGATTAGGCTTCCCTAAAAGTAGGAATATGCGTATCCGAGATGTTTGCATTGCCTTTTTTAGGTTGGCATTAAAATAATAAGAAAAATAAGAAATAATAATGTCAAAATAAATGTAGGTAAAATTAAATGGACAGGGGAAAGAGAGAAGGAAAGAAGGGTTACAACAAATTTTAAGGCTAGTTTTTCTTAAATTTTAAAACCATTTCTGTAATTAATAATGTAAGGTTTTTAATAAATCCAGGCAAATCAATATATTTTAAGTACATTCATTACATTCTTCAATATTACATATAGATTTAAAAAGTTCATCTTTAAGATTTAATGCAAATGTTTTTTTAGGAATATCCTCATTTAAAAGATCTTTTTCATGACAAAAATTATTCCATAGTCTTTGAAATGAAAATAATGGAAACCTTTCAATTTTTTTAAATTTGGCTATTGGAATATAAAACTCACTAGAATTTCTTAGTTGTCTCTGATTTCTTAGATTATTTCTAATCCATACACCATCAAAAGAATTTGGTAGCCTCCAGCGAATAAAATCATAAAAAAATAGTAGTTTTGTAAACTGCGAACCAAAAAAATATGCAGATATCTATTTCTTAGATATTTAGTCTATGGAACAAGTTTTTTGTACAGAAGCTTCAGTACGTTGTTTGTTTTCAAGGTGACAACATCATAAAAAAGCAAAAGTTATTTTTTTTGTATTTATAGTGTTTTTTTTTTACTTATTTTCATGTTTTTATTAAATTTTACCGAACCAAAAAAATAAGCAAATTTACTTTCTTTTCAGAATTATGGGTCGTAAAAAGGACTTAAGTCAGCAAGAAAAGGCTAAAATTCATACTCTTTTTAGTGAGGGCAATGATACATTAGAAATTGCCAAAAAAACTTGGCCGTGATCACAGAACAGTGCAAAAATATTTTAACGAAGGCAAGCTGAAAAGAAATAAAAGAAAAAAAAGAGAAAAATGGGGGGAGGAGGACACTTAGTGATCGCGAATTGAGACAAATTAAGCTAGAATTAGCAAGAAACCAACATGCTAGCAGCCAAGTTATATTTCAGAGGGCTGGGCTGCCTGATATTCCTAAGACAACTAGGAACCGTGTGCTAAAAAGTATGGGTAAGGTAAAAAAACCTCTCATTACCTGTCCCCTGACCTACAACCACAAGCTCAAACGTCTAGAATGGGTAGTCAAGTACTTAAAGACTGACTTCAGCCAGGTATTTTTTACTGACGAGTGTCGTGCTACCCTGGATGGCCCTGATGGTTGGGCTAGTGGTTGGGTTCTAAACAAGCAAAACGTTGGAACTCGCTATAGGCGTCAACAGGGGGGTGGAGGGGTTATGTTTTGGGCTGGTATTATAGGGGACCAAGTTGTTGGACCATAAGAGGTGGAAAAAGGTATAAAACTGGACTCCGTGAATTACTGTAGCCTGTTAGACAGAGCCTTCTTCCCTTGGCATAAGGCTTTAAAATCTGCAGCTAAAAGAAAATTCATTTTCATGCAGGACAATGCTCGTTCTCACGTTTCCAAGTACACTATGGATCACCTGAAGAAAAAAGGTATTGGCGAAGCAAAAATTATGGATTGGCCGGCCAACTCCCCTGACCTTAACCCCATTGAAAATTACTGGAGTATCATAAAACGTCAAATTTATGCAGATGGACGCCAGTTTTCCTCTGTTGATGGCCTCTGGAAAGCTATACAAGAGGCCGCAGTCTCTGTACCAGCCTCTACAGTGCTTAAGCTGACCTCCTCAATGGATAAGAGACTTCTAGAGGTCAAGGGAGCCAACGGAGGGCGCATTAAAAATCAATAGATCTGTTTTTTATCTGTTTTATAGAAAATATATATTTCCATAATATTTAATGCTTTTTTTAATGATATATCATATGTTAATGTGATTTTATTGATGAACAATTAGCAATATAAAATCTTTTTTTAGGATTTGCATATCTTTTTGGTTCACTTATTTTCCCTCCAAATGAATATTTTTAGTCATTGTGATTCACTGACGTTAATTTTAAGCAATTTAACATTGGAAACTATTAATCAAAGGATATATCTACAAATAATATTAATAGTGCATCCATTGAAAATTAATACCGCAGCCGCTAATTGAAAAATTCAGATTTGCCTAACTTTTTGGTTCGCAGTTTATAAATAGATAGCTCCTTAATAGGCAAAACATTAATTTTCCTAAACAAAGGTGGCGTATGGCTGTTATAAGCGGATTTGTGTATAATTCTAATAGCTTTTTTTTGTAGAACTACTAAAGGCTTAATAGATGATTCTAAGCCACAGCTCCATGCTGGCAAGCAATACAATAAATGGCTATTTATAAAAGAGTGGAATAGTGTTACTAAGGATTTTTCACATAATATATGCTTAACTCTATTGATTAAAAACAAACTTCTAGATATTTTTTTCCTTAAATATTCAATATGGTATTTAAAGTTAAGTTGAGAATCAATAAACACACCCAAAAATTTAATTGCAGGAATTTCACTCTGTTGGTTGATATAACCCAAATATCTAATTTTATCTGTATCATTCTCATTTTCATTATTAAAATCTAATTTAATTTTAATTTGGTCCCAAGTTATGGAATCCTCCCTTTTATTAAAGATCATAAATTTAGTTTTAGTTGGATTAAGAGACATTTCATTGCAACGAAACCAATCACAGATATTTTTAAGTTCAATGTTGAGTATTTCAATTATCTCATTCAAATCTTTTCCTGATATCAAAAAATTACTGTCATCTGCAAAGAGTAGTGTCATTAAGCTAGTACAATTTTTAATATCATTGATATAAACTAGAAACAAAATTGGGCCCAAAATACTTCCCTGTGGGACACCCTTGCTGATTCCTAATAAATCACTTTTTTCGCCATTTGTATAAACAAACTGATTTCTATTACTTAAATAGTTTTTAAACCATTCTAATTCTAATCCATGTATACCAATTTTTTTAAGTTTTTTTAATAAAATTGTATGCGAAATTGTATCAAAACATTTAGCAAGATCACAGAATACCCCTATAGTAATTAAATTTTCATTTTTTGCTTGTCCCAGATAATTCAAAAGGTGAATCATAGGATGTAGTGTAGATTTTTTTGCTTGAAATCCATATTGATGTTCATAGATAATTTGATTAAATTCAAGATATCTTGTGAGTTGTTCAGATACAATTTTTTCTAACAATTTTGAAAAAATAGGTAGCAAACTTATTGGACGATAATTGCCAGGGTTACATTTATCCATTTTAGAGCTGTTACTATATTTAAAAATTGGCAAAACTTTAGCAATTTTTAATTGTGAAGGAATTTGACCTGTTTTAATAGATTGGTTAATAATGTGAACAAGAGGTACGGCAATACTATTTATAATTTGTTTTAATAAACAATTTGATAATCCAAACATGTCAGAGCTCTTTTTATTTTCCATTTTTTTCACTAAATTAAAAAGAACATGAATATTTATTTCTCTTAGCTTAAATACACTGTCTGTATCAGGAATAAAGTCGCACGGATTAAGTGGGGAAGGGTTAATTTGGCTGGCAATTTCATCAGCAATTGAAGTAAAATAAGTATTAAATTTGTTAGAAATATCATGATTATTACTGTAAGATGTATCATTGACAATTATTTCATCTATACACGATGTCTTGTCATTTGATTTTGAGATTACTTGTCTTAAAGTTTGCCAGGTTTTTCTTAGATTTTCTTTATTTTGATTAAGTTGTTCCCTGTAAAAAATTTTCTTTGCATCTTTTATTGCCTTATTGTAAATGTCCCTATATGTTGTATATGCAATGTTATTTTCTGGTGTTTTATTTTTTGAATAAATTGTCCCTAGCTCAAGTTTTTTTCGTCTAGAAATCATAAGCCCTCCCGTCATAAATCCCTCTATTTTATGAATATTTTTATTAAATTTAACTTCTTTGATGGGAAAATGTAAATTAAAAGCACAATCAAATACTTCATGAAAGTTTTCAAAACTAATTTGTGGGTTTAATTCATTAAGAACATTACCCCAGTTGTTCGTGTTTAACATTGCATTAAATTGAATAATTTTTTCACTTGTTATATCCCTGCTGATAAATGTTTTAGGCTTTTCTGTTTTTTGTGTTTGAGAACTAACATGAAAAATAGGGAAATGATCAGAAATTGAGTTCAGAATAACGCCAGATTCCAATGTATTATTGCAAGAATTAGATAAAATATTATCAATCAATGTACATGAAGCATGTGTAACTCTAGTTGGTTTAGTAATTAAAGGCAAAAACCCGTTAGATAAAGTGTTCCCTATAAAATCATTTGTTTTTAAATGAGATTCAAATTTAAGGAGATCTAAATTCAAGTCAGACATGATGTAAGAGTCACCTTTATAAGATGACATTGCTGCTTGTAAATTTGATATTTTATCAATAAAATATTCCATCTGATCATTAGAACTCATGCCTTGTATTGGAGAATTAGGACGATAGACACAACTAATTATATTGCTTTTTTTCTGTTCAGTAATAACTTTCAATGTTAAAGATTCAAAAAGATTTTCTTCAAAATATGATAAATCATCAATTACAGTAAATCTATGTTTTTTATGAATATAGATTCCAACTCCCCCTCCCTTCCCCTTTTTTCTAGATGAAAATACAAAATTATAATTTTCAAGTTTATATAGATCTTGATCAATAATTGAAAATATTTCTTGAATACAAATTATGTCAAAATAAATGTTGTTTTGTAGAAAAAAATTGATATATTCTTTAAATTCATCAAATTTCGAGGGTAAGGAACCAAGATTCCAGCTTAAGAATTTTATCTTCCTGCAATTCTTAAATTTATTAATGAGTTGTGTGTTGTCAAAATAGGAACATTTTAAATCTATACTGAGATACGGGCTTTCAATTTCGTTTTGATTTGCACTATTTAATTTATCAGCAAAACATTCATTTAGATAATTAATAAATGTCAAAATTTAAAGAAAAAAATAGCACATAAAAAATGTTGTAAAATTTTGCGTGGGAAAACTTAGGAACTTTTATTAAGGAAGGGAAGGAGAGAGGGGGTGAGAATATTTTAACTTCCTGTTGAAATAAGATATTTAGGGTGTATGAAAGGACATTTTTAAAAATTGAGGGGAAAAAAAATAGCGAGAAATACTATTTTGAATAAAATTCAATTACTAGTTTAATTTAGAAGGTTAAGATTAGGTCATAATTACTATTATATATACTAACTTTGAGCACTATTTAATTGTTCATTAGTTCATTGCATGATTTATCAAAAAACTTCACAGATTGTATCCTGTCTCCTTCGTTCTTAATATATTTGATCACTCTACCATCCAGGTGCCAGCATTTAGAGAATTGTTTACTTCTGATCAGTTTCTGCATTACATCATACCTCATTTTGGTGAGGTCGGCGCTTATCGAGTATCTCTCTACACCATTTTTGACGTCAATTTCTCTTATAGGCAGATTTTTTTTGTTTGAGAGGATAAAATCTTTCAATGGGCGACTATGAAACCTTACAATTATAGGTGGAACTTTGTATGATCCATTCTTGTCTTTCGGTATAGGCAGAATATGGGCATTTTTGATGAATTGACCTGGTTCAGTGGGCATTTTGAGACGGTTTTTGTTCGCCTCTAGCAGAGGTTTGAGGACCTCTTCAACTGCTTTCATGGCTGCTTGATTGTGGCCAAGGGACTTTTCCAGATCTTTATCAACTTGTACACCATTGATTCTTACACACTCGTTTCTGCTGTGTTGTTCTCTGTCATCAAGCTTGATTTTTAGCAATTTGATTTCAGATTTGTAGCTCTCCATCTCTGTCTTCAGATTTGTGTTAACAACCTTTATGGCGCTAATATCCTTTTCAATTTGTGGAAATTTTTGAATAAGGGGTAGAACCTTCTTGTAATTTTCCTCAAGGACATGGACCCTTTGTATTAAATCATCCAGGCTGTTGAGCTTATCCATCACTTGCTTGTGGTCGGAGGATTGTTTTTCCGTAAGCTTAGTAATAGCCTCCATGATATCTTTGGAGATATCCTCACTTGTCAACTCAATAGGAAGATTTGCAAAACGGTTTTTGTCCGACATTTTTTAAAACAAATTTTGTCCCTTCTGGCTTGAACTATGTATTAAAAGCGAGACATTTACGACACGTCCGCTCAGTTCAAGTATTTTAAGTCAACTGATTATTTCTGATTATTGCGTAAGCCACTATTCCCTTTCTTCGCAATTTAGACAACTTTAACCAACAACTGAATTAATTTGAGAGAAAAATTGAAAAACAGTTATTGTGCTTTTTGCACGGTTTTGACTATTATTTAAGAGAAGTTATTCAATGTTTTTAATGATGATGGTAGGAAGTAAATTATAGAAGAATTTTTTCATTATCTCCCCTTTTTTCAAAACTTCATTTTTTTTCTTATCATTTCTATAAAAAACCTTTTTCCTAAACTACTATCTGTTCTATATGTTGTTTTTATGTATCTACGTGCAATACGAAACAGAAAGACAGCCCTTCAAAACTTTAAAAAGTGGCTTTGCAAGCAAAAATTTGCTGGTTTTATGTAAATAGTAAAGCACAGAATTTTGGCACAGATAGTCTTATAGATAGAGTATCAACTAAAAATATTCAAATCCTCACTTTTTACAGCTGTGTTACTCATGGATCTAAAGGGATAAATTAATGGCTGATAAATTGATGTACACCAATGATGATAAACAAAATGACTCCTTCTGAATATTATTATAATTAGTGGTTGAAACGTCTGGACGCCCCACTTAATGAACCAGCCCTTTAAAAATTAACAAAAGTCCCCAAGGTTGTTGAGTCTATGAAAAAGTAAACGTTGATATAAGACTTTGGGGACTAGTGTAATAAAGAGCCCAATGTCCTCTCCTTCCTGTGTGTTACTTCATTGAAGCATAGCAACTCCATGCATAATAGAGAATGAAGCAAAATTTTTTAATGAACACATAGGAGAGCAGCTACTCTATATTTATTTTTTTTTACTAAAGTTAACTTAATAAAAACTTTGCTATTCAATATATGATACAATTTAGCTTACAATATCTGATACTAGCACTGTAAAGGAGAACCATATCGGTTCAGCTGTTAGCGAGATCCTTCCGTGCCCACAGACAGACAAACAGATAGAGGTCCTGTTACTTTTGATTAGGATAGAGATGTGTAAATCAAAAATTCACTTATTTACATCTTTTCTACTTCAAGTTAAAAGCCAACCAATAAGTTATAAACCAAGATAAAAAAATTTGGGTATCACAATACAATTTTCTATTCTTGAACATCTGAATCATTTACTTGAATTAATATATGTGCCATTTTCAATTAAATTTAAAATTGATACTAAATCTTCCATAAATCGTTTTTAATTTGTGTTTGTAGTTAGGGTAAGAAAATGACTAAAACCTAAAACAAGTAACAACCAAATATTAAATGGTTGAAATGAATAAAATGTATGAATGGCCAGCCCAAATGAAAGTACATACCATAGAAATATACAAAGTTGGCTGATATTCAAACATTACCATACAGAAAAGCAATAATGTTTGACATAATCGGTAATTCTGCAATGCAAATGGTCCACTAAAAATGGAACAAAAAATGGAAAAAGAATTTAGATTATATATCTTTCCAAACAATACTACAATTTTTTTAGTGATTTGATGTTTTGCAAATATAAGAGATTAAGACCTAAAATTAGCACGTTTTTTTTTATAGAACAAAGACAATTAAGTGTTAGGGTTCTCAAACTAACTATAAATTTAAAAAAAATTATTACTATTACTGCGTTTTTTAAAAGTTCAAAAGGAAATTAAAGGAAAAAAGGAATTGGAGGTAAATTTCCTGTAAAGTTTATCTCAATCGGTTGAACATTTACCAAGATCTTCTGTTTCAGACTGACAGACACCAACTTCTTTTTAACATAGATTTAACATGGCGAAATGGTTAAAATCCATGAATATTAATTTCTTATTTTATTTCCTTCTTCATTTCTGACAATTACATATATGTGTAGTGTTTTACATGTCTGTACTAGTCATATAAATGTGTTATGACCGTACTAGGCTGAACATAATATTTTTTTAGGAAATACAAAATACATATAAGCATTAGATAACAGTGCAATCTTATAAATCCCATATATTTTTGTTCGATGTTCTGATATGACAAATTATTCATGAATCAATGCGTTTGTTGCCCAATCCAATGTACTTGAATTGGTGCCCTTTTATCGTAGGCTAAATCAAAGCCCAATTTTGTATAGTACATTTTAGTAAATAGGGATGTACCTCGAGTTCTACAAATATTTAAAAAGTTTTACTTTTAGAATACACAAGACAAAATAATAATTAAACTATTAGAATCAGATTTTTAAAAGTAATTTTTGCCGTTGTACTTTTTCAAATTGCGTACATTTTTAGACTGTTTGGTCTTTGTATTTCTTGTTTTATGCCACCCAACTATATAGAAAACGTGGTTATGCTGACAGGGGAAAATTTGTCGTCAATTAAAGTTGCTATAGCATGGATCTCATTTTTAGTTAGTTCGTTCAAACAGTAAGAGTGGATGGGATAGTGTAAAGGGGTATCGATATTTTAGCTAGCTGAGAGTATCACTTTTAAGGATGTTGTCGTCCTTGTTATCGTTAAATTAAAGAGGAGAAGAGAAGCAGTGATGTAAAGGGATAATACTATGACGATACATTTGCAATGATGATACACAAAATAACCCCTTCTGTAGATTAAAATTAGTGATTGAAACGTTTGATCATTCCACTTAATGAAACAGCCCCTCAAAATTCATTGTAGTCCTCAAAGTTGTAAAGGCAAGAAATAAGAAAACGTTATAATAAAACTTTGGAGACTAGTGTGATTAACAGCTCTAAAAAGAGAAGGCATTTGTAAGTGTGAGGAAAATATATTTATTTCTAAACAAATATAAGCCTTAATAATCCTAACAAGTAAATAATATAATATTTACTCTCAGTGCTCTTTATTCATTCAGCACAAAGGTTAAGTTGGGTACATTTATTATTAATCTATTTTAGACAGCTTTCCGCAGATAGCAAATGAAAAATCTAAAGATTAAATAAGTTTTGTTTTCCAGAGATATCAAACGCCATGCCCAACAAGAATTAATCATTTTTAAAAGCGAAGCTTTTCTATAATTAGGGTCGGTCCGTCCGTACGTCCGTCCGTCCGTCCGAGATAGTTAGCTTTTATTCGTTAATTTAGGCATGTTAGAATTGTCTTATCGATTTCAAACTTTGCATGGTGATTCATGTAGTAGTTAGGTACGATTTAGAAAGCGTAGCAACTCTATAATCGTTACCAGAATGTCCGTACGTCCATTTTAAACATGTTGATTTTTTTACTTTTTTAATAAAATTTTTTTATGTGATAAAATCATCCAATTAATCTCATTTTTTGATGACTGATTCTTATTACAATAAGGTACAATGTTATGAGCGAAGCATCTCTATAATCAAGTATCAAAAAAGTCAGTATGTCCTTAAACAGAACTCTGTATTTTCATATTTTGTATATTCAGTTTTGACACTCAACAAAAGATAATGTTCGTCTGTCATATCGTTTCAGAGCTTCGCTTTTATGGATGTTGTAATCCTTGTTATTTTAATATTCGTGAAAATTGTCTAAGATACGATACAATATATGATTTTTCAATATGGCTCAGTACCAGTTTTATCCAGCATAAGAAGGTTAACCCTTAAAAAGTTATTTGCTACTTTCCATAAAAAATCTTTTTAAAAATGGCTTCTATGTATATATACAGGATAATATACATCTGTACCGAAAGATCTTAATAACTGCTTGTAAAACACAAGAATTGAATGTTGGCAGAGTGTAAGGATAATGATCTCCCATCCACCTCTCGGAGCAAATCCATTTGATGAATGAATTGAAAGGCGGCCAAATTGGTAGATTCATCTTTGTATTAACCACCACCACTTGATGTAAAAGTATTTATCCTCATATATTCTGTTTTCTGTCACTTCTACATAACATAAAGACAATATAAAATACTATATTTGTGTCTTTGTCTTTAATCTGACTTTTTTCTTGCTTGTTTTTTTAATCTATTCAAGCCAATCTATATTCTATTTGTCATTAGTGTTTTCTAGTGTTTTCTGTCATAAGATAAAACTAGGGAGGGAGGAGACATTGAGCTGTTTATTAAACTAGTCCCAAATATTTTATAATAGTGTTTTCTTATTCGTTGGCTCAACAACTTTGGGGACTTTCATTAAATTCTAATTGGTTGGCTCATTAAGTTGAGTGTCAGAACGTCCTAACCATTATATGTAATCTAATAAAGGGGGGCAATTATTTTTGTATCAGTATAGGGGATAATTAAAATTACTTTTTTTCTTATAATTGAATCATTCAATTGCATTTTATTTGAAATATTTAGAATCTTGCATTTTATACATCTTCAAATTTAAAAAATGCAATTTCAAAAATTTATTTTTAAAAGCGAAGCTTTTCTATAATTAGGGTCGGTCCGTCCGTACGTCCGTAACGGATAGCTTTTTTCGTTAATTTAGGCATGTTAGAATTGTCATATCGATTTCAAATTTTGTATGGTGATTCCTTTAATAGTTAGGCACGATTTAGAAAGCGTAGCAACACTATAATCATCACCAAAATGTCCGTACGTCCATTTTAAACATGTTGATTTTTTTACTTTTTTAACAACAAATTTTTGTGTGATCTAATCATCCGATTGGTCTGATTTTTGGTATATTGATTCCTGGGACAACAAAGTATAATGTAATAAGCGAAGCAACTCTATAATCAAGTCCTAAAAATGTAAGTTTGTTCATAAACATTATCCTAAATCAAGCAGTTTTTCAACAAATTTACTTACAATTTTGCTTTGACTCTTATACATTTATATTATGATTATTCAGTTCTGACACTATACAATTGTTAATGTCTGTTTGTCCTACCGTTTCAGTGCTTCGCTTTTATGGATGTAGTCATCCTTGTTTTAGTTATTGCTTCCTTCTAAAATCTTTTCATCTTTACCTGATTTGTTTATTCTTTCTTTTATGGATATTATTATCCCTGTTAATGCTACAAAAGCTATCTGAGATAACATTATACTTATCACTTTAATTCAAACGTAAACAAGTAAATAAAACTTTAAAATTTTAAAGATAAAAAATAACTAGTTTCTAAGTATATAAAGTCTAGTGTATTTTTTATCATTAGTTTTGATAAGAATAATAAAGAAGAATGTTGTGTTGTTTTTTTATATGTGTTTTTGTTATTGTGAAAAATATTTTAATCAAAAGTTTGGACAACTATATATTAAGTTATTTATAATTTGTGTTTTCCTTCTCTCTTATATAAGTGGATATAATTATTGTTATATGCTATTAGATATTTTGCCTTATTGATGCTTTCCCTCAAAGAGCCCATCTTGCAGCGAATTCCCCCCCCCCCCCTCCAACTGTATTTTTATACTACTGCTATGACTGATGCGTGACATTAATAGTTAGAGTAGGCGAATTGCCTTAGCCCAAAAAATCACAACTCATAACCATACACAGTAAGGACTTTCCGAGAAATCCCGCAATTCATAGCAGAGTAAGTGTAATAGGGATGAAGCAGTTCAAGCCCTATTTGGTGAGTCCGGCGAAAGAGCCCCTAGCCTTAATGATTCGCTTTATATACAACAAATTACAGATATTGGGTTAGGTAGAAAATGGATGTGGAGAGAATGGGGAAATGCTGTCCAGGTGAAAGGCAGAAGGGCAGGCTAGTGTGGGGGTAAGGCTGGCGTCCCCCAGAAAAGGGTAGGTTGGCTGGAACATGAGGGGGAGGGGCAATCCCTTCCCCCGTCGGCGGCTGGTAGGGTTGACCGCGTTAAGCTGGCGGCCAACAAAAGAAAAAAGGGTTTGTTGAGGGATGTGCTGGGTGGAGATTAAACACCTGCGTGTTTATCAGGAGTCTTGGAGCGTAGCATGCTCTAGGAAGTGACAGTCTGTCCGACTACCACATAAGTTCAAGGTGGCGTTGAGAAGAGGACTTGTACACCCGAAGTATCACATTGCCTCCAAAGAGGTCATTATCATGCGATGTTGCGTGGCCGTGGTCAACGATTTATTAGGTGTGAGTCTTAAGGAAATCAAAAGGGGTAAGGCAGTCTAACATCATAGGTAGGTGTAAACCACATTCCAGCGTTTGCAATTAGGGTACAGATGGCTTATGATTCTTGTACTATTTTGTCTGTGGCTTTAGATTTTCTAAAATCTAACACTTAGCTGCAGGTTGTAAACAATGGCGGCATACTGTAGCTGCCGAGCCTTAGTAAATATTTGTGTATGAGAATAGTGAAAAGATACAGACCCTTGTATTTTATTGATGTAATAAATAATATCTTTTATAAATCCTTTCCAAGTATATTGATATCTTCTTTCAATGGTATTAATAAATATAAATATAATTTTGTCTAACTCAAGCGAAAATTATTGAAGAGAATAGGAATGTATAGTGAGTGCTTTGCTATAAAATTTTCTTCTTTTTAAAGCTAATAAATAGATTAATGGAGAAAAAACATCTCCCCCTCCCCCTTATCTCAAGTGCTCTTAGAGGCCTCTAGAGGTGAAATACTTTATCAATTGATAGGGTAACAAAATATCTACGCTTTTAAAATATTTATTCATATAAAATGTTGTAACTTAAGTTCATACCATACAAATGTCTTTTTATATAAGGTAAGGATAAGTATTTTTTGTTTGAAGCTTAAAATCTCAAAAACTACTGTACCGATTGGATTCTCTATCTTCACATAGGTACTGTGGTGGTTTTAGGCTGATTTTAGCCCAAGCTTTGGTATGGTTTTATGTTATTTTTCTAGCCACACTCTTCCACGGCCTGCAAATACAGATTCCTTAGTTGCTAGGGGCCTAGCCGCAAGAATAAGATAAAGTAAATTGAATAAGAAATTTTTTTTTTATTTACAGGATAGCTTCTTACCTAGAGACACATAATACAACCCCAATTGTTCTGCGCTTCGAAACAATTCAACGATTTTATAAAAGTTATTTTTTGATTTGGAAACAAAGTAAAAAAATATGAAATTAATGAGGTAATGCTACAGCTTAAAAAAAAATTTACTTGTTACTCTAATGGTAAGAAAGAAATGCAATTTATTAAGAATAAGTTTTTGCAAAATTATATGTCATTTAAGAATCAGGCAGGTATTTGTCTAGTATATACTTAAACAGGTTAATAGCCATACAAAACTATAGCTACACACATACACACACAGTTTTAACAATAGATGATATAAAATCAACTAAATATTAAGTATCAGGAGGGTAGTTGTCTTGTGTATACTTAGATTTATATAGGTGACATAAATCAAGTTATACAAGCGAATAGTCATACCTACAAAAACCCATAAGTAAATTACGGCTTTAACAAGAGATGACATAAAATAAGTCAACTAAATATAAAGAACATATGTCTTAGCTTTGGATTTCATTGTGCTTGTTAAGTTTTATATAATTGTAAAATAATTTCACCTTTTCTTAGAAAATGGATAATCTTTTTTTGAGAAGATTAAAGATTTATTGCTTTTAGCTTTATTACATCTAAAGATACATAAAAAATTTTACTAAAATATATTGCTAAAACGATATTTTTCAACTACTCTAAAATGAAAATAATTTTCATTATGGCTCACAATCCGATTAATATCCTCTAGATTAGAACCGGTTCTGAGCCACTAAAAAATTCATGAATCGTATAGAGTCATAGACAATTTTCCACGAGTAACAAAATAAGAATTATACAATCAATGCCAGTTATATTAGCCACACGGGGCCAGAAAAAAATGGAAGTAAACGTTTTTGGGGGTTTTCAATGCAAGTTATGTTCAACAGCAGGCTATTAAAAAATGGTTGTATAGAATGTTTAGTATTACATTTAGATAATACAGACAAAGTGAGTTATAGAGCAAAGCTTAAAGTATAGGTTACATAAAGGATAAAATGTTTAAACTTCTAAATACAACAAGAACAATGTCTGGTTCATACGTAGGGCAGCTGTAATGAGTTAATTCAGATATCTACCTTAATTAATTGAAACAAGACTATTTCTTGTTCTAAACTTAAATAAAAAACAACACAGTGCTTCATACGAAAATGCTACGGAAAGATCCTAATTATAGAAAAGTCTTGATCTTAAAGGCATCAAATTTATTCGTGAATCTTATAACATAAAATATAAAATAATAATAATGACTGAAACGATTTTTACTTGTTTATTTAAGAAAAGATTTATATAGGCAATGGTAATATATTTTCTTCCGTTCTCATAGATGTCCATCTGCACTAGTATTTATAAAAGTTTTTTTTTCTTTTGCTTTTTGATACTTCAAACATAACAGTAAGAACACCAAAATGTTTCGATTTTATTTTGATGGAATTAAGGACTGATACAGAGTTATAGAGGAGGAACTGTGTCACAAAAAAAGTAGATTTTTGTAAAATTCGACGGGGAGGGTCATATATTGGAAAATTATTTATGTGCTCATTCAAATCCGACCGAAGAGTGTTTCTTATTCGCTTAAAGTTACAATAACATTTTTATAAAAGCAATAAATTTATAGTATAGATGTATAACCAGACAACTGCCTGGATCCTCCTCTTAAGGACCCTTTTCGCCTGCAAATAAATTGCTTTCTTCTCTGTGTGTGTATTAATATTCCTGACGCTATTCGTTGGTTTTAAAGACCCATTTGAAAGTCGGCACAAGGTCCTTGGGAAGGGGACATACATTTATCTAACCCCTTCCCCCTCTAGTGTTTTATTCTAAAATAAGAGTGATTAGATGAAAATAAAAGGAGAAGGGGCTGTTAGAACTGTTGTAATAATGCACGTGATACATGTACGGAAACGATTGCACATACACTATTTCAACTTTCAATACGAGATATGATACAATAATATCATGTATTGGTAAAAAGAGGTTTATATAAGTATTATGTAAATATATATATATTGTACAGGGTGCGGCACATAAATCCGGACTTTTTTAAACGGCCATAGCGTCAAGACTACTTTACCGATCAGGACGTTTGACCCCACTATGAAAAGCTTAGGTAATGAGCTTTTTACCCATAAAAAGCTTTGGACAATGTAGGACGTTTACTCCGAGCTGGCCGCGCATATGTTCAACTAAGCAAATTTAAAGTGTGCAGGTTGCTCATGAAACTTGCTGAAGGTACTGTTAGATACTTAAGTTAGGTACTAAAAATTACTAGAGTTCTCTATTCAAGTTGACTTGCCAGTGGTACTCCGGCAAATTGACATGTGGCATATAGTGAAATGTCAAAAACGCCAAAATTTTTGAAAAATTCACGATTCTCGTCTACAGGGGCCCATATGGAACCTTGAATCTCGTTTTAGACTAGCTAAATCTTCATGCCATTTCCAAAAAGGTATAAAACGTCGTCCTAGCCCAACTGTGGCCCAAATAAGAGCCGCCGTGTCGAAGGGTAGCCTGAAAGATGGGAATTTGGATCCTGCGGTTACTCACGTACCTAAGGAAATGTGGCCTCCCAGCAGCCCAGATCTTAATCCATAGACTATTTGGCCCAGAGCTACTTTGAAGCATGCACCAACAGACGTGCCTATACCATCAAGACCTCCCTCATTGCCACTATTAAGGAGAACTTCGCCAGTTTGTCCAGGGACATGGTGACCAGGGCCTGCGGGCGGTTCAGGGGGCGGGTAGGGGCGGTAATTGAGGCTGTCGGCGATTTTATTGAATAATCTAAAAGTCATATACATATTTTGCCTCTCAGTTTTTAAAATTTTAAAAAATCTTTAAAATTGACGATTTTATGTTTATTTGTTTACAAATTAGAAAAAGTCCGGATTTATGTGCCGCACCCTGTATATATTTTTGTATTACAAATAGTGTTCAAAAAGTTAAAATTTTTACAATATAAGCAAATATAAAATTCCAAAGAACATTTGAAAACCTTTCTAGCAATATGAACTACCAAAAAGAAAAAAAAATAATAACAATGTTTTTATTTAATCAAACTTAAAAAATGTTATTATAGACAAAAAAAAAGTAGGAAAATTGAAGGTTTAACATGTCATATTCCCAAGCACTGCTGGATAGTTTTCTTTTAACACTAGCGCCGTGTATTGCTTTTTTTTATTATTTTTGAAACACCCTGCATTTACAATGATATATGTATGTTCCTAAATGTACAATAAATTGCTAGTAGAAATGGAAATGGGAATTTTGTGTTGTAAAAAAACAGGATGACAGGAGGATGGAGATGTAACAGATTTCCACAATTTTTGTATTTCTTAGAAATTGAAATAAATAAAACAAATAATTTAGATTAATGCAATTGATTGTTAAAGTGGTCATTTTAAAGACAGTCGTTCAAATACGCAATATTTTTAACTAGCTTTAGATGAAAAAGGCTACATTTTTCATGCTTTGCTGAATACTAAAAATAAAGCTTTATAAACAAGCTGCCTTTATTTCCCAAGACACAAAGACGAATCTTTTTTAACTATCCAATAATTTAATTTATTTGAGAAATTTATAAATGCAAGCCATTTTATTCACGGCTATATTAAGGTTCAACTCTTTTCTTTAATTAATTTATGTACTGAAGGGTTTTTGCAAACACAAGCAGAAATAATAAAGTCTTCATTTTAATAACTGTAAGGACAAATTGCTGTAATAGGTTCCGCTAATTTTTGGAATTATGAAAAGTAGATTTCTTTGTGGATTACTGGTGGATTAAGCATGTCTGACAAGCCCTGGATTTTTCTTTAATGTGATAATATAGTACCGCTATCAATTTTCCCATAAGATTTTTTGTCTAATATAATAATACAATCATTATGAACAAAGATATTAAAAATTAGTCAAAATGTCTAAAATGTATACTATTTCTGCTGCTTTCAGATCGCAACTATTTATTGATACCTTTGAAAAAAAAACTTTTAAAATGTCTGATCTGGAACTGTCAAACTTTGACAGTTTTGTTTTAAGATTACTACCCAAACAACAGGTCAGCCAGATATTCTATTTCATTATACAGTGTTTGTACATTTTGTACAATTAACTATTCATTTCTTTATAATTTCCTCAAAGAAAAGGTCAGCTAAATATATATTCCATTTATGTGTCTAGTATTTGTACATTTTGTACAGTAAGATGCCAAGTTTTATTTTAAGATTACTACCCAAACAACAGGTCAGATTATATTTCGATGTCTAGTATTTGCACAGCTTGTACAGTTAATTTTTTTTAGTTTTATATTAAGATTACTAACCAAACAACAGGTCAGCTAGATATGCTATTTCTATATCCAATATTTGTACATCTTGTACAATTAAGTGTCCAGTTTTATTTTTAGCCAGATATGTATGTCCAGTATTAGTACATATTGTACAGTTAACTGTCTAAATCTATGAAATAAAATATGTTAATAATAAAACATTTATTTATCTGTCCAGAGACATCTAGGTTCATGCTTACTTAAATTATAAGTTGCTTTTGCAATATCACACAAAAATTGGTGTTAAATTTTTAGTATCTACAGCATAAATAAAACTTTGATATAAATGAAACGTTATTTTAAGAAATTACTAAAATCTTTTGAAGGAGATAGATCTATTCACTTTATAAGGAATCAAAGGAAGTAACCTTTAAACCAACCTACCAACAAATGGAACTTGCAGAGTAGTTCCTCTATTAAAAGTATGATTTTTAGTTGTTAAAACTGGAGGCAATATTGAGCAAGATACCGCGGGTATATTTGGTGGCTGGGACTGGCATCTCTATACTTATTCTACAGTTTCTTTACAGGTATAGTAATTATTTAATAAGTTTCATTAAGGCGGGTGGTGTTATGTTTTTTCTTTTGGTTCTAAAGGGATAAGACAATGGCCGATAAAATGATGTGCATACCCAATGATAGAATGTAAAATTACACCGTCTGCCTTTTGTAGAGTAAAATTAGTGGTTGAAACGTTTGGACACTCTATTCAATGATCAACCAATCAAAATTCACTTAAGTCCAAAGTTGTTAAGCCAACGAATAAGAAAACGTTATTAAAAAACTTTGGGGACTAGTGTAACAAAAAGCCCATTGTCCCCTCTCTCTATCTCTGTTTTTCTTATTTATGTACTTTAGACTTTAATATTGCAATTAATAAACATTAATTTTATTTCCCTTACAGTGCATTTTTTGGTAAATTTAAAAATGACAAAATTTTGAATAATTCTTTTTCATAGGAATGTTACAGTAGAATCAGTTTTCAAGGCATTCAGGTAAATTTCCATTTTTATGAAAAGTTTATTTAAAATTTTAAGTACCTACTTTATAAATTAACCAGCGGCTTCGCCCCTAGCCTCTAGGGGCTTTGCCCCACGAGGTATAATTATATCTTTTATTACCTGGAGATTCACCCACTCCACCATCATTATAAATAATTAAAAAAGAAATTGTTGGGGGGATTTTTTTTTGGGGGGGGGGGGGGTGGGGGGGGGATAGGGGGTGTCCCACACCGCAAAAATAGCCTAAAACTACCACAGGACCAGTAGGTATATTCCCTGAAGAGTAGAAACCGATCGGTTCAGTGGTTACCGAGATCTTCAGACATCACATCTTACAGACATCATTCTACTTTTTATTATAGATGTATCTGAAAAGCTAGTTTTGAGCAGTAAAGCTACTCGGTAAAAGATAAGGCGTGTTCTAATTTTTCTTTTTCTTATTTATTATTTTTGTTTCTCTTTCTTCTTTCCAAAGGTTCACTTTATTAAAAAATATAAAAAAAACTTCTGCTTGTATAGAAAGTTGCCAGGAGTAAGAGGAATTGTTGAACAAGAGCTAAATAAATCCTTAACCGAGCTTAAAGAAGATCTTAGTAAACAGGTTAAAATGTTTCATATCTAATTTATATTTAACTATCTATTGTACATAACCAATAAGTGTTTAGGCAATATCTTTTCCGTTCTAAATGGATGGTAGATTCTAAGCAATTGAATAACTCTTATGTGGCTTTCCTTTAAAATTCTTTTTATTCATATTTCATAAAAATATACATTGTTATAACCAAAGACGATAGAAATGTTCTTACTGCTGTACTTCGATGGTTGCCTTGGCCCTTACAGGCGCAATTCATTATCATGCACAATATAGGATCTTTAGGCAAAGGTTTGGTTGCAGCTTCTAACATCAAAGAAATTAATTCAAAAACACGAAACCTATACGTGTTTTTCAGTAGGTAATAAATAGCTGTCGTTGGGGGGCACCGCAACACGTAGTAAAATTAAGGACCTTTCCAACTGAGCCCCAAATATTAATTTAGATTTATTTAGCTAATAGTCTATCCGAGGCTATATATACAATAAATATTTTCACTAAAATCTATTTTCTTGCAGATGAAAGGGAAAAGTTTTATCCAAGAGCTTCCCAAGGAAGGCTGGTCAGAGGAAAATCTTTTACAAGAAATCAAGGTATAGTTATGAATTACAAGAGCTTTCTTGAAATGTTTAACATACAATACTTTTAGTATTATGTTCTCTTTTGTATTTCTCGAACATAATTCTTGTTTATATTTGTACTAGCGGTTACGTCCCTAGCATCTAGGGGCTCTGTATCATAAGAGGGCTTATAACAGTTTAAGCCATCCCTTGACTTAAATATGAAAATAGAATTGACTAAATATATCTCCTGATCTTGCTAAGCTTACAAAATAGAGAATTCAATCGGCACAGTTGTTATTTAGGCTTCAGAAATATCCCTTACGATAGGATTCAGAAAAAATCTTCTCATTTTTGTTTAAATTTTGTATTTCCAGCTAGTAAGACGACATTTTAAAGTGTATAAGAGAAAATATAAAAACAAAAAAATTAGATAAGATAATTCAGATTTAGCTCTATAATTTGTCAATTGCCTTGATAAAAAAAACATTTTCCTTTGAAAGAAAGACAATGATAATTTCTTAATAATATTTATTCCATAAAATTGTGATTATATTAATTCCATTTGCTATTTTTTTTCTTGTGTCTATAAATGTAATATAATCTAATATTCTCAGGAGCTTTTAGACCTTGGTGACTTTGATGTAAAGACTGGAGGACTTTCAGGTAAGAATAATTATCAATATGAAACTCATATTGTTCATCATTGGATCATGGAAAGAAAACGAAGTTGCGGGTTTCGTCGTATTTTCACAGTAGCTTTTGATAGGTCATTTTAGGCTAGGTTAGGTTAGGTAATTGTTAATGATTAACCGAAGGGTTAGGAAATTGGCCCCGCAGGGGCTAGAAATAGGAAAACAGCTACTGTCAAAATACGATGAAACCCGGCACTTTTTTCCTTGCATGATTCCCATCATTTAATAAATAAAGAAAGTCTAGATCCCAAACCCTTAATTGTACTAATAGGAACACATTATACAAAAAAAATCCGACCAAATTAATGGTACGAAAGTGCTCTTATATCCTATACGAAATGAGTCATCTATTAATTGTTGGTTTTTTTTATAATTAAAATTTCCTCTGGGAACCTATAAATCTAAAAAATAATTCTTTGAATTTTAATTTTTTATAGGAACTTGCCACAAACCAGATGACAATATTGTAAGGTAAGTCTTCAATTTCAAATTCTATAGGAAAAAACAAATAATAAAAAGTAATTTCTGCTGCTGAATTAGATGAAAACCTACATTATAGACATCAATATATATATATAAATCAATTTAAGGTTAACTCACAAACAAAACATAAATTTCAAATTATTATTAATGAAATTATAAAACACAGCTGATTTCTAGTGTTGTGACTCAGGCCTACAGTCTGACCGCTTACACAAACCCTCTGAATCCTGATGCTTTTCCTGGGGTCAGGTAGACATTTTCACAGTTGTGTTTCGTTTCTGTTATCAACTGATAGTAATATTCGGGCATTTATGTACATATATAAAATAAATTTTTTTCAAAAGACTTTTACATGCTAAAAAAATTACAGAAGTAAGTACTGATACCCCCCCCCCCCCCTGTAAATTGAAACAAATTTGAAATAAGGTAGGCTAGTTTTTCGTTTGTTTATTATTTTAGGTAGGTCTAGGTTAACCCTGGAGGGATTAGGCATTTAAAAAACTAAATTATCTCTTTCCAATTTATGAAAAACAAGGGGGATTAGTGCTCAATAGACACTTTTGTGAGAAAGCACCTTTTTTTTCTATAGAAAAATGGAGGCAGAGGTTGTGCGGATGGCTGTAAAGTTGTTCTACGGAGATGATAACTGTGCCGGCACTATGACTTCAGGTTTTATCATATACTGTATAGAAGTGAGTTATGTGTGTGTATGTCAGCTAAGATCTCACAAATGGCAAGATTTTCTATAATTTTTGGAAATATTGGTCTAAGGCAGGTTCTAAGCTATTAGGCGAAATCTTGTAACAAAGTTCTTGTCAGAAGACAATAATAAATTAAGTATAGAAAAACTAAATTTTAATTAGTCTGATGTTTAAAATAGGTATGAAATAGTCTCAAAGACTTTTAAAATCCTCTATGGGTGGTGAAATTACATTCGATTTTTTTAGGTGGTTCAGAAAGCTTGCTTCTAACAGTGCTTGCCTATAGAGGATATGCTAAGTGAGTATTTTAAATTATAATACACTAGTGACTGCCCCTCTAGCAACCCTAACATGGAGAACTCAATCAGTTCACTTCAGTAGTTGTCAAAATCTTAATATGCAGACAAAAATACCTTCATATTAAAGTGAAAAAATTATGTTACTTTTGGGTATATAACTGTTTTTATTTTAGAGAGAAAAAAGGAATCACTACACCAAACTTGGTTATGCCTGATACTGGTCATGTAGCTTTTGATAAGGTAATTATAACTCTCAATTACAAACTGGGAGGAAGGGGACATTTGGCTGTTTATTACACTAGTCCCCAAAGTTTTATAACATCGTTTTCTTATTCGTTGACTTAAAAACTTTTATTGAATTTTGATTGATTGGTTCATTAAGTCGAATGTCCTAATGTTTATACCACTAATTGTAATCTTCAGAAGGGGTATTTTGTATCATCATTAAGTACATGCATAAAGTTATTGGCCATTGTCTTATCCCTTTAAATCCCTGATAGTTTCATACAGGTTCATATATTGTTGGACCAAATCGGCTATGTTTGAAAGATAAATTGTTTTGCCTTATTTCTTATAATTACAAAAATAAATGTATTTTCAAAATAAAATATGTTGTTTTAGGCTTGCCATATGTTTAATGTGGAGCTTAGAAAGGTTAGAGTAAACGGAACAACTTTTAAACCAGAAATCAAGAACCTTAGAAAGGCAATTGATAAGTAAGGATTTGTAATATTGGTCGATTGATAAAAGATATCATTTAGGTGTTTTCAAAACAAGGATAACAACATCCATAAGTGCGAAGCTCTTAAACGGTAAGACAAACTTGTAGAGTGTCAGAACTTAATATTAAAAATTATAATATCGAAACAAATTTTAAGGTAAATTTGTTGAAAAACTACTTAAATACAGGATAATTTTTATGGATTGGACATACTTACATTTTTAGGACTTGATAGAAGAGATGATTCGCTGATAACATTGTACTTTGTTTTCCTAGGAATCAGTATTCCAAACATCAGACCAATCGGATAATTTTATGAAATCAAAAATTGTTGTTATTAAGTTAAAAAGCAACATGTTTTAAATGGACGTACGGACTTTCTGGTAACGATTATAGAGTTGCTTCGCTTTCAAACTCTTACCTAACTCATATAGGAATCACCATGCAAAGTTTGAAATCGATAGGACAATTCTAACATGCCTAAATCAACGAAAAGAGCTATGTACGGACCGACCCTAATTATAGAAAAGCTTTGCTTTTAAAAATATTTATAAAAATAGGATTTCTTAGGAAATAGGCACTCTTTTATTTATCATTATCATTATTTAGGAATACTATTGCACTGGTAGGCTCGGCACCCCAATATCCCCATGGTATAATAGATCCTATAGCTGAGATGGCAAAGCTTGCCCTGGAACTAGACCTTCCTTTCCATGTTGACTCTTGCCTCGGAGGTAAAAATTGATAATATATTTTCTCTAGGGGCATCTAGTAGATGGCTTGCAACCATCTTGAATATTAGTTTTTAAAGTATTAAAAATAATCTATTTTGTGCGAGAGAATTTTTTTAGGGGTTATTCATTTTTGGAGGTTTGAGCTACACTCTCAAATATAGATAAAATCCTACCTTGGGCTAGGAAGCTTCCCTGTTAAGAGTAACTAAATAGTATCATAATACAGAAACCTAACAAACTGAGAGGCTTACAAACTTATATACTTTGTAGATTTTTATAATGAATAAATTTAATCAACAGCGCATTGCAATTGCATGTCACCAGAATGCCACTAAATATGGCAGTGTATTTTCCTTGTTATTTTAGGTTTTCTGACAGTATTTGCAGAGGCAGCAGGATATAACCTGGAACCTATGGATTTCCGTGTACATGGTGTCACCAGTATCTCTGCAGATACACACAAATTTGGATATGCTCCTAAGGTTAAGTAAAAATAATAGTTGTGGTAAATACATTTTAGATAAGGAATGACTAACCGTCCACCAGATTAAGATATTCAACATGTTATATTTTTTGCTGCTCTTCTTTGGTACAAAATTGCTTTTTACTCATAAGGCATAAACAAAAACAAGGATGACAACATCCATAAAAGCGAAGCTCTGAAACGATATGACAGACGAACATTAACTTTTGTTGAGTGTCAGAACTGAATATACAAAATATGAATTTAAAAGATTTGACAAAGTTATACGTAAATTTGTTGCAAAACTTCTTAAATGCAGAATTCTGTTTAAGGACATACTTACATTTTAAGGACTTGATTATAAAGATGCTTCGCTCAAAATATTGTACCTTATTGTAATATGAATCAGTAATCAAAAAATCAGATCGATCGGATGATTTTATCACATAAAAAATTGTTATTAAAAAAGTACAAAAATGAACATGTTTAAAATGGACGTACGGACATTCTGGTAACGATTATAGAGTTGCTACGCTTTCTAAGTCGTACCTAACTACTACAGGAATCACCATGCAAAGTTTGAAATCGATAGGACAATTCTAACATGCCTAAATTAACGAATAAAAGCTAACTATCTCGGACGGACGGACGTACGGACCGACCCTAATTATAGAAAAGCTTCGCTTTTAATGAAATAAATTCTCAGGTAGATAACAATGTACAACTTATAACAGCTCTACAAATATAAAGGAAGATATTGAGATTCAAATAATGTCTAATTATGCTCCTAAATAAATTCTGTAGTTCTATCTTGATCTATTCCATATCTTTTTAAAAGCGAAGCTTTTCTATAATTAAGGGCCGGTCCGTACGTCCGTCCGTCCGTCCGAGATAGATAGCTTTTATTCGTTAATTTAGGCATGTTAGGATTGTCCTATCGATTTCAAACTTTGCATGATGATTTCTGTAGTAGTTGGGCACGATTTAGAAAGCGTAGCAACTCTATAATCATTACCAGAATGTCCGTACGTCCATTTTAAAAATGTTGATTTTTCTACTTTTTTAACAACAAATTATCAAGTGTTCTAATTATCCGTTTGATCTGATTTTTGGTATATTGATTCCTGGGACAACAACGAACAATATTATAAGCGAACTCTATAATCAAGTCCAAAAATGTAAGTATGTCCATAAACATTATCCTGCTTCAAGCAGTTTTTTCAACAAATTTACTTACAATTTTGCTTCGACTCTAATACTTTTAAATTCTGATTATTCAGTTCAGATACCATACAAGTGTTAATGTCCGTTTGTCCTTCCGTTTCAGTGCTTCGCTTTTATGGATGTTGTCATCCTTGTTTTAATAAATAATGACTTAACTATGATTCAGGGTAGCAGTATAATCCTGTACAAAGAAAAGAAATACATCCACCATCAGTATTACATCAATCCAGATTGGACCGGTGGCATTTTTGTTTCTCCGACCCTAGCAGGATCCAGGTATTTACAGTTTGGCTTTAGGGTCTAATACAAACAAGTAGACCTTTCATTTAACAAACTTTTTCTGTAACTTTGGAACTCTGGCTAAATACTTTTCTAACTTGATTGGCAAAGACAAGATACAATTTGATTTCAAGAACTTTTTCTACAAGTCCTAACTGTGTAACCATTTAAAAAATGATTGAATGTCTTTGTGTGAGTGAATACCAAAGTTGTTACAAACTATTGAACCGAAATGATTCTCCTTTTCCAAAAAACCTCCCGTAAAGTTTTTTTAGTATCTTCTTTGGTTATTGGAATAGTTTTGACAGAAGCAAGCTATGATAATTAAGCTTAATCATCCTTGTTTAGATCAGGGGGTATTGTGACAGCTACCTGGGCGGCCATGCTTCATCATGGAATGGTAAAAATTACTAATATTTCATTTTGAACAGAATGACCAATATTCCTTAAAATAAATTATAAGACTATACATTTATTATGTATTGTTAATGCATTTAGAAGTATTAGGCTTTATAGAACTCACTGTTAAATAATTTGAAATTTCTAATATTTAGGATGGTTATGTCAGAGCCACGAAGGCAATATTTGAAGTTACTGAGAAAATGAGACGCGGCATTGCGAGCATACCGGGACTTAAAATACTGGGCGATCCAAAAATTTGTATTGTTGCCTTCAATTCTGCAGAGTTTCATGTTTACAGGGTGGCTGATGAAATGAAGGTTACAATTTACCTTTTTATTAGTTTTGGGTAAATGGTTAAGTATAGAAAGAAATATATAGGATCTAGTTTTTGGGATGGAGATTTCTAAATCCAAGAGAAAAAAGATTTAAACCATCAGTAGTTGCATTGGTTGAAAAGCATAACCTAATTAGTTTACGGTTAAAAAATGCTATCAATAATTTAGGTTACAAAGTTTTAAATATTCTTTTTTATTTTTTGCTATTTATTTTTTTCAGAAATCTGGATGGTTGCTTGACTGTGTGCAGTATCCAACAGCTTGTCATATCTATATAGTTCCAAGTCATACTTCCCCAGGTATAATTTAGTATGGTAGAAAGTATAGCTTGTCATATCTATGTAGTTACTAGTCATACTTTCCAAGGTATAATTTAATATGGTAGGAAGTATAGCTTGTCATATCTATGTAGTTACTAGTCATACTTCCCCAGGTATAATTTAGTATGGTAGGAAGTATAGCTTGTCATATCTATATAGTTCCAAGTCATACTTTCCCAGGTATAATTTAGTATGGTAGAAAGTATAGCTTGTCATATCTATGTAGTTACTAGTCATACTTTCCAAGGTATAATTTAGTATGGTAGGAAGTATAGCTTGTCATATCTATGTAGTTACTAGTCATACTTTCCAAGGTATAATTTAGTATGGTAGGAAGTATAGCTTGTCATATCTATGTAGTTACTAGTCATACTTTCCCAGGTATAATTTAGTATGGTAGGAAGTATAGCTTGTCATATCTATGTAGTTACTAGTCATACTTTCCAAGGTATAATTTAGTATGGTAGGAAGTATAGCTTGTCATATCTATGTAGTTACTAGTCATACTTTCCCAGGTATAATTTAGTATGGTAGGAAGTATAGCTTGTCATATCTATGTAGTTACTAGTCATACTTTCCAAGGTATAATTTAGTATGGTAGGAAGTATAGCTTGTCATATCTATGTAGTTACTAGTCATACTTTCCAAGGTATAATTTAATATGGTAGGAAGTATAGCTTGTCATATCTATTTAGTTCCAAGCCTTACTTATCTAGGTATAGTTTAGTATAGTATGAAGTATAGCTTGTCATATCTATAAGGTTCCAAGTCATACATCTCCATTTTAGCCCGCTTCAAGTTCCACTTTATTGGATTGCATGATTACCTGGTGTAAGATATAAGTAATAGTAAATTCATTCTTATACTATTATTGTTATCCTATATTATAAAGTAATAAGCTTTTTTGTCTGTAGCGAAGGATCTTGCTAACCGCTGAACCGATATGGTTCTCCTTTACTGTGAAGCCTCTTATAGGCTCTGAGATGGTTTTAGGCTATTTTTTTTTTAAATAAGTCCGGGTATGGTTTTAGGCTATTTTTCTGCCCTTCGAATATAGAGCCCCTAGATTCTAGGGGCGCAGCCGCTAGTTGTTTTATACTGAACTTGGAATAATCTTGGTCATTAATGACTTATGGTGCCTTGAATGTCGTTTCAATACAAAACATTAGTATATTATAAGATGCTCTTTTTTAAAATATATCTCTTTACATTTTTATAAATTCATATAACCCTTTAGATTCATATTTAATTAGGCATTTATAAATATTAATCATGAATCGTTTAAAACTTTCAAAAGATTAATAAAATTATACAGGACTTTACAATTACAAAATAAATTTATTAGTACAATTTCATGTTAAAAATTAATTAAACGACGCTTCCAAAAATATGTATAATTTGTTTGACACTTGTAATTGAATTCTGTAAAGCCAATTAGAAACCATGATAATCAAATTTTTCCATAAGTTTTAATACATTTGAATTATACATTTGAATTTTAACATAATATTTGACAGTGTTGAAGCTACTCTACACTTGTTATGTTTGTCGATTAAATAGACAATAGGCTGTACAATGTAAATTACTATTCTGAAAGTAGTACGATTTTTGTCTAAAGTTATAGATCTCGGAAACAAATTGTTCCGAATTTTAGGGATGATTAAAATTGCCCTTGAGTGATTTTAATCTATTTTCCTGACCACTTTTGCCCTTTCCTAGAGATTATGGGCGAGGCAACTAGTAGACTATAAAGTAATTCATATTTTTGTCTGAAGGAAATTTTTTTAAATCAACACCAACATCAAAAAACAAATATGAAACATTTAGAATCCCTTCATTTGTTAATTTATCAATATCATACAAAGATTTTAAGAAAACTTAAAAAAACCTATATATTATATTATTATACATATATTTATATTATAAATGTATTTTAAAAAATAAACTTCCTATTTACCAATACTAAATTAATTCTGGTAGAAATAATTTGTAATTATTCACGTAATAACTGTAATAAATAATTACAATTAGTCATTTTAACCATTAAGAAAATGTGTTATTAAGGATGTAGGGGGCAGTTTATTATTTTATAGAATTAAATCAATTCAACTTTTTATATTTTTTTCATAATAACCTAATTTATTATGAGAACTTTTAATAACAATTTTAGTTTTACATAATAGAAGGATTATTTATTATAATCCATTATTTCAAGTCGAATATATAAATTGATTAAATAATTTGAGTATTAATTATCAAACACCACATTTATTTATCCTTTAATTACTGATTACTACATAGTTAATGACAAGTTTCATAATCATAATTGTATTTCTATTATACCAATAAATTACGAACTAATAATTTCATTTATTAGAATAATCAAAATATATACATAAAGTAATAAAAATACATAAAATAATAAATGTATTATTCTTATATTTTTAATCAAGTTTTTTTTACATAGAAAAATTATTTCTGTGAATATAATATAGCTTTGTCCATAAAATTCGCACTTTTATTCTTATTGTAAATGCAGGGGCCTTGGCATTTTTTATAGATGTACTGTAATATATGCTAGCGTTAACTATGAAAATATAATAAAAAATACCCCTTTTCAAATCATACTAAATAATTGGAGCTATGTAAGACATACGTTTTATAAAAAAACTATATATTGTATCTAATTTAATCCTCGTTTAGGCGTAGCTGACAGATTCCTGGCAGACCTAGGTGAATGTACCGCGCGTGTGCGCGCGTCGCCTGACAAGCTGAGCGGCCGGGCAGCTGTCTACGGCATGGCGCAAAAGATTCCTGACCGTTCCTTGGTTTCAGAGCTAGGCGCTAACTTCTTGGATGCGCTATATTCTACTAATTAAAGATAAACAGCTTTCCGCGGATATTTAAATGAAAAATTATAAGATTAAAACCAGTTTTGTTGGCACCAAGGGGTACAAATTTTATGATTTTTTTTATATTCGTAAACAAATTGTCTTTAAGACGATGCTGTACACATTATTTCAATGTGGCTGAGAAACGGTTCCAATCCAGCGGATGTTAATCGGTTTCGAAGCCATACTGGAAAGTATTTATACAATACGTTAAAAAATAATTCTAATCGTTGAAAGTACCTTAGATTTTAAGTTATTTCAAAGTATTCATTTTCTTTTGAACTGTTTGTTTATTTAATGAAGGATTTATTTAGTTTATTTTTGTATTAATTTATTTTGAATTTGTATTAATTTATTTTGAATTTGTATTAATTTATATTTGCAATAAATTTATTAGCATGCATTATTATTAGCGCATCTACTTTACAAGTACAAATTTAGGTGTTTGTTAGCTAACAGAGACAAGAAATGAAAAGATTGGTATGGAAATAGCAAAAAAAGGCTTAAGGATATTATAATTATATTTTTTTCAGTGTGCTTTGCACTCCATTTAAAGCTCATCCTATCCTTCGTCTGTCTTGATTTTATCCCCCATGGAAAGTTTAATAACTTGTAGAAGTAAAATCCTTAAATTTTAATTCTCAATTCTGTCACAATAAAGGTGGAGAACATTCAATTCTACAACTTTTTTTCTTTCGCAAAATTTACAAAAGTCAAATAATTAAATAAGGGTGTTTAATATTATGAAAGGTCAATGCGTATTTTGTGCTGATTTATTTATATGCGAGTTTTAAGCTATGATAATGTGTTACATGTGTGAGGAAGTTAATGCTCACCATCCAAAGGAGGAATCATTTCATAAGATAGAAACCCTGTAATTTTTTGAAAAAAGCATGACGCTTATTTTATAAAATTATAGTTAAGTTCAAATAAAATTTTCAATAACTTGTTTTGATAGCTAAACCAAGTTGATTATTTCTTTAAAATTTGTTTAAAAACACGATCAAGCTTTGAAAAACAAACTTTAGTTTACGTATGTATTATCTTGGAAGGAAGGGGCCTTAAATTAATCTGGTTCCCAAAGTTTTATAAGCACATTCTCTTATTTGTTTTTTTCAAAACTTTGGGGACTTTTATTGAATCTAGTGCAATGTTCTAACCTTTCGACCAAATACTTTTAAACTACTTAAGAAATAATTTTGTTAATCATATTTGAAGGGGTACAATTTATCGTATATTGTTACACTTCTAAAGACCCTTAATATATCCTATTATCTAAACAAGATTTTTTGTTTGTCCTTTATGATCTCGTTAAGCTTTGACCTGACCTGATATTTTGAGGATACGCTACATGCGTCCTCAAGGCTACCCTAACTTAAATGGTTTAAAAATTTCAGTTGTTATGTAAGGTGTCAATTTTAATTGGGAAAAAGTATAGATAGAGGCCAACAAGAAACGGATCAATACTTTTTTTCAAGTCAATCTCTAAATCTCTATCAATGATTCAATGTATATGATAGATTGGTGGATATTAATCTGTAAATCGTTCTGGTATCCAAAGTGTCAAGACCACGTTCTCTCATTTGCTTAATTTCTTCAAAACTTTCAGTGCTATTATTTAAAACTTTAATCTAATTCTGCAGAAAAGGATATTTTGTTTACCTTCATTGGGGATGTATGTATATAAATTATCCTTTGTGTTATCCCTAAAAATAGGTTTTATATCCAGCTAAAATGAATTAGATTCAGAGCCGTGTTGCATAGTAGATTCTTATATACTGCATATATTTGATATAGTCAATGTTAACAGGACTGCTTATACGAAAGTTCGGCTTTATAATGTTAACAGGGAAGATATAGTCACACACTGGGCAAATTTACACTCCACCCAATTTACAATTAAAATAACAATGGAATCAGGCAGGATGTGTGTGCTTGTGTGTGTGTAAAAGGTATGTGATCATCTTTCTGTGTAGTAAATATAAAATTCTTCATTCACACCCTTTTTACAGGTTCGACTTTCTGAAATAAAAAAAAATAAAAGTCTGAAATCGAAAGAAATCACGTCTTAGGCTTGTTTGACAACTACCTTTATACAGAAAATATGGATCAGACAAAAGTATTTTCAAGTTCGTTTAAGATATGCAAGGGTTATATTTCAAAAATGAAAACAAGAAGGGTGGAAGTTGTTCCTTTGCCTAACCTCTGCTGAGGATCCTAACCCTTTACCTGCCGTGCCCTAATCCTGCGGTGCTACCCAGTACCCAATATGACCTAAAATAACAAACAAACAAATGAAATCTTCCCCCCTCCCCCCTGTTTTCCGTTCAATTAATAAAATAAAAGGATCATAGGCCACTTTGAGAAAAATTGCCAAAAATACCATCCAACATCTGAGTATTAAAAAGTCGAATTTTATAAAACTATTGTGTTGTACAAGGTGAAATTTAGGGGATACAATAAATGTTTTAAAAAGAAAGAAAACCCAACCAAAATACACTTGACAGACACCTCACATGCACACACACACACAATTTATGCCGCGGTAAAATTTTAATTTTCCATCATGCGTGCACCAATACAGGGTTAGTAGGGGATATAGCAACTCAAGAGAAATACTAAGCAAATTGAAAAATGATCTACAGAAATTAATGATAATTGATTATAGAGCTAAAAGGTATGTTATTTAACAAAATAAGACAAAAGACACTTCATATAGGCCAAACACTAATGCTTTTTGTGGGAAAAATTTTTTTCTTTGAATGTAATATCCCTGTTAACCCTGGAACTAACCCCTTATCATTCACAAATCAGGGATGATGAATAAATATTTCTCCTTAAATTGATTTTTGACGATTTCTAATATTTCAGTATAATATATTGATATAAACAAGTTCTCTTACAATCTCAGAATCTAATTATCAAAACTTGAAGCCTGCAAAAAACTAAAGTTGGGTTCTTAAAGAAACAAGTATCAATGAATCTGCTATTTTATCAATTTATAGAAAAGTGTTCTATAATCAAAGAAGGGTTATTAACATGTGATTATTATACCATGTATTTAAAGCTATCAAAAGCATAGAAATCTGTACTTGCCTTTAAAAATAGTTATTAGACTTTGGTACAATATTTCTCCCTGTTTTAATCTGAATTCCACGTGTTCATATATTAAAGCTGGATGGCTGTGTAACAAGGTTGTCAAAGATACAATTGGTAATGTTTTCTTAATATTATGGTTACATACACAAATAGATGACTGTGTATTGGAACATCTACTTTTCGATACTCTTTTACTTGTGGTTTTGTCTAGAGGTGATGGAAAGTCCTGTATAGAATTATTCTTTGTCCTACCATCCAAACAACCGCTGGACTAGTAGCTATATCAGTTCAGCGGTTACCGATATCTTATGCTTCAGAAGGATAGATAGATAGACATCATTCTACTTTGTATTATAGATAGATAAAAGATTTTTAGACTAGTATCTTATTAGGTTACAGATAATTGAAATTAAAATGTTGTTTCGGTAATCTCCTACATATTATGGGTTTTTAAATATTGATATACAAAAAATATATCTACTGCTAGTCAATTTTAATTTTAAATTTGCGTGCTTTCTCGGACTACCGGGTATATGTCACTGAAGATAAGAGTTTATTAGCTCTACCAAAACACATGAATCCCATCATGGACCTAACTATTATAATATCTAAGGAATGGGGAGGACATGAGATGGTTCACATGATCACGAGCCATTCAGGGAGATAGAAAGGACAGGACAATTCGGGTTTTATTAATCTACACCCATTTCTTCCCCCTTATTTAGTAAAATAATTAGGAGAGGGAAAAATTAATCATACATTTTTGAATAAAAAAGCCATAGAATGTTAATGGGCTTAACACATTTGGATATTGTATTTGTAGTAATTTACAGCGAATATTTTATAGAATTAGAGTCGGTCCGTATATTCAATAGCAAGGTACAAATAAGAAAGCATAGCATTTTAAGATATAGAAGTTTTTTGGTTATTTCAACACCAACGATGAACATGATATAAAAATTAACTAATTAACTTGAATTTTAGAATGTAAATCCACATGAAAATTATGCTCAATGTTTAAATTTTCCCCGTATTATCAATACCTCTAATCTAACACACATATTCCGTTTCTGAATATCCAAAGTAAATTGTTGAAAAATTTCTATATTTGCAAATTTCCATAGATCTTACTTATACTGCCAACTAAAAGTACGTTTAATTACAAAAATAAATATTTGTATTGGTACCTTTTTTGATTTTTGATTTACAGAGTCCCTAATACCCAATCCCACGATCAACATTACCCCATTTACATAAGTAGGTTCACCTGGATATTCTTATTGAATATAAAATGGAAGAAGTCATAGCTGACATAAATGACTATGTATTGTATATTTGTTGATGAAACAACTTCAGAAAAGTTTAGTTAGTACAACTAGTTACTATGCGCAAATGTATGTAAAATTAAAAAGACCAAAGGTACGGTTGTCTGTCACGTTACTAGCATTGAATTATTTAATAATTCTTAATCGCTGTCCTAAACAGGATTTTAAGTAAAAGTAATGATCAGCAGCCAATAATCTCTAAAATATTTATTTCACCACCAAAATCTCTCTTCCCAAATTCCCTTTTTATCTGGTTGTGAGCTCTAGCTAATGAGTCCAGAAAGATTAACAGATTATAATTATCTCAGTAGAGAAAATATATACTGGGAAACTTACAGAAAACAAGGATGATAACATCCATAAGATTGTATTGATTGTAAATACTCCATCCTTATAACAAAGTAAAAAGATGTTCGTCTGTCGTTTTGGGATGGGTACCAACACCCTCTTAAGGAAAATCACAAAAAAATATAAAGCGGTGCAAAGTGGATATTTTTGGTAAACAGCTGAACTTAACATAAATTAAAAAGAAAACATTTTACGTGTCCCAAGAGGCCTCTAGGGGCGTAGCTGCTAGTCAAAGATATAGAAAACAAACAAGGATGACAATATACAAAAGATGATACTTAAAAATACACTAGGAAATTAGGAGAAAAACAAGGATTTTGTTAATATTAAAGATGTTAGAAGTTAAAGAAAAAATTGTTATAGAGAAGATTTGCTACTTAAACTTGAGTGGGTTGATTTGTATATATGGGGGTGGGAGCTGTGAGGGGGGGGGGTGGCTAGAGTGTAAATGATGTCAGACACGTGCACACCCTACAAAATAGAATAGAAGACCTTAACCTAAACATAAATCTATTTTTTTTCTTTCAATTTACCTATTTTATTATCTATCTTCAGAAATATCATCTTTACCTTAACTTCTAACTGTATTTGTTAAAATCAACGTTTAATACTTGAACTCTTATCATCAAAAAGTTGGGATCTACTGCAGTTCACGGTAAAATATTGCTGGTAAGCAATATTTCCAAAAATCTATGAATTTTAAAGGCTGCTTGCTGCCAATGGCTGAACGTACAGATCATGCCCGCACACTGTTTTAAGCGGCATAAGAAGGCCTACAAATAATCTGGAATAGCCATAAATCAATAATGCATAATTATCTCACAGTGCAGAGAAATGCGCGAAAAAGACCTATTTTACGCGTTTTTTCTTCAGTGAAGCATTCCCTGTGCATATTTGGATCTTTGCTATTCCAGATTATTTGTAGGCCTTCTAATGCCGCTTAAAATGGTGTACGGGTATGATCTGTACGATCAGCCGTTTGGCAGTTTGCAGCCTTTAAAATTCATAGATTTTTGGAAATATTGCTTACCAGCAATATTTTACCGTGAACTACAGTAGATCCAAAAGTTGATATAAAACAGCATTTTTGTATGTTTGTTTGTTTGTCTGTCTGGCTGTACCAAACGATGTTGCTAACTTCTGGACAAAATTGGTGGTTCTTTTTTTGAAGTTTCTTAAATGTTTTTGGACAGTTTTGAGCTTGTTTGGATGGGGGAGGGGGGGAGTAGGTCAACCCATAACCCAAGTAGTAAGTCTTTATTTACCCATTAAGATCTCTCTATTCACATAGACCCTAGTAAGGTCTTTGCAATTTAGGGAAGCTACGTATTGTTACCAAGCAGAGTTACTGATGAAAACTTACAGTATTACTATTAAAAAATTTAGTAAATTCATTACAAGAAATATCTTTTTAAATTTCTTTGTTAATATTGTATTTTTCTATCAAAAGAAGTACATAAAACAATAATAGAAATACAATTCATATTTCTTTTGTATGTTTTTTTTGGTGGGATAAATAATCACGGAACCTTGCTTATCGATAAATGTTAAACATCACGCAACCTCTCCTGGAGAAATTTGCGCGCTTTCTATCTCACCCTGGCATATCTATAGAATAGAATACATATATGTGTATTGTCTGATTGAGTCCATTGTTAAAGAATGACATTGTTGTTCAACTTTTTCATGGCCAGCCTATACACCATGCAGTAGTAGAAGTAGTAGTATACTTTCTAAGGATTATCTAATTGAAGGTTTAAAAACATGTTTCATGAAATACCTTCCAAAACATGTCTAAAATGGTTAAACGGACAAATCAAGAATATACATCAATAAAACTTAGTTATGAAAATGTATATTGTTAAGAAGATATACCTTTCCAGTATGGCTTCGAAATCCCCAAATATCCGCTGGATTAGAATTATTTCTAAACCATACTGAAAAATTATGTATAGCATCATCGTATTACAGACAATAACCCACGAATATAAAAATAAAAATTTTTAACATGTATTATTTCGATATCCGCGGATAGGTGTCTGTAATAAGATGCGATAAATAACTACTCTCAACTTAGGTTTTCTAAATAGAAAACTTTGAATTGCACCCCAATGGAATTGCCATATTTAAAAATAAAATTGAAAACTTAAAGTTAGGTTAGTTATTATCGTTTGTTATAATTACCAAAGTGCTTAATGACTCCGTAGGGGCTAGGGGGTTGGTTTCAATCCCGTTTAGATTGAATAATCTCTAATAGTGTTTTCTCTAATTTTCAAACTTATGTACTATTTTCTTGAAAATGTTTGGTTGAAAAAGCAATGACATAAACATGAAAAAAATACATTATTTTCCCCTAATTAAAATGCAGTTTTTAGGTCAACTTTGGTAAAATATATTAATTCGATAAAACAAACCCCCAAAAAATTATAACATGCATAAAAGTGTATCTCAACAAAAAGACAAGCCCCAATTTTTTGTAATTTTACTATAACTTTAATAAATAATTCTATTAAAAATAATCAGCTAAAAAAATATTGGTTAAAAATTCCATTAAAGTCAAGTAAGATTTTATTAACCACTGGAAAACAATTTTCAGTGAATCTTTTTTATTGGTCCTGGTCACGTCGAAGCCACTAGAGTCAGTAAAGGGAAAAAATCTATCAATCTATCTAATACTTTTTCCAGTATGGTTTCAAAACCGATTAATATTAACTGGATTAGAACCGGTTCTCAGCCATACTGAAATAGCATCGTATTTTAGACAATGGCTCATGAAAAATAAAATAAAACTATTCAAATTCGGCCCCTCGGACCGTCGGAGCTAACAAAACTAAGTTTAATATTATAATTTTTCATTGTAATATCTGCGGAAAGCTGTCTATAATACGATGCTATAGCAGTTAGGTAGTTGAATCCAATTTTATAGAAGCAAAAATATAATCTATGATTACGGTTTTGACCCTCTAAAATCGTAATCTACCATTCCACTTTCCCCTCTCTTGGTGATGATATCATCAACGTCCATACGAGTTTTTAAATGTACCATTCCACTTTCAATAGAGGCGAAACTGGAATGATACATTTATGTTAACATATCAGCGTATTCATAAACATTGATTTCCTTATTCAAATCAACATAATAGTAATGATATATTCTAGTTATTATTTTCATTTTACATAAAATTTTTAAATTATAAATAGTATTTTATACATTCCTACGATTAACATAATTTAAAAACAGTATGTATGATTTCAATTATGTCGATGTTAAAAGTGTAAACCACCATTCGAGTTTCGCCCCTCTTGAAATTGTAATGGTACATTTTAAAAATGGTATCGACTAAGAGAGGCAAAATTGGAAGATTACAAAAATCGGTACTACCTCAAACCCTAGACACAACATACGCTAGATACGACAAACGCTAGAATGCGACAAACGCTAGAATATGACAAACACTAGATTTTTCTTAAAGGCGACAAACAATAGAACGACAAAGGCTAGAATTAATCCTATTATATCTATATTACAAAGTAGAATGATCTCTGTCTGTCTGTCTGAAGCTTAAGATCTGAAACTCTTCAGAGAATATACCTAATAGTCCTGTGATGGTTTTAAGCTATTTATTGGGGGATGAGACATCCCCCCCCCCCCCCAATAAAAAATTTATCAATCTCTTGGGGCAAATCTGCAGGGAAAGGACAATGATAGCAGAGCGAGAGGGGACAATGGGCTGTTTTTTACACTAGTCCCCAAAGTTTTATAATAACGTTTTTTTTTATTTGTTAACTAAACAACATTTGTTACGTGAATGAATTTTGATTGGTTGGTTTAATAAGTTGAGTGTTCAAACGTTTCAACCACTAATTTTACGCTATGTACATAGATTTTTCGGCTATTATCTTATCCCTTTAGATCCCTGCATTGATAGATTTTTGAATTTAGTATTTATGAACGAAAACAGCAATGAATATTTTATAAGTTTAAATTCTATCGTATGTCGCTTCCAGTGTTTGGCGCACTTTAAAAATTCTATCATTTGTCGCGAAATTGAAAATTCTACTGTTTGTCGCAGTCTAGTGTTTGACGCATCTATTGTATAAATAACTATTATTCATTCCATTTGATCTATCGTAATAAAATTATTTGATTCATTTTTCATGTTATCTAAAATCAATTGACAACAAATCAGTGCTATTAGTATACACATGTATTTATTTATAAACAAGGATGACAACATCCATAAAAGCGAAGCACTGAAACGGTAGGACAAACGGACATTAACAATTGTATAGTGTCAGAACTGAATAATCATATATAAATGTATAAGAGTCAAAGTAAAATTGTAAGTAAATTTGTTGAAAAACTGCTTGATTTAGGATAATGTTTATGGACATACTTACATTTTTAGGACTTGATTATAGAGTTGCTTCGCTTATTACATTATACTTTGTTGTCCCAGGAATCAATATACCAAAAATCAGATCAATCGGGTGATTAGATCACATAAAAATTTGTTGTTAAAAAAGTAAAAAAATCAACATGTTTAAAATGGACGTACGGACATTTTGGTGATGATTATAGAATTGCTACGCTTTCTAAATCGTACCTAACTATTAAAGGAATCACCATACAAAATTTGAAATCGATAGGACAATTCTAACATGCCTAAATTAACGAAAAAAGCTATCCGTTACGGACGTACGGACGGACGGACGGACGGACGTACGGACGTACGGACGTACGGACGGACGGACGGACCGACCCTAATTATAGAAAAGCTTCGCTTTTAACAAATAAAGTAAAGCATATGAAGTAAATAAAGTAACGTATTTAATTATATGTACAACAATTAACACTTGTTTTTTTTAAAGCAAAACTTTTCTACATTTAGAGTTTTATAGACTGAGTTAGTTGCTTCATGAAAAGTAGATCTCAATCAGTTCAGCAGTTACTAAAATATTAGGCTTCAGACAGACGGACAGATATCATTCTAAATTATAATATACTAGCGGCTACGCCCCCTAGAAGCCTCTAGGGGCACTTGTAGGAAGGGGAAAAGTCGACCTCATACCATTTTAAATTTGAGTTTCAAAGGAATTTTAAAATATATTATTTGGGGGGAGTGGGTTAAGATACCCTCTCCAAAAATAGTTTAAAACCTTCTCAGGACCTATAAGAAGCTTTACTGTAAAGGAGAACAATATCGATTCAGCTGTTAGCGAGATCCTTCGGGACAGACAAAAAACGCTTACTACTTTATATAATAGGATGAAGATAGTTTAATATATTGATAGAAAGATACGGACAAATACGAACGTATAGAAAAAGAGTAGCTACACTACAACTACCATCAAACTTTAAACAGTTGGTAGTCTTTATAAATCTAATAATCGCATGTGATCAAACGCAATGTTGACATATAGGCAAAAAATTAGGGAAAGTATCCCATTAACGCAGGGATTCGAGAAAAATTTGCTTAAGTTATTCACCTAACCACAATTAAAATGTATACACATCGCTAGAATATGGTTTAGTAAATAATACACCATATTACATATTTTATCCGTCTGTTTGTCTGTTTTTTTGTATTTTCCAAAAAACTTATACTCTAAAAATTATAAATTACGAGGGGTATGGACTATTAATTAATAGGATAATTCCAGAAAGCAATGCAAAAAGTCTTAGCAAATAAAGATGTTTGCATAGGTATTTCTTTGACATAGGTATTTTCCCGTAAGCAGCATCCGGAACATCAATAAACCCACCTTCCAACCTGATTTCCGGTTTTATTAAGAAATAAAGTGTATTGATAACAGAGGAGGTGGTTGGTTAAAATTATATTGTGTTATCAAGAATGGTTAAGTTATGTTATTTACAAGGAAGTGCCGCAGGGTTTAGGGAGATCCTTCCTAGCTTGTAGACTTTCACATTACTTTTGCCTTTTTTGGATCCAACCACCCGCCACTCAACATATTTTTAAAAAATATTACAAATTAGGTTATTGTGGAAGGGTGGTGTGTGGTGTGGGTTTTGTTGTCGTTTAAAGAGTTGAAGATATAATAACTTTGATTTCTTGCAATAGAATAATGGATTATATTTGTATATAGTGCAATCATTTATTATGTTTTATAATTAATTATAACTTAAGCAAATATGTTATAAAATAAAGTGTTGATGTATTTAAAAAATAAAGTACGATTTAAAAAAATTATATTAATGCAATATTTTATTTCCACATTGTTATTTTAAATACTAACGACGTAAAAATATATTAAAAAATAATAAATTATTTTTAAGTACGTTGACTGGAAAGAGCAAGAAGGGAAGGAAAGGAACAATTGGACTGTAAATTACATTGGTATCCGACTTTTACCAGTGTAACAATGTTTTCGTATTAGTTGGCTTAAATACTTGTTTAATTGAGATTGGTAGGTGTCCAGGCTTTTCAACAAACATATGTAATATACAGGAAATTTTTTTTATTATCATTGATGTAACTTATAATGATTATTATAATTTATAATCAATGCCTTACCCCTTGAAATCCCTGGGAAAGGGTTAATTCAGGCACCAAATTTTATATTTTATGTACTTAAAATATAAATGTTCCGTGTAGATATAGACAGCAGAAAATTTGATAAAAGTTATCTAGTTTTCTCAGGGAGTAAGGGAGGGGACAATGGGCAATTAATTCAATATAAGAGTTATCAAAGAAAGGGCATGAAATCCAGTTTAATCCAATAAATTTGTAGGAAATTATAAAGGGATTGTTAATTGAATAATAGATTTCCATAGCGTCATGTAAAGTGAAATCACAACTTGTTTTTGATGAAATATATTGAGGTTTTTTGGTGCGATTTTTATATTAAAAGATTATTGGACCCGGCCAGCTGCTAGCAAGAATATGACTGCCCCTTTTTATTCTGTTTATTTCCCTTGCCCCTTGCCCCCACCTCCCTTCTCCCTTCTCCCCCCCGTCTGCTACATTCCAAACTAACACAACGAGTGTTTATTTCCCTTCCCCCCACTTCCCTTCTTCCTTCTCCCCGTCTGCTACATTCCAAACTAACACAACGAGAGTTTATTTCCCTTCCCCCCACTTCCCTTCTCCCTTCTCCCCGTCTGCTACATTCCAAACTAACACAATGAGTGTTTATTTCCCTTCCCCCCACTTCCCTTATCCCTTCTCCCTGTCTGCAATATTCAAAACATACATAACGAGTAGCGGCATTCTATGCGCAAGTCCCCAAACTCAGTCAGAAACTGCTAAATTCTTGCACATTCCCTTTAAGCCAGTCCCCAAAGTCTGAGACTCTTAAAAATTGTCCCCTCCCTTACTCCCTGGTTAGGACTTGTAGAAAAAGTTTTTTAATTCAAATGTTATCTTGTCATTGCAAATCAAATCAGAAAAGCATCTAGTCAAAGTTACAGAAAAGTTTGTTAAATGAAAGGTCTGCTTGTTTGTATCAGACCTTAAAGCCAAACTGTAACTACCTGGATCCTGCTAAGGTTGGAGAAACAAAAATACCACCGGTCCAATCTGGATTGATGTAATACTGATGGTGGATGTATTTCTTTTCTTTGTACAAGATTATACTGCTTCCCTGAATCACAGTTAATGTTTTAGTTATTTAAAAAGGACATGATAAAAATTAAAATTGAACTACATAATTAATTTGAGAGTTTAATTAGACATGAATTTCATCTCAAAAACTTCCTTTACTTTCCAATTACATTTTTAGAGTCATTAGGGTTATTTGGTTATGCATTCCATAATTAGGAATTTGGTATAATAAGTTAAGTGAAAGTTGTACAGGATAATTTAACTGCCATTTTAATCACTAGCGGCTTCGCCCCTAGCCTCTATTTTTCGTATTTTAGATTTAAAAGAAGTTTTTTTTAAAAAAATTTTTTTGGGGGGGGAAATTTTTTTTTTTTTGGGGGGGGTATTCGACCTCACTATTTAAATTTTTTATTATGTTTATTTCCCTTGTCCCCACTTCCCTTCTCCCCGTCTGCTACATTCCAAACTAACACAACGAGTGTTTATTTCCCTTCCCCCCACTTCCCTTATCCCTTCTCCCCGTCTGCAATATTCAAAACATTCATAACGAGTAGCGGCATTCTATGCGCAAGTCCCCAAACTCAGTCAGAAACTGCTAAATTCTTGCACATTCCCTTTAAGCCAGTCCCCAAAGTCTGAGACTCCTAAAAATTGAATATTCGATCCATTGTCCCCTCCCTTACTCCCTGAGTTTTCTACATGTTTTGTTTTCTCTATCTGACATTTGCGTCGACTCCATGGCTAACATTATATAAACATTCATGGAAGGAGGGGACATTGAACTATTCATTACACTAGTAACCAAAGTTTTATGATAACGTTTTCTTTTGAATTGGCTTAACAACTTTGGGGACTTTAATCAAATTTTGATTGGTTGGCTTTTTAAGTTTAGTCTACATACGTTTCAACCGCTAATTGTAATCTACAGAAGGGGTAATTTTGTGTAGCATTATTAGAGATGTACATCAATTTATCGGCCATCGACTTATCCATTTAGATCCATGATAAACATTTATTTTAAATGTACTATTATTATAATAATTAAATGTTGACTTTATTCTTGCATTGTTATAATTTTAAATCATCAATATTTAACTGGGCTTATTATTGATAATACATACAAATTTAACAGTCTTCACTACTAAAATAAAATAAAAATTTTGTCGTCCAAATACCTTTTTTCCAAACGAGATATAATTTAGAATTCAATAAAATGTGAATCAATTATATATTTTTGATTTCCTGTAATTATGTACATGCAATCTTTCTATAGAAATTTTTTTTGCTCGCCTAACTTGTTAACAGCACAGTTTTAGTAAAAAATTGTTCAATTTAAGGCATATTTAATCAAATTAAGCGAATCTATTTCCGAAGAGGGCTCGGTATTTATGATTTTTAAGACTGCTTATTAGGGCGTCGGCAACTACTGCTTTCTGGCGGTGTAAGATTCTCTGCTAACGAAAAATTAAGCTTTTTATAGTGCCTATAACAAATGATGTCATACTGGCCTTTCATTGGACAATTAAAATGTGACCTGTAATTTGTAATTTAGTCTGTGGCCTATTAATGGTCATTTGTATTGTATGACTTCATATTTTATAAACACAATACAGAACTTCTAGGAAAATCACATTCACCTAATTATTAGATAAAGACACAAAGATATTTAAAATTGATATTTAATTTATCAAAATACTTTAATATCAAACGCTTTCTATGGCTTTTTTTATTTTCGCTCTTAAATTGGTTATAGGCTATTTTTCTGTCAAATGGAGTCGCAGATTCTAATAACTAAAAAAACAAGGGAAAGGCTTTCACATGATTTTACTTCAAATTTACGTTTATTAACACACCGAATCAGCTGACTTTTTGAGTAGCTTGGCTAGTAAAAATATACAAAATTATTTTATTTTCAATATCCAACCCTTGATAGGTTTCATGTTACGCTAAGTGATCTTAATAATACCCTCCCCCTCTTTCTTATTGACCAATGGGATTTTAGAAAATTCATATAGTTTTTTTTTATTTAGCACAGCAATTCTTAAATTAACTTTGTTTTTCTATTGGTAAATCTTTTAATACCCAGTTTTTTTAGAGTTTACAACAAAATATCAATTAATTAAATAAATAAGTACCTTAACTTCATTGTAGATACATATGCTTATATTAGATTACAATTCTTATAAAAAAGCCTTAATTTTGATTTATTGAAATATTTATACATGATATCTTAAAATTCTGGTATTTCTAATACTTTGATGTTTAATCGAAAACAATGGTCAAAATGTTTCTTGTTTGTCGTTAGTCGTGTATATCAGCCCCCTTGAAAAAACTCCCAAGCAACCCCCCCCTATTAACTTAAATTTCTAGTATTTCCCAATCCAAACCCCGCCCTCCTTTTTATTCTTTTCCAAACCGCAGCCAGAAAATTTTTATACAATTTGAAATTGAAATTTTGTTTCGCTTCCTGCCTTTTCTTTTCATAAAGTGTTTTATAAAAATCCAGTAATTAGCATGTTCAAATTTAGACAAGGACAGTCACAAATATTTGGAAAAATTGATTGGCACTCGTAGGCGCGAGTTAAGGATTCTCCAGTAGGTAGCAGGAAGCTCACTGAAAAAGTAGCCCATAGTAAAATGATTTAAAATTTTGAAATTAATAAATTTGTTTATGACCCTCCCATTTTGAATTTTAGCTTTAAAAAAGAATAATTGAACCCCAATTTTTTTTTTTGGGGGGGGGGGGAGGGGTGTAAATTTTTCTCGTGGAGATATATCTTAGGAGGGTTGTTATACCCTCTTAAAAATAGTTTTAAACCTTCCCAGAATCTATGAGAAGCTACATCGTAAAAAGAAACATATCGGTTCAGCAGTTAGCAAGATCCTTTGGTACAAACAAACTAACTCAAAGATACCATGTTACTTTCATATTTATATTCTAACTGTTTAAAGTATTTAAATAAGTTTCTTAAAATCTGCCAAGAAACTTTATTTTATGGAATTTGCACCCTTTCCATGAATTAATTTCTAATAGGTATATTGTATGTAAAAATAAATTTAATATTTTACTTGAATAGGTAATTACTAATTTGCTATGCATCGAAGCTAACTAATAATCATCATTATCAAATTTAAGTTTAGCCTCTACTCTTTTAACAACTTGACATTATTATTTAGAATTAACTCTTATGGTTGTAGTTTTAGGTTAAGGGACCGTAATGGGCTCCGCAGGGATTAATGGTTTCCTCGTATTTTTTGCATAGAAGCAATGTTGTGTTGTTCTAAAGATTATTAAGAGCAATATAGAAAATAAAAATAATGCTACATCAAATTTTTTTATATTAAATTAAGTAATACGATCGAAGAAATTTATTAACGATATTATTTCTAGAAAGCTAACTTTATTAAAAGAAATTAAGCTATTCATAGTTGAATTATAACATTTGATTTGTCATATGTTTCATATTATATGAGGGAAGAATTTTTTTACAAAGTTATGCCCTTTCGTACCAAAATCTGTACACGTTCCAACAAATAACATAGCTGGATTGTTTTTCCACTGTTATCCTATTAGCTGATGTAGAGAGTAGGCCTCTACATTATCTCTATTATCTTACCATCAACATTCCTGTTCTAAAAACTCCAATATATTCGCATTTTCTTGGAAATAAACAGGCAATATTACTCAAAACACTCGAGTAGCACCCTCCCCCACCCCTCACACTAATTATTAAGACTTGATTTTCAAAAATAGATGTACATATAAGGGCATTCTTAATTTGTAGTAATGATACTAATATATATAGGATAGGTTTGCTTCCTTAATCCTAAGCTTTCTTACTTCCACGCCCTTCATTTTCTATTATTGCGACAATTTTAAGAAAATCTGAACATTCTATCCATTTTATGTGTGTTGAAATAACTTAGAGTAACCTTCAATAATAACATTTTTGTTAGGGTTGCAGGGGGTTATGTAGCGTCCACAAACGATTAGAGAGATTTTACCAATAAACAAAAATATGTCCAATCTATGAAGGAAGAAATATTTATGTACATTAAATTACTCTAGTGCATTATTAGGAAATGTTGATAACTACATATTTTTACAACAGTTCAAACTATTAATTGACCTAGTGCTAAACTATCATCAATTACACCCACTCTAATTTAATTTGTTTCTTTCTGTAAATATGAAACAATTTGCGGACGTGAACACACACCCCAGAAGATATGTGAAAAATCCAATAACCGTTTTACACTATTGGTGGCTGGAATGTTAGGAGAGGTGAGGAGTATTTACATTATTAATAATCAGCTTATTGATTAAAATTATCTTTCACGGGGCAAAATTCATAAAACAAAGTACGATGAACGATTTAGATTAATCCACATTTCAAAGCTTTTTTCCCCTATTAGGAACTTTTTCTTCTTATAATTTTTGCAGTAATTAGAGCATAATTTTGTAACACAGTTTGATTCTATCTTAATGATTGTTTTAATAGATGAATTATTTTTTTAGAATCGCAATTACTGATGTCTATCCCTTCGTCCTTCCGTTTGGCCATTATTTTAATAGCTTTACTACTTATGGATATTGTTTTTTTTTTTTAAATCTGCTTGTATTGTGTATTTTGTTTAAATAATAGTATAAACATATTTAAATAAAAATTCTTTAAATATGTTAAAATAAAAAGTACATGAATAATGTCCCTAGGAAGGATACGAGAGTATGCGGCAATTTCCCTCAAATCAACAAAGGAGCATTTTACAACCCCCTTTAAGCCTTTTCTAAAACTCATAAACTTTAGGTGGTTGGGGGGATGTAAAATAGATGATATCAGAGGTTAATTTTGCAGGTTAGGTTAGGGTTTGTAAATGGTTGTCCTGGATGGCTGAGGCTCCCTTGTGTGGCTGGAGCAACCGAGCTAGTTAATAATACAATGAAACATTGATGGTGGGGGAGAAATAAACCAACTCACTAATTTTTAGACAGCACCTAGTTAATTTTTTCTAACAGCAGCTGCGCCTCTAGCATCTAAGGGTGTTGTAATCAAAGTAAGAAGGTTGCAAAAAAAAGCCTAAAACCATCCCGGGACCTATATGATGCTTCACTAAAAAATATAACAGTTTATAGTCAATGCAATGTAAGACAAAAAAACGGGGGTAGGGATCCACTGATGGATTTATGGTATTTCGCCGAGAATGCAAATATTTTTATCAAAATTTATGGAATATTTTCTTATGAGAAAAATACAAATTGATTTTTAAGAATTTTTAATGTTTACAAGAATCTAATTTTAATTTAATTAGATTATTAATATGTTTAGTATTAGCTTTTTAATAATTTGTTTTTGGTATAAATAAAGTAAGGAAAATATATTTCCAAAAATTTACATGAATATTACCAAATTTAAACAAAAAAATATATTTCTAACAACTTATAAATGATCCTTTACTTAAACTTAACTTTAATAGTTTAAGTGTTATAGTACCATTCTAGCTTCTAAAAAAGATGATTTTAAAAAAGTTATCCAAAATAACTCATCAACACAAATAGTTATGACACTTAATATGTCATTATGTCACTTAATATGGCTTTATAGTGTTGTTATTGTTATCAACAAAGAATATCAGTGTATTAAACAATGGACGACATTTGACTAGAGTAAAACTTGGAGCAAAAAAGTTTTTCTTCTCGAAAAAAAGCATGGTTTCCGTTATGCAGTAAGAGAGCCTTTTCTCCCCACTACTTAAGCAGCAACCAAAGGCAGATTTTCACACATCATAACTACGAGTCCCGTGTAGTTATAGTTTTCATGAATAATGCTATGCTTTGATTTTTTAAGGAAAAAATATATTTTTATTTTGTTAAAAGAAACAGCATTTGAGGTCAACTTTTGCCTTAAAAAATCCCCTTTTCTTGGCTAATATTAGAAGGAAAGGTTTAAAAATCTTCTTTGTATGGAAACTTTCATTATAATTGAATTTTAGGAAGATATAATGATAAGGAGGGGAGGGAATAATTATGGGGGATAAATAAGGGGGAAGGGAAAGGTCAGGTGTCCAACGCAAAATTATTTCATGAACCGTTTAGTCAAAAAATCAGCAAATTATTTGGGACGGTGTAAAAAAGAGATGGGGGTATCATAGAACAAGAAGGATCATATCCCAATGAAGCGTATTTTTGTGATTATAACTTTACAGGGAATGTTCTTAAAATGGTTTTCGTACTATTTATAGCAGCCCCATAAAAGCAATGCAGAGCAATTGCAGTACAATATGAGTACATGTTATAAATTACTGAAAATAGACGACAAGTACAGGGGAAAAATGAGCGTACTGGCTTCTGAATCTCTTAGTAAGAAATTGCCCATTTTTAGTAAGTTTTGGCCGCTGATGTACATACAAGATGAATATACACCAACTTTCAAACAAACTTGTGAAGTAGCTACGCTACTATAAAAATACAGGGAGGTAAAGTCAAATTATTCTAATTTAAAGGTTTCATGTGAAACACATGCTTTAATTTTGCATCGCTTTAAAATGCAACTGGTTATCTTTTAGTATTTTGCACATTTTTTTACCAGCAAAACTCTTCTACAATTTGCATGTGTTGGTCTGTTGTGTCCTCGTATTGGCTGAATAACAACGCTCTGCAAAAAAAAGAACTTTCTTATCAGTATTTCCTGTTTTGAGGATATCAAAAGTGGTTGTATTCTGTCGAAATTGTTTATAATCACTGTGTTATATATATTGATAAAATGTGGCCATAGCTAACATCATATCGACATAACTTTTATTAAACCACACTGACTTATGACATTAAATAGTAGAGGTTATGGCATTTAGATATACAAGATTTCGACATGCTGTTCTCTTTTTTTTTTTTCATAAGTTGTTTGCTATTTAAACTAAAATTATCAATTATGTGGAAAAGGCATGATTATAAAAATTAACGAAATATATGAGATATATTTATATTAAAGCAAAAGTGACAGGCAAAAAAGAGAATAAGGTGAATCAAATTATTACCAGATTATTCGCAAACGATTATTATCCGCTGGATTAGAACAGGTTCTCCTATAAAAGTCATATATATTATCGGATTACAGTGATTTTCCACTAATATTAAAATACAAATAATAAAATCAATAGTAGCTATTATTAGCTGCAGAAAGCTGTATATAGTACGATGCGATAAAATTACTAAAAATTTAAAGAATTGTTTAAAAATTATATTAATTTCATATTTGCATTTTTTATGCAGAAATCTGTAATTTATTAGTATCAATGACTTCTTTTTATGTTAACTAATAATTCTTCGGTAAAATTTGCAGGGCTCGGCAGCCACACGATTACCTATGCGGCTGCAGTTTAAAGAAAATTACATATACCAAGTAGCAGATGCAAGTGGATTAATGCAGATGAGGGTAGCTGGGAGCAGAATAAGCCGCGTGGATGCTTTGCTGCAGTGTGCAACTGCGTTGCTTATTGAGCGGCATCTTTAAGCTGCTCGACTATAGTTATTTTTAACAACTTTCTATTAAGCTTTTGAATATTAGCCAATATCATCGTAAATATTAACAAACCAAGTCGCTTCAAAAGAGCAGATGGTAATTTGCTAGAAGACGAAAAAGGTCCCCAATACAGGGATCAGGTAGTTGTCTGGGTTATAGATCTATACTTATTACATTTATTGGTAGTTTTTATATAATTTAAACTAGATAATAAGAACAACAAGGATGACAACATCCATAAAAGCGAAGCACTGAAACGTTAGGACAAACGGACATTAACACTTGTATAGTGTCTAAACTGAATTATCAGAATATAAAAGTATAAGAGTCGAAGCAAAATTGTAAGTAAATTTGTTGAAAAACTTCTTGATACAGGATAATGTTTATTGAGTTTATGGACATACTTACATTTTTAGGATAATTAGATCACATAAAAATTTGCTATTAAAAAATTAGAAAAATCAACATGTTTAAAATGGACGTACGGACTTTCTGGTTATGATTATAGAGTTGCTACGCTTTCTAAATCGTACCTAACTACTACAGGAATAATCATGCAAAATCGATAGGACAATTCTAACATGCCTAAATTAACGAATAAAAGCTATCTATCTCGGACGGACGGACGGACCTACCCTAATTATAGAAAAGCTTCGCTTTTAAAAATAAAAAAAATCAAGAAAAGTATCAAAAGAAATCAATTGATCATAAGAAAACAGAGAGAATGAAAGAAAAAAAGAAAGAGAAATAAAAAAAAACACAAAAACAACAAGCAGAGTTATAGAAAGATGAAAAACATGGATACAAAAGATGATAAAAAGAAAAATATTAGATAAATAGATAAAAGATAGGAGAAAGAGAAAAGCTAGTGTTAGATCCATGGATAAGAGAGAGTAAGACATATTAAAAGTGGAAAAAGAAAGAAGGAAAGAGAGAGAGAGAGAGAGAGAGAGATAGATAGAGAGAGAGAGAGAGAGAGGGGGAGGGGAGATGCAGAAAGAGAGACGAAGAGAGAGCGGATGTCAGATGCTAGGACGAGCCCGGCTTATAATTTACTCGCCAATCTAGACACAACAACTTATAATTTTACTAAATTCAATTTCAAATTTTTTAACAAGATGTGATGGCTAAGGAACTAGGATAATATGGCTTACATAGGCAGTGCAGCTTTTTGTTGCACAATTATTGTCAGGCTTGTGAAATATATGTAAGAGTTTTGGTCTTAGCAATAAGACATTAAAACAATAAAACATTCTTTGGGGGACTGCCATTTACACATCCAGCAAATTTACAGTGGATGTGTTTTTGCCAGTGCATTGGATGTATTTATGACAAACTGAATTTTTACTGTATAAATGACAGTAAAATCGATTCTCATGCCATAAATACATCCAACACTGGCAAAAACACATCCCATATTTTTATACATATGTCAAAAATACATCCAACACTGGCATTTACACATCCATACTTTTTCATTTATATGTCATAAATACATCCAACACTGGCATTTATACATCCATAGCAATTTAACACAAAATAATAAGAAAACACACTTGTATATTATTTGAGTTATGATATATTTGTCAGGTTGAAATAAAAAGCATTTTAAAGATTTAAATTAAAATATATTTGTCAGGTTAAAATAAAAAAAAACATTATGTGATGGATTGTTGTGACGATCTTGACCTTGTCACAATTCTATATCAAAATCATCAACCAACAAGTCAGACATATCCTGTCCCTTGAATCCCTGTACTTCTATTGTTAAATCTCCTTAATAAATAAATAAAAAAGATTAGTTTTTATTGTTTATTGAATTTGATTATAAACCCTAAACCTTCTTTCATACCAATTAAATATTCTCTTTTTTAAGAAGCGTTGATACATTTATGATGAAAATACTCGATTATATATTCTATATCTACATATTTTATTCTTATTTTATACAAAGTAGCTTCGCTACATATAAAATAAAAATTTTAATCCCAATATTATATATTTTAAATCGATAACAAGATCTAATGTAATTGTTTATAACCCCCAACTGTTTTGATATATACATTTTACATATTTATATATATACAAATATATATTAAACATAAAAATGTAGTAAACTTTTACCTAATAATTTAAGGTTCTTCATCAGTCTCTTGGGCGGCTTCTTTTGAAGTATAACGGCAGCTTATCGTGGCCTTACAAAGTGCCTCACAGCAACTAAAGGTTCCCAGTTGTTTTTGTTGTCACAAAAAAATAGCCTCTGTCTCTGCCATAATAAAACAATGAACTAACAATAAATATCTAAATTATAATATTATATAGCAATAATTTGACCACCTGCGGAAATGTATTGATGTTTTGTAGGGAGCATCTTGAGAAACAGGGAAGTAAATAGGGGAGAGTAACTAAAATAGGGTAAAAAGTTTAAGACCTATACATACTGTACAAACTATAATTAATTGTAAATAAATATTCATATAAATTAATCTAGATGTGTATTTGCCAGTGTTGGATGTATTTATGACATATCATCGAAAAAGTATGGATGTGTAAATGCCAGTGTTGGATGTATTTATGACATATAATTGAAAAAGTATGGATGTGTAAATGCCAGTGTTGGATGTATTTATGGCATGAGAAAAAGTAAGAAAACATTTTGCCAAAAATACATCAACTGTAAATTTGCTGGATGTGTAAGTGCTATAGCCCCCATTCTTTTGATCCAAAATTAACACATTTATTTAACAAAAAGAGCCCTTAAGTTCCATTTTTCCTAAGCAAAAAAATCTTGAGTTTCATAATGTCAGTTTGGTAGAAATGACTTAAGCCTTAAAAAGACTGTATCCTACCATATGATAAATAACTCAACATGTGATTTGTGGGTGTAATGTGATTTTTTTAAATATAGAAGTTACTATTAAATTATATTACATCTGATTCTATTTGAAATCTTGTCTTTAATTTGTAATGATGATTTACCTGCCATTATAGTCTCTTTTCTATTTAAAAACATATTGTTTCATTTACGAACGAACAAGCACACTTAGTGCCAGAGTAGCTACGCTGATAAAAATGCGGCAAACGAGATGAGAGAGAAAATTTGTGGTTACAAGAGGGGGGGGGGGGGGGGGCGGGGGCTATCTCGGGTGGTTTGTGGCTATGGGGGGTAGAAAGATTAGGACATGAAAATTAGATACAAATATGCCTTCAAAAATATAAGGATAAGAATTTCATTTAATTTAATTATAAAACTTTTAAATTTTTTTTAGTACATGTTTCAATAATATAGCCTAAAATCTGCAAATTAATATAAAGCATTCGTGAAAAGCACATATCAACTAACTGGTTATTCTAATAAGTTTAGATCTTTTCTACTTTAAAATGTGGATAATTGTGTATAAAAAAAGGATGAAAACATCCATGAAAGCGAAGCTCTGAAATGGTAAGACAATCGAACATCAACGCATGTAGAATGTCAGAACTGAACGGACCGACCCTTATTATTCAAAAGCTTCGCTTTTAATATTATACACTTTTATATTGAAAACTTGATATAACTTTCTGTAACCATTATTAACAAATACATCTATATGCTTGAAAGTTTAAGACAAAATAGATAATTGTTAATTTTGCTCTGCCCATTTTTATCAAAATTTTATAGTTTTTGATGAGGGTGAAAAGTAAGAATTTTACTAAAATATTATGGAGAAGGAAGTTTAAGAGAAACAGAGAAGCTCTTTCAAGGTTAGTAAACAAAGATAGTCAAATGTTAATATTGTTTTTTGCTTTTTATTAAACAAGTGTATACGCCCTAGCCTCTAAAGGCTCATCATTTATATTTAGGAGCAGAAAATAGCCTAAAATCATCCCGGAACCTACATGAAGCTTTTCTAAACCGGAGAACCCAATCGGTTGAGTTGTTATTGAAATCTTATGCTTCAGACAATAAATTCTTTGAATTCTAAGAGCTGGAAGGAGGGGGTAGGAAAAAGCCCGAAAAATACTGGGATCTATGTGAAGCATCCCAAAAATGGAAAGCTCAATTTTTTTATTACTTTTTGAGATCTTAATAATAAAAAAAGATCATATATCCTAAAAGTAATTGTAACAGGTAAAATCTTCAAAATTGAGAACATAAATTAATCTCATCGCTGTTTACTGCTTGATTTGAGCTTAAAAACTCTACGAAATGATGCGCAGACAAACTTAGTGCACCATAAGAGCTACCTTTATTAATAACCCTGTAATATGTCGTGGTATAAAAGAAGTTGATTAATGAAACTAGCAGGTTGATTAGTAGACCTCCTCATAAACTAAGCGTCCATACAAAATAACCTTCAAAAATAAATATTGCACAAATTGTAGATTAGCGCAGCTACTCTATAAATATGATATGTTCCCCATCCGTTCAGTGAAAGTTTTTTTCTTTTATTTAAAATTAGATTTTTTTATATGGCAAAACAAACGTCTATACGTGTCAGAATTATAATCATAATTACAAAATTATTTGATTTATATTCTTTTTAAGATGTATTTTTCTATCATTAACTTTATTTATTTTATGTTAGATTTGTATATTTTTAAAATGTTTATGTTCTAACATAAGATAAACACCGAAGTAAAACAATAAAGAGGGAAGAGTTTAGAATAACTGTATGTCCTTCACTCCGTTAACCCTAGGTCAACTTTCAGTAGGTTCTTTGAATAAAAGCCAATAGCGTCGTAAATTTTAACACAGCCAAGTCGCTTCAAAAAGCAGAAAGTAATTTGCTAGCAGACGAAAAGGTCCATGACACTGGATCCGGGTAGTTATCTGAATTATATATTCATACTTATACATTTATTATATTAAATAACATAATCTTTTTATTTAAAAAAATTTAATTAGTTGTTTTGAATAAACACTTACCAACGTTGATGATTAGTTATAAGAATAATCAATAAAAACTGAAGTTTTACGTGAAATTACGGATATTGTATCAGCGTGAAACCTTTTTCCACCTTGCCAACACAAGATAACTTATGATATCATATTTTGTCGACTATATAGCTCTTAATAAAATAGGTCATGATTGACCTGATAGCGATGCATTGGTATTTATCTATGTATTCAAATATTATATGTCATTATGTGTTAGGCATTAATACAAGAAAACCTATGTCACTTGCAATGCTAAGCATTTAGTTATGGCGATAGTCTAATATTTTGTGTATTACCAAATCACAAAGCACTGAATAAAAATGCACTTTTAATGTTGGCGACAAAATTATTCAAAAATTATTTCAACAAGGATGACAACATCCATAAGTAGCGAAGCACAAAATTTCGTGGATGGGAATGACCGTCATGGTTGTTTTCTTCAAACAACGGGAAATTTAATTTTGATATCTAAAACAGATATTTTGAAAATCGGATCATAAACACCAAAGATATGGGGGAAAATGTAAAAAATTTGAAAATAGCCAAAACCCTGCAAAAAGGCAGTCTGACCATTATTGTTGTTTTCTTCAAACGACGGGAAATTTAATTTTAACATCTTTAACTGAAAAAAATTTGAAAATTGGACTAAAAACACCAAAGATATGGGAGAAAATGTAAAAAAAATATAAAATAGCCAAAAACCTGCAAAAAGGCAGTCTGACGTTCATAGTTGTTTTCTTCAAACGACGGGAAATTTGATTTTGATATCTATAACTGAAAAAATTTTGAAAATCGGTTCATAAACACCAAAGATATGGTGGAAAATGTAAAAATAGCTAAAAACCTGCAAAAAGGCAGTCTGACCGTTATTGTTGTTTTCTTCAAACGACGGAAAATTTAATTTTGATATCTTTAACTGAAAAAATTTTGAAAATCGGACCATAAACACCAAAGATATGGGGGAAAATGTAGAAAATCTAAAAATAGCCTAAAACCTGCTAAAAAGCCGTCCGACCGCCAGTGATGTTTTATAGTTAATTGTGCTCCTTAATGATGGGAATGTTGTCAAAAAATTTCAGAATTCTATCTTTTGTAGGAGCTGAGTAAATCCCATTTCCCCCATAGCGTTACGGACGGACTGACTGACGGACTGACTGACGGACGGACGGACGGACGGACAAAGTGAATTATAGAGTAGCTTCGCTACTAAAAATAAGTAAGCTATAAACACTTCTGATTTATAGACAACATAAGAAATATGAAAAATATAATCCAAAAATTGTAAGTCGATAATATGTCAGCCTTAGCCACTAAAAGTTATTTCAAACTAGTCCACATTAACGACGAAAAATTCATGTCGGCAGATAGCTAATAGTTTTGATACGTTTAACAGGGTGGTGTAGGGGCGGGAGAGGGTGGGTGTTGCTAATCTTACATTAGGTCTAATTACATTTAGGTTATTAAGGCGAAAGTCAATTAAGGGCGTGAGAGATTTTTTACAATTTCAAAATTATTGATTTGATTTTAAACAAAATACTAAAGTTTCTAAAGTCCAGTAAAATCTTCTGAACGGCTAGACTCTTTTGCAATTTTTATTTATGTCTTGTATTGGTCTAGGGCAGGTTTAGGTCTTTATTTCACCCCTCTTTTACCATCACAGGATTAACAAAAAGTAAATGTAGGGGTTCCCCTCCTTTCGAGCGAATCCTGTCGGCAAAGGGCGATGACATATCATATTGGAAGAGATTTAACAATACCTCCTCAGAAACTAGCCTAGAACCTGAATACGACTTCATTATTTAGTGTGTCATTGTATGAAAATGTAATTAATATATCCCTTCTAAAAAAAGTTAAATGAATCTTCCTGGCTATTTTAGAGATCTTTCAAACATCATTTATTTCTTATCAAATAAGATATATTGAAAAAAAACTTTTGTTTCAGATAAAAATAAGATTTATTGATGATTGTTTTTAACAATACATTTCCGTATGTGTTTAAATACAGCAGTCTGGGATAGGTAAATTGATTTTAAGTAGTTACACTTATTCTAAAAACACAATCCTTCCTGCCCCCCAAAAACGCCTAAACAAGACAAAAGTTGTTAGTCTTTTTTTTATAATTTTTTAAACATTTTAAAAAGGACTACAACATTCATTTGTAATGAAGTAAAAACAAATTAACAGACAATATAATTTCTGGAGTAATTATGAAATCACTACAAAAAATGAGACCTCTCTCTCGAATAACAACCGAGACAGCATGTTTCCTCCAATACGGACAGACAGTTTGGAATTATCAAAAGCTGATTTTGTTTTTCATATTTCTTCTATTTACCAATACCTGCAGTTGCGTTTTAAACCAGGGATCTATAAAGGGATAAGACAATGCCCAATGGTGATAGACAAAATTACCCCTTCTGTAGATTACAATAAGTGGTTGTAAAGTTTTGCCACTCAACTAAATTGACTAACCAATCAAAATTCAAGAAAAGTCCCCAATGTTATTAAGCCAACGAATAAGATAACGATACCATACAACTTAGGGGACTAATGTAATAAAGAGCTTATTGCTCTCTCTCTCTCTCCCTGGTTTCAAACTGTATTTTATTCAATTTCTTGCGCAAATAAAGATTTGAAGTCAAAAGTAAAATAAATGGATGCAAAGTGTCAACTTTGGGATCTTTATCTTTTTCATCCTTACTTGGGGGAGTATTTTTTCTGTTTAATATTATATTAAAAATAAACAAGGATTATAGCATACTTAAATCGAAGCCCAACGAATTAGACAATCAGACAAATGTACAAAAGGACATATAGAGTTACACTGCATTTAATTTTCAATAGGATTAAAAGTCTTTAACACGCTTTAGCTTTATGCTTCACTCATAACATCGAGCAAAAAGTGAAAAAAGATAATTTCAACATTGTTAAGTTCTATTATCATGTTTGAAATGGACCTATAACCTTATTGGATTAGAATATAGAGTTGTATAATGTACCTAACTGTTAGAGGAATCGTTTGAACTTGATTGGACACTAGAACCGACAAAATCCTCCCTAACTGAAGGGGGATATATTTGATAATGATTTAAATTTGAAAATGTATTATCATTATTTGCTGTTTGTAAGCTTATGAAATGTTACACATGGGAATCTTTACAATTTCCTATTTCATTTATTTTTTGCTTATTTCCTTCCCAACCTTGAAGGAGGCAATGGACTAAACAAAAAATCTTACCCTAAAGCTATTATACTATATTCTGCCTAAAGTAACTATGGAACTATTTGGAATAAGGTAGAAAAAGGACACTAGAACACCAAAATAATAAATCCCAATTTTTATTTTAATCTGTAGCATGAATTTTGTTTAATCAAAACTAATCTACTGCCCTATTCTGCATTAAAACTGACTGACCATCGAAAAGTAGGAAGCATAGTCAGTAAGTTAACAACATATTAGTGAATAAGAACAGTAATGCCAATGTTTAAGCATTTGTCTAATTAATTAATGTAGCATCTTTATGGATTTCAAATATGGTCAATTAAGTGGTTAGATGCAAGAATGTGAGACTGAGCAATATTGAAGGGGGGGGGGGGGAGGAATTTTTAATTTTTTTTGGGATATTGACAGGGAATTTATAATTTAGATTTGGTGAGAAATCAATTTAAAAGTTAAACAATTTACTCTTTCCTTAAATACACAACCATACACATACACACACACAACTAACACACACACACAAAACAAATATTTGAAAATTAATAAGGTTCAAATTGTGTTTACATCAAAAGTGGATATAAAATACGTTTATATTATGAGATTGAAAATTTTGTCTTAACTTTAAGTTGCTACGATGCAATATTGGTCAGTTCGTACCTAAAGTAGGGGGGAGGGAATGTTGTAAAAGTTGTAAAAGGTTTGGGATTTTCGTTTTATTAGCCAGTTGGAAGTAGCATTTTATCAGTGCATGCGATAATCTCTCACACTATCCACGTATTCTATATCAAATACATCAAATATTAAACTCTTACATATTTATATTTTATCAAAAATATAAAATAAAAATCATATTGACCAACCTTATCAGAAAATCTTGATGACTTTGAGCTCTGCCGTCGTTTTGGGTTGATTTTCGAACCCATTACCTAAACCTTGTTGCTAAAATATAGTAATTAAAGGGGTAAAGTAAAATAATGAAAAAAAAACAAAAAAAAACAAGTTACCCAGAGCTGGATCTTTAAATCATTTCAATGGTGATCTAAACCACCACGCGCGAAATTTCAGCCAATCACAGCGGCGCATTTTAAAAATCAGCCGCTGTGATTGGCTGAAATTTCGCGCGGGGTGGTTTAGATCACCATTGAAATGATTTAAAGATCCAGCTCAGATAACATCCATAACAGAACAAATCAGAATGAACATAAATAAATCATTGGCATTTGAATATTATAAACATTGTAACAACTATGGTAAAGTTGGTATGGATTATTTTTATAAAGTAAAGAAACAAAACATTTCCAAAAGAAATTAAGGTTTAAATATTGTAAAACACAAAATGCTAAGTTGTCTTTTACAATTCCAGTAAAAATTTCACAAATTATAATATAATTGTCATTTATCTGTCTACCTGGCTTTTTATATGATTACTTTATTTGGGGAATAATAATTTTCATTCCTTGTCCTGTCCTTGCATCCTTGTCTTTTAATCTTATGAGATTTGAACCCTTTGCCAATTATTCTCTGGTAAATGTTGCCAACAAACCAGATTTTCCCTGTCAAATCAAACAGGGACAAATATAATCTATTATCTACAATGCAATGTAAGTAAAAAAGTTGCATGATGTCAGACTGTCTATCCGAACATTAAACTCAAATAATAGAGGGGGAACAGGTTTGATAACTGTATGTCCCCACCCCGTGGACCTTGTGCCGACTTTCAGTTTGGTCTTTGAATATCAGCCAATAGAATCATAAAAAATTAACACAGCAAAGTAGCTACAAAAAGCAATTTGCTAGCAGACGAAAACGGTTCCAAGGCAGTTGTCTGGATAATACATCTATACTTATTACATTTATTATCCGTACTTAAAGTTCTTACTTACCACTGGACTGATTTGGATCTGCTTTTCAGGGAAACCAAAAACGCACACCAACAAAAAGCCTATAGTATAGCCTTCATCTGTAAGCAATTATGTAAATTAAAACAAGTTTTTTTTTTATTAGTACGATATAAACCACCAATTCAGCAAAGTCAAAAACTAAAAATAAATAAATTTTTGAAAGAAATGTGAAAAATATTAGTTTGATATTCCCTGTTTGATTGTGGGGGAGGGGTGGAGAGGGAGAGATTACACTTTCCAACTTTATTAATTCTAATAATGACGTTTTTATTCACTTATCACATATGGAGACACTATCAGTATTCAAAGCAAAGCTTTTCCACAATTAGGTTGTCGTTGTCGTAAGTTATAATTTGATTAGCAATACACTTTTCATATTGTAGAAATGACTTTAGACAATATATATATTTAGATTTTACCACTTTTAAAATTATATTTTTTAATGAAATTTTAGAAAGAAAAAGAGTTAATATTTTTAATTTTGAGTATCGCCTTTATTAATATTATCATCCTTGTATTCATTGTATTCATATGTTTTACACACGTTTATTAAATCAATTAAAAAAGGGAATACATATTCAAAACCACTTTCTTCCCCAATAATTAAAAGCTGAAAGAAGTAGGTTTTCGTCAAGAATAATATGATGAAAATAATTGTTTCTTCCATTGACCAATTTCTGTAACAATGAAAATACATTAATTAAAAGTGATATTGCTCTAAAATGTTAATTTAGAGATATATTCAGAGACAAACAATGATGAAAGTATTCATTGGTAGCGAAGGTTTTGAATTAATTATGAGTACTATACTATCACAAGAAATTTTAGATATTCTAAAATATAAATGTTTTATGTATGTCCAGAAAGATATGATAAACGGCTTGACAAATAACATAGACGTGCAAGGGTGGTAGTAAATGGGTGTTTAACCCCCTAAAGATAAAATAGATATTGCATTAGATTACCCCTCTCAAATCTTTAAGAGAGCTTTCATTTTACCCTCCTCAAAATAAAAGGCTTTGACGTTCTTAACAAATTTTTATTGAAGATTTGTATTGGTCATAATTTAGGCGGGTAACCCTAGGATATTATATGGTTTATAGAATAGAAGAAAAACCTCAACCAAAAATTGTTCTCTTTGCCTTCAGAAAGACAGACATTTGTAATTATAGAGCAGCTTCGTGAAGGGGGCGATAAAAACAAGACTATGAATAAAAGTGATATTAAAGAAAATCAATTTTGGCATACAAACATACGTTTACACCTTTTGAGGATTTGGGCTGATTTCAGAATTGTTTTATGTCAACGAATCTACTCTATAAGTTTTCATTTATTCTTTTTTTTAGCTTGCTTCATTTGTAATTAATCTATCAAATTAGTGGATTTTGATTATTCAAATAGCGCAATTAAAGAGAAGATGCACTTCTTAAAAGTTAAGATATAGATTATACATACTTTAGTTAAACAACGTTATAGAGTAGCTCTACTATAATATACTGTAGCTGTAGCTTATATACTTACTAGCAGCTTCGACCCTAGTCTCTAGGGGCTTTGCCCATAGGCGTCCAAGGGGGGGGGGTAATGGGGCGATTACCCCCCCCAAACGAATTTGGGGGGGGGGTAAATTTTTTTCATTTTACCCCCCCCCCCATTTAAAATTTACCCCCAACCATTTAGGAGGGGGTATTTACCCCTCCCAAACAATTTTGGGGGGTAAATACCCCCCCCCCCAAAATAGAAAATCTCTAACAAAAAAAATTTTTGCGCGCATTTCTAATACTAAATTTTTGATAAAATTTAAATTACCCCCCCCAAAAATTTTACCCCGGGGGTAAATTTTGGGGGGGGTAAACAAATTTTACCCCTGCCAACAGATTTCAGGGGGGGTAATTACCCCCCCCAAGCAAATTTTACCCCCGGGGTAAAAATTTTGGGGGGGTAAAAAAAATTTGCGGCGCGCTTCGCGCGCCATTTTACCCCCCCAAAACCGAATTACCCCCCCCTTAAAAAAATTTTACCCCCCCTAAAATAAAAAGCTTGGACGCCCCTGGCCTTTGCCCCAAGAGGTTCAGGTAACTAAAAAATTAAGTTCCTCTGGTGCTGCGACTACCACATTTTAAATTAACTGCCAAAAAAATGCAGGGAGATTTTTTTGGGGTTTTTGGGTGTCCCACCCCCAAGAAAATAGCCTAAAACTACCACGGGACCAGTATGTATAATTGTATATTTCCTGAAGAATAGATTCTAATCGGTTCAGTCATCAAGCTACTTTATTATAGATAAGTAAAGAAGAGTTATAGAGAAGCTATGCAAATAAAATTGTGATTGAAAGAGTATTTAATATAAAACCATAGGTGGTAGTCGACTACACTTCCCATATTAGAGAAATTAGGTGGGGTGAAATAGATTATTAATCAAAACGCTTTTTCAAGTGAAAATGCTTTTAAAATACTTAGGTCTAGTATATCTATGGTTTTTTTTTCTATTTCATATTTAATAATTCAAACTTTTATTAGTGATATTAAATTGATTAAATTATTATATCAATTAAAAGTATATTTATTTATATCTATTTCATTGTCATTCCTAGGCTTATTGGAGATATTAGTACAAGTGAATTACCTTGTGAGTCAAAACAAAGTTTAATGTAGGTTTCATTTCAATATCCAATGTTAATCTGAATCAACTCTTACAAAGAACATTGAAATAATGTAAGATTTCTATTTTAAAATACATCTATTACACAATAATTAAAGGGACATTTATGATAAAGTACAGCCATTAATAATAAATATATTAGGGTGTATCTATTGATTTTATATCTATTATCTAGTCATACAAACTCTTAATTCCTCAAACCTTTCATTTTAGCTGTGAAGATTCGATTAAACTCTCACTAGGTAGCTATGACGTTGGGATATAACAGCAAGAGGGTTAACATAAATAAAACCCCCACCAAATCTTCCCTAAGATATCCTTAAGAAAAATCCGCGAAGTATATTGTTTAAATTAGTAAAAGATTATTCTATACTATATCCTGATATTTGCACAAATAACATCTAAAGAAAAAAAAACCATCAGTTACATTCATATGGACACTTCTCTTGCATTTAAACTAAACTTTGATATTTAAAAAAAAACTTAGATATTTAACGCCTATTTTTAAAGATTTCATTGTTAAATAAACAATATTTTAGTAGTAAAAAAAAATGTTCCAGTTTTCAGAGAGGCTGAAGTAACAGGTTAACAAAACTGGTATTCATTTTACGGTTTTTGTTCTAATATTCTTGGAAAATTGTCTGCAATACAATGATTTACACGATTTTTTCAGTATGGCCGAGAACCGGTTCTAATGAAGTGGATATTTAACGGTTTAGAACAGAAGCTATACTGGAAATGTTTTTATCATCTAATTAATAGTATTTTGGTACCCTTAAAGGACTTGCTTAAAAGTAACCACACGCCTTTTCAAATTCAGCTGTTTTTAATATTGCTAAAATATGGACACACCCGCCCCGCATGGTAGCTAGCAGCGATCAGACACAACATCACAACTAATTTTCTTCTAATGAACCAAAAGATTAATTAATATTTTTCAACGTTCGTTTTTTTTTCAAGGCCCCCAAAAATAATTAATCTTGTGGATATAGCTTTTATGTGTGTGTGTGTGTGTTGGAATGTATGTCGGAATTTTCCAAACAAAAAACTACTATAAGGAAGGAATTGGAAAAAGAATAAATCAGTCGTAATTGATTATTGAATCAATATAGAAAAAATATTTTATATGTGTTTCCGAATTGCTTCTTGGATGAGGTTGGTTACATCTTATAGTTACCAAATTTAATTTTGAGAGAGAGAGAGAGAGAGAGAGAGGAGAGAGAGAGAGAGAGAGAGAGAGAGAGAGAGAGAGAGAGAGAGAGAGAGAGAGAGAGAGAGAGAGAGAGAGAGAGAGAGAGAGAATTAAAGAAAGAGAGATAAAGTGAGGGATGAAAATATCTGGAAAAAATAAAAAATATCAATAAGTAGCAAGACCAAGACAGTAAGAAAATGAACAATAAACTTTAATACAGTATAATCATAGAAGACTATATGAAATAAAAAGCTATACATAACGTTTTTATGTTATAATCAAATTGGCATGGTATTTAAGTAATTGTAAATACTGACGTACTCAGCTATAGATAAGCTTTGCTCCTAACAGTGAAAGCTGTATGACCAAGGAAGATAATTATTCTTGTTTGTCAATTATTGTTCCCCTGTTACGTGTGTGTGTGTGTACTGGACGTAATCTTTCTTGTTTGTTCCCCTATTATCTTTGATGGTATAACATGTGTAGCGAGACTAAATAATTTCACCGCTACTCCATATCTCTTGAATATGTAGGGATAGGAACAGTTTTTCCTGTAAAATATAAGTAACAAATTTTTCTGACTGTTAAGATCTCGTTTACCTGATTTTTTTTCTAGTTTATGAAAGCTTGAAATAGGTCCGACCGAGGATATTTTAATGCAATAGTAGTTTAACTTTAGACAAAAATACATCAAAATAAACTTTGTATGGATTCAATGGATTAAAATTACTAAAAGTTTATCCCTTTCCAATTGAAGTACTCTATATTTTTTTAATGGATGCAAGGATAAGTTTCAGGATTCATTAATAGTACCCAAAGTTTCAAGCCAACCGAAAAGAAAACTTTATAAAAACTTTGGGTACTTGTGTGTACCCACCCTATCTGTACCTTAGTTCTTATAGTATTATGTTAATATGATAAAAGCTTAATTAATATTAACACCCATGTTAAATTATATTTTTTCCTACATCTTTTATAATCCTTCTGTTTAATTTACTGATCCCTTTTCCCTTCTAAATTATTCATATATGTTTTATAGGTATAATATATGAATATACTTTATTTAGACACGTATAATAGCAAGGGTTGTGGCAAAAAAGTTGGGTATTAGTCCCTTTCGTGGCAACGCCTCTTAAGAGGCGTTTCGTCATATTTTCACAGTATATAGCTTTTGATAGTTAATTTAGGTTAGGTAAGGTGATTGCCCCGAAGGATCAGGCAATTTGTCCCACAGGGGCTAGAAATAGGAGAAAGTTGTTGTGAAAATATGACAAAACACCCCTTAAGAGACGTTGCAACGAAAGGGACTATACCCAAAACAGTCCTTAGATTTTTTACTATGTCTTTGTGAATATTAACAAAAGCATAGAAGTAATTTAACAGACTTTAATCAAATGGGATTTAGTTGACGTAAAAAAGACTTCATTAAGGTTTAAAGTAACTCCAAAAAAGCAGATATTTATCTATCGATTCAACCCTAAAATGACAAAACCAAAGCTAATTTTGACATCACTCATGTAAGTGAATCTTACTATTTATAATGTATACATACATACATAATGTGGTTGAAATATCTCCTTCTTCATACATCTTAATATTTGATAGGGTTGTTGGTATTAGTTGGGACATGTAACCAAGTCCCTCTGATAGACAACATAATTTTAGATTACCAATGTAATTGGAATTTATTTTCATTTGTCTTATACAGTGATAATAAAGATTAAAGAATGTCCCAGGAAGTTTCACGCTTCCATCTGAGTATCTTGATATTTGACAGGGTTGCTAGTTACTCCCAACCCAAATTCTACAATTGTTTTCATACTTAACAGAAATTACAATATCCATATAAGGGCAGCTGAACAAATCAAATGAAACAACAAAATTCGACTGGGAAGCTCTTTATAGTTCCTGAAAAATGAGGATATCTCCAAAACTTTTGGCGAAAGAATCCCGAATTACGTAATATTAGTATTATCCATTCCGACAAAAAGTTTTCAAATTTATTAATTTTTTTTAGGCATTACAAGGAGATTCAATAACTGTATTTTGATATAAAAAAGAGAATGCTTTATCAAAATCCTAACATAAATTTAATGTGAATTTGTCCTTAAGTGGGTGAAATGCAAAGCACTATGAGGAAACTCAACAAAAAAGATTAAGAGTTTTAGACTAGACATATGTAGGGATTTTCCAGACTCTCAGCTCCTCTAAAGATAACTATTTCTGTAATTTTAGAAAAAGTGGTATTATGTGTTTTGTATTTAAAGCAAGGTATAAATCAAATTTCATACCAATACTGACAATTATATTGTGTCTGTAGTGAACCAAAAATCCTATATTTGCCCCACTGTCCAGCTATTTAATAAAAATGTCCATAAAAAGTACAAGGTCATTCAGACATAAAACCATCAAAACATAACAAAATTAAAACAAACTTGAAAAAATTCTATTTTGATTCCCTTATTAAAATTCTGCAAACAAATGTCATTTAGGACAATCTAAGAACATTATCATATTAAAAATTTATGAATAGCCATGTTAATGTTTATTTGATAATAGCCTTGTTTATTATATGCACTCTTTAAAAGCAAAGCTTTTGTATAATTGACAAAGGCAAACTTTTTTTTCTACAATTAGGTTCGGTCCGTCCGCCTGTGCGACTGTAACTGAAAGCTTTCATTGGTAATTTATGCATGCCAAAATTGTCCTATCATAATTAGATCTCCAACAAAAAAGATTTAAATTTTTTTAAAACCAAAAATTAATGCCTAGTGATCTTGTAGTGGCATGCACAGGATTTTTTAATAGGGGGGGGGGGGGATCTTTTTTAAACTATACACCCCATTTGGGTGGACTTCTATGGAGTTGTATCTATCCTACTTATTTTTAGAACCATATTTTTAATTTTTTTTGTAAAACTAAAAAGTCAAAATAATGCACAGATCTATTGAGTGTGAGTGTGTGTGTGTGTGTGTGGTTACACATAATATAATATTAAAGTAAAGAGGTGCTAAAGTTAATTTTTCTATTTTCCCCACCGTTTAAGTACATTAAACATTTATTATGTATAATATAATAGCCAGTGGGGTAAATTGCATGAATTTAATTATTTAATAAAGAAAACATGGAAAAAACTGTTTATGATAGACAAATTGAAACCAATTTTAACAACAAAAAAGAGATAATTCAAGCAAGGTTAGGCTTATTATTTGCTTCTCCCCCAAAACTTCAAAAAGTAAATTCTTATCTTGATTTTATAGTTTAAGAAGATTACAAAAGATTTTTCGCGCTAAGAAACAACTTTCTTATTGCATACCTAACTGATATATCAAAGTATATCAAGCACTTTAAAACATATTGTACAAAGTGTCGGTTTGTCTGTTAATATGTTTGTATATGTGAGTTTGTATGCGTGTGTGTTTGTGTTTGTGTGTGTGTGTGGGTAAACTGAAAATACAGTTTTGATTGTTAGCAAACAATTGGAGATGGTGTCGACACAATAGAGTCCCATGTTTACACATACTTCACTTAGATAGATAGATAGATAGATAGATAGATAGATAGATAGATAGATAGATAGATAGATAGATAGATAGATAGATAGATAGATAGATAGATAGATAGATAGATAGATAGATAGATAGATAGATAGATAGATAGATAGATAGATAGATAGATAGATAGATAGATAGATAGATAGATAGATAGATAGATAGATAGATAGATAGATAGATAGATAGATAGATAGATAGATAGATAGATAGATAGATAGATAGATAGATAGATAGATAGATAGATAGATAGATAGATAGATAGATAGATAGATAGATAGATAGATAGATAGATAGATAGATAGATAGATAGATAGATAGATAGATAGATAGATAGATAGATAGATAGATAGATAGATAGATAGATAGATAGATAGATAGATAGATAGATAGATAGATAGATAGATAGATGGATATATAGATAGATAGAATAATAGATAAATAGATGAAACAACGTATAGCGTCCAATAAAAAATGACGTCATACCTTACAAATGACCACCAATGATAGGCCAGTATACAATTTACCATTGGTCAATTATTTGCCTGTCATTGGTCATTTGTATTGTATGACGTCATTCATTATTGAATACTATAGGCTGTTTCTAAATAGATACATTTAGAAAAAACCATACTACTTTATATTATCACTAGTGGCTTCGCCCCTAGCCTCTAGGGGCTTTGTCCCAAGAGGTGATCAAAAAAAATTTAGGCGAAATTCATAAAAGGACGAAGGAAATCTGCAAAAAAAAAAATAAAGAAAATCTTCTGCAAAAAAAAAAAAAATGGGGGGGGATTTTTTTTATTTTTGGGGGGGGTAGGGGGTGTCCCACCCCCCAAGAAAATAGCCTAAAACCACCACAGGACCAGTAGGTATATTCCCTGAAGAGTAGAATCCGATCGGTTCAGTGGTTACCGAGATCTTAAAGGACAGACGGACAGACAGACGGACGGACGGACAGACATCATTTGTATTATAGATACTATTTTAAACAAGGGATAAGGTCGAACAAAATAAGGGCAGTCACCTGACACATATCACTTGAGCATAACTGACAAACGTACAAACCTACTTGTGAGTACAGCTTTGCAAAATTCAACAAACAGATGAAAATTATTTTATAGCGCAATTTATGATATTGTTAATCCTTTAATTATTTTTTATCAGGATAAAATCAGGAAGGGTAGGGATAGAAAAGATAAAATACATCTTACTCAACCCTTATTCCACTTAAATAATAACATTCTTCTAAAGGCATGATTTAAAATGATAATAATTTTTCTCGTATTCATTCGAATCCGGTGGATAGGAACCGGTTCTCATCCATACGAAAAAAACTATGTCTAGCATCGTATTATATCCAGCTATCTAAGAATATAAAAATGTACAAACCATAAGATTAAAACCAGTTTTAATCTTATAATTGTACATTTTATATCCGCGGAAAGCTGTTTATAATACGATACGAAAAATAAATATTCTTTCATTCTTTTTCTCTATATTCGTGGATAAAATTGCATGAAAGTTTGTCATCATTAATTTGACAGAAAACATATGTAATGTAATAATTAAAAAGTTATTTTTAATCCTTTAAATACGTACAAATAAGGGCATAAACTTAACCTAACCTTCAAAACTTTAAACAATTTGTTTTTTTTTTCGCCCCTAGCTTTAGCTGGCCTTTATTATATGTATTAGAAAAAAAGAAAAAATAGGAGTCTATACCTTTTAGAAAATTTAAGAGTAAACAGTCCAGCCGTTCATGAGATTTACTTGACACGTGCAAAAACATTAATATCTCAAATGTATTGTGAAATAAATGTAGAAAATTTTGCTTTAAAGTTAAGAAGAACCTATTCTAAACTATTAAAACAGTGATTAAATTTTACTGCAAATTATATTTAAATCAAACACGTTGCTAAGTTCAAAAGTACCTTTTGTTTGTGTTGCTGACCAAATTTTGTTAATTAATGCTAGTATAATACTAATTATATATGTATATTGTATAACTACGTAGATTCAAAGTCAATTTTCAATTCTGACTATAAAAAGTTAAATAAATAGAAAAGAATATTTCTCCTCTTAGTTATCCTGGTTGTTGGACCTGACGTTACCTGCCTATATAAGGTAAAACTTTTAAGTTACCTTTGTTCAAAATATGCCAATAAGGAGAGGAAGGGGGGGGGGGGAATTCCTCCACTAGAAGGATAAGGTATCTTTCCGAATATTCCTTCTTTTCGTGTGGATTATAAACATCTGTACCGTGACAAATTTAATTCTTGTTTGGCTACACCAGGTATAATGAGGGATAAGACAATGGATGATAAATTAATCTACCTCTAAATTTTGATAAACATAATTACCCCTTGTTCAGATTTAATTTTTACCCGATCTTATTACTAACGAATGCCAGAACGAGATTGTAAACTTTGTAAGGGCAGTATACTCCCTACTCCCTGACACATACATATATACACTTGTCTCGTTGGTTATACACACCATTTATTATAAATCCACTCTACTTGTCTGGTAAGCCTACCAGAAACACGAGTTTGAATGTAGCAAAAGAACCTAAGTTAAAACATTGGATAATTTAAAGTTTTATGAATTGCTGTGCTTATTTTACGAAATTTAGCAACGGTAAAATGCCTATTAGAATAACTTTTAAAAGAAAATGATATTATAATTTAACATTTTCTCATCCGTAGCTTAAAAAACTTTGGAGTTTTTTATTAACTCATTATTGGGTGTGATAAAACAGCGGTGTCGTAACTTTTCCACCAATGATTTAAATCTTCTGAAAGGATAATTTTGTTTAGCATAATTTAGTGTGAACATTCATTTATCGCCCAATGTTAAATTGCAAAATAAACCTTCTCAACGCCAGGTAATTTGAAAGATATGAGAGTGTTATTCCTGGTTGTAGTGCTACCTAACCAACCACTCATTATAATATATTATTATATACAAACACATAAATTAGATAATATACTATGCTACTAGTTATTATTAGGTAGACACGCCCTTCTTAACCAGAATAGATTAGTGCTGGCCACAGGGAACCAGGGACAAGACAGTGACTATTAAAAATATATTTTCCCATTTATTGAACTATATCTTTAAAGCTTAGCAAGAGAAGAAATGTTTTTTTTTTTAATTTTGGTGAAAAATAGTCCTTTACTTCCCTGGCGGTCATTAGTTCTCATGTTTGTATGTGTTAAGAAAATTGATTCTAAGTTATTGGGTTGGGCGCCTTAGATTTTTACCTTATTAAGGTTAAAAATACCTGATCTTTTAAATAATTAACAAAGAAAATACATATTGCATTGTTTTAAACCAATAAGGAATAAAGCATTTGTAGAAAAACTGTTTGTCTTAAAATATTGTTTTTACAGCAGTATTTATTTTTATCGTCACTCAGGTAAAGTAGCATGCATAATTATAATCTTAATTCAAAGAATCGGATATCATTGACTGACGGAAACTTTTAAGGCAAAACAAGCTTTCAAGAAGTCTATTTCTTGTCATTTTATATTTCAAAATATCATTAATTCTTTTGAGTCAGTATTTTGGATTTCTGTAAGATCAAACTAGAGGAATAAAATGTGTTTAGCTTAGAACTGGTAATTAATTATTGAAAAGGTTTGAAAATATTTAGGTTTTATGATAATATCCAAGATATTGTGAAATTCTTCTGACCATTAAGCATCTCCTCTTTAACGCAAGTTGCCTACCTGTTTGTTATAATGCTCTTGAGACATGTTATTTTCTCGCCACCTTATAAATTTTTTGGGGAAAATTTGCCTAATAATGAACATCTACTATATACATTACTTTGTCAGTTTTTTTGTTCGTCTTTTCTATAACTATGTGCTACGCTATTTTTGTATGTAATAATCCAGGGATGGAAAGGACTTTGGGATGTTTATAACAATAGTCCTAAAACTTTTATGATAACATTTTCTGTTCATGCGACAGAAAATGTTTCGTGATTTTAAGTTTTTGCATATTTATTTGCATATATGTATATCTCTTTCTTTTCTTCTTTATGATAACAGTTAATCTGCTCTATAACTCACTTTGTCCGTTTGTCTATTTCAAAATAGATTTTGTACTTCGCTAATTATGGATGTTCATCCTTGTTTAAACTGTATATATTAATAATTCAAGATTATGTGATTTAATTATGTATAGTTTGTTTCTTAAAGGAATAAATTATTATATAAGAAAATTTTCTGTTCGTTGGCTACAAAATTTTGGGGACTTTTATTGAATTTTGATTAGTTGGTTCATTGAGTTATTTGTCCAACCGTTTCAACCAATCTGTATCCCTTCCTTTCCCATACTGTCTTAACCTCTTTTCGAGGAAGCTTTGTGTTTATCAAGATCGAAATTAATTTCCTTATTCCATAATTCCAGTCCAGAAAAAATGTCGTCTTTGTTTAACTTTCCTAAAGAGTCGCGGCATTTGAATATTGTTTATGTTTTGGTGTCTCCACGTTACTTCTGATTTATATGTGTGTGGATAAAGACATTCGGAGAATTGAGTCGGGCCTAACATTGGTCTCAGAGTGCGTGAATAACCCTAGTATGCCAGGTGCTTAAACCATAAGAACTTCAGGTAGTTTTTTCTTCATTTTATATATAAATTGTATGGCATATAGGACGGATTTATTAAGTTTTAAGGCTCTAGCCAGCTACACGTGAAACTTTATTATGATTCAAATATTATGTTTTAGTAATTTTTATGTGCTTATATTTATGCATTTGACAATGGTCTATAAACCAAATAATTTTCCTTTAAAGCCAAAGTACCCAAAGCTTCCTTATCCAAAAGAAAAAAAAATTTTTTTAGTGCTCAAAGTTTTAAGTTAACGTATAATATTTTATTCTGTTTATTAATTGATCTTGTAATTTCAGGACTTTGAAATAGTTTGTGTCAATAAATCTATACTCAAACCTGCTGTTGAACTTGATGGTTCCTGGTGTTGGGGGTTTTGCCTTGTAAGACTAAGATCTCTAGAACTTCCCGCAAAATCGGAAGTCACACTTAACCAAAGTGTTATGGTTAAGACACATACATTCATAACATAGAAAAAGTTAAAATTGAGACATAACTATAAGAGAAAGATTAAGATTGTCAATATTTTTGAGTTCCCAAAAATTACAAGAAGTCTAATTTATTGTCTTGAATTGTCCTACCTCTGAATATCTAAAGTATTAACCCAACTTAGTGTAAATATGTTTGCAAAAGTTAGAGGAAGATTAGGTTATTGTCTATTATTGTCTAATCCCTGTATCCCAAATATATTTCCAAAGTATTTCCCCCACTTTAATGTGAATAGGTTTGCAAAAACCCTCATTTTATTTCTATCACTGATATTGGCGGAAAAAGTGGGAGATTTTAATCGATTTGAATTATGTCATTGTTTAGTTTTTTTTTTTGGGGGGGGTGGGGGGGGGGCGGGGGTGGGAGGGTAGTCCCTCCATTGAAAAATCTGGTCTTGGTTACATGTTTAAATATTAAAAATTGTGATTTTGGATATAGTTTCTCTAACCAAAGTACGCATTACTTAGAATGATATGTATATTACAACTTTTCACATTTCACCCCTTTACATAAATCCTATGCACGCCTCTGGTAAAAATCTCCCCGAACTGATTTTTCTCCTTACAATGTTTTCATTGTTCTGAGTATATACATGGTAAATTGTTCTAATAATTCAACAATTCTAAAAAAAGAGCTTAGACATTGCGGCAACATCCGTTAATTGGATAGTGAACTTTATATCATCAGATTTTTAATTTTTTCGATGCAAGGAAGAATAATACATTGGACTTAAATTATACTGGTAGTTGGTACTCAAATAGATATAATTTGTTGGCTATAAAACTTACGTTAATTTTATTATACCTTGATTGATTTGAACAAAACAGTAGTGTCCAAACTTTTCTAACAACTATTCTAATCTATGAAGAAGGGAAAATTTTGTTTGACATAATTGGTCCATTTCGTTATCCTTTATTCGCTATTACAGGTAATTTCTCTGATATTTACGTCAAACGTGTTGTCCAAATAAACATTACATCTAATATATTTTATGATTTACCATAAAATGCCATTCTAATAATGTAGTTTTATGTTGACAAAATACCTGCATATGAATAAGATTTCCAAATCTAAGGGGTTAACATTCATCCACTTGCGAGATATAAGAAATTGCATCGACATTTCTTTACCTTATTTGGTGTAATATATTACAGATTCTTTTTCTTCTTTTTTAAACGAGGGTGAAATCTAGATTTTTTCTTTCTATATATTGCCAATTTTTTATTGTTCTCTAATAAGAAAATATATTTATTTATTGTGTATATTGTAACTAATGGCTTTGCCCCTAACCTCTATGGATCTCGCCCTAATTGATTACAGTTAGACGGTGCTTAATATTCATTTGATATCTGTCTTAGGGGGTGGCCGTACTACCAGCCCCCTGTCCAATAACCTTTAAGTGACCCAGAACCAAAAGTAAGCTTTCTTTCTATTATATAAGTATTAGGTATTTTGTCTCAAGCTTGGGATTTCAATAAATACTCAACTGATTGAGTTCTCCTTTTTTAGGAAGGTTTTAGGCTATTCTATTTTTAGATTTAAGCATTGAGATGGTTAGGTTATTTTTCCTACCCTTCGAAAACAGAGCCCATAGATGCTATTGGCGCAGCTAATGGTACTACTTTGTAAAAGTTGGTTAAATTGTTGGTTTTATTCTATCTTTTTTCAAACAACTAGAGGATGAAATACTATATTCTTTAATTAAAATAAACACCTGTTATAATTTAAACAAGGATAACAAGTAGCGAAGCTCAAAAATTATGGATAAATATCCAGAAAAAATGAACTATAGAGCAGTTTCATAAAAGACATTAAACTAAAAAAGTCACGAAGCCTCGTAAGATTTATAACGTGAAAATCTAGTAAAAGATCTAGCACCTCAACCAATAAGCAAATATTAATGAAACTTTTTGGGGATTTGTAAATTGTTAATATATTTAATCCCTAAAAATATCAGCCGTCTATCTCGAATAGGAGTAAATAAAATCATAAAACTTAAATCTAGGAATCGAACTAGCACCCCAACCAATCTCAATAAAACTTAATATAAGTATGCAGAATATTAAGATAATTAATCCCTTAAAATTTCAGCCGTCCATCTTGAATAGGAGTTTAGAAAATCATGAAAACTAAAATATGAAGGAACCGATCTAGAACCCCAAATAATTGACGAATCTTAATGAAACTTGGTGAAAATGTGAAAAATATTAACATATTTAATCCTTGAAAAGTTCAGCCTTCATCAAGCCGAGAAAATCACGTTTCCCTCCCTTCGTGACAGACGGATGGACGGGCATTTCGAATTATAGAGTAGCTTCGCCACTAAAAGATATTTATTACCTAATGACATGAAAAATGACCATCAACAAAAATAATAAAAAAAATATTTGATCGATTAGTGTTAATTTGAGTATAATTGCTTCCATTTAATTATAGATAATTTAGCAAAATCCCCTTTAATAAGAAAGGACCATTTCTATATACCACCCCACACACACAACCACCCTCTGAAAATTTCCGTTTTTATGTCAATTTAAGATAACATGCATTACCCTAAAGTTATAGTAACTTAAATAGTCAGCTTATTGTGCTCCTTAAAACAAGGAAAATTTTTTTTTACAAGTTAATCTTTTGCTTTAATTATGGTCTGAATAACAGGTGTTGATTGTTTAAAAGCTGAATTCTATCAAGCTAGGAGGATGGGAGGGGGGGAATTATAAGTGGTCCAAGAAAAATATAAAGGGACCCACCGATAATTTCTAGCAGATGTAGTATTATATGGTCATTTGTTAGTTTAGTTGTTACTGCCAGTACTATGTGCTCCTTTTTATGCGGGATAAAATCTAACCTAACCCCCCCCCCCCTCCGTCCCAATGTTAAATCTCTGTTCAAATAAAAACATTAATTGTTTTAGACAGACTTCAAAACTTTCTAGGGCCATTTATTAGTGAGAATTAACCTCCACTCTAAAAAAAATATACCGAGCAAGAACTTTTATAAAGCTCCCCTAATTATATAAGACCAACTACTGACGAGATTTTTTATCATAGAAAGACAGACAAACAAGAAATGAGCCAGTGTAATTAACAGTCCAATGACCCGATCATCTCTAGTTTAAATGGGATTAATTATTAAATTAAAGTTTGTTGACCTTATTAAAGTTTTTTATGCAACATAAATTAACCTTCACAATTATCAAATATGTATAAATATTATATCACAAAATAATGTAGCTCTTCAAAGTGCCTATAAAATGTTTCGGACAAAAGATTTTAAATCTATCCTCTTTCGCCCTACATTTAAAAACAATTATTTTCTGATATGATTATAATCATCTGATTTTTAAAATGCTAAATTCCTATTACAAATTCTCTATCTATCTATAATACAAAGTAGAATGATGTCTGTCCGTCTGTCCGTCCGTCCGTCTGAAGCTTAAGATCTCGGTAACCACTGAACCGATTGGATTCTACTCTTTAGGGTATATACCTACTGGTCCTGTGGTGGTTTTAGGCTATTTTCTTGGGGGGGTGGGACACCCCCAACCCCCCCCCAAAAAAAAAACCAAAAAATCCCCCACCTTATTTTTTTTTATTTTTTTTGCAGAAGATTTCCTTGGTCCTTTATTTTTTTATTTTTTTTTTTTTGCAGAAGATTTCCTTGGTCCTTTATTTTTTTTTTGCAGAAGATTTCCTTGGTCTTTTATTTTTTTTTGCAGAAGATTTCCTTGGCCCTTTTAAGAATTTCACCTTAATTTTTTTTGATCATCTCTTGGGGCAAAGCCCCTAGAGGCTAGGGGCGAAGCCGCTAGTAATCTATAATACAAAGTAGCTTGATGTCTGTCTGTCCATCCGTCTGTCTGTCCGTCCGTCCGACCGTCTGAAGCTTAAGATCTCGGTAACCACTGAACCGATCGGATTCTACTCTTCAGGGAATATACCTACTGGTCCTGTGGTGGTTTTGGGCTATTTTCTTTGGGGGTGGGACACCCCCACCGGCCACCCCCCCCCCAAAAAAAAATAAAAAATCCTCCCCCTATTTTTTTTTTTTTTTTTTTTTGTAGGAGATAACCTTGGTCCTTTTTTTTGTAGGAGATATCCTTATTTTAGATATTCTTGTTTTTTAGTAGCGAAGCTACTCTATAACTTGTTAGTAGCGAAGCTACTCTATAACTTGCAATGTCCGTCTGTCCGTCTGTCTGTATGTCCGTATGTCCGTATGTCTTAGTTTGGGGGAAACGTGATTTTCTCGGCTCCTATAAAAGATAAAAGGCTGAAATTTTTTGACAACATTCCCATTATTAAGGAGCACAATTAACTATTAAACATCAATGGCGGTTGGACCGCTTTTTAGCAGGTTTTAGGCTATTTTTGTATTTTTCACATTTTTGTCCTTTTCTTTGGTGTTTATGGTCCGATTTCCAAATTTTTATTCAGTTATAGTATCAAAATTAAGTTTCCTGTCTTTTCAATAAAACAATTATGACAGTCAGACTGCCTTTAAGCAGGTTTTAGGCTATTTTTGTATTTTTCACATTTTTCTCCATACTTTTGGTGTTTATGGTTCGATTTCCAAAGTTTTTCAGTTATAGATATCAAAATTTAATTTCCTGTTGTTTCAAGAAAACATCAATGGCGGTCAGACTGCCTTTTTGCAGGTTTTTGGCTATTTTCATATTTTTCACATTTTTCCTCACATCTTTGGTGTTTATGGTCCGATTTTTAAAATTTTTGTAGTTAAAAATATCAAAATTAAATTTTCCGTTGTTTTGAGCATCCATTTACTTTGACTGACAGTCTGTTAGTCATAGTACTGAAATATAAATATCAAGAAATTAAAAACAAATGTTAAAAAGGTTTCGTGATTTTTTCCTAATATACATGCTTTTGACAACTAATCTTTAAATTCTTATACATATTTTTTCTGCTTCGCTACTAATGGATGTTGTCATCCTTGTTTTTTTTTACGAATTTCACCTTAACTTTTTTTATCATCTCTTGGGGCAAAGCCCCTAGAGACTAGGGGCGAAGCCGCTAGTATATTTATATTCTACTTGTTCAGTTCTGATACGATTAATGTTTGTTTGTCCAACCGTTTCATAGATTCGCTTTTATGGATGTTATCATCCTTATTCTAAAAGTTGTTATTCTTTTTATAATGCAATATGTAATAGATACTATAAAATGATAAAATGTTTCAGTTAAGTAACAATTATTATCGAGGCTGGCCACCTGTAGTCGAATATGATCACGGCTTCACATCTTATTTTTGGTAAATCCCTACGATATGCAGCTGTTTGCCAAAACAATTAAATTCCGCTAGGCGGTGCTAGCTATATTTATGTTTTTTGGCGATTTCTCTTGGTAGGGTGTTGGTACCTTCCCCAAAAATAGCAATAAACCTTCCCAGGACCCATGAGAAGCTACATTGTAAAGGAAAGCCATATCAGTTCAGCTGTTAGCGAGATCCTTCGGTACAGACACATATCTAGGATATTATATGGAAATCTAGTTTAGCTCCGCTGCATCCGAAGCCGCAATAACGAGCCGCCTATTTATTAGAAATCACAGCTTCTGCCAGCCGCTTAACCCAAAGCGGTTGACCAGCCATACTTACTATGTTTGAACAAATAAATTATGAAAAGGAAATATAATATTGATCAAACAATGGATAAAAGGTTTCTAAAACAAATATTAAAGTATATCATTATTATAATATGTTATTATCAAAGTGTTTTATCATTAGATTTATATCAATTTAAGTTGTGACACCTTTATTTAAAAATATTTATACTGTTAATCTATTGCTTGATAATTAATAACAAGTCAAGGATCGATTTCTTCTCTCTCTAAAATCAGAGTCAAAAAGCCACCAATTTAAATTAAAAACAAGAATGTCAACATCCATAAAGCGACGCTCAGGAAATCAGACTGCCGTACATTCATGCAGTAACAACGCATTGAATGGTCAACATTATTCAAAGCTTTTAATGAAAATTGCTTCATAAGACGATTTGGCACAATATTATAAGCGAATCAAATCTATAATAGTATCTAAATATGTAAGAATGTCGTTCAAGTTTATACGTTTAGACTTTTAAGTAATGTTTAATATTAGATACATCGATACTCTATATTTATAAATGTTCGCTTGTCTGGCCATCTGATTGGTTAAGCCTGAAGCGCTGGAAAGTGTCATGTGTGACGTCATAAAAATGCGTCTAAAGTAGAGGGATGAGAGGAGAAGTGGAAAAGGAAAGCCCTAAAAAAATGATGGATTTAGACGTATTTTTATAACGTCAAACATGACTCTTTCCAGTGCTTCCTTAAGATTTACTATTATGGATTTTGTCATTCTTGTTTTTAGAAAACTAATAGAATCTAACAATTGAGATGTTTATATTTTTCTCTCAGACGGAAAGAATGCCGACAACCGTAACTAGCTATATGTAATAAACTAAAATGAAAATTAAAGAAATTGATTACTGATATTTTTTGATGAAATCGCAATATTTTGGGAAATTGATTAAATAAGATAATTTTTCATTACATAATATTTTCCCTTTCCAAACACACACACACACACACACACACACACACAAACACATACACAGTACACACACACACAAACACATACACACACACACACACATCTACACAGACAAGTATGTCCAAATTAGAAGCACAGCAATAATAAGCTTAAATTAAAAATGATATTTTATTAAAAAATTTCATTATAAATTTGTATACTAAGTAGATATAGTTTTAAATGTTATATAGCAAAATAGAATGTGTGTATGTGTTATGCGGTTCAAATTAAATTAAGATGTAAACATAAAGATATATTTAAACTAATTTACTATAATAAAGTAAGGGATATACGGAAAATCTTAGTTATAGAGTACTTTTACTACTAAAAAATCAACATGTTTAAAAGGGTCGTACAAACATTCTGGTAATGATTATAGAGTTGCTACGATTTCTAAATCGTACTTAACTACTGCAGAAATCACCATGCAAAGTTTGAAATCGATAGGATAAATATAACATGCCTAAATTAACGAAAAAAGCTATCCTTTCCGATCCTAATTATAGAAATGCTTCGCTTTAAAAATACTTACACAGAATTACACACTCACGCACACACACACACCCACATTACACATAACACAAACACCTGCAAAATTTCCCAATATTTTTACAATAATTCATCTAAAACTTTTATCTTGTCCGCTCCTTATTATCAAAATAAAGTAGTTTCATAACTGTTTGTAATAATCCTCTTTTGTAGCGCAGCTACTTATTAGGTGTATTTGTACGTCTTCCAAAAGATTCGACTCAATTGATGATTTGCTTGCCATGCCGACCATCTAACATTTTTTTTTTGTCGCAACGTATTATAACTACATTTCCGCGAACAAGAACTTTTTTTGGTGTTATTTATTTTGCAGACTGTAAAATCTAGTATCAATAATCACTTTAGATAGAATATAAAATGTAGGTCTTAGGTAAAGGCGTATTTTCCAGAAATAAGGTGTAACCAACAAGCGAAATTAATCTAAAATGTAGAGGGCGTCAATTCTACTATGTGTTGCCCCCCAAAGGCAGCTGAAAAATGCGTACAAGTCCGTGATTTTTTCCAAACCAATTTCGTTGTTGGTATAAGCTGTGTATCTTCTCTATCAGAAGAAACCCTGAAACCAAATATAAGAGCGCATTTTGATTTGTAAAACTTTACTAAATTCTCTTTGTTTATTATGGATAAAAGTTATCATCAACCCACCTCCACTTACCTCATCAAAGTAAATATTGCTCAGGGAAAAGGGGATTTAGCACCTGCACCCGATATTTGTCTCAGGGAAGAATAAAAAGGGCTAAAATTTTTATTGTGTTGCTCAAAAGCAAAGTAAAAAAAAGAATTATGCAAAGTATTTTTTTCTTCTTATTCTTCATATAAAATCTTTATTTTGTCCCTGATATTGCGTAGTTTCAGTAATATAGGATAAATAATTTAATAAAATTTACAATTAAAACTTTGTATTTTTAAAATTTTGTAGTGCTAGACTTTCATCAGCAACAAAATAGCGCAAACAAAATTTGAATTGGAATAATGAATCTACAAAACTTATGTTCTTCGATTATAACATTATGTGACAGCTATGGTATTATCAATTTCAGAGACATATTAGGCACTTTTTATATTTTAATAAATTTTTCTATGCAAGCCTAGAAGTTAGGGTTTCCTTAGATAGATATAATATGTAATTCTATGATCTTTTTAGAATTTGTCCCATTGACTTTTAGTTAAAATATACTTTAAACAGTTAAATAGGAGTCAAAAAGTAGTTTCTATTAGATGAAAAATGTCATTATTTTATTTTAACTAATAGCAATTTTTTTCCTTTGTTTATTATCTCCCCTTTATCCTTGTTAATAACACAGATTTGTTTGTTTAATATATTTGTGGTAAATACAATTTATACATATGCACAATTTATTTTATTCAGGGTGACTTACAAAAACAGATTTTATTTCTATACTAGTAGTAGGATGTCAGTCTGTCTTATTATCTGTTTTAACAGATTTACTGGCGCTTTCAAACAAAGTATCTTGTTGAGCAATGAACCTCCCACCCCTAATTTTAAATAAGATTAAAATTTAAGTTAAATGGGAGTAGTTTGTTCATAGCTTTTGGTCAGGTTAGGATAGGTTTTAAGGGACATTGCGTAAGGTTAGAGTTAGTGCCCCACCCCCCTTACAATTATTCTAATTTATTCTAAAATTGAGTAGGGGAGGGTAGAAATGGGTTATTAAAGATTAGTGAAAAAGAATATCTAGCAATGCAAAAAAGCTTAAAAGAAACATTCAAGTAAAGCATCTATAATTTGTATTTTTTTTTAAGGTTTGCATGTCCATTAAATTAAAACCATATAAATAGGTTTTATCAAAACATTTTTAAGACTCCTCCCTTTAGATTTGTTTATTTCTAATAAATGTGTAGCTAATAGTTTTTATACATTTGTGTTGAATATTTATTTTCATAATAACAAGGATGAAAAAATCTATAGAAGACAAACGAACATTATCAATTATAAAATATCGGAAGTATCGTTTGTTTGAACAGAAAAAACTGGGTATTACTCTAATACTTCCCTCCCCCCCCCCCCACTGGCCACTCTCCCTCGAGCATGGGTGTTAGGGAGTAACCATTAGAGGATTAACTTTAAAACCTCTGACTGAAAGGGTGGTCCTTATTAAAAGGAATTTTCCTTTGAATCTTATTTCAGAAAAAGTAACCTTAATTAAATGAATTTTCTGACAACCCCAAACTGCTTAGATAACCCTTGATAATAATGATTATCGTATACCCTCCTCCCCACATTAAGTAATTTTATTAAGGGCAGCTTCTCCAATCCCTCCCCCCTCAAGATTTACTTAAATTCAAGGGATTTCCACCCCCCCCCCCCCCTCCCTTCAATAAATAATCAAGGGGGGGGGGCTGTCTTTACCTCCATCAGGGAAAAACTCAAAGAAGATATCTCAACCCCCTCTAGGAGTAACCTCTCCCATTCACAATAATTATATAGGGAAGTGTCCACCCCAGGAGTAACCCCGATTAAGGGGAGTGTCCCTTAATTTTCAATTCCTCACCTAATCCATCATTATTATAGCTAGAGCGTATAGACCAAAAATTTGGTGTTGTAAGAAAATTGTCAAAATACCAATTAAAAAGTTGATAGACTTCAAAATAAAAATGTAGAGCAGGCAAAATTTTTAACATATACTATTGTAAACATTTAAAATCTTGTATAAGTAATAGAATCTGTTTTTATCAAACTCCAAGCAAAAGTTTCAAGATTAAATGGGCAGAGCAAAGTTCTGTACCCTTAACTTTTGCTATAAAAATTGTTATCTATGTATTTTTTTAATTAAGTTTGGTGTCGACGATTTTCTCTGAAAACCCACAAGGTTATGCCTCATACAGTTCACAGCAACAAGGAAGTTGATAAGTAGCATTACATTGTTTGTTTTAAAAATAGTTTAATTTTGTTTTAATGAAAAATAAAAATAAAATTACAAACTTGTTATTATGCATGAGATTTAAGAAGCAGAAGAACGACCGAATAGACGACATACACTTATTATAGGATAGCTTCGCTGAAAATCAAAACCATTTTTATAATGGGCCAAACTATTACCACACCCAATACCACCCTGCTCTAGAATTTGGAGTTATTACACGGCTCACTTGTTACTACAGGATATAATTAAACAAATCTGCTATTTCCGTAAGAATTTTAGATCATATTTTGCACACTACAAATGTGTTCCTTAATTATTTCCATCATTTTTAGAATAAATAGCAATTTATCAACTATTAGCATAGCAATTCATTCAGTAAAGCATTAATCTATTACACATATTGCATTAACAGTTTTTTTTCAATTAGGCAGTTAACTAAAACCTATGACATTGCTTTTACAAATGACAAAAACAGCTAACTAAAGGCTAATCTAAGCTCTTTGATTACACAACTCTTATCTCAACTAAAGCATACAACTACTTTTGTAACAAATTTAGCTACTCTATAACTAGATCAAATAACTGTCTGCACATAAACCACAGTTAGGTAAAATTGTTTATTGTATTTCAGTAGTAAAGTATAAACACCAAGAGCCAACCAGCTATTATAATTAAAGATGCAAATCCTTTACTAAGATGGGAAATCCTAGAAATTTGGAGATAATAAAGATTTTTGATATTTTACATATTGTTTATTTATAACACATCTACTGTATATCTAATGTATGCCGTCGGTACGTCAAATAAAGTTGCATAGTATGTTTTGAGAGAGAGAGAGGTACTAACAGAGAAAGGTGGTAAAGTGGCTAATCCTATAAAATTCCTTAGGCTAGCCTAGAAGTAAGGTTTCCTAAGACATAATCTTTTATACCAATTCAAGGCAAAAAGAATCACAAACTATAAAGGTTAGCCCAGCACATTTTACAGGATTTGGCCCAAACAGAAAATTCAATAAAAAGATGGAAACATGAAGAATAAATATTATTCTATTACATAAAGAAGTGAGGTTTTTTGTCTGAAGCTTGAGATGTCACTAACTACTGAACTGATTAGGTTCTCTTTTATATATGTAAGTTTGACATAGGTCCTGTGATGGTTTTGGCATATTTTTTTAGCTTTTCCCTTTGATTCGTACACAGAGCTACTTGATGCTAGGGATGCAGCCGCTAGTATGTTATATGGAAGTAATCCAAATAAAAATCTGACTAGGCTAGGTGGCCGAGCATTGCGGGTAGGCAGGCAAGGGGGGGGGCGGGGGGGGGGGGGGGTGGTTACTCAAATTTTCAAAATTGAAAAAATAATTTCTAAGAGGATATTACCAAAAATCTAAACTTAAGACAACTAATTTAATGAGTAGAACAAATAAATAAGATGAATTAAAGATTGTATTAATTAATCATGCATCAATTAACGTTTTTTAAAACTTCAAGTAAATAAACAAGAAAGCGTAAATTTAGCTTAGACGGACGTATGGACAGACATATGGATTTTAAAGCAGCGCTCTATTACAAGAAAAGGTGTAAGATATACAAATGAAAAGGGTTAAAACAAGAGAACACAAAAAAGAACTATTGCATGTCAAAGAAATGTAAATTTAAGTAAGACAAGTGCTACTATTTTCAGAGAGAAGGGGATGGATCAATTGCAATATTTATCTGTCATTATATAATATAAAAATCTTTGAGTAAAACTGATAACAAAATGAACAATATGTATAATTCTTTAAACATGGTTAAATTTATATAGTACATTATTTGAATAGAAAAGGCTTGGTTTTTAATCCATTAGTCTATCCCTTTTCCTCCATGTCTCCTATGCATGTGCAAATTAATATTAACCTACCTTTTTCTTATTTATAAATATTGTATCTTCTACTGGCATATTCCTATTTCTCTGACTATGTAAGTAGGTACTAATATATATTTCCACTTTTTAATTACAGCCAATTTATATAACAACTGCCACGTAATATATCCTTTAAATACTGCCATATTTTATTAAATAGCTAAATTATAATATATATAAGACAATGGAGAAATTATCTACATTCAAAAGATGTTAAACAAAATTATTTCTTCTGTGGATTATTTTATAGGTTGAAAATTGGACTTTACTAGCTTACAACCAACTAATCTCAAATTAATAAAAAGTACCCAAAAATATTGTGCCAACTACTAAGAAAAGGTAGTTATAAAACTTTGGGTACCAGACCTAAAACCATCAAAGAACCTATGTGAAGCTTTGCTAAAATAGAGAACTTCATCAATTAATTAGTTATTGAAATATTATTATTCAGACAAAAAACCTTACTACTTTATATCAGAGTATTAAAATTTAATTCTTCTTGTAGGTCTGAAAGAACTACATCAGTTTATGGTCCCGGCATAGTCAAAGTATAATTATGAAAACATAAGTTAACATTTTTACAATCCAATTTTTTTATATATTGAAGAAAATATACTCTACAATTTGCTCTTTTGAAAAAGAACTGTCTGTTCGTCCTTACGTCTGGAGCATAAATATTCCAAAACTGCACGTTTGATTGCACTTTCCTTTTGCTCATAAGCAAAGTAACCATAATGCAAAATTTAATCACGGATCTATTGGGATAAGACAATTACCGATAAATTGATGTACATCCCCATTGATGATACACTTAAAGAATTAACCATTGAAAATTCCGTAAAAATCGCCAAAGTTGTTGAGCCATCAAAAAAAGCGAAACTTTAGGGACTAGTGTAATAAACAGCCCAATGCCCCCTCCCTCACTGGATTTTATCATCCTTGTTGCTTATATGGCCTGTTGAATAAAATTAGCGGCTAATTATTTTTACCCTGTATAGAACATGTAATAAAGGTGTTGTAATTAAGGAGCTTGAGAAAAAGATTTTAATTCATGATTAGGAAAAAAGGCCAGTGATGTGGTGCCTGGATAATTTTATTTTATAGGTGACCAAGAAGAGTTTATACGTAGATTTTGTGTAGCATTGTTTTTATAAATGGGATAGCATTCTTTGCAGTGAAGACGCTAAAAGTCGCTCAAAAAATTTCTGAATTCATAAAAATGAGGGATGAGGACTGGAGGAGTGGGAAAGAAAACCCTAAAAAAGAGATGGATAATCCCTCATTTTTATGACGTCACATTGATCGACTTTCAGCGTCTTATGTTCAGTCGACCCACCAGGATAGTAGTGATATTTCAATCGAGCTGGCGGTTAGCAAGATCTTTACCTGTTCAAACTTCTTTCTACTTTATATTTTGGATGGGAAAAGCTAATGATTTACATTGTCCATTTGTCAATCTATTTTTTTGTGCTTCGCTACTTGTCGATATTGTAATATTCTTTTATGTCTCTACGCTTCACTACTTACATTTACTTAATGTGTTAAAGTCCTAATAGTCAAAGCCACAGCTCCGCTTTACTACCAAAAAAAATCCAGTGAAGCTTTAATTGATAATTTGTGCACTGATCATAAAAATCAGAGACAGGGTCAGATATCCGTAAATTTTTGTTGGGAAAAAAACGTGTCTATAAAAAATAACAAAAAAAGACGTCATACAATACAATGACCAATGATAGACACTATAAAAAGCTTTAAAAATTCTTCTCTCTACGGAATTATATCACCAACAGGGGATTGGGTGTGCCATGGATAAGGCTGGCAATTTATTGAATCGCTTTAAAATGGAACAAATTTGCCTCGTATTTACAACTATGAAATATCTACATAACGCTTTTATTATAATTACATTAATATATAATATTCTTATAATATGCACAAACATAAAATAATACTTGACGTCTACCTAACCCTTTCTTTGCAAAAAAAAAATTAATATATATTTTATCCAAAAGTAGTTTCTGTCTTAAAGATTAGGATTATTTAATTTTTACCTAAATTTTATGCTTGTTAGTAATTATGTAAAATAATTTATATATAACACTTTAAATTCATGTAATTTTATGGGAAAATTGATAATTTAAAAAGAAACCCTTTAATTTGTTGATTTTTAAAGCGAAGCTCTTCTATATGTAGTTAGGGTCAGTCCGTCTGTACGTCCAGAATAGTTAGCTCTTTTCGTTAATTTAGACATGTTAAAATTGAATTATAGATTTCAAACTTTGCATGATGATTTCTATAACAGTTAGGTAAGATATAGGAAGCGTAGCAAGTCTATTATTGTTAAAATAAAGTGTGTACGTCTATTTACAACATTTTGATTTTAACAATTTTTTTATGTGATACAATTATCCTGTTCATCTTATTTTTGGAATACTTTGGACATCAAAATACATTGTTATCAGCGGAGCCTGTAATTAAGTCTTAAAATTGTAAGTATGTCCTTAAACAGTATCCTGTATTTAAGCAGTTTTGCAACAAAGTCTTACAAGTTTGATTGGAATTTACAAATTTATATTCTGCTTTTTCAGCTCTAACACTTTACAAGTGTTAATGTTCGTTTGTCCTACCGTATCAGAGATTTTTCATTTATGGATGTTGTCATCCTTGTTTTGATAAACTTTTAAGGTATAAACTATCTGCTGCTCCCCTTGCATCTTGTGACTCTATATTCGAATTGGTGGCAGAAAAATAGTTCAAAGTTATCCCACGATTTAAATCTTAAAGCAAAATAAACTAAAATCAAATTATACTAGAGAGTATGTAAAGGTTTCAGGTTCAGTGGTTACAAGATCTTTTCTGACAAAAAACCTTATCACCTTGTATAACAAGATTGAATAGGATCAATGAGAACACAACATATGAACAATCCGACTACATTAATGGTTGTAAGATTTACACATTTAAAAAGGATAGTTATTTATAATTTTATCCTTGTAATGAGTCTGTTACAAATAATTGGATTTCTTATCCCTGTCCCTGATTTGACAAAGGTGAAGGGATGTAATTATCAACTCCTGTATTGAATTGAATCAATCAATGAAAAATAAATTATTTTGGATCAAAATTGCAAAACAGTATAATTAGACGGTTTACTCTTATTTTACCAATTCGTAATACACAATTTTTTAAATAGAATTAGAAGTTAAGAATAAAATAATTTTACGTACATTTATGTTATTAAATTACACTTACAAGTTTTTGCGCAATAAACTTTATTCTTTGAGCAGCTTATAAAGCTTTTAAAAAAATGACGTCATACAATACAAATGACCAATGATAGGCCAGTATACATTTTACCATTAGTTGATATAAATCAATACTGGCCTATCATTGGTTATTTGTATTGTATGAAGTTATCTTTTATAGGCACTGTAAGCTTCTTCTTTATTCTTATTTTAAAACAATCTCTTTCATTTTAAAGTTTGTCTATGGGATGGACAATAAATTGATGTGCAACATAATTACGATGAACAAAATTATACCCTTTCTAGTATAAAATATTGGTAGAAAAGTTTAGACACTCCTAATTTGTACAAACCAATTCCGATTAAACAGCACTTCTTCAGTACAACAAAATATAATAGTATATTTTAGTAAAGTTATTGTAAATCCATTTGTCTCTCACAATTATAGATAATTTCATTTTATAAAAGTGTATATTTACATTTATAAAATTCATATTTATCAGGAAAATGAATTTATATTTTAGCTGTCATTAAAAGGAACCTCTTTATTTGTGATAATTCCTCATTTAACAATACCTAATAATTTTTGATTAAAAAAAATACAGGGGAGATAAAGGATTGTCTTATATTTTTAAAGAATACCTGTGGGATGCAGAAAATAACACGAAATGTTTTCATTTTTGACTCTAAAAAAATTGAAGCTTATTCATATTTATTGAAAAAATTTGTCTTCTATGATTCGAATTAAAATTGAACTGAAAGACTTTCCTTTAAAGCCAGCAGTAGTGAGCCCACCGCCGGAAGGAAGGAGGTCTCTCTAAATCAATGGAATAGATAATATATATGCTTAAGTTTTAAAATTGTATATAATGAAAAGGTCTCGGGTTTCTCATACATAATTCTAGCCTACATAGTAGAGGGTTTCACAATTATTTGAAATAGTTGCACATAGAGGTAGACTTGACTTACACATTCTACACTAGATGAAAGGAACCACGACAAACATAAAAATTCTGAGATAAATCTTACCTGAAAAATCACCCATTGAGTTCTAATAGTTTTTTGTTTAAAAGTGAAAAAGGTACTAAAAAGTTAAACAAAAAAACGATCTAGACATCTGGCTTTATCAGAAGCTGATAAAATAGCTGTAGGGGAGGGGTCAGAGGGCATTCAACGCCCCATTTTCCCAAAAGTGATCGGATAGGCGAAAAGGTTTAGGATTAATACACAATAATATTATTACTTATGTTGTATCAACCCATATTATAAAATGCTTAGAAGTTCCTAATAGAAATACTGAATAGTGACAAAATTAACATTTTCATGAACAAAAATTAAAAAAGGCCTTTTGTTTTGAAACACTCTATTACACAAGTTTGGGGACAGAACGGCAGGAGAATTTATAGGTAGGCCATCAGACAAACATTAGACTTGGATTTACCTATGATTAATTTGTTTAATTGAATTTCTTTATATTAAGAGCCAGCCTTTTAGAAAAACTCACTATTTAGTTATTCTGTTTAAAGAATATCATATTTTTAAATATAAAACATAGAAAAATGTTTTGCTAATTATTCACATTATTATTTTTGTTAAAATTAGGTCTTCACATCACTTCTTTAATGAAAACCAATGCTTATTTTTCCTTATATTAGATAAAATAAGGTTTAGTTTAATTCATTGATTTTCCCATAGCCATACACTAGAGGACATCCTGAAGAAACCCCTTATTTCAAATTTGCTTCTTTTCATTGAAAATTTATCAAAATTATTGGGAGGTAGGCTTCATATCCATAGATTAGGGTGATTCAAATTTTAAAAAAAGTTTATTTTAGGTTTATTTTAAAAGAATCAAACTAATTGTCTTAGAAAGACTTTTTAACCACGAATTCTAATCTTATGAAGGGTTTTATTTGTTTATTATTCATTGCGGGTGTATAATAATCTAATGTTCATTATCTTTTAACCCTTAAGATCCATGATTATACCCAGAAACATTTCACGATTCAAATTAAATGATATCTTCGAAACCGATTAATATCCACTAGATTAGAACCAGTTCTCAGCCATAATAAAAAATCATATATAGCATCGTATTACAGCCAATTTATTTATGAATATTAAAATAAAAATCATGACAAAATTTTCATTTTAATATTCGCGGAGAGCTGTCTATTATACTATGCTATAAATAATTATTCCAGTAGAACAATCTTTGTGTATATGAGTGTGTGTGTGTATGTGTATGTTTAAATGATTATTTGTGTGTGTGTGATGTAAATGACACTAATTGGAATCTATTTGACTTGATTGACCGTGGAGCGATGCTGGGTGGGACCAACTGACCACGAGGGTGGGGATTGTACCAAGGATATTTGTTGGGGTTGATGATCCATATTAGGTTGCCAGATTGGCCATTGGTGTAGAGGTTGACCCAAGGTTTTTTATTGGGCTTTTGTTTTAGACTATAAAAAGATGATGGGTCAGCATACATTACCTCGTGACTGGGAATAAAATCAAGGTTGCATATTTGTTTTTATCTATGTTGTTAAATAAAAATAAAAGTATTGACCAAGAAATAAGAAAGTAGGGATTATATAATTTTATTAAGAAACACACAATAAATTATGATAACTATTTGTATTTTAATCATTAATCTTGAAAGTGATATTTAGCCTACAAAAAATATTGCGTTAATGTACCAACCTTAATAGAAAATCTTGAAGCAAGGGACATTTGACCAAGAAACAATTAGTAAGAAAGAGTAAATTAGAGGTGTAAATATATGGATAACTTGTGTTGGAGGGGATATTTCATACATTGATGTGGGTCATAATTGTCGTGGGGAGATAACAAGGTCAAAATTATTATGAATTTATCCAGTACAGTTTCTTACTTTCAGAATTTGTTGCAACAGGGCTAGGCAGCCGATTATTATCTGCCGCCAATGTTAGAGACTAAGGGTTGCAGATGATTAAAAATCTGCACAGGGAAATAATTACAATTGTCGAGTAGTTAAATGCAATAAAAATAGTAAAGTATTATGTAACAGAATAAATAAAGGAGTATAACTTATAGGTTACAAACAAACATTCAAAATTTTGTATTTGCTTTGCTTTGCATCTTTATACAAAAATAGGAATAGGAAAAATATTTTTCATTATATATAAATTAAAATAAAACTTAATGAAACAATTAGTAAAACTAAAACTTAAAACTTTCCATAAAATCTAATGCAAATAAGACAAACAAATTTTGTGAAATCATTTGAACAAATAAAAATAAAATATTTCCACTTGAAAACATTTGACAAACAAACATAAAAAAATTGAAAAGAACTCTCATAAAAGGAACTTAGTGTTTTTAAACTTATAAAACTAACAATAGAGTAGCTGCTTTACTTAATTACTTCATTAGGATTCTCAAATTATTCTAAAAACCAATAAAAGGACTATATTTAATATGATTTCACGACTGTTAGATTTTTCAATTTTCTGAATACGACAACAAAAGACCCACAACATATGTTTTATTATCTTGAAAGTGTTAGATGATAAATTTGGGTTTCTTTTTATGTTGTACTACATAAAGTTGCTAAAACATAATTCAAATTATCTTTTATGTTTTATTCAAGCATTTGTTATGGTTCAATCTATTTATAGTTATACCAATAAAATTATACATTAACAATTGCTGGTAGACTATATAGAGTACCTTTTTAAAAACAAACACAAAGACAGACATTCCTTTTCTTGAAGGGAAAATAAAAACTAATTATTATTCTGAACCGCTAGCAGGATAGAGAGAGAGAGCATAAAAATAAAAATTCAACTAATTGATATGTCTTCTAATTGACAATAAACATTAGAATAAAATATTTTTAGAGGTTTCTCCCAGGGAATATTAATCAGGGCTAAAGGGAGGTGTACCCTGTAAATTTTTATGCCGAATATTTAACATATAGAGAAAATGTTTATTGTGGACGTATTACAAAGAAGATAAAGTATAGAATAGAATCCAGGTAGAAGATTCTGCCTGGCTAGCCTGAAGTAAAATTGGAACTTTTGAAAGACCAAAACGGGTACAAGGCTGTTAGTAAATAACATGATTTTAGTAATTATTCAGAAAAAATATTCAAAATAAATTTCTTTTCCAATGATTTACTAAAAGCCATGTAGCCAAGAATCCAGCTTCCTCTTCCCTATTCACAATGGATTAAAAATGAATTTAATGTGCATAGTAAGCCTTAAAAAATAATTATGTAAGAAAATTTACAAAAAAAATATTGGTCTCAGTATTTATATTATAAAACTAGGTTGCACTCTTATGTTTCTTATATTAGATGTTGATACAAATTAAACTTTTCTAGTTTTGTCCAACTAGTCATTGTGATTTGTACTTTATCATTATTGTCTTTACTGCGCAAGTCAAAGATTCCTTCAAATTTCCCAGAAATATTTAGGGTTTTCATTTCTATTCCTCCTTATTCTATGACGTATTATCGCTATTCTTTAATAAGAGCTAATTCGCTTTTGATACTTACTGCTTACTATAATATAACGCTACTTTAATAATGACATGAATGCACACAAATATAGAAAAAAAAAGAATTTAACTTACCCCATTTTGCATTTAAATATTTTCAAGCTACAAAAAAACAGAAATTTTTATGATATATGAATTGGAGAAATAATCTTTATCTTTCATTGAGTTGTCCATGTATTTATCAGTATTAATACATATTTGTAGGAATGTATGAATTAGGAGATAGATATTAAAAAACAAGGCTGTATTTGGAAAATGCAAACTAACCTATTGCAAAAAGTAGTAGTCTGAAGCTTAAGATCTCAATATCAACAACCACTGAACTGATAATGTTATCTATTTTAAGTAAGCTTAAGTAAGGTTCTGTGATGATTTTAGGCTATTTCATTTTAAGATTTTAATCTTGGAATGGTCTTTAGCTTTTTTCTAGCCCCTGTACCTCTTTGTATTTAGACTTTAGATTTAGGGGCGTAGCCGCTAGTATATTTATATTGTGTCATTAATTTTTAAAAACTCTAAATTTATTAAAGATGAAACCAGTCGATAATCATTAATATTGTTTGCTAGTTATTTCTTCAATTACTCATTCCTTGTCCCTAGAGGAGCAATTCTGATTATGAGTTCTTGTTCTCAGAAGCCTTGCTTCCGTTCTTATTTCCCTTTCCGGTTCTAGAAAGATGCAGCCAGCCTCTAGCAGCAGCCACCAGTCAGCCAGCCCCCCGAAGGGAATCAATAGAGAGAGAAAAAGATGGATTTTTTGTATGGCACAAAACGTATGGATGAAAAATAACTGGAGCAGTTGTTTTATAGTTAGATTTCCTTGGATTCTGATTTTATATGAGACTTTGACCAATTGTTAACCTTTACTTCCAATAGCAAATTTGGGAAGTTTTTATCAATATTATTTATTATAATTATTAAAAAGCACACGTACTATCAAAGAAAGTTTCACTTGGCCATTAATCTTCTTGGTTTATATTTGATTTTGCAGGTTGAAAAATTACTGGAAAAAGCATGCCCTGATACAGGTGGATATTTTACCAAGCATTTTTAAAAATACATTTTTAGTAAGCAAAAAGTGGAATTTTCTGTTTTCTGAGATAATTAGATTTAGAAATTATGAAATAAAATGAATAAAACAAAATGATTTCAAGGAATTATATTTTTAAACCAACTGAGAAAATGTGATCCTATTCTTAACTTGTCTATCAGATTGGGTAGGTTAGAGGAAACATGCTTCAATACTCAAAAATAACAAAAATAAATGAGTTCTTTATCGAGAGATTGGAAGATTAGTTTTTATTCAAGACACAAGAGTAATAATTAATTTTAGCTACAATACAAAAAGAATTTTCTACCTAATATTATATTTATTGCAAAATTCACTAATAAGTAATTATTTTAAAAATATTGTTTTGGACTTAATACAATAAATTATGGAATTTACATTTAAGATTTTAATTCCGTTAATAAACTTAACTGTAGACCTACAAGAGAAGATAATGAAAGAATACCTTTACAGACAAAAAGATTATGATATTTGCCATAATTCTATTTGATCATAAATAATCTACACAAAATATCTCAATATAGTTGAATTAGCAAATCTTTGGATATCATCAAAGCTTTTGATATATGTTCAAATTATTGAAGGATAACGAATAAAGTATGGTTTCAACAATATTTCATTATTAACAAAGATTTAGGGGGAGGGAAAGAGAGACTGAGAAAGATATAAAATTGGAGAGCGAAGAGGGAGTGAGTGAGATATATATATATATATATATATATAGAGAGAGAGAGAGAGAGAGAGGGGGGGAGAGAGAGAGACAGAGAGAAAGAGAGGGAGAGAGAGAGAGAGAGAGAGAGAGAGAGAGAGAGAGAGAGAGAGAGAGAGAGAGAGAGAGAGAGAGAGAGAGAGAGAGAGAGAGAGAAAGAGAGAAAGAGAAAGAGAGAAAGAAGGAGATTCGGAAGAGATAAAAGTGAAGAGCCGAAGAACCAAAGAGAGAGAAAGAGAGAAATAGGGGAGAGAAATGAGAGATAAAGAGATTGGAATTAAAGAGAGAGAGAGAAATTAAATGCTAGCATATGTTCAGATCCCAGCAGATTATTTCTTTAATGTCCTTCAAATACAAGATTTTACCATCTTTTCCCGTGTTACAATCCGCTTAAACTGCGGCTCAAAATCTATTAATACCTAGGGATGTTCCGAATTATCTTACACTACCAAAATAGCTATAAAACCTCCCAGGACCTATGAGAAGTTACCCCATAAAGGAAAACCATTTGGGTTCGGCGGTCAGCAAGATCCTTTGATAAAGACAATTTTTTTTTATAAGCAAGGTATTGAATGGGTTAAGTAAAAAACTTTTTATAGTACCTATAACTGGCCTGTCATTCGTAATTTAGTTTGTGTGTTGGCCTACCATTGGTCATTTGTATTGTATGACGTCATTTTTTTTATATGCTTTATAAACAACTTTTCAAGTAACAAACTTTATTAACACTACCCCTATTATATAAAAGTAAAATCTAAAGGTTTTAAAATTGTTTTTTTTTCTCAAAAGATTTAAATAGTTTTAAATCAAAAATTTACCACAACCCTAAAAAAGTTGTAAAATGTTCACCTGATAATTTTGATATTTTCAATCTAGGATTTAATTCTGAAAGGTTAGAAATAAACTGAGACCGGACTTTTAATGTTCCTTCTTTTATTAATTTGATGTTCATTGTAAAAAATGGTCATGTAAATAGTCTAAAATGATGATATGAAGCAATGAACAAATTTTATTTAATATCATTTTAAAGTTGACATAAAAACCAACAACATAACAATAAATTTAATAGCATTTGATCAATTTGGGCTTTTAAAAAATTAGTTGTTTTCTAACTTTAAAATAAAGTATCATTTTTTGTTAATATTCCCCTGCGTAAATTATTGGAACATTCTATGATATGTTTCTTATTAAATTAGCAGTGTGGTTTAAAAGTGAATATTAAATTAATATTTTGAAATTAAATATTTTTTTTCAGATCTTTATTAAGGATTGGATGTTCCTTACTTAAAGGAACATAGCAGGCGTCTGTTTGTTTTAAAGCAAAGCTTTTCTATTATAATATAAGGTCGGCCCTTCCATACTTCCGTCAATTTCAACATGTTAGAATTGTTAACAGATAAACGGCAAGTCCATTTAATACATGCTGATTTATATTTTTTGACATAAAATTTTGTATTGTATAATTATCCTATTCTTCTGATTTTGTGTTATTCCTAAACAGTATCCTGCATTTAAACAGATTTGCAATTTTGTTACGACTTGTACATTTATATTTTTCTTTTTAAGCCCTGACACTCTACCAATGCTAATGTTCGTTTGTCCTTGCGTTTCAGAGCTTCGCTTTTTTGGACATTGTCATTCTTGTTTTTATTTCAAAGTACTTTTTAACTAATCTACTATTTAAATTATAATATTTGACTGTCCTGCGATATAGCACATTACTAAAGTATTAATCATGTGGCCCACAATTGAGCTGAGTTTGCAAATATTAGACTAAATCATATAAATAATGATTTTTTTTAATCTTCGCCGATTAACAACATATTATTCTTGTTTATTGGATAAAAAACTAATTGACGAATTTCCCCCCAATATATAACTCTGGGAAAAACGTGAGTATAAATGTGTATCGAATAAAAAAGGAAACAAATAATATTGATGCGCACGTATATTACATACATTATATTTATTACTAATATATAACGCACATTTACTCTAATCTAGGACGTGGGATGGAGATTTTTTTCCAGATTTATTTAAGAAATTAGTAGAGCTCCTCGAAAAGTATCAGACTAGTTTGTTTGTCTGTCATCTTTCACCTGTTTCTTTTCAAAATCTAATTGTAGAGTTAAAATATTCCTTCCCCCCCCCCCTCCAAAAAAAAATATATATATACCATAAAAATGATTTTTAGAAGCTTTGTCCTTAATTCCCAAGTATCAATATTGTAAAAGATCATTTGTATCTAAATGTATGTTTTCTTGTTTATATTGTACGCTGGTAGCATAGCTACTCATAGTTTTTTACATTTTAAAATGAAGTCATTTTTCCATAATATTCGTAGGATTGAAAAAGTAAATCATAAATGTATAAGTCTAAACAAATTGTGTGTAAATCTGTTGCAAAAACTTTAGTACATAAAACTTGCATTTAAGCATATTAGGTCGTTCAATTAAAAGTTTACTTAAAGTTATATTAAAATCTGTGTAAGGTAATCTTTCAGAATTATTTATATCTATACTATTAACCAAACCTTTGACTGAAGAATGTCTAAATAAAAGAGTTTTCTTCATAGATTGATAAAATTATATCTGCACCTGATTGTTTTGTTCAATTGAATTGTTTTAGATAAGAAGTAGACATTTTTTCGATGCATATTTTTAAGTTTTTATCGCAAGTTTGTAAGTGTTTTTCTCCAATTTAGTGTCGCTTTAACGGTCTTTAACGGCCTTTATTCATAAGTAATATCACAAAGACAATTACCAGACATAAATTGCATGACCAACAGACCGACCCATAATACATACAGACTGTTTTTGCATTAAGACATATAGATTTTAGCCCCTCTTGAAATGGTACTTGCAGTAAATCTAAAATTATTATATTCTAGTACAACTATTATATTCTATTATAATAATTGTGATTTCTAAGATTTTGAACAAGGTTGTTATAACAGCAAGTTTTTTCTCTAGCTAGCTTGTTATTATGGTGTTATATTAGGGCTGTTAGATTATTTAGTAACCGTATTTATATTACTTACTGACCATTGTTGGTTACCTACATCAATTTTCCGCAGTTACACATATAGTCATAAGGTTGGCTGGGTAACTGCTACTTATTAATGTTACCTACATAAATAGAAATATGATCATATAATTAGCTGGGTATCATCTATACATTTTGGTTAGCTACATCAATTTTATACATTTACACATATAGTCATAAGGTTGGCTGGGTAACAGCTTTTTATTAATGACACCATAGCTAAATTAAATAATACATACACAATTTCATAAGATTAGCTGGGTATCATAAATACATTCTGATGATAGTCATAAGGTTGGCTGGGTAACTGCTACTTATTAATGTTACCTATATAAATAGAAACATGATCATATAATTAGCTGGGTATCATCTATACATTCTGGTTAGCTACATCAAATTTATACATTTACACATATAGTCATAAGGTTGGCTGGGTAACAGCTTTTTATTAATGACACCATAGCTAAATTAAATAATACATACACAATTTCATAAGATTAGCTGGGTATCATAAATACATTCTGATGATAGTCATAAGGTTGGCTGGGTAACTGCTACTTATTAATGTTACCTACATAAATAGAAATATGATCATATAATTAGCTGGGTATCATCTATACATTCTGGTCAGCTACATCAAATTTCTACAGTTACACATATAGTCATAATGTTGGCTAGGTTGCAGCTACTTTTCAATAATACAATAGTCACAATTACTTTGATACACTTCTAATCATAAGATTGGCTGGGACGTAGATATAAATTCTGGTTGCTACAACTATAGTAATGCATAGAAATATCGTAGAAAATAACAAAAAAAAAAAAATTAAATTACCTCCAAATATCATGACCAATTATTACCTGTTTACAGAACATAACATTTCCAAAATACCTAAATCAATGAATGGCTGTGTTGCCAGTAGTAAAAACTGAACTTTGACAGTTGGTACTGAGCTGAAGAAACCAAAAGGAAGCGTTGTCGTCGTTCCCGGTGGTCAAAACTTGAACCCCCCTTCATCCTGCCACCCATAATATACCCCCCTATTCCCATTTACTGTTAATGGATATTAATAGTTATGGGGCCCATTAAGGATGCATATGGTTGGAATCATTTCAATTGTTACTATTTTCAGTAGGGAGGTTGATGTCTATTCTCCTTTATTAAAAAGTAACTCCACTAAGAAAACAGTAAACTTTAGAAATTCTGACCAATCAGGGCTAGTTTTAAATGATCAGCCAATAAGAAGGTATTAAGTCTCCCCAAAAACATACAAAGCTGCATCAAAATGATCGCTCAATAAGAAAACTAAGAAATTCCTGAAAAAATCAGCATGTTACGTCATAAAAACAAGGGATTATCCATCTATTTTTAGGGATTTTCTTTCCCACTCCTAGTCTCCTTATCCCTCTTTTTTATTACGTCTGAATTTTTTTGAGGGATTTTTTTTGTCTTCGCCCAATAAGAGATTTAAAAATCAACCGAATTAATTCGAAAAAATATTGTAAAGACGACCTTTTATCTTTTTTGGCTATACCTTATTCTTGTTGAAAATATTAGGAGCCTAACTAACTTTTATCATGAAGATAGAGTCAACATAATCATCCCCCGGAATGATAAAGCTCGCCTCGTAGGATCATATATCTTTACAAATAATAATGATAATAATACCTTTATTGACCAGAAGTCAAGTTAATACACGGATAAACGGATATTAAAGTTTTATTGAAAAAAATATTTCAGCGTATCATAAAGTAGAATAAATATCTATCTACTTTAGTTAGAGGTATCTACACAGCAAAATTTAGATGCAGGTATTAGTCAGCACTTGAGATAACCTGATTTTTGTTGTTTGACTCGGCCGGTGAACAAACAGACGAATATCACCCAGATCTAGAGCAGCAGCGCAAATAAAGAGGACTTGTTTATATATTTCTTTCAAGTAAACTAGATTATTTAATGTTATTATTTTAATCCTATTTAGATATCAATCTATCCCTGACTTTTGAGTAAAGGGGGAAGTAAAGTGAATAATTTGGACTAATAATGGGACTAACAGATGCTTATTTATTTGTTATATAACATTATTTTATTATTCATTGCCACGTGATCTATTATCTATAGTTGGGATGTAACTTAAAGTTATTTGTGTACCTCTGAAATTGGTCACATTAAAATTGAAAAGCTGATGCATTTAAAAATTACTTTTCGATTTTATTGGATCCTGTTGGTTTTCCTAAGACATAGCATGTTTAATAACTTATTTTTATGGTCAAATATTTGGATTATGTTTTTTCTTTATCAAAGTTGATCAAATTCCTTGTTTTTCTAATTGATTTCTGCAAATTCTTCAATTAATCTGTGTTGTGTTGTGTTTTAAATGATTTATCCTTCTTACTAGAAAAATCATAGATAAATTAAACATGATAATATTACATAATACCATATTTATATATACATGTTAAAACATTATGTTATATTTTGATTTATATTGATATCTTATTTCTTTTTAAAAAGAATGGAGATCGGACGTTATCTAACAACTAAAATATTCTGTATTGTCCTTATATCCTTAAACAAAATCTATAAAATTAGTTACTAAACTGTAATTTAATCCAATGGAATTAAGTAGTTTTATGGTAAATTGCGCTAAAAGTAAAGTTTGGGAGAAAAAGTTATCCTCATTCCACCTTATAATGCATTCTTCTTTGCTTGCTTTTAGTATGTGTATTAATAATGATGGAAAAGTTTATATATATCTTTCATTGGTTAGAATTTTACCTATTACACATTTTCTAAAATTATATATTAGGCTTTTCATGAGAGTTTATTGTCAGCATTTAGGAGCTCTTAACCCCTACTCCACCCCTACTTTATTCCTGTAAAGAACCCTTTAGCTTCCCTTTGAATTGTGACAAGAACTTATAAATATAACACAATTTTTCTATTTCTTCATTATTAATTTGTAAAAGTAAGGCCTCAGGCACTAAACAGTTTTTCTTGAGGAGAAATCAGGGAGAAAGAGGACATTTGACTGCAAATTACACTGGTACCCAAAGTTTTATTACCAAGTAATCATATTTGTTGGCTAAATAATTTTCGTTTGGTTGTTTTCAAACTATTAGTTTCCAAATTTTTTAATTATCAATTATATTCTGTACACGGGTTATTTAGGTTATCATCATTGGGAGTGTGCATCAATTTATCTTTTATTGACCTATCCCTGAAGATCCCTGGGTGTAATATTGTTGTCCCCTGGCCGCGAGCAGGGAAACAGTATGAAGCAAATTTTTACCATTCATTTGACCAACCAATGGTCGTGGATAGAGATAATTCTATTGTTAAATTATTTGTACAAGGCAGTTATGTTAAATCTGATTTTTATAATTTCATTTAGAACAAATGGTTTTAGGTTGGGTTCTAGTGAGCTTAATTAAATTTCAAATAAGTTTAATAAATAATTAGGAGCATTTATTAATGGTAAATAAAATATGGAATAAACTAATACATATTGAGTTTTAAGTTCTAGAAAAAAAGAAACAATTAGGAGCTCTGTATTATAACGAAAACTTAGCAAGATCTTAAAGTACAAGTTAACATCAAAACGTTTTGAATTGGATGTATCATTTTTTAAATAAGTAATATATGTTTGTTCAGTTAAACGGATGGTGAATATTTTACTGAAACAAGTTTTTAAGTAAATATCTAATAAAATAAAATGCAAAATCTTTAGAAATATTATCAAACTATGTAATTTCAATTAAATTCATAACTTTTTATGGGTGATCATAAACCAAATTCATGTCCATGGTAATGACCAGGCATAATGTTGTTATGTAATGGACTTACGGACCAAATGAAACAATTAATTTGTCTTACACCACCTCCCCTGCCCGCACACACCTCTGCTGCCCACCTAGTTATTCCCAGGGATATAGTGGATATGGTATAATTATTTTGATTACTATTTTTAAAGACAGCTCTTTAAACCAAATTGCACTCTACATTGTTTCTTTAAACCTACATTAAACCATTAAAAAAATCTTCTAAATATGTGCAAAAAATTAAGGAATTAACAACTTTTTCAAGACTATTTATTTAATTTGATAAAAATACCCTTTGTTACTGCAAGCAAAAGTTTTGGTTAAAGGAATGTGAAATGTTTAAACATTTATCACCTTTGCAGGAAGGTTTGTTCCCAATCTAGTACTTTTTGCCCATAAATTTTTTTTTGATCATAGAAAGAAAACGAAGTAGCTGGTTTCGTCCTTATTTCACAGTAGCTTTTCTCCTATTTCTAGCCCTTGCGGGGCCTATTTCCTAACCAGGTGGGGCAATCATTATCATTTACCTAACCTATCAAAAGCTACTAAGAAAATAAGACGAAACCCTCTAATTCGTTTTATTTCCATAATCCTTTCCATGAATAAACAAACATTCTGTATGTCTTTGTTTGTATGTCTGTCTAGTTCTTGGACTACAAGTTATATTTGTTTGTACCTAATGTTTCATAATCACATTATTTAATGCGCTAGCTTAAAAACTAGCTTAAAAACTTTTGACACTTTTATTTAATCTTGGATAGTTCAAACGAGTTGTGTCTAAACTTTTCTATCAACCATTTTAGTATAAAGAAGGTAAAACTTAAAACTCCTGGTGTTTTTTATATTTTGGCTTGGATTAATGGTCTGAAGCTCCATACAGTTGATACCTTCTTGAAGATTTGTGCTATGGTAGTTTATAATGATATTACTACTTGCGTTGTCTCTGCCCCCCCCCCCTCCCTCAATATCTTGTTCTAGATAAAGATGCTCCAACAATACTGCAAATAAAATACAGCCCCTATTAAATTTTTGCTTATTTATAAATTACATAAAGTTTTTCCGCTATAAAAATGCATAATTTAAAATCTTAGATTCATAAAGTAATTTTAAAATTACAGGACAGTGAGATAAAGTGGTTGATATTAAAACATACCAACATATACTACTTTAAGAGTAGATTGCATACAATAGTGTATATAGTTGAATTTCTTATTGTTAACAATATAATTTTGTTGAGTTTCCATAACAGTGCAAATAATCTCACAACCGCTGACTACCAACAGACATACATATAGAACTTATAAAGTACCTTTGCAACTTAAAATACTAAAACTTTGCTATTATTTTTCTTGCTAAATTCTGTGGACAGATAGATAAAGTGGTTGTGTTTTGACACTAGCAAAGAGAATCTAAGATCAGATAAAATTCCAGAACAAGTCTAATCTGTATGCGCCACCCAGGTGGATTTGCCCACAAGATGCCCGTTTAAACCAACACAAAATTTACCATAAAAAGCAAAATGTTATTCTATCTTCCTAAATCGGTTTTACTAGCACTTTGATTTTGTAGAAAATTTCTTTTTAATGGTTTAATTTTTAAAGAAATTGTTGCAAATAAGAAACTATTAGTCATTACATGTACTTTATGTGTTGACCCAATGTGATTACCCAACAACCAGTAGGAAGTTGGGAACAAGGACGTCCAATCTTTTTAATTTTTTAGGGGGGGGGGGGGTAAAAACTCAAAATTCTTTATTTTGGGAGTACCCTAGGTACCCACAAATTTATTTGGGAGAGGGGGGATAATCAACCCTTTACCCCCCCACTTGGACAACATTGGAACTTGGAGAGCTTTTTTGAAAAGTAAAGCCATATTTGTTACATAGTTTAACGGTTTTCAATAAAGAAAAAACGCATTATATCTATAATATACAATACATTTGTTACTGTAAAGAAACATCTAAATTTTTTATTTGTGTGCAATATTTAAACAATAATACAGTTAGGGAGTTGAATCCATTTTTATAGAAGCAGAAATATAATCTATGATTATGGTTTGGACCCTCTAAAACTGTAATCTACCTTTCCACTTTCCCCTCTCTTGGTGAAGATATCTTCAACACCGATACGATTTTTGAAATGTAAGATTCTACTTTCCCTTCTCTTGGTGAAGATATCTTCAACGCCGATTCGATTTTTAAAATGTAAGATTCCACTTTCCCCTCTCTTGGTGAAGATATCTTCAACGCCGATACGATTTTTGAAATTTAAGATTTCACTTTTGCCTCTCTTGGTGAAGATATCTTCAACAAGAGAGACAAAAGTGGAATCTTATATTTCAAAAATCGTATCGGCGTTGAAGATATCTTCACCAAGAGAGGGGAAAGTGGAAGGGTAGATTACAGTTTTAGAGGGTCCAAACCATAATCATAGATTATATTTCTGCTTCTATAAAAATGGATTCAACTCCCTAACTGTAATATTTATTTCAATTACTCTTTTTTCTTTTTATTAGTACTTTTTTTGTTATTCATTTTATTACATAGACAATCAAGAATAACACAATTTGTATTGCAATTATCAATTTGTTATATAGGTTTCATGAAATTATATTTTCTGGTATTGGAATAAAGTTATAAAAATAATATATGTATATTATATCAAAAACTAATTTAAGCAGCAAAAAGTAAGTGACTCCTTTTCTTTTCCTGTTATGGTCATGATACAATTGTGTTTTGATTTCTTACTTAGTCAAATGCTTATGGCCAGTGAAAGGAATGGGTATTAATCCATTTTAATTTATTTCAATCATGTATTTTTTTGTGTGTATATGATGAACTTGCTTGCTTATGCTGTTAATAGAAAGATTTGTAGATTGGTCTACCTACACCTCGTCATACTAAAGTAGTTACAAATAGAAGCAACGTATGACAACTAACTGCAAAGTTAGGACTTTTTAAAAATGGTCGTGCAATCAATTGGCTGGCTTTATCTTATAGTTATTAGATTTTAACCTTAAACCTAGATATCACAGTGGTAGTAAATTATTATTTTTAAAATCATCAAATGCTTAAAATTAAACGAAATCGCTGAGCAAATGGTTCTTTCCCTGCTAATAATTTTCTATGCACAAATGGAGACTAGTTTTAACAACCTAGCTTCTCTAAAACTATATTCTATATAAGCCTTCAGCCAATGAAAAGTTTAAGGCAACTGAATCTATAATCATATTAAGCAATATTGAAAATTTAGAATGATGCATATGATTAAGCACATAGATTTTAATTCAAATCAATCATTTGGAATTTTAAAAAATGTTGTTAATATAACACAACTAAATCTAACTCAAATCTTTATAATATTAGAATAAAATTTATATTTTATAAATCATTTCCCCTAACGTCACATTATCAAACTAAAAATTTCATTAATAAACAAATACTGTAAAACGGTAAGAATAAATTCTTTCTATTCAATATATATTATGTTGTTTCTATTTATTAATTTTAATTTGATAAAATGTTGTGTCCTGATTTAATGAAGCATATATTGATTTTTATATTTGTTGATAATTATATCATATGGGATGTGCAAACACTTTCGCCAAACGTATCATAAAATAATACTATTAAAACTGTTAATTAATCAAACTGCTTTAACTGTTTCTTCCTTTATGCTTTATCATAAAGCACTACTTATTAATTTATTATTTTAATTAATTTATAATGAGGGAGGTGAGAAAGTTGAATTCTCCCATTATTCAATCTAATAAAAGTAAGGAATAATATTATTTTTTTTTTTGGGGGGGGGGTGTAGTTTTTTCTAGATGCGATTTCTCCTGGAAGGGTGGTGGTACCTCCCACAAAATAATTATAAACCTTTCCAAGACCTATGAGAAGATACCCTGTAAACCATATCTGTTCATCAGTTAGCAAGATCCTTTGGTACAAACAGACAGACAAACATCCTGTTACTTTAATATAAGGTATTTTGTATTATAGCTAATATGAAATGTTGTTTGGATATGACAATATGTGGAAGTGATGATAAACCTTTAATATGTTGTGCCTTGTGTTCACAGTTATTTAATTCATTAATTACATTCAGTTTTCATTAGTAAGGGAACATTTAATTTTTAGTTTTAATGTCATTCTTATATTAAATCTGATATTATCACTTGTCCTCAACTTCGATAGGTATTATAGAAGCAAACCAATCAAATTATATTTTCAACACACCGTTTCCAGGTTTGTTTCAATTTGTATGTGTTTGTTTTTAATAATATATGTACAATTTTATGTCAGATTATTTTTTAAATTTCAACTAGCCCCATGAAAATTTGAGTAATGTGATTCATGCATATTCCTACTAAATTAAATTTTCTTTTTATATTAAAGCATTGCAGATAAACCAGCTGGTAAAATGATAAAGTAGTTTTAATACTAAAATTTTAAAAATTATAAAATATAATAAAAGGAATAAACTGTATATATTACTACTTCAAGACTATGTGATTTAATTATGTATAGTCCTTAAATGAATAAATAATTAAATAAGAAAAAAAGAAACAAATTTGTTAAAAACAATTTAAGTTACCTATAACTTAATTCCTGACTCAACACACAGCTATGATTTTCTGCAGCTGTAGAAAATTAATTTTTCCTTCAACAAATTATTTATACAACAATTTTACTTTAATTAATTATGTAGAGAACAACAGAAAAACAATCAAACATTCATAATTTTTTTTATATTTTTTGGTTTTAATTGATTTTTTTTGCAAAATATTTTTTCTATAGCCATTGTTCTAACCTCACGCGGCTAAATCATAAAAAAATTTGCACGCATTTGAAATTTTTTTTTAAATATACTATAAAAAATCCACAAAAGCAAAGAAAGTCTGACAGACACTATTTGTCGAAAAATTCAACGTTTTAAATGATTAAATCTTAAATATTTCGAAAAAATCTAAGAATTTGCCAAAATTTATGACTAATTCGTTTTAGGATGATCTAGATATTTGAATTTCATCTTGTGAGGGCCAATTCATAAGACACACATACCATTCCATACCTCACTTGGAGAACATTTAGCAGGGTTCCAAAACAGTAATAGAACACATAGATCAACGAGCTTGTCCTAGCTAACATCTCATTGTTATATGATATTGAAAATACTGCTAGGACTCGACCTCATTCCATACCACACTTGGACACATCTAATCTGATCTTTCTATCAAACAAGGGTGTCCAATCAAAATGGTTAATTCTTATTTTTTGCAAAAAAAACTTTTCAAGTGGTTATAGGATAGGAAATTTAGTCGAGTTTTTTATTTTAATGGATTACGTCGACAACATTGCATAAAAGTGCCTATAGATGGCCTTATAATCGACATTGTATTTTTCAAATTCTTGTCAATATTTTTTTTGACCTTGCATTGAATAAAAATGGTTTTGGCTATAATTATATCGATTTAAATTTATTCTAATGCTAATTCTGCGAACAATATTTACTGTTCTGTGTTGACACCTTTTGAAATATTTCTCACAACAATTTGTTATTGTGATGATTTATGCGAGGAATAGATCTTGCAGCTGTTTCAGATTATTAAAATTTGTAGAATTACAATAGAGTATTTCTCTTGTATGCAATGTACCATTACTGTAATCTTACATTTAGGAAAGGGTGTTAGAACCATCCTCTTAAAATGAAAATTCCATTCCAATTATTCAAGAAATTACGGGGAAATTGAGGTTACTCTCCCCCAACTCCTTATACATAATAATAACCGTTGAAAATAAAAAGCAAATTTAAACAAGGATGACAACATCGGCATGGTAGCGATGCTCACTACTATTGCTGTAACAGCGCATAGCCAAACGAAAAAGTTGTGAAGATTATGTCCCGGTCCCTTTAACCTTGAAAAGGAGTTATGCCTTATTAAACCTTAATTGTTAAATATTCAATGTTTTGAATCTAACTGCAAGATTATGCCATGGTGATTATTTTGCTAGTATCATACATTTGAGAGATTTTAATGATGAGATCTACTATTTGGTATGACACCAATATCACAGGGATCTAAAAGGATAAGACAAAGGCCGATAAATTGATGTACATCCCTAATGTTACCCCTTCTGTAGGCTACAATTAATGGTTGAATCGTTTGTACACTCAACTTAATAAAACAATCGGTAAACATTTATAAAAAGTCCCCAAAGTTTGTAAGCCAACTAATAAGGAATTGTTATTATAAAACTTTGGGTGTAATAAACAGCCCATTGTCCCTTCTCTCTCTCTCTCTGCCAATATCATCAGGAAGCCAGGAGATAAGTAAATGGAAGATAATTTGATCCTTTCTCTAATTTGTACTTTTGAAGGTTATTAAATATATAAGGGGGGTTGGGTGGGATATAGGAATACGAATTCTAGAGTTTTGACAGTTTTTAGAATTTCTAGGATTTAAATTATTTATGATTGATGAAATAATAAAAAAACATTTGTTTTATGTTGAGTAATAATGAATATATTTTTTTTATACGTTCAATTTATTATTTATATATAGATTGTTATCAAAACTAAATTACATAAAAAGTAATTATTAACAAAACATTAAGTACTAGAAAACTTTTTGTTTGGTTAAAACATTTCCATTAAAATTATAAGCAAAGCCACTCTAACTCTTAGAATGAATTTTAAATGTATATCTCTGTTTTCAAAATCATATTCCAGGGAGTAGTGTGATCTATGTATGATAATGTGTGAGTGTATATCTCTGTTTTTAAAATCATATTCCAGGGAGTAGTGTGTTCTATGTATGATAATGTGTGAGTGTATATCTCTGTTTTTAAAATCATATTCCAGGGAGTAGTGTGTTCTATGTATGGTAAGGTGTATGTGTATATCTCTGTTTTCAAAATCATATTCCAGGGAGTAGTGTGTTCTATGTATGGTAAGGTGTGAGTGTATATCTCTGTTTTCAAATTCATATTCCAGGGAGTGGTGTGTTCTATGTATGGTAAGGTGTGAGTGTATATCTCTGTTTTCAAAATCATATTCCAGGGAGTAGTGTGTTCTATGTATGGTAAGGTGTGAGTGTATATCTCTGTTTTCAAAATCATATTCCAGGGAGTAGTGTGTTCTATGTATGGTAAGGTGTGAGTGTATATCTCTGTTTTCAAATTCATATTCCAGGGAGTGGTGTGTTCTATGTATGGTAAGGTGTGAGTGTATATCTCTGTTTTCAAAATCATATTCCAGGGAGTAGTGTGTTCTATGTATGGTAAGGTGTGAGTGTATATCTCTGTTTTCAAAATCATATTCCAGGGAGTAGTGTGTTCTATGTATGGTAAGGTGTGAGTGTATATCTCTGTTTTCAAAATCATATTCCAGGGAGTAGTGTCTTCTATGTATGGTAAGGTGTGAGTGTATATCTCTGTTTTCAAAATCATATTCCAGGGAGTCGTATGTTCTATGTATGGTAAGGTGTGAGTGTATATCTCTGTTTTCAAAATCATATTCCAGGGAGTCGTATGTTCTATGTATGGTAAGGTGTGAGTGTATATCTCTGTTTTTAAAATCATATTCCAGGGAGTAGTGTGTTCTATGTATGGTAAGGTGTGAGTGTATATCTCTGTTTTCAAAATCATATTCCAGGGAGTAGTGTGTTCTATGTATGGTAAGGTGTGAGTGTATATCTCTGTTTTCAAATTCATATTCCAGGGAGTGGTGTGTTCTATGTATGGTAAGGTGTGAGTGTATATCTCTGTTTTCAAAATCATATTCCAGGGAGTAGTGTGTTCTATGTATGGTAAGGTGTGAGTGTATATCTCTGTTTTCAAAATCATATTCCAGGGAGTAGTGTGTTCTATGTATGGTAAGGTGTGAGTGTATATCTCTGTTTTCAAAATCATATTCCAGGGAGTAGTGTGTTCTATGTATGGTAAGGTGTGAGTGTATATCTCTGTTTTCAAAATCATATTCCAGGGAGTCGTATGTTCTATGTATGGTAAGGTGTGAGTGTAAGTTGATTGAATATTATCACGCAACATTTTCTATAGCACGCGTTCTAGCCATCACATTAATTGGGTTCTATAAATTTTTAATCTAAAAAATCACAATAAATTTTATGCCCAATTAGGACCATAATCAGGTTGTAACTTTTCTGTTTGGTTCTTTAAAACCAGACTATTGCTTCACCCTTAACTATACATTTATGTATGAACCTTTTTAGTTAAAAAAATAACAACCCGCCCTCCCTGATTTAAAGATGGACTTTCAAAAGAGTTTTTAAAGGCGAAGCTTTTCTATAATTAGGATCAGTCCGTCCGTCCGTAATGGTTAGTTCTTTTCATTAATTTTGACATATTAGTATTGTCCTATCGATTTCAAACTTTGCATGATGATTTTAACAATAGTTAGATGTAAAAACTCTATAATTGTTACCAGAAGGTCCGTACGTCCATTTGAAACATGCTGATTTTTAACTTTTTTGTCAGCAACTTTTTGTATGATACAATTATCATATTATTCATCTGATTTTTGAAATAATAATACCTAGGACAACAAGGTACAATATTTTAAGCAAAGTATAGAAAAATTACCAGATTAATTATTCTTATATGCAAAAAACTTAGGATGAGAGGAGGGGGGGGGGGGGGAGGAGGGAGCTTTTTCGAATAAAATGTAAATTGTCCCAACATTTTGTTTCTCTATATTTTATGTTTTTAGCATGACACGATATTTCATAGATACCAATGGATGTATATCATGTATATTAATATTACACAGCTGTCAGTGTCCGTACGTCTGTACGTCTTTACATTTGCCAAAGACATATAATTTTCTAAAACTTTAGTCCTTAAGAAATATTAGAGCTGTAAAAAAAGAAGAATAATCTAGGATATTGCTCGTCTAAATGGGTTAAGTTTTTTTAATGAAGCATTTTTCACATCTTGTCTGAAGCAAAGCTTTGATGTTAAGGGATAATGGATGTTCTACCACTAAAACAAATTACCTTATAGCCTATCAAAGATATTGATGGAAAAGTTTGGACACTGTTCATTAGAACTACCCAATCAAGATTCAAAAAGGATTTAATATTCTGTCTGTTTCTTAATTATGACAACATGAAAACCTACGATAACCAAATCTATCAATCAAGGACATCTAAGATTTACAATGAAAAAACTTAATTTAAACTAAAGAATCTTAGACTTACTTTATTATTATGGGAATAAATTCAGTCTTCATTAACCAATGAAGTTGATAAAGTAAAGCCTGAAAAAGGTCAATTGAATTAAATATTATAAAACTTTAAGACCAAGCAAGTTTATAGTACAGTCTATTTAGGGTTTCAGTGATTGTTAAATTAAAATAAAATTTATCCTCCCCTACTCTCAATGTTATCTTTTTGGTCTTGTGACTTTTAATGTTAATGTTATTCAAATATTGATTAGTTGATAACATGACCACTTTTATACAATTTAAAAGTGTAATTAGAAAAATGACATCTTGAATTATGTTACCTATGTTATAAAGAATTAATAAACAATTAAGATTATCGATATTTTTTCATGAAATTTGATATTTTTGAAGCAACCTTTTTTTATGATAAGATTTATTTTACCTTTCATCTTCCTATCCCTATGACCATGTCTTTAACTTTATACTTGACAATAAATGGTTTAGTACCAGACGCTAGCTAGACCTTGTCGAAGCGCAACTTCTCTATCATTTACTTTTTAGTCAGGGATCTTAAAGACATGGGCGATAAATTGATATACATTCTCAATGATGAGAAACGAAATTACCCCTCCTTTAGATTATAATTAACTAACATTAGTTTTTGTATCAGTATAATTTACAGTCCAATGTCTCCGCCCTCCCTGGCATTAAGTACTATTTTATTTTAAATAAGAGTTGGGTTTAAAGACGAGAAAGGCGATTTAAATTCCAAAACAAGAATCAAACATTACTGACTTAATGCTAGGAAGGTACTTAAAAATCAGCGCGATTAAAAATAATAAGGAAAAAATATAAAAGGTTTTCCTCCTTTTAATACAATCATTCTTGTAATCATCCTTCAAACTAAACCTCTCCTTTTTTTCTCTCTCCCTTTTTCTCTCCTTTTCTTGTACAGCCAACTAAAACTTCTTAAACACAAAGAAATGATTGACATACTATTGAAAACTTGAAGGGGTCAATATTCCTAAAAAATATGGTCATTTTTGTAAATTTTAAGATAATTTTTCTATATTTTCTATCGCCATTTGATTGATTTAAGATTAGTTTTACATATCAAAATGATATGAATAACCTTGTTCAAATATATGTAAGTGGTGTAATAATCAAGAAATGTAGGAAAAGGTATTTATACAAACAAAATATTAGACCCTTTTTCTTTTGCAAAATTATCAAACAAGAAAAGTGAACTGTAATATCAAGCTATTATGATTTTAAACTTTTCAAAACCCATTGATAAACAAGAATTTTTAAGACGCTGTAACTTTGTGACCACTTTTATGAATATAAATGAGATCTCAACTTGTTCTTCTATTAGTTAGATTTGGCAAGTAAGATTAAATTTTTATAGTATGGAACAAAGTTGAAGAATTTTTCACCAGTGAATTTAAGGGGTAATCATGTAATCAGAATTGAGGGTGGGGGGGATTACTTTTAAATATTGTCCATTGCCTTATTCCTTGAGATCCCTTGGCTTTAAGAGCAAAAATTAATCCTATTTAATACATTTACATATCCCTGTGTCACTGGTAGCAGTATATCTATCCATACCTTGAGAAAGATTTATATTTTTATGAGTGGACAAGGCAGGGACAACCAAACTTCAAGGGAAAAAATCATTGTCCTGCTAGAATTAAATTATGCCAACCAATATGCCCTCTTAACCACCCTATTTTATTTAAACCAGTTTTGATGTACAGTTTTATTGTATCATTAATTTATTTATCTAAAATTTAATTGTTCTTATATTTTTTTTGTGAATTTCGAAAACATTAGATTAAACCAAAGTTTTGGTTAAAGTTTATATTTTTAAACTAACATATTGTCTTAAAAAAACACAGATCAATGAAAATTTTGTCTCAATTATTCAAATTGCCCAAATCAGGGGGAGGGGGGGATTTCATTGGTTCAATTTTAGTAAAAAAGAATGTATCCTACCAAAAATGTGGCATATGGGGGACTCTAAATGATTTATACAAGTTTTAAACAAAAAATGTTTCAGCTAAATTTTTAAGCTACAGGTGATTAGTGATAACGTTCTAAATGATTTGTAGATTCCTAATTTTTTGTTAGATTATAAATATAGACCTAAATTTAAGATTTTTTTTAGTAAACTAAGGGGTTGTACTTTTCACAAAACACCAACATAGATTGATTAAAAATTGACAATATTTAGTGATATTGGCTAACAATTTTTTCTTGTATGATTTAGTATTAAAATTCCTTAAAAGTTTTGTCCTTTTAATGAAAGTATTGAACATCGTTTAGTTAAAAGTAAACTAAAATGTTTTTTTTAAAGAAAAAAATACCATAAAAAGCAAATTAATCGTAAAAAAGTTAAACTGTTGATTTTTCCCTCTCTAAATATGTATAATGCAATTTTCCCCTCCCACTATTTCTTCCTGAATTGGTTGGAGGGGGGGGGGGGTGTATGTTCCCCTAACTAAATCATCTCTCTAATCAGTTTTACCACAACGTTGATTTCTCATTCAGTAAAATAATCCAATTTCCCCCTCCCCCCCTCTCCGTAAACTCAAGTACTCCGACCCCCCCTCTCCTCTCCTCTACCTTTCATGTAAGACTCTCTGTTTTGGTAGTCATACATGTTAACATTGTTTTTCCAGTATGGTTTCGAAACCGATTAATATCCGCAAGATAAGAATCGGTTTCGAATCAGTTGTATATCATCGTAATACAAACAATTTTCCACGAATATTAAAATAAAAGTAAAAATTATACCTGTTTAATCTTAAAATTTTCATTTTAATATCCGCGGAAATCTGTCAATAGTCTGATGTGATAAATAAATATTCCATCAAAGCCATTCTTAGATACGCAATAAGTTGCCTGTCGTCCGCCAATCCGTAATCTTCTGAGCTGCTAGCTGATTTTTTTAGGAGGATTTCTCTAACCAGCAAGCATCTAGCTTAATTTGTCCGTATATATTTTAGTAACACTAAGTAATCGATTTATTTTCTTTTAGGACTAGTCAATTTTCTTTTTGGTTATAAATATATTGAATTTTCTGTTAAAGTTTGCCTTACCCTTGCTCTAGAAATTACTTTGTACGTACGTTTCTATATAATTATTAATCTTTTGTTCCTGTGTTTCGCATACAAAGTACAATTCCTATAGCTGTATAATCTTTTTTGCAATTAAAGAATTTTGCAAGTTTGTAATGACATCTCTGTTTCTCTCTGTCTTAACCTCATCATATATAAGTGGGTGTTCACCCTATGCTTCTAATCCCACTACTGCTAAGATTTAGTCTTCCAAGTAAGGTTTCTTATCCTCTTTATTACATCAACGTGAGGCAAAGTCTTTGTAACTTTAGTATTGCATAATTAACATAGGTTTCTAATAATGGTATTTATTAATTGACATTATATCGAACTAAAAAACTAATTACAACATGTTATTGCTAAATGATGTTAGTAGGTCAGTAAATGTAACTTTTTTTGTCATACTGTTCTTTGTAATCATAATAGGATATTCTAAATTTTTTTTCTATGGATGAAAAAAATGATGATTTGATTTGAATTTTTTCACCTGGAGAACAATTGTAAATGGAAATTTTGCTGTTTTTGTGGATACACTTTACATCATATTGTGGTAGGTTATTGAGTCCCTCTCCTCAGAATAAATCTTTTATATCGGATAATATGCCATAGGATAAAATTCTGCAATTTTTAAGTTCCTATTCTTAGAAAAATTCTTAAATATAGGATAATATCCCATAGGATAAAATTCCACAATTTTCAAGTTACTCTTCGCAACAAGATATTCTATATACAGTGTGTGTTTTTTTATGAGCACTTTTTTGAAAGCAATTTTACCCCACTTATAGTTATCAGAATTTAATGATTAATGGCTTATTTTCTTTGTTTTTTAAGGGAAATTATGAAACAACCAAAAAAGATTACAGTTTTTGTTGAAAAAGTACAGTAAAGTTGAAAATTAAAAACTTAGGTGTCAACATCTAAAAATGGTTTTAGCGCATTTTTCTTATGTTCAAATATTCTACCTTTTGCAAGAATGGCTGCAAAACTCTTCAAAGTTGAGATATAGAGCTATAAATTTATACAGATACTATTGGGGACATGTACTAGAATAGGTCAAAGTTTGAAGGCCATATCTCAATCAGGGAGAAAGTACTGGCCCCCCAAAGTCGACTACTGAAAATCCAATTTTGAGCATAAGAAAAATGTGCTAAAACCATTTTTAGATGTTGTCACCTAAGTTTTTAATTTTCAACTTTACTGTACTTTTTCAACAAAAACTGTAATTTTTTTTGTTTGTTTCATAATTTCCCTTAAAAAACAAAGAAAATAAGCCATTAATCATTAAATTCTGATAACTATAAGTGGGGTAAAATTGCTTTCAAAAAAGTGCTCATAAAAAAAAACTGTATTTCAAATATTATTTTTTAGATTTGTTTAGACATATGAGAGAAACTTTGATAAGACAATTGATAGAAAACATTTTAGACAACTTAAGATAAATTCTTTCTTATATGAATATAAACATGTTTTTTTTAAATGAGGTTTTTACTTAAAGGGACCTATCCAATATTGGATACTAATATTCAATTCCTGAACTTGCTATTACCCTCCATCCCCTCATATTAACAACCCCTCCCATGAGAGTTTTTATTGATGATTAGATGAGGGGATGAGGAGGGGGGGGTGTAGTTATCCACCCCCTGTAAAACTATAGAACACTCGAGATATTAAGTGTATGAAACCAAACATAACATAACACGTTTATCGGAGAATTAGACAAATCCATTCTATAATATGAATATGTATGTTTTACTCATGTATGACGGTTAGCTTGTATCATAAATATAATCATAATCTAAATCATGTAGGAGTAACATTTCCTTATTAATTTGAAAATTTTTTTCTCATATAAAAGTTCAGCCTGTATGTACGTCATATTCATTTTGTTTATTTTAAAAAATATTACCTTTGGAAAAATGAAAAAAAAGCAAGTTTACGTTTAATAAAGAAATCCATTGTTCTAAAGAAAAAAAAAATAGAAATGTGCAATTACACCTTAAAATAATTATATATTATTTGAATGATAATGAACAAGCATGATTTTATCCAAAACTGCGCAGCAACGGTAAACTTGTGGTATTATCCTATTATTTGAAGTAAAAAGGTTATTTTTCTCAAAAGCTAAATACCTCGGAAAATAGTGGTAATAATTTTTATTTCCCTGAAAGCTTTAAAAGTTTTTGGTAAAGTTTTAGGCTATTTTATAGACCTTCCTAGAGGTAAGGAGTGAAGCAACTAGAGAAAGACAACAAAAAAGAAAAATTTTAAAAAAATATGGAGTTTTAATTAAAAGAAGCATAACAATATGTAAACCGACATTATGACTAGCAATATATTAGTTTTTAAAAAAGGAAATAGAATTTTGACAGAAGTTACAAAAATGGTATTAGTCTTTCCTTTTTAAGATACTTTAGTTCACGGAAGTACGTACGAAAACAACTTAGTTATAGCAAAGCATCGCCAGAAAAAAGAAATGAAGCAAAAACAGTAAAAAATACATTTGTTGCTGATTATAATTTTAGCAACACTTGTATTCAAATTTAGAATTATGTAGTTAAAACAAACTAAAATAAAAACAATAAATTTTATTATGTGCAGTTAAAATAATTAACTTTTTACATGTTACTTATGGCAATATTTTTTTTCAATGAACGTACTTTATAAAAAGTACTTTAGTATATAGGCCAGATTAATTTAAAATATTTTTTTTTATCTTTATTTATCTATTTTATTTCAATTATAATCTATATTAGCGCAGTATAAACAATATTATGTTGAAAAAGATAAATGCAAAAAAATTACATTATTAAATTTGCACAGAAATGAATCACATTTTAAGGTTTAAAATCCGCCAAAAAACCGAGGTAAATAAAGTAAATCTAAATTTGAAGCGTTTTGACATTAGCAACGTGTTTAATAAGTAGAATTAAAAAGTTAAATTAATTTTCAACGGTATTGCAGCAATAACAACAATTTAGATGAAATACAATCAATAGATGGATAATTATTAAGTCATAGTAACACCTTATTTTGTCAGCAGTGATTAGATAAAAAAATATATAATAGGGAAAAATCCATATAGATATATGCTATATCCTTCGGTACTTTTATTTGAAAACATATAGCTAACATTAACCAATAGATTTGCATGTCCATAGAAATCTCTAATGGTTTTTGTATTTTCTTTTCCAGAGAGTGAATTGCCGAACGAATAGATTATAATTACAGAACAGCTTCGCTATTAAAAATAATTTCCAAATCGTTGCATTGTGGCGTACTTATAGTATTTAATTAAACAAGTGTATATTTTTATTGTTAATAGATTAATATAAATGTTCACTTTTTATACGAGTACTTTTATCATACAAACAATGCAATGTTGGAAACATCCAGAAAATTACGCATAAAAGTGTTAATTGAACAAACAGAAAATTACACGTAGTAGCAAGTTAAGATTCATCAAGAACATGAATAACAATCCTCTGTTTATCTCTATAGTAACTGCTCAATTTTAATTGTTTGAAGATTCAAAGATCCGATAAATCAGCTATTATTACTACTATTTAGCTATGCTAGAGACTATTCCCCTAGTATATAGGGGCACTGTATACTAGCTTAGAAAAAAAGCTTCAAATCATCCCAAGACTTAAATCTGAAAATAAAATAGCCTAAAACCATCAAAGGACCTATGTCAAGGTTATAGAGAACCCAATTGGTTCAGTAGTTATTGAGATCTTAAGATGCAGACAAAAACACCTTACTACTTTATATAATAGGATAAACGTCGCAATAATATTCCTAGACGAACCAAAAATAGTTATAGAGTAGCTGTGCAGCTGAATATTAGCAGTTAATCAATTATACTGTGTATGACATAAATTATGTTGTAAATATTGATGAATGGGGGAGGGGGAGGGGCGGGGCCGTGGTTAACATCAACAAGGATTTAGGGTTAAAAGTAAACTCTAAGGTTTATGTTCTTTTGCTGAATAAATAGTTAGAATAGAGTTTATTTTGATTCTTCAAGAAGGATCCAATTATCAAACAAGTCTTCCAAAAAAAATTCAGCATATAATAAGAGCTAACATAACTTTTGGAGTTGTTTTAATTTAAAAATATATAAAAGTGTAGCTATTTTGAAAGTAAATTGAAAAAAGTTTGGACTGACTGTTCAATGTTTTTCATATATGTTCAGGACGAAAAAATTAAAGTTCGGACCGTCCTTTTAATGTTTTGGTTATCAGTAAATCTAATGACACAGTAAAAGCTCGGAAATCAATATGTTGGAGAGTTTATGTTTCTTTAATTTGGTTTATGTCAGAGATATAGTAATAGGTAGATATTAATATGTTGGAGAGTTTATGTTTCTTTAATTTGGTTTATGTCAGGGATATAGTGATAGGTAGATATTAATATGTTGGAGAGTTTATATTCTTTAATTTGGTTTATGTCAGGGATATAGTAATAGGTAGATATTAATATGTTGGAGAGTTTATATTCTTTAATTTGGTTTATGTCAGGGATATAGTAATAGGTAGATATTAATATGTTGGAGAGTTTATGTTTCTTTAATTTGGTTTATGTCAGGGATATAGTAATAGGTAGATATTAATATGTTGGAGAGTTTATGTTTCTTTAATTTGGTTTATGTCAGGGATATAGTAATAGGTAGATATTAATATGTTGGAGAGTTTATATTCTTTAATTTGGTTTATGTCAGGGATAAAGTAATAGGTAGATATTAATATGTTGGAGAGTTTATGTTTCTTTAATTTGGTTTATGTCAGGGATATAGCAATAGGTAGATATTAATATGTTGGAGAGTTTATGTTTCTTTTATTTGGTTTATGTCAGGGATATAGTATTCTGTTTATTAGATTTGGTTTATGTAGGGAGTCAGGTTTAATGTCATTATTACAGTGTCCATAGGAGCGCAGAAAAAAACAATATCAAGAACTATAAAGTCGTTTTTAATGATTTATTGACTATTACTTTTAATTGAATAGCTTATAGTTTACAAGATAAAAATTTTAAAATCTGCAATAAATAGACTCAAAATGAAATGTCTTATTGACAAACAAATTCATCCTAGTTAAAGAGTAGCTGCGTTTATGATAAAGAAATTTTAGTTTATAGGTATTTTTATGAGGACTCTTAAATCATAAGAAACAAATGATAGAATTGATAATTATTAGCAAATATGTTTTTTTTATCATTCTTAAATTCTGTTGTAATTAAAACAACATGGTCATTATACCAAGCCATATAAAAGATATAGAGTAATAGCCTTCGTAGTATATGCCTAGTTAATATTGTTCATAATATCGATATAAGTATCAATCAAATGATTTTTAACTGCATATTTATAATAGTTCAGCCATTGCCAATTTTCATATATGATAAAAGTCGACACACACAATAAAAAGTCGTAAGTTATACTTCGAACTGGTCCTTTAATAAAGTCTACTCTTTTAGAAGGCGGATAAGTTAGGGACCTTAAGTTGAGAATATAGAGGGGCTTTTGGGAGTTACAGGGGGTGGAGGGGAGGGGATACTTAGGGGAGGCTAACCTCAGAGGTTCGAGGGTTCACTATCTGAAGAGCCTTGGGGATGAGAGGGTGGGTATTATGGGAGGGGAGAAGGTGGAGTTCTTTTCATACAAGGTTTTTAATTTGAGGTTATTACTATATTGCTACAAGTTTGATCATGTCCATAAGTGACGCAACAATGAAAAGCTTACTGCGTCCCAAGGAAATCACAATAAGGCAGATAAATAATATACTTTAAGCCAGAAAAAAAGTTAATTTGCACATTAAATTAAAATAATAAAATGGCATTAGCTACTTATAACTTTGTCCACATGGCGGGTCTTCAAAACCAGCCAAGAGCGTCTGAAATAAAGCCCTACAAAAGAACCAACAGAAAATAATTTGCTAGCAGACGAAAGGTTTTTTACCACTAGGGCCAGGTAGTTGTCTGGATTATACACAACAATTATTTGCACAACATACCCAACAGAAAAATAAATATTCATTTAATCCGTGTCAGGTATTCTTTTCAATTAGATGAGTGATTGCATCTGTTACTTAAAATCGCTAAAACGACAAACGGCTAAACGGTTGTTAGACTCGTCCATAAATAATTTTGAGAAGCATCCAGGGAATAAGAGTAAAGGGAATGTATAATCAATTCCACTCCATACATGGGAACAATATAACTTCCTAGGGAATCTCAGGAAAACGGGGACAGATAAGTTGAATACTGATTGTCAGGAATATTGGGATAGGATGACATCAACCAAACGCCTTAACAATAGATTTGTGGTATGTCAAATGGCTAAAACATGCCAAATTTTTCAGTCTACCAACAATTTTGGATGACTTTTGTATGGAATATATGTAGCTGTGCTTGTGCATAACACAGAGTTACGCCTGTTTTGCACTACGCCTTTTCTCCATTTAAGCATTTTGCTGAGATTCGAAATCATCACCTTCTCGATGATGAGCACAAGACAGACAAAGATAGAGCAAAAGCATAAAATATTAGTTAAAAGTAAATAAACTCAAAATTTTATTTTTGATAATTTATGCTTTTATTAAAGTCATATTGCTCTTGGGGTAGCTCTTTATAGTGCAAATGAAAAAAGGGGATGATATAATACACTTTTGGCTGAAGTATCTCAAATGACGTCATATTAAAATATTCCATTATCTAATATGATGTCTTTCGGGATAATTTAGCCAAAAGTTTTGATTTTTTTAGGCACTATAAAGAGCTTCACTCTTGGTATAATTTTTTTTTACTTTTGAAAACCAGAAACTTAATTTATTTGCAGCTTGATTTAACTCACTTTTTCTTAACTATTGTGAGACTGTGTATGTTCAAAGAATAATTTTCTTAGTTGCTACGCTTTTTCCTAACAATATGTTCTCTCCCTCTCAGCTGATATCTGAAGGATAAATCGAAAAGTGAATTCAACATAAGATTGTGGAATATAATAAAATTGAAAATTAAAATTTAAACATTTTTGTGGTTTATAGCGCAGTCACTCTATTGAATTATTTGCTTTTATTACAATATGTATATGTTTTATTCTTGTTTAATGTTTATTTGCATATTAAAAAATTGGATTTTGAATTAACACCTGATTTTCAGCTTTTATTTTAGTCATCTAAGATTTTCAAAGATTTTCTGTCAAACCTGTAAACCTCACTTATTTGTTTTAAATTTGGTGCCTAGCAAAGACAAGATACTGCCATACTTTTTAATGAATTGGAAATGCGTGAGAAGAGTTTTTTATTCCTAACCCCTGCTAGGAGCCCTAAGCTTGTAGGGCCAATACCCGTCGGTGCCCTAACCCCGCGGGGCTATCCTGTATCCAAAACATTCTAACCTAGTTCTTGTGGAAGTGCTAGAAATGTATAGTAGTGATGCTTAATTTGTTCAGAAAATCAATAAAAGTACCCTGTAAATTTATCTATATCACCAGATGTGAATATTATGTCATTCATGACCCATTTTTATAAAATACCATCTAGTCAACATTTAACTTGCATTGATATGGCGACTCAATGTTTCCCACTTTGACAAGGGGAACTTTCTTGTTTTTCTAAAATCATTCAAAGTAAGATATCATTACGCCCCCCTCCCCAATCTCCCCTCAGAAATTCAAATTTAAATCTGGTTTAATCTAAAATATACAAACATAGAATAAAATTACAGGGACAAAAGGACAATAGCTTTAAAATTATTCCTCAATCCTTTTTTACACCAATATTAAACAGTCACTAAAGGTAGAATTTTGAAGACAGTGGATAACTATTTTACCCACCACTGTGCTACCCCTTTATCCATGATAGAATTATGTTTAAATTACATATTCTAATTGATATGAGCTGGCAAAGAAGAAGAAAATATTAAAATAAACAATGACACGTGACATAAGAATATTTTAGGAGAAATTCTACTAAAATTTTGGTGCTTTCACACAAAATACCCTATTAAGCACTGATGCCACCCCCTGAAATTAAGGTCAAGTAAGGTTAGGTTGTATTGGGTACCGGGTAGCCATGCAGGGTTAGTGTAGGTATAAGTTCCGCAGCTTAGAACAACTTCTACATGTTGGGCAAATTCTTTTTTTGATTTTTGCAGGATAATGGGTTATTTTTTAATTGGTTTATTTACTGGTAACCAAAGTTTATATACAATAACATCTCATTGGCTGGACTGAAAACTTTGGGTACTTTTATTAAATCTTTCTTGGTTGTTTAAAACTTGGTCCAAACTTTTACACCAATAGAGAAAGATAATTTATGTCATTAACATTTAACTTCTAAATTGGTAAATGGTAATATTATTAAATATTATCATATTTATTTCTATCTCAATTATGGTAGATTGATTATACTAAACGTATTTATTATAATAATAATAAAGGATTAATATGATTAAAATGTGGAGAAAGAAAGAGAGAGGAAGGTTGGGAAATGAATGTTTTCATAATGTTTAAGATTTTCAACGCAATAAAAAATAGCCAACTTTTTTTCAATTGAATTGCATTATAATTTATAACCTTAACCATTACCTCTATATAACAGGAACATCACAAAATCTTTTTGAGGCTCTTTGCTTATGATGCCACCATTTTACAGACAACCAACCTTTTAATCATGAAACTGAAAGAACAATTGAGACTCTATAATGATTTGCGCCTGTTTATATGACAAGACATTTTCCCTACTTTTGCTTTCAATGTCTCGCACCAGACAGGGCTAACATAAATATTTAAACTTTGACGTTAAGATATGTTTAATATACGATAATTAAGTCGTTTTGTATACTAGTTATTGTTGCATATATAAGACATCCTATTTACGATTTTCAAACATTTTTTTATAATCATAAAATAACATTAAATCATCAAAGATATTCGAAAGAATGTGCTGTTATTTTATTATAAAAATGACTATTGGATCTTGTTATAGTAAATACTGTGCTTTATAATGGTACACCACTGTGCCTTTATTCTCTTTTCCTGTCATAGTGTCAGCAACAAGGATACATCAATGCAATATTTATCCATCTTAAATCCGATTTAGTTTTTAGACACATGATCTAAAGGAATAAGACAATTGCCGATAAATTGTTGTAAATCCCCACTGATGATATACAAAATTACCTCTTCTGTAGATTATAATTTGTGGTTGAAACGTTTGGACATTCAACTTAATGAACCCACCAATAAAAATTTATTAAAAGTCCTTAAAGTTGTTAAGCCAACAAGCTTTAGACCTTTGAAAAATTCTTTGATTATATGAACTTTGCTCGGATGTTTTAACATTTCTTTTATAAGTTAACTCTTGTCTGGGAGTTTTAAATGGACATGGTGGTAAGGTGCATTTTTTATTGAGCAAGGAATTCCACCTACGCTTAGACAACAGCTTACTTTTATCATTATGTAAATGATATTTTGTTGGAACATTTTTACTTGTTTATCGAAAGAGTTTGATAGCATACTTGAAAGCCTTATCCTTGTAAGTACATTGCGTTGGGCTACCCTATCATAATAATTTTACCTAACTATAGCTAACATCAAAATTGAAGGCTATTTTATGTTTACCTAACTAAATTTATCTCCTAATCTGCAACCAAAATTGAATCCAAATATTCCAATTCTATTTCATATTGAGATTATATAAGTTGAACTTCTTGGAAGTAGATTCAACTTTAGTTAACTTTTCTATTCTCAAAAGAAAAATATTCTTATCTAAAAATCTTCATTTTATCTTACTATCAATCTATCTATTTACCGACTATCTGTCTATCTTATTTGCAATTTCTTTCAATTTTGTCATTAGATTTTCCTCTTTTTCATTTTTGAATTAAATTCTTTCTGGTCCTTACTTCACTTTTACTTTTTTCATCAAAATCAAAATAAATGATAGCAATTCATAATATGTCAATACGTAGCGCAGGGACAAATGTAAATTTGACCCCCTTGGTATTTTATTAGAGGGGGGAGCATTCGTTCGCCGTTTTAACCCCACCCAAAAAGACTTGATTTACCCCCCCCCCCCCCCCATCTTACCTCCATCATAAATAAAAAGCTTGGACATCCTTGGTTGCAGGCATACCATATCTATTTTTGGAAATCTGCCAAACCGATAAAAACATAATTTAGTCAGGCTTAACCTTTTACAATCTAAGTCTCTAAGTCACCTTAAGCCGGAGCCATACTAAGCCTAGGGCACTGTCAACCGAACCCAAAATAAGCACAGGTCACAATCAGCCGCAGCCAAAAATGTTTCATAATCAGCAACCCTCAGCCGCAGCCAATGTTAATTTGTTTGATTCTAAATAATCTATTTTTTAAGAAAATGAAAAATTGCAGAAAAAATCAATAAAATCTATATCAGACAAAAAGTACTTTGTGAATGCATAAATAAATGTGTAAAATAAATTGCTGATGTGTGTTGTTGTATATGTATTCAAATGCACTTCATCTTACAAGAATAATTCGGGGATAAGCCACCAGGGTTTTATATCAGGTGTAGACATAAAACCATTGCATTGGTTGCACATAAAGTTGTATGAAAAGATGAAATTTTAGAATACAACATTGTAATTTTTACAAGGATAAGAAGATGATTAAAGTCCCTCCACAGATTATGACGTCATACGATGTAATAGCCAATGATAGGCCAGTATACACTTATTTGACCAATGGTAAAATTTATGCTTGCCTCTCATTGGTTATTTTATCGTATGACGTCATAATCAGTGGAGGGACTTTAATCATCTTCCACGGATAATATAAATAAAACTTGTTCTTAGTGATGAAGCTTTTTATAGTGCCTATGAAAAAAATTACCAATGATAGGCCGATACATAGACTAAATTACAAATGGCAGACCGGTATACATTTTACATACCATTGGTTGGTCAGTTTGACGTCATTTTTTGTAGTTATTATAAAAAAATATTCGACAAAATCTACTTTGTAGCTAATTCTGTTTGAATGCCCTTATAAATATGTGGCTTCTACAATCCATTATTTTTTTTTATAAAAACTTAATGTTTTTCTTTTTAAATTGATGTAAATTTCGAACGAATAAAAAAAATTACAAAACTTGGTTTCTAGCTGAACCTGTTTGAATGCCCTGATAATTGTATGGAAAGTCTGGAAGATTTGAAAAGATGCAACTCTCCATTCCACAGATTAATCATAGCATAGCATGGTAATTTTTTTCCAGTATGGCGTCGAAACAGATTAATATCCTCTGGATTAGAACCGGTTCTAAGTCATACTAAAAAATCATGTATCGTAGCGTAGTATATCCTGTTTTCCACGTATATAAAAATCATAATGTATAACCAGTTTTGTTAGACCATGGCTTCGGCATATCGTGTCTAACAAAACTGGTTTTAATCTTATAAATATACATTTTTATATCCGCGGAAAGCTGTTTATAATACGATTTGATAAATAGCGATTGCTGTTGTTTAATATTTTACTTCTTAATCTCAGATTTATTTCCACTAACGGCCAAGAAACGAAAAATAAATCAACTCGATCATATTTAAATTGGCCACAGAAACGAAGATTAAAATGTAGATTATAACTTGATATACACCCAACACTTAGAAACACAAAATTTCTATTCCAGTAGATTACAATTATTGGTTGAAACGTTTAGATACTCAACTTAATAAACCAAAAAATCAAAATAAATTTAAAGTCGCTAAAGTTGTTAAGCCAACGAATAAGAAAACATTATTATAAAAAATTGGGGACTCTCTCTGGTTTATAAGTATTAGAAAGTAAAGTAAAACATAAGCAGTAAAAGTTTGGCTGATAATATCCCCTCTATAAATATTTAGTGTATGAAGCTCTATTGTTGTCAACTTCTATTGTTATGAGCAAGACAAAAGGTTTGTGAAGGTAACTGGACTAAAATCACCCAAAAGTGGCCTTGAACGAGAAAAAGATTTTTAGGAAAATTTTCTTTTGAATTTAAGTGTTGACTGCATCTTTTTTTACCTATACAATTAGGATACTTTTTCTCCTGGGAAAATCAATGAATTGATAATAGTAGTTTATACATTTTTTTGAACTTACAGAAATATAATCTTTATATAAAAGTAAGAAGATGCCTTTCTGTTTGTTTGCCTGTACCGAAGGATCTTGCTAACCGCAGAACCTTCATTCTCCTTTACATTATTATATCATTCTCATGGTCCTAGGTCCTAGGAAGGTTTATAACTATTTTCTTTTAAGGGAAGGAGGTACCACCCCAAAGTTATTTTGTCTTTTCATACATAATTTCAAATTTACACAGCATATTTTCTTTAAATTTTCAAGCAAATAAAATGACTAATAAAAGCTTTTTATGTTGGGGTGTGTTTTGTGTGTTCTGTGTGTGTGTGTGTGTGTGTATGTATGCTTGGAAATATTATTTTTCCATCTGCCTGAAGAATGCTCAAGTGCCCCTCCCAGTTTTTTTCTTTCTTCACCCCCTCGCACACCCCACTTCCTTGTTTCCTCCCTGTTTGCAATTTAGTTTTTCTGCACTCTTGTAAAAGAAGTCCCTTCTTTCGTTTCTTGCAATAATATATCCCTTCCCTCTTCTCTTAACCCCAAACGAGCACAAATTTTTCCCTATCCCCTTTATGGCAAAACTAAGTATGTATTTTTGTGCATGTGTGTGTGTGTGTGTGTGTGTGATAGGAGACCGCTATTGTTCTAAGATCACGTGACCGAGGCGGTGCAACCAATCAGGGAGCGGATATTTAAATGAGCCTTTTGTTTCTGTTCAATCAGTGTGCGTGGCGTGGCGGTGGGGGAAATTTAGCCATATAAGTGGGACACAATTTATGCAGGGAGAGGCAGGAATGAAGGCGGGGGGGAGGGTTGGAAATTTGAGAGGGGAGGAGAAATAATGCTTGAAAATCATATAGATTTTTAAGAAGGGCTTCGCGGAAATATACATATTGCTTGAAAATACAAGAGGGATAATATAAAAGGGAGGATTAAATTTACGTTTAAGACGGATGGAAGTGAAATTGGGGGGAGGGGTGGGATACGTTGATAGGTATTGTATTCAAGATATTGCAAAGAGGGTGGGCTTACTGCCTTCCAGGGAGGGCCAACAATTGTGGGGAGACGCGTAGGGGATGTTAGGAAGGTTATCGAGATTTATCGTAAGAGCTTTTCTATTGAAAAGGGGGTCAAGACTCGAGATTTGAAGATATCTGAACATTGTGTTTATGTGTGTGGGGGTGGAGGGGGGGGGGGGGGGGGTTACTGTTTATTTTACAACAGATGATGCCTGTTTAAAAAGAGGAGAAAATACAACAATACGAGGGCAATTGTGTTCATAATAGCGCAGCTATAGCAAACAAACAAAATTTCAAATTAAAAGTTGAAGATGTCCTGCATTTTTGGATAGATATAGATACAAATTTATATAAATTTTTTTTAATATTCAATTAAAAACAATTAGTCTATGCAAAAGAATATTTACACTCTTTGCTAACAATCTTGCAGTGTTAGAAAGGCGGAAAGAACCGACGGATATACTCTAATTATATAGTAGCTTCGCTACTAATAATATCTTGAGTAGACAAATCAAATAACACATTTTTAAACTTTCTATTTGAATTTTTGAGCTTAATATAAAATTGGTGGATTTTATATACCCATTTTAGAATCACAAAACCTTAATTTATAAAGAAATGGTTATAACTAATTTTAATTCTTAACAAGTTTAACAAGGATGACTAGATCCAGAAAAGCAAAGTTAAAACTCAGAAAGAAATGAATCTAAAAAAAGAATTTAATTTAATACAGGATGAATAATATGGACAGACTTACAATTAAGACTTTATTATAGAAATGCCCCACTTGTAATATTTTGCTTCATCGTCAAGAGAAATCATATCATTATGTATCATTATACATTTTAGCCATTTAAGTAGCTGTTCTTCTAATAATAACATATTACATGCAAAATAGCTGTGCATTTATTAATTGTACAAATATTTGCCGAGAAATTACAGTATATTTAGCAGGGCTTGGCAGCCGCAGCCATTCCTGTGTAAATAGCTGCAGCGGCAACCATAAGAGCAAGCCCAACCATGATATCAAAGGCAGAAGCAAAAAATTTGCCGACGAACCGTTTTATTGTTGGAAAATTTGCCGTATTAGTTTTACCGGCAGCCGGAAATTTAACTACAAACGCAAATCTGCAGTTGCTATTAAGACATTAATTAACTATATCTAATAGAGCAGCCAATCAGAGTAATAAAAATATACGTTTGCCAAGCCCTTTTATTTAACTTCTTGTAATAAATTAGTCCCAATTATTGCAATATTTCTTTGTGTAAATATTGTATTATTAACATATTTAGCAATTTAATATCACTATTAATTTTATTTAAAGAAATCATGATATTTTTAGACATAAATAAAAACTATAAAAATTTCAAAGATTGCTACTCTATAGTAAGACTTTGTGCGCCATTATAAATGCAAAGGGTTTTGCCAAGGGGTATATTTCTTAAGGGTGGGAAAAAGGGGAAGGCAGGCATTCCTAATTTCAGTTTTAATGATGTGATGGCGCCCCCCTTCCGCACGCTTATGCAAAAAGATTTCTTTCATACTTTTTAACATTTATAATAACAATATTTACTGACCTTTTTGCTGCGCTTGTTATATTTTGAATTATCCTTGTTGTGTTAAAAATAGCACTTGTTGTAAACAAAAGAATTAAATAATCGATTTTTAACAACTTGTTACATGTTAGTTTTATTTTAATCTGATTTTTATTTGATTCACTTATTGTTGCTTAAATGGTTTAGTTATAAATCCTTACAAATTAATCATTTTAATGATAATGAAATGTCATTACGGATTACAATTTTAATCATTTATGTAGACTACACTCTAATTTAATTCAATAAAAGTGGTCATGTATGACGTTTTACCGACAGGTCCTTTTTAAATTAAAGTAGTGATGCTACATTGAAAGATGATATGTTTTTTGCGAAGCAGTTATAGTGTCTCATAAAAAAAATGACGTCATACAATATAAATGACCAATGATAGGCCAGTATAGTTTTACCATTGGTCAATTACAATGCATACTGGTCATTGGTCATTTGTATTGTATGACGTTATTTTTTAGGCACTAACTATAGGCTGCTTTGTTATCGATATTTTAATGATTATAATTGTATTAGATTCAAGAATGGATTAGGCTATTATATTTTTAGATTTTGATCTTGGGATGGTTTTCGGCTATTGAACACTTTTGTATTTTCTTTCCAGATACTTCATGAAATTTTATGTATTTCAAATTTTTCATAATTTTGACACGGATTATTAGAAAAATAACAACTTTTGTTAGTTTTATTAGATAATACCTCGATAAATTTTCTCACATAACTTCTAGTTTTAACAAGGGCAGGTATAATCATTGTAAAAACAGGGACGATTATGTTATTTATTAGCACAGCAACAATGCTCTTGGATAAATTTTTTTACTATCGTAGATGTTATTATGCTAAAAATATAGCCCAGACAAAATGGCATTTGTTACACACATAAGAACAGCTAAATTTAGTGGTCATCGATGACATGACAGTGATTACCACTTAATAAAAATACATCAAATTGTCAATTCCACACCTCTAGGTTTAACAGGGTTTAATTTTGAGAATGAATGTCCCTACTAGTCTGCAGGACGCATAATTGTATATTTGTTTATGTGATGGACCATATTTCATAATTCCACATCAATTTGTTATTTTATATTTCTCAGGATATAAAAACATTTTTATTCATTTCTTTTCCTCTCTCACTCTCTCTCTCTCTCTCTTTCTCTGTTTATCTCTCTCTGGGAAAGTAATAATTGATGTCACTTTCTGAATCTGTAGTCACAAAGTGTGTGAAAACAATGTTGCCTTAAAAATTTGTAAAAAGCACAATATTTTCTTTTTTAAAGGGTGTGATTTTCTTTTTGCTACTTAATATATATGACACGGCTTTTACAATTGCGGGTTGCCTGCAAATGTCATTATTTTTTGTCTCATTAAAAAAAATTAAATGTTCTTCTCTCCTTAAGGACATAAAAGTCCTTTTTTTATATGGTTTAACTTTCGGGACACCCCCAGTCGTACAACATTGATTGGTGGTGGGGGGTGGCTGATATTCACAGGGGTGAAAATTTATATGACAAGGGGGGGGGGGGAATTATTTATTGAAATAATTTTATATATCATTTAAAGTGGGAAAGAGGGGGATATTTCCCTTAGGGGGTGAAAACGGTGTCATCAAGGTTGTGTATATGTGGAAAAACAAGGATAACATTCTCCATTTAATTTTTATCCTTAAGAATTCTTTTACCAAAACGTCATGATGTTACACTTAACGAGATCTTAAATGGTTAGACGCCTTTAGATAGAATTTATAGATAGAATTTAAGAATTTGAGAAACTTTGTCCTGAAGTCTTAAATCATATTGGTATTTGCCATATCAGCGCCTTTCTACATAGTCTTCATTCTTTCTACGACGTTAGGCCTATGTATTTTAATTTATATTTCAAAGAAGACATGATTAATTTAGGAGGAGCTTTCATACTAAAATTTATCCTGGAGAAAATATTTATGTTATGGAATTGTGTGTGTGTGTATGTGTGTGTGCCATATAGCGGATGTTGTCAGCTATACTCAGAATTACCCCCCGACACTCCCCTTCAGGGGGTAATAATATTGTAGGGGGTTGTATGCTTGGGGTAATTTAAAGAAGAGAGGGTGTTATATGAAGTAAGAGCCAAAGAGTAATAATAAAGCATTAATTTTTTTTTCTTAAGCACTTCTACTCTATAGTTCAGACATCTTTTGCCAACTGCCTGACAGACTGTTAACAACAACAATTAAAATATTTGTAAATATTTCATATTATTTACTATTTAATATCCTTTTTTGCTTAATAATGTTTATTTTTCTGTGCTGCTTATGAAAGTATTTTTATTAAAAAAGGGTAGTAAGATTGTGATTCTAATTAAAGAATAATTTTCAAAGTATCAAACAATCTACTTTGTTTTTTTTTCAGACCAGAAACCAAATCCTAAAGATTGTTTTTTTTATATCTAAAAGTCTAAATATATGTACGAGAAATGTAAAAAAAAATAGAAATTTAAGTGGTTATGATCAAAAAGAGAAGGATAGATTTTCTCTTTATTTGTCAATTTAAAACTTGATTCCTCTTAAAATTTTACTCAATGGTGAAACCATAGAAAACCGTTGGGGGTATTCATTGTGTTAAGGAAGGGAGGGGCAGACATAGTTAGAGAGGGGGAAAAGGGGGAATTGGCATGAAGGAAGGGGACATGAAGGGTAAAATAATCTACAGCTCTTTTTGCCCTAACATCTACTTGCTACTAAAGACAGAATTTTACAAATCATTTTTGAGGAACAGATAAATGTGTTGCCCATTGTCCTATCCCTTTATCCCTGGGAATTGGAAAGTTTGAAAGACCCCCTGTAGTGCATCACAACAAGGGGAGGGGGGACGCCCATGAGGAGAAATGGTTGACGATATGAAAAAGGGGGAAAAATTAAATTTTATATTATTATTATTTATATTTTTCATATAAAGATGCATTTTAGTTCTTATAATTTTGATTTAAAGCTTAAAGCTTTTCTTCTCATATTATTAACTATATTATTAACTTATTTAAATGCAAGAAAGAGACAAAACATCAATTAGACAATAAACCCTTTTATTACACAACCTTTATTTTTAAGTTTCTTTATCATCTAAACACTAATTTCATGAATCTTGAACTAATCATGTACTAATTGATTATAAAATAATATTACTCTAAATTTAATTTTTTAAATTCAAACTTTTTCCAACTTTCCTGATTTTAATATTTTTTTTGGGTGTATATAATATTTTGCAAGAAACTTTGCAGGGTGCCTTGGGTGGGTCACCCGCCACTAAATTATTAAAATTTGAAGATCAGCACTGAGGATTTATATTTTGGAGAGTGGTGGTTAACCCATTAAAAATATCAAAGTTTATGACCAACACTGGGACTTCATATTTGCAATATTTAAAATATTGAAATTTTATCAAAACTAATAAGGCTATTTGTTTTTAATATAGTATGACGACAATACTAAATGAAATACAGCAGGTTATAATTTTTATAATTTTTTATAACTAGCATTCCGGCCATCAAGGCAGACATCCTCTCATAATTTGTATAATGTTGCTAAGACCCGCCCTTTTATAGCCTTACTTGGAAATTCATCTTCAATTAGCTTATCAAGAATAAGTTAAAATAAATGCAACGAAATTTTACGATTTACTCTCTTTTCAAACTCATGTTTGTATATGAAAATAAAAGGTGAATATACTTTCTTTGATTTGAAAAATTGCCCTTTTCATATAAAAATAATGGAGAATAGTCCCTTTCGTAAACATCATTCATCGTATTTTTAAAATGGCTTTTTATAGGTTATTTTAGGTTAGGTTATATTGGGTTAAGTGATTGCCCCACAGGGTTAGGTAAATGGCCCCGCAGGGTTAGAGCCCCCCGCAGGGGCTAGGAGAAAAGCTTCTGTGAACAATACCAAGAATCGCCCCATAAGGTGCGATGTTACGCAAGGGACAATACCCAAATAATGTTATGTAATGATTCATTATCATTATACACATTATCACATACAATACGTCTATAAATATAATGCAATATAACCTAATTTGGCACATGCCTCGATATTTTTGCACAGTATTGCCAAAAAAACACCAGACATACTGCCTGTATAGCCTCAGCAGACAGGAAAATTATTTCATACATTTCACAAACAAGTATAAAAATATTTATAAAAAAAATGGAAAGCAATAAAGATAATTTCATATTATAAATAATAGCTTTAAACCAATCGAATCGAAATATTTGATATTCTTTTATTAAAACACAACCTAATCGAAGTTACTTTTTTTAAAACCATGCCAATGAAAAAAGAAAAATATTAAGGATAGTAAAAAGATTAATTTTGAATTACAAAAATTTTATCATAAAGAATTATTATAGAGTGGCTTTGCTCATGATGAAAATTATCATCTAGGTTATAAACACCCAAAGAATTAAAATTTATTAATTAAAACAGCAAAACTACTTTGCAAGTGGTAATATTCAAGGTTTGAATCGTATCAACAAAATATCTTTGATTTCTTTTTTACATAATTATTCTGTTCTTACACTTTATATTACAGAAATTGATATTTTAAATTGAAATTGAAAGTTTAAATATTTATTTTTGATATTCCCCTTTATATGATAATAACAATAATGGACATGAACATGGAAAATAAACTTAGATACTTCAAGGAACGGTTGTAAACATGAATTCTTATCCAGATATTTTTGGTATAGGACTATCGTTTCAGGATAATTCTAACTTATTAGTTGCAAAAACTCAATATAATGTTAAACAAGCATGAAAAAAGTCATTTTAACGTTTTTAGTTAAAATGTGGTTTTTGTTTATTTTCTAACCTATAATGTTATTACATTTAAAATTATAGTAACTTATTCTGCCAATTTCTTGTATAACAAATAATGCTGTATAAATCAACCAACTTTTTCACAAAAAAAAAGTCATAACCAAAATTTTTTTAGTACAGAAACTCTCAAACAATTAGAATTGAGAAGGCTTGAATATAGCGCAATATATTTTCTACAAAGAAGTGTGTTCTTGTTGTGTAGTTAGCTCTAGCCGCGCGTTTTTAAAAATTTATTAAGAAATCTTTGAAAATCTATTCCTGTTCCAATGTAATGGTTCCAATACCCTTGACCCAATTACAATCAAACATATAAAAACTTGGAATAAATCAAGTTTCATTTTGGAATTAGGACAAATTAAAATAAATATAGATTGAGGGAAAGAAGTGGTGTAAATTCTTGTAGATGTGTTTTCATTGTGCAGGCATTACTTAATTTCATAAGGTTTAATCTTCAGAAACTTCGTGTAATCAAAGGTTTTGTTTAAAATAGTTACAATGTAAAGTTGACTTGCCCTACATATAACTTTACATTGTGTCCCAATTTAATTTTTAGATTTCTTATCCAAAAATCCTGATTTTTTTCTTTCTAAGCATTGCTATCGAATAACAAGCTCTTTTTTATATGAATTGGTTTCTATAACCTGAATATTAAGTAACATTGTATTTTGAGAGGGGGAAAGAATAGGGGATTTTATTTTCTTCAACTGACCCGAAATACCCTGTTAAATAAGAGTTTTTAAAAGTTACTTTAAAAACCTCCTTTCTTCTGAATATTTATAATTGAACTTTTATTATTTACTTTTGGGTCACAATGTTTTATTTCTGCTACTTAGAACATATCTTGCTAGTTAATGTTGCTAAACAACAACCTCAAGATTAACCTCAAAATTAAATCTAACCCTAATCTACGTTATCATAAACGATCTTAAAGGTATATTTTACCATGCATAATTTTTTTTTTCTCAGTGAAATGACCAATTGAGTTGTCTAGTAGGTGTAACTATCACTTTATTGACAGGTCACTTATTAGCAGTACAAAACATGAGAATACAATGTGGAACATCCAAAAATGGAGCTAAATAATTTGATGAACGAAATGAAAAGTGACGGCAACAATTAATCAAATCCTTATCAGATCAAAATATCTTTTTAAGTATCACTTTTTCTCTTCCTTTCTATACATTGAAGAAAAACTTTCATTTTCGATTGGGTTTATTAATTTTTGTAGCGCATCTACTCTTTAACTTGGGTCCTTCTGTTTATCTATCTTTCTATCTATACATCCATCTATCCTATCTAAAGTTTTAAATCCATTAATACAATTTTATTTGTCAATCTATCTATCTATTCATTTTTTATTTAATTATCTATCTCTCTGTAATCTATACTATAGATATATATCTAGCCATCTAGCTATTCAACTATATTTATCTATCTTTCTATGATGCATATATCTTTCTATTGATCCATAAATCTTTTAACTACCTATCTATGTATCTATCTATTTATCCATCTACATATCTATCTATCTATCTGGTAGTGTGAGAGAATCATGATAACACTATTTTGAAAATTAAAAAAGATTGAATTTAGTCTCCCTAGCTACTTCCCAGTTTCTCATGGCCTTAACGTTCGCCCTGTTTAGTACAGGGATTGAAGGTTAGGCTAAACATTGCTTTAATTTTAGTTTTACTAGAAAACCAACTTTTCTCTATATTTGTCTCTTATTGAAGTTTTGTTGGACAATATAATAGTTTCTCGGCTGATATTTGAAATAGACGGAATTTTTTTTATAGTGCTTAATAGGCCTATGAGGGTGAATTTTAGGTACAATATCTCCCCTCCTCTCAGGACGTTCATGCCTATGAGCATCCAGTTTTTTTCAATTTAGTGTATCCCTGTATTAGTGTGTCCAATACCAGGAGTTTTACCCTAAGGCTAGCTTATTCATGTACATTCAAGAGTATTTACTATCAAGTTAGAAAATAGGCCAAAAATGGTACAGATGGTCTAACTAGGTTTGTCTGCCCGACCAATATTGTTAGTAAAAAGTATTGTAACTTTTTGGTTTTGTTGGATTTTGAAAACCTAAAACATTAATTTAGCTACCAAACAAAAAAAATTTAACTCATAGAAGTTACTCTGCAAAATATGGCAGTTTTTTTTCAAAATGTTGTCTGCACTTATTATGGAGTAATTTATTTATATTTTAGATTTGATAAAAATTGGAGATATACTTTTAAGACCACTACTACGCTTTCCAGTATAATTCAAATCAGTAACTCTAGGTGTTTGAGATTTTCATTATAAAAAGGAGCATTACCTACTTAAATCAATTTCATCATGTAACATTATAATTTCTAACTTTTATGTAATGTACCAATCTACACACATAGCTTATATCATAGGTAATCCAGATTAGAGCCTTTGATAGTTTTTTTTAATTAGTGCAGCTACTCTATAAATCATTATTTAATTCTGCCTGTATGTTAGTATTAATATCTTTTGTGTACAAAAGAATTATCTTTTTATTAAAATGGATTTAAAACTGTGTAATAGTAATCTAGGTAACTATTACAAAGGTAATTATTGATTAAAACGTATCTATTTACCAAAAGTGATATGTTATAATTTAGTTCATTTTTTGTACAATAATATTCTAATTCAGGTAAAAAAATGTCTAATTTAGTTGCCAAGTTTTACTTGCTAAACGCTGAAGTTAAGGTCAGGTATAAAAAATAAGAATACAAAAATGGTAATTCCTATCCATTATCTATTCAAGTTTCCCTCGAAATAAATTATCTAAAAACAAAAATGCGATGGTATATCAAGAGTAGTGTGATATATAGAGTAGTTTCTCTAAAAAACAAGGATGACAACATCCATAAAAGCGAAGCACTAAATCGTTAGGACAAACGGACATGAACACTTATATAGTATCAGAACTGAATAATCAGGAAGCAAAATTGTAAGTAAATTTGTTGAAAAACTGATTTATACAGGATAATGTTTATGGACATACTTACATATTTTGGACTTGATTATAGAGTTGCTTCACTTATAACATTATACTTTGTTGTCCCAGGAATCAAAATACCAAAAATCAGATCAATCGGATGATTAGATCACATAAAAATTTGTTGTTTAAAAAGTAAAAAAATCAACATGTTTAAAATGGAAGTACGGAAATTTTGGTAATGATTATAGAGTTGCTACGCTTTCTAAATCGTACCTAACTACTAAAGGAATCACCATGCAAAATTTGAAATCGATAGGACAGTTCTAACATGCCTAAATTAACGAAAAAAGCTACCCGTTACGGACGGACGGACCGACCCTAATTATAGAAAATCTTCGCTTTTAAAAATTAAAGAACGTAAATTTGTTTCTTCATACAACTTTTTTGAAAGAGAGAAAAAGTGCACAGTTTTAAGAAGGAAAGAAATACTTACAGAACTATACCGATAATTACATGTTAAGTAGCCAGGCAAAAAACAATAGGTATCTTTGTAGAGTAGCTTCGCTAATTAAAAATTGCATTATAAATCTTAATTGTACTCTACCCTCTCTTTGTACTTTCCTATCTTTCTAGTTAAGTCATGTCAAGACAAAAGAAAAGAGATAGCCTAGCCAGTTGGACAACCAAGACTTTAGATTTTTGTACACCATCTACCACAGTGTACTGTAGTAGAAATATCGTAGGATAGTTCATACTTTATTCTATTTTATGGTTTACCAAGATTTGATCATACATTATTTGTGTAAAATCATAACTTTTTGTATTAGAACAATGGTTCTAAATCTTATTTTATTTAAATTTCGTAATACTTTAGTGAAAGATATTCCAAAAACATATATGTATGTAAATACTTGTAATTGATCAAATTATAAAAATTAAATTCTCAAATAAAGAAACATAACTTGGTATGAAACAAAATGACTCTAGTCTAAATCGTACATATTATGAAAAGATTGTAAGCTAACCAATAAAGGCAGGTATCCAAAGGGATAACTATGAACGATAAATTAATGTACATCCCTACTTATCCGTTCTGTAGATTACAAGTGGGGGTTGAAAGTTTAGACATTCAACTCAATAAACCAACCAATCAGAATTATCAAATAAAAGTCGTCTAAAGTTGCTGAGCCAACGAATAAGAAAACATTTTCATATAACTTTGAGGACTAGTGTAATAAACAGACTAATGTCCATTCCCTCCCTGCAATAAAGGTGTTTAGGCCCCCTGCAACTTATTACAAAAGATGGATAAATTTCTTAATACCATCAATTTATTGAAGAAATAACAAATTAGAAAATTATCAAAATTATAACCATGTACACCCAAACAGCGGTGTGGAGCCGCCGATTTTAAGAGCGAAGATGTCTACAGTTAGGTCGGTCCGTCGTAACGTATAGCTCTTATAGATAATTTTACCATTATAGAATTATTGCAATTTTGTCGAGGTAAACTCTGGACAAAATTGATAATGTTTTAGGAAGGAATTGGGTCTGAAGGAATATTTCACTTAGAATTATTTATAATAATCCTAATACCATGTAGAAACTTAGCTGGTCCTTATTTGTTTTCAATAGAAAATAAACATTATGTTCTTTAATTTGTATAAAATATACATAAGAACAGACTAACGATTTTTTAAAATCTAAATTTTTAATCTAATCTTAATCAAATTTAAAAAATGCAAAGGAAATACCTCTGCTAATGTAAACAGTAAACTTAAGTAAAAAAATTGAAAAGGATGACAACATTCATAAATGCAAAGCTTTGAAACAGTAGGACAAACGGACATTAACCCTTATAGAGTGTCAGAACTGAATAAGCAGAATATAAATGCATGAGTCGAAACCAAATTGTAAGTGAATTTGGTTTAAAACTGCTTAAAAACATTAGAACATTCTTACATTTTAAGGACTTGATTATAGAAAGGATTCACTTATTATATTGTACTTTGTTGTCCTATGAATCATTATTCCAAAAATCAGACTAATAGGATAATCATATCACGTAAAAATTTGTTATCAAAAAGGTTAAAGACCAACATTCTAGTAACGAATATAGAGTTGCTACTCTTAATCGTACCTACTACTTCTAATACTACAGCAGTCACCCTGCTAAGTTTGAAATCGATGGAACAATTCTAACATTAACGCTAAGCTATTCAATTTGGACGGACCGATCCAAAAAAAGAAAAACTTCATTTTTAAAAATAAATATGCATGATATAATGTTATGAATAAATTAAAGGATATTGGCCAAATTCTTCGGTAGATTTTAATTAAATATAAGAATTTTAAAAATGTTAGAATTAGAGAAAATTGATGCGCCTATTAGCAGTTTATATTGGCGTAATCAAGGGTCGGTAAATTAAAGTACTGAGAATCATTTTTTTACCTCTTTGGATTTCTGTTTATTATCGTAACTAGTCTATTATTAAGGTAAACCAATTTCCTAAAGATTGTATAATATTTTTTGTGCTGTTTTAATAAAATTAGTGTTGACTTATTACAATTGCGTTACCCATGTACACAATTGATTTCGGTAATAAATTTTTCTTTAATAAAAGTAACTTAATTGTTTAGCAATAAAATTTTAATCTCAGTCAATTGAAAGTCTCTGTATTGTTCAAAAGGTTAATTGTCGTTGGCACCCCCTACACCTCCCACCCCCTACCCTCCCATTTTTAACTCCATACTTTTAATCATGCCTTAAGTTCTTTACTTAAATCCCAATTTATTTTACAAAGAGATATGCTTCCCTCCCCCGTTTGGATGCACTGTAAAAAATATTTTCTTTTTAAAAATTTTAATTTATGTCAAAGTTTATGTTAATTTAATGTAAACAAAAAAGTTCTAGTTTTAGAATTACAATACTTTTTATTAAATATGATCGATATATCATTATGTAGATTGAAAATACTTTGATATCAAAAGGGCAAATTTGTCCCTTGCAGTGCAATATAAGTTGTAAAATAATATGACAAATAGATTAAAACTGCATTATGTATTGTCAGTTGCTTGTATTTTAAAAAGTATATTTGAGTAACAGAAAAAAAACTACCGTATTCAAAATGGACCAAAAATATAATAGAATATAAAGAGTCGGGAAAAATAAATAAAATAATATTTGGGGGGCAAATGGAGAGGTCGTCAATTTTACGATGTGTTGCATCCCAACGACAGCTGATAAACACGTATAGGTTTCGTGAATTTTTCCCCAATTAATTTCGTTATTGGTATAAGCTGATAAAGAGTACATTTCTTACAGTGTCTACTTTTACAGTAGCCCAACTATGAAAATTGGTCTAAAGTTAGTTAAATTGAAAATTGGCCGACAAAGGTTAAAAACCAACAAAAGTTAAGGAAAATTGTTTGAAGGCAATTATCGGGGGAAAAGTTTAGGATAGAAATGTTATTTGTCAGACGGGTGAGCCTCCTGTCAATATGCAGTCGAGTGGTTGGAAATATTTCTGCTTTCTTAAAAATAAAATATGATTATTATTTCTATCAACTTTAAAATAAAAATATTCTAGTTTTTAGATGGAGGAATACTTATTTGTCCTATTATGTTATAGACAGTTTTCCACAGAAAGTGAAATTTCTTTTTTCCCCTGAGGGGCCGAAGGCCAGGGTCAATAAAACAGGTACTTTATCCTACAATTTTAATTCTATTATTGTAGACTATTGTCTAATACGATACAACAATTCATTACTTATTAATGTGATTCAGAACATTTTCTAATCCAGCATAAATTACCCGAATTAGGAGCCATACTGAAATGGATACTGTTGATATTGATAAATTTTGTATTTTGGCCAACCATCTTAATTGAGAAGGAACCGAGACTACAGAATAAATGATTAATCCATTTGTATATGGGTCTTTTTACTTTGGTATAGTTTCAAAAAACAGCTTACTTGTCAATAATGCTATATTTTTTCTATTTTGTTTATTTCTCATTATCATTTTTGACTGTCTTTAAATGTTAACTACCTATTTCAAATTTAATAAATACAAAAATAATATATAACAAGAAATAAAAACTAAAATTTCAAAATTTTTTCCTGCAAACCTACGAGTTTTTATTGTAAGAAATCTAAATTGTATGCTGCTTTTTTATTTTTCACTTAAGAGAGGTAAAAACTTTTCAACTCCCAACTCATTTAGGTCAAGGCTTAATTAATTAAGATTTGGTATAATTCAATATCTGGTATTTAACGTTTATTCTTGTATACACCGTATGATACAAGCCAAATAAAAATAGATTTAAAATAAATAACCAAATATTTATTCTTGTTTTAGTTCTAAACTAAAGAGTATATCTAATCCATAAAAGAAATAAGGTTATGCAGGGGTGAATAACAGCTACATAGGAAATATTTGTGGTAAGTTTTAATTAAAATTAAAACAAGGCGAAGCTTACCATGGCTCTGCAAGCCAATTAAACTTTAGATTTGCCAAATTTGCACTCTGCTAATTTAACAAACATGGTAGTTTACATTAGAATGTGCCAAAAGCAATTTTACTTCAAATGCGAAAAAAATGCTCATTTGGGTTAGGCAAGGTCTCCAGATTTAGTTCTGCCTTTATTCGATAAACGTAAAAAATGCACACAAGATATTGATATGGTCCTAGGCGGGTTTGAGGGGAGGGGGGTAGCTATATAAAAGGCATTGAACAACTGCACACAGCATTTGTTTATTAAAGACAAATTCATTTGATGCAAATTATAGATACACTGTTCCATACATAAGATTGTAAAATTGCTTGGACTTGACTTAAATCTTCCAAAAAAAAGCATTATACGGCATTTTGAGTAAGGCTACTGTATATATAAATATATAGCTAGTTAGCCCAATCGTGTTGTTAAAGAAAATTAGCCTATTATTCACATTAAGGTAGTTTATGCCAAGGTGCGGGGTATAATTATTCCAGAAACTGGCCCACTTAATGCCAACTTCAATTACTAAAATCTACTTTTCTGTCAAAAGTTTGGGATTAAGTTTGCAGGTTTCGCATGGAAGGGCAGCCGCAGATAATAGATACAAATTCGACACATATAACATACAACACATAAAACTGCCATCTGGTTGTTTAAACAAATTTAAAGGTATGAGTAATACACAGTAAAACAATTACTTTTTACAGCTGTTAACAGAGCTTTCAGGTAGCGGTATGGCTGCTATCATAACCGAATTAACAGTACTTACCAAGGTTAACTTTTCCAGAAAAAAAGCAAATTGGTTTTAAATTTATCAAATTGTACAGAGAAAAGAGAATAAAAGCTACTAATAGTTTATTGTCTGCTAGGAGACATTTACATTAATAATTTTACTTTATAATCTTTTTGTGTAACTATTTCGGCATAAACCTCCCACAGTTTAAAACAAACAAACTTATATTTCAATTAAAAGTATTTGTCAATTTTCGATGAAGATCAATAATAATCTTGAAAAAAAAATTTTTTTCTAAATTTCATAATTTAATCTATTCAACTCTATATAAATTTTGCAATTGTAGTTAAGTAAGAACAAAATTTTTCTCTAACTATAAAGTAGCCTCTCTGAAAAGCAGAACAAGCGAACATTATTTTTATTTGTAGCAGTTAGGTATGATATACACATGTAGCTACACCCGCCTTTTTCAACCCCTCTCAAGGATTGTACAATAAAAGGTTTGTAAATTTATTGAGGGATTTTTAAAAAAGTACAAGATAGTACAAGATAATATAACGATCAAAGCATCACCTATTGACAGACTAGAAGAATTTACAGATAGAAAAAATAAAAGACAATTGCGTTGTATGAAATCTTTATTTTTCACCGATGCAAAAAAAAAACTACTAAAGGCAGGATTTCAAACTTGCCAGCTGTAGAAAAGTTTATCTAATTGTTAAAATGTTGGCCTGTTGGTAAAAAAAACTTCTTTACCCCTTCTCATGTTTTCTGCCAATACCAAATTTGGATGCTAGTTAAATGATGCGTATATGTTGCAGTTCCTATAAAAATACTATTTTTTTAGGTTTAACATTGATGTGTTTCTGTCATCATTTATACATGAAAAATGTTGATATTCAAAAGTAAAAATTTGATCAATTTACACCATCTTTTTTAGAAAATGAAGTAAACATGTAAAAGTGGATTAAAGACAGAGAGGTGCCCAACGATTAGCTTCGAAAATGATTATTTTTACATTCCAAAAATTATAGCTAACTTGTTTTTACACTGCCTATGTTTAGGCAAATATGTACAGGAAGGGGGTTTTCTAGTTGGTTTGATAAAATTGCTCACTTTTTAAAGAACTTGCGGCTTCGCCCCTAGCATCTAGGGGCTTTGCCCCAAGAGGTTTGATCAAACCGATTTCTCGTATTTTAGATTTAAAAGAAAAAGAAAAAAAGAAAATAGTTATAAACCTTCCCGGGACCTATGAGAAACTACACTGTAAAGGAGAACCCGATCGGTTCAGCGGTTAGCGAGATCCTTCGCTACAAACAAACAGACAGACAGACAGACAAACAAGCAGACAGACAGACAGACAGACATCGTTTTTCTTTGTATTATAGATACCTTAAAACAAGTTTGATTTTTTTAGAACCAAGCATTTAATTATCTAAAACAAATAAAAAAGAATAGTTATTTATCGCGTACATAATTTATATAGTGAAGTAACGCTACTAAGAATTTGTTTAGAGAAGTAATCAGTTTCTAGTACAACTGGTGTAACCTAACTATACAGAAGCTACGCTATGACAAAAGGAGTAAAAGAGGAGTAAAACCAGGGATAAAAAGAACAATGATGTTTTTTTTAATCCACAACTCTTTGTTTATTATTTCATTATCATTAAGATGTTTGTTTACCAAAATATATTTTGTTTTTTATTTGTAATGTCTCTCGGAACGGTTGTGGTACCCTCTCTAAAAATAGGGTTAAACCTTCTCAGGACCTATGAGAAGCTACACTGTATAGGCGAACCATATCGGTTTAGAGATTAGCGAGATCCTTCGGTACACACAGAAGACAAACAGACAAATATCTTGTTACTTTATCATAAGGATAAATTACATTAACCATCCATCGAACAACAGATCTGACTTGAGAAAAAGTTTACATTGTTGCCAATTGACTTATCCCTGTATACTTGAGAATAGCGTGGTACGGAGGGTGTAATTCTGTTTTCAGATGCAAATTTAATGTCCAAACTGAGTATTTACAGCTACAGGGATAAACTTTCAAAAAAAAAGTTTTATAAAGCTTCCTTAGAAATGTTAATGACACAGAAAACCAATAGAACTGTGTTTAGGCATGCAGTAGACCTTTTAATAGAAATAAGGGGAGGGTGTAATTTTGGGGCTATATTTAAGATAAAAAATAACAATACATCTATATTATTAGAATAGTCCTACTGGTCAAACAGACACAACTATTCAGATACTTTTTAATGACAAAATATTTCCAGGAAAGCAAGTATCTATCAGTGGCATTTTATTGATAATTATACGCGGAGCAGCCTTTATAGAGTCTGATACTTAAAGGGTTATATTTATAAAACTTTCAACTATTTGACAAGATTAAAGCATCAGATTTTTTTGCTGTAGTTGATATCATCCGGAAAAAAATCAGAATAGGAATACGTTTGCATCAGTCATTGAAGTATCATTAAAATCTTTAATATTATGCTTTAAGAATCGATTTTAGCGCTTTTTGCTACAATATTTTTGACAAAAAGATGGTATGTGAATAAACCTATAAAGTTTAAAGTTATCAATGATATAAAGTTAGTTCAATAATAATTTCAAATGTTTACTAGCAGTGTGTAAACTTTTTAACCAACAATTATAATATACAGAAGTGGTTATTTTGTTTATTATGATTGTAGATTTACATCTTCTTATTCCTTAAGATCCCTGATAAAAGTAAAGTTCATTTGCTTCATGAAATATCTACACTTAAAATGGACATAATAGGCTAGAAAAAATTTAGACCTTTTGTCAAACTTTCAAGGTTTCTCTATTTAAAGTTTAAAAATTATACCAGAAATCATAATGAGGAAATTAACCAGTTAAGCTTAAATACACTTGTTAGTATTTTTGCTTTTATATAACATAAAAAATTAGTTCTCTAGATTTTTGCAAAATTTTGGATAATTTTTTACCTATTTTTTAACCTTTAAATTTGTTTTCCTCTGAAATAGTTATTTTCTTTAAAGGAGTGTTAGACTCTGTCAATATTTCAACCAAATTATAAAAGGCTCTGAAGGAAAGGTAGATCCAATGAATAGGGTAGAATGGGGCAATTCAGTGATAGTTAAATGGAAAACAAATCTATTTTTCATCCATGCTACACATATTTGATTATATGGTAGTATTGGGCCAATTATACTTTTGTCATTTCTAACTGACAAACTGCACAGTTTCTTAACAAACACCAATAGAGTAGAAAATCTAAAAAAAATGTGAAATAGTCAAGAGCAGCTGACGAATACGAGATCAAAAAAAATTCACTCATTTTAGTGACCTAAATATTTCAGATTTTTATGCCTTTTTATGGATGGTCATATAGATGCTGGCTGCCAGCCGTTTGGGAGCTAGCTAGCTGCAGTCAAAGGTATATAATCAAGAGAATGATACCTCTTAAATCACCTCTATCTACCCCTTCTCAAAATGTTGAATGTATGAAAGCCTCGCTAAAAGTAGGAAAAACTTAAATGGTTAACTAAAATATCAAAGATTAACAAATATATAAAGTTGACTTGTTCAAAAGATTTTCATTTCCTTCATATGATCCCTATTTACTATTCTGTTGTTTAAGATATGTAATAGTTATTTATCGCATCGTATTATAGACAGCTTTCCGCAGATTTTAAAATAAAAAAATAATAAGATTAAAACCAGTTTTGTTATCCCCGAGGGGACAAAGGCCCAGGCTAACAAATCTGTTTTTAATTTTTTAATTTTTGTTTTAATTTTAGAGAAAATTGTCTGTAATACGATGCTCTACATGATTTTTCGGTATTGATGATAACCGGTTCTAATCCACCGGATATTAATCGTTTTCGAAGTAATAATGGAAATAATGTGTAAATGCAACAGCTGACTAAAAAGTCTTTTTAAGCTTTTAAAAAGTCTTGATAATTTATATATTAGAGCCCCTTCCAACCGCCATGAATCTTTGGCAGTGCTAAAAGAAGTTTTAAACTGTAAATTGTTAGTTGCCGTATCCAGAAAATCTAAACACTAAATTTTTTTCAAGGCTAATATTTACAGAAACTTAGTATTCAGTAATTTTAATTGGTTGAATAATAGTATGGACACTCTTGCGTTCTAAGACTTAATTGTAGAGATTCTTTATCGATCTAGGAATAAATATTTCGAATATCTTAATAGCATAATAATATGTTTTTTAGTTGAATTTTGAAATAGATATTTACAAGTAAAATTGCAAAAAGATTTGTTGATAATCATATAAAGGTAACTGGATGTATGTCTGTCTGTGTATTTGTACTTAGGGCCTTTAGATGCGTAGCCACTCAAGTCTACCAATAAAACGACTACCTGTATAGTGTATATATCTTACACATATATGTATGCTTTTAAAAAGTTTTGGTTGAAAAGAGTCAAAATTATAAAAAAATTAAATTGACTAAATTGCCTTAATTCGAGGTTTTAAAAAAATTTTTTTTAGAGATATGCTTACATTTTTTTAGAAAACAAATGTATTTTTATTAAATGAATCCGAAAAAAAACTTGTATCCCTTGTCATCAAAGTTGAATAATCTTTGCTAGACATGCAAATACAATAAAGTTGGCTATAAAAGCAAACTTCTTGTAAAATTTAAATAAGTTATAGTATCAGCAAGGACTTCCAGGGGAGGGGGGGGGTAAAGGGGTGATTACCCCCACTCCATTTAAAATTTATCCCTACCTTTTATATTTTGGGGGGGAAATAACCCCCCAAAATATACTTTTGTACTTCTAAATATTTACTAATATTTCATTATTAGGTAGGTATCTTTTTACATTATTAAATTACCCCCCCCAAAAAATTTATTCCTGCCACCAGATTTCAGGTGGGTAATTACCCCTCCCCCCCTCAAGCAAATTTTACCCTCGGGGTAAAAATTTTAGGGGGGGTAAAAAAAAATTGCGACGAGCTTCGCGCGCTATTTTACCACCCCAAATACAAATTACCCCCCCCTCCCTTAAAAAAAATTTACCCCCCCAAAATAAAAAGCTTTGACGCCCCTGTACAGTATCAGGCTATATAAAGGTGAGATAGAATAGTTAAATAGCCTAAAACCTTCAAAATACCTTTGTTAAGCTATCCTGTAATGCAGAATTCAATAAGTTCGGAAAAACCAAGAAAAAAAAATTAAGATTTATCTGATAGCTATATAACAAGTGTGTTCCTTATATAAAAGTAACAAGTAGTATATCTTTTGGTGTGTAGCTTAGGATCTAGCTTACTGCTTGACTGATATGGTTCTAATTTACAGTAAAGCTTCTTATAGGTCTTGGAAAGGTTTATATCTATTTGGGAGTAGGGTACCATCGCCCTCCCAAGAGGAATCCCAATAATGGAAAGTGGAGGGTCAACTTCGCATTTTTCCCCTTCCCGGCCGCAGGAGTCACTAGAGGTACATAGAGGCGTAGCCGCTAGTTATAATATAAGTTAATTATACATGCATATCAATGAGAATAAATGTTGCATTACTTTTTTGCATACAATTATCAGCCATACAACAAATGCAATAATATATACAACTAGCATATAAGTTGTTTTAGTTTTGCTGTGTAGGCATGCAGAGACAGATCTTAGCAAGATTTGCTGATTCTCACACCACACACTTAAGATTGGAACATTCATAAGTATACTGAAAACATTTCTATTTATTATATATTAAGGAAAATATTCAAGAAAAGGATATTTCAGAGAAAAATTTATATTTTAGTAATAAATCAAAAGTTTAACTAAATTAACCTTATTAATAAGGGAAAATATATACGTGCCAAAATTTACAATCAATGATTTCAGTCATGGCCTACAGACGGACTGATCCTAGATGTATAAATGTTTTGCTCACAATACCCATTTGGAAACGATATTCTTGATACAAAATTATGTAAACAAAATTTTCATAATGGCAATTTTGAATTTTGATATTTTATAGAAATAGATTAGGGGACATTAAGGAAACTAAAATTTAACGGAATGACGTCAGTCCCATATTTAAGGGGGTTGAAGGGATAAAGAAATTAGAGGGGGGGGGGTCTGCAACAACCAATTTTATGAAAAAAGTGGCAAAAGATCCATTTTTCTTGACATAGGATAAGTTAGGGGCGTGGGGAGGCCAATAAATCTTCCCTTGTACCCTAATGTCAAATCTTTATACAGTTTTACAAATATTTTTTTACATGAGCAAAGCTGCTCGTTAGTTTTACATTTGTCCTTTATTTTTTATAGAATAAGGTAGAACCATTGAATGTACATAGTCCAATAAATTACTAAATTTAAGAGTACCTTTCCGTTCAAAACTGATACCGTTCTATATCGACATGCATAGCAGAAATATTATCAACACGCATTTTGCAGATTACAATCAGATCTGTCAATTATATTGTGTTAGATAAAATATGCTCATATAGCAATAAAAATATTCTACTGATATTTTGTGTATAAATTTTCTGCTTTGGTTCTTAATATTCTTGTTATCCGTTATTATCTGCTTTATATTTTGCAGAATTCAATAAAGGATGGTTTCAAGGATAAGGACAATTACACACCAGTTTTAATCCATGTAAATCTTGCAATATTTTGGAAGCGCTAGAAAGTGTCATGTGAGACGTCATAAAAATACATCTAAAATGGAGGGATGAGAGGAGAAGTGGGACAGAAGACCCCTAAAAAAGAGATGGATTTAGACATATTTTTATGACGTCAATGTTAGCGTTTGAATATTTGATAAATTAGATTACAAAAGTGCAGCAAAGATTCATCCCCTAATAGATATTTTTAAAAGAATTATCCTACTGTTGATTTGGCTTGAATTTTGTCATATACTCCATCTTTTTAAAACCAGTGTATTTATAATTTGATTTAACACCTAGGATAATAAAAAGATGATCTCTTGATTGCACGCCCTTTGTATGAAAGGAACAATTGTGCATTTTTCTTTCACCTACTTCAATTATTATTGTCATTTATCTAAATAAATATTTCTTTTACAATTTCGTTAACATCTCGAGAAGTTTAAAAACGCCAAAGCTTTACATAATCCAAATAAATTAAATTCCCCAAATGTATGCATGTCCTTGTCTGTGCAATATTATGTTTATACAGAGTCCTGATACATTACCATTATTAATAGCTGGCTATAAATTTATTAAATATATTTTATAGGTAGTAGCCTTCCCCGATTTTTGATGGATTTTATTCTGTGCTAGCATGTCACGATTTTTGTTTAAATATTAACAGCATATAGTTGTCAATTAGTTTATGCTTTACATGGTAGCCTTATATTGTCAGTCCTCTTAAGAAACTCGGTCTAAAACGGGTAATATAATGACTTACAAACTGCTTCTATGCATGTAAAATGTAGGACATTCAGGTCCATTTATTAAATGGAGGGGTTGCTTTGGCTTCTAAACATATTGTCATTTAAGGACTTACTAACAAAGGTCATGCAAACAAGGCTGTGGCTATCTGTAATAGGATACTGTTACTGTATAACCAACTAGCGGCTGTGTCCCTAGCATCTAGGGCTTTGAATTTGAAGGTAAAAAAGCCTAAAATCATCCCAACATTTAAATCTAAAAATCGAATAGCCTAAAACCATCCTTTATCATATGTTAAACTTTTCTAAAGTGGAGAACTCATTTGGTTTTGTTGTTATCCAAATCTTAATAATCCTAATCTGTTGTTAGTTGGTTATCAATACTCTTCATAATTGTTCTTGATGATTCAATTTGGGCGGGTTTAATTTTTCTATGTCGTAAATTTTGGCACAGGCTATTATGTATCGAAAAAATGAAAATTTTGGTTAAAATGATATTATATTTGTGTATAAAAATGATAATAGATAAAAAGGTTCACGCCCACAGATCGATAATTAATTTTACGCAAAAACTTCTTTTATTAAAAGTCATTTTGGATATTAGTTTTATTTTTCCTTTATGTAATAACAATATCATTATCAATAGTGCGCAGGTACCTTATAATTAGGTATATTCTTACGTTCGTCCAACCGCCTGTCTCTCGCACAGTGTAACCTTTGAATGTAACAAAGATTATTAATAAAAATTGTATCAAAACAAGTTAGAATACTTCCAATAGAAGTTGGAAATCCTAAAACATATGCACAGTAAACATAAATAGAGTTAAAGAAAGAAGAAGGAGAAAAGAGCCTGTCAAACAAACAAAAAGTAAAAGGTGGAGATAGGAAAAGAAAAGGGACTGAAAAGTGAAGGAAAGAGGAACTTAAAAAAGGTACAGATATGAAAAAAAGGGATAGAGAGTGAGGGAAAGTTGATTTTTAAATAAATATCAACAATAGCCTAGCATTGCACACATGGCAGACAGAACACGAAATGAGTAACTGTGCTAATAAAATGAGAATGACACACAAATACGTAATAACTTGCTTGCAAAAATAGACATTCACTAATTATGGCATTAATAATAAATATGCATTAAAATGCAACAAACAATCAACACACTGCACTTGATGAGAAGCTGCGCTTCTAAAGTACAAATAATTTGAATTATTGCACATTAAGGTGTGCCTTTTTTCCGCACATATATCGAATTATCAAACAATTAGAACCATATATAATTGACAGCAGAAATTGTCTCTTCTTCTTTGTTTCCATTTTATATTAAACACTATCTTTTATATGCTACTATGTCTGTATGTAAATATTAACGGCTACGTTCCTAGAGGCCTCTAGGTGCACGTTAAATAATTTCTTAAGATCAGCTGTTTACCAGTAAAATTTCGCAGAGCGGCGCATTATATTTTTTGTATTTTAGCGATTTCTAAGGGAGGGTTGTGGTTCCCTCCCCCTAAATAGCTTCACCCATTTCAAGGACCTATGAGAAGCTTCACTGTAAAGAAAACCCATAACGGTTAAGCGGATAGTGAGATCCTCGGTATAGAGAGACAGACAGAGATCCTTTTACTTTTTTATAAGTGTAAATATGAAATAGTTTGAGAATAGTATATTTTGCGGATTAACTTGCACACCTGAACTTATACGTATATGATACTACTTGTTTATTACATTTTTTTATATCTCGTATTGCGTTATGGCTAAATGTTATGTATCCCTAGCAATCCCATATGTTTCAACTGTAACGCAAATTTATTTTACTAAAATGTACATCACAAACGTGAATAGAAACATGCCGGCTTTTGTCAAGGTCAATGGTTCTACTTTCGATGTAATGCCTTGGCCTTTTAAAAGGCGCAATTCATTTACATGTACAGTTAGTGCTCCTAGATGAAGAATAGATACAACGATGGATATTTCATTTATATTAGTAAAGCAATTTTAATTCCATAAATTACACATTTACGTTATAGCATTTATAAATGGCTTTTAAAAGATACTCTTCCATTTTATTTTATCGGTAGTTTTAGAAGGAGAGTTACCAGACATTTAAAATTTTCCTTTTATTATCACAAGCTATCGTTTTTGTTCTATTTATTTTAAGTACCTACAATAATTTTTAAAAATGATCTCAACAAAAATTTTGGCCAATGGACCACATAAAATGGACCATTGCTTAGTTTAGGTTAGGTTGAGATGACCTCGGAGGGATAGCGCCACCGCAAGTTATTCTTTATTTTTTTTCTTTGTATGTATTAGTGATCAACTATTCTCTTGGTTTTTTCTCTATACTATTTTGAAACATCTTTTTTCTAATTCTTAAATTTCTGCCCTTTGAGTGTCCTTACAAAAGTCAATTATAAACAGAAATTTATTACTGGAAAAAAATAGTAAATTGTAATACAGCGGTGTCAATACACAGACACAAACAGGAAAGGTAAAGGCGAAAAAAAAAGTGAAAAAACAGGGAAGCTTTATAGATGGTTTTTCTCAGCCAATAAAGTCAAAATTGGACCTTGTTAGAAAAAATAACTTTTAATTTGATTGCTGCAATTAAAATTTTATAATCATTACAAGTTAATGACCTATTAATAATGATTTAGATAGGAAAAAACTAAACTTATTGCGTATTTCTGAAAAAAAACCTAAGGAAAGTTTCATTTTAATTTGAAGCAAATTTTACAACCAATAAATTATATTTCTGTCATATAAATGTATAATAGATATAAACTGCTTTTAAATGTACGTGTTTCGTATTGGGTTAGAAACTGAGTTATATGTTAGCTTTAGATATTTTGTTAACCTGTTCCTAGAAATATTTGATATAAGACTCTGTATGACCGTGAGAACCAAGGCTATAGATGCAGGAGCAATAGTTATGCTTTGGAAACTTTAATGGAAATTTGATTGTGGAAGAAAACACTTACAGTTTTGGAAACCTTATGAATTAAATTATCTGCTTTTATTTCAAAGCAAATACTTTTAAACTCAAGTCTATTTATAGTTATTTATCGCATCGTTTTTCCACGTATATTACAATTAAAAATCATAAAATCAAAAACAGTTTTGTTAGCCACGAGGGGCCGAAGGCCAGATCTAACAAAACTGGTATTATGATTTTTATTTTGATATTTGTGGAAAATTTTCTGTAATACAATGCTATACATTAATTTTCCGTATGGCTAAGAACTGGTTCTAATCCAGCGGATATTTATCGGTTTCGAAGCCATACTGAAAAACTTATCATACCATTGCTTATGCACAGTTTCATCCAGAACCTATCTTCTTCTGAACCTATCTTTTTCATTTATTTGAAGCCAAAAAGAAAGAAGGTTTAATGCAAACCTATTTGCCAAAGTGATTTTTAAAACTTTTAATTTTTATACATCCAACGTTATATAATTCCTTGATGGGAAGCTGTCACTTTGTTCTAATTGTAAAAAGAAGGAATAATTTGTCATGAAAGGGGCTTTGCACTCAATTATAGGTATTTGCAAATAAATTAATAATTTCCATTAAAACTTGTTTTAGTCCTTTTTTTGGTTACTTTTAAAATCTTAAGGAATGCATTGGCAAATAAAATGTCAAAGATTTCTAGCCAGGCAAGGTTAGGATTTAAAGACAAAGGTCACAAAATTTACGGACAATAAGTAATGGAAATGATCAATTGGCGTTTTGTTGTAAAAATTAAGAAAAAAGTCAATGATAGAAAACATACGGGTAAGGTTATCAAGGCTGTATAATAATATTGAAGGAAAAAATTTATTTCTTGACTTTATTTTCCAAGATTTTAAGATCTACAAGTTCACAATAAAATTCTGGAAAATTAAAACCATTATTTAATTCAGTGGAAAAATGCACCTATAAAGACCATTTTTGTGCATTAATTCTATAAGGTAGGTCTAAAACACAGTCGTTTTAAGTAGTAACAAATAATGTCAAATTTATGAACCATTTGCAATCCATTCATAAGAATCAAATTGGTTGGTCGGTCTGTACTTCATTCTATATTTCTCAGTAAATATACATTTGTTTTTAGACTCGCAGTACAAACATTGTCATATCCATAAAAGCAAAGGCAATTTTCTAGAATATTCCTCTGACCGATGAATATTTATTCTATTAGTACTCGTTTATACGTCTGTTTGTCTATTTGATACCTCAGTTAAGTTAGAATTTTCTTGATGATGTGTGATTACCTCAGTTTATAAAGTATGTAGTCCTCTGTGAATTAGAGTAAAACAATAGAGGGAGAAGAGGTAAAATAACTGAATGTGCCCTTCCCAAGGACCCTGTGTCACCTTCAATTGGGCTCTTGAAAATCAACCAATAGCGTCGGGAATATTTACACAGCCACAAAAGAGCGAGAACCAATTTGCTGGCAAATGAAAAATGACCCAAACAGGGGGATCCAGGTAGTTGTCTGGTTTTACATCTATATTCATAGATTTATTCTCTGTAAAAACTTACTTCTTTGTGCAATATTATTTACTAGCGGCTTCGCCCCTAGAGGCCTCTAGTGGCACTTTGAATGTTTATTTTTATTAAAAATATCTAATTACAGAAATAATTGGTTTATGTTTCGTTCAAGTCTCTTTTTCGGGAGGGGGTAATTTTTTTCTAGGGGCGATTTCTCCTGAGAGGGTAGTGGTACCCTCCCCAAAAATAGTTATAAACCTTCCCGGGACTTATGAGAAGCTACCCTGTTAAGGAGAATCCGATCTGTTCAGCGGTAAGCGAGATCCTTCGGTACAAACACACAGACATTCTGTTACTTTAGTATAAGGATGATTTTGCGATCTTGGCTACATTTGATATTATCATCCTTGATTCCTCTTTCTTTAAAGGAAAATAATAAATATATATAAGTAAAATTTAATACTATCTAATACCCTTTAACACTGCCATAAAAGTCTAATTCAAGACTTAAATGTATACCCAAAGTTAAAAGTAAATTTATGTTTAAGAAATTAATTTGTCTTTTTGACTTTTAGCTACTGAACTACTCACACACACACACACACACACATATACACACACACTTTTATTTCTTGTTTAATTTATTATCTTCTTATGAAAGGGATAAATATTCTTTCAAAAATATGTCTCATTTATATCCTACCCAGCACTTCTTGGACGTTCAGGATTAGTCCTGCAATCAACTGTGTGACTAAATGGTAAAGAATACCTTGGCTCCATAACAGGCGCAACCCATAAATCTTCATAGGGGGTTTGCCACTTGAATGTTTTACCAAGCAGACAGCAAACCATAGATACCATAAGCTTCCATTTTGGCTGTTCAAATTTAATTTTCTTTTTTTTCTCCCTAATATATATTCCTTTTTTGAAGCTACAATGTGTCACTTTAAACAGGAATGGTTAAGGATATGGTATCTTATTAAAATTATTGTTTCATTCGAAAAAATATGATTTACTTTGTTAACTAAATTTATCAAACAACATTGCATTATATGCAAAATGTATACAATCATGGAATTGATTGAGTCATTGAGCGTAGAGGACAATCATAACGAAATGCTACGCATATTAGATTTAAATCCTATTGACCTAACCCCTAAACTCCTTGGTGTGTGCAGGACAAAATACTGATCATGATGTAATTCTGATTTATGTGACTGCTTCAAGTGTCCACACTCTGGGCAAACTAGGGATATCACAATGGCAGATGAAATACTCAGTGAGAACACAGGGATATGACAATGGCAGATGAAATACTTAGTGAGAACACAGGTATATGACAATGACAGATGAAATACTTAGTAAGAACACAGGTATATGACAATGACAGATGAAATACTTAGTGAGAACACAGGGATATGACAATGGCAGATGAAATACTTAGTGAGAACACAGGTATATGACAATGACAGATGAAATACTTAGTAAGAACACAGGTATATGACAATGACAGATGAAATACTTAGTGAGAACACAGGGATATGACAATGCCAAAGGAAAACTCAGAAAGAACACAAGGATATGACAATGACAAATTAAATTCTTGAAGGGACACAGGGATATGACAATGACAGATGAAATACTCAGTGAGAACACAGGGATATGACAATGGCAGATGAAATACTCAGGAAGAACACAGGGATATGACAATGGCAGATGAAATACTCAGTGAGAACACAGGGATATGACAATGGCAGATGAAATACTTAGTGAGAACACAGGTATATGACAATGACAGATGAAATACTTAGTAAGAACACAGGTATATGACAATGGCAGATGAAATACTCAGTGAGAACACAGGGATATGACAATGGCAGATGAAATACTCAGTGAGAACACAGGGATATGACAATGACAGATGAAATACTCAGTGAGAACACAGGGATATGACAATGCCAAAGGAAATACTCAGAAAGAACACAAGGATATGACAATGACAAATTAAATTCTTGAAGGGACACAGGGATATGACAATGTCAGATGAAATACTCAGTGAGAACACAGGTATATGACAATGGCAGATGAAATACTCAGTGAGAACACAGGGATATCACAATGGCAGATGAAATACTCAGTGAGAACACAGGGATATGACAATGGCAGATGAAATACTCAGTGAGAACACAGGGATATGACAATGGCAGATGCAATACTCAGTGAGAACACAGGGATATGACAATGACAGATGCAATACTCAGTGAGAACACAGGGATATGACAATGGCAGATGAAATACTCAGTGAGAACACAGGGATATGACAATGACAGATGAAATACTCAGTGAGAACACAGGGATATGACAATGACAGATAAAAACCTCAGTGAGAACACAGGGATATGACAATGGCAGATGAAATACTCAGGAAGAACACAGGTATATGACAATGACAGATGAAATACTCAGTGAGAACACAGGGATATGACAATGGCAGATGAAATACTCAGTGAGAACACAGGGATATGACAATGGCAGATGAAATACTCAGTGAGAACACAGGGATATGACAATGACAGATAAAAACCTCAGTGAGAACACAGGGATATGACAATGGCAGATGAAATACTCAGGAAGAACACAGGTATATGACAATGACAGATGAAATACTCAGTGAGAACACAGGGATATGACAATGGCAGATGAAATACTCAGTGAGAACACAGGGATATGACAATGGCAGATGAAATACTCAGTGAGAACACAGGGATATGACAATGTCAGATGAAATACTCAGTGAGAACACAGGTATATGACAATGGCAGATGAAATACTCAGTGAGAACACAGGGATATGACAATGGCAGATGAAATACTCAGTGAGAACACAGGGATATCACAATGGCAGATGAAATACTCAGTGAGAACACAGGGATATGACAATGGCAGATGAAATACTTAGTGAGAACACAGGTATATGACAATGACAGATGAAATACTTAGTGAGAACACAGGTATATGACAATGGCAGATGAAATACTTAGTGAGAACACAGGGATAAGACAATGCCAAAGGAAATACTCAGAAAGAACACAAGGATATGACAATGACAAATTAAATTCTTGAAGGGACACAGGGATATGACAATGACAGATGAAATACTCAGGGAGAACACAGGTATATGACAATGACAGATGAAATACTCAGGGAGAACACAGGGATATGACAATGACAGATGAAATACTTAGTGAGAACACAGGGATATGACAATGCCAAAGGAAATACTCAGAAAGAACACAAGGATATGACAATGACAAATTAAATTCTTGAAGGGACACAGGGATATGACAATGACAGATGAAATACTCAGTGAGAACACAGGTATATGACAATGGCAGATGAAATACTCAGTGAGAACACAGGGATATGACAATGGCAGATGAAATACTCAGTGAGAACACAGGGATATGACAATGACAGATGAAATACTCAGTGAGAACACAGGGATATGACAATGACAGATGAAATACTCAGTGAGAACACAGGGATATCACAATGGCAGATGAAATACTCAGTGAGAACACAGGGATATGACAATGACAGATAAAAACCTCAGGGATATGACAATGACAGATAAAAACCTAAGTGAGAACACAGGGATATGACAATGACAGATAAAAACCTCAGTGAGAACACAGGGATAAGACAATGACAGATGAAATACTCAGGAAGAACACATGGATATGACAATGCCAGATGAAATAATCAGTGAGAAACAGGGATATGACAATTGCAGATGAAATACTCAGTGAGAACACAGGGATATGACAATGCCAAAGGAAATACTCTGGAAGAACACAAGGATATGACAATGACAAATTAAATTCTTGGAGAGACACAGGGATATGTCACAGGAAGAATAAATACTCCATGTGATAAAAATATCAGGATGATACAGGTCTACGTCACAGGACATACTGAAATATATAGGACACTTGTCATAAGTGACCTACCCAATGTGACAAAGGGCTATATATAGGACACCTGCCACTAAAATGACGTTTTCTTTTCTAGCAATTTTATCAGAAGAATAATATTTGATTAGAGCAAAATTTGGAAAGAAATATTGAGAAACATAAGAAAAGCAACGTCTTATGCTAATTTTTATTTTTTTGAATTCTTGAATGGCTACTTAGCTGTTCAATACTACGCTTACAATATTGCAGTATTATAAGAACACTAAAGCCTTATGCTCATTTTCATATCTTGGAATTCTGGGGATAAGTGAAGGCCAAACACAATGACACCTAATTTTAAGTATTGGACTTTTTCAACTGTTTAACTGTTAGAGTTGCTAAAGTTTTTATATCTCTACCTTTCACTGTATTTGTTTGTTGAACGTTGTCAATTAAAACCAATCAAAACCAAAAAAAAATCGGCTTTCTCAGTGAATTAATTGACTGTTAATAAATCATCTCTTACCGGCGTTGATTATACAATTATTATCTGAAAGTTCTTGATTTGCAATTTAGTAAAGGTTAGCTATTGCATAAGTTGCAAAGCATTCCCCTTTTTTATGATGTAAAGTCTTTGATATGACACAGCCTGGTTTTAAGTTAAAGAAATTCGTTTATGTGTAATGTGCAGGGCTAGGCAGTTTCGCGTCAGCCGCGACTAAGCCTCAAATTTAAACCCGTTTGGATGCTTTTAAACAGAGATTTCTGTATTTGCTAAAATTTAGACTTCCAGCTGATTTAAAAAATTTTTTTTGATTCCCTGAGGCTTACAGACGGCCGGCGCGCGGCTACGGAAAACTGGTAATGTGTATTAAAGACCAGCAAACTATAACATCTTTATATCATTCAATAATTTTGTCCAGAAATAATCTTCTAGAGCCTCAGTGTAAGTATATCATAATGTATGGGATAATCCTAAGTAAAGCTGTAGGTAAGGCAATAAGGGTACGGTAGGGTTAGGCAATGCACGGTAAGGTTCGGCAGGGGTAAGGCAACTACACCACACGCGTAATGAAGTAATCAACATTTTTATTTGATGCATTTAAAATAGACGGATAGGTATAAAACTGTATTTAAATTTCTAATAACCCTGTCAACCTAACTATTAATAATAGTATAATATAAAGATTTGAAAAACTATTTTAAAAATGTAAGCTTGTATACACTTAGGGTCAGTTAACACAAGTAAATTAGAAATTAGAATCAACCAATTGCTTTTAAACTTGCATGGTGATTTATGTATCAAAGGTTTAATTTAAGAAGCTTATAAACTCTTAGGTTATTACCATATAAAATCCACACTCCCATTATTACGTTGATTTTTTAGCCATTTTGACACAAACTTTTATATGTTATATAATTATCCAATGATTTTTATAACGAACAAAGTGTGTAAAAATGTAATAATGGGGCATCCTGATTGCAAGAAATTTTACAATTGTATATGTCTAAATTATATTTCATTTCTTAAATCTTTATCACTCCATAATTGTTAATTCACATATTGTCATCCTTGTTATTAAGCAATTAGAGAGTTTCTAAGTACAAACATACATGAAGAAGAATATACCAAACTACAAAAACACAGGATATCCAGTGTCCAAACGTTTTAACCACTAATTTTAATATTCCAAAGGTTTAAATTTGTGCAATAACCTTGGGTATAAACATTCATTTATTGGCCATTGTCCTCTCCCTTTAGATCCCTGTTGTACATATATGTGTAATATATGAAAAATAATGAAAAATGTATTAAAGTTCATCAATAACAAATAAAGTGTAAAGAGGATCAGAATATTCTTTATTCCACTTTGGTTTATAATCGTACAAATTATTTTTACAAGATGGAAGAGAGATACATCAAATCCATGCGGGGGGATAACTTTTGCACGGGTCTATCCTTCCCTTCTATAATCATGCTAACATTTATAATTCATGTCACCATTTTCACCGCTTTAAATGCAAAGAGAAAAATCCTAAAATTATATTTTGATTGCACGACTCCAATATTGAAATAGTCAACGCGATAGAAATATCAGCATAAAACAGCTGATGACTAAACCTAACAACTAACAGACATTTAGTAAATATAACTTTAAATTTTACCTGAAAGATTTGAAAAGTATTTTAAGCCACTAATTGTTAGTATGTAGACCATCGTATCGTCTGGGATTATGTGGAATATTATATTAAATTTTGGATACAACATTTATTCATAATCATATTTTTCAGAACAGAGATCAATATTAAAGAAAAAAATTAATATAAAGCTACTAGAATTTTTAAGTGCAATTTTGGTGCATTTTTGAATAGATCTAAAAAATTGTAATGGATAATAATTATATCAGAGCTGGGCAATAGGTTATTTTTTGGGTAACTTCGCTGAGGCTGTGGCTTTTAAATATTTATAATTGATTGGCAAAATTTATTGCCTAGTTTGGCGGCTGATTTATTTTTAAAGCTACAAGAATCGATATCTTCTTACCAGATTTTTATGTACTCTGATAAAGTGATGCTCCCAGCTGGCTATAATAACGATACCCCTTATCTACCACTTTTACCCATTCCCCCTCCCCTCTTACTGGATGAAAAAACTAACCAATTAATGAGGTCTATAATAGCAAATTGATGACAAATCTTCCCCTGTCAATATATTCACGTATATTCTATATCCATTTATATGAAAAATTATGGCTGCGTGTGCGTATAGGCTTTTGCTGTGCTCGTTTGTCACAGCTTATACAATTAATTCACAGTTTTAATCTTCGTTTTTTTTGTTAATATTAAGCCTTATTCAAAATCTTGTAATATTTTTATAAAAAAAAAATTAATAATTCTTTGAAAAATTTATTTATTTACGGATAAAAATCAATTTATTAGATGGATAATGTTAACCCAGAATAATTTTTGAATTGCTTTTCACATTTGAAATGAATTACGCACAACCAAACATTAATCTTTCTTAAATTTAACAAGAATGACAATATGCATAATAAAGTTAGAAATAAAACTATTGATTGAAAAAGTTTAAAAGTAGCCAAACTCCATTTAAAACTACATACGATTACTAAATAAAAGTTATTGTCAATCTAAACTATATTTCAATACAGTAATATTGTAAATATTCTACTAGCGTATGAGAGTGTATGCATGCACCGGTTATATACGGGTGTAAGAGTGTGTACAACGACGGTAATGGGTGGCATTCTGAATCTTTAGAGGCAGTTTCATTAGTCAAATGACAAGCAGACAACATTAGGCCAAAATCCAACTAAAACGTTCTTGATTTTATAATTTCTTTTTTACCTACAATAATGTTTTATTTTTTAGTCGTTAGAAGTTTTTACATGTATGTTTTAAAACAATGCAGTTTTTTTCACATACCCTTATGTTAAACTAGGAAACATTGTGTTGTCAATCATTTTAAACATAAGTAGAAACTATTTTTGTCTATTTTCATCGACATAAGTCACTACTGCCCAAAAATTATATACTTATTTATAAAAGTAAATATTTTCTGCTAATTAAAGCCTCATGTTGATATAACACAAGATTAAAAGTTAAACAGGGAAGAACCTGTAGACCTAACTTAATCCAAGCTTTAAGCAGATGAACTTGCCTCCTTTGTTCCCGTCACAGACAAAGAAATAAAGAGAGGGAAAAACAGGTACTTTTAATAATATGCAAATTAGGTTTTTATGTGGATAAAGTTTTTAATCTCTGCCCATTTTTTTTGTAAAATTTTAACAAAATAATCCATAATTAGACTACTTTTTCTCCCATATGAATTTACATAAAATAGGTATATAACCAACCTTTATGAAATAGCTAACTTCACTTAGCTTTGAAAGAAAGTATATGCCAATTTGGTTCTAAATTAGAAAACAACGTAATATGTAAGTAGAATATTCCCAAATAAATAAAAAAAACCTTTATATATTGGTATGGGTAACACGTACGTCGTACACTATGGTCGATTTCAAAAATTTCATATCCTACATAAACACAGTATACTATGAGCCACTTATAGCTTGTAAATATGTTGTGAAATTACAAAATTGATGGATTTTAGAAACAGCCTATAGTCTCTAGGGCTAGAAGACTTGTATACAATCCAAGGACAGTGTACATGGTCTAGTTTTAAACTTGTATTAAAGATGTCAGATGTTATTTTGTCTATTTGTTCCGAGTCTTTAAATGGGTCCTTGGAAAGTTTTTTTAGTAGCGAAGCTACTCTATAATTTGAAATGTCCGTCTGTCCGTATGTCCGTATGTCCGTCTTAGTTTGGGGGAAACGTGATTTTCTCGGCTCCTACAAAAGATAAAAGGCTGAAATTTTTTGACAACATTTCTATTATTAAGGAGCACAATTAACTATAAAACATCAATGGCGGTCGGACCGCTTTTTAGCAGGTTTTAGGCTATTTTTTGTATTTTTCACATTTTTCTTATATCTTTGGTGTTTATGGTCCGATTTTCAAAATTTTTTCAGTTATGGTATCAAAATTAAATTTCCTGTCGTTTCAAGAAAACAACTATGACGGTCAGACTGCCTTTAAGCAGGTTTTAGGCTATTTTTGTATTTTTCACATCTTTCTCCATTCCTTTGGTGTTTATGGCCTGATTTCCAAAGTTTTTCAGTTAAAGATATCAAAATTAAATTTCCAGTCGTTTCAAGAAAACATCAATGGCGGTCAGACTGCCTTTTTGCAGGTTTTTGGCTATTTTTATATTTTTCACACTTTTCCTCATATCTTTGGTGTTTATGATCCGTTTTTTAAATTTTTTGTAGTTAGAAATATCAAAATTAAATTTCCTGTTGTTTATAGCATCCAGTATGTAATTTACTTTGACCGTCAGTCTGTTAGTCATAGTACTGAAATATAAATATTAAGAAATTTTAAAAACAAATGTTGAAAAGGTTTCGTGATTCTTTTCCTAATATACATGCTTTTGACAACTAATATCTAAATTCTTATTAAATTGTTTGTGCTTCGCTACTTATGGATGTTGTCATCCTTGTTTATCTTATTATTATCTTTCATCCTTTCTCCTTATAGTACTCTAACACCTGAAACAAAAATTTTAGGGTGAAGATTTATTTCTAGACCAATATCCTGCCTCTCACTGAACTAAACCTGTTGTGAAACCTTGCAGATTTGTATGTATAGATAAAGGGAATGGTTATGAGCAGGTGTATGGTATACAACCAAGGTCTAATTTTAGGCCACAGAATACTTTTTAGTAGCGAAGCTACTCTATAATTTGAAATGTCCGTCTGTCCGTATGTCCGTCTGTCCGTCTGTCCGTCTGTCCGTCTGTCCGTCTTAGTTTGGGGGAAACGTGATTTTCTCGGCTCCTATAAAAGATAAAAGGCTGAAATTTTTTGACAACATTCCCATTATCAAGGAGCACAATTAACTATAAAACATCAATGGCAATAGGACCGCTTTTTAGCAGGTTTTAGGCTATTTTTGTATTTTTCACATTTTTCTCCATATCTTTGGTGTTTATGGTCCGATTTCCAAAATTTTTTCAGTTATAGAATCAAAATTAAATTTCCTGTCGTTTCAAGAAAACAACTATGACGGTCAGACTGCCTTTAAGCAGGTTTTAGGCTATTTTTTATTTTTTACATTTTTCTCCACACCTTTGGTGTTAATGGCCCAATTTCCAAAAAATTTTCAGTTATAGATATCAAAATTAAATTTCCTTTCATTTCAAGAACACATCAATGGCGGTCAGACTGCCTTTTTGCAGGTTTTTGGCTATTTTTATATTTTTCTTCATATCTTTGGTGTTTATGGTCCGTTTTTTTGAATTTTTGTAGTTAAAAATATCAAAATTAAATTTCCCGTTGTTCTGAGCATCCAGTATGTAATTTACTTTGACCGTCAGTCTGTTAGTCATAGTACTGAAATATAAATAAATATTGAGAAATTAAAAACAAATGTTGAAAAGGTTTTGTGATTTTTTTCCTAATACACATGCTTTTGTCAACTAATATCTAAATTCTAATCTAATTTTTTATGCTTCGCTACTTATGGATGTTGTCATCCTTGTTTTTGCTTAGATTTAATTTTTATTAAAAATATTTTTGTTTTTTTATTTTTAATATATTTTAAACACTAAATATCAAAATATAAGTAAGTTTATGATTGTAAACTATTTATAATGTCAGATATTATGTGCTTTTTATTTACCCAAGCAGGGTTAATGCTATTTTGAGAAACTACAAAAATATTAACTTTAAAAAAAAATCATTATTGTAAAAAATTAGTTATTGGTCGACAAATTGTTGAAAAGAGTTCGCAATAAAAGACAAAAAAGATTTAAATAGTTATATCAAAATTTTTAAACAAATCACCAGAAAGAAAATGATCATTTTCGGATCGAATTACTTTTCAAATAAATTATATTTCTGGATTGTCGAGTTTTTCGCTTTAATGAATGTTGTCATCCTTGTCATCCTTATAAAAAAAATTCTTGTATTCTTTACATTTCAATAGTTTATTCGACACTATTATTGAAAGAAACCAAAAAAGAATTACAACTAAATCCTAAAAAAAGCTAGAAAATTGAGACAAAAAAATAAGATTGATAAGAGGGAAATTAGATAGATAGATAAAAAGAAGACAGATAGATAGATAAAGAGACAGGTTCTACTTTAAATCCAAGCTTATTTGCCCCCTGTCTATTCAGAAAAAAAGCTATGTTTTGACAAGAATAATTTTCTACATATCTAGCTTATTAAAGAACAGGGTTTTTAATTACAATGTTTTTAATGGTGGATTACTGTGGTTTAAAATTGTTTTTATAGCCTACTCAATACTGAACTTTGGCTAAACACTAACGTAAAGGAAAGGCGAATGTTTCATACAAAAAAAACTCAGATATTTTAACGGCTGTGACTGATGATCATTCAATTTGTTCTACGTAATGTGACGGACAAATCTTGCTATTTAATAGCTATGCTTCTGCATATAATCAGGGGGAATACATTTTTAAAGGGGGTTATTGGTGCAAAAGTAGGGGGGAGGGGAACCACCAGTTGCTACTCCCACTTGTAGATTTTTCATGGGGGAAAATGGGAGGGGTAAAATATATTTATGTATATGAAAGGACAAATATATTAATTAAACATGCATTGGACATACAGACATATTTAGATATATTTGACATCTAAATATAAGAATGGACATTTTAAAATTAATTTGAAAATTACCTAACATTATTTGCTTTCTTTAATTTTAGCCTCCAAATTTCGCTAATGATGCATAGACGTCTTTAAAAACTATTCAATCTCATACATAATCAAGATAATCGAAAGATAAAAAGCGTTTTGTGATTGTTAGATTGACGACCGAGCCCTGCTTTTCTCTTTAAAACCAGCCTTAATTTTAAGGGTTGTTTTTTTTAACTTTTTAATAAATAAGTTTTATTTTTGACAAAGATGATACATACCGCTTAAATTGCTGAACGTTGTTTGAAATAAATAGTCTATGTAATATGATTTAGCTCACATATATAGAAAAATCTAAGTATACCATCTATTTGATGTTCCTACACATTAACATATAAAATATCAACTAAATTAGCAACTATTATCCTAAAAAACTATGCTATAAGGTATTAAGGTTTGTAGTGGGTCTGTTGGTCGGTACCAAAATGTATTAAAACCCACTAAAGTAAAGTAAAACTTTACTGTGTATTGGGATGGTTTTATGCTATATGGAAGTAGGGTATATATAAGATGAGTACTTCCCACCCCCTCCCATTTCGGCCATATCTTAAGAAAACAGCTTTAAGATCTCTTTGATTAAAAAACCCATGTAAGATTGATAAAAAATATCTACCTATTATTAGTATTGTCACCGCACTGTCCGACAAATGAATATTGCTGTTACGACAAATTACTATTATGCTACATTTTGAAAACATATTTGATTATATAGTGCTTTATTCTAAAATTCTCATACCCCCTACCAACTAAGGGGGATTCATAAAACCTGAAATTCTGTCCCCTTTTTTATAATGGGATATATCCCCTTGGGTTACACTGTGGGACACCATTTGGGTCAAGGCATATTAGGATTAGGGACGAATATGTTGTCTTTCAAATTACTTGTTGTTAGTTTGAAAAGAAAAATTTCAAAGAAGGCGTCTTAACTTTTTTGCTTTTTATTTAGAATAGCTAGCCAGTGCTTTTAGTACGTAGTAGATGTAAAATATTCCATAGAATTCAGATATGCAATCGGTTTTTTTTGTAGACCTCTTATTTTTGAAGTAATTTAATTTTTAATTTAAAATAATTAAGTCGGTTTTAAGGTACTAAAACGCAACAAAATAAAAGAAGAAAATTGCCAGTATAAACAAAAATAGTAAGACCTTTAATTTGACACCTTACTTTTTAAATTCTGTTGAGTAATTATTAAAAAAATCTATTTTTTTAACCTCGTTTTAATCAAAACTTTAAACCTAAATATTTTCTCTCACAGGCATTAAAAAATATGTGTTTATATATGACTTTAGAATGAGAAAAATATTACAAATCCATTCTAAGCAAAATTGAAAAAGTTTTATAAAATTATAATAAAAAATATAAGTTTATTTTAAGAATCATAATTTTCGGCTTTAAAGGGTTGACTTGAACAAAACCTGAACAAAACCTAAACAAATGTACATACACTGTAACAGATATTTTTTAAACACAAGAAACAATAATGCATTTTTAACTGCATTGTTTTGAAGTTTATAAACAGATTGAAGCATATTTGTTCATTTTTTTTCATTCTTTACATGTAATGTAAGTATCACTATTTTTATTGTAGTATCTATTGTATATATTGTATGAGCATTATCCTTTTTTTTGTCAATTCTATTGGTTAAGTTTTGAGTTGAAGCTTCTTGATTTGTCAATTTTTGAGATTTTTGATTGGCTAGTTTAATAGTTACAATTAAGTGTTGTCTGTAAAAATGTAGTATTTTAGGCCATTTTTATTTTTTAAAGTATTTACTTTTTTTCAATTTTGCTTAGAATGGATTCGTAATATTTTTCTGATTCTAAAGGTATATATGAACCCATATTTTTTATGTCTGTGTGAGAAAATGATTAAGTTTAAAGTTTTTACTAAACCAAGGTTAAAAAAAATTGATTATTTCAATAATTACTCAACAGAACTTAAAAAGTAAGGTGTCAAATTAAAGATCTTACTATTTTTGTTCATACTGGCAATTTTCTTCTTTTATTTTGTTGCATTTTAGTACCTTAAAACCAACTTAATTATTAAAAAAAAAAACTTAGATTCTTTCAAAAATAAGAGGTCTACAAAAAAAACGATTGCATATCTGAATTCTATGGAAAATATTACATCTACTACATACTAAAAGCACCGGCTAGCTATTCTAAATAAAAAGCAAAAAAGTTAAGACGCCTTCTTTCAAAGTAGATTTGTCTATTAATAAAATATGAAAAAAAATAATAATTTTGGCAGTTCCCTATTTTTAAATGATGCAATAAAATTGATTCTAACTAAAAAAAAACATGAATTTACATCATTCTTTAAAGTAATTTTAACATTAATATTTACATCCATTTTTTGTTGAAAGTAAGTAATTTAAATGTTCTATAATGGACACACAGTGAATAACCAACGCCACTGAATTTGTTATTTAGAACACCCCCTTTTCACATATATATACTTTATACATATATGCTTCAAAGGACAGTTGCAGACTTTAAAACCTTTTTAAATTGTTGAGTTAAACTATCAGGCTTGTCGATAGAATTTTTTATTGTTTGTGAAGACTGTATTGCTGTAAAAGAATTTGGTTATAAAAGGTTTGCACAAAATTGCACACTTTTTAAAACACGAATTGCGCGGCCTGTGTTAATGGCAGAAAAATTCCACGCTTATTTAATTTTGCTCAGGACATAGTAATACGGAAAAAATAGTATGCATAACGTTAGAAAGAATGTATATTCTATTTTTTAGTCTTTCCTAACCTGTAAAGGATTTTTATTGCTTCAGAATCAACATAAAAAAATACATTTCAGAGTGTATCTTTAATAGTATCAGGTCCCTCCTTTCGTAGGGGCTCTCCACCACCCCCGCCTAAATTTCCCAACATTGCTCCTCCTTTCTGATGTTTATTCCCTTGGGGGGTTACAGGATAATTTACTATAGATCTTGTAATAACCATTCAAATAAACCAGGAAGAGCAAACTTAATTTACTTCTTTATAAAGAGTTAGATGTTTTTTTGTCTTGCTTAACGTTTCAATAACTAATGAAATGATTCAGGGAAGCTTCGAATAGGTCCCAGGATAGTTTTGGGCTCTTTCAATTTTACATTTAAGCCTAAAAGTGGTTTTAATCTTTTTTTCTTCCCTCTTATCCTTTAAAAGCAGAGCATCTTAATAAAATGGGCTAAATTTTAAATTCTAAAAAACAGACAAACAACACATTCTGTAAAGCAAAAATTTGAAATCCAAATGTATTACTTTATTTCCAACAAGTATGAAATTATCCTGGAAGGGATAAAATAAAATGAATTTTAAGCTTGACAGATTCACATACACATGTAGACTTAACCACTGGTTGCTTAGGGGCAACAAGTTACGGGGTATTTTTAAATCAAATAAGAATTCATATTATAAAAAATGTAGTTACCTAAGAGGGCCTTGTATACTTTAACTAAAAAAACACATAGAGGATTGAAGAACTATCGGGACAGCTATATATGCAAAGCATAAATCAGCCACGTTACTTTTAGCCACGCGGCTGCATAAGGCTGCCAATAAGAATTTTTTTAACAATAAAAGTTTAATTAAGAAAAAAAATATTTTTGCTCTCGATAACCCTACCAGGTTTGCAGGTAACCTGTGTCCGCCAGGATGGAGATACTAAAAAAAGCCCCGGACTTGAGATAGAAAAAACCGCAGGGGGGAAGCTTTCCCCCCACCCCCCGACCGTTAAGAGTTAAGTAAAGAATTACATAATTTAGTAAAAGTAATCCAAGGACAAAAATGATATAATTGTGCCTAATTTAACGCAATAAGCAATGTAAGTCTAGAAAAAAAACTAAATATTCACAAATAATCTTCTTTGCTGGGATTAGGAAACAATACCAAAAGACTGAAAAATAAAGACACAATTTCTTGCTTGTTATTGACGTTGAAATAGCACTTTAATAGATTTTTTTCCTCGTCTAAAGTTTGACACCTTTATAACAAGGCCAATTATATCGACTATAAGTAGCGTAGTAACAACAACAAGTTAACTTTATCTTTGTTGAAATGAAACATTTTCTTTTACAATGTTTTTAATTTAAAGCAATTTTACATGGAAACTTTCGGGATTTAACAATGGACGTTAAATTGATTAAATTGATAATTTATTTAACAAAATTTCGCATTATGTGTATTAAAAAATATAGATGGTTTATACATTTGAATCAAGATTAAATAAAAGTCCCCAAATTCTTGGCACAAAGAATAATAGATTGTGTCTATAAAACTATTGGTACCAATTACCTACTATAATTTACAGTCCAATGTTATCTCCCTGCCTCGATTTTACAGGTAGTTTTTATGTTTCTTACTGTGGCAGATGTACGTACTTACACGAAGAGCCTAGATTAAAATATTTTTTAGAATTAATTATTGAAGTTAATTTGTGCCAAATCCAATTTTCTCAACTTTTCAGTGAAGCTTCCATGGTGGAAATATTCAGCTGATTTGTTAAATCCATGCTTAGACACATGCCAGTAAATTTATCTAATCTTACAAAAATGGTTCAAATCAGTGACAGAGAAAAATAAATATGGCAAACACTTAACTGTCCCCAAAAACTTTTCAGGCAAAATAAAAAATCCTTTCTAAGATAACATTTTATTAGCAACTCAATTATGCTATTTAAAAAAAATATTTTTTAAATTAATAAAAAAAAACACAATGTAATATATTAAAAACTTAAAAATTTTAAAAATACAGAATAGATGTACGTTAAACTTGTTGAAGCTTTTTATAGTACCTATAAAAAAAATTACGTCATACTGGCCTATGATTGGTTAATTAAATTGTATTCTCCCCTGCCATTGGTAATTTAGTCTGTTTATTGGTTATTTGTATTGTATGACGTCATTTTTTGTATAGGCACTATTTGTTACACGAAAGTAAAAAGAAAAAAAGTTGCCAAATGTATTTGATAATGAGCATTACTGTTCCTGGATTGGTTGGCAGGTTATAGGGAACACAAGGACGTACACCCGGCTTTTTTTCGGACAGTGTTGACAAATATAAACAAGAACAACAATTTCCATTCATATTTAGTATACCTACATAGCTGTCAAATATCAACAATGGGATATTTATGGTTGCTTTGAACCAATTTAAATAGTTTTCAGGGAAAACACAAAATTATGTTAAACAAAATTAACCCTAAAATAAAACCTCCATTCCTCCCTTTTTTATATATATACAAAAACATTGTGAGATTTAAATCCAACCAGATATTTTTAATACGTAATGACGGATGAATTATAGAGTAGCAACACCGCCGAATATCGTAGAAAAGCACATGCATAGAAAAAGGATTTATGCTTAATCTTAAATCCGGGTTTAAATTAGGAAAGAACATATTTTTGTAGCGAAGATTCTATTTAATGCAACCTTGTCTGTCTGGTGGATTGTCTCGCCCCCGTTACTCAGATATTTTCCGAAAAGTGGTAAAGACGTAAGACTATGGTCTGATAAACAGAGTTTTTAAAACTAGGTTGTTGGGTCAATTGAAAATTACCTGAAACGTCTAGCTTTAATAAAAGACAAAACATTTCTGACGGATAGGTTTTGTTATATAGGGTAGCTTTGATACTCAATATGCTATTAATAACGCATTTCAAAACACAATTTCTATAATTTTTGAGTTGAATGAGCTTAACTTTTGATCGTCCTTGTTTTGTTTTTTGTCTAGAATAATCTGTGATTTCATACGCCTAATTTGCTAATTTGGTTGCATTTCTATTTTTTACATTACTTCTTTTTTAATGACTATCGGCTACGCCCCTAGAAGCCTGGGCACTTGGGAAATGGGGGAGTTGAATTTGATAACCCAATTTTTTTATATTTGAAAAGAAAAAGCGAAATTAATTTTTAGAAGGGGGGGAGGGGGATCGAATATCTTCCATTTTCAATTTCATTTTTTTTTTTTGGGGGGGGGGGGGTTTCTACGGGTGATTTATCTTGGGAGGGTGGTGGTACCTTCCCCCAAAATAGTTATAAATCTTCCTATTACCTATGAGAAGCTACCCTTAAAGGAAAAACAAATCGTTTCTGCGGTTATTGAGATCCTGCGGTACAAATATATAGACATACATCCTGTTACTTCATTATAAGGATTAATTATTAGGGTTTACACAATTTTATATTAAATTATCTTATGATATAAAGAAGTAAAGTTTTTTTGTCTAAAGCTAAAGATCTTGGTAAATGAAGGTTTTACTTTTCTGGAAACCTATATACATGACTTTGGCTGGTAGACCTCTTTCGCTCTCCCTTAGAATCTAAGGGCAACACAACTAGTATACTTGAAAGTAGTAAAGTTTTTTCTGTCTGTAGCTTAAGAAAACCACTGAACCGATTGTGTTCTCCATAAATAGAAATCCTCACATAGCTTCGGGGTGGTTTTAGGCTATTTTTCTGCCTTTTTATATCTTCTTAAATACAGAGACACAGCCGCTTTTATATACTTAATTAATCAATTTTAGTTGCATATAATGTATCTAAACCATTACTTTCAATTAAAATCTATAACAAATAGTTTTTTTTTTACCAATTTTTTGTACTAAATCCTGGTAGGTAGATTTACTATGGGTCCAAATCTTTTGTGATAATCAATTTTTTGCAAAAAAAAATGGAGCAAGTGACATTTTTTGAGTTGCTCTGAATTGGGTGGCAGATAAAGAGACGCTCTAGTGTTAAGAATGTAATACAAAATAATATTTTTTTTTCATTTCACCATTAACTTTTGTTTACATTTTATGTAGATTTTCTAAAAGTTCTTAATTATCAGGGACACAGGGATAGGGTATAAGGTATGGCTTAAATTTTATGATGACATGCTTTCAATATGTTGAAGCAAACAAGGACAAGTAGCATCACAAACAATCACAAGTCTTACCAGGCCTCTTAAGGCCTGAGAAAATTGACAATAAAATTTAATTATATTAAAAGTCCCATAACTTTATAAGCCAACAAATAGAGAAGACATGTTTATCAACCCTTTATTACGAGTACATCCAAATGACTGAACTATATAGCAGCCATAAGAAGCGTTTTGTTGTAAGAATCTTCAAGCAAAAAATCAGACTCCTATCTTGTGTTTCCAGTCATAATATGTATGTCCTTTTATCATCACACAAAACAGTATTTTTGAGTGTCCTTTTAAAGCTTTAAACAAAGATGAGAAGAAAATAGTCGAGGATTTTAAGAACAAAGAATTTTTTTAGGGGGTGTATACAACAAAGACAGAGTTTTTTTTCGGGCGTTCAAATTACCAAGGATAAAATTTTTACCATTTTTATTCTTTTGAAAGATTAAATATGATTGAATAGTGTTTTAATTAGTAGAGTTTAATTTATTTTTCAAGATTATATATGAATTAGTAATTAATAAGTAATTCTCTAGATGAGATTGAATGTTTCTTTATCCTTATACATATAAAAAAGTCAGGAATTTATTGCCTGTCCGCCAATATCTTGGCTTAAGGATGGGTTTAGGGTATTTTTATTTATATTAAAGGAAGAACTCTAACATCTCAATACTCTTAGGTGCAAGGGGCAGGTCAGAAGTAAATCTTCTTTTAATTGCTACCTAGAATAATTTTAGCTGTAGTAATCTTGGATAAGTTTAACCTTGCTGATTTTGCAAGTACAGAAAAATAATTGTATTAATCGAACTGTGATATTTATATTAAAAAAGAAATAATTTTGTTTCAAAGATTTTAGTGAATTTAACAAGGTATTTTTATCTCTCAAATTTGTAAGAACATCTTTAACATTATTTTTGACATTTTTTTCAAATTTGTTAAAACTTGGATCATACACCAGATTATAGGGTATTCTTATAAATTGAAACTTGTAGCGGGCTAAATTAACGATTCCTCCTTCACCCTATTTACCCCATCCCCTCCCTTCCTACTGGAGGAACGAACTGACCAATAAACAGGGGAAACAGCAACCTAAAATAACGACATTTTTATCCTTTTCTTTAATTTGTTGCATTACAATGTCCCAAACCACCCTAGTTGGTCAATCAAATGTTTTTATTATTTTTTTTTAGTAGCGAAGCTACTCTATAATTCACAATGTCCGTCCGTCCGTCTGTCCGTCTGTCCGTCCGTCTGTCCGTCCGTCTGTCCGTCCGTCCGTCCGTCCGTCCGTAATTAATGAATTGGGGGAAACGTGATTTTCTCGGCTCCTATAAAAGACAGAGAGCTGAAATTTTTTGACAACATTCCCATCATTGAGATGCACAATTAAGTAACAAACATCGATGGCGGTCGGACTGCTTTTTTAGCAGGTTTTAGGCTATTTTTTATATTTTCCAAAGAAGTTGTATCAACTTTTTTTTTTATAGCTAGCCGGTTCTTTTAGTAAGTAGTAGATGTAAAATTTTTCATAGAATTCAAATATGCAATCGGTTTTTTTGTAGACCTCTTATTTTTTAAGTAATTTAAGTTTTTTAAAAAAATAATTAAGTCGGTTTTAAGGTACTAAAACGCAACAAAATAAAAGAAGAAAATGGTCAGTAAGAACAAAAATAGTAAGATCTTTAATTTGACACCTTACTTTTAAAATTCTGTTGAGTAATTATTGAAAAAATCTATTTTTTTAACCTCGGTATAATAAAAACTTTAGACCTAAATATTTTCTCAAACAGACATAAAAAACATGGGTTCATATATACCATTAGAATCAGAAAAATATTACGAATCCATTGTAAGCAAAATTGAAAAAAATTAAAAAATTAAAAAATTACAGAAATGGCCAATTATTTTTTTTGTTCAGACAACACTATTGTTTTCCCTTTTTTACCCCCTCTTTACCCCCTCTTTACCCCCTTCCCATTTTTATACTCAATTGAAGAATTAAGACGTTGCCTGTACAACATAATATGATATTTTCATATAATTCCTTTTATTGTAGTTTATATACTATATTGTAAACTTTTTTTTTCAATTTTGCTTACAATGGATTCGTAATATTTTTCTGATTCTAATGGTATATATGAACCCATATTTTTTTATTTGTGAAATAATAAAATTAAGTTCAAAGTTTTTATTCTCGTGGGTTTAAAAAAATCGATTTTTTCAATAATTACCTGACAGAATTGAAAAAGTAAGGTGTCAAATTAAAGATCTTACTATTTTTGTTCATAATGACCATTTTCTTTCTTTTTTTGTTGCATTTTAGTACCTTAAAATCGACTTAATTTTTTTTTTTTAAAACTTAAATTACTTAAAAAATAAGAGGTCTACAAAAAAACCGATTGCATATCTGAATTCTATGAAAAATTTTACATCTACTACTTACTAAAAGAACCGGCTAGCTATAAAAAAAATAGTTGATACACCTTCTTTTCTCCATATCTTTGGTGTTCATGGTCCGATTTTCAAAATTTTTTGAGTTAAAGATATCAAAATTTAATTTCCCGTCATTTAAAGAAAACAATAATGACGGTCAGACTGCCTTTTTGCAGGTTTTTGGCTATTTTTATATTTTTCACATTTTTCCCCATATCTTTGGTGTTTATGGTCCGATTTTCGAAATTTTTTCAGTTAAAGATATCAAAATTAAATTTCCTGTCGTTTGAAGAAAACAACAATGACAGTCAGACTGCCTTTTTGCAGGTTTTAGGCTATTTTTATATTTTTCACATTTTTACCCATATTTTTGGTGTTTATGGTCCAATTTTCAAAAATTTTTCAATTAAAGATATTAAAATTAAATTTCTGGCGTTTTAAGAAAAGAAACGATGGCGGCCAAACTGCCTTTTAGCAGGTTTTTGGCTATTTTTATATGTTTGACATATTTCCCCATATTTTTGGTATTTTTGGTCCAATTTATAAACTTTTTTGCATTAACAGTTTCAAATTTTTTTCCCCATTGTTATGTGCATCTAGTATGTAATTTACTTTAACAGTCTTCATCATACAAAATAAAACAAGGTTTCATTTTATTTTCTCCAATAAATCTATTCTTGATTTTAATAAATACACTTTAAATCTACTTCTACGTATTCCAATCCACAATTTTTTGTGCTTCGCTACTTATGGATGTTGTCATCCTTGTCTGTAATATATATCACTTTTTCAGTTTATTTGAGGGGAAATTATAAAGCACTGGACATTTAAAGAATGGAAAATTGATGAAAGGGGAAGAAAAAGATTAGTTTATAGGAGAGGAGGAATGGAATTTCGGTGTGCATTACCTTCCGCACATGTCATAACTGCACATTGTTAAAACAGCACAAAACAACCTCAACTATTTGTTTCTTCCTAATAAATAAACTACTCTCTATATCTTTTTTAAAATTTATGTTTTTTTTGCAAATAAACCTGTAAATGGATGTTGTATAACAGGCGGAAGTTAATGTACACTTCGTATTTCATTTTCAATTCTCAGAGAGATACCAATAATAGAACATAATTGTAGTAATAAATAGTTAGAGAAATACTGTATTATACTGTTTATAGTATTTTATAGTGAATTCTCAGACATATACCAATATGAGAACATAAGTGTAGTAGTAAATAGTCAGAGAAATACTGTATATAGTATATCATGTTATTTTACTAGGAGAGATATCAATGTTAGAATTTTCAGAGAGATACCAATAATAGAACATAAGTGTAGTAGGAAATAGTCAGAGAAATACTGTATTATATTATATGCATTTCATAGTGAATTCTCAGAGAGATACCAATAATAGAACATAATTGTAGTAGTAAATAGTCAGAGAAAAACTGTATATAGTATTTCATAGTGAATTCTCAGAGATATACCAATAATAGAGCATAAGTGTAGTAGTAAATAGTCAGATAAATACTGTACATAGCAATTCTTAGTTGTGTCTCAGAGAGATACCAATAATAGAACATAATTGTAATAAGAAATAGTCAGAGAAATACTGTACATAGCAATTCTTAGTGGTTTCTCAGAGAGATTCCAATAATAGAACATAGTTGAAGTATCAAAAGTTAAATTAATACTGACCTACTACCACGCAAAATAGCCTTAATTAAAGAAAACACACACACAATTACGAATACTTCTGACTACCTTAGTACATACTAGCGGCTCCTCCCCTAGAGGTTTTTAGTGGCAATTGAGATAAAATTGTTATAAGCCTTCCTTGGACCAATGAGAAGCTTCACTGAATATGTGAACCAGTTTGGTCAAGTAGTAAGCAAGATCCTTTGGTTCACACAAACAGACAGACTAATGCAAGGATAGACATCCTGTTACTTTTATATAATGATGTTATAAGCGCCTTTAATTCTTATTGCAAAAATATTTTTATCATCTATTGTTAAAAATAATGGTCTATAGAAAAAGGAATTGTTGATGTTCTTACAATGTGCATAGAATTAAATATACTAAACTATATATATTAAGCCCCTTGCCTTTTGATGGGTTTCCAAATAATAGCCTTCATGCTGACCAGGGCCAATGCAAAGTTTTCCTTAAAAACACAAAGTTTTAGAGCTTTTAAGATGTAGCAAAGTTTTTCATAAATAAAAGCTTTAGTATACAAAAGTAAAATAAATATTAATTTAATTATCATTATATCACCTTCTCGCAAAGCAGTAAGCCAATTTGAAACAAGAATATCTTATTTATCGCATCGTATTATAGACAACTTTCCATGAATGGTAAAATGGAAAAAAACATAAGATTGGTTCCAGTTTTATGATTTTTATTTCATTATGCTTCATTTTATTCGAATCGTATGGACACTTCGGGGGAGGGGTGCTAGGGTAGTCCCCCAGAGCACGTGTTCACAAAACTTATATTTTCATTTTATCAATGGATTGCAAAAAAAACAAGGAAAAGTATATTAAATTGAAATCATGCTCTTTGAACAATTATAATTGTATGCAGGACAACAAAATTTATTTAATTTTTTTTTCAGAGTAATAAAATACAAATTTTGATGATTATAAATCCGTTGATAAACAAAAATAATCTGTCAAATTGGACAAACCAACTTGAGACTTCTGACCGACAAGTATATAAGTAAAGTAGCTCCACTACTAAAATATCAGTAGTACACAATAAACAGTAGTCTTAAATTAATTAATAGTACTGCAGAATGATAGACCAACAAACCAAAGAATACAAGAGTAGCTCCGTTACAAAGTTATAAGGATTTGGATTAATTGTAAATGTTTTGACACTGTTGCACAATGTACCTTAGTTTCTATTCATAACCATAAGGACAATGACAATTATTGAAGATTTAAATCGCTGTCTATCATTCCACGTTTAGGTGAAATTTTACTTTAAATGAAGGAAAGATTGCAAAAATAAATTGAAATTAGGGGAGGGGTTGTTTTTTGTTTGTTTCTTTATTATTTTTGACCAGGTAAGGTTAGGTTATAATGGGAACCGGTTAGCCCCTAAGGGTATAGACCAGGCAAAGGGACCCCGTAAATCTATAAGATAAAAACGACACACTCCCTTATTTTTAATTTATCTTAAAAGTAAGAGGGGGTTTTCAGTACTTAACATGCACTTTGTGGTAAGAGTCCAAGTGTTTGAAATATACACAAACATGTATAGCTTCAAAAGGTTTTAAATAGCTGAATATATGCCCGTGTTCTCTTTTGTAATAGGGATAAGACAATTGTCGACAAATTGATGTACCTAATCAATAATGATAAACAAAATTACCCCTTCTGTATATTAAATGTATTGCATACTCCTTGTTGTACCAAAAGTTTTGAAGCCAACGTTTTTATTGCACTTTGGGTACCAGTATATTTCACAGTCCAATGTCCCCTACCTCCCTGATTCATATTAGGCTTTATTTAAATATTTATTATTATTTGATAAAAGAATTATAGATTTTATTGTGATAAAAGAAATATGCAAAGTATGTTGAGCAGGGTCTAATTTGGTTAGCTGGAATACATAATTTTTATTATAAATTTCATACTGTAGTACATATTCTTTAAAATCATGTTAATGGTTTCCTTTTGACCTTTTTTATCCCTTATTTTAATTAATGTTTAGGCATTATTTTTTTTCAATTTTCAGAAAATAAAACAAAAGCAAATGATTCAAGTACCTAAAGATGGTTCTTCTTTATGCATAGGTCTTGGGAAGGTTTATACCTATTTTGGGGAGGGTACCACCACCCTCCTAAGAGAAATCGTCAAAAATCAAAAAGAATAATATAAAGTTCCGCCTAGCGGATATTTGTTGGTAAACAACTGATCTTAACATAGATTTAAAAGAAAACAGTTTCGTCGTGCCCCTAGAAGCTTCTAGGGGCGTAGCCGCTAGTTTACAATATTGTTACAATACAAAGATGTTACAATCCGCAGCGGCGAACGCGCAGCCTTAAATGACATGCGCAGTTGACACACCCTAAAATAAAAACAAATATACAAACCAAAATGTATGTTCAACATGTGAAATTCTCGATAAAAATTGAATAAAATGTTCTCTTTAAAGAAATCAGATTTGCTCCGGTGAATGTGAGCATTTTTTAACATTTTTAAACATTTTGCCAATATCCCATTTTTTAGAAATTGACAATAATTAAATCCCAACCCACAGTTAAATTTTTGTGCATTTCATATAGCTAAAGCTACATAAGACCTACTCTACAAAATACCTACCCCTACATAAGACCTACTTTACAAAAGACCTACGAATATATATTTTTATATAAACATCAAATTTATTAATAAAGTAATACATAATCAATACATGGCCGCAGCGCTCGGCCCCCTGGCCTGCCTAGCCGCGGGCGCTCGGCCCCCTTGCCTATAACCTAACCTTACCTAAATATTATAAAAAAAAAAATATTAAAATTTGAAAAAAATCTACCAATCACTTTTTGTAAATCAACGAAATTCTAAAATATAATTAAGTTAATGTACGATAAACATTCATACATTATTACATATAAGTTAGGTTAGGTTAGGTTAGGTTATAGGCAAGGGGGCCGAGCGCCCGCGGCTAGGCAGGCCAAGGGGCCGAGCTTTGCGGCCATGACTTTCTAGCATTACGATTTTTTGTAGAGTAGGTCTTTTGTAGGCGTTGGTCTTTTGTAGAGTAGGTCTTTTGTAGGCGTTGGTCTTTTGTAGAACCGACGAGTAGGTCTTTTGTAGGGGTAGGTCTTTTGTAGCAACGCCAATATTTAAGCTTTTTTGTTTATGGAGAGTGAGTAAAAAGTTCCAATATGTCTTTATATGTATAAGCCAGAAAAAAAATATTTTAATGCCTATGTTTCAAGACAAACATACATATTAAGATAAAATTGCTTGATTTCCAACAGATTAGGTAACTTACAAAGGAGCCCCGTAAGTAATTAAAGACAAAGATAAAAAAGATACTCGATCTGTCTGGTCACTTAAATCTTGAAATATTTTATTTTGGTTCATAACTTTTATTTTGGGAAATTGTATTAAAGGAGAGGAGGTTGAAGGGAGATCAACCTGATTCAAAAGGGATTTTACAAACATTTCTTGTATACATACAGAGACGTGAGTGAGTTAGTCAAAAAGGGGGTGCACACACATTTCAACCAATTCTATAACGCGACAACTACACTGCTGGCAAAATGTTATAGGACAAAATAGACCAATAATAAAATTCATTTATAAGTTCATATTAGTTCTTTAAAAAAAATTTCTATTTAATTTTTTATGTGTATTCTTTAAAATTAGATTCAAATTTTTCATAGCTTAAGCAAAGGTGACCTGAAAGTTTTGGATATCGGTCGATTAGTAATGCATTTCAAGCTTTTCCCATGAGTTAATATTTATTATAAATTATTGAATTAATCATTAGATTTTTACAGCTGTTAACTCTTTTGATTTGAATCTAAAAACACCTAACTAGGGGGGATATGATGTAAAAGGGTGCTCCAAATTAAAATGCAAGGTAGGGGATTTCTATGAGGGAAGGGGGGGGGGGGGTGGAATATTTCACTCAATCCATTTACAAAAAAAAGTACAAAATAAACTAGATATTTTTTATTTATTTCAAATCTTAGTTGTGAAATTCTCTTGCTGATTAGAAAATAAATTTATGCAAGTCCATGTTTTTCTAACCTAAAAAAGAACTACTGGTTTCCTGGATTAGAAGCAATTTAAAATAACTAGCCACGAGAAAAAGAACAGTAAAGTTTAATCCACTGAATGTACATTTATCTGTTGTAGATAGGTTGTGTTTGTTCAAAGAAAATAACATACAGAGTTTTTAGAGTCTTCATCCTCATAGAAAAGTAACAGGATGTTTGTGTTTGTACCAATAACTGCTTGACCGATATTCCTCTCCTTAATACTGAACTTTCTCAGGAAAATTTAAAAAACATTTTTTGGAGAGTATCTTACTCTATAAGAGAAACTAAAATTGAAAGGAAATCAAAACAAATCAACAGACAATTACAAAAACATTATAGATTCTAGAATTGAAACTAAACTTAGACATGAAAAATATGTTATCGAAACAATTGAGATTAAAAGAAAGAAGCAAACACTATAAAGTTTGTACACAATTATGATTTTTGGAGAGAAAAAATTAATATGTTAGAAAATTTATCTTACTGCTTATATAAGAGTTGAATATAAATTAATCAATGATTTTAAACGTAACATTATAAAAGTGATAAAATAAAAGCCCCTAGTCCAAGATATTTTTTTTTCAACGGCGAGATTTTACTTGCGGATACAAGCATAAATATTTTATACACCTTGCACGATAAAAATTAAATATTAACTAAGACTGCATATAAAAAGTTAATTTAGATAATCAACATTTCAATCATGATTTGTCTATATATGAATAAAATTCACTTTTAATTGCAATTTACACCAGTAAAAATGGGAAATATTTACCAATTTTCACTTATAGTTAAGTCATGATTTATCTGTAAAAATGTTTTAGAATAAGAACATTAAGATGGCTACACTCCAAGTCTACAATTTTCAGGAGGCTTGATATCAGTATAGGTGAGATTTTAGGCTCTCTAATTTTTACCATTCCGAGTTGAGTTTTGGGATAGGCGCTGGAGTGGGTAAATCCTTTCCTTTACTCATTAAAGCATCATTTATTTATAAACAAACTTATAAAAAAAATAACATGTTTAATTAAACTATGTTGATCACTCTATGCTAAAAGAGAAAAAGTAAGATTTAATGTTAGTCGCAGAAACCTATTTTTAAAATAAATTTTTAAGAGTGATGTTAGTATCTGGCTTGTCATCAAAACTTATTTTACCGAGTCATGTCTTCAATACAAAGTCATTTCATGCATAATCTGCCATCCCACTCTCTTCTCTTCCACGCAGGGAAGAAGGGGATATTGCATTGTATTTCAAACTGGTACCCAAAGTTTTACAACGAAGTTATCTTTTTTGTTGACACAAAAAATGGGTACTTTAATTGAATTTTGATTAGCTGCCTCAAAACTATCAGTGTCCATTTTTTTAAACCAAAAATTATAATGGATAGAACAAAGAAAATTGTTTATCATTATTGGGCTATGTATATAATTTTTCGTTGATTGTCTTATCCCTTAAGATCCCTGCCTTTTTCTCCATCTATTTTTGAAGTGAAGAAGCTACTCTATAATACAATATGTCCGAATATCGTTAAGCATCATTATGAAGAAAAGGTAAATTTCTCGGTTGCTATTAATGAAAGACATCTGATTTTTTAGTGGAGATTCTCTATAATAATAAGCATCAGTATATAAATTACATAATGTGCTTTACTATGTAAGCATTTTGATCTCCTTGTTTTGCTATGCTTCTTTTTGATTTAAAACCCCCTTCCCTCCAGTTGTCTTTATCTTGTTATATAACTTCAATTTATGATTTCTCTCTATCTTTTTATCTCTAATCTGCGATTTATTCATCATTAAAATGTTACCTTTCGTTGTATATTGTTTTATCTCATTGTCTATATGCTTATCTTACTATTTTTGCATCTTTTCTTGTATATAATAATTTTCAGCAATATTTTTATTGAAACTATAAGTTAGATATAGTTAGAATATATTTATGGAATATGGTTTACTTGAAATCAACTGATAAATTATTGCACACTTTTATGCTGAGCACTAGGAAATTTATCGTACTTCTCAATGTTTTCAGTTCGTAGATTTTAATTTTTGCTTCAAAAAAATAAAATCTAAAACATTGAAAAATATTAAAAACCTAATCTTCTTGAGAATCGTTAAAGCTCTCTAGTGCTTGTAAAAATGTTTTTGTATTTTGTTACTATTGGAATCATGTCGCATTTCTATTCAGTTATTAAAAATTACTTTCTGTTTGTAGATTTGTTCGTTTGGAAATATTTGGACGTAATTGTCCTTGCTAAAAAAAATGATAATTAATTAGATATATCTTGGCTTTTTCATAAATCTTCATATTTAGGATTATATTGTTTATAAATATTAACTTAATATAATGTATACCAAAATCTTATATTTATAATATGTTCATAGATTCAGGGAATAAAAGACCCCTAATTTTTCTACAGTAAAACATTTAGTAATTGAATTTTTAACAACAATTAGGTGCTGGTTGACATATTTACTAGCAGTTGTCTTTCCCTGCATCCCTGCATGGGGGGAGTATGTTGATAATATACTAATCTATTGAATAAAATCATTCTAGCATGGATAGAATATACCCTCCCCTTCCTTCCCGGTCCGGGTTTAGTTTGAACACTGCTAAATTATGGAAAATAGCAAAATGTATTTATTAATTTATGTCCTTAACTTGAGAGCAAAAATATTATTATAATATTAAACAAAACAATTCTAAATTAATAATAAAAAGAATATTACAGTATTATAGGTTAGTTTTAAAGGAGAAGGTTTAAATTTCCTGTAGTTTTCAGCAGGTATTGTTAAAAAGTCTCTTAATCTAACATTTTGATTAGAAAGCAAAATGTGTAAGTAATCAAGTGCAATAAAGATAGAACACCAAGATGTAAAAATGCAGAAGTTTTTTCCGGAAAACGCATGAACACCCCTTGGTCCTATCAACGTCAGATTTTCTTATCTGAGATCACCAAGAATGACAAGATACATAGCTAGACATCACATTATTAATTAATATTTATTTCACAATTTGAATTTGTTAGATAAAATTTACGAAAATTTTAAGTTTAAACTCTTTACAATTCTTTTAAGAAGCAAACAGTTGAAAGCAAAACAAAATAAATGAAATAAAATTTTTAAACTGTTCTCATTTATTTTCTGTTTAATTTGATAATAAGATAAGTTTTCCAAAAAAAAATCACCAAATATAAATTCATGCAAACTCTACACACGACATAAAACATTTAGAACTAATAACTGTTAGATTGTCCAAAAAAAGGTAGACAGCTGTGCTAGCTTGTTGAAGAAACTGCAGGTAAAAGCGATTGCGGCTCATCAACCAACCAATCAAAATTCAATATTAGTCCCCAAAGTTATTTAGCCAGAGAATTAGTAAACGTTGTTATAAAACTTTGGGGACTATTGTTATAAACAGCCCAATGTCCCGCCCTCCCTTCCTACGTTCCCACACTAGTACACATGTGAAAGTAAATAAGAAAGATGTAATAATCCAATTTTTGTCTTTTTAAAGAAAAGTCAAATCATTGCTTCGCCTTTTAAAGGTGTCAACTTCAAGATCAATGTCATGTCATTCAGTCAATTGTTTTCCTTTTTGGAAGCGAAGCTGCTTTTCTAGTAAAATAAGTTCGTTTTGTTAAATTTGTTTTGCTTTTTTTTTGTAAATCTCATTCTAGTAACTAACAACATTGTGTAACAAATTATCTTTAAAAAAATATTATTGACACAATTAAGTGTATAATAATTTTTTTTTTAAAACAAAAAGTTTCTTCTTGACCTATCTCTGTGTTTGTGTTCAATTATAAGAAAAAGAAAATAATTTATGAGTTTTTCTTGACAAAATATGGTGCAGTATGCAGTGCAATATATTAATAAATAGTTTTTAAGAGGGATTATCATATTCATTTGGTTTATGAATGTGGTAATTTTAGCAGTTTCGGATATTTTCTGAAGTGCATTTTCCAGTATGGTTTTGAAACTGATTTTTGTCCGCTGGATTAGAACCGGTTCTTATCCATACAAAAAAATCATGCATTACAGACCTTTTCCCACGAATATCAAAATAAAAATCATAAAATTAAAACCAGTTCTGTTAGCCCTAGCATTTGACCCCTCGGGGCTAACCTACTGATTTTAATCTTGTAATTTTTCATTTTGGTATCCGCGGAAAGCTGTCTATAATAAGAAGCGATAAGTAACTATTACCCCTCCATAACATTACAAGTTTCACTGGGTATAAGAAAAAAATCATTTCAATTGTTACATAACATGATTTTTTTTTGTTGGAAAAGATGAGTGGAAGTTGAGGGGAATCTACTTGGAAAATGAATTTTATTTATTTATATTTCGTTTTTAAGTTTCAGCAGTTAATTATAACTATCAAAAGTAGTGGTATATAACTGAGGTGGATTCTTTAAAAAAAAATTGGCCCACTAATCACTTAGTGGGGCAAAATTGTTTTCGTGAAAAATCTACCAAAATCATATTAAAAATCTACAAAAATTAAACAAAATCATAGAAGGGTTATTAACATAAGATTTTATTTAATTTTTGTATATTTTTTATGTGATTTTGAAGGATTTTTCACGAAAACAATTTTTTTCAAGAATCCACCTCTGTATTTTGTCTATTTTATAATTTTTTAAAAGATATATTTTGGTATATCTATAATACAAAGTAGAATGATGTATGTCCGTCCGTCTGTCTGTCCGTCCGTCCGTCTGTCTGTCCGTCCCTTAAGATCTCGGTAACCACTAAACCACTAACCCCCATTATTTTTTGCTGAAGATTTCCTTGGACCTTTTACGAATTTCGCCAAAAAAAAATTTATCACCTCTTGGGGCAAAGCCCCTAGAGGCTGGGGGTGAAGCCGCTAGTTTGTTTATAAACTATTACTTTTCGACAAAAATTGCACGGATTTAAAGAAATATTTTTATATACATATTAACAATCTGCTTAAAAATATGGATTATAAACATGTATTTTTTGAATAAGATAGTAAATACCCTTATTTAGTCTTATTTGTTTTTAAAAGCGAAGCTTTATAATTAGGGTCAGTCCGTACGTCCGTCCTTCCGTCCGTCCGTCTGAGACAGATAGCTTTTTTCGTTAATTTAGGCATGTTAGAATTGTCCTATCGATTTCAAATTTTGCATGGTGATTCCTGTAGTAGTTGTGTATGATTTAGAAAGCGTAGCAACTCTATAATCATTACCAGAATGTCCGTACGGCCTTTTTAAACATGTTGATTTTTTTACTTTTTTACCAAAATTTTTTATGTGATCTAATTATCCGAATGTTCTGATTTTAGTTATACTGATTCATGGGACAACAAAGTACAATATTATAAGCAAAGCAACTCTATAATCAAGTCCTAAAAATGTAAGTATGTCCATAAACATTATCCTGTATCAAAAGTTTTTCAACAAATTTACTCACAATTTTGCTTTGACTCTTATTCATTTATATTCTGATTATTCAGTTCTGACACTATACAAGTGTTAATGTCCGTGTGTCCTATCGTTTCAGAGCTTCGCTTTTATGAATGTTGTCATCCTTGTTGTTCATATGCCTACTAGAAATGAGAGTTAAAATTGATAGGAACTAAAAATTACATCTATTTATGTATATACATATAAGTTTTGTGTCAATCAAAGAAAATTGGTTAGGTCCTGATTAAAAACGCTGGTTTAAACTATTCCATAATAAACCACTGAAAAAATAATTAAATTGTATTTTAGATAATTAAAATATTTTTGCCAATAAAAAATTTCTTTCCTTATCAAAAAAAATATTTGATTTTTCACTTGTTTATACATTTTGTCTATCAACTTTATGGTAAAAATATTTACTCCAAAACCTCTATTGAAATTTTCCAGTTAAAAAGAATTTGAAATAAAAACATATCCAGTTAATTAGGTTTTCATTTCTACTGGCAGTAAAGTTTTTTTTTCATGAAATTAATGTTTGCAGGTTTAAAAAAAATTAAGCGAAGCTTTTAACAATTAGTAGTCTTTTCGTCTGTTTGTAAAGAATATCTTTGGTTGTTAATTTTATATGTGCTAAAAGAACCATGTCCATTATGTTAATTTCTTTAACAATTGGGTATATGCTGGAGTTTTTAATAAAATTTATATTCGTTATTGTTTCGCAAAAGTCCGTACATTAATGGAGTACTATAAAGGTTAGGAAAAGTTACATGCAAATTTAGGATGGGGGGGGGGGGGTATAGAGGTGTTTTAAGCTTTAAATAGGACAATTACCCCCAAATGCCCCCTTCGCACGCCACTGATAAGGAGTATGTAGGTAAAGTGCAACATGTTTTATGTAATTACAACCATATTATATTTTTCATCGGATTAGTATCGAATATTTGTTTGAATTATAAAAAATTATGTTTTTTTGTTGAGCTCCGCTTTCACAAATGTTGTCATCCTTGTCTTATATTAAAATATCCGAGGAATATTTTAATTATAATTTGGAACAAGGCTAGATTTTCTAAATACAAGTAAGAAATTTTAAATTATTTAACTTTAAGCTAAGCAGCTTTTCAACTGTATTTTGTCAGTTTGTTATACAAATAGTCAAATACATCGCCTAATCTGCATTATAATTAAAGTGTTCCTGTTGCTGTAATGTAAGAAGGCTGATATTTATAGTAGAATTAATGGAATTCCTTGGCCCATAAATAGGAACAACCTAACACTATGTAGATCTTTATTTTAACGCTATGGTCGTGCAATAAATCGAATGTTTATTTTTGAGCTGTGTAAAGCAAATTTTTATCGAGGTTATTTTAAACTGTTGGGAAAGGTTAAGGCAAAATAGTTTTTTTTCAGGTAACCTTTTCGGATTCCTGTACTTCTCTGTACATACATATGATTCTATTTTCTGTTATTCACAGAATTAATTAAAATTTTATTTAACAAGTCTAATTAAAATCAAAATACTGGATTTGGACAAAGGATTTTGGTTATGAAAGCCTATTAGTTCAATATTAATTGAACTCTGGTTCTCTCTCTTCATTAGTAATTGGTTTTTATTCCATTTTATGTCTGTAAAGTTCATTTGTAATTAAATTTAACATTCTAATCAAAATTTGAATTAATTAAAAATTTCCACTTTAAATATAATTGATCTATAGTGAATTTTTAGGAATAGTTTAAAGTATAATTCAAAAATATATGGGATTTTTTTCAATTAAAGTAAAATTGGTTTGAAAGAACCTGTTACTGAAAAAGTATTTTTTATGTGCATCTTATTAAAAATAAGAATGCACAGAGTAAGAAAGTGTTTTTCAAAGTATGAGTACCTAACGTTAAGTAAAAATAAACAATGAAATGTTCAAATCTACAATTTCTCTTGATATTACACAAAAACAACTAAAGAATTAGATTTATCTATAAAGCTATAAAAACATATGATACATATAGGGATGTGGTTCCTAGTCTTACTTTTTAATAAACTGTTGCAGCTTGATTTTATGCCAGATAGGACTTCAATTTCACTGTAACTTATTAAAAGAAATAGCGCTAAGAACAGCTTAAAGTAAAGAAAACAATTGATAGGCGTAAAAACCATCAAAACATAAGAATTTCTAAACCATATGTTTTTGATGAAAGTGTTTCAAATCACACACCATACCACACCACACACACACACACATATATATATAAATGATCAAATAACAAGAATAATTAGATACATAGTAATACTTGATAAATTATGAAAATTAATTGTACTAGAATTAGGAGACAATTTGTCGTTTTGTGAAATAGCAATAAAAAAGTAGCTCAAAATCAAGCAAGAAAAATTCGTTGACCAACCATGCTTAATATTCAAATGAATATATATGCCTATTAGCCAGGGAAATGTTCAAGCATAAACTTTTTAAAAGAAGCTTTTAAATTAATAAATTGGTTATAGAGTCGCCACTTTTTTTTATAAAGAAAAGTTGAGAAATTATTAGACATTCCATTGAAACATTCTGATGACAGTCACAACATACTTAACATTTAAAGTAAAAAAGGAAAATTAGGTCCTCTTTTTAAATCCCTTATTTTGAGAAATTTTGGAACACAGAAAAACGATCATAAATAAAGTTTTGTAATATAGGTTAGAAAATCGAGAGTATTTTACATATTATGTGTCTTAGACTATTTGATAAAAATACCATTATTTTCACATTAAGATTGTATATGGTACCTCAGTTTAGTTAACATGCAAAAATTTTACCAACGATTTTTAAATTAGTAATATTTGGCTAAGTTTACGCTAAAGACTAAAAGTGAATGATAATTTAAGATTTTTAAATTAGAGGATAAATCAGACAATTTAATAATCCAAGGTTTTTATTGACATAGTTTTTTTTTAAATTTGAAAATTATTAAAGCGTTTTTTCATTAAAATATAAATGCCTGTTCCTGGCTTGGAGTAGAGATGGGTGGTAGATTGTTATCTAGTTGTCTTTAACACACATCTTCTCTTATCACTCTTTCTATATGGTTGGGTTAGGTGTGGTAATAGCATAAACAATGAGAGTATTTAAAGGTATAGACCTTTTTACAGTAGATTTTATCATATATCTAGAACCTGCGGGGGGCTCTAACCATGCGGGGCCAATTGCCTAACCCCGCGGGGCAATCATACATAACCTAAAATAATATCAAAAGCTACTGTTAAAATACGACGAAGTGCCCCTTAAGAGTCGTTGTCTCAAAACGAACTTACCCGTCTTTTCTTAAATGTTTCAGATATGGAACATAACAGCATAATTAATGTTAGCAAAATAAAATAAAGTCTTTTTTTTCTGGCTTTGAGTGAATATGTAACAGCAAAATAATATTTGCTTTATTTGTTATTATATCTTAATTAACTCTCTATATAATTAAGTTTGGTTTAGAATTATAGTTAGCATTGTCCTTTGCTCGAAAATATTAAAGCTTATTTAGTATTAGCATATTCTTTATAATTTCTTACACTTGTATGGGTTAAAAAAACATAATGTCAAATATTAAGGTTTAATATCTGAAACAAAAGATCTAAAAGTCAATATTGGTTTAGGTTGGTTAAGCCAATTTCCTCTAAAATTCTTGATGATTTTTCTCTCTCGATATATTATAAAAAAAAGTTAAGTAGGTGACTGATAAAATTGATAAAATTGACTTGATAAAAGAGAAAACAAATCAGCTAAAGTTAATTTCAATTGTGCATTTGTTGTAAAACGGCCACAACCACCAGAAGAATTTAAAAGATTTTGTGTTTCATTGTTTTAAACTACTAGTTAAGTTTGACTGGAGTCGTGTAAAATGGTTTCCCTGTGTCAACATGGGGACTTTCAAACTGGCGTTTTCCTTCAAGTTCAAATTGACCCATCCCCCAATATGGTTGATTTAAATCTTTATTATCAAGAAAAATAATTAAAACAAATTTAATTGGTCGGATAAACAAAATTAGTTATAGAGATTGTGATAATTAGTTTAATAAAACCTTCACAAAAAATAGAGTAGCCAATTAATTCTCTACAAAGTTTTATACACTATACATACGGACGGACAGTGTGAGCTGCATAGCAGATGCTCATAGGAAATATACATATAAACGTAGGAGTGACATGTAAATGGAAAAAGTCGCTGAAAAAAAGACATATGACGTCATAAAAATGAGTGATTATCCATATCTTTTTAGGGGGTTTCTTTTCCACTTCTCCTCTCATCTCCCTAATTTTTATGACGTCACATTTACCGTGACATTTCAAGACATTGGAATTATAGAATAAATTTGCTGCAAAGGATTTATTATTACTTGGATCTTACACCAGATTATCATATACTCTAATAAAGTGAAACTTGTAGCTGACTAAGATAACGATCCCTTTAACCTATTCCCTCCCCTCCTTCTGAATGAAAGAACTGATCAATACGTGATGTCCATGTTAGCAACCTAAATTGACGACAATAAACAGAATATATTTTAATAAAGAGGTGTTTAACTGGCATAACTCAAATTAACTAGAAACTGTTGTTAATTTGACAATTGGTATTTAGGATTTTGTTTCAGTTGTAAATCTTTTTTTTCTTCCTTTGCAAGTTTTACAATACATTTATTGAGGATTATTAAGTCAACATTTTTCTAAAAACTTTGTTTTACACTTATTATAACATTTATAGTTTTTTTTTGTAGAAGCAAAGCAACTCTACATTATAATTTTGGTATGATGCTTGTCTATTTTTTTCTTTAATTTAGATTTATTGCTTCGCCATTTGCCTCTATAGGAGGGAGGTTGATTTCGGAAAATAGCTTAAAACACAACATTTTATGTAGCTAACCAGAAAGGTAGAACTAATTAAAACCAGCAATGTCCGAGATATTTAGCTGGAGACAAATAAACCCTTACTACTTTTTATTTTAGGATAAGTCAAATGTTGTATATACTTCATATACGTTTTATCTAATTAAATTCACAAAAACTACAGAGATGTGGTTGATTGTTCGAAAAACTACAATAAACATAGGCATTAGGAATTTTTCAAAATTAATGGTTAATTTAAGGTTAAATTTAAGACCTATTCATCCTCGGTAATTTTTTGGATATATTTTTTATAAAAAAAAAAGAATTTCTTTACTTCCTTTTTGTCCATTTTAAGCTTTTGCAACGGCCAACAAATGTTATGAAAGTAACAAACTATGCATTAAATTTCTATGAATATGTGTAATAATATTATTTTTCTGTATGCTCATGTTGAAATCAATATCTATCTGTTTATTCTGTCATTAAAATAAACTGATTAGGTTAAGCAAAAGGATACATTAATAAGACATTAGATAATAGATACTGAATTATCCTTTTTAATTTTAAAGAAAAATAACTGAAAACTTTTTTTTTATAAATTTTTATGTAGGAATAAGGCCATGATATTATCAAAATAGTTAGCTGTATAGTGCAGTAATCTTGGATGATGGATAAAAGGATAGACCAATCGAAAAAATATCAATTTCTTTAGTATTAAACCGTAGCGTAAAACATATGTTGATGATAAATTAATCAACAGTAAAAAACTTAAAATACACATTTTTAAAAATTTTGATATAGGAAATAATTGAATGAGAATATCAAAATGGTTAGATGCATAGTTTTTTACAGGGATATATGGATAGATCAATAGGAATATTAAAATAGTCAGGTGCATTCATGGATATAAGGATAGGTTAATGGAAGGAAAATTTATCCCAATGAATAAAGCAGTAATGATTAACAAAAAAAAATATTTTTCAAATAAATTGTAATTAATTTAATTTTACCCCTATTAAAATTTTAGAATAGCTTAAATAAAACTAACAATTTTGATAAATTTTGATATTTTAAAGATTAGCATGGGAATATGAAAATGGTTAGATGGTTAGTATACTCAGGAATAAAGAATATGTCAATGGAAAAAATTGGGTTCTTTTTGATTAAAACAAAACACAATATTTTCATAATTTTAAGATTTAAAAATCCATCACTCAAAAGAATCGCTTTTAAATCTAATTAATTAAATTAAATTTTCTTGGTACATTTGATCCTTACTAAACATTTATCCAATAAATTGAAATTGAAATCTTATCTTAAATTTGTCTATCCCTGCACCCGTGGCTAAATCTCATCCATCTTCGTACAATGGTTGTCAAAATTTGATGTAGGAGAAACGGAGGGAAGGAGACACCGACACAATATCAAAGAAATGGGCAGTTTTAGGATGTGGGAGGAGGGGGGTGGAGGTGGTGGGGAGGTTAGGGGCGCTGATACTTATAGGCATTAAAATGTTTTTAGCATAGGAGGGAGAGGTGTATGTGTTAGAAAAAGAAAACATCTAATACAAGGATGGATAAATGGGCAAAAAAATTTCTTACCCTAAAATATTCTTGCATTTATTAGGAATTAGGTAAAGATTAACTTATCGTACCTTTTTTTCACAATTATTATCCTTGTTCCTATGTAACCTAGGAAACGTAAAAATATGGTTATTGGGGGAGGAGGAAAATTAGAGATTTTCTTCTTGACATGACGTGTTGGGATCGGGGGTAATATTTAGGTATAATTCAGGAAGGAGGGGATATTAACAAAAGTTTATAGACACAATCTCATATTCGTTGGATTAAAAACTTTGGGTATTTTTAGTAAATCTTGTTTTTTTTTAGTACAAGCTTATACACAGCATATTTAGTCTTTAGTATGAACAATCAATAGTTGGTTTGAAACATAACTGTATTAGCTTATTTATTTTCATCTGAATTATTGGTCTAGAGTAGCTGCGCTTCTTATCGAAATAATTGTCCTTGTTTTTATATAAAATTTTGAACTTAAAGCGTGACAGATACCTCCTCCCCCATGTCATTTTAAATAATATATTTTCCCTATTTCTAATAGGGTCAACCATCCTAATTGCCCTGCCCCATTCAAGGCTAATATCTTAAAATGTCCCTTTATGACCCGTTAGAGACTATATAAAACCAGGGATCTAAAAGGATAAGACAATGGCCGATAAATTGATATATATTCCCAATTATGATGCACAAAATTAATTACTCTGTAGAGTACAATTAGTGACATAAAAGTTTGAACATTCAACTTAATGTAACAACCAATCAAAATTCAAAAAAGTCCCAAAATTGTTAAGCCAACGAATATCTAGACAAAAATACAGGAAAATTGGAAGAAATATTTACTTTTTTTAATATCCTTTTAATTCTGCTTGTGAAAATTAATTCTGAAAAGTTCAATGGAAATTACCTGATATTTTGAAATGGATAAAAGATGAATTTATCTATCATTGACCTACTCCGTATTCATAGCTTTTAAAAACTAAATCTTAAACCTACCCCCTTCCATCCCCAAGGGTCCAATAACTTAAACCACTATCTTAAGTAAACCAGGGATTCAGAGAAAGGGTAAAGAAAAAGTTAATGAAAATATATTAATCAACAATCATATACTTACAATATGAGCTCCAACATCAAAGCTACTCCATGTCAGAATTTTAAATAATTTGAGTAATAGAATTTAATTATCTTTTATTTACATATCCCTGGATACCTGAATCAACTAATTAAAATATCAATTAAGGGCACATTAAAGGTTTTCTGGTAATTTAATTGATTTTATTTGACAGCCTAACCCCTCCCCCCCCCCCCAAGAAACATTTAAATCAAAACAAATATTCTTAATTTCTTAGTCATAAAATTTTGATGTTTTTATTATAGTATTTAAAACTTTCACAATATAAGTATATCAATGATTTATTAATGATAAGAAATTGGAACTGTATGATATTTTACTATTATTTTTTATAAAAATGCTGTTTTTCTCTGTAATTGTCGATACTCCTTTCTTAAATGCATTTATTTATTCTTTGATTTAAGAACCTATTCTTTATATCAAGGCTTTTTAGCTTCTTAAAAATATTTTTTTCTATATACTAGAATTAGCAAGATTGTCATGGATGTTTGGCGCTGAAACGTCTTTGGCCTGATAGATGTATGTCAACTTATGTGGAAAAACATTCTCAACAAATACAAGCAATTTTTCTAAATACCGATAATTTAAAAAGGCCATAACTTTTTATTACATTTGTTTGCGTCGCTTTATTAATTTGGACAGTGTATCTTTGTCCTTTTTTACGGAGGCATTACCCTTTACTCTTATTATTATTCCATACTTAACTTATAACAAAAGTTTTTTTAATGTTTTGTTAATTTGTGAGGGTCCTGACAACCCCAAAAAAAAAAAATTACGCCCCCCCCCCACCAAAAAAAATCAAACATTTTTTCCTTAACAATATTTGTTTTGGTAATGCCTTTCCCTATCCCCGGGATGGTTGGCATCCCCCCCACCCACTCCTGTAGCCCAGCGGGGAGCCCCCTTCCTTAGCATCAATTAGTTGACCCAGGTGTACATATACATACACACAGGGAGGGGGCAGTGTAGTCCAAATTAAAGATATGATTTAACACACAGCAGCTCTATAACTAGAGTATATCTAGAAATCCAACTGCTAATGATACAACATCTACACAGTCTCTCTTTCTTTCTAAACGAATCTTATTTTATATTATCTTATTTCAAATATTTTTAGTTTGCTATTGTTGCGCTAATTAGGACCAACAATCGATTTCTATTACTAGGATCTTTCACCAGATTATCATGTACTCTAATAAAGTTAAACTTGAAGCATGCTAAAAGCAGATCCACCCAACCCCCCCTTGACCCCATCCCCTCCCCTCCTACTATATGAACGAAGTGACCAATAAATGATGACTATGTTAGTGACCTAAAAAGAAAATTTCTCTTGTCATAATATCCACGTATACCTAAATACATTCAAACAAATTTATCGGAATACTTATTTCTTTCAATGAAAGAAAGTAAAGAAGAGATTGGGGGGGGGGAGCTAGGGCCCTAATCCCTGGTACTTTTGACACCCCCGCTGTGAAATAGAACCAGATACCAAAATCCAAGGGTCATTTAGGGTCGTGTCCGCATAGGGGACCAGTAATGGGACACTGCGCGACTAGAATCTTTTTGGAAAAAGTAAAAAAATGTGAACAGCTAAACAAGGATAATGTTTCTCAAAAATAGCACAACAACAAATAAACAACAAAATTATATTTGTGTGGAAAATAAAAAAATGTACAATTAAATTATTTTTAAAAGTCATAATATTTAGTTAATAAAACTAGTAATGTTAATGCTATATGAAAACGTAATAGAATCTTTTATTTGAATTGACAATGAATTTGTGTGACTGAGCAAGTAGAGATATAAACTGCACAGAGAGAAGCTGCGTTGAAAGAAGCTACTTAAATACTTCATTCTTAATTAAGGACATTCAAATGTGAAAATCATATAGGGCGGCTCCAGCTTAACACGTAACACATTCGCCCACTTTGGGTAGGTGGTGGGTTCGAATCCTTTTCCTAAAACGCGACCTAACCAAAGAAGATAAAAGTTGTATTAATTCATGCTATGTTAGATGCACGACATGTCTTAGCCCAAAAACAGTTGCAATTCATTCCAATACAAAGTTAGGCTGTGCAATAAAAAGGGTTGGTTGACTGCAATATTTGTGATGTTAGTACCCATTTGATCTTCTACGTTTTTATCTACTCTCCACAAAGGTCTTAATCAGGTAAGTGTGACATTGGTTGTAGGAAACTACAAAAAAAAAAAAACAGTATAAAAAGGTCCAAATGCCAAAGTTTCCTTTAAATTATATTTTAGAGTCCAAATAACGTGAGTGGATGGTTGGATAGATGGGTGGATGGACTGATGGTCCAAAACTCAAAGATGTGATGTTAAATGCAGGGCTTAAGGAAAGGGTAAATCATTAAACTTTAGTGCACACAAGATAAAATCCGAAGCTTATTACCAGGTGAAATTAAAATCCAGTATTATATGCATATAAAAACGTTAACCTAACTTAAAAGGGTAATTTTGATTATCATTATGAGAATATGAATGTACAAAAATTTTCTATTGATTGTCTTTTCTCTCATGCATCTGAAATTTACAATAAATAATTATGTTTAAAATTGTTGATATCCCTAGATCCCTTGACTTAAGGGATGGTTTTCAATCATTTTATGTCAAATTAATCATGCCTTTGTACTTAATTCAGGTCAAATAACCAGGGATTAAACACATAATGTTGGAAAATTAGTAGATTTAATGTAATAACTGCCCAGATATATTTTATCTTGTGGGGCAGTAATTTTGAAGCTAGTATATCCGTAATATAAATCAATGAATTAAAAATTATTATCAAAACGGTTTATTGATGAACTGTTAAGAGTATAATCCTTGCAATAGGAAGCACTGGCAAGGAGGGGTCAAATCATAAACGGCGGGAAATTTGTTTGTAATAATAATTTGTTATTACAAATATGTCCATTCATGATTTAAATTTCCCACAATGTTAAATAAATAATGCTTTCAATTTTGACTTTACCCAAATCAAAACAGAAATGGTTTGAGTTAGTTTGAAGTTTAGAAGTTTTTTTTAAAAAGTTTTTGAGTTAGGTTAGGTTATATTCGGTTCATACTGAATTTTATTATGGCATTATCACTAGGAAAAATAATAGTGGTAGGTAGTATACTTAAAGAAATGCAGTAAATGCTTTAAAAGGCTATTTTTTCATATACTTAAAACTTATTTAAACGGAATGGTGGTTGAACGATCGTACGAACTGCCCTAGTTATAGAGTGGCTATGCTACTAAAAACCAATAAATTAAATATTTTATTATTTTTTGTTTTGTAAATTAAAATCTACATGTGGATCTTTTTTAAAAACTATTTGACAAATAACAAATAGTAATTATCAAATAGCAAGGGTGTGAAATCATTTGCACAAGTTGCAATATAGTAAAGTTGTATTTTTTCACACAGACACACTAATGGCTATAGAATGTACGTGGATATTATGACAAAGGAAAATTTCTCGACAATTTAGGTTGCTATCATGGACATCACTTCATGGTCAGTTCGTTCATCTATTAGGAGATGAGGGATTTGTATAATGGGAGTAAGGGATTGTTATTTTAGCCAGCTACAAGTTTCACTTCATTACAGAACATGATAATCTGGTGTAAGATCCAAGTAATGATAAATTAATTGACCCACTACAGCAATTACATTAGTGATGGCAATAAGCAAAGGACAAAAAGGCTTTTAATGTGACGATTAAAAGTTTTCGGTTGCTTTAGAATAAAATAGATTGATCAGAAGTGATAACACACCAAAAGGGAATAGTTTCAAATCTTTTTTAATAATTTACATCTTTTATCTATTAATATATCTTTATTTAAAATCAGAGGGATTGTCAGCCGACTTATAAATACGCTCATTATCCATAGATTATGAAACATTTCATATTGGGAGGAATGCTGAAAAAATTAGACAATAATTTTAACAATTTGGAAAAATCACCATAAAACAGCGGCTGACGAACCTTCTGAAATTGGAGCACAGCATGAAGAGAATCACTCAGCATAGTAGCGCGTGTCGAAGCATTGTATATGTAAACAAATTCTTTTTTACCAGCTGAGCCATTTCAGATTTTATATCTGTTTTTGCATATTTGTAAGTTGTGTAATTTGTACGTATTGTAGTCTGTTGTTTGTTGTTTTAAAATTTATTTCAATGAAACAAATTAAACACATTTGATATTTGGTATAATTATCATGTTATGATAATACAATATTGCAAATTATAATATCTAACTAATGCGAAATAAGTGGACATTATTTTTACTGAGCATCAAATAATCAATAAATTTATCAATTAAGTTACTATTAATTCCAGTGTTATTGAGAATTTTAGAAGCAAATTAAGCAATAAACATTGTCTGAGCAAAACAATTAAAATCGCTGAATTTCAATATTTGTTCATCCTTGCTTATTTTTAATGATCTGTCTTTTGCTATAAGTGTTAAAATACTAATTTGAATATATTCATCATTTTGATATACAGGAAAATGTATATTGAAAAGATAAAAGTTTTCTTTCAAAAAAATAAAATCTGGTTTACCATCATTATAGTAATTATCAAGAAATAATGCGAGACAATGCGTAAAATAACTAGGGAAGTAGCATTCCATAATTGAATGATCAGTGTCTGCTTTTACGTTACATTTCAAGCAAAGATTATTATCCAATAATTTCATTTCATACAATTTGCTTCTACTTATAAGAGTACGGTTAAACTGTTCAAACAGAAAACTTTTATAGTATAAAACAATAGGAAGCGACAGAATTTTATTAAAGCTATTTTTGAAAACCTCAAATTCTGGATTGTATTTTTTATCCATTTTTCTAGTTTTAAATGAAGGGGGGACAAATTGATCTTGCAATAATTCTTTGTTTGTTTTTTTGTCTGTAATGTTTAAATTTACTACATCTCGCTATATCCTAACCAACCCAAAATAGTTTTAAACCAGGAGGATCAATTGTGTTTTTTTTATGAATTTCTCAAATAAATGGCAAATTGCATATTTAAAAATTAAGTATGGTACGTTAATTGGTCTGTAATGCTTTACAAACTAAGTAGTATTAGCACAGAAACAGCAAATTGAGGAAAGTAAAAATGCTGTACTATAAAAAAAGACAATTTATCTTGCATTTTTTATATATTATACTATATTTTAAAGCTACATAACTCGGGGAGGTTGTAATTATTGATTTTACTTAATTTATTTGTATCATTAATTTAATTATCTATCATTTTAATGGAACATTGATAGTGACAATTTCATACAAAATAGCAAAAGTAATAAAAATTAAACATTAAACTTGGATTAAGGGAAGGGTCTATGGAAGATAAATAAATTCTGACAAATATGACCCCAAACCTTCAAGATCTTGGCTTTCAAGAATAATGTATTTTTTTACAACACAATTATGGATTCAAAAATCCACACTAATTTTAAAAATCCACTAAAATGTCGACAAGCAATTAACATTTTTTGTTCAACCATTGAAATGTCGGAAACTAGAAAAAAACCGAGCTAATGAAACTTTTAAAGATTTATAGTCTGATTTGATATACACACTATTGTCCATTTATAGTATTAATTCTGTCTTTGGGACCTTTTTCGTCTGCATGCAAACTGCTTCCTGCTCATATGTAGCGACTTGGCTGTGTTAATATTAACGACGCTATTAATTGATATTCAAAGCCAATTGAAAGTCTGAACAGGGTCCACTTGTTGGGGACATACAGTTATTTAACCCCTTTCTCCTCTATTGTTTTCCTATAATGGTTTATTTAACCTCCATTTACTTTTGCCTGTATGCCTGTAAATGAAGTGAACTATTCAATATCATGGTAAATTAGTGAAATATAATTTTATTACGAGCTTTAACAAAGACTCAATGAGAATCAAGGGAATGTCTTTAAATAAATATTATATGACTTTAAATTAGATTTAACTACCCAATCATACATAGAAATACTATGTTAATACTATGTTATTTTACAATATAAATCTCTATGTATACAGTACGGTCTTCAATCTATATTAATAAAATGCTTGTAAGATGATAACATTATGATAATTAAATTGATTGAATAACAGCAAAAATAGATTACCTAAACTGGGTTTTACTCTACTGTTGTTCGTCAATTAATATTGCTATATTTAGCTTTCTTTTTTGTCATCCTTTTTCCCCATTTTTTTGTTAATAAATCTGCTCTCATTAGTTTCCCTTCATCCAATGAAGCATACTTAATTCAACTTTGGTTAATTAGATATTTTATCTATTTAACTTTTTAACTTTAATTACAATAGGATAATTTGAGCAGAAATCTTTTTAAAACCAATCTTTTCATATGTTAACTTTTAAATTTTTAGTGATGTTGCGAATTTTTATATGAAATTTGATTAGTTTATATCGACAATATGTCCTTAAATAAAGAAGTAATGGCTGACATGTTATCATATTAACACATGGACTACAATTACCTCTGATGATAAAATAATTACAAATAATAAGGATGGGGATTCAGGAAGGGAGGGGACATTGGGCTGTTAATTACACTAGTCTCCAAAGTTTATAAGAACGTTTTTTTTATTCGTTGACTCACCTACTTCGGGGACTTTTATGGAATTTTGACTGGTTGGTTCATCAAGTTGAGTATCCGAAAATTTCAACCACATATTGTAATCATGTGACATGTGACAAAAGCATAAAACATAAAATGCAAGGACAACATCTTTTAAAAAATTATTTAATTCTCTTTTTAAAGTATTTGATTTAACACTAATTAATAAGAAAAGTATGAAAAAAGAAGTGGTTATCTAATATTTTTTTGAAAAACTACGTTCAATTTTTTTTATTTATTAAATATTATCTTTTTAATATTTATTTTATTATTTTATAGTGTCCCAGCTTTACTATAACTTGGGCAGTCTGCCTGTCCAATTCCTTTCTGTTTATTAGAAGATTTTAAAATCTTAAGTACATCAATTGCTTTTTTTAACTAACTTATACTAATTCTTTTTTTCAATGTTAATTTGATTTTTATGCATTTCTTATAAACCATAAATGTCATTGTTTCATTTAATAAATAAGAACACAATTATTTGTATTTTTTATCATTTAATAAATAATCAAAATAAAAAAATATAAAATAAGAAGAAGCAAAGATTTGTATTATAAAACAATATTAAGGTTTTTTTCTAAGAGGAAAGAAGATTTATTTTAATAATCTTAGGTATTAATTTTTAATCTTTAGGTGCTAGATTTATTTTTACAAATTTAGGGTATTCCAAATAAATTAGTTTTAAAACTTATACATGAATATGATGGTTGTATAGCTAAAAACTTGGTTTGAAAAACAGGACTTAGCCCATTAAGACTAAATAGGCATTACTTATTATAATGCATAGTATAATTTACCGACCATGCTATGCCTTAAAAGATATGGTTACTTTTTTACTTTGGACCATTTAATTGCTGAACACATCGAACATAAAAACTTTAACTAAGTATTTTTAGATAAAATATTTTTTTTCATTGATTTTTAGAAGTTTTAGTACGACCATTCTTCTTTCACTTTTGGTTGTTTCTGTTGTGTTTCCGAAAACCTTTTAACGACTAAAAAGTTACGCCATTGCGACATTTGATGATGTTACGAGTCCACGTGCAACTATGACAATGTCTTTCATAAGTAGCTCAGTAATAACAAAAAATGCAATCTGATTTTAATATTTGCAACATGTAGACAAACAAATAAGCTTTTTTTACTATAGATCTAAACAAGAAAAAATATGTTGATTTACAATGAAGATACATTATATACTTTGATTATTAAGCAGCAGCGCTTTAGTATTTGGTATTTTACTAAAGCTGTTACATCCTGCACTTTAAAAACCTTTTTTATTACTTTTTAATTTTGAGAAACCCTATTGAAATCTAAATTTGAATGACCATATCGGGTCCAACTAGTCTAGTTAAGCACAGACCCTAAGACTCCAAAGCTCTGTTTATCTTCACCCCCCCCCCCCGCCTCTTGTTTCTGTAACCCCTTTTATGTCCCTAATTTTAGAAGTGTTTATACTTTGAAGCCAGAAATATAAATAAATGGTTAAAACCACAAATATCTGTTATTAAAGAAAGTAACCACTTAAACAAAACCTTTTAAAAATCTATCCGAAACAACATTTTACTAAAATTAGATAATAAAAACAGGTTTGTTAAAAATTATTTTGATTTACCTATGCATTCAATAAACAAATAAAACCAAATTCATTGATATTGAAAATAAAAGTAAAATTTATTTTGAATTGAATATTACATAATAATAATCCTAGGCAATGTACGTCTTGTATTTTAAAGTAGCCATTTTTAAATCAGAAACTATTTTTCTGTTGGTTTATGTTCCAACTAATTTGGAGAAGATTTAAACACTTGGATTAAACTCTTTTGCCCTTTATCTGTTATAAGCTAGAGTTATTTACTATAAATCTAGGCTTTTTATAGAATTTAGCAACCCCCCACCCCTTCCCCTACCCACTTGAATTAAGACAGGGAGATAGGATTAAGTTTTCAATTAGTGTCAGGAAAAGGAATAATTCTTTTAATGTCCTGTTGCAAAATTTTGAAAATAACATCCATTTTTAAAACAAAAAAAAGAGTTTATTTTTAACTTTTATTTTTTTAACAGAAAAAAATTCCTACATCGTAAGTATATAGAAAATTGGTAATATGGAATTTAAGAACAATTTAACTAACCTAAAGAAAAAGAAGTTTAAGAATATGTATTTAATTATAATTAAGAAATTTTTCATACTCTGAAGTACGTACAATCATGTCCAAATCATACAGTATCTGCGCTACTTTTGTCGCTTTAAATTTGTTTAAATATTTTTTTAGAAAACTTATCTCTATTCTTTAAATAGGATACTTTAAATAGGAAGACTAAACTTAAGTTTATTAATAAATAAATATATCTGTTGGATTCCAATTGTCAGGCCATTTAAATAATTTGTTCAACTTGAATAGGATCAATAAAATGGCTTAAACCATGCCGTGTTTTTAATTGTTTACTTTGGTGGTATTTTTTTTGGTAGCAACGCTACTCTGTAAGTTTTGAATTCTGGTTGGTTTCTTGTTATTGCTCTTGTAATGTTGATTACTCTTTTAAAAAGGCAATGTCAATAGAATCAAATAGTTTAGGTCGACTATATAACATTTTGTAAAAGTGTTAATGATTACCAAATATACAAGGTGTCGTTGTAAGAGCTATTTTCCAAATACTTTTATCGATCTATTAACCTAAATTAATAATAATATAATATAATGTTTATTTGGTGCTGCCAGGTACCCCCTAGCTTAGGAGATAGCGCATACAATACTCTAAATTGCTGCTATCTATTGACAATTTAGAGTTTACATTATGATGTTTAGTCTCATACAAAAATAATATAATATATACTAAGTTTAATTATTAACTAAATATAAATTGGTGGAATAAAAGGAAAATTTTTTAGGATATGCACCAGGAGCTACAGGAGTACTATCTTGACCAAAATGGGGATAGTGTATTTGATTCCTGGAGCCCCTTTTTAAGGAGGACGAAAAGAAAGAAAAAAGAATATAAAACAAATTAATTGTAAAAAGGGAAAATTGAAACTTTAATTTAGTTAAATTGAGTTGTGAGGATGGTAAAAAAAAGAAAAACACAAATAAACATTTATATTATGTAAGAGAAATCAGTAAATAATAAGAAAGATGGAGAAAAAAAATAGATGAAGGAATTTAGAGAAAAGTAAAACAAAATAAATCAAATATAAAAAATAATAAGATGGATCATTGTTGTATATAATATTTTAAGTTTTAAAATATCATTGAAGATTAATAAGTAGAGATTTTATTTAAAAAGAAAGGAGGAAGAAAAAAAAAACATAAAAAGGAAAAAAAAGCAATACTTCAAGCCTATGTCATTATATTATTTTTCAAAAAAACAGAAAATTTTTCAATTCAAAATAATATCTTTTTAAAGAATGCCACTTTGACTTTTGCCCTATATTCAACCCTCCCCTCCCCGCCAAAAAACAACACTCCCCTCCCCGCCAAAAAAGACAACCCCCCCCCCCTCCTTAAAAAAATCACCAGGTTTTTATGAAATCAATTTTTAAGATCTATTTATGCATTCAGAACAGTTTTCTCTATTACAAATAAAATTAAGTTTTTCCAATAAAAAATCTTTAAGTTTCATACAAAATTGTTATTTTATTGATACTTTATACTTATTACTGATATTAAAACCATATCATTATGTTATGGTTATACTCTTGTTGATATAATAACAATGCAATAGTTTGACAACTAGCTTCGCTACTATTGCACTATATCTATCTTTTTTGATATTCTGTTCGGGTGGCCTGAGCATGAATCTAAAGAAACTAGGATATCCGTCTTTAATTCTCTGACAAATAGTTGGAAGCCTACTTTTTAATTTTCTTAATATATAAGGACCAATTTGGTTATAAGAAATACGCCTAAAACAAGCAAATTAGACAACAACAAAAATAAGTACAGTTATACAATAGGATAGGTTTTATGCTATTAGTGTTTTGATATTAGAAAGATATATAAGCAATTGTAAGGAATATATTTCCAATATTGTCAATTAAAAAAATAAATTTAATTTCTTAATCTGAAAGGATCAACGTACTACGAACAAACTTTAGTTATATATTGGCTGGAATACTTTTCCATGAAAACTTTTCCATGAAAACTGAAAAATTATGTACCATTTTTAAAAATCATTTGACCTAAAAACTATTAAAAGCAGTAATTTTTTTAAATTCTATAATCTAAGCAAAGCTAATTGGTTTTTAATAAAAGAAAAGGATATGGATTGAATTTTGATTTTTAAAATGTTAGAATTACTAAATATATCCTTCTACAAAAATTATATTTTTTTTACAAGGTTGCAAATGCTCAAAAGATAATGAATATGGCATTGCTAAATTCCAATTTAAATTTTATTTAATCGAGATGATATTACACTAGAGACTGTTTTGCACTGATAACTGATAACTGTGAGGTGTTTGTCCCAAGCGGGGCTACCCATTACCCAAAAACCCTCACCTAACCTGACCTAAGTAATAAACACACACACGATAAACTTCTACCCCCGGGCCCTTACCTATATTTTTTTTTTCAAAGTACGAAGGGTGGGAGTTATCAAAGCTTATTAGTGACACCCCCATATTCGATAACCTAATTTATATTAATATTTTTGCTTTTAAAAAAATACAGATTGTGTCATGCTAGAGGCAATAAAAGATTGAAGATCCCTTAAATGCCATAGATGTATATTGCTCTGCTAAATATCGTAAATCTCCTGATTAGGATTAAGTTGGGGAGTGGCTGCGCTCATAAAAAAAAGGCTGAATAGCAAATGTTATGCAAAGTGATTTACATTTATACAAACTTATCAAACCATGAAATATTATTACTACCACTTTTTTATTTATAAAAAGATATTATTTCAGCCAGAAAAGTGTAGGTAAACGGAAAATTAATTAATCATCCCCTTTACATTTAAAAAAATGGCTTAAGATTTTTTGATAAGTTGATGAAAGATACATATAAGAATCATCCTTATCCTTACAGTAACAAGATGTGTGTCCATGTGTCTGTCTGTTTGTTCGTGTGATTATGTAGCGAAGGATCTTTCTAACCGATATGGTTCTTGTTAAAAAACAAAGGAAACTTCCTACATTTTAACTTTTAATTTAGTTAGCTATTTCTAAATTCCTGATTACTAGGACTTTTTAAAGAAAGGATATATGTATACATTTAATCATTTACCTGATTTTTTAGAATATTTTTTTTCTTTTTGTTTAGTGTAAATGGCCAATGCTAAAACACATTATAATTTGCTATTTAACTTTTTTAATCATTAACATATATCTATCATTTAACATTCGTTTTCTGACAAGTTATTAGAAAATTAGAATGGGATGTTATATATGTATATCAGTAACGAATTGGAAAATAGTTTGGTTTCAAAACCTCTAAATATCCACATGATTAGAACCGTTTCTCAGCCACACTGAAAATTCATGTTTAGCATCGTATTACATATAATTTTCCACGAATATTAAAATAAAATAATAAAATTGATACCAGTTTTTTTAGTTCGGGCTTTGGGCAAATCGGGACTAACAAAACTGATTTTAATCTTATATTTTTATTTTAATATAAGATGTATTCCTTTGGATTACAGAGAACGTTCCATTCCATATTGCGAAGTAAAAACGAATATACTATTTGAATGAAATAGAAGTCATAAAAACACAAAAATGTTAAATTATTTGCTATTTTTTTTTTTAAATCCATGAATGATTTATAACTTAAAATTTCTTTTATTCCACTTATCACGAAAAGAAATACGCAAGTAGAAATATAAATTTGTTACATACATCATATACACAAGTGTAAGGATATATTATTTTTTGGTAAATTAGTATGATTTAGTATATCTTTTAATGTAAGGATTGCATGATAATTCTGTTTTAGAGCAAGCTTCTCCCAACTTTTTGGAAAGATAATTTTGGATTTAAGTGTTTTAGGTTGGTAAAAGAACTAAGTAACAACCTGGAAATAATTATCGACTCTCCCAGCTCCAGCGAATTTTTATATTGTCCAAATTATTATGTGATAAATGAATAATAATATCGGATATTGTCGGTTTAGTGACATCGCCTCTAAAGGGGCGTTTCTTCGTATTTGCACAGTAGCTTTTGATAGGTTATTTTGGGTTAGGTTAGGTCATACAGGTTAGGTAAATGTTAATTAATGCTCCGAAGTGGCTAAAAATAGGAGAAAAGCAACTGTGAAAATAAGACGAAACCCCCCTTTTAATTTATCATTGGCTACACCGAATATTTAAAAATGTCGCGCCACTTTTGTAGAATTTATCTTGTTTGTCAATTGCTAAGGTCACTTGCATGTAATACTACGGTCAATCATGTTTTTACATACAAAGTAATAGAAATATATTTTGTTTTTTTAACAAGATATACAAATTTCAATAGTAGTTTATTTATTAAACAACTTAAAATCATGCAAATTTTTAAAACATGTTTAAAGAAACACTTACTTTGCATTTGGTGTTGTTTAATTACGTATCGAAACATATAATAATAGTGGCTGCACCCTAGCATACAAGGGGCTCTATATTCGATAGAGTAGATAAATGAATCCATGTTATGCTAATGTAAAAGTTTTCAACAACAAACTGGTAGGTATAGTAAAATTGAATAGAGAAATGTTTGCGAAATATTTTCATTTTGGTTGGGAGGTATATATAAAATATTTCATTTCTCTTAAGATTATTTAAGAAAATTAGTTATCATATAACTAATAGCAATTAACCCACAATTAAATTTACATGGTTCATTTTATGATATGCTGGCTAAAATCTTACGATATTAATATATTATATATTATAATTCAATAAGTATTACACTTCAAGATTTGAAATGGGGGAGCATTTTGTCTTTTATCCCTGAAAAATCTTAGATTCATTTTAAAGAGAGGAGAAAAACTGTCATCCCTCCAAAATTTTCTAGCAAGTGTGTTTTGACCACAGTTACTCATTGTACAGAGAAAAGGATAAATATTTAGAAAATAAGAAATATTTATTTTTCAAATTAATTAACAATGCCATCAATAAACAAAGAAAAAAAGGTTTTAATAAGTATGTTATTAAAATAATGTATTTTTTATTCTACTATGCCTTTGAAACTAATTAATGTCCACTGGATTAAAACCGGTTAAAAGCTTTATTCAAAAATCATAATCCTAATTATAGTAAAATATAAATCATAATATTAGCTCCAGTTTTGTTCGCCCGGGCCTTCAGTCTCTCGGTGTCAACAAAACTGGAAATAATATTATAATTATTCGATTTAATATCCGCAGAAAGCTGTCTTTAATACGATGCGATAAAAATTATTTAATTTAACTGAAATCTTACGCTATTTTCAATAAAAAGTAGAAGAGAATCTGTCTGTTTGCATGTCTATATCATACTTAAGATCTCATCACCCGCTGAACTGATTTAATTCTTCTTTTCAGAGAATTTCTCCAAAATCAACAACTCCAAAATGACGCAAAAGTGCATTCTAATGTTGATAATGATATCATACAGCTCTGTTTTTATTTTTCCGAGAGGGAATCCCTGTGTCAGCTCGGGGGCACCTGGACGATTCTCACTGGTTGAAAAGAAGCCCAGCGGGAGCACTGACAATTGATTAATTGATAAGTTAGGAGGCCAGTATGTATAACTTGCTGTGCTTTCAATTACGCATATCATAACATACACATTGTTTTATACAACAATCGCAAATATTCACATTGGCAAATAAATAAGAGATGGTATTTGTAATAATAAAGCAAAAGGAAGTCTGTGCCGTTTTAACTTTGCTGTTGTGTTGATTTTATAATTTGATGAATATGCGGAAATGATGGCACACCGGCCAGTATAGTTTTGATGCAATATCCTAAGCAATTTTATTTTCTTTCATGGATGCGTGACCTGTATTATAAAAATCATGTTCACAAGTAGCGCAGTAATTATAAAGAATCAAAATGTTTCAGATGAGCAAAAAATTTATCCATAATTCCTGAAAAAAAGTAGTTTTTTGATATATGGTATTTAAACCCAGACTTGAAGAATCTTTGTAGAAAAAAAGTCAAAAGTCTATCTAAAACAACAGCTGACAATTTATATTTTTCTTGAAACCTTAAAGAAAAGCCGGATGGACATTTGGAATTATAGAGTAACATCGCTAAAAATATATTTTTCATAAGACCAAATCCTATACTGTTTTTATGAGGCTAGACTATGAGTTAGTGTTTCCTCCTTACATGCAATTTTATAATACGGAAGAAAATCCTTACTTTTAAGCTAGCCTTGGAAATCATATAGGATTTGTCTCATTGTTTTTTTAAACAATTTTCTATGTTCCATATTTCTTATTAGTTTCACAATCAACTATCATATAGGCAAAGATTAGCAACTTAAAGAGTTGTTTATATGCTTTATCTATAATACAAAGTAGAATGATGTATGTCTGTCTGTCTGTCTGTCTGTCTGTCTGTCTGTCTGTCTGTCTGTCTGTCTGTCTGTCTGTCTGTCTGTCTGTCTGTCTGTCTGTCTGTCTGTCTGTCCGTCCGTCTGTCTCTCTGTCCGTCCGTCCCTTAAGATCTCGGTAACCACTGAACCGATCGAATTCTACTCTTCAGGGAATATACCTACTGGTCCTGTGGTGGTTTTTGGCTATTTTCTTGGGGGGTAGGACACCCCCAACCCCCTTCAAAAACAACCCCCCCCCCCATTTTTTTTTTGCATTTTTGCAGAAAATTTCCTTGGTCCTTTTTTTTTGCAGAAGATTTCCTTGGTCCTTTTACGTATTTCGCCAAAAAAATTTGTATCACCTCTTGGGACAAAGACCCTAGAGGCTGGGGGCGAAGCCGCTAGTATTATACAAAACAATAAACATATTTATAAAAGGATATAGAAAATAAAGAATAATAGTTTGTATACATTCACTTTGTCGCAATGATTATCATTTATAACATTACATCAGAAAAAGTATATGATAAAATAAAACTTTGATTAAACTTATCATTATTTAATTTTATATCTTTAAAATTATTAACTGTTTATGTCAATAGCTCAGTTACTTTATAATTAACTAGCGGCTTCGCCCCTAGCCTCTAGTGTCCCACCCCCCAAGAAAATAGGTATAAACCTTCCCGGGACCTATGAGAAGCTACCCTGTAAAGAAGAACCCGATCGGTTCAGCAGTTAGCGAGATCCTTCGCTACAAACAAAGAGACAGACAGACAAACAAACAGACAGACATCGTTTTACTTTGTATTATAGATATAAATCTGAAAATAAATGTTAATTAAAACAATTTTGATTCTTAATTTATTGGTGATTTTTTTACTATCTTCGTTTTAAAAAGCTCTTATTAGAAATCGAGCTGGATCTAGATATTTTCGCTTAATATCTTGCTAAGGAAAGAGATAAGGCAAGTTAAGAAAATCTTTTTTTACATTCACTTTTCCTTCCAGTCAGCTATTAATCATTATGAAACGAAATGTATTGGGATTTGTTTATGTTCAAATATGTATTCATCCAATAAGATTTCTAAAACTGCTGGATAATATATAAACTATTATTAGGGAAGAATGGCATCAAATCTTTGAAGGTTTTAAGCCATTTTCTTGACACGAAAGAGAGGACATTGATGGGCTCTTTATTTTGAGCAGAAAAAGGCCTAAAACCATCCAAAACTTAACTTAAAAATATATTAGCATAAAACCATAAATGTATTTTGAAGAAAATTTAATAGGTTCTGTTGTTAGCAAGATCTTAATTGACAACCAAGCAAAAACCTTACTACTTTTTGATAAACTATCGTTTACGCCCTTAGATGCCTCTAGTGGCACTTTAAATTTTGTCTATAATTTTCTAATAATTTCTATTTGGCGTTAAATTCTCTAATTAAAAAAATCGATCTTTTTGTGATTTTTCTTGGGAGGGTGGTGGTACCCTCCTTCAAAATAGTTATAAACCTTCACGGAACCTATGAGAAGCTACCTTGTTAAGAAGAACCCGATCGGTTCAGCGGTTAGCGAGATCCTTCGGTACAAACAGACAGACAGCCATCGTTCTGCTTTGTATTATAGAAGAAGAATTAATTTTCTCAAGGTACAATATACCTCCGGTAGAGTTCCAACTAATATCTGAAGAAAAATAAGTTTATTTAGTAAATATAAACTTTACTCAGTAAAGAAACCAAAAAAGATTAATATTTTGGCGAAAATAAAAAAATAGTATACAAGTATGCTCACATCCATATAAGCAACGTAGCAAATAAAAGTGGAAAACAATTCAAAATTTCCAGTATGCCAAAAAAAACTCTCCCCACCAGTAACGTCAAAGCTTTTTTTGTTGGGGGGGGGGGGGGGGGCTAAAATGAAGGTTTTAAAGGGGATGGAAGTAATCTAACGTATTTCTAAAAATTATAGGGGTGCTTTTTGACAAAATTTAAATTGGGTGGGGGAGATATACACCCCCTTACCCCTTGGACGTCCTTGACTTACTAACATGAATCATGCATTTGAAACTATACAAATATGATAAAAAATCTTTTAATTGTTAGTTTTTCTAAAAAAAAGCGAGGGAATTTAATCTTGTAGAAATTGAACCCATTTTAAAATTTAGAATTCAAAAGAGTTATATATTATTGTTTTGATTGGAAATAAACCTTTTGGGGCCATTTCTATTTTTTATTTACAATAATAAATCTTATAATCCCTTACCAGCCTCCCATTACCTAATTAATTGATAGTACTTTTAGATGCGTGAATTTTAAAAAGCTTAGTATAAAGTTCACAAAAAAGTCTTTATGGTTTCCAAAAAGGCCTAGAATCTTGTCTAAGACCAGTGTACAGTTTACCTGGAAAAGTTTTATCATTTTTTTTTAAATATCTGCTATAGATTTACTATAATTATGAAAAACAATTTCAATTAACCCCCTCTATATATATATTAATTAATCCATTCTTTATCTTATGTTTTATATAAATTAGAAAAAAATAGGGATCATGTTACTTGTCGATGCAGCGCTTATCACATGTTACTTGTAGATGCAGCAAACTCATACATGTTACTTGTAGATGCAGCAATATCCCCCCTCCTACCGCCCAGCAATTTAACCTATTTCACACCAATTATGATTGGGTGGAGTTAAGGAAAATTTGGCCACAGTTATATTTCCTGGGGGTGGAGATTTTTAATCAAAGTTATAATTAAGGACATGGGTGGAAACAGGAGGAGAAAAAAAGTGGGAGGAGTTTTTCTGGTTTAATTTGGTTGGAATAGAAGGCAGGGAGGGGGTTGTACATAAAATTGCCCTGAGTTATGTTTTCCAGAGGGTGGAGATTTTTTAAATCAAAGGTTTAATTTAGAAATTGGTGGAAATTTCTCAGGAGAAAAAGATTGGGAGGAGTTTTCCTTGTATAATTTGGTTCAAGATGAAGGAAGTTTTTTGGGGTTTTGAAGTTCTTTAGAAATGGCTAAAAAGCTTATTTTCAATAAAAAATATAACTAACATTGTCTGCATATCTCCTTTTTTTATCTCCCTTTAACATGTTACTTGTAAGTGCAGCAAAGTTAAACATGTTACTTGTAAGTGCAGCGCTGCATCGACAAGTAACATGATCCAAAAATAGAATATCATTATTTGAAAAATGTGTACATGCAGATTTTTTATATAATAAATGCAGTTTTAATGCACACATTATAAGTTTCTGAGTGTGAATAGAAAACATTTTTTTGTGTGTTTGTGTGTGTGACTATATGCATGTCTTTTTGTGTATATTTGTGTGTGTGTTTTAGTGCTTATATTTGTGTGTGTGCCCGCCCTACTCTAAGCTTTTGCATTGGTTTTAGGCTTAAATTTCTTCCTTTTAATCCCCTTTTTTCTTCCCTCTATCCCCCTTTTTCCATTTCTCTTTTCCTCTGTCCCTCTCGCTCTCTCTCTTCGTCTTAAGTCTATGTCAATCAGTATATTACCGTGGCCTGGAGGGTGAAAGGGAGGGGGGCAGGACGGGGAATCGAGAAATGAAAATGCAAAGGGGAGAGTAGGAAGAGAGATCTAGTGTGAGAGTAAAGTAGGCGAAATTAGGGAAGGGAAATCCGGGGGTTTTACCGCGATTTTATATTAGGGCTTTGTCGTTAAAGGGGAGGGGGTAAGAGGGTGGGTGGGTTAGAGGAGAAAAAAGGGGTCGAACCCAGGAACACATCTTTCCCTTTTCCTGTCTAATTAGTAGATTATCCCTGCCTCCAAATATTACCCCTCTCCTCTAAATTCAGAGAGAGAGAGAGAGTGTGTGTGTGTGTGCAGTACTCCCTCCTGGTGCCGACCCTTTGTCTCCGCAGTCCATCCAGTTGAAGACAGGCTGCAATTCAGTTATATACAGTGACGCACTCACCTTGTCCTATACCACACACACCAGAGACACCCCCCACCAGATACAGTGTAGTTACTACACAATGGATAACATTATTCTTGTCTTAAGAAATTAGTTTACATATATGTTTGTATATTTATGAACTAGAATAGAAAAATTATTATTATTCAATTTGGAAACTTGAAGTTTAAATTAAAGTTTGTCTGAGGGTCGCAGAACCATCTTTCTATATGAATAATAATAACACATGTATGTAGTGCGACATAGTGAATTAACTTTATAATAATCTGTGACTTTAAAGAATACTAAGGGCGTTTTAAGAATGTGCGGCAAAGGAACTAGTTGAAAGTGCCCCCTGATTACGAGAAAGACAGCTAAAAAGCCTCTCCCGGCCTTTGGTGGTCCAAATTTTTATTTTATTTCAAGATTGCGTATACAACTAGCAAAATTCCGGTGTGCGGCGTTGAGGAGGGCGGCCCAGCCGGCCCCGATGCCCTCCAATACTACAGCCATCCGGCGGACAGAGATGACGGCCGCAAATACGCCGCTCTGCGGGACGGATATGACAGTTATCCCGACTACACGGGGTACGGTCACTCCATGATTATGGACAATGAAATGAAAAGCAGCAAAGATGCTTATGATAGGTATTCAATGCCGCACTCTATGGGCGGAGCTTTGTCCTCCCTTGGGTCGTTGGCCGGTCATCCACCATCATCTTTGTACTCCTCCCCCTACTCTCCATACAGCCACCAGACCCACTCACCGCCTGACCCGTACAAGGCCCGCACGACCATGATACCAAAGTCATCGCCGACAATGTCCGAGCAGTCCGATGATGGCGATTCTCCGACACCGCCGCACAACAACAACATCAAGGGCCCCGGCGGGATGGGCGGCCCCAAGGGTGCTATCGACGACAGCAAAGACCCCAACCGGGTGAAACGGCCGATGAACGCTTTTATGGTGTGGTCGCGCGGCCAACGCCGCAAAATGGCCCAGGAGAACCCAAAAATGCACAACTCTGAAATCTCGAAGAGGCTGGGCGCAGAGTGGAAGCTGTTGTCAGAGACTGAGAAGCGGCCGTTCATCGACGAGGCGAAGCGGCTGAGAGCCCTCCACATGAAGGAACATCCAGACTACAAGTACCGGTAGTGTATCTTTACCTCGGGATGAACTTAAAGTCATGAAAAACCTTTAATTTTAAATATCAAACAATTTTTCTTCAGTATAATTTCTAATTTCATAATTTTGTTACAAAATATGCCTAATTTTTTGGGAAAATAAAAAAAAATGACTATATAAGAATTTTGTTTATTAAGCATATTTTGAAACAGAAAATTGAAATTCATGACTTTTTGTACAACCTGTTAAACCATTCTTCTTTAAAGCATCTTTTCAATAAGATTTTTTTTATCTATTAGAATAATTATCAAAAAGTCGGCCATATTATACATGAGTCTTCAGCCCAGATTCTTAATTATGCCCTGGTATGTTGTTAATTCCCAATTACTGGACTAAAAATGTTAATTTTTCTAGCTAAAGCACATAAATGTAGGGTCCAGTAATTAGAATCTAGTTAACAGTAAATATATTTGCGCAAGACAAACATTAATTTTACACAAGAAACCGCTAATTTTTGGTTGGTACTCAGCTACAGCCCATATAGTTTTTTTTTGGTTGAAACAATGGTTTAGGGAAAGCAAAATAATAGGAGGAACAAAAATAAAGTGGAAGGGTAGAGAAATAATAGCAGTGTCCTAAAACAATTATGTTATATATTTCTATTTGTTTTTTTATACACATAAATGGCAAAGACATTTTTTCGTCTATTTTTTATATGAAAGAAGATTGGTTTATTTATATATCAATAACTTTGCTTAAATGCTTTACTAACAATAACTGCGCAACTAAAGTAGATAAGATTGAATTAACAAGAATGACTAACTTGCTAAGAAAGAAATATTCAAGAAATATTCAAGTTTTTAGGTTTCAATTTTAAGTTAGGGATAATTACATAGGTTTTGGTTAAAATAATTGTAGAAAATTAGATAGGGGATATTTTAAATGAGAAAAGTAAATAGTATTAAATAAATTTTAATCAAATAAAGGATAAATCATTGCTAAAAATGTTGCAGTGGGAAATTAAAGGATAATTTTAACATATTTTATAGCAAATGTTTTAGGGGAAAGTGTTCAACAAATTGCAAATAAGAGCAGATGAAATTTAAGCAGATTTTTAATCAAATTTTTAAACTTTAAAGAAAGGTTAAAATGAAACAAATTATTGATGTAAGAAAGTAAGGATTAGATATTAATGTTTAATGGATTGTGGATTGTTTATGATAAAATTTGTCCTTAATTCTGCAATTATTTTCATCTAGAACCATGGGAAATGTTCTATTCATAAAAAAAAAGATTTAAGCTTTGGGAGAAAATTTGAAATTGTTGGGGGGGGGGGGGGGGGATACAAATTAAATTTTCAGAATAATACTTTAATATATGCGCTACAAGTGCTATATATATTTTTAGAATTTGGGGTGAGGGGGAAGTGGGGGTGATTTTTGACAAAGAATTTTTACTAAAATCACAAGTTTTATTTGTTCAGCTAGCATAAAAATAATTGAAAATATACATTTTAATAAAAGGTTCCAATTCTCAATGCTTATATTAATATAAAGTGGAGACACTTTTTATTCAAGTGCCATTGAAAACTACTAGGAGGCTTAATTCACTTTTTTCTAGTCCCCTTCTTTTTTTTGTGATATCCCCTTTTTTTCTGAAATTGATATGGTTTTGATTTTGTTAAAGATATTTTATGCTTTGATGAGTTATTCTTTCATCAAATTATTTTACCTTTTCAAAGCAAAATTTGATTAAAAATTACTAATTTTAGGTTTGGACTTATCAATCATTTTAATTTGGATAGACTTGAAATATACAATTACAAGGCTTTTTGTATTTTTATGGCATGGAAAAAATAGAAAATTATACAAATATTCTAACTTTCCTTAAAATTTTTCTATGTTTGCGAAGCTACTCTTTTTTTAGATTGCTTGTTGTGTACCAAAACAACAAACTTACTAAAAAGAGAATAAAAACTAAAAAGTAATCTAATCTAATATAGTATCTTTGAAAAATAAAATCAAGATTTTTAACATTTTTTGCATATTATGACATTTCTCATTTTAAAAAACAAAATGCTACTTCCTTTTTTAGAATTTATCAATTCTAGACAATATATTATTCAATTGATTAAATACAATAGGGAAATAAAAAGTATTATTGTTAAAAAAGACAGAATTTTTATTTAAAGATTGAAAATTCTCATAATGTAAAAGTGATGTATAACATCACAAAAACTTAGAAAAATTATCAGAATTTATTCAGATGAATTTTAAAATTATACACCATGCGTAGTAGGGATGGGGTGGGGTGGGGGTAGGGCAAGGAAAATAGGGAAAGATTAAAGTAGAATGACACGACAAGTAAATCAAAAATTCATTTTTCAACTTTATTATAATGAAATGGAGGTTTGCGCTTTTCAGAGTTCAGAGTGATTGTTCAAATTTTGTCCATTTAAATATAATGTATTCAAATTATATTCGGAAAAAAGCTTCGCGAAATTTTGAAATAATAAAAAGTTTTAAAAATAAGACAAATTTGAAATAAATTGGATAATTTTTCAACTAAATTATTTATTTAAAATTTATAAATTAATTCTTTGAATTCTGCTTTGTTTATCAACAAAAATTATGGAAACTATTAGGGTTATTTTCTTGTAACTAATGCTTACCAAATTAAAGTTTGATATTTTTATTTGATTTTAAAATCTAAATTACAATAATATTTAAAGGACCACTAGGCTAAAACTAACTATTTGTCCTCATTGAAAATAAAATCTTATTTTTCTGATTAATCTAAGGAGGTTAAAAGAAAAAAACTAGTTTATTTATTGTTGTAATGATTAAAACAAGAACGGTTTCAGCCAATTGCAGTAAAATTGCTAGGATTAAAAATATATAGACAGTAGTTGAGAAAATAAGACTTTAATTATTAGAAGGAAAGTAATATTGTTTGTGGGGCTTTAGTATTTTAACTACTAGAAAGGAGCTTTAAAGACAGACAGACATCACCTACACAGTAGGTTTGCTACTAATATAGTGCGGGTAACGCCTCTAGGATGACACATATTCTGTTAATGAGTGTGACGTGATACAGCGCTTTTTCTTAACCTCCATTACATTTTTAAATACAAAATATATAGTGTAACATCTACCAACTTTACTTATTTTTAGATTTTTATACTAATTTACTTTATTTTATCTTTTGTGACAACTTTCAACTAATATTTATACAAAAAATATACGAAATACAAGGATTGACAACTGTCATTTTTTATTTGGGAAACTTTTACATTTTCGAAAATGATTGCTATTTACTATTACAGCACCTAGCTTAGAAATATTTACTTTCAGTGACAAAATTTAAAACACACTATGCTGTTTTTTTTAGACTGGCAGAAGATAAAAGTTTTTATATTTTATATTAAAACATTAATATGGTCGACAATTTGATAAAATTTTAATATATTTTAAGTAAAATATTAAATGATTATTAGTTATTATAAGGCCTAAGATAAGATTAGGAAACTTATACTAAGTTATTAGGTTTAATATAATAGGTTCTTTTTAATAACACTAACTTAACTTATTAAGATATTATAGGGCAAATTAACATATATTCTTATTAATCAGTTTTTTAATTGAATTTTTAAACTAAGAATATATGGTAATTTCTTATGTATACTATATCAAATGATAAAAATCTATTTAATAACAAATAACTACAAAATCCCTTTTTTAAATGTAGATTTGTTGTTATTAGATTTTTATTATTTGTTAGAACTAACAAGTACTAAGTTAGGATAGGTTTACTTATTATTATAACATGTTATTTACTAACCAAAAAAATACTGTAAACCAAACCTTTTGAACACATAGATCTGAGATCAAATTTCTATTTCTGTTCCAGACCGCGGAGAAAAACTAAGACCTTGATGAAGAAGGACAAGTACCCGTTAGGCGGCCCCCTTGGCATGGCACCGGACCCCAACCGGCCCGGCTCCGCCACGCTGACACGTGACATGTACTCGGCCGCGGCCGGCATGAACGGCTACATGCCGAACGGGTACCACGGGTACGACGGGAGCAGCATGTACAACCAGTCTCCGTACTCCAGCAACCCCATGTCCTCATCCTCTCCTAGCTCTTTGTACAGCAGGTACGACATGTCAGGCATGTACAGTCCATCTTCCACGCCGTCGGCCATGTCCTACATGAACGGTAGTTATATGTCAATGTATGGGTCCGCTGGAGGCGGATCGCCTTATGGCCTTCAAGGCGGACCAATGTCTCCCGGAGGTAGCCAGAGCGGCGGCGATGTTGGTGGCGGTTTAACAGGTATCAATCATCCATCTCATTCGCCTGGCAGTGTAAAATCTGAGGCAGGCGGCAGCGGGGGACCGCCGACGTCTGTATCAATGGGCTCCGGCTCGCCTGGCTCACTTCCCCCTGGCTCAACAAGTGCTGGCGGACCGCCCTTGTCAAATGTAAAGCGTGAGCCCACCAGTATACCTCCGCCTTTGGGCAGCGGCCCTGGCAGTGTAGGCCCGCCTTCTCAATCCCTGCCACCTGGACCAGGCGGTCATCCAGGCGGACCTCCGCCCCACGCAGGCGGCCACGAGCTGAGCAGCCTGATCTCTATGTATTTGCCCGGGGACGCGGCTGCAGCCGCCGCCGGCGATACAGGCGCTCAATCCAGGATCCAGTCCTTGTCCCAGCAGATGTACGGCCACTACGGGCTGCACATGGGCAGCCACCACCCCCACGGACCTGCAGAATCCATGGGGCTAGCACCTACATCACCCTATCCAGTTTGAGGGCAACCAAGCTATTGAACTGCCTAGAGAATATATACATAATTAAAATACTTTTTGATTTGTGACATTCTAGTTATCAAAATGATAGTTATCAAAAAAAGGAAAAAATTGGCACGAACCTAAGCGCCAAAGCCAAGCTAAAATTGTAAAATTCCAACATTCAGGGCCAGTGAAATATATAAAGCTAGCTAGAATATTATACATACTTATACCATGCCCCTACCCTTCTATATATTTCTGCAGGGATGGGAAGGGACAAAGAAGGTTAAGGTAATCAATCTACAACCCTTTCTTTTCCCCGAAATTTTTCAGATATATAAAGCTTACTTTTGAATATAAGAATTTTTAAAAATGATTGATTTTTCTTTCATTGTCCTATCCCTAGTGTGTTAGTAATATAACACTACCCCCAAACCATACACCCTCCATTTCTCGCTCTCTCACTAGAAAATCAGGCCAATGTGTTTGTGTGTGTGTAATGCCTGGATATTTGCCGCCAGAAACTCGGCGCGGCGAGCGCTCTGAGCACTGTAGATATATTGGCGGCAAACCTGAGGAATCATGGCCTGGCGGCATCTTATTCTTCCTTCCCCTTTCAGTTCCGCACTTAATCATAAACCTCAGTTGATTTCCCCCACCCCATTATTTTCCCTTCCCTTTTGCATAATGCCAAGCCTCCTGAATGTTAATGAGAGGGAGGCTGAACAAGCCACACACACACACACACACACCAAAATGGGAATATTTTCAGAAAATATATTAAAGGATAAAAAAAGCATGGTTTGCATAAAAAAAACAATTTTTTGCCCTTTTGAAACAAATTTTACCTCTTGTAAAATGGTCATCTTTTGGGGTGTAATGTTTGACTCTAAAAAATATTTTGTCAAAAATAAATATATCTAGCTAGCTAAACCAATTTTATGCCTACTTCTAGATTTCAATAATGACTTTTTAAACAAAGATATAAACTTAACAGTGTGTTAAAATCAATGATTTATATTAATTAATGAAAACCCCTCCTCATAAATGACGTTATTTTGTTATTGTCGTTGTTAATTTTATCCAAAGAAAGTTGAAAAATCAGCATAAATTATTTAGGTTTATTCAGGTGAAAATTTAAAACTTTGGGGTAGAAGATTACAAATAGGTTTTATTAAGGCTGATTTTTCTAAATAACTGTTTTAATATTGTACTATTGGGAGAAAATTTATTTGATTTAATTCTTTCCTTTTACAAAAAAAAAATCTTTTTAAATACAGAAGATTCATTCAGACAATTTTATAGAGAAAAAAGAATTAATATTAATAATATACACATAGAGTCCTTTTTTATCATTATAAATTGTGAGAAAAGCATAGCTTTTCTATTATTCTTTATTTATATTCTAACCATATTTTGGAACAACATAAATTTAGATTTAGTTTTATTTTTTAACCACTTTCAAAATATTTAATTTGTTTCATTTCATTCTTTGAATATTTTTTTCTTATTCATCGTGATTTGTTGTTGTCAAAAAAAAGGTAAAGAAAACAGTTGATTTTGTACATTTGCCTGTTCAAATTATTGACGTGAAAAAATAGTGAGAAAAAAGTGTAAAACTGAATTGATTTGTATACATAATCTGTGATTATTTGAATCAGTTTTTTTAATGATTTCGGATGGTTTCTTTGGCACCTTTTACATCTTAATTTAACTTTCATTGAAAAAAACATAGATTTTTATATGTTGTTTTCTTTATATATATCTTTAAAAGGCTTAAATTTTATTTGTCGTCATTTTTTGAGAACCATAACGTTGTAACTTTTGTAAAAATGTTTTTTTGTTTATAGGATTTTTAAAAATTAAAAACAGTGCGAAATCATTCGAGAATCATTTTTATTATTTAAGATTTTATTTAATTTGTTAAATGTTTTACCATCCCTCTGTATCCTGTATCAATACATTGATAAGGTATTTTTATTGTGAATCAAAATATGTTCTTTTTCTTCTTAAATTATAAAAATATATTCTATTACCTTAGTTTTTTTGTTTTCATTTAAAACTTATCTCTAAAGTAATAAAATATATATTTTTTTTGTATTGTTTTAAATTAAATTTAATCATTCTTGTTGCTTAAGATTGGATAACTTTAATGATTTAAAAATATTTAGTTGGCTTGATGGGCGAGGTGGTTGTCTCTCTCCCTCTCTCTGAACTTTGTGATGTGTAAATACCCCTGAATAGTTATTATTAATAATATTATTATTATTATTGGAAGAAGACACGTCGTCTCGATACATTAACCGTGTTATTATTATTAAACTGTTTCAATTCGAATAAATCAAATTTTTACCTTATCAAAAACTGTTTATTAATGAATTTTGTTTCCTATGCTTAATTAAGATTCAGCATCTAGCTTCTCTATGGTTTTTAGTCCGTTTTGTAGCGCATCTAATATACAAGAATAAATCAACGCAATACACGGGGAAAATACCTTGGTAGATATATAAAAAGTTACAAGTGTATATTTGAAATAGTTATTTTAGTAGCTAAGCTACTTTATAATTCACTATGTCTGTCCGTAACGCTATGGGGCAAATGTGATTTATTCTGCTGATATTTAAGATAGAAGGCTGAAACTTCTTGTCAACATTCCCATCATTGTGGAGCATAAAGTAGCTTTGATAAAGATAATTTTAAAATAGTTACTGAAGCATGTAGGAAAAGGGGTCACTCTAGAATTAACGTTGTCCATAGGTTTATCTTGAAGGCTTTAAAATTAATATTTTTGTCTTAAACTTTGCATACTGCGTTTTATAACAAAGAGGGTTAGGTTAAAAATTTAGGAATCGTGATAACTCTATAATCATGAATAGATTGTCTGTAGGTTCATGTTGATTTGTTAGCTATTTTGGCAAAATTTAAAAGTTTTGAAAATAAAGGATAATCCCATAAAAAAGTAACTTGACTTATTCGGTGGTTTAAGTAAAACTGAAATAAGGTGTGAGGGAGAATAGTTTGTTTTGTTACTTTAGGTACTGGGTAGCCCTGCAGGGTTAAGCACTGTAGTTTTATGCCTCGTAAGGCTTTAAACTCAATTCAAAATAAGGTTGGGGCGTTTCAGCGTTCGAAAGGCACTTTGTAGGAAAGAACCACTAATATTCAGAGTTTTCAAACCATTTTTAAAAATTAAAGCAAAACAATGACAGATGAAATGGTCAGAGTATTTTTCTTTCGCGCATTCTATTTTGTCTTTAATAAGCTTGATTAAGTTTATAAGTTATCCAAGATAGGTAAGATAGCAGTTTGCTTGGTGAGATCTCAGAAAATGCTCTGTTGCCGGTATTAATTCAAGGAAAACTTCGCTTTTTGGTTCGAAACAAGCTTTAATGAAGATTGTAAGATTAAAATTTGAAGATATATTCACAAAGTAATCCTTATATAAAAGTAACAGTATCTCATTCTGTCTGTACTGAAGGATCTCGCTTACTGCTGAACCAAAATAGATTTCCTTTACAATGTAGCTTATCATAGGTCCTGGGAAGGTTCTAACCAGCCTTAAAAATCTAGTTAAATTAAGTTTATTATCTATGGGACTCTAAAATCCATCCAATATGATTCCAATACCCCCCCCCCCCCCCTACTAAAAAAATACAGTTTCCCATTTCAAACAAATGTAAAAAAATATACCACTACCAAAAGATATGAATTCGCAGGCCAAATCAAAATGAAGTTATTAACAAATCTTATTCTAGACTTTATAATTGATTTTTATACCATATTGACTTTAGGTTAGGTTGATGTAAAATTCAGAAAGCTCTGTCGGGTTAGATATACTAATAGCTGCATAATTAATATAAATTAGAGGGAGAAGGGGGGATCAATCAATATTTTAAGGATTTTTCACAAAAAATCTCCCTCCATCAACTTTTTTACACCTATTTTTCTCCCTTTTTAAATCAATCTCCCCTTCTTTTATATCCATTGAGGGAGGAGACATTGGACTGTTTATTATACTAGTCTCCAAAGTTTAAAAATAATGTTTTCTTATTCGTTGGCTTAACAACTTTCGGGATTTTGTTGAATTCTAATTGGTTGATTTATTAATTTGATTGTCCAAACGTTTCAACCACCAATTGTAATCTACAGAAGGGGTCATTTTGTGTATCAGCATTAGGGATGTACATCAACTTATCGGCCATTGTCTTATCCCTTTAGATCCCTGATTATACCCCAAAAAATTTATTCCCCCCCTTTTTTTATAGTGCTTGGCCTAGCCTAAAAGCGTTCTTGTAATTCAACTAGACGAAAAGGGCTAAATGTAGAAATTGATTACGTTAATCTCTAACGGACATCTTACTTTAGACTTTAATAAATCTGTAGTTGATATTAAGTTTGATGCAATATCACCCCCCGTTCTCGGTCATAATTATACACATTAGAATCTACGGATGTTAAGTTATAAAGATAAAAATTGATTTATCAATGCGATGGATTACTGCAATGCTAAATCTAATGCCTATCAATAAGATTGTGTAGATATACTGGTCTATAAAAAGGTCACCATAGTTTTTGGCTATTATTTCTTATATTTTAACGGTAACATAGAAACGTTATGAAAGGCATTGGCTATATAAGTTGGAAGCCGTTAATTAAGATTCAATTTAGTAGATGTGTACAGGCGATACCAAAGCCGTGCATTCAAACACGCAAATTGTGGATTTTTTAATTTTAAACTATTATTAGTTAATTTAGGATTTAGACAATGAAAGATAAAATAAGCTTCCGACGAACCAATATGATTCTCCTTTACAGTGTAGCTTCTCCTGGGAAGTTTTTATAGCTGTTTTACCACCACACTCCCAAGAGAAATTGCAAAAAAAAAAAAAACTATACCCATCTAGCGACCGAAGTATATTTTTTGGTAAACAGCTTATCTTAACAAAGATTGAAAAAATCATTTTACGTGCCCGTAGAGGCCTCTATGGGCGTAGCCGCTATGTAATAACTAAAGTGTAAAACCATTTGATTTGAAAGTATACTAATTGTATAAAAAATTTGCAGAGTTTATGGAATACCTATGAAAGATCCTTTTCAATACAGAAAATACAACTTTAAATTTATCATCCTAGCCTTCCTACAGTCAAAGTTTTATATACAGTTCAAACAAATACAATTTTATTTGTTTTTTCATCTTTTCTTAACTTCTTAAAGATTTGACAAATTCATTTTAATTACTTTCTTTAAACTTTAATCGTACTAAAAAAACAATATGACTATGACAAAGCAATTAACAAAACTAATTTTCTGTGTAAATTAAAAACAAAAAATAATTGCATTAACCCTTTAATGATCGGAGGGTGAAAGAATAAAACCACATAAAGAATCTTTAAGAATCCTATCTCTAATATGAGCCGCTAAAGTACGAGGGTTCGAGGGGTTTAACCAAGTTACCGATCCGGTTCTTCTTTTCAGGAAGCTTATATGTTGTTCAAGCCAATTAATGTGCTTAAGGGGCTGATACTGTTAGTATGTAATTTATTGAATAAGTTCAAGGAATTCTCTTGATTTCCTCGAATCTTTTTAAAAGCGAAGCTTTTCTATAATTAGGGTCGGTCCGTCCGTACGTCCGTCCGTCCGTAACGGATAGCTTTTTTTTTGCGAATTTAGGCATGTTAGAATTGTCCTATTGGTTTCAAACTTTGCATGGTGATTCCTGTAGTAGTTAGGTACGATTTAGAAAGCGTAGCAACTCTATAATCATTACCAGAATGTCCGTACGTCCATTTTAAACATGTTGATTTTTTTACTTTTTAACAACAAATTTTTATGTGATCTAATAATCCGAATGATCTGATTTTTGGTATACTGATTCCTGGGACAACAAAGTACAATATTATAAGCGAAGCAACTCTATAATCAAGTCCTAAAAATGTAAGTATGTCCATAAACATTATTCTGTATCAAGCAGTTTTTCAACAATTTTACTTAAATTTTGCTTCGACATTTATACATTTATATTCTGATTATTCAGTTCTGACACTATACAAGTGTTAGTGTCCGTTTGTCTTAACGTTTCAGTGCTTCGCTTTTATGGATGTTGTCATCCTTGTTGGTATCAAAAAATTACAAAAACTTTAATTTTCCTACTTTCATATAAAACCTTGTTTATCATACTAATTTTTAAGATGCAGGTTGAGATCGATTTTTAGGTTTTTTTCGCAATTTTTAGATGGACAAGATAAAATCTCTATTTTCCTTTAAAATCAACCAGTATTTTATTCTTGGGCGTGCGTATGGGAATTAAGGGGTGCGGTTGGGTGTATTTTATCAAAGAAAAGGTACACTACCTTAAAACTTACAAATTTCGAGTATAGTCCCTTTCGTGACAACACCTCTTAAGGGCGTTTCGTCGTATTTTCACTGTAGATTTTCTCCTACTTCTAGCCCATGTGGAAGGCCTTAACCCTGCAAAGCAATCACCTGACCTAACATAACCTAACCAACAATAAAATAACCTAACAAAAGCTACTGTGAAAATACGACGAAACGCTCCTTAAGAGGCGTTGTAACGAAAGGGACTATATCACAAATTTCTTTGCACTTAAGTTTTATTTAGTTTATCGGATGAAGGAATACCTAGGTTATAGAGTAGCTGCACTTCAATAAGAAATTAATTTAATAGTAGTATACCGATTATGTTAGCTACAGAAAAGCTTTGCCCTTGAAATAGTTTAGTGTCGCAGCTAATAGTAAATAAGATTGATATGTTTTCATTCTAAACTTTACAAAACCTGGCAAAACTTGATTAGCACAGCATAACTGTGATAATATGTACCAGATGAAGGTAGCTAAAATTTCAATAAAAATTAAAAATCAGGGCCAGAAAAAGAATTTATCTTGAAAAATATTTGAATCATGAAATACAGATTTAGGGGCTCTAACCCTGTGGGGCCAATTTCCTAGAATACGACGAAAAACGTTACTTCGTTTCTTTCCATGAAAACAGGGTGTTGAAATAAGACTTTTCACAGACGTGTCTTAACTTTATAGCCTATGGCCATACCAAAGCTACTCTACGAATGATAAACCTTCAAACATTTAGAATATATGTACAGGGGAAATCACAACTTGTACATAAAACTAAAGTCTAAGTATAATCAACACAGTATTATGTTTTCTTAACTTGTCCACTAATGATTTTACCATTTAGTAAGTACTAAGATTTACAGGGTGTCATATTGTTTTAGGATAAATAAATTCTATTCTATTATTTTTTATCCTTGTAAGGTTAGTTACTATATCAAAATTGGTTGTGTAATAATTTTCGGAATAAAATAAAATGGCATTGCAAAATATATAATCTATAATGATTTATACAGAATCTACGTGGATATTTGAAAGGGGTAAAATTGTCGTCAATGAAGTTTGCTAACACGGTCATCATTTATTGGTCAGTTCGTTCATCCAGTAAGAGGGTAGGGGACGGGATAAAGGGGATAAATGGGAAGGATCGTTATTTTATACAGTAACATTCACTTTATTAGCGTATATAATAATCAGGTTTAAGATCCAAGTAATAATAAATCCATTATTAGGTAACACCCTGTATGTTTGATGTTTATGTACTCTGTATTTATGTAATGTTTTTTATACAGTCTACATTTTTGTAGCGCAGTTTCTCTAATTGCCTAGTAATCCAACTGTAAATATATCAAATATTTAATTTAAATAGTAGGAAAATTGCTTCTTTTATACATGAGTATCTTGAATTTTCATAAGTTTTTTTCTAATCTTTTAAACTCTGTTTTTTAATGAACATGGTTGTTTGTTTGCGATTCTTGTTCAATGCTTTGAATGGAGTAGTAGAATGTTTGTTTCTTTTTTTAATACTCAGTAATTATGTTATTTTACATTTTTTAGCACAGTTTTTTTTCATTTCCCAGCTGTCCAATTACAAATATCTAAATCTTTTGATTAAATAGTAGGATGTGTTCTTGTCTTATTAATAAATGTGCACTTCAATTACATTTTTTGCTGTGTAGCTTCAGTATGTCCCTTTAGATCTTAGAAAATAATTTAATGAAAATTTTATTTTCAAAACTCTTTCAATTTATTTAAAGCCATCGTAACGTTTTTTGAAATCAAAAAAAAGTTTTTTTTCTTATTCATCCATTTAACAATTTTAAAGTTGCTACATTGTATCCAAATTTTACAAGAATCATTAACATGCCACGCTTGAAAATAAAAGAACAATTCTTACAAGCCTAAATTAACTATACGAGCTATCCGTTACATACGGATGTACGGACCGACCTAAATAAAGAAAATAATCCCTTTTAAGAATATGATTTATTATGAAAATGTGAAATTTAAAATAAATTTTATTTGTGTGTTGCTTGGTGTTTAAAAAGAAAATAAAATACAAAATTATTTTACTAAAAATGTCATTTGCTTGGTTAAGGGGGAACAATCTTATTATATTGAAAAGGGTGGTGGTAATCGTTTTTTTCAGGAATGAAAGGATAGGGAATGGAATGAACCAATGAAGAAAGTTAAAGTAGAAAAGCTACTCTAAAGTATAGATACTCTGTCTGTCACGTAAATTGTCTGATATTAATTAATGGCCTAATCTACCTTGCCCCCAAAAAAATCAGTAATATCTCCAAATATTTCAAAATCACTGAATTTTTGTACATGAACAAAAATCATGTACGAGCTTTTGAAATGCAAACTAGAAATTTTCAATCAAATTGTTGGTTGTCTAAAGGTGTTAAATTACCTAATTTTACTGATGTTTTCTTTTTACTAATAGTATCAAATATGCAAGATTTTCGAAATTGTAAAAAAATTAATGTTCAATTAAAGATCCATGACATGCCTGATATTGTTGTGGTTTATAAAAATGATTTTCATTGTGGTCGGGAATAAATCATTTATTTCGGGTGTCTGAAAGATTTTGCAAAAATTCAGATCAAATATATCATTTTGACATTTTTTACAGATAAATTATTCTTTTATCCACAAAATATCATTATTTTATTTTAAACAAAAATGAAATAATGTTAAATTAGATTTTATTTTCTAAAAAGTAAACAGGAGAGTACGTGAGCTTGTAGGAGGGAGTTTCATCTCCCCCCCCCCCTTACACTGAACAAAGTTGCCCACTCAAAAAGTTCAGATCTCCCTCTAAAAAGCTAAATTTTAACGTTTTAAAATTTTTATGTTAGAGAATTTAAATAAGATAAGAAACAAAGACTATTATTTATAGTAAAGCTTAAGAAATTTACAATTTTTGGTCAAAAATCACTAAAAATGATTTTGTTCATAGGTAGCGGAGCTAATATTTGTTTTCAACAAATTATTATTATTAGCTTAATTTATTTCAATTAAAACAATTATAAATAACATGAAATAAACTATAATATTTTTGGATTTCTTTATAATATAAATAAAATAAAATATTTTTGTTAAATAAAAATTAAAGTTATGATAATAGAACAGTTAAGGAAAATACAAGGACAATACTGTGTAGTTTAGCAAGTTAAAACAAAGTTATCAAGAACAAAGATTTTCATATGTAGTGCAGTAACAACAAGCTAATATGCCGCATTAGTAAAAAAATGAAGTATAAGGTATATATTTGGTATAAAATTATGTAGCAAATGGAAATATAATGATTGAATAGAAAAGCTCTTCTATAGATATACATTAGTCAAGTATATCCTAGGTTTCATTTTCTAGTGTGTAGTTGATCCAGATTCCTTATATAAAAGTAACAGGATGTCTTGTGTCGGTTTCGTTTATCTAAGGATCTCATTAACCGCTGTTCTTATATATAAGTTTTCCTTTAAAGTAAAGTATATCATAAATCCTGGGTGGTTATTAAATTTTCTATAGACCAAAATTACCCCTAGAGGCCAATTGGAGCGTAGCCCCTAGTATATAATATTTCCTTAAAAGATACTTTATATTTATACTTTTCTCTAAAATTTTAATTTTCTTGCCGATGTTGTATATAATAAGTAGAATGTCGTATTTTACCAATCTCTAAACTGCTCTCTCGATTAGAATTGACCTACCTTTAAATAAAAAGTCTATGACCATAACAAAGCTTCTATGAACATTTTTAGACAGTAAGGTGGTTATTTAGACACACACATCAAGTTAACATATAAGAATAAAATTGATCCTAATAATCCTGAATGGTCAGTCCCGTGATTGAAGGGATCTTAAATCACGGAACACACATACACACACAAAATCTTTGTAAAGTGATCATATTATAAACTTGATTGTAAGAGTTAATGCAGTAATCTTTCATCAAGTAATTATAGCATTGTATTCATACAAAGATAGATAGTCCACACATACAATTTATATTCATAGTACAGAGGCTAAGCTCTTAGCCTCTAGGGGCCTCAGGGTTGTATATCGACCCACCATCTATGCATTGAGTTTAAATGTTTATAATAAAACAAAAAATATTTTTTTTAGTGAGGGGGGTATTTTGAGGGAGAATTTTTATACAAAAACATAACCATGGAACTGATTAAACCCTAATTAAATCATTGTTCTGAAACGAAAAAGTCAATAGGCCGGATAATAAAATCATATAAAAAAATATTTAAAAAGCTAAAAAAAAGTACCTACGTTTTTTTAATCAAATGTAAGAGCTATTCGCTATGTACTTTCGGACGTATGTATTTGCAGACGACCCTTCATGTACAAAAGCTTTGCTTGTACTAAACTTTAACTCGACAAAATCACACATTCTATTGCTTTTGCTTATACTATAAACAGGATCATCCTGTCATAAAAAGTAGTAAGGTTTTGTTTGTTTGTAGCTTAACTATCTATTAAAACGATTGAGCTCTCCGTTGGAGGTAATCTTCACATAGGTCCTGGTATGGTTTTAGGCTATTCTATTTTCATTCAAGTTTTGGTAGGGGTTTAGGCTATTTCCCACCCCATTCCTTCGTCTTCGAATACGGATGCTAGGAGCGCAGTCACTTGAAGTATAAAGAGGGTCAAAGCTAGGGCAAGGAGAAACGGTGAAGAAAAGAATAAAGGCAGTCAAGGAGAAAATATTTTTGAAAGAAAACTAAGGGAGGGTTTGAGAAGGAAGACTAGGGGAGAGGGAAATAAGGAAAATATTGGTCAGGGAGGTAGAGGACAATGTAATGACACTTTTTTAAAAAAAATCTACAATTCTTTCTTATCCAGTATATTCCAACTAATAAATGTTGAATTTGCATATGATATTAAGGAAAAGATTAATTTATTTTCCATTGTCTTGTACCTTACTCCTGAAAGATTGATGCAACTAAGTGAACCTTTTGTTATGCGAATACATCAATAGATAGATACACAGATAGATCAATAGATAGATATACAGATCAATAGATAGATAGGTAGATAGATCAAAATATAGATAGACAGATAGATCAAAAGATAGATGCTCAATAAATAGATAGATAACATATAGATAGGCAGATAGGTCAATAGATAAATAACCACATTAAAAGATAGCTAGATATCTCGAGAGATAGATATACAGATAGATGGATAAATAGGTGGATAGATAGACAGATAGATAAGAAGAAAGATAGATTGATAGATAAGAAGATAGATAGACAGATGATGGATAAATAAATACATAGATAATTAGAATTGGCAAATATTTATTTTGTATGAATGTTTTAAATTTTTTCTGTCCCTTGCTATTTTTAAATTACTGGATTTGTAAGCAATTATACTTTATTTAAAATAATTTAAATGTATTGTATAAAATGTGTGTATATGAAGTTGTAAGGTAAGTCACTGATCCGATTGAGTTCTACATTTAAGGGAAGATTCATAAAGGTCCTGTGATGTTTTTAGGTTGTATTTTATTATTCAAAAATGAAATGGTTTATTCTATTTTTCTGTTCTACATAGCAGGGGCGCAGCCGCTAGTATTGTATAAACTGTTAGTTTATTTCGAACTCAAAATTAACAGGTAAAAATTGTGAAGAAATTGTTGGTGTGGGGGAATAGCAAAATGTCATAGGACAAATTAGAGCAAAAAACAGACAGTAGATACTTTATTATTATCCAGGAATATAGGGATAGGACAATTTAGGACAAATCAATCTTTCTCTCTTCTAGTCACCACATCATTATAAGAAAATTATATGATATTTTTTTGTAAAATTTCTTATGTTGGACAATACTTTAATGTAGATATTTGTCAAATACAGTTATATTAATCATGGTTTATCCCTGCTTTATCTTACTTTGTTTATTACTTGCTCGTTTTTTTAAAGATTGGAGCTACTCTAAAACACACTTTCTCTTTTAGCTTTACTTTTTCTTATTTGCTAGAATCTATTTGTTTAAAAATGAAATTTATTATTATTTTTCAATTTATTTTAATAATAAGTGGGTAAAGGGTCATTGCTCAACAGGCACTTTTAGGGGAAAAAACTAAATAGTCGATATCTTTTTTCAAGGCAACTATCCCCTACCCCATAATGTTATGAATTGGAGCACCGTGTAAAAGTATTTGCTGTTTATTTGTCTATAGGATGAAATTTGAGAAATAAACCAACAAAATTTGAGGCAGGTAATGAATGGAGATTCAAATTCCTTTTAAACATATTGTCCTTAAAAATTATTCAATATTGGATCGACTTTCTCATAAGACTATAAATTGTTTTCTCGTATTCATTCGAATCCGGTGGATAGGAACCGGTTCTCATCAATACGAAAAAACTATGTCTAGCATCGTAATATATCCAGTTTTCTACGAATATAGAAATGTACAATCACAAGATTAAAACCAGTTTTTTAGCCGTTGCCTTCGGCACCTCGGGGCTAAAAAAACTAGTTTTAATCTTATAATTGTACATTCTATATCCGCGGAAAGCCGTTTATAATACGATACGAGAAATAACTATTATGTAAAGTTTAAAAAAATGGTTCATGGTTTACAAATTTTCGACATATCGTTATTATTATCATGACTTAAATCCTGTGTTGATATAATAACAAACAAAATAAACTTAGAAAATCGTCGAAAACAGCTTTTGAGAAAAAAATTTGCATAGGCCGACATAACAACTTTAAGCGTTGCTTTGCTAATAAAAAAAACATACAAATAGACATTTTCATGAATTATAACGGATAAGAATCAATGACGATAAACAAAAACATCCCTCCTTTACATTAATATTACTGTTTGAAAAGTTTTAACAGAGGTTGTTTAAACCAATCAAAATTGTATTAAGGCATCCAAAGTTTAAAAAATTAAGAGTACCAGTATAATTTACAGTCCAATTTCCCCTCCCTCCCAGGATCTTTGACATAGAAATTAATGATTTCAATTATAATTAAAATCAAAATTATAAAAATTATACATCTAATAACATGTATGCATATTATTTGATGAATTGAAACCGAAAACATAATTGATACCTATGAATTGCATGACTTTAAGTCTTACAAGGATAAAACTTTCAAAGGTAAAAAAAACACTTTTTGTACTTTCATTGTTTGATAATGTCTAAAACAAAAAGAAAGTAGCTTTTCTACTTATTTAAAATTTTTGATAGAATTGTCCTATTGACGTAATATTTCAAATGTTAATTCCTAGCACAATTACGCACAATTTTATATAAAGTCGTAGTAAAGTGTAAGTTTTTCAATATAACGCATAAGGCTATAAAGGTAATTATTCGTTTGTTTGATTGTCCAATTATAGACAATCTTATAGGTTTTTAAAATTCCTAACCCCTGCGGGGGGCTTATTTATTCATTCATACCTTGACCTAACCTAATCTGTATAGAAATACTTAATAAAATTAATATTTTAACACTCATGCGTTTGTCCACTCCGACGTTTGGGACTCCTGCGTTTGTCCTGGAACCTTTATTGGACTTTCCTTTAAAGGCTGGTATCGTTCTTGCTTTATTGAACTTTAGCAAAGATACTGTCATTAATTTTCAACCTTTGAAAATGTTCCTTGTAATGTTATAGTGTCAAAGTGTGGGAATCTCTGCCTGTCCAATGAAATTATTTAAAATTTGACAGGTATCAAAGAATATGCTCTACATACTAACGGCTGTTTCTAGAATATTCTAAAGCCTATGATAACAATAAATTTGTAGTTTTGACAATGGTTAAAATGTACTGTGATGGAACTAATGATTTATGTCATCAGGAACCATTTTAGGTTTTTGTTTGCTTAGCTTTGACAGAACAAACTAAGGATTTTGTGTGTGTGAGTGTAGGTGTGTGTGTGTGTGTGTGTGTGTGAGAGTGGGTGTGTAATAAGCCATTGGTTTGTGTATTTTAAAGCATCTAAGTTCTAGTTTCCCAAGGTTTTTGAATCCATGAATCATTAGAGTTTAAGGATTAAGCTAGAAAATACTCCATCTCCCAAAAAATAAAATTTTAGAAAATAATTTTGAATCTTACATCATCATAATGCTAACTCTTAAAGTGTATCTGAAAATTTGTGAAAGAATACTTACTGTTGATATGACAGACGCCTGACATGAATAGGGAAAATGCTCTACCAATAACTACGAACAAATTTGGTGCAGTCAAAGCTAATCTAAGTTAATTAAGATCCTAAATTAATGAAAAATAGCTTTTCTATATTTAAAAATAACTTTTATGTTTCTTATGGTTCATTTTAACCCATCGGGGCGTATTTCTCTATGATATGAAAGCTAAGCTTTACTTAAGGGTGGGGCCTAGTTTATCCTACAGCTGATTTACACAATTATATCTTGATTACATATGTTTATAAGCTTTTATTATCTGTGTCATACCAAATTGATTTATTAATTTTTAAAGGTAATCTTATAGGTATGTTTTAGATGAGTAATAAAATTTTTTTAGTTTTAACCATAAGCTTCACAATTTCCAAGTAAGTTTCAAAAATCAATAGAGAGTGCACATCGCCAAAAATCTAAAGGTCCGATAAATTGATGTACATCCCTAATGATGACAGACAAATTATCCTTTCTGTAGATTACAATTAGTGGTTGTTAAATGTTTGGACACTCAACTTGATGGACCAACCAAACAAATCAAAGTCCCCAAAGTTGTTAAGCCAACTTTATTATAAAACTGTGGGAACCAGTGTAATAAACATCCCAATGACCCCTTCCTCTCTGGCACATCGCGCACTCTTTTCTGAAAACTCTATGTGAATGATTTTCTGGCAGCACATATGCGTGACCACCGAGTTTGGTTTTTACAAGAAAACATAATAAAAGAATTATATAAATTTCCTGCCCTCTTTTTATTCTTGAATGATAGAGCAATTTAGAGTTTGAAATTGAGGGAAAGGTCATTCTGAGGAACCTAATTTGCCACCAACTCTTCCAACATTATAAAATAATCAGCTTATATCATCCGCTATTGTATGTTAAGCTCTAACTTGTGAAAACTGTTTTCTCCCCAGCTGTTTGAAAATAACCATTTTTGAGACAAAATTTATTATTTGTCTTTATTAAACAGTTTTAAACTATTATAAATTTTGGCTTATTGAATTTTCATTATGCTAAAGACAGTTTAATGACAACTTTTTTTGAAATAAAAATAAAAAGTTGTGTAACTCCTATTCTATGAATGTTATCATTCTTGTAATAATAATTAAAATATCAGATGTTTAGTATGCTAGCAAAATAAAACAAAGTTTTTTAATAATGTTCATATTAGCGGGTTGTTTGTTAGTTTAATATAGATATTTTAGACTAGTAATTTTGTGGTTACAGTAGAGAGTAAGATAAATATAATAATAAACCTATGCCTATAACATTTTGGTCAGTAAAAACTCATCTGCAGATTTTCAAGTTGGTTGTAGATGCCAATAGAAACAGACATGCTAGACATCAATTTTGCACTTTAAATATCTGAAGATACATGTCGCCTTTTTTAATAAATAATTTTGTGAGCTTGGTTGCATAAAATATATTTTTTTGTGTCGTTTATGTTATTTCTATTGCTTAGATTAAGCCTGTATATTAGACATAGGATACTCCTACTGTAATATTATGTTAACGTTATACAAATGAATGTAGAATATACGTCGATATTATTGCAGTCAATTAAGAATGCTATTTCCCCTGTCATGTATTGGTCAGTTTGTGTATCCAGTAGGAGAAGGAGGGGGTAGGGCAAAGGGTGTGGAAAGGGCAAATCGTTATGTGTTTCACTTTTTTAGAAAACATAAAAATCTGTTACATATTAACTTAAAGGTCAACGAATAAGTAAATATTTCTCTGTCGAATTAAAAAAAAACATTGCATCTTTTTCTTTTTAAATGACAACCACAATAAAATTTCTTGTAGTCCAAATATCACTTTTTACTATTTAATCCTTTTTACTTTTTAAAGAGACGCTCTAAACACAAATTTTAACAAAACTTTTAAAGAATAACACTTACAAATTTATTTATTTCATATTTTTACAGATGAACATTAGACTATAACAGTTTTAAAGATTTTTAATCAATATAATAGATTTGAAATCTGCATAAAATTTTAAGGATTTTTTATAAAATTAGTTTTTTTATATAATTCTTTATTTAAAGGCGCAAATACAAATTAAGTTAAATAATTTTGAGATCTGTAATTGGTGGATTGAAAACTATCTGCGCTCTGATTGGAGAAGCTTAAGTGACGTACATCATTCAACCAATTAGAGCGTAGGTAGTTTCCAATCCAGCTATCCTATTGGTCAAAATTTATTAACTTAAATCGTATTTGCGCCTTTAAATAAAGAATTATATAAAAAACGAATTTTATAAAAAATCTTTAAAATTTTATGCAGATTTCAAATCTATTATATTGATTAAAAATCTTTAAAACTTTTATAGTCTAATGAACATAGCCATTATCTTTTAAAATCATCAATTTCTTAAATCAACTAATTAAAAGACGAGACAGCACTAAAGACGTGAAAAATGTTATTTTTATGTTTAATGTAAGATATCATTATTTAGAAATCCTGCCCCAAAACAGGCGTTACTCATTGACATGCACTGACAGTTAGGACTCTCAGACAAAAGACCAACGATCAACTTTCCCAAAGTAATTTAATGGTCTGAAGTTAGGAGGTCAAAAATTGTATTTGTAGAGCAGCTTCCATGCAAATAAAATATCCCAACGCAATGTCCTTTGAAGATAGAATCGTGATTTGTGAGGATTGTATGCCAGATTTGAGTGGGTACTTGAAACCAAATTGAAACACCCAAATCATCCCTCCACCACCTCTTCACAGACCAGTGCAAATACAGATATTCGGGTATTTTAATTATAAAAGATGTGTGTGTCTTATTCCCTTTTTATTATACATTTCTTATATTAGCTGGATGTCTAAACCTGTTCCTAAGCAGACAATTTCATTTTTTGGCACTCAAGCGGATTTAAATCAAAGGCATGTGTGCGGCTGCAGAGCCCTGGTTATTTATATCATTTAATAGTTGAGCGAATTTATGCTATAATTCACCAGTAGTACCCTATTAATCTTAGAATAATAAGATAGATTTACAAATTTCAGTCAATGTAAATAATTAAGTGTTTGTGTGTGATTGAAATATTTTTCATCGAAATTTATTAAATTTGTTCTTTTTATCCTAATTGCTTACTTTCTTAACTTATTTCAAATTAAAATCTTGTATCAAATGTGCATGTCCTGGAACAGAGCAGGGACAGATTGTGTCAACACATGTTTAACCCATTCAAATAATAAATTTACAATGATTTATTTCCAGAAACAGTGATATTACCCACGAAATAAGTAGACAGGTTTTTATTCATGGATAATAATTGCATTTACCAAAGAAAAAAGAATTTGATAAGTGAATCATTATATGGCTATTTTTTATCTATTTTCGATTATTAAGGGTGTTTTCACGGACTAAATCTTTCTTATGTGTTTCGAAAAAAGACCAGCTTGCCCGGGAAACAAACATCAAACTTCCCTCAAATTTCATTTTAATCAGTCTGGAAATTTTCAAGATCATACTGAACAAACACGTTTATGTGTAGTATTAATTATTTTTTTTGTGTGTTTTATTTAAAGTATTTTTTTGTTTGAGATAAGTGTAAAATAAGTAGAAAAAATCTCAATATTATTTACTTAAAATACATAAGTATATACTCGAAACAAACTTAAGATAATTTTAAAGAAAATATTAAAATATATATAGCACCTTATTCTTTTGTTCTTTTTCAATTAAACAATATTTAATTTATTTCCTATTAAGGATATTTAGAAATTATTTGTTGGTAGTATGGCTACTCCACAAGTCTTATGCTTCTGCCTGTCTGTGCTCATATCCAGGGATTTGAAGGGATAAGACAATGGCCGATGAATTGATGTTCGTACAACATCCCACATTTTCCCCCAAAATTGACACTTCTATAGTTTTAAATTAGTGGTTGAAACGTTTGGTACCGTGTAATAACTGCCCAATTTTCCCTCCCTTCCAGGCATATTTCTCTTTTTTTCAATGTGTACACTTTCCTTTCTTTACATCTACCCCCTTTTCCCACATTGGTATTAGTTGCTATTTTTGGAAATTATTTTCCTTGTTTCAGAAAATTTTGTATTTTTTAGATTATTAAATAACGTGACTTTATAAAAAAAAGTGTTACTAAAAAAATATTGTTTTCAAAATAGTTTTATGATTTCGATTTTCTTCTACTTTAATTTATTTTATTTCGTTATCATATTTTATTTGTATAAATGGTTATTATTTCTAATGAAATCTTTATAACCTTATATAGCAATCATCCCTTAAAGAAAAAAATTTATATTGCATTTCTATGTTATGATTTTTTTTTGATAAAAATTACTCAAATTCAATATCATACCACCACGTAGTAATGCCCTTATAGTATTTTCCAGTCAATTTGAAAAAACCTCTTGGTTTATTAATTTATAGTCCTTATTTTTTTTAAATTAAAGTATAAAAAAATCAATGTTTTTTCCATTTACTTAAAAAAACAGTTTTATTATTTGATCAATTAATAAGATTAATAAAGGTTGCAAAAATACTTCAGAATATAGATTATAGGAAAAAATTATCAAATCATGAAGTACGGGGATAATGATGATTTCAAATAAATCCAATGGGATAATGGTGACCTGAACCTTACATAACAATTGAATAAAATTTTTTGACATGATTACAGGTCGGCTCTCTGTGTCTCTCAAACTGGGTTCTATAATCAAAATAATTAAGAAATAACAGCATATTTGTTTGAGTTCCTAAGTAATGATTCTACTGTGATTCTGAAATACACCGAAACTATAGAAATCCATTTTTTTCAGGCAGTTTCAAGTGACAGTTTCGCAACAAGGTATCCTAACAATCCCACAAAAAAAAGATTAAACGTTATAGATTTGTAAAATTACCAAAGAACTACAAAAAAAAAAACTTAAATGAACGAAAATGAATAACAGACAAAAAATTTGCCATTGGAATAATAAATAATGGTTTATGGAATCTTCTCTAGATATTTCAGATGCCTATCTCAAGAATAGAATCCATCATGAGTACGTAAGTTATAGAGTGGATGATCATTAGAGTTATATCTTATAATACAAGTTATAAAGAATTTTATTTCATATAAAAGCCTAATGAATCCCATTTCCCTTACAGATTTTTTTTCATAACTATCCAAATTGCAAATTTACTGTAATGTATGTCCACTTTGTCGCAACCAATTTTACAGGAAGCTAAATATCAAGTTTAACTGTAGGTATTATAATTCATGCCAATGGGTTTTCGGACAATTCATCTATGATATAAAGTAGAATGATGTCTATCCGTCTGTCTGTCAGAAGCTTAAGATCTCGGTGTCCGGAAACTATTTGGCTCTACTTTTCAGGGAATATATTCAGTTTTAATATATTTCATTCAGGGATGGAAAAATGATTTCCACTAAAAAAAGAAAAAGAAATTGAAGGTGGGGACAACTCACAACTCCGAAGGGAGAACCCACCGAGGCCTCCCCCACCCCTCAAGAAAACTGTCTTTAATTTTTTTTTGGGGGGGGGGGAATTCAGTATGAATATTTTATTTTAAATTGAAAACAGAAGAGGGGAATAATAAACCAATTTCTGAAGAACTAATAGGAACTTCTTGCACTCTCCGAAATGACTTTTCTATATCGTTAAAGTGAAATTTTAACGGCTTTCAATATCTTTGATATATTTTCGATAACATAAAATTTAGGCATCAAAAATACTTCCTCAAATAAGCCCAAAAAAGCAGAGAAATATTTTTACAAAAAAAAATATTCAATTTTAAGGTCTGTAAACGATAAGGACAAAAAGTAGATAAAATGGTAAAACAGAACATGAACAAGTTGAACTCTTAGATTGGTCACATGTCTAACATAGCATCATAAGGCGTAAAACTTCTAAAACTATGACTCAATGGTCAAGACTCGCATCCAGGGGCGTCCAAAAATTGTTTGGGGGGGGGGGGGGGGGGGTAATTCCCACTTTACCCCCCCCCCCTTTGGACGTCTATGTTCGCATCTGCACCTTTTCAACAACAAGTAGTCATTTAACCAATTACGCAAATATAAAGTTTTTTTTCCGTGACTGATTGCTATACTTTTTTTTATTTGTTTGATTTATATCTTAATTCTTAGCATGTCCAAATCTATTTTTTGTTTGAGTCAAAATGTACATCCTCTAGTAGTCTAGGAGTTACAGTCCCGTGCTGAAAACGTTTCATATATTTTCTTCTACTGCTAACCTAGATGTGTGACATTAGACGTAAAAGTATAGTGGAATGTTATGTACTTTAAACAGGTGCATTCTCAACTATAATTAATCAGAAATTTAAGACATAGGTCTTGCAACTGAAGTGTTAAACGCCATTTTCTAAAATAGAATAATTTATTATAACATTTTGATAAAAATAAAACAGTTAACAGACAATTTTGAATATAGTATACTGTCAAACGCATTTAAAAAGTCAAAAAAGCGATTTATATCCCTTTAGATTTCTATCTCTACTCCCCTTTCTACACACACAATTGTACATAAAGGTGCAAGAAATCTTTAACGCATGGAAAAATTACATCAGCACAGCTACTCTATAAAAACCAAACTTTTTTGTTCGTCCATCTGTTCCAAATTAACTTATGGCCGAAAAATATTCTACATTGTAATTCATTATGGTTATTATTAGGTACCTATTAAATTTTGATGAGTTGATTCTAAAGTTTGCATCAAATAAACTTCATAGGTATTTTGTTCATCAACAATGGGGATGTCTATCAATTAATCTTCCATTGTCTTATCCACCAATTTTAAGAAGAACATTTTAGTTTTTAAATTTGTTTGTTGAGAAGTTACAGAATAAAATTTAATTATGAATAAAATGTAATATATAATACAATACATAGTGGATATAATTAATTAGATTTTTTAAAAATTTTATCCACCTAATTACCTTACTCTATACCATAGTGGGAACTGACAAAATTTCAATTATCTCTGCCAGTGTTTCATAAGTCATTTAAAGGGAGTTCTAGAACTATTAAATAATAAAGAATCACAGTATTTTCTCTATATAAACAAATCTCTAATTTTGTTGTGATAGAGGCATTGTAAAGGGCCTATTAGAACAGCCTTTGTCTTGAGTATTTTTCCCGTGAATGTATAGGTGGGTGTGTTTGTTAGTTAATTTGATTTAAAGGTATCTGTAAATAAAAAATGATTCCTATTAATAAAGCTATAAATGATTTCTCCCTGCTCCGCTATTGTATCTTATAAAAATGAAGATTTTTTACATATAATCATAGGGTCACTTCATGATTTATTGAGCTTGTATGAAATTTCAATATTTTTAATATCAAATCTGTAAGTAGGCTTGCACTCCTTCAATTTCAATAATCTCGTATAATCAATTCCTTTATCCCTGATCTATGTATGTATTATGTATGCTAGAGAAAGGGGAAATTAAATTCATAAACTGGGAAAATAATGTTTTAAAAATTAATTTTACCACATAATAAGATATAAAACTAATGTGTTTAAACCGCAATAAACCCAACTGTGCCCGGAATTTAAATAGCTCCTTAGCAGACAATTAGCTTTTATATCTTGGGAGAAAAATAAAGTTTTAATTTACATTATGGACGGACGGATAAGGAATATTAATTTTTATAAAGCAAATCAATTCTATAAGCATTACTGAAGAGTACGCATATCAACTTTTTTGTCTTTTAACCACAAATTGTTTTATTGATAGAATTGTCCAATTAACTTGATTTTTGAAATTGCTAATTCTTATGACAATATGCAATAAGCGTGGCAACTCTTTGATTATGTTGATATGAAGCATCCTAGGTTTTAAGCAATTTGGGACTTATTGGTTTGATAAGTTACTTCAATGACAAAAGCGCAGTAAACTTTTTTCGTCAGACACCTATTAATTAATGTGTTGAGCTTCGCTTTTAGGAATTGTGTCATCCTTGTTATAAAATCTTTACTACGGCTAATAAAGTTTCATTGTTTATATAAAATTGCTGTTTACAAATGATAATATTTATTTTTTGTAGTAATTTACATAAAAACAATTAAATTGGGAATATCTAAATTAAAAGGACAAATTTGTCCATAAATAGAAAAGTGACAATTTTCAAAGAAAATGTCCAAAATCGGAATTGCTTAGTTTAGTTGGAACCGTGCAATCAAGACGGCATAGACATTATGTTCTTAAAGATCGCAGCGCTGTAGAATGAGACACATTGACTTAAATTTAAACTTTTACATATGTAAGATACACTCATTTTTGTCATTTTCTTACCAACTAACAAACGAATAATTGTAAAATTACAGAGCATTACCGACCAGCACTACTACGTAAAAAAAATATGATTACAACATCATAAAAGCGAAGCTCTGAAGTCTTAATGTAGAACAAACGAACATGAACACTTGGAGTATCAAAGCGTAAAGTAGAATATCTAAAAGTATTAAAAGCATTGTATATGTATGAACATAGTTTGTTCTTAAAGGAATAAATTATTAAATAAGAAAAAGCAAAGTTATGAGATACTTGATTCTCGCTTAAAAATTGTACCCTAGAATCATTATTCAGAAAACCAAATAAATATGAAATTACCCTACAAAAAATATAGTCAAAAAAGTTATAATTCAGAATGTTTTAAATGGACGTAGGGTCTACCTAGTAACGATTATATAGCTGATTGTTACAGGATTCATTAGCCAATGTTTGAAATCAATAGGACAATTATAATATGCCTAAATTAAAGAGCTAAATGTTACATACGGACGGGTGTAGGACTCTAATTAATAAAAAGCTTGCTTAAAAAAAAAGGTGCATTAGATTTAGCGCCTGTAATAATAGGCAAAAATTTTCATGCAATTTAACAAGATCAAAAATGTTCATAAATAGATAAACATTTAGAAACTTTAGTTTGAAAGTTAATTATGGTAATCTATATATATATAAAGATAGTTTAAGGGAATCAATATAAAGTTTATATAATAGTCAAGATATAGAGGAGTTATATTTGTATGTAACTATAGAGTAGCTGAACAGCTAATGATATATCCTTCAATTTACTAATAATAGGTTAGGTAAACTAAAGTGATTGGGTGCAACTATGGTGAGGTATCATTATCCTTTCAGCTAAACCAATGAGCGAAATTAGCTACTCTGGTGTTTATTAAATGAAGCAAATATAGAATAATGTTGAATTTAATTCTTAGTAGTATCTATGTAATAGTTCTATTTGGGGATATACCAAATTAAAATGAAAAACTGCAGTTTTAGGCTACATACTATCCTATTATATAAAGTATATAGTAAGGTTTTTTGGTCTGAAACTTAAATTCTCAATAGCTACTAAACTAAGTAAGCTTTACATAGGTCCTGTAATGGTTCTAGGCTATTTCATTTACAGATTTAAGTCTAGGTTTCTGATTATTTTTTCTATCCCCTTTCTGTCTCTCTGAATAAAGAGCCCCTAGATGCTATGGGGGTCGCCGCTAGTTCCAAAAATTAACTAAAAGTCAGGCAAAAGTAAAAGTAAAATTGGCTGTTTTACTAATTTATGTCCTTCATTGAACAACCCTGTTTTGACTAGTTATATTTGATCTAGTATGATAATTAAGTAGGTGGAGCTAACTATAGTGGTGTTCTTTCCAATTTAGTAGTCCAGCTACTTTAAACTAGTGTATGTACATACGTCCGAACCTCCTTAAGTCGTTTAAAATAAGTTTTTGTTTTGCTTAAAAACATGTGGATCTTCCGATCTAAAAAAAAACTAGAAGCAATTTTTTCACTGTTTGAGAATTAATTACTTGAGGGGGAAAGTCAAGCTAGCGGAGTAACGGTGTAGGTACTCCTCCCAAAAATAATAAATAAGAAGCTTCGCTGTAAAGGAGAACTAGTCCTTGTTTTTTAAAGCTAACATTAATATTAATCTAAAATTTGATTATGAAATCCAAGCTATTCTACAGGTCTCTTTTACTTCAAGTTTGGTTGAATGAACACTTTTTAAAAAGCTTTTAAAAGCAAAAGAATTTGGTATTTTGATTGGTTATTTGATTGGTTGTAATTACTAATTCATTTATTCACTTGCTTTGGACATTATTGTTCTAGTTTTAGTGCATATTTGTTTAATCAGAACATTCAATCATAGCTATTTAATGTTGCAACTTCTGAAGTTATTCTGATTTTATGTTTTTTTCTTTTAATAAAGTTTTCCATTTAATGATTTGTATTTTTCTACCACTATATTTATAAATTTTTCTATTTACAATAATATAGAATTAAGGAAAATCCTTTCATTGAACTATTAAACAATAAAAAAGAAATTGGATCAAATACAATAGAAATACTAATATTAGAATCTTATATTATAATGCAAAAAGTTTTTTTTTAATTGCAATGTATTTAAAAATTTTACACAAAGTCTCGATCTTCCTAAAGGTTGATTTCTACAAGTTGATAATTAAAGGACAGATAAACCGAGATGTAGAGTAGCTACTTCCGCTTTATTAAATGCATTAATTATATTTAGGGTGGGAAAAGTTAGCCACCGAAAAAAGTTAGATTTGATTACAGATAAAATAAGGATATGTAAGCTGAAACAAAGGGATAGGTATATAGGTTATAAATGAATCCTTACCCCAAATGCTGGTACAATTCTTTTTCGAATAATTTCAGTTTATACATTTCGTAAATGGATGTAGAATATACGTGGAAATAATAACAAGGGAAAAAATTGTCGTAAATTTAGCTTGCTAACATGGGACTCATTTCATGGTTAGTTCGTTCATTCAGTAGGAGGGGAAGGGATAGCCCACTGCGTGTTTCACTTTATTACAGAACATGAAAATCTGATGTAAGATCCAAGTAATAATACATTAATTAGTTTGTATAAGTTGTATATAAAAATCTTATAACAAAAATAAAAACAAAACCCAATTATGTAAACTGAGGTTATATGAGCTACAATTATATGAATTAGAACTTATCCCAAATATTTCTCCTATAAAAATAATTTGGATTTCAAATTGGGAGAAAATTAATTCATCTTTCATTGACCTCTTCCTGAATTCCTGATTTATGAGTCAGTAGATTAGCTACATTAATAAATCTATTTAAACTGTAAATAAAGCTTTTAAAAATAATTTTAAAATTAAATCTGAACTCTACATGAGAATAATATTTTTGTGGTAAATTTATCCTAACTCTGAGGAACCTCGTAAAAGTGTCTAACTATGACGTCAGAAAAAAATAACAATTAACCAATAGAAGCCAGTATTCACTGTAATTAACCAATGGTAAAATATATAGCGGTCTCTCATTGGTTAATTGTTAATTTTTTCTGACGTAATAGTTCGACACTTTTACTGGGTTCAACTCTTAGTCATACTGAAAAATCATGTTTCTTAGCTTATTGTAGAAAACTTTCTGTGATAAATAAAATAAAAATCATAATATTAATACAAATTTTGTTACGGAAATCAATCTTTTATTTTTTTAACCGCGGAAAGCTGTCTATAATATGATGCAAAAATAACTATTATTATTTAAATTGGCTACACACGAAGATTATTATTCTGAAAACTTTCCACATTACTGTGTTCAAATAAATATAAATCACTACTTTTTTAAATCGACCAAACAGGAATTTGAGGGGCCGGGTAACAAATTCTAAACACAAAAATTATAAGATTAGAATGACTGAGTAACCATTCCTGACCCTAGCTAGCTTGCTCGCCAATCATACACGATGACAAGACATTTCTCATTTTCTCACAATTATTCTATGACCAAACTAACACCTTAGACGAAAATGAACATAAAATACTTACTGTAGAAGTTCATCCTCCTTTTTAAAAATATTCATAGAATATGTACTATTAAATCAAGTCAAATTATTTGATTTTCAACCAATCTTAGAAGAAAAAATGCATAGAATACTTACAATAGAAATACACACTCTTGTATTTGCCCATAGAATACCTATAATAGAAAAGTTTGCTGGATTTCACGTGACCATATAATACTTTTGATAGAAATAGTTCAAAAATATCGATAATAATAATAAATGACAAAACAGCATTGATAGAATAATCTACCTGGTCATTAAACTATGTTTAGTTATCTATGGATATGATAAACTAAGGGGGAAGAAAAGATTCTTATCTTAGACTCCCTAGCTTTTTACCACTAAAAATGGTAAGTTCGGAAAATAATATATCACCAGCTTTAGCTTAAAGCACAACGCGAGATACATCAAAATTCTTGCTATGTCAGACATGTGACAATTAATATAAATATGTAGATAATTTGTTTATAAAAAAAGACACATATCATTGTTATGTATTATGAACACAGTAAAAGTGTCTGAATATGACGTCAGAAAAAATTTACGATAAACCAATGAGAGGCCGCTATATATTTTACCATTGTGAATACTGGCTTCTCATTGGTTAATTGTTAATTTTTTCTGACGTCATAGTCAGACACTTTTACTGTTTTCTGTATTATTAGGACTTCAGGATAAAGGTCAAGGGTAGATCGTCCGCAAAGGCAATTGCTATTAGATAGGCTAAGTTTAGGTGATTTAGTTAAGGTTAATTGACTGACCAAAGACCAAAGTAACCTAGACATTGTCCAAAATCATCTGCAAGGCTTCAAAATTAAAAATGTAGTCACCTTCATTACTACTTAGCTATAAACTAACCATACCCCCAGTGGTAACGAACATAATTCTAATTTATTTACTCAATAAACCATTCAGAAATGTTTATTTTTTATTACAATGGCAGAAAACTATGTTTATTGTGTTTTATGGCGTATGAAACATAATTGAAAGAAAATGGCAGTAAAGATAGTTGTGTCTAATGTTCAGTTTCTTTCATATTTCTTTTATTATTTGGATTTTCTTTTGTTGGCTGAGCAATTATTATTTACATTTACATTTTTTTAGTTGGCTAAATTGCAAATTGTGTGGGTTTATTTTGACAGCAAGAATTTTATACACTTTAGATATGTCAAAGTGTCCGTCTGTCTTATTAAAGACATTTTTGTAATAATCTTGTCTCTGGCGGAATTTGCTTACTATACAAAGTCTCTGAAAATCCCTAACTTTTAAGTCATATTATTAGGCATCTTACATTGAAAAATTTAAAACTTGATATGATGATTCATTGGTGATTAGGTATACACTACAACAAATATATGGCAACTCCATGACTCCATGTTTTGTGAATCTAGCGAGGATATTCTAAAATTGTTTGACTATATTTTAAACTCTTAGTCAGAACACCAAGGGTCAGCATTTTGGGATGTTGTCATCCTTATTTTTTTTTTTACTTTAAGGCTTGATAACCAACAAAGACTTGGGTTGTTAAATACATTATTTTCTGATTAGATTAATTGTTATAATTATTAATAACATTTTAAGATAAGTGCTCAAAAACGTGAGAAGTGGGAAAGAAAACCCCTAAAAAAGAGATGGATAATCCCTTTTTTTATAACGTCACGTGGCTGATTTTTTAGTGACTTTCTCCCCCTACCCAAAAAAACTACTTTTAATTTAATGAATAAATCATTAAAGTAATGTTTCATGATATAATGATTAATATTTTATGACTGACTATTATTCCAAAAATTCGAACATTTTTAACCAATTGTTTAACTGTAATATATGTAAGGGCTGGAAAAAGTGGCGTGCACAGGAGTGATGTACAGTCTGAACAGACCCAGCAGACCAAATTCTAAAATAATTGATTAGTTATGACAGAAAAATACTTATATTATTTCAAACAAAATTACCCCATCCTTATATTAATATCATATATGAAAAAGTTTGGCCACTGATTGTCTAAATGTAATCAAGATTTAATAAATGCCAGCGAATGAGAGATCGTGTTTATAAACCTTTCGGGGACCAATACAATCTAAAATCCAATGTAACCTCCCTTCCTGATGTCAGATTTATAAGTATGTTATTTTGATGATAACCTTAATATAAGTTTCGGCATAGATTTGGTTAGTGCACCCCCCCCCCCCTTCTTAAAATATGTGTGTACACCCTTGTCTAGAAAGGTAACACTTGTATGGGAATGAATTATAAATCCTTTTTTTATGCGCTGAGTGTTTTGTTTTAACAAAACTTTATATACACGAAAGGTCCTATTTATGGCTTTTTCTATTCAATACGAAAACAAGAAATCAATTGATATAAATAGCGCAGCAAAAATTTAACTCTTGAAAATGTCAATGAGGCAATGACAACAAATTAATCTTCATTTTGACTTCTTTTAAAAGAACATAAATTATTTGAGGACAAGGTTTGTAGATAAATATAACTTAAAATGGTTCATGATTATGGCATTGGAAATAGTTTTAAACTATAAAAAAAAACGATTTCTTTGAATGATTAGAAAACTGGATATGATACGATACTAAAAATGATTTTTCAGTATGGCGTAGAAACGGTTCTAATCCAGCGGATATTAATCGGTTTTAAAGTTATACTGGTAAAATTAATTATAGAATAGCTCCACTGAAAAAAAGGGGTATGGATCTATCAGCTATCTAGGGACGTCGTACAGGTATATGTTAGGATCGAAATGCAAACGTTTTCACCTTTAAATTCTTCACTTAAAACATAAAAAATTAGTAATCCTGAAATAAGAACCCATTAGACCATTCAACGAAAACTATAGTTATATTTGTCCAGTCGCTTTTGAGCTGCATTAATATCTACGTAATATTATACCCCATGTAGTTTTCTGTGTGCTTTCTGTATGTGTGTTCAGAAAGATCTTATAAACGGTATGGGAAGATTAATATTTCCCACCTCCCCCTGCGACCTTAAAAAAAAACTTCTTCCCAGAGGGTTTCCCTTATAGCCTTAAAGAAAAATTTAGGAAATTGAAAACCTTCTTCAATTGGTTAAAACATCAAGGGGAACCGGTGCGGTATTTTTTCCACAACTAAATGGGGGTCTAAAAGCATTAAGTATTCTAAAAATCAACCCTCGCCTATTTACCCCCCTTTTCCCAAATTTATTGGTATAAACGTATCGGTAAAAAATATTTTATTTAGTGTTTTCTAAAACAAAATATTATCGTAAGAAGATTCCTGTTACAATTGGGCAAAAAATGTTATTTAGATGACCAGTTTATACATTTTTATATAATTAGTTACTAATGAAACTCAATGTTCATATGTTTTTAACCTTTATTTTATTTTTTTCGTTTTTTTGTCGATTATCTATCTATTTATCCTTGGAATATATATTCAATGTCTATTGCTAATGATTTTGAAAAAAAGACTTAATTACCAATTCAAGGCACGACACATGAACGGTTTAAAGCCATAACACAATTTTATAGTGTCTAAATAAAACAACTCAATACTTTAGCTGTTTTTTTTTGAGAACAGACAAAATGTTTTTGCCTTTTGTAGATGTAAAATGGATTAATTTATTAATTTTTGTTTCGTTCCTCTGAGAAAATTCTTTTTAAAAAGAATTATATTGATTATTGTAAACTTAATCTAGATATCAAAATCTATAGGTCATTGATAACAAACAACCAACCCTTTGATTGCAAACCTTTGTCTGAGAAGTCCTACTGAGCATGGTAATGAGTTGCGCCTGTTTATGGGCCAAGGCATTCCCCCTACTCTAACTATTGATGTCATGGACCTGACATAGCAACAGTATAGTTATAGCTCGTTGTCGGGCCGAGATTTGAACCTATAACCTCCCATACGACGAGCAGAAGCGCTATGTGTTGAGCTACGGTTACAGGTTTGTCAAACTGGATAATCTTTGGCGGTAGAAGATGAACACTATAAATTTATCCGAATATCTAAAAGCTACACATAGATGTATTTTTTTCCTACAGTGTTGCTTTAAAACAAGAGGAGTTTTTTTTATCAACTGCTAAAATCTGTTTGAAAGCTCCTGGGTTTAAATGGCTTTTATCCTTACAATACTATTTATTTGAACAACAAACAACTTTTAGATTGCAGGACCTTTGTCTTGATATAATTATGAGCCAGCTCAAGGGCCCATACATTCCACGTACAAGATCTAAAAATATAACATTCAAGACTAGGCAATAGTGTGTGTTATTTGTAGAGTAACGCAATGAGAAATAGTTGTGTCTATTTAACTTTCCGCAACTGATCATTTTCGCTATCTTAAAAAGGAGTAAGAACACATTTTTATGGAAACGCCTAAGTATATATTTGCTTTGCTTTTGCTGTGCTTAGAATAAATTTCAATATCTATGTGAAATTATGTTTCGACTTTTTAAATTTGAAACGTAATAAATTAAATAATAATTTTTTTATAAAGAAGTATATAAATATCCCTATCTCTAAACAGCACAACAAGAAAATTAACTATTTAGGAAAGTTAATTTTGTCTAATAATAAAGAAAATCAGTTCAAATAAAGGTAAGCAGAATATTACAATTATACCCTTTTTATTATATTAGGTACTACGTAATTGATAGCTTTAAAATTGTATTAATGAATGAAAAATCAACAAATCAATCATTTGTGGTTTTATAAGGGTCTTTGCTGTTATTTTTATATTTAAGGATTTTGCCTTGAATTTTTTACTGATCCTTTGGTTGCGTAATAGTATAATAGAAATTGGTTTAGCCCATAAACTAGGAGACATTGAAGACTTAAAACCAACGAAAATTTCAGATTTTTTACAGGCTAAAAATTTGTTAAGGGTCCTAGTTCTACCAAAAATTTTACCTACAAGAAATTTACAAATATGTGCGCTAAGTTATTGCGATGAACTCGGTATTTCAGCATAATCTACACACACATAACCTGATAATTAAATGTTCTACAAAACAAAAGATTTATTTTTTTGGATATAAGTTTAAATTTTAAGCTGGTTAATTTGAAACCTTGTTATTTTTGGAATTATTTAGCTCATACTTATCAGAGAACATTAAAATAAGATAATAGTAAAGTCACCGTTATGTAATCATAGTAAAAGGGGGTTAACAAGGCTAAGCTTTGAGTAGCTTCTTTCTTAAATGGGCGCGCAGCTTCTCTATAGATCATTAGTTTCTTAACAATATCAACATAAATATTTATGGTAAAAGATAGAAAATCAACAACTAAAATCTTCATACCGAATTTTAATGATTGCCGTAGTAGAAAGGAGGGAATAAATGTTTTATATTAATTAAACCTTTTACATCCTACTATGCTACATTCTACTTCAAAAAAATGCATATTTATTTGTGAAGCTTTAGTTGGGTTAAATCTTCTGAATCAGATTAATTAAAATACCTAAAACTTTGATAAAATCACACTGACCAGACATTCAATTTAGGTAAAGTACAAACTAGAAGAATATACTCAATAAAAAGTTTAGATGAATAGCCGCTAAGAAAATTTAACATGCAGACTTTAAAGTAACTGTGCTTCAAAAATAACTAAAAGACCTAAAAGCCCTAATAAATATATGATTATTTCCCCTAACTATCTTTCTGTAACTTGGCATATTCTAATGGATGGTTAAAGATAGTTTTGTTATTTTCCTGAAATAGGATAAAGGGATATGTAAAGTATGATAGACTGGTAGGACATGTATAATGGCTTTGCTGCCTAGATTAAACATTTCAACAGAACCTGTATGCCAAAGTATCATTTTTTGTCAAATAAGATCTCGTTTACGGATTGACGGTTCTTGGGAAGCATGGTTTTGTTCCGGTTAAATTCTATGAGACAAATAGGCAGAAGTAAGCTCAAAGAAAATATTCACTACCCACTCTCCAATTTCATTTTTAGGACTTTGAATTGAATTTAAATAAGGGGGGGGGGTAACTTAACTCCCCCCCCCCTTCTGAAAATTTTAATGTTATTTTACAATTTTCAAATTTCTTGCTGCAAGTTTATCCTTTTGTGTCTGTAAACTACTAGCTGGTAGGATGGTATATAAGGAAACAAACTCTGCGGGTGTCCTGTGGCCTCTGGCCCCCCTCTACTCCGGCCTATGTAATCGCTGACACCTTAGGATGACCTTTTGCCCCTCTCCTTGCCCCCACAGTGCCCCCCTTACACCCACCTCTTCTATTTTTAAGAAAGAGCAATGATGAATTTTTACGGCTAAACCAGGGAAAATATTAATGAATTAAAATGAACTTTTGAGCTGTTTTCAACTTAATTGTTGTCTTTATATCATTATGAGAGAAGCGTTATATGGTATACATAGAATTTTAGTTGCAATGCTGAATGTTGGCCATAATGTCTATGTCAACGTCAGGCAAATTAGCCATAATATTCAATTGTATTTATTGCCTTTTAGTCAACATGAACTATTTAAATTTGTATTTTGATTGCACATTACAACCTTCATCTAGAAGTCCCAACTGTGCCATCATTGTACGTTGCACCTGATTTGGGCCAAGACATCCCTCAATCTCAAAATATTATAATAATGCCTTAACAAAGCAGAAGTAGGCACATTTAACCTTATAACCTTGTCTAATTTAAATTTTGGTATACACTAAAAGCATGCATGTATTATTTTGTTTTAAAAAATCCGCCAGTTATGATGTATGAGGGGGCAAAAGGCTTCTGTAGTTTTTTTTATTATGATTAAGAAATATGTTTTGCATCTGATTACTTTTTATACAGACAACATCATAGAAAATTTTAGAATGCTTCATACGAGAGATGTTGAAATGGTTCCTATTGCTGCTTTATATATTTAGGTTAATTTAGAGTATTTGCCTATTATACTCATTTGTTTTGATTGGTGGCCATGCAAGTTAAGCTAGGGTTGGTTGTCTGCTGGTTATAAACTATAGAGGAGTCTAAAATTTTGCTAAAATCTTATAATTTAGAATGCAGGGAGGGAGGGGACATTTGGCTGATTATTACACTAGTCCCTAAAGTTTTATAATACCGTTTTCTTATTCGTTGGTTTAACAACTTTGGACACTGAATCGTTGTTTTTTTACTTTTAGTGCCTAAACGTTTTTCAACCACTACTGGTGATCTATATTAGGGTTACATTTGTTTATCATCATTAAGAATATGTGCATCAATTTATAGGCTATTGTCTTATTACTTTGGATACCTGTTTAGAATAGCTGGGCAAAACTAGCTACCTGAATAATAATCTATAAACTTTTCATATACAAGACTGATAAATATCGTGAAAGGAAAACATTTTTCATGCAGTGTATCTTACACTTTTTAATTCAAGCACAAAAAAATGATTCCCATGTCAAAAAAAGTTATCAGATATCAAGTACTATTAGTATCGTATTCTTATTCTAGATTTAGTTTTGTTCAACACTCTTGTTCTTCGCTTTTGTGCCAATGTGTCTTGTTTTACTAGGGAGGCGTTTTATGCCGAAAAAAAGCTAAAACTTGCCATAAAAAGCTTTCAATAAATTTATAACTTATTTGATTCAGTCGATCTTAACAGACAAAAAACATAATATCTTATATTGTATGCTAATCGTCCTTGGTAATATAGACATTTAAACATTACATTTACTTAATATAGAACAAGTCAATCAAAAGTATCAAATATCTGAGTATTCGATTTGACTTTACAATTTTTTGTGTCAGGTTCTTGTTGCTGTAAATCAATTCATCATTTATTGTCGTACCCCTTAATATCTTTTTGTTTAATTATGATTAGTTTAGTCGTTGTTTAAATATAACAAGCTGCCAAGTAGTGAATGTGATTATCATTGTTTTTTAAGGCCAACAATTAATAAATGTTGACATCCTTGCTGTTTTAAGATAAAAATTACCAATCACCCATCGTTGTGATGTGATGCTTTTTATGCTAATTTCCACTTCTAATGGATAGTACCATCCTTGTTTTATAATGCAAACCATTTATGGATGTTGTCATCCTGTATGTAATGAGCAAGCATGATTTTATGATCTAAATTTTGGCCCTAAGGATTTGTAGTTTATCTCGACACTATCTATACCATCTTTCTATTGCCTTTTTCAGGAGCCCAGCTACTCAATAAATCTAATAGGCAATTTGTCATAAAAAGGCTTGGTGTAAGAGCATTTTAAATCTATAAGTTTTGTTTTGAGCAAAGAAATCTATGCTAATTTAAGTGAATTTTAAAGCATTTAAGTTTAGCTTAAAGTTAAGTAACACCCAACAAACAACAAACAATTATCTAAAGTCATTCCCTAATTTCATAATGTCAGATGTTTGACATAGCAGGAGTAAACACTATTTTCATATTGATTTTGTCCTTTCATTTAATTTAACATATTATGTCGCTCATGTGAATGTATCAATCCTTGTTATTTTTTTATTGGCCAAAGTTTGAATGTTTTTAGATGTTTAGGACCACCTAAACAGTTTCTCAGGATTAGGCGCGCAGAGGGAGGCAGAAAAAGAGGGAGAAAGAGAGAGAAGAAGAGAGAAAATATGAGAGAAACCATGACAAGCATAGAAAGGGATAATTATTCTAAAGCATAACAGTTGTATACAGAGATGATAAAAAGGGAGAAACATTGAAATTATTAGAAGAATGGTATATCGATATAAAGTTTATGTTCCGGTTTCGAATTTATATTATAGTTTTTTGATATTTTATAGATGCAGTCTATCATTGTTCTTGATTTGTTGAGATTCTCTTTTATGAATGTTGTCAACCTTGTTTTACCAATATTTTATACTATTTTATTCATCACATTTGTGACCTTTTCAAATACAGCTATTCTGAAAATAGGTTATACATTTATTATTTTACAAACAGCTGCGCCCCTAGAATATCAGGCTATAAGAAGAAAGCAGATAATAGAATAAAACCATCCCAATGCTAAAATATAAAAATAACACTATTCAAGAACATGTGTGAAGATTCCTTTCAACCTCAGTAAGTTTAGTAGTAATTGAAGTCAGTTAAAAAAATCTTTCTACTTTATATTTTGCGGGGCTTGAACCTAGAACCCTATATGGACTTTTTTCTGTATCATCTTTGCTTATTGCTTGTGTTGTTTATTTTTCCTAATTTCCCTCCCTAATCTTGATTGTAACGACCCAATTTGGATGATTTAGCAATTAATATGGCCGAAAACACAAACATCCATTCCCGACCAAGTCAATATTTCTCTCTCTCACAGGCTTTCCGGGAAAAGGGGCCCCATAGGGTTGGTACATATATTCTCTGTTTCATCAGTGATAGAGGGGATTGTATATTATACTGGTACCCAAAGTTTTAAAATCGCGTTATCTCATTATATAATCTTGATTAGTCCACCATTAATTTAATTTTAATCTGCAGAAGGTATAGTTTTCTTCATCATTATTGGGGATGTACATTCATCTTTATTGTTTTATCCATATTGATCCCTGCTTTTTAATTTTTATTTTATAGCAAAGATATTTCATATTGTTGATGACACTGAATTTATACCTGTCAAAATGTTTGTGATCTGTTATTGATACAGCATAAAACTTCATTAAAATAACATTCATCTTAACATGTTATAGTTTTCTAATATAAGTAATTCTTAATGTTGAATATCATATCGAACTAAGTACCATCCAACTTAGCACATAACAACTTCAAATATATGTTTGCAATTACTACTTTGAGTAAACATAAAATTGAATCCTTTTCCTAAATAGTATCATCCCTATGGGTCACTTTTCATCTTTACTTAACCCAACTTATCCTGAAAAAAATCATCAAAAAAAATGTAGTCTAGATGCAACACGAGTGAAACCATTTCAATTATTTAGCCAGTAAAAAGAACTTTGAAAACAAAATGTATTTTTTCCCAATTAAAAGCTACAATTTTTTGAACCTCTTAATTATCATTGAAAATATTAGTTTTAAAGACATGCTTTTTTAAAATTCAATAGCTAAAAAGTCTTTGTTATCCTGGGAATCATTTATTTTCAACAATATTCTTATTTTTAATTTTTGTGACAACCCTAGTTAATAATATCGAAGCATATAGAGTAAAGTTTAGTTGATTATTGGCTACTACCAGCGGGGGACATACGCATCCATCAAATAGTCTGTCAAATATTACACCCACACACCAGGGGTATAGGGAATAGTAGTAATATCAAATATTACACCCACACACCAGGGGTAAAGGGAATAGTAGAAATATCAAATATTACACCCACACACCAGGAGTATAGGGAATAGTAGTAATATCAAATATTACACCCACACACCAGGAGTATAGGGAATAGTAGTAATATCAAATAATACACTCACACACCAGGGGTATAGGGAATAGTAGTAATATCAAATATTACACCCACACACCAGGGGTATAGGGAATAGTAGTAATATCAAATATTACACCCACACACCAGGGGTATAGGGAATAGTAGTAATATCAAATATTACACCCACACACCAGGAGTATAGGGAATAATAGTAATATCAAATATTACACCCACACACCAGGAGTATAGGGAATAGTAGTAATATCAAATATTACACCCACACACCAGGAGTATAGGGAATAGTAGCAATATCAAATAATACACTCACACACCAGTGGTATAGGGAATAGTAGTAATATCAAATATTACACCCACACACCAGGGGTATAGGGAATAGTAGTAATATCAAATATTACACCCACACACCAGGAGTATAGGGAATAGTAGTAATATCAAATATTACACCCACACACCAGGAGTATAGGGAATAGTAGTAATATCAAATATTACACCCACACCTCAGGGGTATAGGGAATAGTAGTAATATCAAATATTACACCCACACACCAGGAGTATAGGGAATAGTAGTAATATCAAATATTACACCCACACACCAGGAGTATAGGGAATAGTAGTAATATCAAATATTACACCCACACACCAGGGGTATAGGGAATAGTAGTAATATCAAATATTACACCCACACACCAGGAGTATAGGGAATAGTAGTAATATCAAATATTACACACACACACCAGGGGTATAGGGAATAGTAGTAATATCAAATATTACACCCACACACCAGGGGTATAGGGAATAGTAGTAATATCAAATATTACACCCACACACCAGGGGTATGGGGAATAGTAGTAATATCAAATATTACACCCACACACCAGGAGTATAGGGAATAGTAGTAATATCAAATATTACACCCACACACCAGGAGTATAGGGAATAGTAGTAATATCAAATATTACACCCACACACCAGGAGTATAGGGAATAGTAGTAATATCAAATATTACACTCACACACCAGGAGTATAGGGAATAGTAGTAATATCAAATATTACACCCACACACCAGGGCCCCAGGGGTATAGGGAATAGTAGTAATATCAAATATTACACCCACACACCAGGAGTATAGGGAATAGTAGTAATATCAAATATTACACCCACACACCAGGGGTATAGGGAATAGTAGTAATATCAAATATTACACCCACACACCAGGAGTATAGGGAATAGTAGTAATATCAAATATTACACCCACACACCAGGAGTATAGGGAATAGTAGTAATATCAAATATTACACTCACACACCAGGAGTATAGGGAATAGTAGTAATATCAAATATTACACCCACACACCAGGGGTATAGGGAATAGTAGTAATATCAAATATTACACCCACACACCAGGAGTATAGGGAATAGTAGTAATATCAAATATTACACACACACACCAGGGGTATAGGGAATAGTAGTAATATCAAATATTACACCCACACACCAGGGGTATAGGGAATAGTAGTAATATCAAATATTACACCCACACACCAGGGGTATGGGGAATAGTAGTAATATCAAATATTACACCCACACACCAGGAGTATAGGGAATAGTAGTAATATCAAATATTACACCCACACACCAGGAGTATAGGGAATAGTAGTAATATCAAATATTACACCCACACACCAGGAGTATAGGGAATAGTAGTAATATCAAATATTACACCCACACACCAGGGGTATAGGGAATAGTAGTAATATCAAATATTACACCCACACACCAGGAGTATAGGGAATAGTAGTAATATCAAATATTACACCCACACACCAGGGGTATAGGGAATAGTAGTAATATCAAATATTACACCCACACACCAGGAGTATAGGGAATAGTAGTAATATCAAATATTACACCCACACACCAGGGCCCCAGGGGTATAGGGAATAGTAGTAATATCAAATATTACACCCACACACCAGGGGTATAGGGAATAGTAGTAATATCAAATAATACACTCACACACCAGGAGTATAGGGAATAGTAGTAATATCAAATATTACACCCACACACCAGGGCCCCAGGGGTATAGGGAATAGTAGTAATATCAAATATTACACCCACACACCAGGAGTATAGGGAATAGTAGTAATATCAAATATTACACCCACACACCAGGGGTATAGGGAATAGTAGTAATATCAAATATTACACCCACACACCAGGAGTATAGGGAATAGTAGTAATATCAAATATTACACCCACACACCAGGAGTATAGGGAATAGTAGTAATATCAAATATTACACTCACACACCAGGAGTATAGGGAATAGTAGTAATATCAAATATTACACCCACACACCAGGGCCCCAGGGGTATAGGGAATAGTAGTAATATCAAATATTACACCCACACACCAGGGGTATAGGGAATAGTAGTAATATCAAATATTTATTATCTATAAATGTATCTACCTTTTTGTCACACTTTCTATCTGTCTAAAGAAACGACGATTTAGTTTTTTTATATCTTTATTTATTTAATTTTTTTCTGAATATTGAAATCTACTTTTTTGTGTATCCCCAAATCCATGTATGATTTAACGTACACATGATGGTTTATGAGAAAAATATAGATCGTTTTTAATGCTATTGTTTTACCATACATCCATCTACACACATATAGCCCCCCCCCCCCCCCCCTCCAAACACACACAACAAACACAATCACCCATTTCACGTGACTACACAGATTTTCCCACCTATCCAAAGTTACATGGTTTATGGGTCCATTGAAGAGCAGTGTTGGGGTGACAGGTTTGATTTCTAGCCTCTGAAAATATTGATTTTGTGTCAATTAATGCTTATCAAACATGACATGGCTACTCATTTTGAAATGTCATAAATTAGAAAGAAGGTACAAAGGAACATATACTTCAAGTAAACATTTTTAAGATGGCAGTTAGCATTCAAAAATGAACTGTATTTTCGCATTGTATTACAGAAAGTTTTCCGTGGATGTTAAAATAAAAAAAAATATAAGATCAAGACTATTTTGTCATACCGAGGGGTCGAAGCCCCTGATTAACAAAACTGGTTTTAATTTTGTGATTTTTATTTTAATCTTCCTGGTAAATTGTCTGCAATGGATGGCTAAGCGCCGGTTCTAATCCACCAGATATTAATCGGTTTCGAAGTCTGTATATGGTGCATTAGCTGCAAGTAACCAAATAAACTACGAATGTGTAAGAACTAAAAAGAGGTTTTGCTGATTCAAAATTTGTTTTCTTATTCAATAAATCTAAACAGTTAGGTTTTTAATTTTAAAAATTCATTAAATAGGTTACTGTTTTAGTATGTTTTTAGAAGGTCAATCTCCTTAAAAATCAAACACTTCGTTTTATCATAAAATTCCTAGACATCAGAAATAAAATAAGAAATATTACATCAAGTTTAGATTTAAATGGCCATAAGTTTATAATAAAGGGAACTATTTTATACATTACAGATAAAAAATTGGCCTTGATAAGTTTAAAGAGAAACTCTTTGACTTTGTCTGCATGCATGATCAATATTTTTTTAACAAATTCCAATGACCAATTTTTAACCCCTCAGGATAGCGGTTCAGCCTAACCCGTGCCATTCTAAAGACTTTAAAATACCTGTCTCAGAAAACGCCTGCTACATGGTCAATTATGTTTATTATAAACTTAAAAACAAAAGTTGTGCAATCCAAGGCTTGGTTATCTAATGTTTTCTTTTACGAGTTGCGGAAGAAACTGAGATACTATCATATATGGTAACGAGCACACATTCAGTCGCGGAGGTGTCAGATTCGAATCTTGGCACCCACCGCATCATATGTTTAGAGCTGTTCTTTTTAGTACCAGTTCAAGTTTGTAATGTAAATAGTAAGATTAGAGGGAATGCCTTATCCCCAAAAAAGGCGCAGCTCATTACGAAGTTAGTGCAATTAAATGGTTTAATATATAAACCATCCCTGAAAATAAGTACCCATTCGGACTGGCTATTTCCGAGATCTTTAGCTATAGAAAAGAAAACTCAAACTACCTTATATGACATCAATGACGTCCAAGATTTTTTGTTAAAGGGGGGGGGGAGTAATCACCTTTTTAGCCCTCCCCCCCCCCCTTAGACGTCCCTGTATGACATAATAGTAAATAAACAACCTAAGAGTGTCCTTTGCTGCGTTACAAATGCTTCGACTATTGTCGACTATTTGACCAAATCTGTGAAATCTCTTGATCTAAATGGGAGTGTAAGTGTTGGTATAACTGTCCCATTAGTTAAACTACCAGTGAGGGTATCTACCATTAATTAGACTGCCAGTAAGGGTATCTTTCTTTTGTTAGACTACCATTGAAGGTATCTACTATTAGTTAGACTACCATCGAGGATATCTATTATTATTTAGACTTCTAGTGGGGTATCTATTATTAGCTAGACTACCAGTGAGGGTATCTACCATTAGTTAGATTACCAGTGAGGGTATCTACCGTTGGTTAGACTTCCAGTGATGTTATATATACCATTCAGAAGACTACCAGTGAGGGTATCTACCATTAGTTAGGTTATCAGTTCGGGTATCTGCCATTAGCTACATTACCACTGTAGGTATCTACCATCATTAAGACTACAAGTGATGGTAACTATCATTCATTAGACTACCAGTGAGGGTATCTACCAGTAGTGAAATTACCAGTTGAGGTATCTACCATCATCCAGACTAAAAGTGATGGTATCTACTATCTACCATATGTTAGACTACCAGTGAGTGTATCTACAATAAGTTAGACTACAAGACCACAAATTAGATCATCCCATTTTAGTTTTTGATGCATATAATTATATACCATTACAAACTCAATGTCCCCCATAGAGGTATAGAATAAATGTCATTTATAAGGAATCTTCTTTTCAATGTGCAAAAAAAAACATATTTTACCTGAAATCATTCAGACTTATGTATGTACAGGCTGATTGACTTACATTTGGAATTATAGAACCGCTTCACTACCTAAAGGGGGTGAAATGTTCTGGTCTAGATTTTAGTAGATTGCTGTTAATCAGAGTGTCGGAAAATGTCACATTACCCAGTGGGTGGGGATCTGGTCCTTTTGGGGTACTACCCAGGACCATTTTCTGATGGCTAATTCAGGCACAGTGAACAAATGCTAGAGTTTTTGATAGGTTTGGGGACTGCAATTCTTTTAGGGTCCATTTTTTAATTGGTAATTGAGGCACAGTGAAATTTGGCGAAAGTTTTAAAAGTGACTGAAGGCTTAATTTCCTTTTGGGGTACTAGTTTCTGGTGGCTAATTCAGGCACAGTGAAATTTAGCGGTAGTTTTAAATGTGATTGGAGACTGTAGTTCCTTTTGGACCCCTACATGGGGAATTTAGCGGTAGTTTTAAATGTGATTGGAGACTGTAGTTCCTTTTGGACTCCTACATGGGGAATTTAGCGGTAGTTTTAAAAGTGATTGAAAACTGTAGTTCCTTTTGGACTCCTCTTCTGATAGATAGTTGAGACACTGTGTAATATGGAGCTAAAGATTAGCTCTTTACGTGCAATACCAGAATCCCTGGAAAAAATGGCAAAATATGACTTAAGTCAATTTTTAAATTTCCTTTAATTTTCCAATGTGAAGGGTGTTGGGTAATCAGCTGCGGTTAAGATCTTTGCTATATTAGATATACATATAGATTGGTATTTATAACAGCGACGACGTAATTCTATAAATATTTTTTATGATAAGGTAAATCATAAAAAAGCATATTAACATAAATAAAACAAAAAATGAATTACAGAAAAAAAAAAACAATTTTAGTAGGTTGAACAATTTTTAACCTTTGGCCAACCCATTACAATCAAATAGCATAAAACCTGCCCAAACCAGCCTAATCTTCATATAAACCTTTTTTTAATACTATAATATTTGTTACATGAGATCAAATTGACAATATTTTTGGAATAAAAGGTCCAGCAATTTATGAGATCTTACAACATAAAAATATATTCAACTTATCAGGTAAAAGTTTGGGATTTTCCTTCTCCAAATATATTTTTTAACAATATGCATAGAGCAAAAGTCTAGTTCTAACAAGTACATCAATATATTTAACCAACAACTTTTTAGCCTAACTTGCCGCTAAAGAGCAAATATAATTTTGCAAAGGGGTTTAATGGTTATTTTATTTTTGCGCTGCTAATTATACTGCGCTGTGAAAAGCCAATAATATTTTTAGGGTGTGAGCTTTATGTGTTTCTTTTTAGCGCAAATAACAACCATTAAAAAAACTATTTTGACTCTTGACTTTCTATCAGTTTAAGTTCATTTTAGATCTAGTATGATTTTTTTGCCAAAATATAATTTAATATATTGAGAAAAAAATATCATGTGTCGCAATAATCATCAACCTACTTGCAATTTTTTTTATTTCATTTTAAACTTTGTTTAAGTAATGCACAACAGACAAGTTTGATATGTTAGATATGGTTTGATGAAAGACAAATATTTACTATGACCACTGTCGCTTCGGGTTCTAGACCTCTATCTATCTACCACATACCTAACCCTGTAGCTAAGCAGAAAAAAAACTTGGAAGGGATGAGAAATTGGGCTGTTTATTACAATTGTACCCAAAGTTTTAAATAACGTTTTCATATCTGTTAGCTTAGTAACTTTGGGAACTTTTATTGAATTTTGATTGAATTGTTCATTAAGATGAGTGTTAAACGTTTTACCCCTATTTGTAATCTACAGAAGGAGTAATTTTGAGTATCATCTTTGGGGATGTACATTGTATTATCCCTTTAAATCCTCGGATATAACCTCATCGCCCTAATATAATTTCCAAATCACTTACACATAAATAATTGATTAGCCCGCCCCAAAATTTCCCAACTTTATCAGCTGAAATCAAAATTCCATAATTGAGTGATGAAACGTACTTAGGATGTAAATATAAAGATTTGATGGGCCCTATCTATCATTTGTAATCAAGAAATTGTTACATACTCTTCCGCGGAAAGGTATAAAGCTTTCAAATATAAAATGAAAAAGATAAAAATACATAATTCTGATATAAAAGTAACAGGATGTTTTTCTATCTCTGTGTACCTTAGTGTACCTGTGTAGTGTAGATCTTAAGATCTTACTAAACACTGAACCGATATGGTTCACTTTTAAAGTAAAGCTTCTTACAGGTTCAAGAAAGGTTTATAATTATTTTGTGGGAAGGTACTTACAACACCCTCCGAAGAGAAATCGCCCATTAACACAAAAAAACACATTTTTTTACTTTTCTTTGAAAGCTAATAATAAAAGTGGCATGTAGGATCGACTTCCCTTTTCTCAAGTGCTTCAAGAGACCTCTATTTACATATCCACTAGTGTATTTAAATGTGGTAGTATGTTTGTATGTTACAATCTATCTAATCAATAGACCGATTGTTTTCTCCTAAATGATTGAAGCCAAGAAAATAACTTTAGCTGCTATTGAATTGATGTTCCTTGTTAAAATATTACTAGAATCAATCAATAAATATTTTTATGATTATTTTAAAGAATATTTATCCCAATTATTGTTCAATACTTGAGAATATAGTTATCATAGAAACTAATATTCGATACAGGTGCCTTAAAATTACAACAACAAAAACTAGTATTAAAATCGCAAATTAGAACTTTTGTTGGTTGTACATGGTTGTACATGGATAGGATAATGGTATAATACGTTTCCCTCCTTTTTCCCTAGGATGAAAATTTTGGCTTTTGGGGAGAGGGGTTGATGTTTGAAAGGGAGAGAACATTAGATAAAAAAAAATCATCTACTTATATATACAAGCTATCAAAGGCAATATAAAACACTAATTCTTTTCTAAATATATATGTATATGTTTGATTCAAGTTAGAAAAAAATGTACTTTATAATACAATATCAACAATTACTTGAATTTTGATATATTTTGTGATACCCCCCGTAAATTTGTTATCAATCAATTTGGTTTATCTAGTTATCAATGATCACCGTAGGAATTTACACATGTGTGGTGTGTGTTGGTGTGTGTGTGGTTTCAGAATATGCTGTGGTATATGGTTTACCGTGGTATATATGCAAATAGCATTTACAAAGCCGCATAAATTTGGTCTATTGGTTGTTTATGCAATGAAAAAAAAAAATTGGAACTGTTTGTCTGCAATCTCAAGGGATAAGACAATGGCAGATAATTGATATAAATTCACGATGATGATAAACAAAATTATCCCTTCTGTAGATTACAAGTGGTGGTTGAAACTTTTGGTCACTCAACTTTATGAACCAACCAATCAAATTCAATAAAATTCCCCAACGAATAAGAAAACTAATGGATCATCATAATTATAGAAAATAATTCCTTTTAACATAATAAACTTTTATAAAATCATATATGTCAGTGAAATAGGAACAAGAAATCATCTTTTAAAAATTATAATCAAGACACTAAAAAGAAGTAACCTTGCTTTATTTCTTAAATCATCTAATGGCATTTTTTATGATAATTGTGAATTATCATTATTTTTAAAATAATGTGTCATATAAACAACGAGAGATAAAGGAATATGACTTAATCTAAAAGGTTACCTTTATTAAAAATATATTTTTTAATTTATTTATATTTTTCCTAACCCCTGATGAGATAAGTAAATGGTGACTATGATAATTTTATATAGCGCGCAAATCTTTAAATAAATCCACCCTAAAAGAAATGGACTTTCAGACAGACCATTAACAAACTGAATTGCAAAATCCCATTATTTGATAGAGAACAATAACCCCCCTCCCTTATGTTCACATAAATTATTTTGATTTTTATTACGTAAATTTATCCACTGTTGTTACTTAAGCATTTACTTTGCAATATGCAGCTGTAGTTAATACTACAGAATGTTTAGAGTCGTATATTTATTTAGAAACAGCACAAAAAAGAGATATTTGACTAAGGTCACAAAATATAATGGTTATCCCGCATGGGTAAAGTGTATTACCTTATATATGCAGGTTGGGATGAGGGGTTTGTTGTACACACCCCCCAAATAGTTTTAAACCTTCCCAGGACCAATAAGAAGCTGCAATGTAAAGTAAAAGAATAAAGGTTCAGAGGTTAGCGAGATACATGAACATACACACACATCCTGTTACTTTTATTTAAGCATCACTAAAATATTAAAAATATTGTGGGGTGTGTAAAAGTATAGGTAAATTTACAGATATTAAACCTTCCTGGTTCCCCTTTCTGTTCAGGTGTAAGGGTATATAACTTGTTCAAAATTATTAAAAAGATCGTAATAGAATTCAATATTAAGTAAGATTTTTTTCCATTATGGCTTCGAAAAAGATTAATATCCGCTGGATTCGAACCGGTTCTCAGCCATACTTAAAAATCATATATAGCATCGTATTACCGACAATTTTCCACGAATATTCAAATAAAAATCATAACAAGGGCTAACAAAACTGGTTTATTTTTTTTAGTTTTCCATTTTAATCGATGACAAAAAATTGTGTTTCACATTACCTTTAAAGTATTGAAACAGATAATTGTATAAACTTTTGATTTTAAAAGAATACATTATCTTAAAGCAATACTACTAATGAATGCAATTTTTCTTGATTTTATCAAATGAATTATTAAATATTCTTATCCTTTATTCCTGGAATTTTCTCATTGTTCGGTTCATCTTTTCATATGCTAATCAATTTATTATATTCAAGGCTTAAGAAAATATCTTTTCTCTTACACACACACACACACACACACACTCACACTCCCATAATAGATATTTATCGCTTTTAGCAGCAATAGTTTACCATTTTCTATCTATCCATCTAATCCATCTATCCTTCTATCTTAGTGGGTATTTTTATTGCATACCTTTATTCATCCAATTACAAAACCCCCTTAACAGATATATTTGCTTTTAGGAGAAAAAAGCTTCCTACCTACTAGTCGAAGCGCCCCAAGAGAGGGAAGTACCTTCCATCTTTTTTTATAAAAAACTTTTGGTGGGGGTTCTTCGAAGAATATAAATAGCATAAAACCTGGCTGGACAAATATAAAACTCACCTTTAAATTTAAGAAGATTTGGAACTCTTGTATCAAGATCTTAGTGGACATATAGAAAGACACTGTGAATAAAGTTTATATTCTGTTTGAGTATCATATTATATGGAAAAGGAAAAAAGTTTAAAATCTTGTAGTCCATTCAACAGAATAATACTATTTGTAGTGGGATACATAGGCGTCCAAGGGGGGGGGGGTAATGGGGCGATTACCCCCCCCCCCAAACGATTTTGGGGGTGCCGTAGACACCCCCAAAATTTTTTTCTTTTTACTCCCCCCATTTAAAATTTACCCCTACCCTGGGGGTGCCGTAGGCACCCCCAACCATTTAGGAGGGGGTATTTACCCCCCCCCCAAACAATTTTGGGGGGGTAAATACCCCCCCCCCCCAAAAAAAAAAAAATAAAAAGCTTGGACGCCCCTGGTGGGATAGCTAGCTGAAGTTAAATTTTTAAACTTTAAATAGGCGTTATCACGCAAAGTACTTTGTTGAACACAAATAGACCCCCCCCCCCCCATTTCTTCTTCAAATAAATTAAAAATAATGGTGTGGGGGGAGAGATTAGTTTAGGTCAGGTAAAGTTAGGTTATATAATGGGTTGCCCGGCATGGTTTGGGCACCGCAGGTATAGGACCAGAAGACAAACTGGTTAATGGTATTAACAATTTATGGGAAGAGAAATATAAGAAAACTTATGAAAATGCTACGCTACCTAAATTTATCAAAGATACACACGGATAAATATATATTTACCATTACCGACAGGAAAACAGGGAAAGGGCAATGCAGAATAAGTTAATTTAACCCCCATCACCAAAAATAGAATTATTAAAGACAGATTAGGTAATTTATTTCTTTTAAATCAATAATTAGATACTGTCATGTCATGTCTTGATAAAATGATGTTATAAGGCAACTGCAATAAGTATGAAGACAACGTATTTTCTTAAAATTTGAGTTTGGAAGATAGTTATTTATTCAAATTTCCTAACCCTCTGTCCCTGATTTCCTTCAAGATCTAACGACTCAAGCAAATTTACAATATTTTTAAAATCTTTAAAACTTCAAATATGGGATTATAGAATATTTAGAGTTCCAAGAATTATAGTGTAGTAGGAATAAATAGGTAGATAAATAGATAAATAGAGAATATGAAATAAAAAGGAATATTAATATAAATCGCGAATTATGTGTGTTAATGTTGATTAATAACTGTCTTTTTCATTTAGAAAAATAAAAAAAGGCATAACATAAAAGTTTTTTTTAGTATAATGTACCTTTTAGATGCTTTTTGATCAATACATTTTTATTATGAAAAAAATTAAATGCTTACATATAATCGCAAAACTAGCAAAACTGCATATATTTTTTGCAAAATCACGCAAATAATGTAAAATCATTTCCAAAAAACATAAGAGGGGCAATCACTTCCACTTATTTTCATATTCGAAAAGTTGGGTATAGTAACTTTCTTGACAACAAAAGTTTGTATATACTCGCAAATTAATTGTTTATTTAATTTTAAGAGTAAAGAAAAGGTAAGTGGATGAGCTGTATTGAGAATTTGCAATACTGATTATTTGGCGATACACTCAAAAAAATATATTGTCATGTAGAAAATTAATATTATATAATTTCTTATTTATTTTCAAGTATGGGTACCAAAGCGATTGATATCTGCTGGATTAGAACCGGTTCTCAATCATTACTAATAATCATGTATAGCATTGTATGACAGACAATTTCCCACGAATATTAAAATGAAATACATAAATTAAAACCAATTTTGTTAGCCAGGGCCTTCGACTGAAAAGAAATTTTTGTCTTTTAAATAGACGTGAACGATTCTTCTCTAGCTTTCACTATCGTTTTTTTACGTTTGCTTATGGATCTGCAAGTTAAAAGGTTGGTACGTCATCTGTAATTCTCACATAACGCTACTTTTTCGTGCCATACAACAAAAAGCAAGTACTCGTTCGAGGTAAGTCACAGGAAAATTAACGCTAAATATAATTACTAATAATCAACAAGGAGTACAACATTCATAAAAGCAAAGCGAAAGAAATCAGAAACATTTAGATCAAACATAAACAAATGTAGAATAACAGTCAGTCTGTCCTCTGTCTAACCGTCTGCCGATCCCTTGGAAAATCCATAATAATACAAATGTCTCATATACAAAAAATTGTACAAACAGTCAGTCCATTACTAAATGTGATTATCATCAATCAAAAATTCTTTGTAATATTTCATTTATTTTTGGACATGATCGTCCCTATTCTGTTGGTAATTTATTTAAAATTGAATGAAATTAAATTATCCTAAATAAATTAAGTCAGCATGTGCTGTCAATAACAATTTACAATTACAAATAGACATCCTTTACAAACTTTTTTAGCTTTTATACAATTCAAAATACCCGTCTGGCTGTCCTTCAATAAGAAACATATTGGGAGTAACGGGATTTTATCGGTTGGTATTTAAGATAGGTGGCTATTTTTTTGTGAATATTCCCCATACTAATCCGCACACAGTCTACAAACTTTTGATCCGTCGCGGCCTAAGTCTATGGGCTGAATTATTTAAAAAAATAGGTAATTGAAACTAATGGTACTGGGGGATAGAATTAGACAACTGAATTTTTGACAGAAATGATCATCTTCTCTAAAAAAAATGTTATTCTTCGTTACTTATTGATATATTATTGTCCTAATGTAAAAATTTAGTAACTATAATTAAGAACATTAAATTATTCTCTCAAGTGTATTTGTTTTAAATAAATAAAACCATAGAAAATTAAATTTGAATATCCGCAAAAGTCCAAAGTAAATATTGAAAATAAACGGTTGAAACAACCAGCCAACCATTTGGTTTACAAAGTTTTGCGAGATCAGCTAAAACCTACACCCAAGAAAAAAAAGGTGCTTGGGGGTGGGTAAAAAATTGGTCGGGGATGAAGGAAAATTATTTGGGGAAGGGGAGCCAGTAAAGCTGGCATTAATTGTGTTGCTAGTCACAGCGGGGGGGAGCACCACGGGGGGGATAAGATACCACCTCCCCCCCCCTCCACCACCATCACACCATAAATACCATCCCATTTCCACTTTTTATCTTCCCCCCTGGAAAATGTTTTGCTGGTATTTAAGCATATACAACCCCTCCCTCTTTCTCCCTAAGCACTATACCTCGTTTAAACCATCATTTAGATATTTGACCCCCCCTTCCCCTAAAAAAAGGTCTTTGCAAATGGTTCATACTCTAAGGCCCCTTAAAATTTACCATAAAAATTTTAACCTGAATTAAATTTTACTTAATTTTTATTATTATTTATGATAAGACAGAGCCATATGATTCTATCAATGAAATGATTAAATATTTAAAGCACTAGAAAGAGAAATTAAATGATTATTATTTTTCGGGCAGACGAGGACTTTTTAATTATTTCGTTAACGTCAAATTATTTTTTTGTGTGTTTAAAATATATGTCTTTATTGTAGAAAGATTATTTTTAAACTATTATGTTATTTTCTAATTAATAAAAAAAAGTCTGGCTGTCCATTTGACGTACATCCGTGACAGATAGCTATGATCATCAAGTTTTGTTAGAATTATTCTATTAATTTCAAGCTTGGCATAAACAATAGACATAATTTATAAAGTTAAGCAATTCTTTATTTGATACTAAAAAGTCCGAAAGTTCATTAAAACATAGTAAACCGATAATCTAAAACAAATATAGAAAGTGGAATATTTCTTTAGGTTTCACAATAAAAAAAAATTATTACCATTTTCAAAACATGTGTGTCAGTTAAGGCCCCCAACAATTCCGGTAGCAAACAAGGTTTTAACATAAATTAATGAAACAAACTCAACGCAACGAATGAAAGAAAACATTTTTAACAGTAAATGGCTCAATTGGCATTTTAAGTAAAATTTCAACTTAAAGAAAGATTCATTTCTTTTTCATTTACAAATTTGTTTAGGAGAAGTTTCCCAACAACTTAAATTTATCCTAAAAGAAAACCCACTTACAATTTCTTTTTTTTAAATTGACGTTTAAAATAATACTTCTGTTGCTGATTTAGGCACGTGACATTAATGGAAAAAGCTGTGGGAAATGCCATGGCGTATAAACAGATATAAGGCATAACATTAGGAACATTAAGACAAACATTGTGTACCTAAAGGTATTTTGTCATTTTGTCAAAAAAAACAAGCTTAATATCTAAGATTATATAATTGAAAGGGCGTTATTACGTATCATTTTGATGGAATAGGAAATTGTAAAAAAATAGTTATTTTCGTTAGAAATAAACACATTTAATGAATGAATACGTTTGCTTTTCAACCAAATTTAGCGTTAAGTTATCAGGAATATATTTGTTTATTTAGAAAGTACCTAATGTACGTCTCATTAATTGAAACAAAATTTGAAATAAAAAAAGAAGTAAAATGGGGGTCATAAAAAAAGAGAGAAAGAACACGGGACAAATAAGTAAATCACTAAACTTTACATAAAAATATGTTTCTTTTTCAACATTACCAACAACCAAACAGACCAAATAATTCATAAAATTGATACTTATTGGTAAGGAGAATCTTCTCAAAAAAATTTGCAAGTGTGTATCTTAAATAGCAGAAAAAAACCTCTAAAACAGTTGCAACATAGAGACGGACATTTCGATTTATAGATTAGTTTCGTCACTAAAAAGTAAGTGACTGGAGAGCGTTACAGACAAACAGACAGACAAGTGATACTAGTATACCTATAATAGATTCTCCACTTTTTAAAAATGTCACAAAATGCTCAAAAATATGAAATTTATATTGATTTAGACAGCTGCTTTTTTTGGCTGGAGGGAGGGGGGGGGGTGGTTTATACAGTACACGTCCAAATTATATTTCAGCGTAAACCTATATCTTTATAAAGAAATGTATACAAAACTCAGGCACCTGCACGCAATCAGCTCTTTAATTTGCAAACCCTTTGTCTGAATGTTAGTTTAAAGTTTCTCTTCACTTCACACACCTGACAAAGCAGAAAACTAATATTAATTCTTTAACAAAACAAGGACGATTACGAAGGATCTGAAAAGATTTGTAACTATTTTGGGGGAGGTACCACAACCCTCACAAAAAAATTTCGCCCCCCAGAAATAAAATAATAATAAAAGGGGGTCGAATCCAACCCCCCACCACTTCAAGTACCCCTAGAGGCCACTAGAGGCGAAGCTGCTAGTATGATAACATAGAGATCCTTTACAATTTAAATTTTTGAACGGCCTCGTTAAATTAAAAATCTGTATTTAACTACGAAACTTGAAAAATGGCATTAGATTTATTTTAGGTTTTCAAATTTTCAATTCTAGATATACATCACCTGAAAGCTTTCTTTGTCTCTAACAAGAAAAAATACTCGTCTAAATGCTTTCTTTAAGCAAGCATCTCAATTACAAACTTGTTGTTAGCATATGCTAATACGCGAATATTTCAAAGGATAAGTTAATGTTCAGCTATGTAAAGAAATTAGTTGTTTCTTGCTAGTTTTACTGATATGTACTTATAGGCTCTGCAGGTTTAAAAAACAGAATGATATCTAAGACTCAATATACCATAGTAACCCGTCCGTTTTGTTAAATGTTTAGACTTTAAACTGGCGGCTAATACTCGGCTTACCATAACTAAGCATACATCAAATAAAGCTTTAAGAACCTAGCCTTTTGAAACCTTATAATTGTTTGGTCCAAAAAATAATCAGTTAGACGTTCACTACGGCGTTGAAATTACATCCTTCAAAATATTTTATTATGGGATATTTGTAATAATGTTTTGCTATCATTGGACATAACAATCCCTGCTTAGGTCCAATAATCTGAGATTGTATATTCAAGGTGTGAACAGAGATTTGAGGTACAAATTTGTAGAGCTAATTTGAGTTTAACTTCTTAGGCATCTAAAGAAAAAAGGTTTATCCCTTCCGTTCTAGTAAACACACGATATGCAAAAAATCATCTTAGTAACATTCCTTATATTGAAATTGGGCTCCTACGCCCCCCCCCCCCCTCTTTACCTATACTGAATTATAAGAGCTTTAAATAAAAAAAATAAAAAAGAGTAAGGCATCATCATGTAAATTTATGGAAGAAAAATTGATAAAACAAATGGAAAAAGGTTTTCTTAGTGGTTTGTTGATCAATTTAAGTGAACCTAAAAATGATCTAAGCAGAATTTGCGTAAAAAGCAAAGGTGTTGGGATTAAAAACAAGAAAGATTATGTGCAATATCAAGTTTTTTTAAGTTTTCAAATGTTGAAAGCCTTTCTATTTGTTACTAAACAATTTTAGCTAAATTAAGTCTTTAAATAAACCACTCTTGTAATGAAATTTTATATTTTTTTTGTCACCTATAATCTATTTGTCATTCGTATATTAATTAAAAGGGTATGTAAAAAAAACTATTTCTTTAGCTACGCTGCAGAGAAATTAGCATGACATCACTCATACAAGAAGCAGCTTATAGTGCCTAAAGAAAAGAAAAAAAGACGTCATACCATCCAATGACCAATGATAGGCCAATTTAAATTTTACTACTGGTCAATTACAATGTATAACCTATCATTGGTCCTTTGTATTAAATGACGTCATTTTTTCATCGCTGTTTCTAATAAAGTCTTAATTTTCGGGAAGCTACATATAGGTGGTGGGGTGGTTGTAGGCTGTTTTATTTTTAATTGAAGTCTTTAATCGATGGTTTTATGCGATGTTCTGCTCCCTCTCGCCCTTCGAATATATATAGAGCCCCTGGAAGCTAATGGCGTGGCCGCTATAAATGTGAAGCAACAGACAATTATGTGTCCTATACAAAAAGGAATTATTTTAATCCTCATGTTGTATTAAATATAAAGTAAATATGTTAGTTAATTAAGTCTCTAAAAAATCAATAAGCCTTTCATCTGTATCAATAGATGAATCTTCATAATCAGAATTAACCCAAAAGTCGAAGCAAGCCCTACGCCAGAAATGGTATGAAGTGAAGTATATTAATGAATAATGTTTTAAGAATCTGCTAAATACGTCCTTAAGCTAAATAGACAAGATAAAAGGATAATAGCAATATTTATAATATATGAAAATAGACAAAGCAAATATCTAAAAGATGCATTACAGAAAGTATTTTTAAAGGAAGTAAAAATTTCCAAACAATATATAGTTGTTCGTCTGCTCATATGGTTTCTAGATAATATAAGACAATTAACAATAAATTTATGATAAACAATATTACACCTTCTACAGATCAAAATTATTAGAGACGTGTGTAATCTGCTAGTTGGTACCAAAATATCAAGAATTATCAAACGTCTCTGAGATAACGAGTTATAAACTGTAAGGAAATGAATTAAAACTAATTTACTAAGCAGAATTAAGATTCATTTTATTTCACTCTATTGGCTGAGATTCGAACCAATCAACTTACAATAAGTGAACGCATAAACATTTTACTTTTAGTAGTTTTAAAGGAACAGCATCAAAGGAGGCTTTGAGTAAAAAGGTGTGTGCATAAAAAGGCTGTTAAACATTTGTTTTCCTCATGTTCATTAGCATACCTAAGCTAAGATGATGCAGGAATGAAGGTATTGGTAAGTGGATTAATGTTCATTAGCATAACTAAGCTAAGATAATGCATAGATGTAGGTATTGGTAAGTGGATTAATGTTCATTAGCATACATAAGCTTAGATAATGCAGGGATGTAGGTATTTGTAAGTGGATTAATGTTCATCAGTATGCCTAAGCTAAGATAATGCAGGGATGAAGGTATTGGTAAGTAGATTAATGTTCATCAGCATGCCTAAGCTAAGATAATGCAGGGATGACGGTATTGGTAAGTGGAGTAATGTTCATTAGCATACCTAAGCTAAGATAATGCAGGGATGAAGTTATTGGTAAGTGGACCAATGTTCATTAGCATACCCAAGCTAAGATAATGCAGGGATGAAGGTATTGGTAAGTGGATTAATATTCATTGGAATACCTAAGCTAAGATGATGCAGGGATGAAGGTATTGGTAAGTGGACCAATATTCATCAGCCTAACTAAGCTAAAATATTGCAGGAATGAAGATATTGGTAAGTGGATTAATTTTCTTTAGCATGCAGGGATGAAGGGATAGGTGTTTGAATAGTTTTAATCAGGAATTAGAACCAGGTGGACAGAATTATATTCATTAACATGCCAAAGCTAAAATATTATAAGGTAAAGGGATAGGTAGACTTTATACTGGTATCTGTGTGTGTGTCATTCTGTCTGTCTATTAGTTTTTTTCTTTAAATTTCTTTAAACTTTTAGATCCCTTCATCCCATCCATATTTTGAATACTTTGGTTGAAACAAAGGGTAGGAATGTGTCGGACTTTGTTATCTAAATATCTGCGGTTTCAACCACGGAATGGTAAAAGTATTCTAGAGAATTAATATCTATAGCAGAATACCCAAAGATTTAAACTCAAAACTGTTGACTGTAGCTGTTTGTCGGCGGACGGCAATGATACATTCTTTCATTACTAGCGGCTACTCCCCTAGAGGCCTCTTGTTGCACTTTGACCAACCCTTTTATTTTAAAATTTAGTTTTAAATGTTTTGTTGGTGGAGAGTATTTTTTTTCTTGTCACACCCCCAAAATAGTTATAAACCTTCTTAGAACAAATGAGAAGCTACAATGTAAAGCAGATCCATATCGGTTCATTGGTTAGAGAAACCCTTCTGCACATACACACACAGATCCTGTTACTTTCGGCTGTAGCATATCAACAATCTACGGCAAGAAATGAGACTTATTGCTTTTTAAAATCTTGTGGACTTGTATTTATTATCCAGTTGTCACTGGTCGGCTGTTAGTCTTGCGAGGGAGGCTTACTTTTGACTCTGCAAAAGCTACGCTACTTTTAAACGCCACCGCCCATGTTCTTCTCTTAATTTTATTTTGAACATGCATATCCCTCTCTTTGCTTAACTCTGTCTGTCTCTCTATTGTTCTATAGTTGATTTTGGAAGGGTTTAAGACTCTGCATTAGCGTAACTCTCTCTCTTCTTATCAGTCTGTCTATCTATATTTTTATATCGTCTTTCTTTTCTTTTCTCTCTCTCTCTCTCTCTCTCTCTCTCTCTCTCTCTCTCTCTCTCTCTCTCTCTCTCTCTCTCTCTCTCTCTCTATCTATCTATCTATCTCTATCTCTATCTCTCATCAAATTAGGCAAATTATTTTAGAATTTTAAAATCTGTTAATATACAACAAAATATTAGTAACTACGCTGATGTAGTGACGTTCTAATAGACAGTAGAACATAAGGACATAACCCAAATATAAAGAAGATACGCTAAAACTTTACAAGTTAATATTCTTCTTTCCTAAAACAACATTTGGGTAAAGTCTCTTTCGTGGCAACGCCTCTTAAGGGGTGTTTCGTCGTATTTTCACAGCAGCTTTTAATAGGTTATTTTAGGTTAGGTTACCCCTACATTCTCATGAAAGTAAATATAGGTCAATGGAAAAAAGTTAAAAATACAAACGCATGTACATTTAATTATAGTTACATTGAATAATTAGCATACCTTTAACTCTTTGTTTCAAAGTTATTTCCGATACAAACAAGAATGAAAAGATTTATAAATAGCGAAACAAACTATAAAAAATAAAGAATAAATTTTAAAAGTACTAAAGAACACTTACAGATCAGCAAAAGTGAAATGTATTATAGCTGCGCAATACTTCAAAACGGTGTTTATTATTTATATACATCTATAGCTGGCTAATATAACGATACCCCCCTAGTATTGACTTTACCCCATCCCCTCCCCGTAAACGTGTTGACCAATATATAAGGACTATATTAGCAACCTTAATAGACGAAAAAAACATTCCCCTGTCACAATATCCACGTATTCTCTATCCATTCTTATTAACTTGTTCTGTAAATCGACGTCATTTGCAGACAGACAAACCAGAAAAAGACATTAATTGAGTAGCTGCGTTTTAATAATTATGTCAAAACGATGTCGGCTTCCTTTAACCTTATGCCAAAGTTGGTTTTACTTATTATGTAAATTACTCTTGGGACCAATTATACAAAATTCCAAGGAATGTAATTCTAATGGTGTCTATACTTTTCCGTTAATATATAGAATAGCAAAGTATTCTGGAATCAAAACTAAATTTTATATTCAATTATTTTCAAGGGTTAAATTCAATTAGAGGAAGAAAAAAGTATTATTTTTTACAACCATTAAAAAGAAAAAAATAACGTTGCTTTCTAAGATCCCATTCCCTATGTTTGTTAAGGTTAATTTTCACAAAACTTTTAAAACTTTTTATAATTATATAAAGTACTATCAGCTACGCCCCTAGAGGTAAGGTGGGGGGGGGGGGATGACACCACACCTCATTATCAATTCTAAGTAGGATATTTTAAACCTCTTCCCTGGACCTTTAAGTAGCTTCATGTAATGGTGACCCATATCTGTTGAGCGGTTAGTGAGATCCTAACTAACCAAGAAAGCTTACTACTTTATATAATACTAGCGGCTTCGCCTCTAGCCTCTAGAAGCTTTGCCCCAAGAGGTTTGATCAAACTAATTTTTCGTGTTTAGATTTTTAAAAAAATTTGAAAAAAATTTGGGGGGGATTTTTTTTTTTGGGGGGGGGGGTAGTCGACCCCACTTTTAATTTTGGTTTAAAATTAATTTTTTTTTGAGGGGGGAGTATTTTTCATTTTTTGGGGGGTTAGGGGTGTCCCACTCCCCAAGAAAATAGTTATAAACCTTCCCGGGACCTATGAGAACCTACCCTGTAAAGGAGAACCCGATCGGTTCAGTGGATAGCGAGATCCTTCGCTACAAACAAACACACAGACAGACATCATTCTACTTTGTATTATAGATGATGGTTGTATTGTATATGTTAAGATCCACAGAACATAAAGCACTGTTAATATTATGGATTGCTATTGTGATCAATTTATTTGTCAAAGTGTAGAACCTCTAATTCCAATATGGTTAGTCAGATAAGTCAAGGATTTACTGTTAACAAGTTGAAATTTTTAAGATTTATTGTCATTGCCTGATAATGTAGTTTATTAGTGATTTATAAAACACGAACGAATAAATGCAAATAAGCTTTTAGGGCGAAAAACTAAATAGTTTACTGCCTTCAGGTTTCATAATTAGGTAAATATAAAAACAACATAATAATCTCACATGTACCCTCTTTTTTTTTTTTTGCATATTTTAGTATGTTATCCTTGGTATAATTATCTTCACCAGAAATATTTCATTTAACAATAAAATTTCAAAAATAATAATTAAAAGTAAAGTACCGCTTAAAATCAATTAAATTCTTTTAATCAAAATATTTTATGGCAAATAGTGTTTTTAATCGTTTTTAGGAAATAAAGTTATAAACACTTAATTTTTTTATCAAAAATATAAGAAGCGAAGCTACTCTTTAATTTCAAAAGTCCATTATTCATATAATTCTAATTTCTCGACTGCTTATAATAGTATTTTGTGTGAAGATTCTGGAAGCAGCTTAGAGTGCTTATAAAAAAAAAGACGTTATCTATAATTCAAAGTAGTATGATTTCTGTCTGTCTGTCCGCCTGTCTGTCTGTCCGTCTGTCTGTCTGTCCGTCCGTCTGTCTGTCTGTCCGTCCGTCTCTTAAGATCTCTTTAACCACTGAACCGATCGGATTCTACTCTTCAGGGAATATACCTACTGGTCCTGTGGTGGTTTTAGGCTATTTTCTTGGGGGGGTGGGACACCCCCAACCCCCAAAAAACAAAAAATCCCCCCCTCTTTTTTTTTGTAGGGGATTTCCTTGGTCCTTTTTTTATCACCTCCTGGGGCAAAACCCCTAGAGGCTAGGGGCGATGCCGCTAGTACAATACAAATGACCAATGATAAGCCAGTTTACATTTTAATTGACCGATCATAACATGTATAATGGCCTATCATTGGTCATTTGTATTGTATGACGTCGTTTTTTATAAGCTGTAATTTTGTCATAGGATTCTATGAGCATCTACTCTACAACTCACTATGACCGTCTGTTTTTTTTCAGTCTGCTCAGCTGTAACTCTTACTTTAATAATAATGAGCTGCATTACTTTGATCTTGATTTTGTAATCCCTGACATTATAAAATATTTTAAAGCAAAGTTACTTGACTTGTATGATACTACCCTTAGCTACTAAGTGCTTTGCAACGGCAAGGGGTGTTGCAAAAAAAAGCCTTAAAAAAACCCCAAAGACTGAAATCTCAAAACATAAAAGTCTGTAACAATCCTAGAACCTATGTAAATGTTCTCTAACATTGGCACAGTGGTAAGTGAGATACTTACGGCACCATAAAAAAAAATTTTAATAAATTTATTTGATAAAAATAAATATTCATTTTTAAATGTAGACAGTTGTCCATCAATACGAAAATGTTTCTAAGTTTAATTGTGCTATGAATTGGACGTTTTTACTGCTTTAAACTATTTAATTTATCTTTTATTATTAATATTATTTTTTCCCTAAAACTTTTTTTTACGTAATCCTCCCAGTTTTAATATAATCTTTGATTAATCAAAATTGTCCTGTGGTGTTTTATTAATCTCTTAGGATTAATTCTAAATTAGATTGTTAATATTTTTTTCATTTTAAAATTCTTATTATTGTATTTTAATAATTCTTATCCTTTTTTAATTAGCACATATATTGATTTTAATAAGAAATATTTTTTTTTTATAGAAAACAAAAAACGTGTTCATAGTACATTAAATATGATAATTTCTTAAAACCAGAGATTAAGAATTATGTCAGAAATTAATTTTGGTGACAAAAAAATAGTGTGTTTTACGATTAATTTTTTGAAATATCAATTTATTAATAAATTAAAACATTATATTAATATAAAACCTATTAAATATTATGAAAATGATTAACTGAATTAATATTATTTTCTAATGATTTTTAACCATCATTTTACCTCCTTGGCTGTGCAAAGAACGAGGAGATTGCAATACAAAGTTGGAATTTTAATCAGTCAAGATGTTTGTATGTATGCAACAAAAAAATCTACAATTTTTGGCATTATTGTCTAGGTTATCCTTTCAAAGCCATTCCACTAGATTATTGGTGGTTTTAGGCTATATTTAGAGTAGTAAGGAGCCTACTAGCTTGGTATAAAGCCAGTCAATCATCAAATGAAGTTGTGTAATTTGTAAAAAGATCTTGAATATGCTGTTTTTTTAATTCCCTAACGGATAAGTAAAGTTTCTTTGAATTTTAGAATGACTGTTATAATATTAATATAGACAGTCATCTCTATAAAAAAAATTTGGTTACCCAACAGATATTTTACAGTTCTGATTTAATAAAACTTAATGCATATTACAATGTTTAGTTGATGTCTTATTTAAGTTAAAATTTTTGTATAGATCCATAATCCAAGTATTTCAATAAGAAACGAGCTTAAAAGCATCCTAACAATGGTTGTCACGCGCCAAATATAGCAGCAATAGGTGTGTTGTAGTGTGTTTCAGACTCAAATAACTACCCCAATAGTGTTTATTACACTAGTCCTCAACGTTTTATAATAACGCTTCTTATTTGTTGGCTTAACTTTGGGGACTTTTCATACGTTTCAACCACCACTTTTAATCTACAGAAGGGGTAATTTTGTGTATCGTAATTGGGGATGTACATCAATTTATCGGACATTGTCTTATCCCTTTAGATCCCTAAGTGGTATATTATTATTAATGCACAAAACAGTAAAGTGTGATACGGTGAACCTAAAGTTAATGATGGAACCTGGACGGTATATTTGCCTGGGGGCCACTACATCCAGCCAGGGACCTGGCAACAGTAATTAACATGTGTGACATACCAAAGATGTTAAAATTTGCTCTCTTTGATAAATTCAGATTTAAATAATCAGCGTCATGTGAATTGAAAAGAGATTGAGTATATAAACTTTATAAATATTTTAATTCAAAGCAGATTATATAAATAGAGTTTGAAGATAATTAGGTGTCACCTATCCCTTATTTCTGATCCCCGTCACTTTTGCACCAAAGGTGCTTTTTTCAGGGAAAAAGCATAAATCACTGTTTTAAAAAAAGAATATTTTCAAGGGTTAGTTTTGGTTTTGGTTTTTAAATCGAATTTAGTCCTTACTTAGTATAAGAATTAATCAATGTTTTTTTTTTCTTTCAAGTTATAAGTGAATTTCAAAACCTACTTTTCTTCAATTAATCTTAATCCTTTATCCTTGGCCTTTTAGCTGAAAACGTCATGCTCAATCCGACAATTAATTGTCTAGGGTTTTAATTAAAATAAAAATACATACATAATATATATATATAATATTTTGAGAGAAAGAAAAACTTGATGGGTGTATAATAATGTACACTTTTTTATCCATTTTCAAATATTCATAGAGGATATTGCAATGATAATTAAAACAATCACCATCATTTTTTTCTCTATAAGTAAAACACATGCAAAAGCACATTCAACTTCTTACCCATAGAATCAATATTAACTCCTTCATTTTGATTTAATTTACTACTTTCTCATTTTTGTGGATAAATACAGGGAAGGAAGGGAAAATACAATTCATATTAATTTACAACCCTTTATTTCTCCAAACATTTACATGATACCATAAGCAGAATTTTTACTTTAGGTTTTGGGAGATTTATTTGTTATCCTCCCTGATTTTGTGGATATTTGAGAGGAGAGAGGAACAGTATTCATATGCTAATATTCTTTATACAGTTTCTGTACATAAATTGGGACTAACCAAATAGCTAAATAACTTGGGAAAGTGCACAGGTTTTTCCAAAGAGGTAATAGAAAAGGGGAAGGCAGGCAGGGGTGTTTATACACAACTTCAACCTCCATCGCAAGCTAATGAAATAAAATTAATAAAATATGAAAAAACGAATAAATGTTCTTATTCAAAACTCACAACTTAACCGTATTAATAATTTACTGTAAGTTTTCAGTGATGTAGACTTTGATTATGTAAACGGAACCGTGGGGGGAGACAAGTGTAACAGGGTGGGTTAACCCCGAAAAAATAAAGGGATCATAAAGGGAACTTCCCATATTTTTCCCTCACAAAATCCCAGCCCCCCACCCCCTGAGGAAATTTCTATGCACACGCGTGTATTTTAATTTCGATACAATTACCTGAATATCTAATACCATTAGTGAACATTACCTATTATGGACAACGTTTTCTTTTAACTTTAAGTGATCGTCCAAGAACTTAGGCAAGCTTTTTATTTCAATGGATATAAAATATACGTGGATATTATGTCAGTGAAAAAATTGTCGTCAATTTGAGTTGCAAACATGATCACTTATTGGTCGGGTAGGAGGGAAGGGGATGATGTAAATTGGTCGGTTGGGGGAATCGTTATTTTAGCCAGCTACAAGTTTTACTTTACTAGAGTACATGATAATCTGGTGTAAGATCCAAGTAATAATGAATAAATTTTCATTTATGATAAACCTTGCTCTTTCACTCAATGGTATAATTGGGGTCATTGAAAAATTGATGAAAGATCGGCAGTGTACTTTAGATCCAATTTCATAAAATAGCACAAATTATGAAAAAAAATATAAAATGACAAAATTTAGTGCTTATATATTGTAGCAACTATTTTTTAGAAAATAATATCTTATCCACGAGAATTTCTAAGATAAGTATTACAAAGAGGTAAAGGGTTAGAAGTATTTATCAGGAAAAAAGGGAAGGTTATTTATTTTCCACGCCCCTGCAATATTTATAAAGTTATGGGGGACAATTTATACAGGATTAATATCGCTAGAAAGTACCAGACCGTTATATTAGGTCCCAAGGCACTAACATCTAAACAATTGCAACCAACCAACCCTTTGATTGCACGACCTTTGTATGAAGTCCAAACAGGTACAACTTTCAACGTCATTAGCTATGACGCGGTTTGGGCCGATAATCGGAAACTTTTATGATCGCTTCCTAAGGATTAAATAATGCTTTATTCTCCTATTCCCTGAAAAATTATGCATTAACCAATTTACATTAAGATTATTATCAATATTAAACAGTAGCTTTGCATAAGGTTATTTACCAGAGAGGGAGAGAAAAATTAATCCCAACTCCTATCTTCTAAAAAGACTAATTTACAAATAATAAAATGTGCAAAAAATGTTAATATAAAAAAATATAAAATTTTGTAAGATTTTCTTGATCCCCTTTTGGTGAGAAAAGAATGTATACTAAAATATCGGTCAATTGAATTTTAGTTGCCGATTGTGTACATAGTTTCCTCTTGCTATCTCAATATTTATTACTAGCTAAAAAAGCTTCAAACCTCAAAAAAAATCTAAAGAAGGTGTATCAACTTTTTCACTTTTTATTTAAGATAGCTAGCCGGCTCTTTTAGTAAGTAGTAGATGTAAAATTTTTCATAGAATTCAGATATGCAATCGTTTTTTTTGTAGACCTCTTATTTTTTAAGTAATTTAAGTTTTAAAAAAAAATAATTAAGTCTGTTTTAAGGTACTAAAACGCAACAAAATAAAAGAAGAAAATGGCCAGTATGAATAAAAATAGTAAGATCTTTAATTTGACACCTTACTTTTAAAATTCTGTTGAGTAATTATTGAAAAAATCAATTTTTTTAATCTCGGTTTAATAAAAACTTTAAACCTAAATATTTTATCAAACAGACATAAAAAATATGGGTTCATATATACCTTTAGAATCAGAAAAATATTACGAATCTATTCTAAGCGAAATTGAAAAAGTTTTAAAAAATTGTAATAAAAAATAAAAAAAATAAAAAGTTTATTTTAAGAATTGTAACTACTAAACTAGCCAATCACAAATCGCGAAAATTGACAAATCGCGAAGCTTAACCTATAAAGTTAACCAATAGAATTACCAAAAAAAAGGAGAACGTTCATACAATATATACAATAGATACTATAATAAATATAGTGATATTGCAGAACATGTAAAGAATGAAAAATTTTGAACAAATATGCATCAGTCTGTTTATAAACTTCAAAATAATACATTAATAATACATTACTTAAAAATACATTATTGTTTCTTGTGTTTAAAAAATATCTGCTACATTGCATTGTCTTTTGTTTAGGTTCTGTTCAGGTTTTATTCAAGCTAACCCTTTAAAGCCGAAAATTATGATTCTTAAAATAAAGTTATATTTTTTATTTTAGTTTTATAAAAGGTTTTCAATTTTGCTTAGACTGGATTCGTATTATTTTTCTCATTCTAAAAGTATATATGAACACATACTATTTATGCCTGTGAGAGGATATTTTTAATTTCAAAGTTTTGATTAATCCGAGGTTAACAAAATAGATTTTTTCAATAATTACTTAACAGAATTTTAAAAGTAAGGTGTCAAATTAAAGATCTTACTATTTTTGTTCATACTGGCCATTTTCTTCTTTTATTTTGTTGCGTTTTAGTACCTTAAAACCTACTTAATTATTTTTTTTAAAAACTTAAATTACTTAAAAAATAAGAGGTCTACAAAAAAACCGATTGCATATCTGAATTCTATGAAAAATTTTACATCTACTACTTACTAAAAGAGCCGGCTAGTTATCTTAAATAAAAAGTGAAAAAGTTGATACAACTTCTTTAAAATTTTAAGCTTTTTTAGCTAGTAGTAAATATTGAGATAGTATGAGGAAACTATGTACACAATCGGCAACTCAAATTTAGTTGACCAAAATATCTTTTATATTTTGTTTCATATTTGAAAGCAAGATATCTATTCCTCCCAACCTGTCCAGGAATAATATGAAGCTTGCCTAAAAGTCAGGCAACCATAAAAACAAAAAGACCCACGAACATCATCCTACTTTTTTACAAATAAGGCTACTTGTTCCATCTCATACTTTTGAAGTTTTAAAAAATGATGTTATATTAAGACTAACAATAAATAAATTTTAAAAAGCTAATATTGATTGGGATGTTAAATCTTCTTTCGTGATTTAAAAGAAATGGGAAAAAAAATTCTCCTTATAAGCTATTAAAACATTGAAAACATAAAGACGCACTCAAAACATTTCAGTTCGACATAATGAATTATAGCTTTGAAATTTAAAGTAGGCATGGAGATTAAAGTGAGATCTTGTTCAGTATCATTATAAATTGTGAGACTCTATTAGCTATGTTCAGTAAATATCAAATTCTATTTGCTCATAAAATATCTTTTAATATTTTCATATTTGCCTTAGGAATACCAGTCTGTACACACACACCAGGGAGGAAGGGGACATTGGGCTGTTTATTACACTAGTCCCCAAAGTTTTGTAATAACGTTTTCTTCTTCGTTGGCTTTTATTTAAGTTAGATTGGTTGGTCCATAAAGTTGAGTGTCCAAAAGTTAGAACCACTGTTTGTAATTTACAGAAATGGTAATGTTGTGTATTATCATTAGGGATGTATAATAACTTTTTCGGCCATTGTATAATCCTTTTCGATCCCTGCACGTACAAACACACACATAAATTACAGACTAATACACAAACACGCACACACTCACACGAACTACTTACTCTTGAAAATAAGTTATACTATGTTATTGTCTGTGTTAGTTTAAATCACTAAAAAGGCTTTACAGAGAAGTCTATTTTTTTTAAATTCTCTTTTTTTTTCATTACAATTGATTAAAACAATCCGGAGACTATAATTTATAAATTAATGACTAAACCCAGAACCTAAAATTTAGAACTCAATTGGTTCAGTAGTAAGCGATATCTTAACGCACAGACAAACAATATTATTTTTATATAATATTAAATGATGAAAAACAGAAATGAAATAATAAATAATCAAATAGTTATGTTGGTTATACTTAATTCCTGTTAAATAAAATACAACGAAATGTAGACATATTTGCTAACGTATTAAACTCAGCTTATTTTGATATTATAATCTTTAAAAGTATTTTAAGGCTAATTGTAAAAATATGCACACTTTAGCCAAATAATAGGGTAATCAGAAAATTTACAACAAGCAAACGTTTAACAGTTGCTTTTTTGTCGCTTTTCTAGCTTGCTATTAGTATACTCTGAATGGCTCAGCAGGGTGGAAGGGGCATTACACTAGTCCCAACAGTTTTACAGTAACATTTCCTTATTTGCTGGCTTAACAACTTTTGGGACTTTAAATAAACCACTAATTGTAAATTACAGATGAGGTAATTTCGTGTATCCTCATTGGTGATGTACAATATACATAAATTTTATCAGCCATTTCAATATAATTTGTAAAAAAAATGGCTTGACAAATCTTCAACGGTTAAATTTAGACGGTTGCAAGGATGTCCGAAATTTGAAAATAATACAACGGATTAATGTCACTTTATATAACCTGTATATATATATCATAATAATAAGTTCAAAATAGGCTTCGAGAATAAAATTTTGAATGTTATACATACATCCTTATAATAAAGTAACAGGATATGGGTTTGTTTGTCTGTTTGTTTGTACCGAAGGGTCTAGCTAACCGGTGAACCGATCGGGTTCTTCTTAACAGGGTAGCTTCTCATAGGTCCCGGGAAGGTTTATAACTATTTGGGGGGAGGGTACCGCCACCCTCCCAAGAGAAATCACAACAACAAAAATTTGTTTACGTAGAGACTTGAACGCAACATACATAGAAAGGAGAAATTCAAAAGTTTATATGATATTTCTAAGTTATTTATAACATTAATTAAGTCAATAACATTATCTTGCTTTTGTAGGATAGATTTATAATAATTATTGGGATGTAGTCAGTTGTGTGTATATGCGTTTGTGTGTATTCCCACTAAGATCTCATAAACGACTAGACCATTCGTTCCTGCCTTTTTAGGAAAGTTTACAATTGTTCCATCCAGACTCTAGGATATTTTTAGGGTGTGGGGTAAACCACCTGCTTTTGGAGAAGCTCCTAGAGGCTGGGGTTGATACTAGTTGTATCTTAGATAATAAACAGAAATTCATCAAATTCATCCAACATTTCAACAAATGGACTTGCAACACTGAAAAATACAAAAAAAAACAGAAACTGTAAAATTAAAATGTAGCTGCACCACTAAACAAAAGATGTTGCTTGTTGTCCAAATCTGTTTCAGCCACTCACTTTATACATGGTAGAATCCTTGAAGCAGAAATAATAAGTTTACTAATTAGGTTCATTTCAGGAAAAAATAGATAATAGAAAAGGCCAAAAAATAAGTTTAGTTTTAACAATTTTGAAGCATAATAAAACAAAAAGCACCAATTAAAAGGACATATTAGAAAATCTGTAAGTTGATGTAAACAAAGCTAATGTAACAAGGATGACAAAATCCATGAAAGCGAAGCATTGAAACGGTGGGACAAACAAGCATTAACACTTAAAGAGTGTCAGAACTTAATTAGTAGAACATAAATGTTTAAGTCTAAGCAAAATTGTAAAAGTAAATTTGGTGCATAGCTGCTTAAATACAGGGCTGCAACGCTTTCCAATCGTACCTTTCTATAACAGGAATCATCATGCCAAGTTTGCAATCGATAGGACATTTCTAACTTGCTGAAATAATTACAAAAAAACCTCATTTTAAAATGAATTTTTTGACTGTTATAAAGAAGTTTTTCCCAATGAAGCCGTCCATTTATTTTAAGATGGGTTAATATAAATAAGATAAGAACAGTAACAGCTTCCTTATGCCATTGTTCATACAATAAAACCAGACAGTATAATTTTTAAAAAAAATTATATAGGTTAGGATAGGTATGTTGCAGGGTTTGGCATCAGCTACAATCACTTAGCCACAACGGGAGAATTTAACCTTAGATAATTACAGACTGACTGACAGACTAAGGCAATATTAGATAAGGACAATTTTTATAACTTTATATTAACTAAAAATATTTTAGGGTGTACCAACAGTAACAACAGAGGGGGAAGGGTTAAAATAACTGTATGTCCCCACACCGTGAAACCTGTGCCGACTTTTAATTGGGTCTTTGAATTTCAGCCAATTGCGTCGCCAATATTAACACAACCATGTCGCTAAAAAAGAGTAAAAATTAATTTGCTAGCAGACGAAAAAGGTCCTCAAAACTGGATCCAGGTAGTTATCTGGATTATATATCAATTTCGCTAGCAAATTATTTTGCTGTATGGTACACCAACTTGCTTCCTTATGAACTAAGTTAGGAGCCACTAAAGCCACCTCCCTTCCTCTCATTATCCTGTATACGCCCCTATTTATCTGTTGGTTTCATTTCTCTTATTTTATATAAAAAGATTAAATATTTTAGACTTAGGTAGCATTTAACCCTAAGAACTCTATTATTAAAAATCTATAAGTTGCATGGTTATACAAAAAAACATAATTTTTTTTAAATATCTTTAAATTAGCTTTTTAAATGCTACATAAAATTTGAAATTTAAGAAAAAAAGAAATATAACTTAATATAAATGAATTAAATATTCAACCAATTTGATTATTACATAAACAAAAAGATATTTTAACAGTGAAAATTCATAAAATATACAAGAAAATATAAAAATGTTTTATGAATTATGAAACTCGGGATATAAAATGCAAGGGAATAGGAATATTTAATGAAATTGAAAAAAGGAAATTTTTTGTTTGTTTTTGAAGAAATTGAAATTAATAGATTATGTGGGGAAAACGAAGTAGCGGGTTTCATCTTATTTTCACAGTAGCTTTCTCTTATGTCTAGCCCCTACGGGGCCAATTTCCTAACACTGAGGGGCAATCAAAAACATTTACCTAACGTTTGATAACCTATCAAAAGCTACTGTGAAAATACGACGAAATCCGCTACTTCGTTTTCTTTTCATGGTCCAAATTAATTAATATTGGAAAGAAGACTGAAGTATATTTTTATCAAAGCAAGACTAAAATTTGTATATTTTTTATTTCAGGGAGAGAATAAAATTTATTTCTATTGTTCTATCCCTAAAATCCTGAAGAAATGTGACTCACTCCCAGACAGGAAGTAAGAAAACGCGATATGCTGCTATATCAATATGTTTCGCCAAAATTTCTTTGGATATAAATACAAGTTTTTTGAATTTATTACAAGTTTATGGCGACGACGTTTTTTTTTCAAAATTTCTTTGGAAAAAATCTGGAGTTACAGATTTTATATTTGTATATGTCGACACACGGCAAATATCCTGTTCTACATATTTTGTAAAATTTCTTTGGATATAAGCCTGAATTTTTAGAATTTTTGAAAACATATATGACGACCTCGTCTTTATATCTTAGAATAAAGCTGCAGTTTTGGGGATTTTTAATTTATAAATATCAAGATTTATCAATTGTCAGTAAGAAAGCCGAATTTGTTGAAATTGTTATATGTATATGGAGACGGTAAATATCAAGTCGTACCCTATCTTATATAGTAGTTAGGTTTTTTTTTGTCTGAAACTACTTAACAAATTGTTTTTGTTATTTCAAGTAAGCCTAACATTGGTCGACTGGTTTTCTGATCTAAGCTATTTCTTTAGCCTATCCCCTCCTTAAAAGAAGGAGCCCCTAGATGTTAGGGGCTTAGCCGCTAGTGCCAATATAATTTGTTATTTTTTTTTAAAAATCTTATCAGTATTTCAATCTCATTACTGTCTAAATTCAAATAATTGGTTTACTTAAATATTTCTCTTACAAACCATTGAGGACCAAATAACATGTTTCGTCGACCCAATTATTAATACTTTGTTTTGGGGAAAAAACGTACTGAACCATATATACATGGAATCATGTTTTCATATTCTTGCAATATTTACAATTTCGTGGCCGCACGTGCAATACATTTCTCAATCTTTTATACACAAGAAGGTCGGAACTAATCACACATAAGGACTAGGGGCTCTCTCCCTTTTTTGTTGTTGTGCAGCTGCTCTATAACTAGGGTAACATACGTACGTCACTATAAGAGCGTAATTCATTTTACACATTTGCAGAACACATGCACTTGTGTCCATGTATACAATGATACACTAAAAGGTAACTGTGCCATTTAGTTATTTAAATTTACATTCACTAAACATGATATATCTTATACTTATTACACATTACAATATTCCTTAGTTTAATTTGAAGAAAATAATATTATTAATAAAATTATCATTAAAAAAGTAATAAAGATCTTCAGCTCATTTGAAAACAAACTGAATATTGTAGATCTTTTTATTAATTATAAACAATTCTTTCTTAATTTGAAGTGCTACGCAATTGTTGATGTATCCATCCTTGTTTATTTCTCCGGCCTCATAAATATGTAGAGTGGAGTATATATCTCTCTACATAAACAAATAATTTAAGGAAATTATTATTATTTTTTTAGTGGGGAAAATCACTAATATGTCAGATTTATGTAAAAATTGCCATCAAAAAAGTTTTTTGGGGGTTAGCTAATGTTTTATCATATGAGGTAACTTTTGCTCAAAATCTTTAACTCTATGTTTGAATACTTTTGTATTCTGTGTAATAAAATATATAAGAGAGTAAGGAATTATACTTCTTTTGGTAATATATAAAACATTAAAATCTAAAAATAATAAATATTTTTTAGGGCCATCCTGTACAGTGTACATATCTGTTATGTTTATTATATTTTTATCATTATATCGATAATCTGGCAGATTAAAAAATGAAAAATGTATTCTGTTGGCAGTGCTTCTCCAAAAATAAAATCGTTGAAAATAGTTTTTTAAAAATCCCAAACATGTATAACTAGGAGAGGTGTGGATACAACACCTGCCCCCTCCTTGACAAGGATTTACATTCCCCCCCCCCCTTCCTGCTCCAACCCTGTGCACACCACTGATATTAAAGTAAATCTTATATACATATAATTTGAAGTAAAAACATTCACTGTCAAATATCTTTCTTAAGTCAAAAAGACGTATTTTTATATTATTCATATAAAATGACATTTTTATACATTTTATATAGTGATAAAATAGATATTTTTTCCCCAAAACATTAAAAACATATGATAGCCTTTTATAGCCCCTAGTCTACAGAGTGATTCAAAATAATTTAGAATTCCTAGTTGCGAAAAATTCCTAGTTCCTTTTTCATCTTAAATTCAGTGTTTTTTATTTTCTCCTAAAATACCCAAAAATTTTTAAGCTGATTATTTAAATATGCATAAATCATGTTCTTTAAAGCCATAAATACAATAAGTGCGTATATTTTGCTTAATTGCTGCTTATCCTTTCAAATAAATATCTGGTATATTTTTTTTATTTTTGATCACCACTAAAAATCAATATTCTTGTGATGATATCATCTATATTGGTATTTATATGAGCGATATATTTTTTATTAGAACATTTTTTGGTCAAATATTGATAGGGTGTTCGAAAAGGTAATTTCAATATTTTTTATATAAACTGAAATATACAATTGAATGCAATTTTAGGTAATTGGTATTTTTTAAAATTATACTTAAAACCAAGGGCGTCCAAGCTTTTTCATTTGGGGATAGTAAAAATTCAAAGTACTCCCCTTTACCCCCCCCCCCACCCCAAATTGGACGTCCTTGTTTATTTTATTTCTAAAAGGTATGGTAAATATTTGACCTTACTTTAAAAATATCATACTTTTGGTCGCGCCCCTAGCATGTTAGGACTCTTTTAATAAAGTGTGAGAAAACCAACATTAAGAATTAATGATATACCCTCTAATTGTAATATATAAGAACCATAATATGTTTATATTTGAAATTGACTTTGAAACAAACAAAAGAAACACTTTATTAGGTTTATTTAATTATCTCCAACCCCATTGGCTAAAAAATACACGGAATTGAGTTTCTCCAACTTTTTTTTGTACCTCTTTCTGTGGAAAATTAAGTCTCAGAAATATAAATATAACTTATTTTCATGAAAAACAACATTTAAAAGTTTTTTTTTTAGGTTTTTTTTAATATTTTCGTTACTTTAAGGATTAAAAATAGATTTCTGTTTAAAATTAATAAAAATATATTTATATGTTTCTTAAGTTTCAAGGATACTATACAAAACTTGAATGTCGGCCTGTTAGTCTCTTTTTTGATGTTCTTGTATATCGTATATATGTATTGTATGCCTCTATTTTTTCAAATTCCTGAAGACGTAGGCCTTCCTTTATTTTACAATATATTTTTTTTTTAGTGATAGCGTGCCTGCTTGCTATCTCGGAGGTGTAGGGTTTAAATGAAGACGTTGAAAATGGGACATACTGCTGTTTTTTCTAGCGCGTGACTCTTATAGTAAGAGAAGGTGAATACTAGTTCTATAAATAAGCACTACTCATTACCATGCATATCTAGGATATTAAGACAAAGTGTTGGTTGTCTGTTGGATGTTATTTAACCGCCTAACATCCCATAGTGGAAGTTGGAGTGTCGCATACTATTACAAGCGGATTATGCTCTTTGGTTTTTCCTGATGATGCCTTGCAATCGAAGGAAAACACCTGTCCCACAGGGTAATAGTAAATTCTTTACTGTGTCTTGTGATTAAATTTATTATACAAATTAGACCAAAGAAAGATTTTAGAAGGCTTGATTTTTAGTTTTGTTTTCATGTAATTTACACTTATCTAAGGCTAAACTATCTTTAATCTATTTGTTGGAATAAGCCATTATGGAAATAATCATCCTTACTATTAAAGTGCAAATGAAGTAAAGTAAACCTTTATTTTCTATTTACAATTCTGTAGTATTTTCTTTTCAATTTATACAGATTACCGATTAAGTAGAAAGAAGACATTGAATTTAGTTTAATGTAATTACTTTGGCCCTAATTCTATGTTTTACCGTGGAACTAAATTGTTTTTAACTTCATTACAACTTTTTAAAAGCGCAGCTACTGTATAGTTTGGGCTGTCATCTATTATACAAAGTAGCTTGATGTCTATCTGTCTGTCCGTCTTTTGTATCACTTTGAAAAGTGCGATTCCAGTTACGTCATATACGTTTCGGGAAAGAAAAAGGGAAGGGGGTAAGAAAATCTCTTCAAAAGAGATGGGGGGAAAAGGGAAGAGATTTTCTTACTCCCTTCCCTTTTTATATGACGTCACAGGAATCGCACTTTTCAAAAGTGATACAAAATCGGGACAGATTGGGTTGTGTCCGGTAACCACTGAACCAATCGGATTCTACTCTTCAGGAAATATACCTACTGGTCCTGTGGTGGTTTTAGGCTATTTTATTGGGGGGTGGGACACCCCCAACCCCACCAAAAACAAAAAATCCCCCACCATTTTTGATATTTTTAATTATTTAAAATAGTGGTGGAGTGGAGGCTTTTTTCAGCTGGGTAGGTAATAAAATATGTAATTATACCTCTTGGGGCAAAGCCCCAAGAGGCTAGGGGCGAAGCCGCTAGTACCATACAAAGTAGAACAATGTCTGTTTGTCTGTTTTGGTAACTTTTGTAGAGAGAGAATACCTATAGTAACTGGTCTTATAATGGTTGAGACACTCATAATCATAAATTGCTCGAACAAAAAGATTTACATATAACATCCGAACCTTCCCATCCCCCATATAATTTTACCTTTTTTATGTTAGGGGGAGGGGGGATTGTATATTAAAATGGCCACAGTTACCTTATCCCTCCCATTATAAAAAAATTGCGCTTCCTAGCTATGAACTTTCTTATCCTGTTTCTAAGTTAATCAACATGTTTTTTTCTTTTAAAATTAATTTTATGTGAAGTAATATTTACATAAAAGTTCAGAGTTTAGCTACTCCATGATTTCTATGTTGTAGTTTAAACTAAGGAGTAAATTAGATTTGAATGTTTAAAAATCCCAAAATAAATAAAAATCTTCCAACATCAAAATTTTATCCTAAGTAGCGCAGCTACTGTATAACTATCATATAACTAACCAACTGATGGAGAGAAAGATTTTGCAAATCATACTGTATACATTTTCTACATAAAAGACAAACGCATTTCAAACTATATCAAACCCCTCCCCGGACCCTAAAAATGTTTCTTGCTTCAATTCAAGCAAAGGTTTTAATTTCGACATTTCATACAATGTAAAAACTAAGTTTTCTCCCCCCCCCCCCAGTTTGTTTTTGTTCGCTATTTGTTGACATACATATTCTTGTTTAATTTGGTTTATTTTGCTACTAATTCTGTATATTTATTCTGAAGAAACAAATTTATAGAGAAATGAATGATTTCATTTCGCTTGAAATTTTTAATTTTCATTTACAATTCTCAATAATTGTTTTTTTAGGACGATTTGACCTCAATTTTTGAAGTTTATTTATTCATTAATTGACAAACTATAATAATTATATTAACTGCGTTTTAAACTCTGTTTGAAAAAGGTGAGGAAAATTCTTTTGATTATTATCCCAATATTAGGTTCTTAAATTCCATAAATAGGATTTTTCAGATTAAAATGCACCATCAACGAAAGATTTACTTGGTCTCTAGTTATTTAAGATTAGAAAAATATGTAAAAAGTAGTTTTAGTAGCTCAGCAAAATGATAATTAATAAGTTGTAAAGTAGACTTTAACAACATGAACTAAAATTAGAATACCTTTGTCATCTAATTTGTATCTTGAGCTAGAAGTAAACAGTAACTCATACGGGCGAGGATGCTGTTCATGACACTCTAGCCTTCAAACAACCCGTGATATCAAAAGGGAGCAAAATCTCTCCTTTTCCGTCCAAACACCCGAGGTATTAGGATATGTTACACCCATCAGACAACCAACTCTTTGATTGCACGACCTCTGTCTGAGAAGTCCAAACTGTGCGTGATAATGACATTCCCCCTACTCTATTAATGTCGCGAACCTAGCATAGCAGCGGTAGGAACCACTTTTAACGCCTTGAGTTATGGCGCGGTGTTAAGCTGTGTGTTCGAACCTATCACTAGCTCCCCGACGACGAGCGGATGAGCTAAGCGTTAAGCCACGGCCGCGGGTTATGAGTATACAGTAGCTAATTATTCTGCAAATAAAAAAAGGGTCTCAAACGCCCCCCAAGTGTAATGTTGTAAGTAAAAAGTGAAAAATGTATGTAAAAAGATTGATCCTAGTATATCTGAGCTGATAAGAAATCATCCAGTGTTCACAAGTTTCAACACATATTTTTTGGTCACAACTATCGGGACTCCTTCCACATGTGATTTTGTAGAATATGTTGATTATAGGGCATACCATTAAAGTGGTCATGAATGATGTAATAACCACCTAACATTATTTATATGTCGACTAATGGCAAACAAATTTAAAAATGAATGTCAGGGTCCACTAGGACCAAAACAATATTTCTATATAATTAACCGGTATCTTAGGTTAATAGGTAAAACATGAGACAATTATGAAGGTCTCTTACAATTAACTTTCAATTTAACAAATAAGATAAATAAAAAAAATTTCATCATTGGTTAGACACTGCTGAAACCATGGTGTATTCAAGGCGGTAGTAGTTCATACAAGGGGGATTTATATACAGTGTTTCCACAATATTACTAATGTATCTAGATGTATGGCTGGTTTATATACGTGTGTATAGTCAGATCTTGCTTATTATTTAGTTTTGGACAGGTTTCAGGCTTTCAGAAGTGGGGAGTAGATCAACCACGCACTAAATAGAGCCTTTCGAAAGAAATTACTCTTCCCCTCTAGACTTCATTTCAGTTTAACTGATTTCTTCTTTTATATATCCTGAATATTTTTAAAAAACTTTTAAGTAAGAGATAATCGTTTAAATCCTATAAAATTATTAGTTAAGGTTTCCTTAGCCTTACATGGAAAGAATAAATATGTACGACATACGAAACTTTGGAAGATGTTGGCCTTGTTGGCCCATTGTTAATTGTATCAACAAAAAAAGTATGAATTTAAAGGACTATATTGATTTCAATACAGCTGACTAAACTTTGTGCTGATTTTTGAGAACACTATGAAAAAAAGAGGAATAGACGCGATGACTTTGACGAATGATGGTAAAAACTGAACTCAACATTAGCAACTATACCTCTACTATGGTGGTAATATACAGGGTCATTTCATACGCTCAAAACCTTAATATAAATTGGGCTAAATATTTCCTATTCTAAATAGAAGCAGTTTCCCCATGAGCGAAGGGGAAAGTCGACCCTCGACTTTTAAATTTTAGTTTTTGTAAAAGGGTGAGAGAGGGCATTTTTATATGGATGATTTCTTTTTGGAGGGTAGGGGTACACTCCCAAGATAAATCATTTGTTGGCCTACAAGAAGCTTCGCTGTAAAGAAGAACACTAATGGATATAGATCCAGGTCCTTCGCTGCAGACAGACATCATGTAATTTTCATATAAAGATTACCTATACTATAAAATAATTGGTGCAATAATATATTATAAATAATTAAATATACTTAAATTTAGCTCTAAGCCAATACCATAAAGTTTTCTTAGTGATTTTTTATTTAGATTTATTGAAAAAAAAAATGACTAATGATAGGCAAGTATATATTTTACTTTTGGTCAATTACAATGTATACTGGCCTATTATTGGTCATCTGTATTGTATTACGTCATTTTTCATTAGGCAGTATAAGCTGCTTCAAATCTTACTTGACAGGACTAAAAAATAGCTATTAAGTTGCAATTAAAAGTAAAAAACATTTAAAGAAGAAAAAAGAAATAAAAATAGGTATTTTGAAAAATATAACGTAATGTATAGAATGTTATGGATGTTATTTTAAATTTTCCAAAGATGTATTTCAATAAAATATGTAGAAAATGTTCTCTAAAACCAGCCAAACTAGTCTTAGATCTGTTAAAGATTTTAACAGGCAAATATCTTAGTGTTAATACCCTAAAAAGCGACAAAGCTACTCGGCAAGTGTAATGATTTGCCTTTGTTTGTATGATGGTCTGTAACAATCTTAAATAAAAAAATCATAATTAATAACTTTGCCCTAGCCCCTAAATCATTTTCTTTAAGTCAAACTATCACACCTTTTTAGAATTAGCAATGCTATTATGCAACTAGGGAAGGTCCGAAAACGACCATGAAGATTTTGTATACCTCTCTTTGTTGTAATTCTAATACAAGTAAACTGGCTGAGTAGACCAACCAACAGACACTTTATAACCGAAACTAGTGGCGACGCCCTTAGTATCTAGAGGGTCTGTATTGAAAGAATGAAAAAATAGCTTAAACCAACTCCAATACATAAATCCAAAAAATAAGTACCTTAAAAGCATCCTGAGACCTAAGTAAAGCTTTCCTTAAATTGAAAACTCAATCAGTTTAATAGTTGTCGAAAGCTTAAGGTACAGACAATAAACCTTGATAACTAATAATTGGAAAATAATGTCCAAGCTAAAAAGGCACAAAAATATGCATGAATACAGACACACTTGTATGGCTCGGGGTTCATGTAAAGAGATTACTTCAAGAGTGAAATCTGCTATCACGTTTCCGCTAACTATACATATCTCAGAAATAAAGAGAAAAAAACACAAATATTTGAAGCCTGCTTGCAAAATTTGTTTAGCACACATATCTGTATTCTTTTTAGATAACTTATTTCGTGGTGAGCATGAAATAAACTTGGATTTTTATACATTTATGATACATATGTATTTAATAAGATAATATAAAATAATTATGCAAATTTGAAGCATAAATGATGTTTTTTTGTTTAAATAGAAACTCAAGAAAATGATTTATAAAATAAGGATTTAAATCCATATCATTTAGACTTGTTATGGCAGCACAATAAACATAAAACAAGAATAAACCAATTATCTTATTAAATTTTCCTTTAATTCCTGATAACATACTCTAGCTTATATTTATATTATAACCTGAAGAAATGTGTAGGTTTGTATGTGAGGTATTTCATTTTTTTTTAAATGTTTATAAAATTTATTTTACTTTCATGCTATACAAATAGCCAGTTTTACTTACGTTGATTATCTACATAGTTTTCTATTTTTAAAAACTTAAATTATTTTGATGATTTTACTTATTACTTAAATATATTATAAAGCCAGAATTTGACTCCAAAATGTGTGAAAATAAAAGTATTATTATTTCTAAAAGTCATTCCAAAATGTTTAATTTCAAAGTGATCTATGAAATTTTAAAACCCTTCTTATCAAAACAGATACATTTATAATTTTATTGATAAAGTTTTTTTTCGTATTTTCACTGTAGCTTTTCTCCTATTTCTAGCCCTTGATGGAGGGGGGGGGGAGGTTCTAACTCTGAGGGTCCAATTTTCTAATCCTGCGGGGCAATCATTAACATTTACCGAACCTTAAATAACCTATCAAAAGCTACCGTGGAAGTACGACAATACCCTCATCTTCGTTTTCTTTCACTCTGATATAATTTGATTTAAAGATCTACCTTGATGTTCACTACTCCCTGTAGCCATCCTATTGTTGGAATTTGCAATACCTTTTTGCACACACACCCTCCCTTGGAATTCGCAATGTTGAGTGTAAATTGTTTAGGTTCAGTCATCCATACGCAAAGATTCACTCACGCACACTTCATCACACCTAGTGCTGTCAAGGTTTCCAGGACAGGTGGATTTTCTGCAAGGCAGTTATAATAGTGGCCTTTTAATTGTCACACTAGAATTAATTTATGAATGATGATTTTTTATTTCTTTTTGATTTTTTTAACATAGTTTTAGTCAAAATTAGTTCTCACTCAAGTTACAATATTCCTACTTAGACCGAGTGGCTATACTCAAAAAAAGGCCTATCTCAAAAAAACACCTATCTTAGAATACGCCTATCTCAAAAGGCGTTTTTTGAGATGACCCGACCAAGTGACTTCTTTTTATTAAAACCTAGCTTTTCCTTTTTTTCAGGAATTAGACAAATTTTTAAAAATTTTAAATCATTTGAAATAGGTGGATTCCTACTGTAAGGTTTTTTGTCTGAAGCTTAAGATTTTTATAACTAATGAATTTATTGAGTTCCCCAATTTAGTAAAGCTTTACATAGATCCCGAGATGGTTTCAAGCTATTTTCCTGCTTTAAATGCTAGACGAATTAATGCTAGTATTGATATTTCAATGAACATCCTTTATTCCTGGAATTTCAAACTCTTCATCTTACCATTTTACTCCAGAGAAAAATGTTATGAAAGAAAGATTTTTTAATATGAAGACTTAGAGTGATGGAGCTCATCTAAAAGCAGGACAATGAAAAAATATAAATTATGAGCAAAGCCACTCTACAAAATGTTACGAAACAGATCTGAGATCTATTAGTCTGTGTACAATTCCGTCAAAAGTATATTTGCTTGTTATCTCTTTACTTGTTAATTCATTAAGAATTCATTTTAATTTTGGTGTTTTTAAAAACAATAGCTTCTTATAGTTCCCTTAAAAAAGTGGATACTTAGGCTAAAAGTTTTTAATTTATCTCTTTTTTTTTCATAGACACTATAAAGTTTAAAAACGGGCTTATATTTTAATACTAGAAATTCTTGATGTTATTACTCTAAAATGTAACCAATATTTGACTTTCATAATCTAAAATAACCCTTATATACAATTAAGTTTTCTTGCAAAAACACTCTAAAAATGTTTTGGTAGATTTTAAAGATTGACAATTAACAATGAGTAATATATTTTTTGTTAAAATATATCAAACTAAAGGACTGGATAACGTTGATAAATAGCTGTGCTAGTAACAATTATTTATATTTTTGTTGTCACACTTTAAAGTATGTGTTTGTGATTAACTTCACTAAGGCAAAAATAAGGGCAAGGTTTCTTTTTTAAAAACCTAGAAGCAAAACAATGATTAGAGTCTGCTTTTCAGATTTATAATTTCTCATCTGCATAACAGTATACTGTTAGAACAAGACATTTCAGCTATATGTCATTCTTATAAAACTCATATAGTCGACATAAATTTGATGTATTTTATGTTTAGAATATTTATCCCCAAAAAAATAGGATGCTATACCTCCTCTTGTTTTGTTAATGATTGCCACCTGGGATTCAAACCATTAACACCATGGTTCATATTACTTTTTTGAAATTTACCCCATGTACAAGGCCCGGTCTAACAAAACTATATTGATTTATGATTTGTATTTTAATATTCGTATGAAATTGGCTGTAGTGCGATGCAGTAATATGATTTTTAAGTATGGCTGAAAACCGGTTCTAATACAGCGGTTCGAAGCCATACTGGAAAATCAATTTAAAGAATTAATGAAATAAAACATGCAATCACAAATAGGGAGGGAGAACGCAATAAAAGATAATAATAGCCATATCAACAATCGTACAGAAATAAAAATTGCATCTTTATCCACGAAAATAAAAGACATACTTATTTTTTAGAAAAACTTTGCTATGCAAAGGAATTTGCATGAATGGTAATAATTAAAATATCTAAGATGACTCCTTACAAACATAAAAATTAGTTTGAAGCTTGTATGTATGCTTCTTTTCATTATTAGGCCCGATACTTTACAATGTTTTTGCAATCTAGCTAAATTTAACTTTGTGAGACAGCTGCCTTATTTTTAGGATGTTTTTTTTTTCTGTCCACTGTTTTTGTACAATTTTTAGCTAATGCCACTAAAATTACTTTAGCGCTTAGTTTGGTTTCATTTTTTTATTTATTCGCAGACGTTATAGCAATAGGAAACAGCTCGAGTGGCAAACGGCCGCTCATTTAACGCTTGACAGTCGCAACCGAATAAAATTGACGGCTGGCTTTAGAAAATTCAGTTAGCAGTATGAAAGAAACATTACTTTAGTTAAGGGGAGATGGTAGTAATTCTAAGTAACTTTTTCAATTCTTTTCATAATAGAACATCATTTAACAAATATTTTAATGATTTCTAGAGCGCTATACTAGTTGTATGTTGTTTGCTGCATGGCTTCTCTATGATAGACTATGTCTGTCTGCAACACAAAATCCTATTTCTTTCATGATAGTCCCCAAAGTGTTATGAGCACGCTCTTTCAACTTGAAAAGTTTGGGTACTTTTATTAAATCCAAATTGGGCAGTATAAACCTGCAGTGTCACACTTTTAAAAACAATAATCTTCAACAACAGAGGGGGGTAATTTTGCAAGTTATGCTAAAGGGGTTACACAGATTTATCGTTCATTGTCCTATCCCTTAAAATCTCTGACATACAAAAATATTACGAGCATTATTCTTGGCTGTCAATGTATTGTATATTGTCATTCTTGTTCAATATAGAACATAATACAGTTTCTGCAAGCTAAGAAGAAACATTTAGAAATGTTTTAAGCCCAGGGAGAAGGAAAAAGTAAAGTTGAATAATAATGAATAAGGAATGATGCTCTTACTCAAATATAAAAATCAACTTAGCAAGTGTAGCTAAGCAAAAGGACGGGCAAAACCAAGAAACACAGTAAATCATTGGAAGATATGTCAAATATCTATTTTTAATAGCAGCTTATAAAATCAATGTTCTTTCATACAAATCTTCACTGGAAATGCCAAAGTTACATTTCTCAATTCCTAATTTGAATCAAATCTTACATAATCTTTTAAGTGTTTTATAGAGATAAAGAAAATAACTTATAAAATAGAGCATCCTCGTAAAAATTCAGAAGTCTATCTTTAATAACGGGTGAGAAAATCTGATTCCCATATTGCCTAATTGGCAGACACACGAATAATATTTTTTTTTGTTGGATCAATTCAGCAATCAGTTGCCAATCCCTTTACCCCTGAGCGTTAATGATCTTTACTACTATTTCATTCTCTATTGATACAATTATTAAAAGGAAACTCCCTGATTTTGTTAATTCATAAGACTAGAACAATCAGACAAAGTTCGTCCAATAAAAGAGACTATGTTACAATAATCGTGTGCTCGCTTGTAAAAACAAGATTCAAATGTCCAGGCTAGGGATAATTAATACCAATATCTTACCAAGAATTTATTGCTGCTTTGTCAGACTATTTATTGTAATTGTTGCCTTTACTTACTGTTAGAGAATTATTCTAAAAAGAAATTATATGTATCTAATATTACACTTTACAGACGACTTCAATAAAATATTATATAGTTAAATAAATTAATGTTCACAAATGAGATATCCTTTTAATGAAGAATAGGTTTTAGGGTCAAGGATGCTTCGATAGTTCCCTTTAAATCTAATGCAAAGCATATAAAATTGAAGATGGAGATACAGCACCCAAAAATCCATGAAGTTTAAAACAATGTTTGTTGGAATTGGGAATTCCAGTAATCCTAATCAGGCACTGGAAAACTTTCTGATCCTGGAAAGAAAAAGGAAGTATTTCGTCGTATTTTCACAGTAGCTTTGTATAGGTTATTTTAGTTTAGGCTAGGTTAGGTAAATTTTAATGATTGTCCCGCAGGGTTAAGAAATTTGCCCCGCAGGATTCTAGAAATAGGAGAAAAGTTACTTTGGAAATACGACGAAACTTGCTACTTTGTTTTCTTTCCATGATCTAAATTTTCAATTCTCATTTACTAAGTATATTTGCGATTACTTTTATTTAATGAAATCTTCCAATTTTTAACATTTACAAAACAGCCTGCTTTATTGCATCAAGATCCATGACAGATCTATATAGGAAATAAACGTCTATAAATGAGCTCGAGTCTTCCAATGGTAAAGTGTTTAAAACTCATGGTGCTCCAATAATCCTCATTAAACTCTCATTGACCAAAGCGATAAGACCTTTATCCTATTTGTTTATGGAATGAATTAAGTTTTTCATTTCATGTAGATATTTGAATTACATTAAAGTATTTGATCCTTATTTCATAAATAAAAAATATACGTTCATAATAGAGTAAATCTAAGAAAACTGTATTTTAAAAGAATTCGATTGTGGCGACACTTCCAAGTTGTGTTAAAATATCAAAACTAAAATTTTAATCATATTAACCCTTTGGTGATGGTAATGTGAAAAAAAATAAAATTGAAAAAATCTTTTTAAAATCATTTAAATTAATAAATATTTACTTCTTTCTTTTAGATAGTAATGGCGGGGGAGGAAAATTAATTTATTGAGAAATAGATAAATAGACATGTACTTATAGAAAACTAGCCAATAGCAATATAGTTATATTGAGCCAACTCTAGTTTATAATAACAAGCACATACAAGCGCAATTCTGAGTCTTATCGACATATTTGCGAATTATTTAGCATATCTTCTACATAAACCAATTTGTCCAATTGTCGCACTGATACACTATACAGGAAGTACATGCTTAGTTGAATATTCAGAAAGAATTTTTTAATTGTCCTTCTTTTCAAAGGAAACTAATTATTGTTGAATATTCAAAAATTTTGTTAAATATTTTAGTTAATGATTATTTTTTTTGTTGCATCTTCGGTTTACACAATTCGCTCGCGTGCGCAGGAATTTTCCAGGGGTTCATACTAACTCTGGAAAAGATGTGAAATTTAGGAGAGATTAGGTAGACCGATATTGCATTATTACTTACACTGGGGTTAAGTAAAATGTTTCTTTAAATCTATTTTGAGCTTTTAACCAAAAAAATGTTTTTTTTCTGTCGCTTGATGGGGTTTGTTGTAATCGTTTGTCAAGGAGAAACTATGTACAGACATAATTCCTGTTTATTTTATGATAGGTAGTTGGACAATTCTAAAATTTCTTTCTCGTATTCATTCGAATCCGGTGGATAGGAACCGGTTCTCATCCATACGAAAAAACTATATCTAGCATCGTATTATCCAGCTTTCTACGAATATAGAAATGTACAATTATAAGATTAAAAACCAGTTTTTTAGCCGGTGCCTTCGGCACCTCGGGGCTAAAAAAACTAGTTTTAATCTCATAATTGTACTTTCTATATCCGCGGAAAGCCGTTTATAATACGATGCGAGAAATAACTATTAAAATTGTGGATAGATGTTCAGATCTTACTGGACATGCACTCATACATAAAACGCTTCCCTTATATACTACACACTGTCATCCTTGTTATTATTTAATTTGACCAACCGAACAGAAATCGTGAAGCTAACATGTCATAAGAAAGTGTTCATACAATTATAAAGAAAATAATGAAATCTGATAAAAAAAAAACCTTCTAAATGAGCAGATGCAAGAAAATGTTTTCTCGTATTCATTCGAATCCGGTGGATAGGAACCGGTTCTCACCCATACGAAAAAACTATGTCTAGCATCGTATTATAAACGGCTTTCCGCGGATAAAGAATGTACTCGGGGCTAAAAAAAACTGGTTTTAAGCTTATGATTGTACATTTTTATATTCGTAGAAAGATGGAAATAACTATTACCAAACTTTCGACTTTTCTTATTTTTTTTTACCTTTGTTCTTTTTTTGTTGTTATCTTTATATTGCAGCGCTACTTTTATATATTACTGACATTTGAAATATAGAAATATCTTATTTTACCCCATCCAGGGAACTTGATGTCCGGGGTAAAGTGCTATTTATAACACTTGCCAATATTACTCGAACATAATTGTCAAATACTTCGTGAATAAATAAAATAAACATTGATATCCACACAGATATATTTCATCCCAGAGAGAGGAAGGGGACAAGTCCCCAAAGTTTTATAATGACATTTTCTTATTCGTTGGCTTAATAACTTTGGGGACCTTTGTTGTATTTAGATTGGTTAGTTCATTAAATTGAGTGTCCTAACGCTTCAAATACTAGTAATAATCTACAGAAGGGGTAATCATCTTTGGGGATGTATATCAATTTATCGGCCATTGTCTTATCCCTTTAGATCCCTGATTTCATTTATATTTCAATCTTGCTCTAAACGTTTCACCAGCCGTATTATTTTTTCATTTTGAATAACGTATTGTTTCTTTTTTAGTAGCGAAGCTACTCTATAATTCACTTTGTCCGTCCGTCCGTCAGTCAGTCCGTCAGTCAGTCAGTCCGTCAGTCCGTCAGTCCGTAACGCTATGGGGGAAATGAGATTTACTCAGCTCCTATAAAAGATAGAATGCTGAAATTTTTTGTCAACATTCCCATTATTAGGGAGCACAATTGACTATAAAACATCATTTGCGGTCGGACCGATTTTTAGCAGGTTTTAGGCTATTTTTATATTTTTCACATTTTTCTCCATATCTTCAGTGTTTATGGTCCGATTTTCAAAATTTTTTCAGTTATAGATATCAAAATTAAATTTCCCGTCTTTTAAAGAAGACAACCATGAACGCCAGACTGCCTTTTTTAGCAGGTTTTAGGCTATTTTTATATTTTTCACATTTTTCTCCATATCTTCAGTGTATGGTACGATTTTCAAAAATTTTTCAGTTATAGATATCAAAATTAAATTTCCCGTCTTTTAAAGAAGACAACCATGACGGCCAGACTGCCTTTTCAGCAGGTTTTAGGCTGTTTTTTTATATTTTTAACATTTTTCTCCATATCTTCAGTGTCTATAGTCCGATTTTCAAAATTTTTTCAGTTGTAGATATCAAAATTAAATTTCCCGCCTTTAAAGGAAATAACCATGACGGCCAGACTGCCTTTTTGGCAGGTTTTAGGCTATTTATAAATATATTTAACACTTTTTTCCATATCTTCAGTGTATATGGTCCGATTTTCCAAATTTTTAAAGTTTTTAAGGATTTAAAAATTAAATTTTTTGTCGTTTTAAGAAAACAACCATGGCGGCCAGACTGCCTTTTATCAGGTTTTTGGCTATTTTTATATGTTTTACATATTTCCCAAGATCTTTGTTTATTTTGATCTAATTTTCAAACTTTTATGGGATATCAGTATCAAAATAATTTTTCCCATTGTTATGAGCATCTTTAATATAATTTACTTTGACCATCGTCATCATACAAAATAAAACAAGGTTTCATATTTATTTTATCCAATAAATCTATTCTTGATTTTAGTAAAAACCTTTTAAATCTACCTGTACGTATTCCCATCTACGATTTTTTGTGCTTCGCTACTTTTGGATGTTGTCATCCTTGTTTTTAAATATTCCACTTGCTATTTCCAGATAATTATATTTTTAATAATAAGATTTTTTAAATTACCTATAAAAGCAGGGATCTAAAATGACCGATAAATTGATGTAGATTCAATGATAATACACAAAATTACCCCTTCTGTGGTTTACAATTGGAGGTTGAAACGTTTGGAAACTCAATTTAATGAACAAAACAACCAAAATTCAATAAAAGTACCAAAAGCTGTTAGTGTTATGCGAACTAATAAGAAAACATTATCATAAAACTATGGAGGCTGGTGTCAAAACAGCCCAATGTCTCCTCCCTCCCTGGCAGGCGGAAAGGTCAATTCCTGGTTTTCTATTTTGTGCTATTCTGATAATGATTGACACTCCTTGTACACTTTATGGATTTCATATTATTATCAACAATATACAATTCTGACATTAATACGGATAAAAGGACAATTAAATTATCTTAAAAAAGGTTTTAACTATTGGCCTATATCATTTTCTTTTTGGTAAACTCTTTTTTAAGTATCATATATAAAATTTCTCTTACTTTTTTTACTACTTGGATAAAATTAGAAAGAAAAAATATCTATGTAAATGAAGAATTTCGTAGAGTAGGGGGTCTCTCAACCTCCAGAAACTAGCTTATTTTCTTAAAGGACAAGTGGATTCTAACCCTAGGAAGTATTTTGACAGTTACCGAGATCTAAAGCTTAAAACGGACAAATATCATTATACTTGTTATCAATGAAACTAATAATTTTAACTAAAAACACATAAATAATCTTTACTTTAAAACTCATCTGAAGCAGATTTTTTTCATTTACTTTATCTTTATTCCTGACTATAATGATATGAGCACTAGGAATTTTACTTTCACATCAGGGATAAAGGACAGACAAATTAATAATTTAAACATTTGGTCTTTCTTACACAGTAAAATAGTAGACTGTTTTACCCTCTTATATGTAAAGTATTATGCTGTAGTGAAGGATCTCCCTAACTGCTGAATATGTTTCTCCTCTGCAGCGAAGCTTCTTGTAGGTCTACTGTCTAGGGAAGGTTTACAACTATCTTTTTAAGGGGGGGGGGTATCTCCACCCCCTATTTCTTCAAGTGTCCCTAGAGGCCTCCAGGGGCGTAAATGCTATAAGTTATTAAAATGTCAAAATCGACTAAATCGATATATGTATATTGCATTTTATATATTAAAGAAAGGTTTGATGTCATTTTTTTGTGTACATTCCCTTGTATCCATGTATAATACATACAAACACTATTTTGTACCCATCAATCACAATCCCATTGTAGTTGTTTAATAACTCGGATTAGCAAATAAATAAATTTCGCATGGTGTTAAACATTTATAAAATTTGGAAGGTTTGAGTACAGTTTCTCCAGGGAGGGAGGGAGCCATTGGACTGTCAATTTTACTGGTACCCAAAGTTTTATGAACAAGATTTCTGATTCATTAGCTTAACAACTTTGTGGACTTGATTGGATGGTACAATATAGCAGTGTCAACACTATTAAACAATGAATATTATTTACAGAAGTAGTATAGTAATATTGTCTCTTAAATTAGGGTTGTACCAAAATATATTGTCTATTGTACTATTCCTCAAGATTCCGGCGTTTTTTAATATTTAAGAGGCGTAGCTGTTGTATAAAAAGGGCAAGTATGTCAGTCAGTAATAAATAAAATACAAATAAACGTCTTATACAAATCTTTTTCTGATATTTTCAAACCATCCCCAACAAAACTTATTTATTAAACGCTTATTTCTGGAAAGTAAACACAATCACAATTTACTTACATTTTGGTATAAATCTAAATTCAATTATCTAACCCCTTAGATTTTTGTATAGATTTGAAAATATTAAGTACAATTTCAGTGATTTTTACAATGAAGAAATTTTAGATTATACCCACATTACGCTTTATGTCAAGTTTTAAATTTTTAGCAACTGTAACTATTACCAGAAAGCAATCTATACATTCATATAACATTTTTTTGATATTTTGATACTAGCGCCTACGCCTCTAGGGGCACTTAAAGTGTGGGGGAGGGAAAAAAATTAGATCGGGTTGATTTCCCTAGGGAAGGTAGAGATTCCCTCCCCCCACCTTCCAGTTATAAACCTTCCCTGGACCTTTAAAAAGCTTTACTGTTAAAGTTTATCGGTTAGCGAGAAAACACATTACTACCTTATGGAATTTGGAATGATGATTTATATGGGCACCATGTAATAGCTTCATTTGCTAAGCTTTACTTTTTAAACGTTGTCATCCTTGTTTTTGATCAAATAAGAGACCATTTTCTTCAATAAGAATGAATTGCGTACAATATAGTAAATGAAAAAGTATCAATCGTCAATGAAAACATTCTTTGGATACAAAAGTAGATTAAAAGAAAATAACTCCTCAGAATTCTTTTTTCTATTAGATTTCTGAGAAATGTTAAACATAATTAAATAATAGCATTGTTTTTCTTTAAAAATAATTCAAAATAAACAATTTTTAGAAGAAAAAAATGATTATGGTTAAAAAACATGAGTTGGTGTTGTGTAGGTATTGCAGAATGTCCAAAGTGTAAAACTCGTTCTGCTATTTCTTGCCTTTAAATCTTGATTGGCAAAAACTAGCAGTGTCTAAAGTTTTCCACCAATAACTATAATTTAGAGAAGGGATAATTTTGTTATTAGTTAACATCAATTTATTATTGCCGTCTTTACCCCTAGGATTCCTGAACTAAATTACTTAAGCTAGGGGCACAGTCATCAGTAAATAATATTATGATAGCCATGTAGATTACAACTTTAAGCGAAGAAAAAAAAATTTCCACCTCCTGACCAAAATCCTACATTTGTTCCCTTCTAAAATCTTTCATTAATTATTGTTTTTACAACTAATCTACTATCAGATTTATACAATAAGAATTACACATTTTATAAAGTACTCTCTTTTAGGTTAGGTTTCAATAATTTATTTCAATATAATTACAAATAAAATGAAATAAACTATAATATTTTTGGATTTTTTTTACACTCTACGTCAATGGATATAGAATACAGCGTGGATATTGAGATAGGGGGAATTTTTGTCATCAGTTTAGGTTGCTAATATAGTTCTCAGATATTGGTCAATACGTTCCTCCATGGTCAGGGGAGGGGATTGGGTAGAGTAATAAGGGGGGATGGAGGGTATCATTATATTAGCCAGTTGAGAGAAACATTTCATCAGAGTATCTCTCGTAATATATCTATTTCTTTGTCATTTATTTGAAAAATGTTTATTTATGCATTTTGATCGAAGCTGCCATAATAACTAATTATCAGACATATTTAGCCTAAAGACAGTCAAGCACAAATATCAATGATTACAATTGATAGAGTGGGTGGGGTGAATTGAGTGTCCTATTTTGTACATAAGGATTTTCTCGAAGACGAAGAAAGTCGCTCAAAAAAATTCTGACGTCATAATGTTGGATGAGGAGGGGAGGAGTGGGAAAGAAACCACTAAAAAAGAGATGGATAATCCCTCATTTTTATGACGTCACATTAAGCGACTTTCTTCGTCTTTATTTTCTCGAGTTTTATAAACACTTTAAAAGGGTTTAGTTTTTTAATGTATAGAACAAAGATAGTTATAAAACTAAATATCGAATTTCAAAGCAGAATTTAATTGGTTATATGCCTGTGCACTTTTTAATTTTGCGTACATTTTAGTATACTGGTTGTAAGTCATTATCATTTCTATCAACTGAACTTTATTATTCTTCACCTCTCTCCAATCTTAGTCAGAATATAGCGATGGGACAATGGGAAAATGATTCTGATTAAGTTTGGAAAATCAAAATTATAAAGAAAAACTTTATGTTGCGTCCTAGTACCTAAAGTCCCAGACAACTAAAAGAATGAATTTTGTGTCCATTGTCTTATCCAAATCTCATTAAACCTCGGTTTTTATCAGGAAGGTAGGGGACATTGGGCTGTTCATTACACTAGTCCCAATATTTGTATAATAAAATTTTCTTATTCGTTGATTTAACAACTTTAGGGACTTCAATCGAATTTTGTTTGGTTGGTTAATTTCAATAAGTTGTGTATGCAAATGTTTCAACCACTAATTTTAATACAGAAGGGGTAATTTTGTGTATAATCTTTGGAGACGTGCATTGTCTTATCCCTTTATATCCCTAGGTTTTTATCCATTTTCTGTGACTTAATGGTTTTGCAATGATATCCATGGGCATTAGATATAAAGTATCCACCTTTTAGAAACAGTAATCCTAACAACATTAAATGTATTTAGATATTATAATATCTTTCTTATAGTAACGACGTTTCTACTCTTTAAATAACTAGTTTGTATGTTTGTTAAACCATATCTATGACAATAAGTTGCAATATCTTATTAAACAATAAAACGTTCATTTCTTATTGGAGATACCCCAAGAGGCTAATGGCAACCAAGAAAAATCGCCTCTTGAAAAAAATACCCCTCAAATTTTTCTTCTACTTTTTAAATAAAATGTAAAGTGAAGGGTCGACCATCTCCACTTCCCTTAGTTGCCATTTAAGGCCTCTAGGGGGCTAGTCGATATAAGTAAAAATGTCTAAACTTGTCCCATAATCACAATTTAAGTGTATATTTATATGCAAGATGGTATAGGACATTAAACTGTTTATTGCACTAGTTCCCAAAGTTTTATAATTACGTTTTCTTATTTGTTGTCTTAATATATTCGGGGAATTTTAATGAATTATATTGTTGTTTTATTAAGTTGAGTGACCAAACGTTTCAACAACAAATTGTAAATTTGAAGTGGTAATTTTGTGTATTATCATTAGGGATGTACATCAATTCATCGGCCATTTTCTTATCTGTTTAATCTCTGATTTATGTGTTCTCTTGTCTTGTGTTCTCGAGACTCAGTGTAGACTGAGACTGCGTAGGTACTCAGAAATACAATATAAAAGAGTATCTGCTCACCCAAAAAGAAATGTTGGTAGCACATAAAATACTAACATACACAAAAAATCGCACACATACACACACCATACAACTCATAAGGTGGTCCTTTTTGTTATCCGCACTAGGAAACTTTTTCTTATATCTTATCAGAAATACGAGAGGTTAAGCGTTTTTAAGACAGGGCCTTAAAAAGATGCATATACTCATTGATAGACTTTGGATGGCAAAAGCATTTTTAAGGCTATTTTCTAAGAAGATAAATGGAAAATGATCTTTCTCACTTTGAAAACACAAGCGGCTTTACCTGTAGAATCTAGAAGCCATTTTTCGAAGGAGGAGAAGGAGGCAGAAAAATAGACTAAAACTATTCAGAGAAAAAATAAAAAAAATAATTAACCCAAAACCATCTGAGGATCTATGAGAAGCTTACCTAAATGGAAAGCTCAATTGATGCAGTAGTTAGCCTTTTCTTAACAGATAAACTTGAAAAAAAAACTTACTACTTCATATGAAAGGATACAATGTTAACAAAGAAAATGCAGAATTTAAGTATCCGACCTTGTACAAATATAGTTGTCAGATGCTGCTTTTGAATATGATTAATATCTGAACAACCCATAGTATGCAGGGAGGGAGGGGACATTGAGCTGTTTATTACACCAGTCCTAAAAAAATCGATAATAATTGGCTTAAAAACTTTTGGGACTTTTATCCAGTTATGATTAGTTGTTTTATTAAGTTGAGTGTCCGAACATTTCAACCACAAATTTCAATTCAGAGAAGGGGGATTTTGTATATCATCATTGGGGGTGTACATCAATTTATTGGCCATTGTCTTATCCCTTTAAAGCCCTGCATAGTATACCATACTCAAGGAAAATGAGTGGAAAATGGGTTAATGAGTCGAGTGTAAAACCTCGACTCAAAAACTAATCCTTCGATTGAATGACCTTTATCTAGTATAATAAATATGAAGTTTTTAGGAATTTGCCCCATAACTTGTTTTTCCAAACTTTTAAACATAAAAGTTTTTATTTTGTTTGTGTTTGAGTTGTCCTATCGATTTCAAACTTTGCATGAAGATTCCTTTAACAGTTAGGTACAATTTTGGAAAAGTAGCAACTCTATGATCGTTACCAAGAAGTCCGTACGTTGATTCAAACATGCCGATTTTTAGCTTTAATGTATATAGCCCTTGATGTAGATAGACACCATATAAACCTATCTTAGGTCAACAGTTTATCTTATATAAGGACTAGCGGCTTCGCCCCTAGCCTCTAGGGGCTTTGCCCCAAGAAGTTTTTTTTTAAAATTAAAATTTAAAGAAATTTTAAAAAATTTAAAAAAATTAAAAAAAAATTAAATAAAAAAAAATTTAAGAAAAATAAAAAAATTTAAGAAAAAAAAAGTAAAAAAAAAATAATAAGGGGGGGATTTTTTTGTTTTTTTGGGGGGGGGTTGGGGGTGTCCCACCCCCAAGAAAATAGCTTAAAACCACCACAGGACCAATAGGTATATACCCTCAAGAGTAGAATCCAATCGGTTCAGTGGTTACCGAGATCTTAAGCTTCAGACGGATGGACGGACGGACGGACGGACGGACGGACAGACAGACAGACAGACAGACAGACAGACAGACATCGTACTACTTTGTATTATAGATAATGAAGTTTTTGAAAATGCAGAGACTTAAAAGGATAAGACAATGACCGATAAATGGATGTACAATACATTCCCCAATGATTACACACAAAATTATCCCTTCTGTAGATTATAATTAGTGGGTGAAACGTTTGAATATTTAACTTAAAGAACCAACCAATAAGCTAACGAATAGGAAAACGTTATGATAAAACTCTGGGACCATATTTGCCTGGTTAGTTTAGATCAATTGATAATAGTTATTTCTCGCAAAGTATTATAAACAGCTTTCCGAAGATATAGAATGTACATAGTTTTTTTCGTATGGATGAGAACCGGTTCCTATCCACCGGATTCGAATGAATACGAGAAAATTGTTTATATTAACCGTAACATTTTGTTGTTATTTGTTTCGATCTCTTTTTGAAAACTTGTTTTTTTATATTATTTTGATTTTAGTGTCTTCTTTTTATTTTATTTCTTTTATGTGTTACTTTATAGGGCTTTCTTTTTGATTTGTAGATATTACATATGTGTAACTAATTTAAACCAAGGCTTTTGTGTAATAATAGCCATGGATATAAAGGGATAAGACAATGAACGATAAATTGATTTGATAAAATATTTGATTTTTCAGCTTTAGACACTGCTAGCTTGTATAACCCAATCTAGATTCGCTGAAAGTCTCAAAGCCAATGAATAAGAGAACATTTTTCTAATAATTTGGAGAACAGTATTATTTACAGTCCTATGTCCCGCTCCAATCCTACCTGGTAATAACCCAAGTCACAAATAAATGTAATAACCTTTTTTAATTTAAAAAAACATTTAAATATGTTTATATTACCAGATTAGTATTAGTATTATTAGGGTATTCGGATACTTGATTTTTTCTGACGACATGTAGATTAGATAGTTTAATTTTATCCTTAATGGTACAATACAAAAGTACAAAAGTGGCCATGACTGACCTATCAATGACATGCCATTTTTTATGTGGATATGAAAACAGCATCTCGGCCTGCATACATCTATCTCTACCTTCATAACCCTTTTAATAATATTATTTGTAACATGGGCTATAAGGTTTGATATAGTTGGCAGCCAACAGTGTTTACAATATAGTACATACATTTTATTTCTTATTACCCTTAATATGATTGATTGATAGCAAGCAACATGTGTTTGTTTGGGTTATTTTATAATGTTTTATTCATAAAAGATGTTTCGAAAGATCTTTTTAATGTTATGATGGTGTTGTGATTAAGATTCTCAGGAATAAGAAAATATAAGATATTTTATCGTTTCCTCCAATTATGATAAACAAAAGTATATTATTTCACGACTGAAACATATATCTTAATTGTTATGTAAAAATATTTAAAAGTGTAAATTTTAGTGTTATTAAAGTTTTATACACCACCTTGCTCCCTGAAACATTAACTCTTGAACATGACTGATCCCTGGATTATAAAACTGAGGTGAATACTGTAAAAACTTTTTTTGCAAAATTATCCCCTCTAAATTTTTAAAAAGCCTCAATGATTTTAGTGAGGCAGTGAGCTAAAAAGTGTTTAAGAATCAATTTCTGAATGATATACAGTTTGTTGGGTTTAAATAAGGATACAAATGTACCTCCTTGGTCCCTGAACTAAAAGACAGATGAACTGACCTGGTCCTTGGATTTTAAAACTGATGAACGTGTAATGTGTTGGTTTTAAAAGAAGATCGGTTTCTCTGAGGTAGTCAGTGTTTATACATAACCAAAGAGTAATATTTTAGCCAAAAATACCAATAATTTCTATACAAGACTCTAATTTAATATTAAGTAATTAATGTAATCTGTATCTAAATTGCTTAGAAATAAATTTATGACCAAGAAATTTACACTAAATTGTAGTTGTTAAATTTGTTTTTAAGAATTACATCTTTTAATAGCTAAAATATAATTTTGTCAGAAGTATATGGACAACAACCAAGGTGTGAGGGGGTAAAAAGTTTGATAGCTGCCAAGATTATGTTTATGCTAGATTCAAAGTGTGGGTTAAACACCGCTAGGGTTAAACAGATATGAAAATTTAGGACAATGCAACTCTCTGTTTCTTAATCAGGAATCTAAAGGGATAAGACAATTGCCAATAGATTAAAATATATCCCCAATGATGATGAACAATATTATCCCCTCTGTAGATTTTAATTGGTGGTTGAAACGTTTGGACACTCAATGAATGAACAAACCAATCAAAATTCAACAAAAGTCACCAAATTTGTTAAGCTAACCAGAAAAAACTTATTATATAAAACTTTGGGGACTAGTGTAATAACAGTCTAATTTCCCCTCCCTGTATCATTTTTGAGATTTGTGTTTTTATAGATTTTTTAATACTAGCGCCGTGTTACTTCTGTCATAAAATTTAAAGCTGAGATCGGTAATCAAGTAAAAATCTGGTCTTTAGCATCGTTTAAATAATCTTTTAATAAACAGCATTAGCAGCTGCGCCTATAGAATCTTGGGCCCAATATTCGACAGAGGGAGGAGAAGTTTATAAAAAAAAAGCCTAAAAGCATCTGAGGAACTATATAAAGCTTATCTAATGCAGAAGTCAATCGGTGTAGTAGTTAATGTGATCTTAACAAAACAAAAATAGGTCTACCCTATATAATAGGCTTTAAAAGAAGTATATTCCAGCTCTTATTATCTGGCATTACATTTCTAAATTAGAATTATCAGCAATATAAAGTTGCTGCACCAAACCCAGGACAAATTGCTTAGTAAGGCTTGATCAAAGAGAGAGAAAAATAAGGTTATATGATTGGGTATTAGGAGGGGGGGGGGGGGGGGGAGTAAATAAAGAATAGAAATATGCCTTGATATTTGCCGAACTTATAGTCCATTAAAGAAATCATTATAAACATTTATCAAAATATTGATTTCAAAATTTATTGCAATTACATTTTTATGTAGTTCTTATCTTTTCCATAGTTTTAAACTTTTGTAATCCTTGAAGCAGATCATAGGGCCTTATAAAAAATGACGCCATACAATAAAAATTACCAATGATAGGCTAGTATACATCATAATTGATCAATAATAAAATGCATACTGGCCTATCACTGGTCATTTGTATTGTATGACGTCATTTTTTATTAGGCACTATAAACTGCTTGGTAATCCTTACTCGTCCGTTTTTTTTATAAAAAAATTAGATAATTTCTTTAAAGAAGTTTTCTAAAACATTTTGAATAAATCTTCTAATTGTTTTGTAAAAATCAGCAATAACTTTCTGAAGATTTCAAAAGCACGAAAATTTTAGTTAACACTTGAAGATAAATAAAATTGGGAAAAAAAACATGTTTTACAAAATAAAATATTAAAATATAATATACTTATATAATATATACTTATAGTCAGAGACAGACGTAGACATAAGGCTTGTAAAGTAGCAACGCTTTTTAAAAAGTTGCTTTATTTGGAAGGTTGAACAATTTTTTGTTGTATAGAATAAGTCAAATTTGTTTATATTAAACTATAATTACTAAAATGTTAAAATTGCTGTTCATGCTATATTGCAAATTGAAACAAGTTTTTCACAAAAAAAAATATTCTAAATTTTAATTACTTACTTGAGAATAAGCGTCGTTATAAAAAATGGAAAAAAAATTAAAAGGTATTAAAAAATGATTTTATACTTGAATTATTCAAACATTCTTGTATAAAATAGATTAGTTAGAAACCTATTCATTATCAGGGAGGGAGGGGCATTGGGCTGTAAATTATACTGGTGCCCAAAAATTTAAAACTACGGTATCTTTTTCGTTGGCTATAAAACTTTGAGTTCTTTCATTTCATTTTGATTTGCTATTTCCAAACTAGTAGTTTCAAAACTTTCCAACTAATACATTTAATCTTCAAAAGAGGTAATTTTGTTAATCATTATTTGGGTTAATTTCAATTTTTCGTTTATTATCTTATCTCATATTATTCTGTTATTATTATAGGTTTAGAATCTTCTTATTGTCCATCAAATATTTTTAGTGAATATTAGTAAGAAAAGGATGACGATATCCATTAAAGATCATTTCATGCCCCTAGAAATTTAAAGATGTAATTTTTTTATTTATTAATGTGTTTATAATTGTTTTATTTAAAAAACTAATAAGTTATTTTGCTGTTTCATAGTAGCACCCAGTGCTGAATGGCTGAGGTAATTAGAACTGGAACAAAATGGAACAATTTTCAGATTAAGGATTGCTTCCTGTCAGGAGTAAACAAGGACGTGCAACTACAGTTGGCAAATTAAGGTAAGCTGAGTGATTATACCAATACTACGTCCTTCACATCAAATTTTGAGTGGGAAAATAAAAATTTAAAAAAAAATGGGATGTTTCCATCCTATATGCAAAAATCGTATTTTAAGTTAAGTTAAGTTGATAAAAAGTTAGAATAGCAGTACAAGGTCTCACAGGGTTAAAGCCCTCGCAGGGGTTAAAACCATATATAATATATATAAAAATAATGAAGGGGGGATTGTTCAGGTGATCGATTTATAGGTTTTAGAGATGGCAACATTAAGTAAAAATCTTTAATTCTAACAAATCAAGTAAAAGAAGCATCAAGCAGTAATTAAGGGTAGGTAGAAAGGGAGAAAATTAAAACAGAAAACAAAAAGTGTAAAGAAGGGAAAGGGCGGGTATATATAATGAGAAGAATTGTAATGTATCTTCGCTACAAAAATGAAAATGGGGTAAATTATGGTTTCCTTGTAACAAACATTAAATAGGGAAGGTCGTTATATCATAAAAGTGGGAAACAGAAAAGGGGTGTGGGGGAAGCATTCCATAGAAATGTTTCTCATAATCAATCTTTTTGAATCAATTTACAAGCCTCAAGCTAATAATGGTCCTCATATATTATATATGTACTAATTTAATGTCGCATTTTCCCATTAATTAGCTAAGTAACAGGTCCCTCCCCACTTACAAAATTTAAATGCTCTCTATCTACTTTATCTATGGTTAGGTTAGATCATGAAAAGATTCAATCATAATTGTCGAATTTATGACCTTATATAATATAAATAAAATTTCTAGGATAATAATCTCAATTATAATAAAACAATGTGTGAACCCGCAGGGTAATGTATTTAGAACAAGAGGTATGTTTCGCTAGTAGCATACGAATATTTTTTTATTAAAGGGGGGGGGGGAGGGGGTTTATGTGGGAAATCGTTTTTGTCATGTTCCTATGTATATTAATAATCATTACAATTTGGTATGAGCTCAAATAGGAATAAAGTCTGCTGTTAAAATGAATATTTTAACAACTATGAAAACCACTGAAGTATATTTCATTAAAGAAATAATTCTGTTTTTTAATTAAAGATTTTTGTAATGTAACGAAACAACTATATTATGTACTTCTGTCCGTCTGTCAAACATAATTACGGGGAAACGAGATTTTCTCGATTTCAATTTAAGATACACAGCTGTTTTTTTGTGAAGATTCTCTAGTCCAATGTGTACTACTCTACAACTTAATTTTAACGACTTAACATGTATGATTGTATCCTATATAAGTTTTTAAACATTTATTTGCTTTAAATTAAGTTATTATAATTTTAGCTAGTTTAATTATATGGGCTAATAAACGGAAAGACTGACTAACAGACAGACATTACTTGCAGAAAAACTTTAAGAGAGTTAAAATATCATTAATCAATACATCTACCCATGAATATGATGAACATTAATAAGAAAAATCACTTTTCCTACATTTACACTATAAAAATTCAATATTGAATTTAAACTTTATAAATCCAGGAAGGCAGGGGACAATGGGCTGTTTATTACACTAGTGCCCAAAGTTTTTAATAGCGTTTTTTTAATTTGTTGGCCTAATAACTTTAGGGATATTAATTAATTTTGAATAATTTTGTCCAAATGTTTCAACCAATAGTTGTAATCTATAGAAGAGGGAAATTTTTGTATCATCATTAGGTATAAATATAAATTTATTTGCTATTATCTTATCCCTTTAGATCCCTATTATAAGTCAGAAAAGTTTAATGTTTTCTATCAAAATTGGGGGGGGGGGGGGGGCTTAGACACCCTTGGGTTGGCCAATTGAATAAACTGATAAATTTCTTGATATAATAATTGTATAAAACCTACTAAGTTTGTCAGTTTTTACAGTGTACAAGGGAACATCTCCTAAAATTGTGTGTACAAAATTATTTTTCTATCCGTTTGTCTGTCTGTTTGTCATTACGTGTCTGTATGTTTGTGTGTCCGTGAGTCCGTCTATCTGTCTGTCTGTGTGTGATGGTTGTAGCTTAATAAGCTTTGAATATGGAAAAAAGTGATCAATAAAGATTGTGAAAAGGATAAAGGTATGACAGAAGGTGTCCTTACAAAATAACAGGAAAAAAGTGTTGAGGTGTCCTATGGGTGCCGTTTATGTGATAAATTCCAGTCTACTAAAAGACGTACAAGGGGACATAAAGAAATGACCCCCCCCCCCCCCCCGCATTAATAAATTTAGGTAGCCCTTAGATAATATATAAAATTCCACACACCCCTTTCTTCCTCCAAATGAAAAGCATGGACGTCATTGTTTACACTGTTAATGTTTCAGATGTGGAACATAATTAAAATTATGTGGGGAGTGCTTTGGTTCAGAAACAAGGTTTAATAATCAAAGATATGGAAAACTGTTTCACCAACAATTATACCCTGCTCCTTTTTTTAAATTCAATTTTTATGTGCTTGATCATCATAGTGTTTGGTAGATCTTTTAATCAACAGTAAATCCTTAGATTACACTTTTTTTAAATTGGGTGATTTTTGCTAATGCTTAATCTTTGTAGTTTAATATGGTATGATATGTAAGGGTAATTTAGACATGATATACAGGCAGTACTACGGGGGGAAATTTGTGTGTTTGTGGGTGTCTGTTTAGGATGCGTAGCTGCTCTATACTATAGGTCTTTTAGTTAGTGTATTATTTATATTTGGCTTTAATCATGTCAAAGATGAAAGAGAATTCACTGATTTCTTGTGTTTGTCTGTCTATACAAGCCAAACTGCCCTTCTATTCGTCATTTGCAGGCTTATTTTTAGTCTTTTCGTCAGTTGGTCCGTCTGTTTGTCTATATGTCTTTTGTCCTTGAAGAATATTGAACCATTTTTCTTATTTTTTTTCTTTGAACCTGATTTGTTATTAACAAAGACTTTCAATTATCCCAAATCATATGTTCTTACTTATTCTTATTCTTTTGAGAACTTCGCTACTTTTGGACAAAACTTTCCCATCTAAGTTTGTGTGTGTGTGTATGTGTGTATGTGTGTGTGTGTGTGTATGTGTGTATGTGTGTGTGTGTGTGTATGTCCCTTAATATTGGCTGTAAAGATTCATCACGGTGTCAAAAAAGATGGATATTATGAGGGATGTGTGTTTATTAGGGTATCCATGGAGCTATATATATTGGAGTACAGAAACAAGACCATATAATATGAGAGATGAGTGTTTATTAGGGTACCCATGTAGTTAAGTATGTTAGAGTATAGAAACCAGAGCTTATGATATAAGGAATGTGTGTTTATTAGGGTATCCATGAAGTTATGTATATTGGAGTACAGAAACCAGACCATATATCATGAAAGATTTGTTTTATTAGGGTACCTATGTAGTTATCTATATTGGAGTATAGAAACATGAGGGATGTATGTTTAATAGGGTATCCATGGAGTTATATATGTTGGATTATGGAAACCGGACTATATAATATGAGGGATGTGTGTTTATTAGGGTATCTATGGAGTTGTGTTGTGTATGTTGGAATATAGAAACCAGACCATGTATAATGAGGGATGTGTGTTTATTAGGGTATCCATGGAGTTATCAATGTTGGAGTAAAGAAACCGGACATTATGATGTGAATTTATTATTGTATCCATGGATCCAAGGAGTAATGCAGGTCGGAGTACAGAAACCGGACCACATATTATGAGGTATGTGTGTTTATTAGGGTTTCCAAGGAGTTATCTATGTTGGAGTACAGAAACCAACCATAGTATATGTAAAATGTTTTTTATTAGGTTATCATTAGAGTTTTATATGTTTGAGTAAAAAAACCGAACCATTGATATGGGAAATGTATGTTTATTTGGTACCCTGAATTTCTTATCAATCCTAGAAAATCAAAATTTAAGGAGAGGGCAATAGACGATACATTGATCTTCCCCCAATTCTTATTTGATAAATTCTTCTTTTGTCAACTTTTGAATATATGTAGAGTAGAAAATATTGTTGGTTAATTTAATCGACATTGTCCTCTCCCTTCCTGCTAAAATCTGATCCAAATCTTAGCATTTTAACAATTGAGTTCAATATAGATTTTTTACAAAGATATAAAATTTTGTTAAATATATCAATCTAAAAACTGAAATATATTTAAGACAAAATAATTAAAAAAAAACTGGGATTTTAAAAATCTACACTTGTATGAATATCTACTCTATATATAAGACAGTAAAGATTTTAAATCAGACATTTTTTTTAAAAAAAGTAATATGATATCAATATGAATCAAAATATGACATTATGTTTTAACATGTATATATGAATATGTGTATTATGTAATATTATCATGTTTAATTTATTTATGGTTTTTCTAATAAGAAGAATAAATCATTTAAAACACACATTTTTCTTCAGAAATTCCTAAGTAACAGACATAGGTCATATTAATTACTAGAGTTGGCTCGATATAATTATCTCCCTATTGGCTAGTTTTCTATATGCATATCTATTTCTCAATAAATCTATTTTCCTCACCCGGCATTACTATCTAAAAGAAAGTAAATATTTAATAATTTAAATGATTTTTAAAAGATTTTTTTAAATTATATTTTTTTCTTTACATTACCATCACCAAAGGGTTAATGATGATGATTACAATTTTAGTTTAATATTTGAACACACAAAATGTCGCCACAATCGAATTCTTTTAAAACATAGTTTTCTTAAATTTATCATATTATAAATTTAAATTTTCTTTTTTATGATTAGAAATTAAATACATCAATATAAGGTAAATAGCAACATGAAATGAAAAAAATGAATTTATTTTTAATATAGTAAAACTAGAGTTGGCTCAATATAACTATATAGCTATTGGCTAGTTTTCTATAAGTACATATCTATTTATCTATTTCTCAATAAATAAATTTTCCTCTCCGCCATTACTATCTAAAAGAAAGAAGTAAATATTTATTAATTTAAATGATTTTAAAAAGATTTTTTCAATTATATTTTTTTCTCATTACCATCACCAAAGGGTTAATATGATTAAAATTTTTGTTTTAATATTTTAACACAAAGGAAGTGTCGCCACAATCGAATTCTTTTAAAATAGAGTTTTCTTAGATTTACTCTATTATGAACGTATATTTTTTATTTATGAAATAAGGATTAAATACTTCAATGTAATTCAAATATCTACATGAAGTGAAAAACTTAATTCATTCCATAAACAAATAGAATAAAGGTCTTATCGCTTTGGCCAATGAGAGTTTATTATGGATTATTGGAGCACTATGAGTTTTAAACACTTTACCATTGGAAGACTCGAGCTCATATATAGACGTTTATTTCCTATATAGATCTATCATGGATCTTGATGCAATAAAGCAGGCCATTTTGTAAATGTTAAAAATTGGAAGATTTCATTAATTAAAAGTAATCGCTAATATACTTAGTAAATAATGGGTCTTATCGTTCTGGGCAATGAGAGTTTATTATGGATTATTGGAGCACTATGAGTTTTAATCATATATTCCTTGGAAAACTTGAGCTCGTTTATAGACATTTATTTCCTATATAGATCTGACATGGATCTTGAAGCAATTAAGCAGGCCGTTTTGTACATGTTAAAAATTGGAAGATTTCATTAAATAAAAGTAATCGCAAATATACTTAGTAAATAAATTGTAAATACATTAAAAATAAATGATTAATTATTTATTAAAACATGCATTAGTTGTTTGTAGGGTGATTAGTAAAGGTGTTTGTCATTTTGAATTTTCAGGGATTAAAACCCTTTCAAACAAATTTCTGTCATTTTATCAACATGTTTAATGTTGGTCATTATGAGGGCGTAAATATGAGTTACTTGATTGAAAGCTAAATATAGGTCCCAGGACAGTTTTATGCAATTTTGTATTTATATTTAAGGCTTGGGATGGTTTTAGGATATTTTTATGCCTTCAAAGCAGCCGTTAGAAAATGATATGCCTTAGCCCTGAAAATTTCTAATGTTCTTTTTATAGCATCCTAAATATTGACCAAGGTTATTTATTTGATGGTAAGCAAATTTCCTTTTTTACGCATTTTAAGCCTTAAACCTTTTCACAATTTTGCATCATGGCATAAAAATAATAATTTTATACTAAATCCCTTAAAGATAAACAATCAAGCGAATTTTACAAAATGAAAAGGAAAAAAAGAAAAATTTGCTAAAAACCTTAACAAACTCTGAAAAATCAGAAAAAATTAATTTCTTAACCCTAACTTATAACCTTGGTTTGTGTTTCGTGATCAAAGAAGTGTTAGTTTTTTCACATACAGATAGACAAAAACACAGATAGATAGATAGGTAGATAGATAGGAAGATAGATAGACTAATAACTAGAAAATAAACATGTTTCTTTCCTTTACAAAGCATATGAAATAATTTAAATCCAATTTTTGTTTAAAGATTAAGATTAAATAGTAGATAAGCAATCTAAAATATTTGCTGCACATAACCATTAATTGAAAAACATTCACATTGATCTTCCTACCATCTGTAACTTATTGCAGCCATTTTTTAAAATTCATTGGACATAGCATTATTAGCGAAGTCAATTTCGAAAATATTTAAATTTGAAATCAGTCAATAGACAAGATATAAAAGTTGTTTTTTTTCGTGTTAATCGTACATACACACGAAATAGTTAAAAAGTAGCTGCGCTAATAAAAAGCCCGTAGTGCTCTAAAAATTTGTAAATCAGAACGATCAACAAACATTATCATAATTTTGATTAATCATCTTAGGGGCCCAAAAAAATATCAATTCACCCTCTGCCTGGAATTTTTGATAAATCAGTCAATAAACAAGGATGATTGCGTTCATGAGTAGTGGAGCTTAATAATGTAAGATTGACTATAAGATAAAGTTAAAATTGAAGTGCTGGAAAGTATTATGTGTGACGTCATAAAAATACCTCTATTACACATCTCTTTATTAGGCCTTCCCCACTTCTCCTCTCTTCCACCCTTTTTGGATGTATTATTATGAAGTCACACATGACACTTTCTAGCGCTTCTTAAAACTACTGCCGTAATTTTTTTAAATGAAGCAAAATATATATAAAAAAAAGATTTTAATCCATTTTAGCATAAAAGTTCCTTGCTCTAAAGGTATTCGATGAAGTATAAGCATTAGTATAAACAATAAAAGACTCAAACCAATGTAACTACTTGTAGAGTAGTGTCGTTACTAGAAAAATAATTTAGACCAAATATTTTCAATATCCAGATCATTTACGTGATTTCAAATGTTTTTTCAATGTAACTTTGAAAAACTCAGCATAAGAAGTTTTGAATTAAACTTGATTCCTGTTTAGGCTATAGCGTCTGCTCCCCTAGCAGCTTAGAAATCTGTATTCGAAGGAGAGTGAGGGGATGCAAAAATAGTCTAAAACCACTCCAATGATTAAATTGATTAAAACCATTCCTTTCATAAAATTAAAAGCCCAATCGGTTCAGTGGTAGCAAGATCTTATACAAGCTTGGTTCTAATAAAAGTAAAACCTCCACAAATTTAGCTGTTTATTTACTTTGTTTTTGTGAGTTTACCATGATTCAAATAGATTGATTTTTTTTTAGATATAGGTGGAAATAAGAAATTTATAGAAAGTAAAAAATAACAAGGATGACAATATTCTTAAGAGCCGAAAAAAGATCGTAGATTTTCTGTATATATTCAATTCATTATTTCATTTCAAAGTGCTAGTCGGTTCTGATTTCAAAAAAATATTTTTTTTTAATGGAGTGTAAAAGATTAGTTCTGCTTAAATTCATCTAACCGCCCTTTTCCACAATAATCGAACACACCAAATAGATTAAAGATTGTCATATCCTTTTTACCCTGAATAAATATGTAATAAGAATAATAACGAGGTAAAAAATATATATATTAATAATTGCAGAGTAACTGCGCTCCGCTAAAAAAAATAGGTGTTAATGGCAGGTGCTCTATCTTAATTAAAAATTTGTATCATTATGGCATCTACTCTTTAATTATCTTTGTTCATATGATTGAACTTTTAAGCATTGTAACTTTACTTTTTTATGAATGACAGAATTGTCCTATCGATTTCAAACAACAGCCAGGTACAATTAAAAAAGGGTGGCAACTCTTAAATCGTTTCCAAAAAAATCCTTACGACCATTTTCAAAATATTGATGATTAGGCACAAGGTTCTATGGAAAAATCAAGTCTAAAAAATGTATATTTAGATTAGCACTAGCAGCCTGCGTTATGGAAGTTTTGCATTAGATTTAATTCATCTAATTTTCTCAAAGATCAAAAGTATATACATTGCTTTGTACTGATCATTTGTTTAACTGTATGATTTTTCACTCAATTTAAGTCATCATTTTTATCTATAAATTGCGATTAAAAGATAACACTGCATGTTTTATTGAGATAAATTATTTATAAAAAGTACAATTATAGAAACACCTGTTTTAAGTTAACACAATAAAAAAAGATTTTGTAAAAACTTAAATAAAATAGATAATAGTAATGTGTAGGCTTTTTACATTTTATTAACTGTACTTCTTTTTATTTAATTTCTTTATTTTACTGTTTGTTAAAATTTGAAGAATCATGAATGTCTGCTTTTGTATTTCTGGATGTTGTAATCCTTGTTTTGTCCAAAAGGGAGTGATGGCAAACCCCCCATTAATCTTCAAATAAGACCTAAACCTCATGCGGCTGTGTAATTATTTTGCTGTAGAGGGACGGACAGATATCATACTACTTTGTATTATTATAGGTGTAGTTTTTCATGTATTCATAACTAACTGCTGCAACCGTAGCCCTTAGTAGCAGAGAGTAGATATTAGATAAGTAACGCCAAGCCTGGAGACTGTCATTGGTTCTGTGGTTAGCAACATTTTTAAAAAATCTCATTACTTTATACTGTATATAGGAGGGGGAAAAAGTATAAATTATTTACCTAACTATTGTCTATTTTAAAAAAAACTGTACTGTAATATGCAATTGAAATGTTTTGTTATGTTTATATTTATAACATAGTATTCATTTTAACACTTTAATTGATTTTTTGTTTCAGACAAGTATAATCTTATTCGAAGATTTGAGTATAATAAGAAATATATATTTACAAAAGTTCCTTTTTAGATTTAAAAAAAATGTATTGATATATGTACATAAGATATTACAAAATCAATTTAACATAATGTCACTCATAGAACGATAACGGCGGTAAAACGCCAGTAATTACCACTTAAAGCAAAGATGTTTAATATTAATATAATTGTAGATGTTATTGAAGTTTTGTTTAAACGTTGAAAACTTTTACTAGATTGGAGCATTTACCTTATTGCTAAAAACATACTATTTGGCCGTTTGGACTTTTTTATTTAAACTTAACGCAAAGAAAAAAAAATTGCGTTATATAATAAGTTATAAATAAACCAATAATCTATTTATAATTCTTTATAGGAATGTGTTTGTTATATACTGTTTATAATACAGTTTGTGGAGAAAAAAAAACAAGAAATATCTTCTGCAAATGAAGCTCAGCTTAAATGTTTTCTTTTCTAGCAGATAGTAGCATTTTCGTCGTAATAAGAAATCGTACCAAAATGAACATTTTATCTCTGATGCCGCCAATTTGTGATTGGTTAATTGGTTAAGTAGTTATTTTTGACCAATCACATTGAAGTAATTTAATTTTAGGTAACAAAAATATCTGTTTCAATAGTTGGTCCAATAAGTTTGTGCATCTTCGAGAACTTTTATATATGCCTTGGGATAATTTCAGATATTTTTCTATGGAGGATAGGGGCATAGCCGCTAGTAAGAAAAAATAATTTTTACCTCTTTAATATTTTTTGTAAATTGTAGAGTAGCTTTTCTAGAATTTCTGTTTGTGGCAAGTCGTGTTTCATACAGATGTGAATACTCTGGTTTTTAAAAGCGAAGCTTTTCTATAATTAGGGTCGGTCCGTCCGTCCGTCCGTACGTCCGTCCGTCCGTCCGTACGTCCGTCCGAGATAGATAGCTTTTGTTCGTTAATTTAGGCATGTTAGAATTGTCCTATCGATTTCAAACTTTGCATGATTATTCCTGTAGTAGTTGGGTACGATTTAGAAAGCGTAGCAACTCTATAATCATTACCAGAATGTCCGTACGTCTATTTTAAACATGTTGATTTTTCTCCTTTTTTAACAACAAATTTTCAAGTGTTCTAATTATCCGTTTGATCTGATTTTTGGTATATTGATTCCTGGGACAACAAAGAACAATATTATAAGCGAAGCAACTCTATAATCAAGTCAAAAAATTTAAGTATGTCCATAAACATTATCCTGCTTCAAGCAGCTTTTCAACAAATTTACTTACAATTTTGCTATGGCTCTTATACTTTTAAATTCTGATTATTCAGTTCAGATACTATACAAGTGTTAATGTCTGTTTGTCCTACCGTTTCAGTGCTTCGCTTTTATGGATGTTGTCATCCTTGTTAATTAATTTTTACCTTTTTTATTTTCATTAGTTTTATCAATTACTCTTTTTTTAAAACCCCTGTCTCTCGGAAGGGCGGGTGTTAAAATTATCACTGTAAAGGTTCAGCGAGATCTTTTGTTAAAGACATAAAAAACAGACAGTACAGTATGTATTCTTTTTACTTCTTATCTAATATATTTCTCTTTTTGATAATTTCTTTTCCCGTGGTTTGATTCTATATTCTATTTCTTTCCCCTCTCTCTCTCTCTCTCTCTCTCTCTCTCTCTCTCTCTCTCTCTCTCTCTCTCTCTCTCTCTCTCTCTCTCTCTCTCTCTCTCTCTCTCTCTCTCTCTCTCTCTCTCTCTCTCTCTCTCTCTCTCTTTCTCTCTTTCTCTCTATCTTTCTTCCTCTATCCATCTATCACTATCTATCTCCTAGTTTTTCTGTTGTAAATGAAACTAAAAAATCAACCAACATGAAAAAAAAAAGGAATATGTTTAAAAACTGTGTATTAATTCGGACACCTCTGGTGTTAAGTGGAGGCAATTAGATATTATTAACTAACATTTTACAACTTATCTTACAAATACATCTACAAAATTGGTATAATCATACACCATCAAGGACAACAGGATCCATAAGTAGAACTGCAAAGAACCAAACATAATCATTTTATATTAGTACAGTTTTTTTGCCTGTAGCTTATTATTTTGATAAGTTCTGAACCAATTGAGTTCTCATTTGTAGGGAAGCTTGTCATTGACCCTATCTTGGTTTTAGGCTATTTTATTTTTAGATTTTAATCTTTGGTTGGTCTTAGGATATTATTTTTCTTCCCAACACCTTCAAATACACAGCACCTATATGCTAGGGGTGCCTCCACTAGTATTAAGAAAAAACTAAAATTGAACTGTTATACATTGTTAATAAAAAAGTTTAATTTTGTCCATAACTAGTGCAACAATAATTAGTGCCTAGGATAAACTATAAAAAAAAACATATTAAAATCAATAAAATAAATGAATCACACTTAGAATGACAGGCATACCTGGGTATTAAAGTAGCTTCGCTACAAGCAATAATAAATCAACTGACAGAAATTATCTACTTTCTAATCTAGAGTTATAAAAAAAACTGATGGAATTGTGCACTGTAGACATTTTTTGTTGAACCAAGTCAGCTTTTTTTCTAGGCAATTTTAAGATAATTTTTTTAACAAGAACAATTCAGTTCAATAGTTTTTTTTTGTGGAGTATGATAATTAGGGATATGTTTAATAAATAAATCTACATCTTAATCTTTTTTCCGCCTTATTCATAAATTAATTCAAAATTCAAATCTAAATTGATGTACATTCCCACTAAAAATAAACAATGGATTAAATTTAATGATTGAAAAATTTGAACCAATAAATCAGGATTAAACCAAAGTATTTAAAATGTTTAAGCCAAATGAAGAAAAAGACGTGAATGTAATGGCAGATAAGTTGGGCAAAATAGTTTGTCTTATGTAAAATACAATTCCCCAATAAAGTATTTCTATAAATATTTTTTTCACGGCAGATGTATTTAAAACAATCCCACGTAATTATTATCTTTATATTTTTATTGATTTGTTTTCATCGTATATAATTTCATACAAAAATACAAATAACAAGAAAATATACTTTCATACAAGCGATGGCATCAATACCAATTTTCTTGTCAAAGAAGGTTTTCTAATACAAAATTTATTCAATGACATTCTGTCAGAAAAATAAATAAATATTTGTCTTTAAAATTATTATTTTCTTTGTTGCTAACAATAACGGCTTGATATTTTGTATTTAAATGCAAAAAAAAGATCATTACTAGTTATTTAGTTACATTACATTAAGTAAAAGTGATCAATGCTTACATGCATCGACATGCTATTCTTCAAATGGCCTCATTTACTATATTCACGTTATGACATGGCATGTAAGGTGATCACTAGTTGATATATCATCGATATAATGATATTCTGGCAACATTGTGATGTATAGTATCAGACCATAAACATTTCCAGGATTAATATTTTTATATTGGATGATATACAGTTGTACGGACCTAGTTGTAGAGTAGCTTTGCATGCAATAAACGGTGGCAAGTGTTGTTTAATAATATGTATTTTGTTTGAGATCTAATTTGTAGTCTACCATCACTTCCGTCACATGTGAACTTTCTGGATTAGAGTCTGTTGTGTTTATACTTTATTTATGAGAAGCCTCTCAGAACACTTGAGGTGATGGGGGCTTGAATTAGACTTCACCCCCCCCCCCCACATTTTTTTATTTAAGTTTCAAAAAACTAGGGGGGGGGGGAGTTTAAGAGTTAGTATCAATCTAAAATTACTATAAACCTGCCCAGGACCTATAAGTAGCTTCACTGTAAAGGAGAACAGTGTTATTTCAGCGTTTATCTAGATTCTTCGCTAGGGACAAAAAAATGCTTACTACTTTTTAGTATAGGACATGATCCACTTTTCAGATTTCCTTATATGTAGAAGTGATTGCACACTATGATTTGTTGTTGGTATAATTATGAATACAAAAATCAACACTTATTGAGATCTATAGGGGATTTTTTAGAAGCGAAGCTTGTTGCTTCTATCATTTTTTTTAGTCTGTCAGTTGGTCTTTAATGCTCTTGAAATGGAACCTTTAGAATATAACACGGACTACGTAATCGTAAGCTCTAAATTGTTTTAAGGGTCTTTCCAATTAAGTGTTATAATATTATGGTCATTATTCTTCAAATTTAAAACATTTTATATTGGTCTCAATGTCGATGTAAATATCAGGCTAATTAAGCTTTGTTGCCATTGCTACCTTTACAGTGAAGCTCCATATACGTCCGGGGAAGATTTTTAGATTTTTTTTTTTTTTTGTGGGGGGGGGGGGTAAGGGTTCCTCAAGCCATTTTCTATTGCCCTTTAAAAATAAAATTAAAAGTGGATGATCTACTACTCCTCTCCCCTGTACCGCAAGTGCCCCTTAAGGACTCTAGGGGCGTAGCTGCAAGTTTTAAAAGTTTTGATTTTTGTTTGGCAACAATTGGACCTAATCGTTCTTGTTAATTATATTTGTCCCCAATGTGTGGTGTACAGGTCCCCGCCTACTTATAAATACCCCGCACCCCAATTTTACCCCCTAAGAGAAACTGGACGAAAATTCAAAATAATAATTGATAGAACAATAAATAAATAGAAATTTTGTAAATTTTTTGACAAATTGTGGAAGCTTTTATAGTGCCTATTTAAAAGGGGGATGCATTCATAAACTTTTTACCAAAGTATCTCAAATGACGTCTTATTAAAATAGTCCATTATTCTAATATGACGTCACTCGGGATACTTTGGCTAAAAGTTTTTGAATTTATCTCTTTTTTATAGGAACTATAAAGAGTCTCAAAATTGTGTTAAGATGTATGGCATAAAGTAAAGTAAAAAAATAAGAAATACCGTTGAATAAAACTGCCCCGTATCATTAATAAGCTTTCCTGGAAAAAAACAGTACTTAAACACAAGCACAAAATATAGATAATCCTCATCCCTGTCCTCTAAAATCTCTGGAAGGGAATAAATAATGATAAAATCAATAACATTCTATTACCAAAAATTTGCATTTGAATAAAACTTTCCCTGAGATTACGGCTGCAAGGTTGTGTATGCAGGATGATTTTTTCCTATGCGCTCAAAATGGTCGAGAATTTTCTATTTCCTTTGTTTAGTGTTACCTAACAACAGCCTTTTGATTGCAGGACCTTTGGTTTGAAGTTTGAGTTGTTTATATTTTCATACTAAAAATTTCAGTAGTTTTCTCAATGATAAATGAGATAGAAGAAGAGGTTTTTAGTGGTTTAGGTTTAGTATTTTGGTTTGGAATCGAACTCGAAGCTTCTTTGATTTCACAACATGAACACAATTAATTGTCCAACCCTGATGCATTGCCTTGGTTTCTCTGGTCTAAAGTTGTGAACACTGGTTGAGCCAGATTTTAGGCGGATTTAATAATCGTCCTGTGACAGTAAATAATAGTAAGATAGCGAAATTTTATAGTTTTATTCATTTGTTTCACTATTACATAAACTATTTATGAAAACCATCTCTACTCCGGCTCCGGGAGGTCTATATACATCACCTCTGGGAGGTCTCTGTGTGCGTTTTCAGGGAGATTGGATCATTAAATGAGAGTCATCCAATTTTTTTACTTAATTCACTGTTAGTTACCCTTATATCCCTGGGATATTAAAGGAACAAATACAGGCTAATCTACTTGACTTGCAGAATTTTATATTCCTCCATTATCTGTACCTGTATTCCTGGGATATTATAGGAACAAATACAGGCTAATCCACTTGACTTGCAGGATTTTATATTCCTCCATTATCTGTACCTGTATCCCTGGGATATTATAGGAACAAATACAGGCTAATCCACTTGACTTGAAGGATTTTATATTCCTCCATTATCTGTACCTGTATCCCTGGGATATTATAGGAACAAATACAGGCTAATCCACTTGACTTGCAGGATTTTATATTCCTCCATTATCTGTACCTGTATCCCTGGGATATCATAGGAACCATTACAGGCTAATCCACTTGACTTGCAGGATTTTATATTCCACCATTATCTGTACCTGTATCTCTGGAATATTAAAGGAACAAATACAGGCTAATCCACTTGACTTGCAGGATTTTATATTCCACCATTATCTGTACCTGTATCTCTGGAATATTAAAGGAACAAATACAGGCTAATCCACTTGACTTGCAGGATTTTATATTTTTCCATTATCTGTACCTGTATCTCTGGAATATTAAAGGAACAAATACAGGCTAATCTACTTGACTTGCAGGATTTTATATTCCACCATTATCTGTACCTGTATCTCTGGAATATTAAATGAACAAATACAGGCTAATCCACTTGACTTACAGAGTTTTATGTTCCTTCATTACCTGTACCTCTATCCCTGGGATATTATAGGAACAAGTACAGACTAATCCACTTGACTTGCAGGATTTTATATTCCTCCATTATCTGTACCTGTATCCATGGGATATTATAGGAACAAATACAGGCTAATCCACTTGACTTGCAGGATTGCCGGAAAGTAATCTTTCCACTAAGGGATCAATTTGGATAAAAATAAAAACAATGTAGGTGATATTTTTGTAAAAATAACTGTAACTACCATTTAAGGTAACTTGTATTGATAGAGAGTGGTTGGAATTCTTTGACCAGGTAACAGGCATAATATATTACTAGGAACTGCAGAAAAAGGTAAGCTGCTTAATAAAGGTTTGTTTTTCTAAAATTTTACATTTCAACAATTATCGTATATAATATATTTGCTAGTTTAAAGTACTGAAATAAAAATAAAAATATAAACATAAATAGAATATTCAAAATCTTTTTTTAATAATTTTATTCTACCACTTTAAAACACTACTTTTTAAAATTTTAGAGACATTTAGCAATGGGCTTTCCCTTGATTGTAGATTATTACAACAATTCCCTAAATGGATTGAAGACACTTAAAAGCACAAATAGTTAATAAACAAATCTCTTTAAATTCTTTGGACATAATCTTTCTTGTACGGATATAAATCCGTTTCCTTGATCCTATTAGGATTAGAATGTTGATAACCATCTTTATCTTGTATGAGCTGGTGTTTATACACATTGCATAGACATAACCAGAATCAAGATCTATTCTGAAATTTAATGAAATTGCTATCCTATTACATAAAGTATAAAGGATTTTTGTCTGAAGATTATGGTCTTAAACTACAGAACCGATTGGATCTCTATTTCAGGTAAGGTTCATATAGGTCCTGTGGTGGTTTTAGGCTAATTTATCTTCATATATAAGTCTTTGGATTGTTTTTTTGATATTGTTCTAGATCCTTCTGTCCGTGGCCGTGGATAATGACAAAAATCTATGAAAAAAAGTGCATTATTGATGTTGATTTTTCGATATCTAGAATACTTTAAAAATAATTTAGCGGCTACCCATGTAAATTGTTTGAAACTATTGCATATTAATGTAGGATTTTGACTTAATAGCATGATTGCGGTTCCTGAAATGGCTGTGGAATGTGCAAAAATCTGGTTGTTTGTCCTGCACTCAATTTACCTTTAAAACCAGCTGATTACACAGCTATAAAGTTACATTTGCTTATTTTTTAGGGTGCTGTTTTGATTAATTGTAAAAACACCAACACAAAAGACGCAGAGAATTAAACAGTTTTAATGTCTTCAGAGCTTCTCCTATACACTTAAACGAAGCTATGCTTATGAGGTAGCGCAAGAGTAATTACTTGGTTTATTTAACTAAGCCATCTTAATTAAAGCCTATCTTTATAGAAAAAAAAAAACAAGGATGACAATATCCATAAAAGCGAAGGACTGAAACGGTAGGACAAACGGACATTAACACTTATATAGTGTCAGAATTGAATAATCAGAATATAAATGTATAAGAATCGGAGCAAAATTGTAAGTAAATTTGTTGAAAAACTGCTTGATACAGGATAATGTTTATGGACTTACTTACATTTTTAGTACTTGATTATAGAGTTGATTTGCTTATAACATTATACTTTGTTGTCCCAGGAATCAACATAGCAAAAATCAGATCAATCGGATGATTATATCACAAAACAAAATTTTGTTAAAAAAGTAAAAAAATTAACATGTTTAAAATGGACGTACGGACATATTTGTTATGATTATAGAGTTGCTACGCTTTCTAAATCGTACCTAACTACTAAAGGAATCACCATGCAAAGTTTGAAATCGACAGGACAATTCTAACATGCCTAAATTAACGGAAAAATCTATCCGTTTGTGACGGACGTACGGACGGACGAACGGACCTACCCTAATTATAGAAAAGCTTCGCTTATAAAAAATCGGATTTAGCTTACATAGTAGTATCTTTGTTACAAGTACTGAGGCTTAAATTGACATAGATTCAATATTTTTTTGGCGGAGGTGGGTGTTGATTTTGAGTCATATAAAGTAATGGTTTATTTTATTTTCTTATTCAATTTTTAATTATTTGTTACATAGATAAAGGGTGGAAAATTAAATCTCATAACTGCCTGGAATTTATATTATGGACAAGGGGGTCCATTTAATTTTTTTAAAATAGCTGCTTTCATTATTAGGGAGTAGATGATAAAGTCCCTCAACAGATTATGACGTCATACGATAAAATAACCTATTAGAGGCCAGAATAAATTTTACCATTGGTCAATTACAGTGTATACTGGTCTCTCATTTGATATTCTATCGTATGATGTCATAATCTGTTGAAGGACTTTAATCATCTTCTCATTAGGGGAGGTTGATTAATTATTAATATCTAAACTACTTGGATATTGAAAGCAAAAGTGTTAAATTATGGTTACGGGGAGGTTCAGCTTGCTCCTTCGTAAAATCATTAAGTTTAATATCGTGCTGATAGAGGGATTAATTATATTCTAGATCAATAATTATCATCATTAACAAATGTTAATTATCAAATTTTGGTTAATTGTTGTTGAAGCTGGTTCCTGGATTTTGCAGTTACATATTTTTTATGATATAATATCAGAGATACAGAGGATAAGACAATGGACAATCTTCCCTTTATATTGAAAAACAGCGAATACGCCCCTGGAGATTTCTAGGGAACTTGAGGAAATTTAAATTTTAAATTCTTTTTTTTTTGGGGGGGGGAGATTTTTCTAAGGCGATTTCTCTTGAGATGGTGCCCGCCTCCAAAGCTTCACTGGACCTAAAAAGAAGCTTCACTGAAAGAAGAAGTATATCAATTCAGCAAGATCATGCGCTATAGGAGACACACAAACATCCTGTTATTTTTATATTAAAGGATTATGCTTTTGGGACATTATTGCGGAAAGGTAGGAGAGTTGTAGATTAAATTAAATGTGCCATATTTACATTGAAAAGGTTTTGTTAGTATAGATTTGGAAATATGTCTGTTAGTGTGTGTTGATTCATACATCGCCAGTACCAGTAGAAAATGTGTGTTAGGATAAATTAATCAATCTACAATATTCCAATTTCTACAACTTAAAATGTTTGAAACCAATCACATCCATATAAAAAATATGCATATATACCAACCACAAAATGAATCCTAATATAAAACCTAAAACTGAACCTTTAAAAATCGATAAAATATTAAGATTCCTTTCATTTAAAATGTCATATATATGCTTGAGTGTATTTATCTATAATGATTGAATGTGGGTTTTCTTCATATAATTGATAGTAAATTATAGAGTTGCTGGGCTGTTTATGTGTGTGTGTGTGTGTATCTTCAGGGAACTGAAGACACTTAAAAATTGCTTTTTAGAATTGACAGAGACGTAGGATATATATTAAGAGACAAACACAGACATATCCAACTATCCAATATATGTGTCAGTTTCGTTATCTTTATCTTAATTCTTCCACAGATCAAAAACAAAGCTTTCCAAAGCAGTTTACGAGATCTTACAAGCCACGCAAACACACAAATTCAAGAAAATTGATGTAGTTATCTATCCCTAAATCTTTATATTGTATCTTGAATGAAGGAGGGTTTTCTCCTTCTTTTCAATACAAATCCAGAGTTCAAGGTCCAAATACCCAGGCCTGTAGTTATTCAAATCACTCATGTCACACTGAAATTTTAACTTGGTTAACCTTGATATCGTATTGTAATAACATTGAGATTGTAGGGATACAGAACCCGTTTCTATTCTATTTTACACAAAAGAACTCAGTTGCAAGCAAGAAAAAAAAGCGAGAGAGAGAGAGAGAGAGAGAGAGAGAAAGAAAGAAAGAGAGAGAGAGAGAGAGAGAGCGAGAGAGAGAGAGAGAGAAGGAGAGAGAGAGAGAGAGAGAGAGAGAGAGAGAAGAGAGAAAGTAAGAAAAAGAAAGAGCTATATATGAGGGCTTATAATAATTTGGATTATTATTATGTTCATATATGTACATTTTTCATGCTTCAAAAAATTTTGGTATTAACCAAAAAAATACCAAAATATAGACATTTTAGAGAAGGCTATTTTTTAACAATATTATACAGAATTTAGAGTACAAAGTCTGTTTTAGTTTTCTTAAGGAAAAAAATTCTGAAACGTCCTGATATGGGTTTTTAGCTATGTAGCTAATAGAGGAGTTTTATGCTATTTATTAGGAAAGTTTTTTTTGTAACTTTAGTGTTAAAATAATAGTCACGCAACCTCGCCCTTTAAAAAATCAGGTGTTTGATCTTCATTCATAAGAGCATATGAATAGAATATGGATTTAACAGTCTCTCTCTATTTAGAAATAGACACTCACTCTCTTTCTCTCTCTCTCTCTCTCAGCTTTTTCTCCTCTCTCTCTCTCTCTCTCTCTCTCTTTCGTGTATGTTATCGTCGCTATGTGGTGTGATCTGTATTGTTATGTTGGCTATTGTTGTTCTAACACAATACAACTGCAACTTTCACAGTTATTATTCAAGTCTTTATATTAAGAATGTGCGCACAAATTTTTAACTTTTACATATTTTTTGAAGCTTATTGTAGTACCTATAAAAAAATGACGTCATACAATTCAAATGACCAATAATAGGCCAATACTCAGGCTAAATTAACAATGATAGGCCAGTATACATTTAATTGCCCAATGGTAGGCCAGTATGACGTTATTTTCTATAAGAACTAAAAAAGCTTATATATTTTTCTTAATTGAAGCAGTTTATATTACAGTTGCAATACTCATAGTTTTTTAATCTAGATTTCAAAGCTTCATTTTAAAGTAGAATATTAGTGGCCCAGCCGGATCTTAAGGTACAATCAAACAGATACACAGATAGACAGGCATCATGTTACTGTAAAATTCCTTGAAAGCAAACTTTTCTTCCTAGACTACTTATAAAATAACCGTGTCACATATAGAATAGAGCTGCAGCAGCTTCTATATAAAGAGGGGTTTTCCAGCCTTGAAAATCCAGCCTCCATTGTCATTCATAAGTAGGTGAAACAATTTACCCATTGTTTTCAAGTCTCTTTCACTCAAAAAAAAATAATACCTTGCTGTTCTCTTCTATACAATTGAATTGAGTTCACAGTCTACACCTCGCCCAAAACAACAGGGATGATTATAGACATTGGTTGCGCAACAATATCATCATTTCTCTTATTTATTCGAAACCGGTGGATTAGATCTGGTTCTCATCCATACGAAAAAACTATGTATAGCATCGCATGATATCCAGTTTTAACCCGTGCCTTCGGCATCTCGGGGCTAAAAAAACTTGTTTTAATCTTATTATTGCAATGTACATTTTATATCCGCAGAAATCTGTTTATAATACGATGCGAGAAATAACTATTATCATTTTATTAGGAATGGCTTTAGTGATTTCATCATATGTTAGATTTTAGATAGGAAAAACTGCAGTGTTTTTTTATTTTCCATGATCAACCTATTGAAATTTTAATAGTCCTAAAGTTTATCACCTAATATGATACCCACATATAATTTAAGGAGAAATCTGTAATAGTCTAACTGTGATTTGAATTATACATCTCTATAACCTGTAACAATTGAACTTAATAATCTTAGAGAGAGGGTATGTATATATTATTTATCCTGCCATTTTTTGGACTTATCATAGAGAAGCAACGATTTTTAAAAAAGTCCTGCTACTTTTAAAACAAAAGAATACAGGCAACAACAGGAAAAATGTGTCCGGGGCTTTTCTTTGCAGGGATGCAGGGATAAGACAATTGCATGTCATTTAACTAATTTTCTAGCATTCATCTCATTAAAGGATGCTTCAGATTTCAAGGTACTTTTTTAATAGATGATTAATTTATCTTCTATTTTCCTTTCCCTGCATTCCTTTTTAATTTCTCTCTTTTATTCTCTCACTCACGGCCATTTTTTAGTTTTTCTTTAAAACAACAACAAAAAATTAATAATTTCTTAGGTATAAAAGACTAAAATATAAGACAAAAAGCATTTTATATTTGCCTCGAAATTCTGCCTATGGTAACTGGAAATTTTGGGAAGAGGTGTAATTTGTAGATTTATTTAAATATAAGTGCCTTTATCCTCTCTGGGTTTTCTTTTCTCTTTCCTTTTATTATTTTACCTTTTTCTTGTGTTTAATATTTTAAGACTGACCAACCAAACCTACACATTAGAAAAAAAGGAAGCAACATGATCGTTTACAATTTTTACGACATTTCATGCACGTCTTTTGATAGTAGAAGAACAGGTTAGAATTTGACAAATTATGTCTGTAACTAATTTTTTTTGGTTGCCTTGATTAATTATTTTTGGAAGCTACCTCAATGGTTATATAAACGGTTTAAGCTTCTAAATTGGATAAGATGAAGGGATGGATTAATAGAAGATAAAGTTATCCTACCCCAATATTTTAATGGTTCATCATTATAAATTTAAAGCTACCCCAATAGTTTAAAATCAGTGTAAGCTTTTAAATATGATGGCATATTAATGTAATTTAATCCATTCCAAATATTTTTTTAAAAATAATGTCAATTTAATTGACCTCCATCCTGTTATAAAACGTATTAATCACTGAATCGATTGGTTTCTCCATTTAAGGGAAATCTCAGTTTTAGCTAAATGTAGTCTTGGTATGACTTTTTTTCTATTTATATAACCTCACCCCCCTTCTAATACAAAGCCCCTAGATTCTAGGGGCAAAGCTACTAAATTGTATATGATTTATAAAGACAATTTATGATTTGCCATGACCTATCCCCCACTTTCTGAAATAGATAAAAAATTATTTATTCATTTTTTTATGCCTGTAGGTATAATTTTATACTGAACTTACAATTATCTAAATACATAGAAAATAAATAGAAAATAAAAACTTTTTTGTTGAGTTGCTACTGTATACCCATGGTCTGTCCAAAGTTAATTTCCAATAATCTTATAAATTGGAATGTGTATAGATTGCTTAAAATAAAATACATAGCGAATTTAATACAAGCAAAAATACAGTGGTTTTATTTTTGCTGTTGGTAAAAGTGAAAGCACTCCATTTATGAACATTAATATAATTGCTTTTGGATTATTTAAATTAATGTCAAAAGATATAAGTTAAATGAATTCATAATTTCAACAAGTTAGATTACATCTAAAGAAGTAAAGCTAAAGTTTTTTTTAAATGATATTGTACAATATTAATTATTCTTTATTATTATACCATGCAAAATACTTCCTTTTTTGATCAATTAAAAGGCGTTTGCAGTAAGGTATAGAAAAGCTTTACTCTTATAATATCTACTTATTATGTGTGTGTATATATGTGTGTGTGTGTGTGTGTGTGTGTTTGTATGTGTGTGAATGTGCGTTTCTATGTAAGTAAAAGAGAGTTTTTCATTGAAACTGACAATTATTATAAAACTTGCGGCTACGCCCCTAGTATCTAGGTGCTTAGTAGGGCAGATGGAAGCTAGAAAATAGCTTTAAACCATCCTATTACTGAAATAAAACAGTCTAAAACCATTATAGGACCAATATAAACCCTACCTAGAATTGAAAATCTTAACCTGCATACAAAAAAAACCTTGCTACTTTATAGAAAAGGCCGTTGATTAGGTTAGGTTTATTATAGTTTACTGTAGGAACCCGTAACGACAGATATTACTAAACAAACATACATACATACACACATACAGTTTACTACTTTAACATATAATGAAAAAATGAATACAAATGACCAATAATAGGCCAGTATTTTACCATATGACAATTACAATGTATACTGGCCTTTCATTATTCAATAGTATTGTATGACGTCATTTTTATATTTCATAGGAACTATAAGCTGCTTCTATACCGGGTTTTTATGATTCAATATTTGCATTCTACTTTCTGTTTTCTGTAATGCCTATCTTAATCCATGTAGTTTATGAATTTTGTTGTGTCATACAAAGATTACTTAGCATTTCTTTTCATAGTTTTAGTTGTGAAGCTACTCTATAAAATTGACAAAAGCCTGTCTGTATGCCAGGGATGAAAGGAGAAAGGTAAAGGGCTGATTGTAATCCTAATATGAATTTGGGGGTGTCGTAGTGGCTTACAGTGGCTTATGTATTGCTTGTCTTTTTGTGCTTTGTACTTTGAATATGTTTATGATAATGTTATAATAATCAAATTATTTTAGTAATGCCGTTTTCTGTTTAATTTGGTTTTTAACTGCCGAGTTATTTATGGACGTAATTGTCCTTGTTTGTATTATGGATACATGGATAGAACACTCCAACAATTTTTAATTATTATTTTATTTTAATTGCAGATATATCTTGCTGTGCCGGAGTTTGTGTATCCTGGGATCTTAAGAGATAAGACAATGGCTAATAAATTGATGTACATCTCAAATGATTATTCACAAAAATTACCCCTTCTGTAGATAAAGATTAGTGGTTGAAACTTTGGAACACCCAGCTTAATGAATAAACAAATTAACATTTACTAAGTCCCCAAAGTTGTTAGGTCAACGAATAAGAAAATGTTATTTAAAACTTTGAGGACTAGTGTTATAAACAGCCCATTGTCCCCCCCCCCCTCTCTCTCTCTCTCTCTCTCTCTCGTGTGTTTATGTTATTCATTTAAATAGTAAACCGTTAATATAGTTAGTAGAGAGACAATTTTATAAATAATTAAGATTGAAGTGAATTACTTTTTAAAACATGAATGAACGGACTTACTACAGTTATAGTTTAGCTGTAGGATTTGTATTTTTTTGTAGAAAGCAGATGGCGAAACAATTTTTAGTTAATTCTAATTTTATACCATTTTTTATATAATTAAAAATAATTATAAAATCCTAATTTATTGCTAATTAGTAGTATGTAATTAGTCAAATACAAAAACAAGAATGTAAATGTCCAAGCCAAGTAGCCAAGCAAATAATTCCTAAGAATATAGACAAATAAACAGATGGACAACATAGTGTAAAAGTAGATTATCCTTATTGTTTATAAGAATGTATACAAGACCTACCTAATATGAATTAAATTTCTCGGACGGACAGACGAACTAAATTACAATTAACATATCGTTTCTAATTAACGGTCAAACAAGAAGACCAGCGGATAGAGTTCGGTAATTATATGGTAGCTTTGCTATTAAATCTATAATACAAAGTAGAACGATGTCTGTCTGTCTATTTGTCTGTTCGTCTGTTTGTTTGTAGCGAAGGATCTCTCTAACCGCTAAAACGATCGGGTTCTCCTTTACAGTGTAGCTTCTCATAGGTCCCGGGAAGGTTTATAACTGTTATCTTGGAGGGTGGGACACCCCCAACCGCCCCAAAAAATGAAAAAAATTCTATTTAAAATTAAAATAGTGGGGTACCCCCCAAAAAAATTTTTTTTATTTTTTTTTAAATCTAAAATACGAAAAATTGGTTTGATTAAACCTCTTGGGGCAAAGCCCCTAGAGGCTAGGGGCGAAGCGGCTAGTAAATACTTAAAGAAGTTAGGTTTTAATGAGCTAATTTAGTTATAAATTCTTGGAAATAAAGTAAACAAATATGTAAAAAAAAAAAGTCACGTTGTACGTTGTAAATCAAATAATTCTGGGTTTTATATTTAGTTTAGTAAAATTCGGGCATCTGAAAAGAAAAGATAATAGACATAAAAAAACAACCTCCCCCCCCCCTTCCCCACCTAATTATGATACAAAATTACTGCTTCTATATCATCTAGAATTATTGATGGAAAAGTTTGGACACTGTAAATTTGTATATATGAGAACCTGTTTAAAAACTTTTTGTAACACTATAATTTACAGTCCATTTTCACCTTCCTCCCTGAGAAAAACCAATATGTACATGATAAAGAAATTACAATAATTGGCCAAGTGCCAAAATCAGATATAATACATGTAGAACATATAAATATGTTCTTTTAAAACCACTGCTATACTTCTTTTTATAGAGGAGCTAAAACTTTAATAATGGAATGGTAGATCAAAGAGTAATTTAAAGCTGCTATAAAGACAGGATCGCTCATTATTTGCTATAAAACTAAAAAATCTCTAATGGAGTAATTTGCCACAGTTCAAAACTACATTTACTGTTATTTATTGTTATAGAATTATGTGAACACCAGTTTGGAACATCTCTTCACTCCCCAACTTTGATATTTGTTGTAGAATTGTGTGCACACCAGTTTGGAACATCCCTTCACTCCCCAACTTTGATATTTGTTTGGCAGAAACAAGTTGTTGATTATGACATCTCCAGGCACAGAGACAGATATTTTCCTCCCTCAAAATTTGAAACCAATCATTTTATTTTCCACAAAATTTTTTAAAAATAAATTAGATTACCCCCCTTAAACCTTTGAAACTCATCATTTTACCCACTTCAAAAAAGAAAAGCTTGTACGTCCTTGGCGTTATACAAGGACATCAAAGTAAAAAAAATATCATGGGAAATAAACCTAAAATCCACAAAAACAGTAAACACAAAGGGCTGAACTCTATCACGGGGTGGGGATCCTGTGCCGACTTTCAATTGTGTTTTGAATATCAGCCAATAGAAACTAAGCCATGAAAACACAGTCATGAAAGCATAAAGAGCATAAAGCAATTTGCAGCAGACTAAAAAGGTTCCCGCCAATTTGCCAGGTAGTTGTCTGGGTTATACATCTATACTTATTTATTATTATATACAAAATATTTATGGGACTTGAATCAACGATTTAATGTCAAGACTAACGAACAATAAACATCATATATAGATAGATAGATTAACAATGAACATGTCCATCACATGTCTGTCTAATAGGGATTAACATTCATGCATAATGCACACAAATAAACATGCACACACACACACATATACATATATATAATCAAACAAGCAAAAAACATTATGATAATTATTTTAAAATCTACATTGTTGATCTATTGCATAATCTTTAAAAGTGTCCGGCGATAGTTGTCGAAGAGGTCTTAGTTTCGAATTTCGAGTCTATGCCCAAGAATTAAAATTAGATGGAGTGGGATTTTTTTTAATAGACCAGTGTTTTAGCTAAATTTTGAAGGTTATAGGGGATAAATATCATTTCTTAGATAAAAGAAAAGTCACCTTTAAGAATACTTTTCTGTTCACACATATAATAACACACAAACACAAACAGATATAAGCGTGTGCGTTGTAGCAGAACTTTCAGATTTCAATGCTGATATAAAAGAGACCAATAATAAAGAAAGAGTTTTACCAAACAAAATTGCCATAGTGTTAATGACCACCTAGGTATTCCTTTTATGTTTGTTACTTAAGATCATAAGAATGGCCTAATGAACAAAAATAGATGAAAGGAAAAAATAGTTTTAACTACCTGTTGAAATTTAAAGAATTTAACTTTATAAGCTTTTTAGTTAAACTTTCGGTTGCTCCTGATATTCTGATTGTACATCTTAGTTATTTGAAGCTTTCACCTGATCTTAGATATAAGATTCTATTAGTAATTCAAGTCATACTGGCAAGATGAAGTGCCTGGAAAATCAGTTCAAAAAATTTTCAGTCATTACCACGCACTACTATTGAGTGCATTATGCAGCACATAGAATTTCTACACAATAATTGATAGCATGATAAAGGGTGGATAACACAATGTATAGATATCACAACTCTATTATAATTAGTCTATTAGTGGCGATATTAAGATGAGGAAGTAATGTTAGGATGCCCTAACAATCTTATATCCACCCTTCCATGAATACATGGTGTTCCTAAGGACCAGCAGACCCCAAATATTATTTCATGCTTTCTATGGTGTTCCTACGGAACAACACACTTGCATTATTATTATATCTACCCTTCCTTACAATCCAATGGTGTTTCTGTGAACCAACAGACCTCTAACAATCTTATATCCCAGCAGTTACAATCTCATAGACACATTTTTTAACAATATATTGCTCCTGCGAACCAACAAAACATTAATAATCTTATAACCACCCTTCATGCAATCCATGGTGTTTCTACGGACCAACAAAACACCTTTGTAAAAAATGTAACTTACAAGCAGGTTAAGTAAAATCAGAGAAGCTACGCTCATTTATAATGAATGGATAACAACTATCTTATAGCAGGAATACAAGAATGGGTCAATAGAATATAATTTTTTGTTACTGGTCAAATAAATTTTGATTGGTTACTAGAGGTCATAATAATGATATTAATAAAGATATGTTGTTAAGCTATACTAATAAATTGTTAATAATAATTTATTTTCTATTTAATTTCCTATCCCCTGAATCCCTGAACTGGTAGTTAGTTAGTTAAAGATATGTAGGAAGAGATAGGAAAGATAGATAAACCAAGACCGTAAGAAAAGCAAGGAAGCGTAGCAACACTATATCAGATAAATATCATACAATCTTTAGATAGGGGATGGTTTAGTATGGTACGTAGGTTTATTACTTTTAATTGAGATATGTTATAAGTAGGAATTTTGTCCTAAAATATAATAAACTAGCGGCTTCGCCCCTAGCCTCTAGGGGCTTTGCACCAAGAGGTAATTTAAAAAGAAAAAGAAAAATTGAAGATGCAACCACTAATTTCGAAAAAAAAAAAATTTTAAATTGTGGGTAATTTTTTTTTTTTGGGGGGGGGGGTTTTGGGTGTCCCACCCTTTTAGAAAATAGCCTAAAAACGCCACAGGGCCAGTAGGTATATTCCCTGGAGAGTAGAATCCGATCAGTTCAGTGGTTACCGAGATCTTAAGGGACAGACAGACGGACGGACAGACAGACAAACATCAAGCTACTTTGTATTATAGATTATACATTTTTATAAAACAAATGTCAATCTTTGGCGATAAAAATTAATATTTTTTTAAGTAGAAGCAAAAATAACATGAAAAGTTAATAAATTTTTAATTGAAAAATTTTCCATGAAAAATTTCATCAAAGTAAAGTAATTAGATTTTTATACATGTAAAAATTAAGGTAAAATCCTATTAAAAGCCCATTTTCTCCCCCCCTACCCCTCCCTCAATATAATACAAAAGTATGGTTTAATTGCATTTTTTAACAAAAATACATATAATTTATGAATAATATTTAGTTTCGATTTTTTGTGATATATTTCTTTGTTGGTGCTTTGCTATTTTTGAAAATATTATTCTTGTTGTATGGTAAAAGTAATTTAATAAATGAATTATGATGATATTTTCATTACAGAATTAAATATTTTTAATTTAATTTTCACATTTAATGTATGTTTACTCATAGCTTTATGATTTATAGAGTAGACATTATTTTACGAGTTTTTTTAATGTGCAATTTAAACTTTATTATTAAAAATAATTATCAAATAATGTCGCTCTAGAAAAGTCATAAAATGATTTTTTGTTATACTTTAAAGTTCAATATCTGAAAATGAGTTATTTTAATTGTTTATTGCGATAGAAAATTATATCTTTTATTATTGTATATATGTACATTTCTTGCTAAAAAGTTATCTTCTTGACCACGAGGTCTTTTTTTCGGCCGTATTTCTATTAACACAACTCTTTATTAAATTAATAATTGGCAAATAAGTTAAACCATAAAACACCAAAAGTGGGTTTTTAAATATAAATTTTCTACTTCTTTATAACTAACATTTATATAATATACATATTACCGATAAATTCATTCAGCGATTTTAAATTAAGAGATAAGACAATGGAAGATAGATTCCTGAATGATAAAATTATTGGAGGAAATGTTTAAACACTGTTGGTTGTACAACCCAATCAAGATTTAAGAAATTTTCCAAGATTTTTAAAAGCAAAGTTTTTCTATAATTTGGGTCGGTCCGTACGTCCGTAACGGTTAGCTCTTTTCGTTAATTTAGGCATGTTAGAATTGTCCTATCGATTTCAAACTTTGCATGGTGATTTCTGTAGTAATTAGGTACGGTTTAGAAAGCGTAGCAACTCTATAATCATTACTAGAATGTCCGTACGTCCATTTTAAACATGTTGATTTTTAACTTTTTTAACAACAAATTTTGATCCAATTTTTAGAATACTGATTCCCAGGACAACAATGAACAGTGTTATAAGCGAATTATCTCTATAATCAAGTCCTTAAAATGTTAGTATGTCCTTAAACATTATACTGCATGTGAGCACTTTACTTACAAGTTTGTATCTAATTTTAAACATTTATATTCTGATTATTCAGTTCTGACACTCTACAAGTGTTAATGTTCGTTTGTCCTACTGTTTAGGAGTTTTGCTTTTATGGATGTTGTCTTCCTTGTTAAGCCAAAAAAGAAAGAACATTAAAAAAAACTTTGGAGCCAATATATATTTACAGTCTAATGTCTTCTTCCTTCCTAAGATAAATCATACTATAAACATTATTCACTGACAGATCAAATTGAAAAAAATAAAACCAAGGGTTTTATGAATTGGAGTATTTATATGGAGAGTCCGACCGACGAATAAAAATGAAAAAAAAAGAAAAAGGAAAAGATAAAAGAAATTAAAAACCCAGACTTGTGGTGAATTTAATATATTCATATCATTCTCAGATATGAAGAAGGCGGGACTGTGTCATTGCAAGCGAGAAACAGAATTGTTTTCACATAATAGCAAATATAAATTTTAGCATCAACTATTTTTTAGTTGCGAAGATTATCTATAAACATGGCATGTCTACAACTCCCATGGAGGGAGGGGACAATGGGATGTTTATTACATTAGCCCCCAAAGTATTATAATAACCCTTTCTTATTCAATTAATAACTTTAAACTCTTTAAACTTTTGCTAAAACTCTTTAAAGCAAGGTATAGGGTTCGTCAAATAAAGAGCAAGGCACAACGAACATGAAAGCAAAAATCTAAGATAATGCAAATATGGGCTATTTACGTTTCTGATAACAGTAAATTAGATGATTTAAAGGCAGGCAATAATAAAGTACATCAGTAATAGTATGCAGACTTTATAAAAATTTTATAGATTTAGCTATCAGTATTTTTAAGTAGCATTACAATAACATCTTATAGAGATACGGAATAGAGGGTAGAAATCTGCATTTCACGATGGGGAAATTAAAAAGGACTGTACGAATCTTTATTTCATTAAACCACATTATATATAAATTTTGTAATTTAAGATTAAGTTATGCTCACTTTTGGACATAAAGCATAGTGTAAAGTGTAATACATCTACTAGTAGACACAGAAAAGGTCTTGCCATAGAATAGTTCTATGTGATCTGAGTTTCCTGGGTGCTATAGGAAGAGATTACTAACAACAAAGAGGGAAATGGTAATGGCGGAAAAATCTTTTATGAATAATAATCATAAAAATTGGGTTGTAAAGTCTTTTTATTTCAGGAATAGTGTCAGAGATTCAGTGTGTATAATAAGTAAGAAAAGATAGAGACACAAGGAGGAAAATATCCAAATGTAGAGCAGCAATTATGTTTTGTATAAATATTAGATTCACAGTCTTTTTATTTCAGGAATAATTTCAGAGGTTCACTTTAGATGATAAGAGAGAAAAGATAGAGATACAAGGAGGAAAATATTCTTATGTAGCGCTGCAATTATGTATTGTATAAATATCAGAGTGACAGTCTTTTATTTCAGGAATAGTGTCAGATGTTTAGTGTAGATAATAAGTGAGAAGAGATAGAGATACAAGGAGGAAAATACCATATGTAGCGCACCAATGTTATATAATAACAATATGTATATTGAAATCTACTGTCCCTTTCCCAGAAAAGTGTCAAAGTCATTGTAAGTATAACTAGCAGCTACGCCTCTAGAGGCCTCTAGGGCACGTAAAATGTATCTATTTTCAATCTATGTTCAGATCAACTGTGTACCAAAAAATATTTTATTTTTATTTTTTTTGCTATTTCTCTATGGGGGGTAGATATACCTTCCCCAAAAATAGTTATAAACCTTCCCTCGATCTATAAGAAGCTTCACTGAAAAGGAGAACCATATCAGTTCAATAGTTAGCGAGATTCTTCAGAAAAGACAAAAAAAAGCTTAATACTTTATATAATGGGACAACAATGTATAAAATTGCTTTAAATAAACAGACAGATACACAAAGCTTTGCTACTTAGAATGATAAAGATTTCAAGGAAGGAAGAGGGAGGGTAGACCCCATTGAACCCTCCCAGCCCCCTTTTACAACTCAAGGGATATTTAATCAAATTGGAAATAAAACATTTTTAGGTTTGTAAATTATCTACTATAGTTTTAGTGGTATGGATAGAGATGGATATTTCAATTGATTTAAATAGTTTTTTGTTTGTGTTAATCAAATTGATTTTTTCCCTATCCATTCTATTCATTCTATTTACACCTAAAACAAATCTAGCACATTTAAAAGCTTTATAAAGCTTTTGAATTACTTATTTAATTAATTGAAAATCAAGCAATATGTAACTTTGTGTGATCTTTTAAATTAAAAATAACGTTGAAAATTGGTTTGTTGACATTCTAAACATTTTTTATTTGTAGTTGAAAAAATACCTAAACGTTTACAGGTTTGTTAAATAAACCTAAAATGAAAGATACATGAGAAAAGTTCCAAAAATTTCCAACCTGCGAAAAAATTATTTTGAGTAAAAATGATTTAATTTCCCCCTCCACATGAAAGTTTGTGTATTATGATGACAATGCTACTCTATGTGCTAGCTTTACCACAAATAAGCCCGAATAAAGGAATAGTATTTATCGCATCATACTTTAAACAGCTTTCCGCGGATATGAAATGTACAATTATAAGATTATAACCGTTTTTGTTAGTCCAGAGATGTCGAAGGCACTGGCTAAAAAAACTTGAAGCTGTAAAATTACTTAAAAGACGACAAAGATCTCCACCACTTAGGACACGGTTATACATGCATTACATCATAGATTTTCGTCTGCTTCTAAATTTAGGGATGGGGAAGTAGTATTTTACCATGAAAAAGGGGTGAGTATTCATCCTCTTATCCTTTTTCCTTATGCATTATATAGATAATTCAAACATCATCAAAATAACTTTTTGTATCATTTGTGAAAATCCTCTTATCTCTGAGATGATATGGTATGAAAATTAAAATATTGTAACCCGATACAAACTTTTATATTTTGTACTCCTTAAAATTCATTGATCTGAGATAGGACAAAAGACAAAAAATTATTTTTAGAATATTGCATGCTCTACCTGATAATTAGTTGTACCTAGACAGGGTTAAACACCAATCTAATAGAAATAACACATAAAAATACCTTTCAGAACCTTTTTCATTCTTAAATCTAAAAGTGATGGTTCAACCATACTCCCCATCACTTTAATTTAAATACCATTAGCGTCTCTAGGAGCACAATTAATTGATATCTATTATATTTATAAAGCAGCTTAACCTTAAAATATGCACATTCTAGTGATATCAATGTGGAATAATCTGAAATGAAAATGTGTGAGTTATTGATTTTTAAATCTCCAAAAGTGAAACCGTAAATACACATCAAAGTTAAATCTCATCTTGTAGGGGGTTGGGGGGATTATGTTAGCTACTCGTAGACCAATTTTGTCTGTCAATTGTAGGGTAAAAAATTTAAATTTGTATCATATTATAATTGTGTTAAATTTATAAATTGCTATCAACTTTGGGGGCTTTTAATGAATTTTGAATGGTTGGTTCAATGAGTAGAGTGTCCAAACGTTTCAACCATCATTGGGGGTGTACATCAATCTATAGGCCATTATCCTATCCCTGTAGATCCTTGATTTTTTGTATTTTGTTTATTTTTATTCCTGTATTTATTGCGATTAAGAGATTATTAAAAATATAACAAGGATGACAACATCCATAAGTAGCCAAAAATAGATAAACGTACAAAGTAAGTTATAGTGCAGGTGTTCAGTTCTCATAAAAAATGAAATAAGAGAGAGAATATACAAAAAAAAGAAAGTTAAATAACGAAGCATGACCGACAGAAAAACAGTATATAGACTATATAGGTGCATAATTATATGTCAAAGGAATCTTCACTGAAAATTTCAGTAGTCGATCATCAATAGCAGCCAAGAAAACATATTTCCGCCATATAGCGTTACGGACTGAAGGATAGACTGACGGATAGACAAAGTGAATTATAGAGTAGTTTTGCTACTAAAAACCTTGTGGTGTGGTGGGAAAGATTAACAAAATTAAATTTTCAATATTGTAGATACTAATATCATAAAGAGTAGGAAATATAAAAAATATTTAGAATTACAAGGACGGCAACATCCAGAAAATCGAAACTCTAAAATTCGACGTAAACATTTTGCTTTCTTGATTATAGAGATGTTTCGCTATTAATACTATACCTTTTTTCATTTTGTTGTCCTAAGAATCATTATCATTATCAAAATTCAAATGAATAGTAAAGTTTTAAAAAATTTAAATTGTTGAAAATGAAATAAACATTGCTAAAAATATAATACATAGAATAGCTGCTGTGTGTTACCTATTCCTAGCCCATGGGCCAAGAAGAAAATAAATCAACCAATCAAATCTAAAACTATACTTTTATCTCTATAATTTATAGTTTAATCCAATTATCTGTTTTAGTCTATAATTTCATTTTCATTCAATTATTATTAAAAGGTGTCTCTATATCATTGGTTTTTCAACACTTTAAAGCATTTTGGTTTTTAGTAGCTTTAATTCTCTGCAAGTAAAGGCTAGCAGTCCGTATTAATTATTTTATTTAAAAATTGAATTGTCGATTCATTGAAAGTCGACTTTAGTTTTTTTTATGATTAAACTAAACTATATTACTAACTAGCAGAGTGTCCTTCCATGTGAAATATAGATTGATAGATAAATCCTAGGCCTTACTTCCTGTTTTTATAGCCTAAGTAGATAATTGGTTAGGGCGGGCCAGTGCAGGGAGACGGACACAGGTTATTAACAAGGATGATAACATCCTATGTAACGAACTTCTTAGACGAAAGGAGATTAATATAAAAATTTAAAATTAATATTTGAGGTGTAATTTTGTTAATCAGCATTGGGATGTACATCAATTTATCATAAATTGCATTATCCCTTTAAATCATTACAAACAAAACATTTTAAATCGATTAGAATAAATTAATATTCATAATCTTGAACCCTATCTTTAAGTAGGATGGGTGGGGGCGGTGATTTTATTATGTAAAATAATTATATGTCATATCGGGACCATTACTCATCAATCTATGATTAATAGGTGACATTATTACAAAGGGTGTGTGCAAGATAAAACTTTACTCAAAATAATTATTGGTAAAAAAATATCGTTTAAATTTCGAAATAGAAAATATTTTCAGTTTCCCTCAAAGTGCAAAAAAGGGTTACGGACCCCCACAGGGTTTAGGCATAAAGAAAAACACCCTTCCCCCCAAACCAATTTTCATTTTATTCAAAAAATTAGGGGTGATGAGGTTTTGTACTTGCACTTTGAGGGTAATAGCATCTAAATTTTCCTAATTATACCTATGAACAAACTGTAAAAGTAGGCAATAGCACTATTTTTATAAAATCTTGGCCTGAACGTCCATACTTTCTGAAGAATGAATCAAGCAATGCCGAACTTAGAACTCCATGTGAGTGAGCTTTAGAGTAATTTCAATAGATAAAACAAAGAGAAATAATCATGTCTCAGAAGCTATAATAGTAAAAATATGTTCCCCTTCGTTGTTGTTGGGTGTGTTATGTAAAAAAGTTATAAAAGTTTTTTGTTTGTCTGCTATGATCTTGCTAACCACTGAACCGATTTATTTACTTATTTTAGTGAAGCTACACATCGTCCTTAGATGGTTATTACGATTTTTTTAAAATTTAATTTGGATAGTTTTCTGTCCTCTACCTTGGAATACAGAGCCACTAGAGGTTAGATTTTAATAGAATTTATATCCTATACTATAAAGTAGTAAGGTTTTGTGTCTAAAGGCTTAAACAAAAACTGAACTGATTTCACCTTTTTAGGAAAGCTTTACATTGGTCCTGGAATTGTTTTAGGCTATTCAATTTTTATATTAAGGCCTTAGGGTGGTTTTGGGCTATTTTAATGCCTCCTATTTACTTACCCTTTTCAATACAGAGGCCTCAAATGCAAGGGGCGTAGACACTAATATGATTAAAGTGAAAACAATTGATAAAAGTACTCTATGATTTCCACATTTTCTTGGGAAGATGCAACTTCTAAACTTTTACTAATAAAATATTTTCCAAAATTATAGCCTTCCACAGACTCAAATATGTCATTTCAAAAATTGTGTTCATCCAAATATGAAAACAATCTTTATTTAGCAACTTTTAGTCTTATCTTTGTTGTTAAAAAATTCTTTCTGTTGTTATTGTTATTTAGTAACATTATGAAAAAGAATGCTTTGGCCCATTAACATGTTAAACTTAGTGCAAGAATAGTCAGAACTTCCTAACAAAAGACTAAAAGTCAAAGGGTTGTTTGGCTTTCAGTTACTTAGTTTTTCCACCAATATAAAGTTTTACTGACCCTAATCTTTAAATGCTCATCACAATTAAAGGGTGAGCAAAAAAAATGCGTAGATTTTTAAAATTCATATTGCGCGGCTTGTGTTAATAGTAGAAAAATGTTTGTATTATAATAAACCAAAAAAATTTCTATTAGTAGTATTTATTATGTAACTCTTCTTACATAGCATAGCAGCAGAATGTTTTTATATCTAACTTCCATAGAGAAAAAAATAAAAGAGAGGAATCGAAGCAACTAGAAGACGAAAATAGGCAGTGGGCCTAGAGGCCTACTTAGCGCTGTTGCAACGCTAAAATTTATTGCTATTCCACTACTTTTCAAATGGGAGGATTAAAAATTTTGTTTTAAAAATATTTTTTTACTTTTTACTATTTCCATATTTAGGGCAAGAATATTAGATTAGATATTTTCGTTTTAATGTTTTAATTAAAAATTACATAGAATTTTTTTTTTATTTAAAAAAAATTGCTCGTGAAATATGAATCCTTCTATTTCTAAAAAGGGGGAAATTTTTTTCATAATGAACATTCAGCTGATTCTGACCGCCCACGGCTGTTTGCTAAATATCGCTTTTCTTTTTATTCACATTATTATTTATGATTGACTTACAAAAAGCCCTGGGCGGTTTTTGATTTTCGTCTGCTTCTAAATTTAGGGATGGGGAAGTAGTATTTTACCATGAAAAAGGGGTGAGTATTCATCCTCTTATCCTTTTTCCTTATGCTAACTTCTTTATCGAACCGCCACATTTTTGCAAGAACACCTCGTTGTGAGACGAGAGGTAAAATTTTGGGTCGGATGACATGTTAAATTTGAGGGGGGTGAAACATGTTAAATTTGAGGGGCGAAGAAATTATAGTAATTTCAATTATCCTCCTGCGCCGTCATTCACAAAGGCTAGTGGTACAGGGATAGAACATTCACAAATGCCAGGGATATAGGGATAGGATATTCACAAAGGCCAGGGATCCAGAGATAGGACATTCACAAAGGCCAGGGATCCAGGAATAGGACATTCACAAAGGCCAGGGATAGGACATTCACAAATGCCAGGGATACAGGGATAGAACATTCACAAATGTTAGGGATCCAGGAATAGGACATTCACAAATGCCAGGGATACAGGGATAGGACACTCACAACTGCCAGGGATACAGGGATAGGACATTCACAAATGCCAGGGATACAGGGATAGGACATTCACAAATGCCAGGGATACAGGGATAGGACATTCACAAATGACAGGGATACAGGGATAGGACACTCACAACTGCCAGGGATACAGGGATAGGACATTCACAAATGCCATGGATACAGGGATAGGACATTCACAAATGACAGGGATACAGGGATAGGACATTCACAAATGCCAGGGATACAGGGATAGGACACTCACAACTGCCAGGGATACAGGGATAGGACATTCACAACTGCCAGGGATACAGGGATAGGACATTCACAAATGCCAGGGATACAGGGATAGGACACTCACAACTGCCAGGGATACAGGGATAGGACATTCACAAATGCCAGGGATACAGGGATAGGACATTCACAAATGCCAGGGATATAGGGATAGGAAATTCACAAATGCCAGGGATACAGGGATAGATCATTCACATAGGCCAGGGATACAGGGATAGGACATTCACAAATGCCAGGAATACAGGGATAGAATATTCACATAGGCCAGGGATACAGGGATAGGACATTCACAAATGCCAGGGATACAAGGAGAGAGATATGACAATGAGCTGTTTTTTACTCTAGTTCCCAAAGTTTTGAATTAACGTTTCATATTTGTTGGCTTAACAACTTTGGTGGCTTTTTATGAATTTTAATTGTTTTTTTTATTTAGTTGAGTGTTTAAATGTTTCAACCACTAATCCTAATCTACAGAAGGGGTAATTTTGTGTGTCATCATTGGGGATGTACATTAATTTATTGTCTTATCTCATTAGATCCCAGCTTTAGTAGTTGGTAAGTATTAAGAAAAGAAAGAGTTGAAGAATGTTTTTACTTGCATCATTCTCTTTATCCCTGATAATACACACAGAGGTGTCGTTATATTGTCAGCAAAGACCTTAATTTGACACAAGAGTGTCGTCAATGATTTACCCGCGACCGTAGCTCAACACTTTGCGCATCCGCTAGTCGTCGGGGAAATGATATATTCGAATCTCGGTCCGCCACCGCGTCATAACTAAAGACGTTAAATATGGTTCCTACTGCTACTTTGTGAGACATAAGTAGGGAGAATGGCTCATTACCATGCATAGTTCAATAAAAAGGGTTGGTTGTCTGTTGGATGTTACTTACTTATAACTTATTGCATACCATTACAAGCAGATGATGCCCTTGGGTTCTCTAGATGATTTGAAATCGAAAGAGAATCCCGCGCCAATTAGGTAATAGATACAAAATTATGCAAAGTTCATAAATAATTTGTTTTTAGGGCATAAATTGTTGATGTTGGGTGTTTTCAAAAGAAAACAAAACCAAAATGTACTTATTCATAAAAAAAATCTAAAGTTATTGAAAAATTTAATGTTAATATATTTATTACCTCAGCTACTAAAAGCTTAATAAATTTCTTGTTTATGTTGTTTATGTGTGAACTATTAAACTCATGTTAGCTCTGCTGGTGACAAAAATGAGTTTTATTCCCCCCTGGGAGGGCTGGGTTTGAATTAAAGTACCCAAAATAAATAAAGACATTTATGCCATAGAATAGAGGAAGAATTGACTAGTCTAAAAATGATTTTTTAGTTCATGACACTTTGTCAGGTTGATCAAAAAACCATTCCCCCTTTCTGTCCAAAAGACAACTAAAATACACGACCTTTGTTTGGCATTCATAATAGTACATGGGATGGTGATGGGTTACTTGCAACTATATATGAGCCAAGGCAATCTGCCTTGGATTCTTGTGAAACAAAATTGCCAGAAATATACATTGATAATGATCAATTTTGTACTAATACTATTATCGCTATATTCCTGCATATCTGTAAAGTTTAAAACTAGAATTCCCTCGAGACATTTGAAAACAATTTCTTCTACAATAAAGTTAATGTTTTTAGATGTTTAGCGCTTAAAAACTTTTTAAAAATATATTTATTTATAGATATTAGTTAATTCATTTGAATTTTCTTATGTAATAGAGTTAAGTTTAGTGTTTTTAGTAATTAATAAATTTTATTAAACCTACCCAGGGCATAATATTTAAATTCCCGGAAAATTTTAAAGATGGAGGGTCCAACAGTTCAGAAGATCTTAATGGATTTACGGAAATCTTCTTATTTTTATTCAATAAGATGAATACAAAATCAAAAAATGTAAGCCGATCAAGTAATTTTTCTTTAAAAAATATTTTTTTCATTATATAATTAAAATATATTTTTAGCTGTCAAAGTTTGTTAAAAATAAATTCTTGCTAATTTTATATAACAATAACCCATATTTCTGTTAAAGCCGCTCTTTTATGTTGAAGCCAATGGTGTAAGACAAAAAGTTCAGACATGACTCTTCAAAGAAGGTTTTATCTCACCTACCTTGTGTTTTTATCACAACTACTGTATACCTTTATCAAAGACTGATCAAACACCTATTAATTAGAGGTTTTTTAGTAGCAAGTTTTTTTTTAAAAAACTAAGAGCCAAAGTCGTCAAAAGTATTAGTCGAACTTTTTTTAATTGGGATGTAAAACAAATTTTGATTACAAAATTTCTATTTATGATCAAAAATGTATGTATGTACACTGTTCAACCATTAGGGCAGTAGTATTTAAGTTAATATATAGAGTAGCTGCGTTTTAAGTAGAAATAAGCACTAATGCAACGGGATGTTCCTACCAAACCCGCAAAAGACTTTGTTCCTTTTTGCACAAAATCTTAAACAAACAAACAACTACTTACCAAAGCAACACATACATTAGATACCATGTAAATTATCATACTTTTCGTATTAATCAGAAGATGTTGTTTATTTTTACTGTGTTGCAGTGTAATGTTCTTTTCTTTATGATACTGGGGTAATTTTTTAGCACAATTATTAAAACACCAAACATGGGGGGTCGTTTAAAATTTCTTTTTAAAAGCACGTCATCTGTGCACGTTGTGTCTGTCTGTCTCTCTCTCCATCTGTCTGTCCGTCTGTCTGTCCGTCTTTCTGTAAATCTGTCGGTGTGTTTTAAAGAGTATGTAGGTATGTGTTTATGAGTGTGTGTAATTATCAAAGAAATTTATAAATTTATAAGATTTTAGAATATTTTAACATTTGATTAAACATTAATTAAAATAGAGGTATTTTGTTTCAGACAGGATTCAAGCACTTGAATAATTTTTTGTTAATGTATCTTATTTCATACGATTGTCCTTTTTCCATTGTAGTTATTTAATTCAAATCACATATAAATGCACAAAAAATGGCCTAATGTTTGATTAACCCAATTTTGCCTCTTAATTGCCAATATCATTGAATAATTAAAACAATCATATTCAATAAGTTTTTCGTTCAAATCTTCAGATTACATTGCCCTTTCCTGAAAGTATAGGAATGTGTGTGTATGTGTGTGTATGTATGAGTGTATGTGTGTGTAGAACCCAATTATTCTCAGTGACAGGTTCAAAGGATTATTAATGCACCAAAAACAAGTTGAACGCTTCATTTTTACCTTTCATTCTCCCACCTTAACCAGCGAGGCTCCCTTATAATTAAAGGTCTGTGCGTCTATGCCACAAAGCGTCAAAATTCATCTCTCCTTTTTTAGTGGCATTCCTTTTATACAATTAGGGTCTGTACAAATGTAGCTCGAAAGAATTATCTTATCAACTCACTTATTTTTATCAAAATTCAAAATTTTGTTTCTATACTTTTTTTTCTAATTTAATGAATAAAATAAAAAGTTTCGCTTTTTTGGATGTTGTATTTTATTTTCCACCTTCTCTTGCTTGCTTATATTTTCAATATCTTAGTATCTACTAAGAAAAAACTCCTTACTTTAGTTTCTAAATATATGGATCTATTCAACTGCTGTGCTAATATACAACCATTTACTTAGACGGTAAACCCAGAAAGACTACTGAAGCGATAAGTATATCATTTTCAGAAAAATTCCTAATTAAACAAACTTAGAAAGAAAAATTAGTAAGCTTGGAATCACATTTAACCCTACTAATGGGAACCTTTGGAGACTAGGGGTGCAGCCATTAGCATTTAAATTCTTAAAGCATATTTGTCGTAGGTCCATTGTAAGTTTTTCTCTCGTATTTGACACAAATTGACAAGTTTTAAATTCCCGAATCCAGCATGCACCTTTTTTAGCTGTGTCACAAATAGGGATGGACTTTCTTAAGAGATAATAAATTGCAATACATTATATACTACTAGCGGTTTTGCCCCCTAGCCTCTAGGGACTTTGCCCAAGAAGTAATTCAAAAAAATTCAGCACAACTGGTGCAACAACCATCGGCTTAAAAAAATTAGGGGGGGGATTTTTTGGTTTTTGTGGGGGGTTGTGGGTGTCTCACTCCCCAAGAAAATAGTCTAAAACCAACACAGGACCAGTAGGTATATTCCCTGAATAGTAGAATTCAATCGGTTCAGTGGTTACCGAGATCTTATGGGATGGACGGACGGACAGACAGACAGACGGACGGACGAAAGGACAGACATCATTCTACTTTGTATTACAGATTTGGTCTAAAAGTTTAAAAGGGGGAAAGGTATGCAACTAACCCAAATTCTCTAAAGGCTAGGGCCTTAGCCAATAGAACTTTATATGGTTGTTTAAAAAATTTTACCCTGTATGGAAAATGAAATAGTTTTTTTAACTCGAAATTAAAACTTTCGTTATATCCTGTTTAAAATATTTTTATTTGTTTTTTCCATAATAATCAAAGAAAAGATCAAGCTTTCCTTCAAAATCTTAAGATTTTAATGTATACATTTGTAGGTTAAGGAAATAAGAATATTTCTTCCCTTGATTTTTAATCAGGGGTGGGGTGGTGATTTCATTATCTTACATTGCCTAATTTATGTTTTTTCTATACACATAATTTTTTTCATTATTGAAAAAATCTAATTCTATTCATATGTTTTTTCAAGGGTGAAGAAATATTGTTTTATTAAAAAGTTTATTATTTTCATTATTATTTATTATTGATTTTTCTATTATCCAAGTGTGTGAAAATCATTTGTTTACAAATAAAATAATAATGGAATTATAAAAAATACTTCATACAAGTAAAACGAGAACAATTATGTCTTAAAGAACTTTTATAATTCCCTAGAATATTTAATTTAGCGAAATTTAAGCCATTAAAAAAATATGTAACCGAATTGACATAACTTAATTTTATAATGTTATTTCCCATATTCATTGGAAACCGATTAATATCCGGTGGATTAGAACCGGTTCTCAGCCAATACGGAAAAATTATGTCTAGCATCGCATTATAAAATCCCAGTTTTCTACGAATATAAAAATATTCATTCATAAGATGCCGGCATTTCGGGGCTAAAAAAACTGTTTTTTAATCTTATAATTGTACATTTTACATTCGCGGAAAGCTGTTTATAATACGATGCGAGAAATAACTATTCTCTTACCTAGCTATATTTTCTCTCTAATTTTCCTCACTCTCACCTTATCTCTTTTTCTCCTTTTCCCCTTTCTATCTATAATTTCTTTCTCGCTCATTCTTTTTCTCCCATTCTTTTCTCCCTCTCTATCTCTTTCCTCTAATATTTTATTATTTGTATATAATCTAATTAAAAAGTTCTCACATGTTGAAATTAAATCTGGAACAATTAAATATAATTACCACCAAGCTCTAATTAGTTTATATTAAATCTATGGTGAACCTACATCAACTTTACTAGTTAGCCCTCTTCCGGACATTTATTTTCGGTGGGGTTTGGCTTCTGATAGAGTATTTTGACTAATTTAAAGCTCTTTTTGCCAAAATATAATATACAATAGACAGACAAACTAGCAAGCATTTAATAATACGAAAATTTTAATTGGAAATAATAAAATTTAAAGTAAATAAGAAGCATATTCTTTTCTAATTTTATAAAAGTAACAAGATGTCCCTCTGTCTGTTTGTACCATAGGATATCGCTAACTGCAGAAACAATAGAATTCTTCTTTACAGTGCAGCTTATCTTAGGTTTTGAGAAGATTTATGTCTTTTTAAGGGTACCACCACCATCCCAAGAGAAATTGCCTCTAGAAAAAAAATTCTTCCCCCCTCCCAAACTAATTTTTCTGGGAGAGCGGGAGAGGATGACCACTGACTACCCCCCCCCCCCCTGAGGCCTCTAGGAGCGTAGCCGCTAGATTTGTATAAATAAGTAAAGTATACATTAGATGATTTAAATTTGTGGTATATCATTGTAATTGATAACATGGGATTTACGGTTTAAACACACAAAATAAAATAAAATACACAATTTAATAAAAATTAGAATTTTCATAAATTACATGAAATTTTACAAGTTGAGGTCTGTACGTTCTCCTGACATTCTTAGAGACATGCAAACTTTGCTCCTTTTTTTATTTTTTAAGTAAACATGAGCATTATTTTCCAGAGTTGAAACATCTCTCAAAATCTTCATTTTTAACTGATTGCAATTATTGAGTATAGTCCCTCCGTGACAACGCGTCTTAAAGGGCCTTTCGTCGTATTTTCATAGTAGCCTTTCCCCTATTTCTAGCCCCTACCGGGGGTTCTAACCCTACGGGGCAATTACTTAACTCAACTGAACCTGACCTAACCTAAAATAACCTATCAAAAGGTGCTGTGAAAATACGACTAAACGCCCCTTAAGATGCGTTGTCACGAAAGGGACTATACCCCAATTATTTGTATGGCTTTTAAGCTCAAATAAAAGTTAAAGATAAAGAAATTTTAATTCTATATTAGTGCCTTGCTGCGCTGCTTATGAAAATTATTATCTCTGTTTTTATTAATTATAGAGTCAAACCTTTAACCTCCAAGATATTTAAGGGTTTTATGAAGAAAATCTTTTGTATTTTATGTCTCCAAAAAAATTTAAATTATTTTTTAACAATTAAGGAAAAATAAAATTACCTTCAAATGTTAAAGGTGAACATTGCAATATTATTAAGATTAAAAAAAAGATTTTTATATTATAAAATTTGGAAAGAATATTTTATTTCTTAAAAAGTATTCAATGATAACGAACATTAAAATATTTGATTGCAATTTCAAACAGGTTTTTCCATTAAATCACTAATTATAAAGTATTAATTGAATTGTTTTTTAATTGTTTTTTTTATTTAGAATCATTAAAACAAACATAGAAATTATATACATTCCCCTGATTACTGCTTAAGAAAGAACTAACAAACTGACAACCCTAGAGCATTACATACCAACAACCCACTTGCAAAGTAGCTCCACGACCTAAACTTTAAATTATTTATGGTATAAGTAAGTTTGGTATGAAGAAATTTATTTTTTGATTGATTAGCAGTAATAATTTTTCTTAAACTTACTTCAACTACCCTAAAAATTGTTTCTGATTTTTTACCAAAAGTTTAGAAAAAAAGGTTGTTTTAGTAGTAATTTACAATATTAGAATAAATTTCTTGTATAATTTTGTTCTAATAAAAAATATGGTTTTTGGCTTTAGAGCCAATTAATGACAATTATACAAAGAGGTAGACTTAGAAAAGTGTCATATCATAAGACATTAAAAAGGTTTTTTTTTTCAAATTAGCTATTCATTTTGAAAGTAAAAGTAAAGTAAAAGGGGGAATACCCTGGCTCAACTCAAAACAGTGCTACATAAGTTTTATTTAAAGATCATACAATTGAAGGATTGGTTGTCTGTTATTCAACCATTAGGTAAGCAGTCCTTTGAGCATATAGTCTTGATTTAGACCTAATAAAAGTTTGAAGGTGTAGTGTACAGGCATTAGGAATAAAGGTAAGGCTAATTGAAAATAAATTTTGTATTGACTCAATTCCTTTTATAATTAACAAGACCATAAAAATTTAAGAGCTATGATAAATATTTTATAATATAAAAGACTTATTCTTATCTATTTAAATAAGTTTCTAGTTTTATTAAAAGAGAGATAAACTTAACTTTCATTGACATTTTACTGTTTCCCTGACAGGAATGGTATATGGTTCTCTTCCTTAGTTAAAGGTATCATCTCCTTTATACCAATTTAACTGTATTTAAAAACAGCTAAAGCAATAGTTGGTAGTGGTATTGTTATTTGAAGAAATGATAGTTGAATTATTTTACAAACTAATATACAATTAAATGTTGTTTTTTTTGTTTTACTTCTACATAAACTTTTACAGAACTAACAGTTATAGATTTATTGAACATTTTTTTCTTTATTTTTTGCTATTTAGTAGAGGTTTTGAATTTTTTTAGAACACTTTGCCTCTCTGAAAAAAGTCCTACCCCCTCCCCATAAATCTATCCATCAGAACACAATATAAAATGGCACATTTTTCAACAGAATGTCGCTTTTAACAATTTTTGAGAAGAAAAAAAATCCTTTGAATTATTGGCTTAAAACTAGAGGTATTTTTGTAAAGTTCAAGGTATACACTAATATGAGGTAGAAGAATAATCAATTGTGTTAGCAGAAAAAATAAAAATTATAATTATATATATAGGTAAAGGTAAAGAGAAATTAGAATTAAGGTAGAGGTTAGGATAGGATAGGACAATAGAAGAGAAAATGATATTTTTCCAACTTTCCAAATAAATCAATCTAACAATCAAGAAGGAATGTGTTTTAATTCTACAGCAGTATGCAACGGAGAGCCTGTTCGAGATAATCTTTTTATTGAAGCTATGAATATTGGACTTACATGATGCTTAACACCAAAGTCTATAAAGAAAGTCTGCTGTTCATTAGCATATGAAATTTTTGGCTTTCTTTACATTTTGAATTATAAAACTATGTACATTTAAAGTCGGGAGCATGAAAGCATGAAATGTTAAGATTTAAAGATTCTTATTCAAACGACTTTTTGTAAAAATCTTTGACTTGGTTAAGCCAAGGTGTATATGTGAATGTATGATTCCTCTTTAAAGCAAGGATGGCAATCGTTATTAGTAGCGTTGATAGTTTAATTTATGACAATCTCAGATAGGGTTATGGAACAATTTACCTTCCTTGATATCATTATTAGGACAAAATATACTGTTGTTTTTCATCTTATAGTATAATTCCTGCAAAGTTTAAAAAATTTAAACAAATAGTTTAAAAGTTCTGACTTTAACGATGAAGTAAATATTAAAGTTTTATTAATGGAGGAATGACAGAAGGACCTTGTAAATAATAGCATAGCTACGCTTCTATAGAAAGAATCTTGGTTAACGACCAGACATTTAAGTAAATTTACACTTCCTTAGTGATTTGTACACATTTATCTCCAATATTTGTGCAGCATTAATAATGAACTTTTCCAGGCTAATTATATCTAGATATTTAGAAACTTATAAACTTTTAAATTGTAAATTTGATTATAATCGATGACATCGATTAAAAAACGCCCCAATTATATTAACAAATAAGAAAATAAATCGAGAAAAATCAAGTACGTTCAAGGGGTGGGGGAATTAATAAAAACCTGTGGTTAAAAATTTTAAGTTTGTTAACAAAATTTCAAAGCTAACAAAATTTAAATTGACCCAATAATTTTTACACCAAATAAATAAAAATAAAACTTCCTTATACAATATATTGCATTTTTGTATATTACGTTAATCTGAATATACTTTTTTTAAAATATTATCCGTTTTCTCCTGTGAATCTAGTTTTATTTATGAAAAGAGATGATAGGTACAATTTTCTGTACAAATAATGAAGTAGATACATATAGATATAGAAACCATTTTAAGCCAGCGATGGCTCTAAAATCCTAATTTTGAAATTTTAGGGTGTTAAAGTAATTGGAAATATTTTTTAGTAGTAAAGCTTTTCTAATCTTCACTGAGTAAATAATAAAAGGGGATAATAAGATGTTTTATAGTCTATAAAAATAAGTCAAACTAATTGAAATTATTTCTAGGACAAAATAGTTTTTGTCTCTTTTAGGTAAATTTAACTATTGATTAAATTTTGCATATTTTTTTATTGAAAAAGAAAATTAAAAAAAAATAAAAATATTCAGTTTGCCTGACAAAATGTTAAACATTCTATAAACATAAATCAGGGTTATAAGGATAGATCAATGAGAAATATATAATCTTACCTGTGATTAAAAGCTTCTGTCCTAGCTTGGTGTCTTAACCTCTTTTCGAGGAAGCCTTGTGTTTATCAAGATCGAAATTAATTTTTTTAAATTTTATTTAGTTTAAAAGGCTTTAGCCAGCTAAACATGAAACTTTATTATGATTTAATTATTATGTTTTAGTAATTTTTTATGTGCTTTATTTTTGCATTTAACAATGATTTATTAAACCAAATAATTTTCCTTTAAAGCCAAAGTTTCCAAAGATTCTTAACCGTAGAAAAAAAAGATTTTAAAAAGCAAATAAGATTACGTGGTTATAAAAACTGGAATTTTGTATTAATTGATTTTGTAATTTCAGGACTTTGAAATAGTTTGCCTCAATAAATCTATAATCAAACCTGCTGTTGAAACTTGATGGTTCCTGGTATTGGGGGTTTGTGTGTACGTCAAACAAGATCTCTAGAACTTCCCACTAATTCGGAAGTCACACTCAACCAAAGTGTCATGGTTGAGACACTTGGTCAAAATTGTATATGTGGTTGATAAAAGTAACCAATCTAAATTATTCTAACCTCGTCAATGTTATTTAATAATTGCAAATCCATGGATCAAAAGAGATAAGACCCCAAAGTCCCCAGAGTTGTAAAACTAACGACATAATTGTAAAACTTTGAGGACTGGTTAACAAACAGACCACTCCCCCCTCCCATCCCTGTTGCAAATCTTTATTCACAAAATAGAAGCAATCATAGGTCTATGTAAGAAAAATAATTTTCTTCCAAATTTTAAAACTCGCTTTGAAAAACGCTCTATTTATCTTCCATTTACCTACTCTTGTGACTTTATTTTGGAGGGAATCAAATTATTATTACAATCAGTAAATGTAGTAAATATTATATAAATATTGAAAATTTCCATAAAAAAAAAATTCAACCCCCCCCCCCCCAAAAAAAAAATGTAAAAAAGTTATCAGAATGAAACAGGGACTATGTACACCAGTGCAGTAGAAATCATTACTACAATTTTGATAGCTTATGCAAGATATATTTTGAAATCTTTCAAATTTTGTTTCTTAGCAAGTAAGTTACAGCCGTGGATAAGTGACAAACCAGCCAACATTTCATGGTCATTTAGTAGCATTGCCAACACGAATAAGGTCCCAAAGGGTTCAGCTCCCCACTCGGGCTATAGATTTGTTTTTATTCAAAATAAGAGAGGCAGGATCCACTTTTTGAGTAAAAGCACCGAAGTTTTAATACATTTCCACTATTTTATTAAAATTATTTTTGACTTTGTTGATTGAAGGAGCAGGGTAGGGGGTATTAACTTAAAATGATGGGAAACTTGTGAAAATATAAAAGGAAGGAATATTTGTGCATGTTTTTATTATCATAAGTAATGGTAAATATACTTTTCTATAGTGCTTTATGGAACTGTGTGTATGTGTGTGTGTATATGTATGTGTTTATATCACTTAATTCACCTTTTAATTCAGGTAATATAAGCTACAGTTGCTATTAAAATAGCAAAGCTGCCCCTCAATCAATCGTACCGTAGGTATTTGAATGGGAAGGAAGTGTGCAAATAGCATAAAAGCACCCCTAAAAAAGTATTATTAAGATTAAAATTTAAAAGCCAAACTATTCCGGTACCTATATATATGAAGCTTCCCTGACATGGATAACTAAATCAGTTTGGTGGTGAGCTAGGTCTTAACGAACTACCAAAAAAATGCCTCTCATTTTCCTTAAATCAATTGCTGATTTAATTGTTAGTGTAGTAAAGCGTCTGTGTATAGAAACTACGAATCATGACGCATATAAATAAACAAATTTGTGTTATCAAGATTTTAAACAATTGAAATTATATAGTGGAGTATTAAGCAAGGCAATATAAAAAGTTAGTTATATTTGCCAAGCTTGAATACTATGTTAATGTTTACCCTTGGTGGTTTTGTGATAAAATAAACCTTGGTGGTTAACTATATTATAGTGGTTGATCAAGGGACCTTTGTGGTCCAAAACATATATATTGGATCTTTGTGATAGACTGGACCTTTGTGGTCAAGGATGAATCTTAGTGGTTGATCAAGGGACCTTTGTGGTCCAGGACATATATATTGGACCTTTGTGATAGACTGGACCTTTGTGGTCAAGGATGAATCTTAGTGGTTGATCAAGGGACCTTTGTGGTCCAGGACAAATCTTTGTGGTTTTGTGCAAAGACCTTAGTGGGCAATTGAAGTGACCTTTATGGTTATAGACTTATCTTTGTGATTGAAGAACTTAGTATACCTTTGTGGTCAAAGAACAAAACTTGTGTGATTACAAAACTATGTATAAAGGTGCAATATAACCTTAATACTCTTCACATTCTCTATTGTAAAAATGCAAAGTTCAATAAAAATCAATATGCATGAACTCTGATACACACATACTGCATTTTCTGATCTCCTAGCATTGAAAATGAGCACAACACAATAGATTGAATACTAGTATCATAAATTTTATGTATATAAATGATATGTATATGATGTATATAATGTCTATATTGATGTTCTGATCTTCTTATTGTCAACTCAAATTTTGTTAACAAAAGGCAGCCATTTTGAATATGAAGGCAGCCATTTTGAATATGAAGGCAGCCATTTTGAATCATGGGAGCAGCCATTTTAAAAATGAAGGCAATATTTTGTCAGCTGATTTGAATTGACGGGTATAAAAGCTGAGATATTTATTGTAATAAATCAGTTCTGTATTTGCTTTGAAACTGTTAACAGTCAAAATAAATATTTAACTCCAAAGAAATCTTTGTTATTTAACAAATATTATCTTTGTAATACAACAAGGAAGTAGCAGTCCATCAAGAAGACCTTCCTGCCTGAAGAACCCTCACCAAGCTGACCTTCCTGCCTGAAGAACCCTCACCAAGCTGACCTTCCATCCCAGAAGTCCTCCCAGCCTACATCTTCCAAGTACCTACCTAGTGACAATAAGGTTCCCTAGTTCATGGGATATCTTAAGAAGGTACTTATTGTGGTAAAGAGTGGCTTTACCACAAATGGTGTCAGCTGTGAGATAATACAGCTGTAAATAGTGACTATTTTTTTTCAGTTCTCACAGCTAGTTCCCACAGCCGGTGCCCACAGCCTGTGCCTACTGCCCGTGTCTACTGCCAGTGCCTACTGCCCGTGTCTACTGCCAGTGCCTACTGCCTGTGCCTACTGCCAGTGCCTACTGCCTGTGCCTACTGCCAGTGACCAAAGCTAGTACTTACTGCCAGTACATGTTACCAGTTTACCAATAGTGTGTGACATAACACTGTAAATAGTGACAACTTTCCTTTCAGTTCCAATAGCCAGCCGGTGCCCACAGCAGCTTTCAAAATGAATGATCTTCCAAACATTGACAATGTTTTTGATCAACAAAATCCACCAAACCAACTGCCAGCAGGATGGAATTACCAGTATGAAAATGCGGTTGGAAAACAGAGAGCAGACTTCAAAAAGTTGGCACCAAGTTTTGTAAGAGGCAAAATGTCATGGGATATGTATATGGATCTATTTGTGACAGAAAAAACAGATTACAAACTGCTAAGTAATGACGATTGCAAAAAAATCCTCTATTCAAAACTGGTGGGAGAAGCCTTCCAAATGGCCAGTCCAGATTACCATCCCATGAAACCAGACTTCAAAGATCTATCTTTTATCCACTATGCCAAGAAGTTGGGAAACCTCTTTGAACCAGAAAGTGAAAGTGGCCAAGCCAAACTGACATTTGAGCAGCGGATTCAACTTCAAGGAGAACATCCTGCCGATTATTTCCAAAATAAACTAGGATTGTTTCACAGAGCCTATAAGAAGACTCACAGAGATTATCAATTCTTCTACAACAAGGTCATTGTGGGCCTTATCAACCTAGAAATGAGAAATCATCTGAGATTAAATCTACCCAAGCCAATTGACAACTATAAGCTGTTTCGAGAGAACATCATGGAGATCGCAACTATTGTTAGGAGAAAACACCTGGATGGGGAGATTTCAGAAGCTGAAGCCATGGGTGCTGAAGCTTATGCTACAATCAATGCAGCTCAACAAAATCCTGGGGATGCTGTAAATGCTCTGTCAGATTCTAAAATCAGAACCTGTTATCACTGCAGAGATCCAAAGCATTTCATATCGCAGTGCCCAAGAAAAGCTGCAGGTCTACCACAAACAGTAGTTGCTAATAAAGACAAAATTAACAATATTAGCTCAAGACCTGTGAAATACAATGGACCAAGATATACTTCTGAGATGTTTCCAAAGAATAAATTCAAGACAAAGTCCCTTCACAAACAGGGAGGAAGAGCAGGTAAAATCATGTTTGTATACGAGAATGAAGAGGGCATACTAAACTGTGAACCTGTTGAAGATAAACGTGTTGTTAGAAAAACCTATGGACCATAATATGAGGAGTACTGCCAATATGCCTGTGATGGATCCTTCCTTGGATACCAACACTTCGCCTCCTGACCCCAGTGTACCTGGAGAAGTTCCTACTCCAGAGTTAAATCCCACCAACAACCCTTGGTATTAGACTACTGGTTTTAAAATTTCTTCTATAGAATAAATTTTAAAAACCTGCCGAGGGGTATAAAATGTAGTAAAGCGTCTGTGTATAGAAACTACGAATCATGACGCATATAAATAAACAAATTTGTGTTATCAAGATTTTAAACAATTGAAATTATATAGTGGAGTATTAAGCAAGGCAATATAAAAAGTTAGTTATATTTGCCAAGCTTGAATACTATGTTAATGTTTACCCTTGGTGGTTTTGTGATAAAATAAACCTTGGTGGTTAACTATATTATAGTGAGATATTTATTGTAATAAATCAGTTCTGTATTTGCTTTGAAACTGTTAACAGTCAAAATAAATATTTAACTCCAAAGAAATCTTTGTTATTTAACAAATATTATCTTTGTAATACAACAAGGAAGTAGCAGTCCATCAAGAAGACCTTCCTGCCTGAAGAACCCTCACCAAGCTGACCTTCCTGCCTGAAGAACCCTCACCAAGCTGACCTTCCATCCCAGAAGTCCTCCCAGCCTACATCTTCCAAGTACCTACCTAGTGACAATAAGGTTCCCTAGTTCATGGGATATCTTAAGGAGGTACTTATTGTGGTAAAGAGTGGCTTTACCACATTAGCTTGCTTGTGTGTGGTATTCAAAATGTCAATCATTCGACGAATTTCGTGTCGATACTATGCCAGGAATTATCACTTTTCTTAAAAGCAAAATGCCGACATATTTAAGTTTAGTTTTAATTTGAGTTGAAAGCTATACACATATGGAGATCATTTTTGATGTTATTTAAAGGCGTGGTTATGTAAATTTTAATTACTTTTGTGTTGGAATGATTTTTCTTGTATTCCCTGGCAAGTTCGAACCCATTAATTCCCTTTTCCTTACACCAGAGAATGAGTGTGTTACGCGGCATTCCTAACTATCTCCGCGCTTCGCTTGTAAACAAACAAAGGCGCTCACATTTTTTCCTTGTTGATTCCCATGTGAAGAGCTACGTGAATAAAAATAATGTATTGGATGGATATACATGCGCTCTAATCCGTGGAAGATCTCAAATAAGCCTTCCTGCTTAGTTTGACATCATAATGTGGTAAGAATTTATCTTAATTCTTTATAATAAGTGTAGTATGGTATATTTTTACGAAGAAATTTAAAACATTAATTTTTCAACAAATAGACCATTTAACTGCTAACTTTTGACATACGAATATTTTCCTTAATTTTATTGATCATTTGAATCTAAAATTATCAATTTCTGATGCTATTTAATATGTTTCGTGCCAATTTAAAGTTTTTTAGAAATTTTATATTTTTAATTAAATTGAAATCACGCAACCTCGATATACAAAAATAATAAACCATTAATGCTATGTAATTAATCTTTATATTTTTGTTTTAGATTCACCGTTTTCATGGTAATAAATACACATTTGTAAACATTCACATGTTGGTCATTCGGAGGGCTTGGAGATTAAGATTTCGTGTACGGCAAGGCATGCGTACCGAAACAATGAAAACGAGACAGAACAGATGCGGCTAAGAAAATATCTGTGAAGTTTTGTGAATGTGTTGGTTGTGATACCTTACCACACACTATTATAATCGTAATCAGTACAGTTAATTATTGTGACAATCATGGGTCCTAAAAAGAATAAAGGCGCTCAACTGGGACTACGGCTGCGCCCAGCCGTCGAGGCCCTAACCAGTGAACTAAATAAAGTGATGAAGTTGGTCAGTGAATCTTCAGAGCTTGATGTTAGACATTTCACTAAGGAGTCAATCCTTGTCCATGACAAGTTCGAGACATTCGATAGCATTATGGTCGGTTTTAGCAAGCTTGGTGTGAGAATCCAAGAGCTTGAGGAGTTTAGTGACATTTATTCTAATATAATTACTGTGCAAAAGGATTATAACGCTCTGAAAGATGCTCTAGATGCTATGGAGGAGCTCAGTGACATTCAAAGTGTTGTTGATTTAGTTGGTGATAATTTGCCTGACCATAAGGCTGAACTATATGATCGTTGCATAAAGATTGTGAAAGTTATTAAAGGGTCATACTTTCCCCTACCAGAACCAATTATAAACACTTTGTCTGCTTTGATGAAACGGCTGGCCGAGGTTAAGCTTGAACCTGTGAAGCCGCCTACAACGACGGCGGGTGCTTCGACAGCATCGCCATTTGTGTCGCCGTTTGGCACACCACAGTTCGGCACCGGTTCTATGTTCACGCCAGGATATATGAATCGTGTCGACGAACGTCTTCTTCCAAGCTTTGACGGCTCAGAGTCAGCCTACGTAAGTTTCAAGGACAATTTTAAAAAGCTTACCGTAGGACAGGACCCGTCATATTTACAGTTATTGTTGAGCAGTGAAAAGGTCTGCAAAAATAAAGAGTTGAGACTTCAGTTAATTCAGATTCAATCACATGAATCTCAATGGGCTTACCTCGACGCACGTTTTAAGTCCAAAACACGTCAGATGCTCTGCCTTTTCAACCAATGGGAGAAGAAGCCTAAACCGTCGGACTCCAACCAGATTGTGACAGTCTTAGCAGAGTTTGGTGGTGCAGTTAGCCAGCTCGAGCAGCTGACTAAGGATGATGATGATGAGGAAGTCACCACAAGCCAGTGGTTGACCATTATTCTTTTGGAAATGTTATCCAAAAAGTTGCCACGTGATTTCCAGGACAAGCTCAACCTGGCGTTGGGCTCGATGGATACCCCAAATATTCCTAAGCTGTTGAAGATTATAGAGGAGCAGCGTGGCGCCATTTTGATGAGGTGTTCAATCGATGTAGACACCCCCTTCAAGAAGAAAGGTAATCCTGCGGCCGCAGCTACAGCCGTTGGTAAACCTGGGTCTCCAGCTAAGACCAAGAAGAAACAGCCTTGCCCGTCGGAAGGTTGTAACTCTGATCACCTGTTGTTTAAGTGCTCCAAGTTTAGGGATATGTCTGTTCCTGAACGCAAAGTCTTCATCAAGAAGATAGGCGCCTGTTTGCTCTGCTTACAAAAAGGGCATCGGGTGGCCGATTGTCCCAGAGCCGATAAGCTTGGCAGCTGTACCATTGACAGTTGCAACCAGCCTCATAATTCATTATTACATGAATCAGTTGCTAGTGGACAAGTTGCGGCAGTGTATGAATCACAATTGTTTAGCAAGAACAATTTTATGCTGATGTTGCAGCAGGTCCCGGCGTTGGCGGCTGACAAACGTCAAGTCACCGTCAATGCCATGTGGGACAGTGGAGCAAATTTGACGTTGATTTCTAGAAGTATTGCCAAGAAGTTAGAGTTGCCATCAACTGGTCGCACAGCTACTATTTCTCTGGCAGATGGAAAGAGCCAAGCATGTCCTACAGTCAAGATTTGTTTGGTTGACCGCAACCGGAATTCACATATTCTGGAGGCGGCGGTAGTGCCCAGCATTGGTACTGAAGAAGGGTTGCGTTCTATTGATCCTACAGCCGCCGCCGACATTTTCAACATGAAGCCTGATAATTTTTCTATGGTCGACGGCAAGATTGATGTTTTAATCGGCCATTTAACACCAGCTATGTTCCCGTGTGCAGATAAAATGGTTGGTGATTCTAGACTGTACAGAAGCTTATTTGGTACAGGCTATTTAGTTGTGTCTGCAGATGGCAGGACTGTTGCTAATCCTGTCGCCTGTAAAGCTGTGAAGTTGGAGGTCAGCAAGATGGAGTTCCTGAGTACTGAGAGTTTGGGAATACAGCCGCCATCAATGTGCAGCGGTTGTAAGAACTGCCGTCATTGCGCCGCCATAGCCGCCGGGCAGTCCGCCTTGGATGTGCGTAAGCGGCAGCTGATTGAAGAAGGTCTGACATTAGATCTTGAGAACCATGTTTGGACGGCTTCATATCCCTACAAGCAGCCGCCAAGTGTGTTATTTGACAATTCAGAGCAGGCCTATAAGATCTGCTTACGTGACCGGCAGAGAATGATTAAAAAAGGTGAATACAGCACCTTCTGCCAAGTGTTTCAAGAAGCTGTGTCTCGTGGAGTGTATCAGAAAGCTTCGCCAGAAGACCTAGCTTACACTAAGCCCGTGTATTATTCGAGCCTAGTCTGCGCATATAAAGAGTCTATTTCCACGCCCTTGAGGATATGCGCCAATTCTAGCCTCTGCTGCAAGGGGCTAAGCCTCAATAGTATTATGATGGACGGCCCAGTTCCATTATATACTCTGATGCACAATCTTATCCGGTTCAGAAGTTATAAGTGTGCATTCGTGGCTGATATTCAGAAGTTCTATAATTCATTATTAGCTACCTATGAAGATTCTCAGCTGAAACGTGTTTTTTTCGCTGATACAGTTGATGGAGAGCCAGAGGTCTACCTTACCAAAACCATCAACTTTGGTGAGGCCTTGGCTGGAGATATGGCCGTGACCGCCCTCAGACTCACTGGTCGTATTTTTGGTGGACGTTCCCAGCAGGATGTTCAAGATGTTTATGGATCTGAGAAGATTAGAGGTTGTGACGTTGTAGCCCAGCAGGATGTGTGGAGAGATGTTCAGCAACCACTCAGTTCCGAATTTATTTTGTATCAAGATCCTCCATCGGTCAAATTGGAGACTTGTACTTACGTGGATGACTGTTTGAGCGGTCATAACAGCAAACCTGAAGCTGTCCAGCTGGTCCAAGAGCTGGAGGATATGATTGCACCTGGCAATTTCAAGTTTAAATCTGTTGTTTATTCTGGAGATGATGTTGACAGTGTAAAAGTTCTGGGCCTTGTATGGGACCCTAAACAGGATAAGTTGTTCCTACCTGTCAGAGCCAACCACGGCGAGAAGATTAAGGGTAGAAAGTTACTGGAGGATCTGGATCTGGAGGACCTCTGGAGAAGTCTACCTGAGTTGATAACTAAACATGAAGTTTGGAGAATTGTGCAACAACTTTATGACCCAATGGGTCTAGCAGCGCCATTGCTGCTTAAATCCAAGCTTTGTCTACGCTCAGTTTGCATACATGGATGCAACTGGGATGATGTTATACCTGGAGAGTTGAGGTCGGAGCTCGTGTCCAGCCTCCAGGACCGTTCGGCACTTGGAAATGTGTCGTTCAGACGTTCGATGGTTCCTGATAAGCCGTTGGGGCTTCCAATGCTTGTTGGTTTCTGCGATGCATCTAACCAGGCCTATGCAGCCATCACCTACCTGAGATGGCCAGTTCCTGGAGGATATGATGTAGTTTTGTGTTGCGCCAAGTCACGTGTCGCACCAGTGAAGATTGAGTCTATACCAAGGTTAGAAATGCTTAGTTGTCTAATTTTGGCAAGGCTTGTGGATACTGTTGCCAGAGCCCTACCTTTCAACATTTCTGGCAAAGTGTTTTTTAGTGATAGCAGCTGCGCCCTAGCTCAGCTATCCAGTGACAGTGTTATGTTAAATGTTTTTAACAGTCATCGTGTTTCCGAGATACAACAGTTGACGAGCCCTGAAGATTGGAGATGGGTTCCAACCCAGCACAACATTGCCGATCTGGCAACGCGTGGTTTGTGTACGATTGAGGATGTACAACCTGGATCTACATACCAGGAAGGTCCAAGCTGGTTGCGCCTGGAACAGGACCAGTGGCCCGTTAAGACGGCGGGTGAGGTAAATGCATCCATTCCCGAGAGCGAGTTAAATCCCAAGATGGCGAAGCTCAAGGTAATGTTCACACAGGTAGTGGACAATGATTTTTGGAGGTCTCTGGCAAGAAGGACCTACAGGCAGGCAAGGAGGACTGTGGCCGCAGTTCTTAAGGCTGCCAACTGCTTTAAAACGCTGCTTATCAAGAAACGTGGCGTTGCAGCAAATGAGGATGGTGTTAGTAACAATGATAGTTCTAAGTATTATGAGAACTATACTTTCACAAATACATACATGGATTCTGTTTGTGACCTGTTTTTGACTTCCTTCAACCAAGAGGAGGAGATGACCATGGACGCCGAGGGGAAATTTGACTCCCTTCAACCGTATCATCACAAGGTCCAGGTTTGTTGGCCCATTGTGGGTCATGATGGATGTTATCCTCTTAGGACATTTACAATATTGAAAATGTCCGGGAGAGGAGATGAGGCTCTTGAGGCCGCTGCTGGAGGCCCCAGGAAGATTATGAAGGACAGCCCAGGTGTTGTCTTGCTCAGCCGCCACAACAGGCTGGCGCGGCTCATCCTTCAACAGTCCCACGATGAATTGGGGCATGGAGGCCATCGTAAGACGTTGGCGCAAAGCCGCAGGTATGCATGGATCACACACGGCCGCATGGAGGCTATGAAAGTGGTCAAGAGTTGTGCTGCATGTTCCATTGAATATGCCAAGCGTTCGAGTCCCGCAATTGCTAATATTCTGCCAGATCGTGTCGAGCCCTCTGTGCCCTTCAAGGAGGTGCATATGGACCTTGCGGGGCCGATCGAAGTTACGAAGCCTGGCGTTGGTACCAGGAGTTCCAAGACCAAGTACAAAGTTTGGTTGTTGATTGTGGCCTGTAGATTTACACAGGCTGTGTTTGTTGATGTGTTGACTGATTATTCAACTGAAGCCGTGCTGGTCGGCTTGAGAAAACTTCAGGCGTTTTACAATATGCCTAGAAGGGTTACCACAGACAGAGGCACCAATATGGCCGGTGCCAAGCGAATTATGGATGAACTTTTGAAGGATACCCGAATGCATTTTGAATGGCATCTGGTGCCCACCGCAGCACACTCGTTCGTGGGTACTGTGGAGAGGCAGGTTGGGCTGGTCAAGCGTGTGTTGAACAAGAAGTTGGCTGGTGCTACTGTAACCTTCAATGATTTATTGGTATTGTGTGCTGAGACTGCAAAAGTCTTGAATTCTAAGCCATTGACCTATGCCACCCAAGGAGATGACGTCAATTGCTGGAGAATAATTTCACCTGCTGATCTGTTAGGCGGCAGGACCAACGATGCAATCTGCACCTTTGAGACAGGTTGTAAAGAGCCCATCACCAGGAGGCTGGAGAACTTGGAGGAGTTGACCCGTCAGTTCCATCAGGTGTACAAGGAGCAGCTCATGCCTGAGCTACTCAAGTCCGTCAAGTGGCGCAGCAACAAGGTGCTGCTCGAGCCGGGAGACGTGGTGCTGATCGACGATAGCACAAATTTGATGAAGAAGTTCAGATTGGGGCGTGTGGAAGAAGTGCGCCCAGGTGGGAGGACCGTGGTTTGCAAGTTCAAATTATCAGATGACGCAGCCGCCACGAGTAACGAGACTTCCGCAAGACGTCTGCTCAAGATCAATCTACCCAAAGTTTAGTATAAGTATCGTTCTGTTTAACTTTGAATTTTATTTTTACTGTAGATTTATCAGATATTTTTTTTCGAAAGACAAAAAACGCAAATTTTGACTCAATTTCGTTTAAACTTTCAAATCGACGCAAGATTTTTTCATTTGAAATGCAAACTTAAGTTATTTATACGTTTACGCAAGTTTTTTCAATGATTTAAGTCTTTCCGGGACCAGGGATTTTTTTCGCGGAAATTTTCCTAGGCACCTACGCAAATACGAACATTTTTATCCTTGTTTAATTGAAATTCGATATGATAAAAAGTAACACAATGAGATTTTTTACATCATACAAATATTTCTTTAAGATTTATTATAATCACATAGATAATTTAATATTACATATATATTAAAATTATTTCTATTTACCTTTTAACCGATGTACCTAAAGAAAAATGCAGATTTTTTTTCGTCTTGAATTAAGTAGATTCTTTGAGTTCGAAGATTTAAGCTTAATAAGACCGCTCTATAGTGTATCTTAGCTCTGTTACCTCGGCCAGACATACTACAGAACGGCAAAACTAAAGCATAAGATTTATTTTGATTGCTTTGATTGATGATTCTAAAGTTTCTTGAATTATTCATGATTCTTTTAATTTTTGATTTGATTTAAACATCACTAATTATGTTTATTTTCAGTTGATGGAGCCCTGCGCCAGAAATCCTGTCGGAAATTATGCAGTATCAAAAAATTGTGATGGAAAGACATAACGTCCGTCAGGATAGCTGGAACATGGCATTATTAATATTTGAAAGATTGGTTAGTTTGTATCTTGAGGGGTTCATTCTAACTGAGGCCCCAAATTGCCTTAATTTTGACTGTATGAATATGTACAAGTTGCTTTCTTCTTAAAACAGAGAGAAATTGCAAACTCAGCATTTAGAGAAGTTCTTTTCTTATAATTGAGCTTTTGTTTTATTTTGATAATTTAATTTGCATATTTCAATTGCAATTTTATTTTACGCAATTTTGATTCACGAAGATTTAAAATTATGAGATTTTAATTTTCCGATGTTTGATGATTTTTTTCACAGTCATATTTTATTTAGATTTAAGTATCTATTTTATTAAACATGTTAGATTTAAGGATTTACCTATTTTATCTAAGAATGTCTAGATGTAAGCCCGAGTATTTTTCCGCTGGAGAAAATGCTTAATTTTGAGAAGTTTTTTATGAAAATTCTATTTTTCTTTTCTAGCAAAAAGATTTAGTAGAAAAAATGTCATTATTTAATCTTTCTTTCTTTGATTAAAAGTTTGAGTTGATTATTTAATTATTGATGCGATTTTTAATATAAAAATCATTTGCCTATTATTATGTAGGTACCTAATCAAAGTTTAGGTACTATTGATTATTAATTCATGTATTCGCAATTACATGGTCTGTAATTCTAACTTTAATTGAGATTATGAGGCCATGATTAATGAGATGTGTGAGTGGTAAATGTGCATTTCATGAATGTTGAATGCTTTTCCCATTCCTTATTCCTATCCTTATGTGGTAGTGGAGTCGGTTTGAGTTATTGTGGTGTTCGTAAGTTACCATAATTAATTTTAGGCCTGATGGCCATGCCATTTTAAACTCTTGTAATTTATGCGTTATGAGATTGTGATTTGTGGACACTGTCTGCACGCATGATGTTAAGATGAGTTATTGTGTTCGATTCCCAGTGACTAGACGGGTGTGTGTTGGAATGATTTTTCTTGTATTCCCTGGCAAGTTCGAACCCATTAATTCCCTTTTCCTTACACCAGAGAATGAGTGTGTTACGCGGCATTCCTAACTATCTCCGCGCTTCGCTTGTAAACAAACAAAGGCGCGCACATTTTTTCCTTGTTGATTCCCATGTGAAGAGCTACGTGAATAAAAATAATGTATTGGATGGATATACATGCGCTCTAATCCGTGGAAGATCTCAAATAAGCCTTCCTGCTTAGTTTGACATCATAATGTGGTAAGAATTTATCTTAATTCTTTATAATAAGTGTAGTATGGTATATTTTTACGAAGAAATTTAAAACATTAATTTTTCAACAAATAGACCATTTAACTGCTAACTTTTGACATACGAATATTTTCCTTAATTTTATTGATCATTTGAATCTAAAATTATCAATTTCTGATGCTATTTAATATGTTTCGTGCCAATTTAAAGTTTTTTAGAAATTTTATATTTTTAATTAAATTGAAATCACGCAACCTCGATATACAAAAATAATAAACCATTAATGCTATGTAATTAATCTTTATATTTTTGTTTTAGATTCACCGTTTTCATGGTAATAAATACACATTTGTAAACATTCACATGTTGGTCATTCGGAGGGCTTGGAGATTAAGATTTCGTGTACGGCAAGGCATGCGTACCGAAACAACTTTATTAAAATTTGATAGATTAAAACATTGATTTTAATCCTTTTACTTAATGTTTTTTAGCTGGTAAATAATTTTTATATGTTAACAGGATGACTTATTTTTTATAGGAGAATGGGGATGAATATTTGACCAATGATGTTCTACTTTAATAATTTGTTATCTTTAATAATTCTTTCTTTTTATCTTTTATATGATAACTTATGATTAATAGGAAGAAAAAGAAAATGTCATTACTACTGCTTTATTTCATGGATAAATGAATAGATAATAAACAAAAAAAATATCTTAATTTCCTTTAAAGCATTAATCGTATTTTACCTTTTCTTTAAAGTTCCTTTTTATATATCTTTTTATATTTTATATAAAACCAAAGAGGATTTGGAAATTGGGCTTTTTAATATACAAGTCCCAAAAGTTCAATAATAACGTTTTCTTATTCGTTAGCTTTACAACTTTGGGGACTTTTATTGAATTTTGATTGATTTTTTTATTGAGTGTTGGGTGTTCAAACATTTCAACCATTAATTGTAATCTTCAGTTAGGGTATTTTGTGTATCGACAAATTCAACATTGCCCATTGTCTTATCCCTTTAGATTCCTGACTTAAAACCCTAACCTTCTATTTTACTGTCTTTTCTCTTATTGAAACATACAAATATCCAGAGGTATTTCATCCATTTGTGTATACCTGTATCCCTGGTGGAAAGCTCACATGCATATCAGGACGAGCAATCGGAAACCGGAAACTGAAAGAGAACAGGAATCAGGGGGTACAAGGATAGGTAATTCATCAAAAACTGCCATCCCCCCAGAGATAAAAAGGAGCATGCATTGTGCAATTTCCAAAAGGTGAAAATTAAAAAAAACTTTTAGCAAAAAAGGAGCACAAATATACCACTTTAAAATATCTTTCTATTTATAAATTTGCTAATATTACTGAAAACTTAACAAAAATATTGCAACGAATGAAATGCAAATAATTATTTACTTTGGTCTATTTTATCATTAAAGTATTTATGCCTTCGTTCAAAAATTGTATAATTCAATGGAAATAAATGTTTTGTTTTGCCAAAATTTGTTCAAACTTTGTTGAATTTAGCGTAAGTCTATCCCTATTACTAGAAGATACGCCTCTAAAGGCACGTAATTTTTTTCTATGTTAAGATTAGCTGTTTACCAAAAAATATCTAAAGGCCGCTAGTTATTTTTCATTTTGTGGCGATTTCTCTTGGGAAGGTGGAATCCTCCCCTATAATAGTTACAAACCTTCCTATTAGATGCTACACTGTAAAGGAGAACCTTATCTGTTCAGTGGTTAGCGAGATCCTTCGGTACACACAGACAGACAAAGATCCTGTTACATTAATATAAGTTTTATTTATTTATTTCTACTTTTGCATATATGTAATAGCCATTTATTTATTCTGTTTTTTTAGGGAAGATTTCCCTTCGTCCCTGGCCCAGGCATAGAAAGGACAGGAAGTTAATTTCCATGAGCAAAGTGACAGCCTTACAATACCATTTTCCAGGGAGGCTTCATATAGAGGTTCAGAAATATAAATGATTTAGAACAATACCATTTTCCATGGAGGATTCACATAGAGGTTCAGAAATATAAATGATTTAGAACAATACCATTTTCCAGGGAGGCTTCACATAGAGGTTCCAAAATATAAATGTTTTAAAACAATACCATTGTACAGGGAGACTACACGTAGAGGTTCAAAAATATAAATGATTTAGAACAATACCATTGTACAGGGAGACTTCACATAGAGGTTCAGAAATGTAAATGATTTAGAACAATACCATTTTCCAGGGAGGCTTCACATAGAGATTCAGAAATATAAATGATTTAGAACAATACCATTTTCCAGGGAGGCTTCACATAGAGGTTCAAAAATACAAATGATTTAGAAAAATACCATTGTACAGGGAGACTACACATAGAGGTTCAGAAATATAAATGTTTTAGAACAATACCATTTTCCATGGAGGCTTCACATAAAGGTTCAAAAATACAAATGATTTAGAACAATACCATTTTCCATGGAGGCTTTACATAAAGGTTCAAAAATACAAATGATTTAGAAAAATACCATTGTACAGGAGGGAGACTACACATAGAGGTTCAGAAATATAAATGTTTTAGAACAATACCATTGTACAGGGAGACTACACATAGAGGTTCAGAAGTATAAATGATTTAGAACAATACCATTGTACAGGGAGACTACACATAGAGGTTCAGAAATGTAAATGATTTAGAACAATACCATTTTCCAGGTAGACTTCACATAAAGGTTCAAAAATATAAATGTTTTAGAACAATACCATTGTACAGGGAAACTTCACATAGAGGTTCAGAAATGTAAATGATTTAGAACAATACCATTTTCCAGGTAGACTTCACATAGAGATTCAGAAATATAAATGATTTAGAACAATACCATTTTCCAGGTAGACTTCACATAGAGATTCAGAAATATAAATGATTTAGAACAATACCATTTTCCAGGGAGGCTTCACATAGAGGTTCAAAAATACAAATGATTTAGAAAAATACCATTGTACAGGGAGACTACACATAGAGGTTCAGAAGTATAAATGATTTAGAACAATACCATTGTACAGGGAGACTACACATAGAGGTTCAGAAATGTAAATGATTTAGAACAATACCATTTTCCAGGTAGACTTCACATAAAGGTTCAAAAATATAAATGTTTTAGAACAATACCATTGTACAGGGAAACTTCACATAGAGGTTCAAAAATATAAATGTTTTAGAACAATACCATTGTACAGGGAGACTTCACATAAAGGTTCAGAAGTATAAATGATTTAGAACAATACCATTTTCCAGGTAGACTTCACATAGAGGTTCAGAAATATAAATGATTTAGAACAATACCATTTTCCAGGGAGGCTTCACATAGAGGTTTAAAAATATAAATGTTTTAGAACAATACCATTGTACAGGGAGACTTCACATAGAGGTTCAAAAATATACTTTAGATTTAGAACATGTTTCAGAAGGACTGTTTTTTTTTTAAATAAAAGCTTTACTTAGAGATAAAAAAATTAATGAATGTTTAAAAGAAACATGCAATCAATTGCAAAGTAATATCTAAACAATAATAAAATAGAATCAAAGTAGCAACTTTACCCTGATATCTTACAGAGAAACTGCACATAAAGGATGGAAACTACGTTGTGACACGTATTAGAAGCAAAGTTAAAACTTAAAATACAATTTCTATGGAAGTTTCACTAAAGAGTTTATTGAGTCTCCTACTACTAATAAAGATTTAGAATAAAAAAGGTTGAAATTCAAAATGATGAAAAATTTAAAACTGCCATGCTGCTAAAATTTTACCTCATGAAATGTTTGAAATCGCTAGACCGATTCTTTCCGTTACAAAGAGAAAATGGACCTAACCAAAATGTAGAAAGTCTTCGTTTTTTTCAAAATATCAAAGAAACAAAATTTCAAGTAAATGTTAGAAATTTTGACTGTAAACTAAAAAATGTGTTAGTACTGCTAAAAAGATGTTTCCTGTTCTTTCAAACACAAAACAAGGATGATTTTAACAATGGGTAGTGCAGCAATATAATAGGCAAACAAGAAAAAATAATAAAAGAATAAAAGTGGATATACGTCAGTGATCTTTAGAGGTAACTTGTAAGACAATGGAAGATAAAACTATGTATACTCCTACTTTATAAACAAAACAACTCTTTTGTAGATTAGAGTTAGAAGAAAAGTTTAAACAATGCTATCTTGTACAACCCAAGATTAAATGAATTTCCCAACAGTTTGTAAGTTAGCGAATGAGAGAACGTGTTTGAACTTTGGGAATCAGTAAAACTACAGTTAAGTGTCCCATGTCTCCTTAAATGAAAGTATGGATAAACGGTAAGGTGGTTGGCATACGAACTATACGTCCTATGTATTTGTAGAGTAATCGCGATTTTAAAAATCCAAGACTTACGTCGACTGTATATTTTATTGGTTAGTCGGATGAGCAGACAGGCTGTTCCTAATGATAATGTAGCTGCGCTACTGACGTTAGCTGGCTCTGACTGTCAGGAGCAAAAAGGCAGAGTTTCAATTTGCAACCAGTTTCAAGAAAAAAAAATCCATAGGCTTGTCAAGGAAATAATTTTTTTTTTATTTTCATCTCCTCCCCATCTCATGAATAATATTTATTCAATGCGATAATTATCAATTATGAATTTAAACTGCTGCTATATCAGTTGAGCTACATTAAAACTAAAACTTAGAGGAGGTGTAATACCTTGGCCCAAAACGTACACAGCTAAAACTTGCAGAAAATATTTGTAACGACTATGGGTTTGTTGTCCAAAGGACGTTTGGCTGCGTTATCAATACGCTTCTATAGCAAACTTTGGTTAAGATATACACTAAAATAACAACTACCGTCTTTATAGGTTATCCATGTCGCTTTAAGTTTTGCTGATTTTAATATTGGTGATAACTCTAACCTGCATCCTCCTGTAAAGTAGCCTAAAACTTGAAAGGACTAACTAGAAGCTACTCTGAAAATTGAGAATCATTCGGTCGTGTGGTACAGCATGAGTCAAAAATAGCCTAAAACCAAATCCAGATACCTTGAAATTGCCTTAGCATACACATACTGACAACGTAACTTAATTATCCTAAAAATTCGTCACAAGCACAAAATTGTTTTAGAATGAAGAAGGAAAAGGGGAAGGTAGTATGAAAATAAGGAAGAGAGACAAGGAGAATATATTGAGGGGGAGGAAGGGAGGATTTTCTTTTTATTTTGTTATTGGACTGGAAGAATTGTGAAGATTTGGTTTGGTCTACAGGGTAAGGGATAAGTGTTTACTTACAAAACTAAGCTAAATAAATCAAAAAAGAATCTATTCCTGAACATATGTTAAGCTCCCTAAAATGTAGTACTTATTTAGTTCAGCAGTTATCGATATCTTAAGCTACAGACTCTATTTACTTTGAAGACTGTATAAATTATGTGTCGTCTTCGAATAAACGAAAGGATGTAAGGACATGTAATTGTATACTCTCAGAGTAGCGTTTTATAACAATAAGAGTGCTAACGATTTTCAAATAACCTTTCCCTGATTCCATTTTAGGCGCATACACATGAATATAAAAAGAGCGGGCATAAAACGACCCCAAAATTTTTAATTGATTTGGTGTATAGATATGCTGTATAATTTTTATATCTAACAAATTATTCTTTCGGGGGAGAGGGGATTAGGAACAGAAAAAATAAGAATAATTTAGGTGTTTTTACTATACCTGGGTTTTTACAAATCCACCTTCAATTTTAGTGTAAACTAACTTTATTTATATCTTGGGTGGTTTGACAACCCATGCACACCCCCCCCCCTGCACGCCCCTTGTCTTATTAAAAGTTATAGTGTAAACTTTTACAACTAACTTTAGTAGACACAAATGTAGTTTTTTATATACTATTTTTATATTTCATACACAGTTTTAATTTGTTTATGTAATTATTTTCTTAAAATTCATTTTAAGATTTTGAAGCTTTTAAAATTTAGGAGGTTAGCAATCTTTTTAGGTCAGCAAACCCACCTAAAAATTAATAGAATCAATCCTACAAGCACTAAGAAGCTTCCCTGTAAAGCACAACCTAATTTATCAACCAGTCAGCGAGATCTATTTGGAATGACAAAAAGGAGTAGACTCTGTGATGGAATGCCTTCAGAATTTAATCAAAGATTAAAGAAAAGATTCTTCCATTGATATTGACATGTAGAGACATTCAGAAGCTGTTTAGAGTGTCTATAAAAAATTACAACATACAATACAAATGACTAATGATAGGCCAATACACAGACTAAATTACCAATGGCAGGCCAGTATACATTTTAATAGTCCAATGGTAGGCCAGTAAGACGTCATTTTTTACAGACACTATTAAAAGCTTCAGACACACGTTTGTGCATTTGTGTGTGTGTGTGTGTGTGTAAGGATTTGATAAATTAAAAATTTCAAAATGATTTAGATGTATTTGATTAATTAGTACTCGGCATGGCAGCTTTCCCACCAGGGGGCACTCTACTCCTCCTGCAGCTGCATCCGTCTGGGGTGACATTTTTTTCAGGGTAAAAAGATGGTTATTTTTATATATACAATTATTGCTAATAAAATTACTAAAACTACGAGAGAATGCAGTTTGTGGTGCCATTTTCTTGGCCATTTACAGAATTATGACTACTGTATAGGCTTCTTTGGCTCCTTCTTCTGTTTTAAATCTGGTCTAAAGCTTTTAATAAATTAATACAAGTTTTGTAACTCAAGCAATCTTTTTCATTTTGATATAAATCTAATTTTTGAGGTTATATGATATCAATATATACATACATACATTTTTCGTTTACTTAAATTTTTTGCTATTTTGAAAGATTTTTAGTTAAATAACCTATACTTTTGAAAAAGTAAACATATACAGCTAGCTATAACCAACAAGCGAATTAATTATTTAACCCTATTTCACCATACTTGCTTTAAACCTGTTTTTTAGAAGATATAATTTTTAGCATTAAAACAGTCCCTATATGGTAAATGATCTATTATTACATGGATGTTGCACCAGATTTTCGTGTACTTTAAGAAAAATTAACTGTTATCTGGATAAAACAACGAAACCCACCATCCACATCCTTGACCTTATCCCCTCCCTCCAACTAATAAATGAGTACCATATTAGAAGGGAGGGAGGGTTCATTTGACTGTTTATTATATTAGTCTTATTTTATAATAAATTGACGACACATTTTCCCCTGTCAATATATCCACGTTTGCTATATCCATTGCAATATTGCTAAGTACGTGTAATTTTTTATTAAATTTATTGTCTGCTATTAAAAGATTATTTTGTTTATTGATAATGCAAAAAGGCAATTTAATAAAGGTTGCGTTATTTTGCCCCCCAAATCAATTTCTGAATTAATTTGCTTGTTGGTTATACCTTATTCCTGAAACATATAATTTTTAATTAAACAGAATTAAGAGTTTTTTTCTTCGGAACAGAATTATATTTATTATTAAGTTTGTTTTTGTATTTATACGGCTTTCTGTTTATGGAGAACAAGAACAATTTTGTTATAGAAAATAAAAAAAGCTCAGCTTTATTATTTATATTTGATTATTGAGCTAATTTGAATATGAGTTAGTGGCAAGAATAACATATAAAATAATAGAAATAGAATATCAACAGCAAAGACTCAACATTATATATAAATGTTAGGCTGGCTATGTTTATCTAATAACTTAATCTTATAAAACCAGGAAGGGTGGAGACATTGGGCTGATTATTACACTAGTCCCCAAAGTCTTATAATAAATAGCTTTTTCTTATTTGTTGGCTTTACTACCTTGGCGACTTTTATTGAATTTTAATTGGTTGGTTCATTTAGTTGAGTGTCCAAACGTTCAACCACTAATTGTAATCTACTAAAGGGGTAATTATCATTTGGGATGTACATCAGTTTATTAGCCATTGTCTAATCCCTTAAGATCCCTAGATAAAATGAATGAATTGAAATAAAAAGTTAGTTAAAGAGTGGCTGTAATAGTAATAATATTGACATGAACTTTGTGTAAAGACAAAAAACAAACTCTATGTTTTTGCAGTGATCACATGCTAAATTTACTAGTAAATACACCATTTATATTTGTAACTAGCGGCGGCCCTTAAGCATTCAAAGGCTATTTTTTTAAATATCTATTTTGTGACATATATGGCATACATATTAAGATATATAAGTTTTCCGGAATGTTAGGGGGAGATTTGAAATCTGCACCAAATTTTAAGGATTTTTTATAAAATTCGTTTTTTCTATAATTCTTTATCTAAAAGCGGAAATGCATTTTAGGTTAATTAATTTTGACCAATAGAATAGGTGGATTTTAAACTACCTGCGCTCTAATTGGTTGAACGATGTACGCCATCCAATCAGAGCGCAGATTTTTTGAATCCACCAATCACAGATGCCAAAATTAATTAACTTAAATTGCATTTCGCTTTTAGATAGAGAATTATAGAAAAAACTAATTTTATAAAAAAAATCCTCAAAATTTGATGCAGATTTCAAATCTCCCCCTAACTTAAAAATTCCGGAAAACTTATATATCTTAATACATATTTATATGTTTACATATTATGAAATAATCATCAACAAACATAGTAACAAAGTTTATAATACTTAAAATGTGTCCATGGACTAAATAATCTCCGTCGAGGTGAAGCGGAAAAAGGGGTAAAAAAGTAGCCTAAAACCATTAAGAACCTTCAGTAATGATCATAAAGTTGCTACACTTTCTAAATCGTACCTAACTGCCAATAATAATAAGGTTTTAATAATTCATTAGTGAGTTATGCAAGATTTTTGGACCGAAGGGGTTTTGCTTTCAAGAGAAGCTTCTTATGGAGCATGGGTAGATTTTTATTGACTGTTTTGTACATCTTAGTAAACATCACATAATAATTATTGCGAACTCTTATATGTACCATGTATTTAAAAATCAATTAGGGTGGAAATTTAAAAACAAAACAAACTTGAAATCTTTTTAAAGCAAATCAAAAACAAAAATTCATTAAAAAGATTTCTTGATTTTAATACTTATTAGGAGCACTGTCACTCTAAAAGTAGGAATATGTGTACAAATTAGGTGTTTCTTTAAAATTTTGAAACTTTTTTTAAATCTTAATTTTTGAGGAAAAAAAAATTGAATGTGTTGTTTTGAAAATTAACAACAGCTACTAAAACCATAGAGCCAGAGAGACTGAATAAGTCATAAAAAAAAACAACTTAAATAAAAAATATTTAATTTTTTTATTAATTTGTACATTTACATTTATTTACTTTCAAAATTAGCGCCATTTTATTCTGACGATCCTTTATATCAGTGGTCGGCAGACTCCTTTTAAGCTGCATGGCTGAAGGTTGATTGGGCTATGTAAGGCTAAGGATGGCTGTGGCTGAGGTTAACTTAGTTTTATGAAACCAGTAGTGACTGCAGCTGAAAATTGCTGAACTGAAATTTTGTGGATGCGGCTGGGGGTAGCGGTAGCTGAGGCTTATAAAAGTCGAGTGGCGGCGTTCAGGCAATTCAATTTTTACCCTTTCTATAAGGAGGAAGCCACTAGAGGCTATTGGCGAATGAAACAAATAATATAAAAGTAGTTGGTCTGTACTTTAAACTAGGATAAGATGAAATGATGAAAAAATTTCATTAAGAATAATTAATCAAAATATTTGAGTCAACATTTTTTATGACAACTTCCCATTAAGTTTGTTGTACATACAAAGCAGCCCCTCTCCCCCTCTCAGCTTAAACCAGAAATAGATAAGGAACTATAATAATTAATTACACCCCCCCCCCCCTACAAACAAATAGTTTATAGTTTTTTAAATTATGGGACGGAAGAGTGAAGACGAAGAAAGTCCCTCAAAAAATCAGCATGTTACGTCATAAAAACGAAGGATTATCCTTCTCTTTTTTAGGGGTTTTCTTTCCCACTCCTTCTCTCCTCATCCCTTAATTTTATGACGTCATTGAGGGACTCTCTTTGTCTTCTGAAAGAGTTAGGAGTGCCTCAAAAAATTCAAATTCTATTCTAATGATTTTAATCACACATAAGAAAGAGTTTTGTTTGTCATGATTAGGATAAAGAATGACCTAACGTACATTGTCCTTTCCTATATCTCTTTTAAATGCCACGCTTTAAAACATCAAAAACAAACTATTTTTTTTGGGGGGGGGGGGATAAAGCTCTGTTGATGAATTATAGGAAATTGCGCATTTTTTTATGAAATTAAGTGATGTCCAGAACCCTGGTAGTTGCTCTTAATTAATTTTAAAGAGTGAAGCTATGCTTTAACACAGATTGTGCCTTATATTATTAAGATTAACTTTAATGCAGAAAAAGCTTTGAAATCCACAAAATGAGAGTTTGTCTTTAATTCAAGTATGTCATTAATTTTTAGATTTTTCGGGGGGTTATATGAGTTTTTAAACAAAGCAAGACATTTGCTTTGTGTAAGCCACGACACAATAATTTACTACTTGCGTTTTCGCAATTAATGTATATTTTAATGCTTGTTGTATCATTAAGTTTCATATTTGGCTAAAATTGAAGGTTAATTAGAACATTTTTCAACGTTTAGAACGTTGATTCACAAACTGTGACTTTTTTATACAGCGAAGCTTTTCTACAAGACTTCCGTGTCATTGTGGGTTAAAACATTTCCATTATTGCTTCAAAACAGAATAACATCCGCTGGATTAGAACCGGTTCTTATCATACGGAAAAATCATGTATTGCATCGTATTATAGACAATTTTGCGCGAATATTAAAAAAATAATAACAGTTTTGTAAGCCCGGCCTTCGGCCCCTCGAAGCTAACAAAACTTTCAATATCTACGTAAAGCTGATTATAATACGCTGCGATAAATAACTATTCCTGCAGTCAAAACTATTTGATAAAATATTTGAAAGTCACAGTAAAAAAGGGTTTCAAGCTACTAAAATTATTTCACATCTTTTAATAACAGCATTTAGATATAAATCAAAAAAAGATATGGGTAGTTTATGGTGTGTTAGTGTTTTTCTTTAGGTTAGATTAAGTTAGGAACAAAGGAGCTTCGTGCACCAAGTCCCGCAGGGTAGAGCTCCCCTTGGGGTTAGGCATATAAAATACTAATTAAAAAAAACATGTGGTGGAGGCGTAATCTTGTTTTATTTAAATTCTGGGCTTTCATTTGTAACAATTATGCTATTCCTTATATTTTTCACTTTTGTTTTCTTATAACATACAATGTCAGTACAATCTTCAAATTTCATTTGTTGTTTCTTTAAATTCAAACCCAAACCAAAAAATACCTCTAAAATAATTTAAAATTGAAATACCGCATTTTAAAGGGATATTTACATTTTTAGTTTTAACTTCTGTAAAAAATTCCTCTTTTGAAATAATTTTACATTTTTTCTTCAAATACTTAGAACCATTCATGGATAGTTCTCTGAGGTTGCAAATCAGACAGGTTTTAGGCTATTATGTACTATCAGTTTGATCTTTACATTGATTTGTGGTTGTTTCCATAGAGTTATTGGAAGTTTAACTCAATCACACCCCTCCAACCCCAAATAAGATTTTTCTTTATAATTATAAGATTTCTTAGATTAGGGTGGTTGACATAATATCCTTTTAGATAGTCCAAAACATGCTAAAGGTCAATAAAAGCTTTACTAAAAAATGTATGCCCATCCTTTAGGAACAAACATCTTGCATATAGAGGAGGGAGGGTCTAAAAAGATTTCAAAAATTGTCAACCTTGATGTAAATTATCCTTCTAGCTGATTTCCAAATTAGGCAAAGTTTATGTGATTTAGAAGCTATAAATGCCACCCTAAATTCACAACAGTTGGGACTCTCAATGCGTTTTCATTCACTTGAGAGTAGCACATAGTTGGGACAATTAATATTCTTTTATATACTTTTGTAAATAGTTAAAAAAAAACATTGTAAAAAAAACCACAAAATTCTTAACAGTTGGGTCACTGTATGCATTTCTATTCACTTATGAATAATATTCTGATTTCTAAACAGTTGGACAATACACAAGAGTTAGTTTAGTAGTACAGCAGCCTAGATTCTATGAGGTAGGGACGATGAATACGGTTTCAATAAATATATACAAGTTAATAGACATGTGTTTTGTATTCAATATTAAAACATTCCATTGGTCAATTAAAATATATACTGGCCTGCCATTGGTAATTTAGTCTATATATCGGCCTATCATTGGTCATTTGCATTTTATGACGTCATTTTTATAGGCACTAGAAAGACTTTTAATTATATTCAGCTCCCCAACTGGTTTAAAGCTCTAAATATTGTTTCTTTCTCGCCCAAGCAAGGAAGGATGGTTCGAGGAAACAGAATAAAAAAATGTCAGGGATGCAGAGCCTTTTAGTAACTATTACACAGTAATGGATATAGAATACGTGGATATTGTCATAGGGGAGTTTTTGTCGGGTGCTAATGTAGTCCTCAGATATTGGTCTGTACGTTCATACATAATCAAGGGAGGGGATGGGGTAAAGATTTAAGGAGGAGGGTCGTTTTATTAGCCACCTGGGAAAAACATTTTATTAGGGTAGGAGAGAATCTCTCACAATATCCATGTATTCTATATCCATTATTTTATTCTATGCAAGATTTCTGAAGCAGATGACTTTTTTATCTTTCCGTCATTTGTCCGTTTGTTAATTTGTGTTTAAAACGATATTTGTTTTTATTGTGTGACTTTTCTCTAATAATCAGGCATTTTCCCTCAAACTGCCTTGTTGAGCCCAGAATTCCTTTTAATTTTGAACTTTTATTTGGGTTAGGTTGGGAAATAGGTAGCCCCTCAGGGTTAGGTACCGAGGTTATGGGTACCGCGGGGTTATGGTTTCCCGCAGGAGTTAGGCATGGGAAAAAACTACCCTCTTTTTTCTTAATTTATTTTTAAAATGATACATTTTTAATTAGTGCTCGACAGTTACCTTGTTGGAAAGCACCAAGTAATATTTTATTTATTTTGTTTAATGGCGCTGCATCACTGAGTTTAGTAGAAGTATTTTGTTCTAAATGTCTTTGTGTAGAATATATTAAGCCCAGTTATGTGGATTACTTTATTTCACTTTGAACCAAGTTTTTCTTTAACAAGGAAAATTAATTTAAGGAGTAGCGAGATATTTGTACATGAATAACAGTGAATTTAGAAAAAAATATGCCTTTTTTAGACAAATTTTAAAATTGTTTAATTAATTTATTTATTCGTTTGATTACAGTTTTTGATTGTATGATTCATTTTAAGATTATATAATACTTATTTCAACAACAGTTTCAGAGATCTTTACTGAAACTAAAGCAGACAAATATACAAATATTGTAGATACACATACATCGAGCTACTGTAGTCTAATGTAATGCAATTTTGACCACATCAATAATGGTTCTAGCCCATTGTGAATTTGCACTTTTCACACAGAGAAGTGTGAATAAAAAGCATATATGTTACAATACACATAGTGTCCACCCTACTACATAGATAGATAGATAGATAGATAGATGAATTGGATAGATAGTCAATTGGATAGGTAGATGTTACAAAGTCAATAGGTACAGGGTCATTCAAGAGAAATGATTTTTTTAAAACTTAATTATGCATAGAAAATAAAACAATTATGTAAAATCCTTTATATATTTGGAAAACCTATTATGGGACATTTATGTTTCAAATATTTTAAATGCCTAGAAAATAGTTTTATTTTCTAGGCATAATTAAGTTTTTTTTTTAAATCATTTTTCTTGAATGACCCTGTATATCTAGAAAATTAACAGACAGAATATGTTAGATGCCGATAGATAGTTAGACACATATACATTGACAGATAGCCATACAGATAGATAGATAGATATTTCTATGAATAAATTTGCTGTTATTAATAATGTAAATCCTGATTACGCAATGTGAGATGCCGATACGAGATTACTAGTTTATCCTTTTGGGTGTTCATTCAATTACAACAACATAATGACTACTTGAAAACAGAAAACAGTTTTAGCAAAGGAAAAGATTTAGCATCTATAAATTATAATCATATCATATTAGTAGGTTTTTTGTCTATGGCTTAAGATTTGATAATTACTGAACCGATTGAGTTCTCCATTTTAATGAAGCTTCGTAGAGGTTCTGGGTAGTTTTATATTATTTAATCCTTATATCTAAGTTTGGTTTTAGACTGTTTTCCTCCCTTCTTCGAATACATAGCTTCTAAATGCTAGAAGCGCAGTCGCTAGTGAAATATGAAGATAAGGATAGAATTTGCAAGAAAAAATAAATGATATAAACATCTTCATTTATGCATGTTGCATTAGTTACCAATAAAAAAATGGTGTAAAAAAATGAAGAAATTGTCATTTTTATTAAAGTCAAAGAGCTTATTGCCATATCATGCACAATCAACTAAATAGATAACAATTATTGCAATTTTTATGTTTTTATACCTTTTATTTAATGAAGCTTTGATATATCATGTTTGCTATTTATATGTTAGCTTTATTGTAAGACTACTCATGATTAGCTGTATCAAACAAGATATGTTCGTCCATATCACATAAATATCTTTAAGATCTATTTTCAAGAATTGCACAGCAATTTTTACTTGTCGTGTCAGTGTAGTTGTTCACTAGCTGCTACGCCTCCAGAGGCCTTTATGAGGACTTAAGGAAACTGGGGCGCGTTGAAGTCTATCCTCCCCTTTTAATATCATTTTAAAAACAAAATATTTTTTTGTGTGGGGGGGTTTCTAGGAGCTATAGGGATGAAAAGATAGTTATCAACATTTTTTTGACCTATAAGAAGCTTTTTTAAGGTAAATTGTACAACCTGTACAAATTTTTCAAATAATGTTGTTTATATAAATATGCAGACTGTAGCTGGCTGATGTCCAAGATGGAATAAATACAATAGTGTGTGCTATCCCCCTTTTGCTACATGGCTACTCATTTTAACCGATGATGGTTTTTAAAAATATGATGGTTAGTAGAAAGTTTTTTTTTTCGTATTATTTCGAAACCGATTAATATCCGGTGGATTATAACCGGTTCTCATCCATACGAAAAAAACTATGTCTAGCATCGTATTATATTCAGTTTTCTACGAATATAAAAATGTACAATCATAAAATTAAAACCAGATTTTTTAGCCCGTGCCTTTGGCATCTCGGGGCTTAAAAAATGGTTTTAATCTTAAAATGTACATTTTACATCAGCGGAAAGCTGTTTATAATACGAAGCGAGAAATAACTATTATAGATATTTACTTCATAATATAATTTTAAAATATTAGCGGCACAGAAAGCCTCAACTACCCTTAATTTGTGATAATTAAAATAAGGGGAGGGGAAGGTTGTGTTTTACTTTAGGTCAAGATTATATCAAGTACCCCCGCAAGGGCAAGGCAGGTATAAGCCTTACCCCCCGCAGGGTGTAGGCGTACAGAAAAAAAACCTCCCTTGTTTTCAATTTATTTCAAAATTAAATTGTGGGGTTTGGGGCTTTCTGTGCTTGCTTGACAATTCAGAGAAAAGAACCGAAATACTTAACAGTTAACCATGTATAATTGGAATAGGAAGTTAGTATGATAAAAAGTCATAACTCCATGACTATCTGAGATCATATATGGACAGATCTTTAATCATTAATCACAAAAAAAGTTGAAAATCAAACTTAAAATTCAAACTGAGCAAAAAAAGTATAAAAGTGTTGTAGGAAGAACAGAAAACAGTAAGTAATATTTTGCTCCTATGAATTTAATCATGAATATAGTGAAGCAATTAAAAAAAAGATCTTTGGTTGAATGTATTTTGTCTGGAAGACTAGATTGTCAATGCAGGATATAAAATATACGTAGATATTATGTGAGGGGGAAAATTGTCGACAATTTGTTTTCTAACATGGACATTCCTTATTGGTCAGTTCGTTCATCCAGGGGAGGTGGTAAAAGTTTCTCTTTATTACAGTACATGTTGATTTTGTTTTAAGATCCAATTAATAAAAAATCCATTAGAGTGACTAACTAAGTTCAATGTTATTAAATGTATTTATTTTCCAACTCTAAGGAGAAATATCCGTTTATATATATATATGAACAAATCGACAGAAGAAAGGCTTCGATGCTTTTACGACAAACATTACCCCCGGGGTAAAATTTTTTTTTGGGGGGGGTAATTTAAATTTTCTTAAATATTTATCATTAAAAATGCCCCCTCCTAAATGGTTGGGGGTAGGGGTAAATTTTATATGGGGGGGGGTAAATCGCCCCATTACCCCCCCCCCCCTTGAACGTCTATGATTATTAAGCTATACGTTTTAAGGAGTGAAAAAAAAAATTTTATTTGGATTGGCTTATGATAGGGTTTTAATAGTTTAAATCTTAACAAGTTGGATAGCGTACAATTATTAGTTGTACAGTGTGCTTTCCTTCAATGTGCCAATAAAGCTCACCTTATTTTCGATTAAATATTCATTATGAAAAAAAAATCCACATTGGATAGACTTTGATTTAACTAGGGAGGGAGGGGGTACATGGCAGATTTACCACTAGCAAAAATACAGTGATAGTACTGTCATAAACACAGTGATTTGCTGTCATAAACACAGTTTTACTGTCAAATTCACACTTTTAGGGGGTATGACAAAAATACAGTTATTGCACTGGCATATTCACAGTTTTGCTGTCAATTATACACCTACATATTGACAAAAATACATCTATTAAATTTATGATTTGTCAATGTCAATTATACACCTACATTAGACTGGCCCAAAAAAACATTGAAATTATACTGGAACTCGAAGTTATAAACACTTTGACTTTATGTGATAAATTGATTGGATCAAACATTTTGGATAATCATATTTAATCTGTATTGGTTGATTTAAACTATCAGTATTCAAATTATTCTATTGATGGTTATAATCTAAAGATAGTGCAATTTTGTTTACTATAATATTGGTCATTGTCTTTTTCCTAAAATGTTTGAATGTCTATCCCTATCCCTGGCATGTACAAATATAGTTGTGAGAACTGACCAGGGTGAAAAGATACGGTTATCATCGAATACAGGATGCAAGGGAACGATAAAAAGCTGAGTAGTAAAACAATCGTTTCTACCTTCTAAATTAACAAATGAACGTAAAATTGTACTATTTATACAAAAATCAAATTGTTTCGTCTTAAACATAAGCATTTTTAAATCTTCGAAAAGTTGGTGTAAAATACTAAATAGTTCTTACATGATCATAGTTCAAAGGCCTGTCATAATAGCAGGCGTTACTATTTTACTATTTTTTTAGTTTCTTGATATTTGTATTTAACTCGAACCCAAAAATGAGAGACTCTTAGCTTCCCTGGAACCCGGAGGGAGAGCACAATAGGCTGTTTTTGGGCTAGTCCCCAAAGTCTAAAATTGATGTTTTTTTTATTCAATGTCTTACCATCTTGGGGATTTTTACTGTATTTTAGTTTGTTGGTTCATTAAGATGAGTGTTAAAAACGTTTCAACCACTAATTGAAATCCACAGAAGAGGTCTTTTTGTGTATCATCATTGGGAATGTGCATCAATTTACCGGCCACTGCCTTATACCTTTAGATCCCTGGCAATATCTGTGAATGGATTGTCCAGATTTGTTAATCAAGTGTAACTAATAGCCAGATATTTATATTTAACCAGAAAGGTGATTTCCCTTTTCATAAGCTGTGGAGCATAAAATCATCCTCTCTTACTTTTTCTTCTTGGATTTCTCTCTATCAAACATGTCTTTTGTCTAAGGACGGATAAGTTCATGTAATATGGTTTTATGCTATTTTATTTTTTTATAAATAAGTCTGGGTATGGTTTTAGGCTATTTTTGTGCCCTGCTCCTACTCTTTCGAATGTATATATTCATAGGCGTCCAAGGGGGGGGGGGGGTAATGGGGCGATTACCCCCCCCCAAACGATTTTGGGGGTGCCGTAGGCACCCCCAAAAATTTTTTCATTTCACCCCCCCCATTTAAAATTTACCCCTACCCTGGGGGTGCCGTAGGCACCCCCAACCATTTAGGAGGGGGTATTTACCCCCCCCCCCAAACAATTTTGGGGGGGTAAGTACCCCCCCCAAAATTTTAATACATTTTTAATACTATATATTTAATAAAATTTGAATTACCCCCCCCAAAAATTTTCACCCGGGGGTAAATTTTGGGGGGGGTAAACTAAATTTACCCCTGCCAACAGATTTCAGGGGGGGTAATTACCCCCCCCCCCCCCAAGCAAATTTTACCCCCGGGGAAAAAAATTTTTGGGGGGTAAAAAAAATTTGCGGCGCGCTTCGCGCGATATTTTACCCCCCCCCCCCAAAAAAAACGAATTACCTCCACCTTAAAAAATTTTTACCCCCCCCAAAATAAAAAGCTTGGACGCCCCTGTATATTCCCTAGATAATTGGGCACAGCCGCTAGTACCAATACTCAAAACATTTTAGGGCAAACAATAACAACCCCTAAAAAAGTATATCTGTATTTTTTATGTATGTAATGTTGTTTGTCTGTCTTTATTTGAAGTATTTTTTTAATTTAATGACCTTTAACATTACAGAAGAACATAAAGACAGAAAGACTGACACTAACATTTATAGCATATTTTCGTTTATATAAAATAACTCAAAGAGGGGAGTGAAAACAGAGCAAATGAAGTTAAATAGATATTATACACCGTACCTATAGAGAAATACAGATAACATAACACATAAAGACATACTTAATATATATAAACTATCATAAACCCAGGGAAAGGGATGGGTATTTATTAATTCTTGTGGATATAAGTTTCATAATATATTTGCAATGAAAAGTTTTTTTTTAAATTTATGTTCACATTATATCTAAAACTTATTCACCTGTTTTTTTTTTGTTTTTTTTTTTGACGTTTGTATAGGCAATAAGAAAATACTGCACGCCATTGTCCCTTATCCGTATAGTAACATGTGGGTTAAAAAGTTTAGCTAAAATAGACTGTGAAGAGCTCTTATTAAAAGTACAACCAATAGTGTTTTACTCGCTTTACAAAAAGTGCAACTATGTTCAAGATAAAAATTTAAAAGACTGAAAAACTAAAAAATGTTAAACTTAATCTTTATTTTAATTCAGATTAACAAACAAGCCCTAGTTATAGAGTTGCTGCCCCTCCATGATCTCATAAACGATCCATGCATTAAATTAGTATCTCAAACGTCTTTGCTCATTTAAGTGTAAATCGGCTTCACTTTTACATTACTTAAGTAGACACAGAAAATAGGGTATTATACATTAAGAGAAAAAAAAATTTATACTTTAAATAAACATTGTCTCTTAACCATTATAAGTTTTTTTCTTTATCAGTTTATAAAAAGTAACCTATTTAGTCAATTTGCTTAACCCATTAGTGACGAACCGGCTTTTAACGCCCGGTTCCAGAAAATGCCGAAAAAAACCGGTTCTCAGTTTTAGGATTGCATCATTCTCAGTATGAATCCCCCCTCTACTACCCTGGTTTTCATTTCCCCCTGGAGCAGGCAGATTTGCTTACTTCCGTTTGCCGGTATAGCTCAACAAAATTTGAAAACCAAGAAAAACAAGGTGATTTTAAAATACCCCTCCTAACTTTTTTGTTTATGAAGTAAAGTTAGTGATTTTTTTCGTGAAATTTAAAGTTTATTGGCATTTACATTCATTTGTGAATTCGTTTTATTCAAATTATTATTTTTTATATGATTTTTTTATCGTTTTTTTACGTTCTATATAGACCCGGCTCGGCATATGGGGGGAAAGTCTGAAATTTTCATTACCCGGTTTTACTAATAGATCTTTTTTACAACAACAACAAAAACCGGGTTTATTAACCAAAAAGGGGTGGTACCTATAGCCAAAATCTTAAATGTGATATAAATTGTTTTGTATGTTAGTTGTAGCTCTATCAATTACATGAGGTTATGTAGTTTTCAATTACGGATCGTATCGTAGTTTTAAAAAGTGTTCATCTCACTTTGGGCGTTCAAAAATTACATTTTTAATTTTTTGGGCCAAATAACCGGGTATTTAGGTCGCAAACGGGCTTTACTGCCGGGGGAAAGCACCAAAAAACGCCAAAAACGGTTATTAATGCCGCAAGGTTTTTTTACTCGCGCCGAACCGGGTTTTATTGCAACTTTCCTGTGCACGCCACTAGAGCAAAACAAAAAAATTGGAATTCCGTTTTTACCATTATAAAGCTTCCCTGAGATTTTCAGCTCGATCGGTCCATAAAAGTGGCGCTCGGCACTAATGGGTTAACATACTTATATCGAACAGTTAACAGTTAGATTAAATAATTGTTAGCGGTAAAATATTTTTTCAGATGCACTATCCCCTAGGTATGTGTTAAATCCTATTAAATAAAATTGACCAGACTATTTATAAAACCAATCTAGACCTAGTTTACAATAAAATGATACATATACTCTAGAAAATTAACCAAAATGGGCACTCTACCTAGATATCATATAAACAAACAACCCCAACTTATTTTTTTTTAATTAGAAAAGCGGAGTAGTTTTTTCCATGTCTAAGCCATTCAGGTAACCCTAACCCTTCGGGATCTAGACCTCTATATTAAACCTAACCATCGATTTAAACCCTTCAATAGGGTTCCTCTATAATTTACTAGAGGTGGCGTTCTAAAATTATACCGCTATAGGCTAGATTGAATATTAATCTTTTTCATCCATTGTCCTATCCCTTAATATTCGTTTTTCATCATTTTTTCAAGGTTAAATGTCCTTCTCTCACTTTCCTTTCCTTGCGTCTTTTTTTAAATTTCATTATTTTTATTTAAAACAGTATTTATAATTTTGTCTCTCTTTCTTTAAAATATTTTAGGATCCTAGTATTTTTTTGTTTCAAATTACAGGACGAAAGGGTTAAAATGTTTAGTTAAATGTTAAATTTTAGTTTAATATTTGAACAAATTACGGACACGTCGCTAGTATCAAATTATTTTAAAACTAAGTTTGCTTTGATTTACTATTTTAGAAATTCAAATTTTCTATTTTATAAATAGAAATTTAATACTTCAATATAATTCAAATAGCAACATGAAATAAAAAAAATGAATTTATTCTTCATAGAGTAAAATAATGGGTCTTATCGTTCTGGTCAATGAGAGTTTATTATGGATTATTGGAGCACTATGAGTATTAAACACTCTACCATTGGAAGACTCGAGCTCATATATAGACGTTTATTTCCTATATAGATCTATCATGGATCTTGATGCAATAAAGCAAGCCGTTTTATAAAAAATCTGTCGAAAACAATTCATAAGGTAAAAGACAGAAAAAATAGTCGCTCATATAGGTATAGAATAATCCTGAAAGCGTAGCAACTCTGTAATCATTACACACATTCATACGTTAGTTGTCCTACCCCTAAGGTCCCCCGACTAAAAGTTGAATATCTAGATTTTAATTTTACAGTGTGTACCATGTAAATGTAAACGTGCGTTTAACTTTACAGACAGTAGTTCGTTTTATTTGGATATATTCATTTCAGCAATAGATTTATAATATAGATATACAATTTGTATTTGGTCCTGTACGAGTTCCAATAGTCGTTTTTGATTCAATCAGACTGAACTTCGTTTATTTGGAAAAATTTAATTTTATCGAAAGCCTCTTTTGAATATAGATGCATTAAACTGATAATGATATACAACTTTAATGTTTAATGTTGACTTTATAGAATTTAATAAAAATGATCGATGCTTACACTTTATGGACTAATCACTGTATAACATTAATTAAGCTTATCTAAAAAGAAAGAAACTATCGGACCTTGTTATTGGTAATGATTTAGGGACATTAAAGACTTGCTTTTAGGATCTTAATAACATTTGTATAATTAATCTATTCTAATCTATCTATTAACTAGCTGCCCGTTTTATACACATAGACATACATATACCTGATTAAAACATTAGAGTGTTCCAAAAATCCTAATAAATTTGAGTGTCGCTATTATAAATGTTTTCTTTGTAAATTTCTAGATTTACTTTCGTTTCATCAAGTTATTGGGGTCGAATATTATAGTAAGTTTTTTAGTTTTAAAGGTTTGTCATTTCCATTTTAATCAACTAAAAACATTAGAATATTTTTGTATTTTTGTTTCTTATTAATTGGCTACTGGGTATTTTTCATGTTTCTTTAACATAGCTTTTAATTAAAAATACTCGTAAATTCAACGATTTGAAAACCCTCTGAATTATATATACCTAACTATATATCTAGCTACTTGTCTTTAATACAATACATTACCCTTTCTATCATATAAAAGCGTTTTACAGGGGGGCATACAATAAAATTTATTACAACTAAAAGACGGTCATTTAAAAAAAAACATGTACTATTTCAAGTAAATAGCTTTAAGGTTAAGATTACTTAGTTTTCCACGTTTGATTTATTGTTTAAATGTGTATAAACACTTATTTGTTCTAAAAGTTTTGCTATTATATTACCTTTATATAGAGCTAATTTTCTGTATAACAGTTTATTGTTCAGCTTTTCTCACACTTATATTATCTCGTTAAGGCATAGCTATTTAAGGTCACAAGCATTCTTGTCAAACCTTCTATTGGCTATTGGATGCAATCGTCATTCTAATGAGTTAGGGAGAGTTATACAGCCCTGTAATCAGTTTTAATCTTGTATTTTTCATTGTCGTGATCTAATCTGCGGCTCCCTGCTGGTATTACAATATACAATTAATGACGACATATTCACTTTCTTTTTTATCCATCATAATTATGAATTTAGGGATGGTCAGTTTGTCTGTTGGACCCTCCATTTGTGTCATATAATGTTACTAAAGGGATTTGGTAACATGATGACTTAAGATTGATTATCCCTCTGGTAGATAGTGAATATAAGAAGAAAGATCCTGGGAAGGTATATAACTATTTTTTGGGAGAGATTACAAAAATTGACAAAAATAATACCAATACTATGTTAAAGTTTCCGATAAGAAAAATATTTTGTCTCAACCATGACACTTTGGTTGAGCTTGGACTTCCGAATTAGCGGGAAGTTCACGAGATCAGTTGGCGAACATACAAAACCCCCAATACCAGGAACCATCAAGTTTCAACAGCAGGTTTGAATATAGATTTATTGATGAAATTATTTCAAAAGACCTGAAATTACAAGATCAATTAATAAACAGAATAAAATATTATTCGTTATCTTAAAACTTTGAGCACTAAAAAAAATCTTTTTCTTTTCTTATGGTTAAAGAATCTTTGGAAACTTTGGCTTTAAAGGAAAATTATTTGGTTTAATAAATCATTGTTAAATGCAACAATAAGGCACATAAAAATTACTAAAACATATATTAAACATAATTAAGTTTCATGTTTAGCTGGCTAAAGCCTTTTTTTAAAACTACATATAATCGTCCTATACACCATACTTCTTAATCAAATTAACAAATTCTACCTGAAGCTCTTATGGTTTCAAATCCCTGATATACTAGGGTAGTTCACACTCAATGAGACCAATGATAGGCCCAATTTTGTTCTCCGCAATCTTCACACTCTCATATCTCATTCAAAAGTAAAGAACGTGCGCTTCAAAATAAACAAACACTCTATGCCGCGCCACATTATGAAAGGAAAGCCCTAAAAGACGACATTTGCGCTTTGATTTTGGTTTAATGATAAGGAATTTAATTTCGAACTTGATAAACACAAAGCTTCCTCGAAAAGAGGTTAAGACACACCCCCCGTTTGAAAGTCAAATTAACTTCCTTAACGAGATTCAAGGTTTTTTTCGCGCTGAGCACTAGCAACATTTCTCACTAAACTCAACTCACCATAATCACATGAGAATGGCCACATCCCGAAAACGTGACAATTTTGCTCCTAACTAAATGAAACCCCGTGAAATGCATACACAATATTATACTCCTCACTAGGACTCATAATACCTCACATTTTAGGATAGAAGGATGGGGATTGGTTTGTACCATACAACATTCCATGCACATGACAATCACAAGATCACATACACAATCCTAAAATAGATAATCCTATTAATCATGATGTTGTAAATATAACAACTATACTAATTAATAATCATTTCATAATCAATAGGCAATAAATCATTATTAATAAATCAATAAGTACCTACGAAATCAGGTTGAAATGTAAATGTAAACAAATAATGTAAAATAAAACGAAATAAATCTTAGACAAGAAAATTAAGATTTATAGGTACTTAAAACTAAATTTGTTAAGCATCAAAAAGAGTAGTAAGAAAAAATTTTTCAAAATCCTTGGGCAGAAAGTTTTTCAAACCTAATGAATAAGAACTGTAATATCTTAATCAACAATAAAACTTTTTAATACTTAAAGAATAGCAAAATATTAATATCTTCGTTAGAATTTTCATTGAAATTATGAAAAAAATACCAATTTTTCTTTGTAAAAAAAAAACTTTAAATATGAATTTTCAATCATTCCTTGATCTGAATAAAAATGTTTTACTTGATTGAAATTCATATATAATTTTAAAAAAAATCTGCTAAAAAATACTTGATTTTTTTCATAGAATAAATATCGAATCACGCAACCTCGACACATTTATTCCTTTTTGTTAAACTTTTCAGGTAAGTTTTAAAATGAATTGTACTTTTGAAAAGAAATTAAACTCAATAAAATTAAATTTGAGCATATGAAATAGAAGAATATTTAATCGCATTTCATTTGATTCTTATTTTAGGCATAAAAATAGGCATATGAAAAATGTGGCTTTTTACTAAAAAAAATCTCAATTTCCATAAAATAAGAATCAATTATTAATCATAATTTTTAACAACTGCCTGACTGATACAGCATGTTCTTCTAGGGGAGATTTATCCGTCAGTCTGAACAAGACTCTTGCCGTCTTTCTTCCATCCTCAATTCTCGTCACTCGGCCCATCCTCAAACATCTCATCAGCGGATTGGTACTCGTAACCAGAACTACATCTCCATCAGCTAGTGGCTCTGCCATCTCATCCTTCCACTTGGACATCCGTAATATCTTCGGTAGGATCTCCTGGCGGTAGGCAGTCCAAAACTGGGCAGATAAATCTTCCAACAACTTCAACCTGGAGGAAATTTGGTCCTCCGGTTTCATCGCCACATTGCACAACGGCTGGCGGTCAACATTTCCCAGCAGCTGGCCAGGGGTAATTAGCCGCCAATTCTCCACGTCGTTCGCAGCTTCAATCGTCAGTGGTCTGCTATTCATAATTTTACTGACCTCCGCCAACAGCACCAGGAGCTCGTTGAAATTAACAGAACTATTCACCAACTTCTTGGACAGCAATCTCTTGGTTAATCCCACCATTTTCTCAGCCTGCCCAATATAATGGTGGGCTCGGGCCGGGATCTGAGACCAAGAAAACTCTACCTGGCTGCCCAACTTCTGCTCTAAAACCTTGCGAGCACCGGATAATTGTGTGCCCATGTCGCTTACTATGATCTTCGGCAGACAATGAACAGCTTCCAACTTGCGCAGGGACAACAGGATACTGCTGGTATCATACTTTTCCAAGGCATCTAACCACAACGCCCCTGAGAATCTGCAGACCACCACGAACACCCACACCTTCTTCGTTGCTGTCTGACTCCTCGTTTTGGCGGCAGCTCTCCTCGTAACCAGCGGACCCATCAGGTCGACTTGCACAGCTTCAAAAGGCCTGCTCGGGACCAACTTGTCAGGTAACACCTCCTTCATGGTAGCACGACATTCCTTAGCCCTCTCAACACTGCAGGGCCAACATTTCTTCACTTCCATGATGGCCAACCTCCTTGCCTTCACAATCCAGCACCAACGGCGGCTCTCAGCTAAAGTTCCACGGACACCAGAGTGAAGCTCAACATGCGCTTCTCTCATAAAAACAGCAGCTAACCAATTACCAGGCTCCAAAATTATTAAACCTGGCATGTCTTCAAATATCATTTTACGGCCGCCAGTAATGGCGTCAATGACTGGCTGTCCTCGACCAACCATTTTAAGAATCCTCATCTCCCTGGTCACATAATTTCCACCGGGACCAACGACAGGCCAGGTCAATGATACTTCATGCACTAATGGATTTAATGACGCATAATTGCCTTTAGCATCATTTATCCACTCATCCTCTTGGCTTCGTGACACAATGAAAAGTTCCGCCGCCGCCATAAAATTGTACAAAGACGGCTTGTACACAGCATCTGCGGCTGCTACATGACTACCAGCGGCTGTAGCCTTACCTTCTTGTCTGCTCTTTAGCTTCTTCAACCAGGTGTTCGCAACTTGCAGGACAGCTGCCATAATACGTTTGGCCTGTCCAAATGACCTCCTGTGCTTAAACCTAAAGACATCTTCAGCGGCTTCTCCGGCAACTTTCATTGAACATAACTTAACCATTTTGGTATTCAACTCCTCAGGGGGTAAAACCTGCTTGACTTCTTCGGCAGTTTTCACCGGCCACGCACTTTCATCCTGGCGCAACCATTCTGGGCCCAATCTGTACCTGGAACCTGGTCCCAAATCTGATACTTTGCAGGTGCTTCTGGTGCCCAAATCTGCAACGTTTTGCGTCCCCGGGACCCACCTCCAGTCATCCTTGTTGGTCGCAGATTGAATTTCTCCAATACGATGAGAATTAAATGTGTTCAACATAGCACTGTTGGAAACTATTTGTGATAAAACACACGATGAATCAGTAAAATACATCACTCTGATAATATCAAAGGGCAGGGCATCTCTGACGGACTTTGCCAACCTTGTGGACATCTGGCACCCCATCAACTCAAGGCGTGGAATTGACTCACACTTGACCGGCGCAACTCTTGACTTGGTGGCTAGCAGAAACGTTTCAAATCCTTGTCTAGTTGGCCACCTCAAATATGCATTACTTGCATAAGCCTCTGATGACCCATCCGAAAACATCATCAAGGATGGAAGGCCAGTTGGTTCATCCGGAACCACACAACGGTCAAACTCCAATTTAGCGACCTCAGCTCTGTCCTCCAGCGACTGAACAAGTTCATCCCGTAGACTTTTTGGAATGAAATCTTGCCAGCCCAAATTCAGCAAACAGGTTTTCCGCAGGACAAGTTTAATTCTCAACAGAATAGGGCTGCAAAGCCCGATCGGGTCGAAGGTTTGGGCGGCGAACCTATGGACCATCTTCTTTGTCAGATTCTCGTCCAAGGCGTCCTGGAGGTTGTACAAATCAGCATCCTCTTTCACCTTCCTTCCCTTGACTTTACCATCTTGATTGACTCTTGTGGCGATGGACAACACATCGGTGGCTGGCTTCCATATCAGCCCGAGAACCTTGGTATGCTGGCAATCATCTCCAGAATAAATGACTTGTTTGAAGGAAAAACTACCTTTACCGATAATCCTGTCGGCCTCTTTCATCATCTCCTTGGCTTCTGGCTTCGATCCTGCTCCCGAAATAACGTCATCTATGAAGCTGTGCTTCTCAAGCTTGACTGCAACTGGAATCTGAGGTAACTTGAATTCCTCATCAGGGTAGGTAGGTATTTGTGGCTCCTTCCATAATTCAGGTTTGGCAACAATTTCACTACCATTTATTTTTCCCTCTCCATACATCTCCTTGACCTCTGCTTCACTCTTTCCGCCGAACAGGCGGGACGTCAACTTCAGGGCTGTAACTGCCAAATTTCCCGCAGCTAACTCGCCGAAATTTACAACTTTGGTCAGGTAAATTTCAAGTGGACCATCTGGCGTCGGGGAAAATAAAACTCTCTTCATCTGGCTGTCGAACTCTGTGGCCAGGATGGAGTTATAAAACTTGGAGATATCCGCGGTTATACCAACCTTGTAACCGCGGAAAAGCATCAAATGATAAAATATCTTCTGCATTGGCGGCGGGCCTCCCAGCATTATGTTATTAAAACTGGTACCCTTGAACGTCAGAGAACTATTGGCACACAATCGCATGGGTGTGGAACTTGAATCCTCCTTGAAAGCAACCACTATTGATGAACAAGACTTAGGTCCTTCATACTGCAACTCTTCAGGCGTGGCTTTTTGGAAAACGCCTCTTCTTATGGCGTCGTTGAATACCTCCACATACATTCCATAGGTACCTTCCTTGACCATCCTGGCACGATCCTTTTCAGCAATTTTGCGGGCTAAACTTTCATTGTAGGGTAAAGTGTGAGGATCTTCAATATAAGCATATTGACCTGTCCACTTGTTGGACTGCAAGTCTAGGGTTAAACCTGCCTCAATTATCCTCTGCCTCTCACGCTGGTCCCAGGTAGTGCCGTCGGCCATAGCCTTGCACTCTTGACAAGCAGTACATCCTGGACAAAGTGCCTGCGGCTGTATGCCAAACGATTCAGACGTCAGAAAGTCTGGCAAAGTGCCTCCACTGACACTGACAGCCTTATAAGCCGACTTTTGATCTCCAGCTCCACCATCAGCACTCGTACAGATAAAACCACTACCAAAAATGGTTCGCCACAACATAGACTGGCCCACTTTTTGGTAGGTTGAAGGAAACACGTCAGGATGTGTATTTCCAATGATGATATCTAAGCCTCCACTAATATATGTAAACCTTTCTGGCGGCATTTTAAATATCTCGGCGGCAGTTTCGGGGTGGACCGAGCGCATCTCGTTGGCCCCGCCGAGGGTAGGCATGACAGCTGCCTCAAACTCCCTCAGATTGCCGTCCCTATCCTTCAGATAAAACACAACATTGCGGCAGGAAGACTCACTGCCATCAGCTACAGAAATAGTTGTATATCTGCCAGTAGATTTCAGCTTCAACTTGTTGGATAACTTCTCAGACACAAGTGGCAAATTTGCCCCGGAGTCAAACATTACCGTGGCGTGGCAGGTGCCGCCGCCAGGTGCTACAACAGGAACTAACTGAAGTAAGAAGGTACAGGGGCTGGGTGCAGAACTTGACTTGTAGACTGTATTCACACCAGCACTAGCCTCATGGAGTAACCTGGAATGGTATCTGTCGCAATTATTAGTACCACAAACACCAAGCTTCTCAGATTTATTACACTTGTCAGCAGTATGGCCGTCGCACAAGCAGAGTTCACATAACTTCTTCTGCTGGACAATTTTCTTACGGTCAACCACATCCATCTTCTTAAACGTGAGGCAACGGAAAATCGGGTGTTTCTCCTTGCAGCTCTCCACAGGACATGCACTGTTCCACTTGGAAGCCTTGCCCTTTCCAGCCTTTCCATTCTTATCGTCGCTGCGGCCAGATACTTGCGCGGCGGCAGCTCTATCACGATTTCTCTTGCCGGCGCCACTATCATAGGACATATCACCGGCCAACATGGCACCTCTGGTCCTCTCCAGCAGTTCAACAATCTTCGGGATGTTTGGTTGGTTCATGCTACCAAGCTCCATCATAATTTTATCCCTCAAATTTTCAGGGCACTTGTCTTTAAAAATATGAATGAGAGTTAGGTGGTTGTAATCCTTAGCTGCAGAACCAACGATGGCTTCTACCTCCTGCATCATGCTCTTGAAAGTAGCAATTGCGCTAACCACGTCCACAGGTTTATCCACAGGTTTCATCTTGTTCAACTTAGTTAAAATCCTCATGAACCGGCGAGTGTTTGATAAAAACATCTGGTCAAGAAACGCCCATTGTTCATTGTGATCTCTAATCGCTGACACTTGCTTGCGTAGTTCCGGGTTGGTTATCACCTTCTCCATACACAACATCAGGCTTAACCTCTGGTCAGCAAATCCATAACCAGAGCATAGATCCTTAAAGACCTGTTTAAAGTTTGGGTAATCCGTGTCAGTACCGTCGAACGACGGCAATAAACTGTTGTCCCAGCGCCCATACTGCGGGTTGGAACTCCGAATATCCACGGCAGACATACTTCTGGAGAGCATGGCAGGTGTCCCACTCTCATCCAGGTTAGATGAACGACGTTCCATCTCTCTAAGCCTTCGGTACATATCACGTACTTCTTGGCGCAACTCCACGGAAATTTTAAGCACTCCCATGTCCATCTTCACCTTCTCAATGACGTCGAGGTTCCTGGCGACAGTGCTTGACCTCGCGTCATCTGAATCATTGTCAAGCCAGTACAGAATTTTTGTACACTGCTCCAACGACGCATAAACTTTATCTGCAACAGTTTTTTGCTCACTAGCTTCATCCAAATCACGCTTAAACTCGCGCAGCTCACTAGTCTCCACGGCAGGTTTTAGACTTTTTATTAGGTCAGATTGGTCCTTGACCTCACTAAAAATGTCACGAATTGATTTTACATTCACATTTTCACATGAACTAAAACTTTGGCAGGCTTTTAGATTGTCATAAAACAATTTTAACTGTTCATCAAAAACTTCTAGCCTTTCACTGCCAATAGCGATTGCTCGCTCAATTTTCTGCTTTTTGGTTAGTGGCATATTGATTCACTAGGTACTTATTTCACAGAAAAATTGTCACAGTTTATTGCATCAATAATTCACTAGATGCTATTGATCTCTTGATGAATGCTAACGCCTATTCATCAGATATTTTGAAATTGTCTCAACCATGACACTTTGGTTGAGCTTGGACTTCCGAATTAGCGGGAAGTTCACGAGATCAGTTGGCGAACATACAAAACCCCCAATACCAGGAACCATCAAGTTTCAACAGCAGGTTTGAATATAGATTTATTGATGAAATTATTTCAAAAGACCTGAAATTACAAGATCAATTAATAAACAGAATAAAATATTATTCGTTATCTTAAAACTTTGAGCACTAAAAAAAATCTTTTTCTTTTCTTATGGTTAAAGAATCTTTGGAAACTTTGGCTTTAAAGGAAAATTATTTGGTTTAATAAATCATTGTTAAATGCAACAATAAGGCACATAAAAATTACTAAAACATATATTAAACATAATTAAGTTTCATGTTTAGCTGGCTAAAGCCTTTTTTTAAAACTACATATAATCGTCCTATACACCATACTTCTTAATCAAATTAACAAATTCTACCTGAAGCTCTTATGGTTTCAAATCCCTGATATACTAGGGTAGTTCACACTCAATGAGACCAATGATAGGCCCAATTTTGTTCTCCGCAATCTTCACACTCTCATATCTCATTCAAAAGTAAAGAACGTGCGCTTCAAAATAAACAAACACTCTATGCCGCGCCACATTATGAAAGGAAAGCCCTAAAAGACGACATTTGCGCTTTGATTTTGGTTTAATGATAAGGAATTTAATTTCGAACTTGATAAACACAAAGCTTCCTCGAAAAGAGGTTAAGACATATTTTAAGTGCCACTAGAGGCCTCATGGGACGTAGCAAACAATCAGCATCTCTGTTTGCCTGTGTGTGTGTGTGTCTGTCTGTACAAAGGATCAAGTGCCCCTAGAGGCCTCTAGGAGCGTAGCTGCTAGTTATATCACAAAGAAAAGTCTAAATATTCAAAGGGAAAGTATTGCAGAAAAACAAACCGTCAGCAAATGCTTGTAGAGTAAAAGAAAATGCTACTATTTAAAAAATGTTCCAATTACTTTATTACTGACACTAACACACACAAATACACAAAATTGCCCAAAAACATACACACACTCACACACACACATACACTGACACACACACACAAGTGATCTTATTTGGGTTGTCAAAATCAAGGTATTTAGTCATAAAGGTCACAAAAAATAGGATCAACTGCAGTTCATGGTATAATATTCCTAGTAACGAATATTTCCAAAAAAATCTATGGATTTTAAAGGCTGCTAGCTGCCAAACGGCTGAACGTACAGATCATGCCCGCACACCGTTTTAAGCGGCATAAGAAGGCTTACAAATAATCTGGAATAGCTAAGATTCAATGATGCACAGGGAAAGCACCACTGCATTGCACCGAAGAAAAAATAGGTTTTTTTTCGCGCATTTCTCTTCACTGCGAGATAATCGTGCATAAGTGATGTATGGCTATTCCAGATTATTTGTAGGCCTTCTTATGTAACTTAAAACGGTGTGCGTTTAAAATTCATAGATATTTGGAAATATTCGTTACCAGGAATATTTTACCATGAACTTGATCCCAAAAATATGCTAAATATGCTGAAATTACCAAACATTTTTTCTAGTTAATTTTCTTTTTGGTTACAGCTTGTTAATTACCTCGTACATGCCGCTATCCATACCACTGTAATGTCAGGTCCAACAGCCAAGGATTATTAAAGGGAAGGGTGTTTCTGTCTTTGGGTATTATGAAAGTAAAAAGATAAGGATAACCAACGTTTTTATTCCTTAACCTTTGTCTGAAGGTACAAAATATACATGTTAGTTGGTGCTGTTTATTGATCAAGGCAATCTCCATTACTTTTAATATTTCAACTATAAACCTGACATAGCAACAGCATGGGGACCAAATTTAATTACTTTGGGAAGTACGTCAAAGAATGATGAAAAGATTCTTTTTGGAATCTAAATTAGTTTAATATCATATATTGAAAACAAATATATTACAAACGTTTACTTATTAATAAGTTATTCTCTACCATTTATTATTAAGATTAGATGTGAAGACTAGATTAAATATGACATGTGAACATAGGTAAATAATGTCCAACAACTTTTCATAATTTGATAAGCCATCATAAACTTACCTTTATAAATCTATTTAAAGGAGATTCAACGTTTTTTATTTTTGTTCATGCAATATGAAATAATTTTATTATTTAGTATAGTTATTTTAACTTATTTCAATCGTTATACAAATTATACATATATCAACTGCAATTCTGAATTTATGACAACTCTTTAATCATCACATGAATGTCCATATGTCCATTTAAAAAAAACGTTCAATTAAAGCTATTTAGAGCAAATATTTAAATGATAGAAAAGTCTTATAAATTTTAATTTAAACATTTAATCCCAGGACTAAACCTAAACGTTTTTAAAGCAAATTTGTAACTACTGAATAACATTTTAAAAATTTATCAAACTTAATAAATAAAAGTGCCTTTTGATCAAATATTTTAATATTCGTAGTAGGGCTGATTAGTTCAATATCTATATTTACTTGAATTTTTCAAACAAAGCTTTGAAAATTGAAAAAGCATAAAGCCAAAATAAAAGAAGGTACTTTCAGTACTTTAATGATGTTATCCAAAAGACTGATGATTTGATTTCTTTTATAAATGCACTTTTTAAGCTTATTTATTATTTATGTAATTTTTGGAAAATTAAATCACTTCAAATTTTAGCTTGAAATGCAAGCAAGTCTATACTATGTATAACAAGAATGACAACTTCAAAAAGCAATTAAGTAACAATCAAATAATTTCATAGAGAAAAGTATTTTTTTTAAATCCTAATCTTATACATAGAATTATTTTTAGATCTTTGCCTTGAAATGTTTTTGGCTATTTTTCTGCCTCATTCTTACCTATTTGATCTCGGAGCCCCTTGATGATAGGGTTGCAGCCGCTAGTTATATTATTTTTAGAATAATAAACAATAAACTTTCTATCTAACTGTGAATATGTTATTACAGAATCATTTATAAAGCTATATGATATAATTTTAATTTCAAGTGTGCATTCATTTACGTATATCATCAAGACCCATCTGTACAGGGAAAGAGGGTCTGTGCAATTTTCATTACTCTAGTTCCCAACGTTTTCTTATTCGTTGGCTTAACAACATTGGGGGCTCTTATTGAAATTTATTAATAGGAACATTAAGTTTTGTGTCCAAACGTTATAATCATTGTTGTAATATTCAGAAGGGGTAATTTTGTGTATTATTATTGGGGATGTGCATAAATTTATCGGCCATTTTTTAATCACTTTTGATCCCTGCCTTCTATAGGTTATTATTGTTAGTTGAAATTGGTTGGGACAAGTAGGATTTACTAGGCAATGCTAACTCACTCTTTCTCTCCCTGCATATTAGCACAAATTATTAGACAGCCGGTTTAGGGATTCAAACTTTTACTGTGATGGATAATTTGCTGTTCTTGTGATATTATAAGGGGTTCTAAAAGGATAAGAAACGGCTGATAAATTGATGTACATCCACTCACCAAAAGTCACCAAAGTTGTTAAGCCAATGAATGAATAAGGAAACGTTATTATAAAACTTTGGGGACTGGTACAATAAACAGCCAATTGTAACCTCTGTCTCTCTGAATTTGATAATAATATGATACATGTGCGAAAGTCAATGGACACCATAATTTCAATGTTATATTTGTCATTAGAAAACATTGGCTCGCCCAAATAAAATCATTATGCATCAATTTCTCAGACTATTTTGTCAGTGAAGGTATTCTTCAATTTTTATATGTTTATCCGTCTGTTTTAGTATAATTGCGAATACTTTTCAGCTCTGATTGTAAATTATAAGAATGTGAAAAACATTCGTTAGATTTTAAATTTTAAATAAATTAGAAATAACCAAGGAAAAGATATAATGATGTATAGGCTTCTTAAATTTTGGACATATTAACGTATAATTTTTTTACTCTAAAATTACTGATTTAGTTTGTTTCACTCGTTGTGCTATGAATATATGCATTTGTGGCGCACCCTTGTTTTTTTTTTTTAATATGTGGTAGATAGCTTGCGCAGCTTTAGCTGAAATGTAAATTCTCTTTGTCTGAAAGGTGGTAAGCTCGAGTCTGACCAAAATAGGTCATACTAGAGACGTTAAAAATAGAATCTACTGCCTAAATTTAAAGTTGTGACATTAGTAGTTAGAGTTAAGTAATTTATATGCGTGATCACTGACAATAGGCGTAAATATTAATTATAAGGTCTCACAAACAAAGGCCATGCAATCAAAGATTTGGTTGTTACTCTGATAGAAATACCAACCAATATGAGATTGTTGTCAAAGTACCGCTTACTAGATAATATCAGGTATTGAGTGGAGATTCTTTAGATAATTAGGGAAGTGTGGAAGTAGGTATTACATGTAAAACACAAGATTATCCCCTTGTAATTCACTGCAGGCTAGGGTTAGGTGTCACATCACAGGATGGAATTGGTATTTGCCGCAACGTGTAATAGACAGCTTTCCGCGGAAGTAAAATTATAACTTAACGGATTAATTCCAGTTAGCTTCGACGGGCCGATGACCCGCCCGGGCTAACAAATCTGGTTAATATCATTTTTATTTATTTTCCTTAGAATATTGTCTATAATACGATATATGCGATACATGATTTCAGTATGGCCCTGATCCAGCGGTTTTTAATCAGTTTCGAAGCCATATTAGAATAGGTTTGAAGTAATTTTTGTCATATCTTATTTTAGTGCTAAGTGTTGTTTTTTAGAATATAAAAAAAGTATATCATGTACCTACTTTTAAAAAAATGTATATTTATACTTTTTTTATTCAAAGTGAAGATCCAACTAACAAATAGAATTGTTAATAAGATACGTAAACACAAATTATCTTCTTCATAATTTGTTTATCCTTTATTATTTATGAAACCCATTTCTTTTCTGAAAGTGGTATAATAATAATTTTTACTATTTAAAAATTTTCCTAAGATTCTAAATAATCTTGCAATGCCCCTATAATATAATGTATATCTTGTTTCCTTACTTAGATGGATAGTTATCCAAGTGTTTAATCAAAACCGTAGTTCCTGTATCTTTTTAATGTTTCTTTGATTAACTTTAGCTAAGAAAAAATTGATTAAATATTGCTACGAAAAAAAAATTCTCAATGGGTTTACTTTTTTATCTAAACCTACAACATGCTTTCCTTGTTCTTGTTTAAATCATCTTTGTAGCCTCATTGCTAAATCCTGTTTATGCTGTCTCGAAAGCTATCCGTTTATCCTTCAGACAAGCCGACACGACCATAGTGTGCAATCACTTCTGCAAGTTCTATTATCTGCAACCGTTTGAATACGGGGAAAATAATCGAATAGCAAATGTTGGTACTTTTAATAGTAGAAAGTATACATAGATTAGATTTATTATTCTTGGGTGTATATAAAAAGAACAACAATAATAATTTAGTTTAATGAATATTATATACATACAGTCACATTTTATTGATATGGTTCTTTTATATGAAAATGTTCTTACCAAATGGCAGTTTCCTAAAAGGCAGGAAGTATGCACTGCACACATTGTTTTCATACAGGCCATATAAGCAAGTATAAAGGCTGTTTGGCCTGTAAAATTGGGATGCAATTCGATTTGATGACATTCTTTTTGCAGAAGTGAAGAAACACTCATAACCATATAAGATTAGGCTCATATTTAGTGCTTAAGACTTTGTTTTTAACAGATTTTAAAATTGTTTTCGACGTTGAACGCGTTGATTTTTGAGTAAAAACATAGTTTTAAGAATTTTGTTGGAAAATAAGAAATAGTTTGTTCAAAAACAGAGAAACAGGAATTTAATAAAAAGATATGGGTGTATATAACAGTAAGAAAAGATATTTTCTTCAACTTTTCTGTCAGTCTTTTGTGCTAATAAATACATCAGAAAAACAATTTTACCCTATAGCACCATTTCAATTTTTTAAAGTTTTTCTTCACAATCACATATAACAAAAAAAACTTTTACAAAAAAATAGCTTAATACCTGCCAATACACAGCTTTCCTGAAAAGTTCAGTCATAAAGAAGACAAACATCCAACATAAAGCATCCAAAGACTTTAATTCTATATATTATTACCTAAAACCATCCCAGTAGCTTTTTTGAAAATAGAGAACTCAATCGGTTTACTAGCAAGCGAGATCTTAATAAAAAAACTTACTTAAACTTTCTTAAAACTTATTCAATAGATTTTATACTTAAATAGCCTTTCTACAGATTGTGGATAATATGCTTTATTAAAAAATACTGAATTTATTTCTGTTTATTTCATATAAATATACAAAAGATTCATTCAAAAAAAATATTTTGAAGTTTGCAACAACAAAATATAAACAGTCAAAGACAAATTAAACGAACGACCCCTAATTATATAGAACCTGTGGTTTAGATAATAATTTTCATCGTTTTTTTATTTGATACTAAAATTATGATTTTGCCCTACCCTTACGAAAGCATTCTAAAAAAGCATTTTTATGATTTATTAATTTGAACCTTGTAAATCGCTTTAGGCAAATACTTAGGAATTTTCCTTTTAGATTAAAATTGGTGAAAAAAATGCCCCAAACCAGCCTTTTCCTTACTTGTAATGGTAGCGCATCTTTTATACAATTAAGTTTAATGTAATTAAGAACCAAATAATATTATTAAACCTGTAATTCTGTAACCTTGACCGCATAAAAGAAGTATGCAAGTAGTTATTTATCGCATCGTATTAAAGACAGTTTTCTCGCATATTAAAATGAAAAAATATATAATTAAAAACAGCTTTGTTACAAAACTGGTAATAATTTTTATTTTAATAATCGTGGAAAATTGTCTGAAGTACGATACTATAAATGATTTTTCAGTTTGGTTGAGAATCGGTTTTAATCCACCGGATACTAATCGGTTTCGAAGCCATACTAGAAATAATAGTCCGATAAAAATTTTGAAATGTATAAAAAAAATCTTTTTTTGTAGGGGGGGGGGGGGCGGGGGGGTCTAGTGCCAACTAAAACATAATGAGATTATTCCCACTACTTTTTTATCCGGGGCAGTAACAAATCTGTTTAATGTTTCGGTGTTGCTCAAAATTAATGCCTCCCTGTCAAATTGTCGGGTACCCCAATCCGGCTACATTACCTCTAAAGGTGTCCCTCACAAACTACTGGTGTAAAATTATTAGTTATTATGACAAAAGCCACTCCGCGTCACACAAAAGATGTTAATATTGCTACCTTATAATGCTTTGTCTGGCTTATGTTAGAAATAACAAGAGTTGGTCATGCAAAATCTAACCTTCCAGACAAATGTCTTGCAATCAAATGATTCAAAATCAATTCTTTTGTCATATTTTCATTGTGTAGTCATTATTTCGATGAGTTGCCAGACATTATCACTGTCATATAGGTCGACAAAAAAAATGTTAATAGAATAAATGGTAAAACCAATTTTATTCGATGTTATAATGTTGATAAGGTATATTCCGAAGAATTTTTTTATTTTCAAAAAAAACTAGCAACATTATAACGACACTATATTTAGCTAACATTTTTGACAATTGCCTTACCTAAAACTTCAATTTTAAAAGATAAAACAATAATTGGATTTTGTATCTTGTCGAAAATGACATTCATCAAAAAATCCCCCAAATAATTTATAATTTTTCTTATTATTTACAATGTATTTTGTCGATCAGGAATACTGTAAAGTTTAATTGACTGTTCTTCACTTGAAGTTGATTTAAGTAGGGCAGCAATAGATAGTCAAAAAAAACTTTATTAAAAATTGTTATAACATAAAAGTAAAAAAATGTTTTTAATCTAGTCACTAAAGCTATTTTTATCAAACACCATCAGTTATATAGTCTTTTATTAGAATATGTTTCTAGATTTTTTAAGTCTGTAAATAAACAAGGAAATTATCGATTCTATTTGAAATGTTCCATATGAAAAGGAGAGGATCATTAGCATTACAGACAGATCAACAGATAGATCAAGCCAAACATATAACTTTAGAAAAGCTTCGCTGGCCAAAAAAATCTCGACTTTAAATATTTGTCTTTTGTTATAAATGTTGGTAAAAACATTATTCCAAAATTAATCATCAGTTTCTTACTTAAATAATTTATTTCTTAGTAGAAAACAACTCTTTTTTTGAAACAGGGATATAGAGAAATGAAAATTTAAATTAAATTAATCATATCAGTAATTGTCAGCCATGAACACTTTTATTTTCATCAACAGTAACGTCTGGTCATACAATGGCAATAATAATTTTCACGCTATTTTCTATAATATAATTAAAATAATTAAATAAATACTTCAAACGAAAGCACAGAACACTAAAAGAACTAAGAATTAAACTTTTGAAATATTTTTTTAATTTAACAAAAACCACAATTTTTATAACTGTTTGTCTTAAAATGGTCCTAAATGTTGTTTAGATACAAGCCTGGCGCAATAACAGAAGTTTAAAGACGTGAGCCTTGTAAGAAAAGTGGAAGGCATTAATCTAATCTATTAAAAAGGGGTTGCCTAAAACACCTCTCGCATACCTCATACAAACACTTTTTTACCCCATTTACCTTTCCCTACAATTCAACACATTCATTTCACGGGAGCGAATATCCCCCATCCCCCTCTCCTCACTTTTATATTTATCAAGCTTGAAAGCCGTCACTTTTTTCCACATTTTTTTTCCCAGTTATAAAAACAAACAAAATATTTTTCGTATTGTTCTGCAAAGGCTCGGCAAATGCAGTGCAAACAGTCACAATTTTTACAAAAAGGTGTGGCTGCAACCGTCGCCGATTCCAGGTATGGAAAATCTTTATTGTCAGTCTTAGCTGCAATTAACAGCCAATCTATTTGTCATCTGTATAAAGGAGAAAAGAAGCAGCTGCAAAATCAGCTGCAACTCTAAATGCGCAGCTAAGCTAATTTGATAATCCGCAACTGCGGATGTTGAACCCTGAGTAAATGCTTCCTTCAGTCTGTGCGTAAGCGAACAAAAAGTTTTAGATAATTGATTTTAAAATTATTTTACTATTTTCTTGTCTCTTGCCTTCAGTAACATTGATTTTAACTTTTTTTATATTAATTAGGTTTTCTTTGATCCAAATAAAAATCTTATCTAGGTAAAAATTAATTATTAAATTAATACATGAAACAGGCAGGATTTCTGACTGTCTGTGTGTATGTCTGTTCTCATAGAGCTCTAGGACGATTAGGTTCTTCTTTCCAGGGAATCTTCATGTGTAGGGTCTAGTAAGATCATTATCTATTTTGAGGAAGGGTAGCTCAGCACTACTATGAAAAATTACAACTAAAAATGGAACCCTAAAACTGAGAGAATAAATTCTTTTTATGACTAAGGTCGCAGTCACTAATAGAAATTAAGAAGGATTAATAGAAATAATTATCATTTGTTTTACAAAAAAAAGAATTAAAAAAGAAGAATGAAAAATATATTTTCTAGAACGATCATACTGTGGTTTATTTGTTATTTATTTATTAGATCAACATTATATATCATGTATTCTCTCATTAATAATTCAACAATATCCCTGTTTCCCTGATTTATCCTCATTGATGTGGGAACAATACACACCCATGGGAGGTCCTGGTGTTACTAAGTAGTATCACCAGTTGTTTTAATATGCACAGCGGCTAAACATAAATTTAAATGTTTTCTTTGTTATAAAAAGGAAACATTTAAGTATTTAGCCCTCTAGATATCATAAACAGAGATTATAATAATTATTGCTATTTTTTAGCAACTTGGTAGATAAATCCTAGAAAGCAGTTGCATACTGTGCAAAATAAAGTAACACTAACTCAAAGAAGATAAATCCTTAGAAACAGGGGAATACTGTGCAAATAAAAACTTTTACAAACTATTCAGCAACAATGGATCTTAGGAGTAATAATACTGTGCAAAATGAAAATATTAGACTACTTAGCTATCCTAAGTCTTGTTAGATGAATAGAAGGAAGCATTTGATTAAATACTGTGCAAAATGAATTTATTACAAAATACTCAGGAACCTTAACTTATGGTAGAAGCAAGGGAATCTTAACATTTCCCTCCTTCTCTCTCATCAACTCTACATCTTAAAGAGAAACTCCTTATTTTCATTTTCGTTTTCACAAATATCAAGTCAACAACTGCATGTTAAGGAATCAAAATCCATAATATATACTTTTCAAGTATTTTTCAGCTAGTCTCTTTTGTAAAAGCTGCATTGCTTTGGGTCAAGATCGTTTCTTAGAGCAGTAAAACAGTAAGAGAAATTGCCCCCCCCCCCTCCGTAATGGGCTTCTAAAAACCTCTAGAGGCTAGTGCTTCAAAAAAAAGAATAAAAGAAATCTAAGTGAAAGAATATACTTTGAGCTCACCTAAGAGTAAGATGAATAAATTCAAATCAAAACCTACCCAACACAAAAAGAATATAAATTAGAGTTGAATAAATGGAATGGGAAATATGTATTAACCCCCACCGCTTCCCCCTCCCAGTGCTTTTTAGAATTAATCTCAAACAATTTATTAAACCCACCCACCCCCCACCAGCCCACCCCACTAAAAATGGTTGGTAATAAAGTTTTCCGTGTGTACGCACAAACATCAAAACAAGGTATATTTCAATTAGGAGCAAAGATATTCTACACATAGTTTATATACGCAATGGATTTATTATTACTTGGGTCTTACACCAGAATATCATGTACTCTAATAAAGTGAAGCTGGCTAAAAGTTCAGTTCAGTGCAGCAATCCAATTGTTTGTGTGCATATTTTTTTATCTTTTAATTATTTTTGCTTTTTTTAAAGTGTTGTCATCCTTGTTTCAATTACATCTCTCTATTTATTGTTATTTTAGAGAAAATGAGAAGGGAAAACCAAGTGGTGCTTTCACTCATACCTATAAATGAACCAAAATTGATGATTATTGAAAATTTTCTATTCTCAATCCCTGAGGTGCTCTCCTAACCTAACCTAAATCTTTCAAAATGTTTTTGGTCCATATGCGATTAGATGTAAATCGCCAAAAAAGTTAATTTAAAAAAAAAGCAAGAGCAGAATCTGTAATAACATGCAAAGATGACAAGAAAATAGCTTATATTATTTTAGCGGCTTCGCCACTAGTGCCCCACGAGATGATTTAAAAGAAGAAAAAAATTCAGTACATCTAGTGCAACAACCATCAAATTAGAAAAAAAAATGGAGAGAAGATTTCGTTTTTTTGGGGTGGTTGTGAGTGTCCGACCACCCAAGAAAATAGCCTAAAACCACCACAGGACCATTAGGTATATTCCCTGAAGAGTAGAATCCAATCGAATCAGTGGTTACCGAGATCTTAAAGGACGGAGAGACAGACAGACGGACAGACAGACATCAAGCTACTTTGTATTATAGATGAATTATAACAAGATGATCAATATATCATTAGATATAAACAAAGTTTTATTAAAGTGTAATTGTATTTAGATTGGTTACAATACCGACAAAATAGCCTAAATCCTGCGCAGGAGATACACTAACACTGCAGTATATGCTCAAGTTCATTGGCCAGCTCAGATTTTGTTTTCTAGAAGCACCATCCATTTTTATGGAGAAATAATACGGAAGGTGGGGGGGGGGGGGGGGAGGGTTGATATATGTGTAATATAAAGGGGCAAAAAAGAATATCTAATTGTTTTTTTTTTCAAAAAAAAAATCTAATCCAGCATTAAAGAAATACATAATTTCACTTTAGCAAATCACTTCTGCCACACAGTAGCTACCAAATTTCACTTTAACAAATATGACATAAAAGCCCTAAGCCAGACTTTAAAGCCCAACTCACCCTCAGGTGCAGTCACACTCAGTCGCAGCCGCCCTAAGCCCCACTTAGCCTCACTTATCCTGTATCAAGCAGTTTTTCAACAAATTTACTTACAATTTTGCCTCGACTATTATACATTTATGGTCTGATTATTCAGTTCTGACACAATACAAGTGTTAATGTCCGTTTGACCTACCGTTTAAGTGCTTCGCTTTTATGGATGTTGTCAACCTTGTTTTTTTAATTTTTCTTATATTATAAACAAATGTTTTATATTTAATATTTGATATGCATATCAAATCATAAATTTTATTGCCATGACATTAAAATTTTTATAATCAGCTAATTATCGTTGATAAACACTTTTAATCCCAGCTTTTTATGAAGCTATAATGATAATTATTTTATTACTTTATTACCATTGAATATCTGATTGTTTAATGCGCATTTATTCTTTATATGCGTATGTTCTTTATTATGTCAAATGAAATTTATTTTTCGACAATTTAAAAGATTATAATGCCCAAAATTAATTGAACTATTTTAAGAAAAAAGACATAAGACAAAGACATAATTTGAAGTTGTTATGATTTTCGTAGATTTATTAGCCTTAATTGTACCAAAATGTATTGAATTATTTGTCATAAATTACATTATGCAATATCATATAATTCATACTCAACTTTCATAGTATATTATGTTTTGTATTGCGACAAAAGAATCAGTTGGTATGCACATTAAAACTGCAGAAAGTAAATTTTGGGTAGGTTTTTGGATTTTTTCCCAGTCAATAATCAGATATTGCACCACTTGCAAAAATCAACCTTTAATTTCCAAACCTTTATCTGAAAGTACTTGATAAAAAATATCAACAAAGTCAGTATGCCTTTATAGAATTTTGACGATGTTTTAAATAGTTTTACTTTAGTGACTTATTTAGGACACTATACTTAAGAATAAATAAGCTTGAAAGCATATATGTTCTCTATATTGATTTCACCTAGATGTATTTGGTTGACATACTCCTGTGGTTTATGTCTACAATTAATTATTTTAAATCACGAAACCTACACGTGCTTTTATGCTGTCGTTGGGGGGGGGGGGGCAACACTTATTAGAATTGACGACCTTTTCATCTGCCCCCCCAAATATTATTTTAGATTTGTTTCGCTTTTTGGCTATACCATATTTCTCGTTTATGTTATGAGAAGGTCCACCTGTTAGTCTAAAGACTATATGATATGCTAGAGGTGAAGCTGTTGACATAATAACAGCTCCGTGGTCTAATATGGTTTGTATTTGATTAATTGTGTTAGGAATATATTATTGGACATTTGTGTAGTGATTAGTAGAACAAGAGAACCTCATTGCAATTTTGCGTCATCATTTCCGCCAAAAATTATCAATTAAAAAAATTATTACCACAGCACAAACTATACTTTCCTGATTTCAATGTTTTTTTTAAACTAAATCCTAATATATCTTTTGTTAATATTTTCGAGTGTGAAAATATTCGCAAGTGATGGCACATCCTTGCAATTCCTAATGAAACTGACGCTGATTTCGGTGATCTTGATGTACAAAAAGGCATCATTTTACTTTTATATACAAACATATTTAAATGTTATTTTTAGGTAAGTTTTCTACAATAAGTATTTTTTGCAAGGTTTTTTTCTATAGTTGCTTTCTGTTACAACTAAAAAGGTTGAGACAAATACCCTTTACTTATATTTTATCCATCAACATATCTTCCCAAAGAGCAAAAATACATCTTATATTATCCATTACTGAATCAAATTAAATGATTTCGTGTTGTTTTTTTTAATTGTTTAAATCAACCTAGGAAAAGTATAATATAAGAAAGAAAAATAATAGTTCTTGAAACTGTTGCAACTTGTTAGTACGAATTCCTGAAGCTAAATACGCCAACAATTAAATTCAATATTTCTTTTTTTGTGTCTACTCGTAAATGGTTTTCTTTCTGATAGTCAGTGTAAGTAACCCCCTTCTTTCTAACCGCAAGAATAGCCTCAAACCTGCTATAGACCAAAACTAAACTTACCTGAAACATTGGATCTTGCTGGACTGGATATACAGACAGAGAGAATATCTTGCTACTTTAGTATATAGGAATTACAATTATTGGAAATGTATAAAATACAAATGAGTAAATATCTATAAGTTACAATCTCTATTAAACGTTGCTTGGTGGACTAATTTAGGGTGCAGATTATTTTTGGTAAAAACATGGCATAATTAATCAAGCTTTTATATAATAAATAGATATAATAGATACAATTATGTTAGAGCGCCAAAAGAGATGGATATTCATATTGTATAATAATACAGGGTGTTTTTTTTATTGAGTTAAAAGTATTGCTTAATTTAACCCACTTGCCATTGACAGAAATTAATAATCTATATCGTAATTTCTAAATTGATGTGGGACATTTTGTATGAGAAAAAAATATTTGGCGATTTTCAACAAATTCTGCCTTAAAAACCGGTTTTTCCAAAGTACCTATTTTTGGAAGATTTTTGGATCATGACTAATTTAAAGAGTGTGCAAAAATGGGTACATTTTTAAAAATCAAATTGCGCGGCTTGTGTTAATAGTACAAAAATGTTATGCATATCGTTAGAATCATCATAAACTCTAGTTTTTAGGTTTTTAAGAACTATTCCTGTGCTATGTATAGTTTAGGATCGCTACGTGGTAAAATGTTCCAACTTACTTCAAATTTTTAACATTTCTCACATTTTCCAATGTAGCTTCTATACTATAAATAGCATGAATATGATACATATATTTCCAAAAACTAGAGTTTATGACAATTCTAACGGTATGCATAACATTTTTCTACTATTAACACAAGCCGCGCAATTTGATTTTTAAAAATGTACCCATTTTTGCACACTCTTTAAATTAGTCATGATCCAAAAATCTTCCAAAAATAGGTACTTTGGAAAAACCGGTTTTTAAGGCAGAATTTGTTGAAAATCGCCAAATATTTTTTTCTCATACAAAATGTCCCACATCAATGAAGAAATTAAGATATAGATTATTAATTTCTGTCAATGGCAAGTGGGTTAAATTAAGCAATACTTTTAACTCAATAAAAAAAACACCCTGTATATGAATAATTCTACACAAACATACTATGATATAAAGTAGTACGGTGTTTTTTGTATGAAACTTAAGATCTAAAGATAAATTAAATTGTTGTATTTTTCAGGGAAACTTTTATAAATATCTCTGAGTGGTTTTAGGCTGTTTTATAGACCTAACCCGCCCTAATTACTGGTAGAAATGTTTGAACACCCTTAGTCAGAACCAACTAAACAAAATGTTAAATGATGAATGAAAAGTTCTTTAAAAAAAATGAGATAACGTGTTTATAAAACTTTGGGTACCAGTTTTTTTACATTCCAATATACCCTCCCTCTCTGTAAATGTTAAAATTTTAAAGATACATCTCAGATAGTAAGTTGATTATGAAACTACGGATTTCTAGCACTCTAAAATCTCTTTATTAGTTGCATGGTAGGGGAAATTAATGGGGGGAAATCTGAATATATACAAATATGCAATGTTTTTATTCACATACACTTAGTAGTTAAGCAACTCTATAACTCTATTTGTCCGAGTGTCTTCCATTCTATGATTTATTCGGCTGTTAATAGAGATAGATTACAATTTCTAAATAACACTTACCAAATAACGCACTTAGTCGGTCAGTCTGTATTCACTGGGTGACATCAAATTTATGCAATAAAGATAGTTGCTAAAATTTCGCATGGAGATTTCAAACACTAATAGATATCTTCTCTTGAATAATAAATGTATAATAATAAAGTATAGGTGTATAATCTAGAAAACTACCTAGCCCAAATTGCTTTCTGTTCTGTGGTAGTGACTCGCCTGCGTTTATATTTCTAACGAAACTAGTTCATTTCAAAGATCCTATAAAAAATCTGAACAGTGACCAAACGCTGTGGGTGGTGTTACATATAGCTCGTGTTCCCCCTATTCTTTTACTTTGATTCTTTAATTGATATTGTCCTTATCATTTTAAGAGATTGTTTTTAACTTACGAGCTTCGCTGCTAAGAGATTTAATCGTTCTGATATTATGTAGTTTTGTATACTTTCAATGTATCAATTAAATCAAGGTCAAAAATAGACCGTAGAAAAAAAACACTTTCTTATATTTTTCCTAGTTTCTTTCCTTAAAAGCTACAAAGTATACTAGAATATAACGTAAATCAACTTTAATCCTACTTTTTTATTGACGGATTTAAAAATTCTAAAACATAAATTACGCAAATTTACCACCTAACTGTCGTATACAATGAAAGTGTACAAATTAGCTTCCAAAAAAAAACTTCTATGTTCTTTTTTCATCGATTAAATTTTAAAAAAAACTCTATATCTTACTTTGTCAAATCGCTTGTTCACTTTTTTGTATTTGAATGCTATATTTTTTGCTATTTATGGATGTCATATTATTTATTTATTTTAATTAAAAACTAATGACAAAAAGCTTACCGCAATATAGTTTAATACGTTAATCTTCCGGACTATTTCTTTTGTATTAGTATTATTGCATTAATATTTATTTAGTACCGAAGCTATTCTACAACTTATTTATTTTGCTAACTTGGTCTGCTAACTAATAAATGAATTTCTGTTAAAATTGTAAGCAACCCTTTGAAATATAACTGACAAGAATAAAAACTAAAAGTAGTAATACTTTAAAAGAATTAAATATTAGATAGAAATTACGAATCACCTTATAGTGCCTAAAAAAATGCCGCCATACAATACAAATGACCAATGACAGACTAAATTACTAATGGCAGGCCAGTATACATTTAAATTGACCAATGTTAGGCCACTCTGCATCATTTTTTATTGGCACTATAAAAAGCTTCGAAAATGACAATGAAGAAAAGGGGCTAGAAAAAGGGGAAGTGAGATATAAACTGGCATTATTTGTTGTAAAAGTGTCTCGTATATCTACATAATCGTTCTTGTTGCATAGAATTAATATGTTTGTGGTATTTGTTTATTGAAAATACATATAACACCGTTGATATGTATTAATAAGCAGTCACTCATAAATTAATATTTCCGACTTACATGAAATTTGTTTATCCCCCTTTAACCCCTAACCCCCTTAATTTTTAAATCCACTAACGTGTTATGTCTTTCCTGTAACGTCACCCCTAACTTATAGGTTTTGTAAGAAGGCAATAAGAGAAAAAGCCTAAAACCATCCCAAGTTTAAACAAACAAAACGAACCACTCATTACCGAAATTTTTAACATAAAAAAAGAATACTTTTCATATTCTTCTATCTATCCAGTTTTTAATTATTCTATTATTTTATAACCCATCTATAATCTTTTATATTTTAATCTAATCTATCAATCTATCAGTGTATCCAAAACTTTGGTAAAGAATCTCTGTATCAATACGCCCTTGTAATTTGTTTGTCCTCAAATAATTATCTATCTATATACCTCTCCTTCTTTGTATCTTTCTAGTTGTATATATCTTTCATTTTATGTGTCTGTCTATCTTTCTAAATATTAATTATTCAATCAAATATCTTTCTTTCTACCTATCTATTTACAAATCAACATTTTGGTCCTCCAATTATTATCTATCTTGCTTTATGATTTTATATCCTTGATATTTATTTTCTATCTATCTATCTATAATATTCATCGATTGCGCAGCTTTAATCATATATAAGTAATTTGTTTTCAAAAGTTACCTTTTTAAAATTGATCAAGCACATAATTTATTTCTGGCTGGGTTAATTTAATCAAAGGTGTTTTGTTTTTGATCATAAGCTTTTATGTTTTTAAACATGATCCTGGGAATTGAAAGAATAGTCAAGGACTGCCAGGAAATCATGGATAGGTCAATAGAAGATTAGTTAATTCTACTATAAACTTTAGATTTTATAATATATATATATGTTGCTATGTTTACTAGCTTTAATCTTAGCCTGTAAGGTCTTTGATTTAAAAAAGGGGAAAGGGGTATATAAAACTCCATATTATTCTTGTAAAAAGAAGGAGAGGGAGGGTTATTTTCTATGGGGGCCATATCTTTAAAGGAGGGAAGATCTACACTTTACAAAATAGTTAAAAACCTGCTCTGGACTAATACTAAACTGTCACAAAAATGTGCATGGCAGCCAAGAAGACAACTACAAAGATTTATTTTTTAATCAATTGACCATCCCTATCTCTTTGAACTATTCAAATATTATGGTCAAAGCTTTACCTAATTCACTTACCATATTACAGATTTTGAAAAAGTTAAAGATTATTAAACATTCATGAAATCTGTTTGATATATAGAATGCGCTACAAGTCTGAACAGACCTTACAGGGACGCTTTCCTGAAAATCTTAATTTATGTGTCAAACCATCACTCCGATTTTAAGTACCATAAATGATGTTATTCTAAAATAGCTCGACTCCTTTGTAAATAATAATTTCAATATTATTTATGTCAAAATAAAAGGGTCATCATGTTTTATCATTTTAAAGAAGAATTATTAATTAGTATTGAATTAACATGGGGGGGTTGGCGTAATTATCCCATGTTAATATTTTTTTCCTTTGGGGGGAGGGGGAGGGGTAAAACAAAATTTGTTAAGTGTAAGGGAACCAATGGACAAAGCGCCAAACTAATTTTTCTGTGAGGGGGTAGGTTCTTGAAAGTCCATGTAGTACGATCTAATCTTCTAGGTAGTATCAAAATCTATATTGATAAATCAAGGCATACTTAAATCTAAGGACCTTTTTTATCCTCTTTCTTTAAAATTTCAAAATATGATTAATGTACCTAGTGTCTTTTGAATCTGTTAAATCTATTCATTAATTTTATAATCGCTTTTAAATTGCCTCAACTTTTAATAATTATACTAAAATCAAAATTTATTAACTTTTAATTCGTTGATTTATAAAAAAAATCATTTGATTTGACGTAAACAAGAATAATTTCATTCAAGTTAAAAAGTTATTTGTAGCTGCACTCCCCATGGGACAAAAAAAGAGGAAAAATCCTATAATTGTTTTAATATGCGGACCTTACGATAAATAAACGTTCGGATCTACTGCAGTTCACGGTAAAATATTGCTGGTAACGAATATTGCCAAAAATCTATGAATTTTAAAGGCTGCTAGCTGCCAAACGGCTGAACGTACTGATCATGCCCGCACACTGTTTAAACCGGCATGAGAAGGCCTACAAATAACCTGGAATAGCCATGAATCAATAATGCATAATTATCTTGCAGTGCAGAGAAATGTGCGAAAAAGGCCTTTTTTACGCGTTTTTCTTTAGTGAAGCTTTCCCTGTGCATCATTGGATCTTGGCTATTCCAGATTATTTGTAGGCCTTCTTATGTCGCTTAAAATGGTTTGCGGGTATGATCTGTACATTCAGCCGTTTGGCAGCTAGCAGCCTTTAAAGTTCATAGATTTTTGGCAATATTCGTTACCAGCAATATTTTACCGTGAACTGCAGTAGATCCAAACATTCTTGATTAAACATTTACTTTAATCTACTTTTATATATTAATCCGCACCCCCCCCCCCCCCCCCAATCAATTTACAAGGCCACTTTCCTTTTATCCCTCCCCCACCATTATAAGGGTGTTCCAATATTTCTTCAATAAAACTTTTATTAATTTGTTTCTTTAGCAAGGGTGATATGCTGTTGTGGTTAATTAGGCATTAGTTTTAAATATATTGAGATTGAATTGCCTCGCTCTTAATGGATATAATTGTCATGGTGGTGTATTTATCATTTTGTGTATTTCTAAGATTTCCCCCGTATCAGAATTATTGTGAACTTGATGACTATTTGAGTATGTCAGCAACATACCGGATTAACTTCAATTCGGGGTCGTTTACATGGGGTGTATAAGGGGGTGAATTTCCCCACCAAACAACTATATAAAGATTTTGATATTATAAAAAGTGTTTTTTGCGGTTTCCCTGAAATAGTATTCAAACCACATACCAACCTTTATGGAAAAAAAGTAGTTTTGATGCTTATTTAAGGATAGGTTAGGTTAACTAAAGGTCAGAACACATCCGCAGGGATTATATCTTGTAAATATTGGTTTCTGCAGGGTTAAAGCCTCCAACAACGGCTATAGATGATTTAAAAATTATTTACATGGTCGAGGGATTTCGTAGACAAGAAAATATTTTAGGAAAAAGAACTAGTCTTTTTCTTTAGTCTTTTTTTGAAGGTACAATTTTTCTACTTAAAATCTCTGAAATTGCTTTATTACTGCTTCGTAAAGAGGCTTGATTTATGTTCTAACGAAACTTTGACTGAATCATATACATGGATTAGAATGAAGTAACAAAATATGTACAAAAAATGTCCCTAAAATAAAGATTTATAAAAGATTTTTATAACTCCCCATCCCCTCCTAATATAAATACATAGTATACCCTTATATGATTGAGGTTTAATCCAAATATACACATTAGATATACACTCTCCATGAAGTTGAGGTCTTAATAAATAATATATGAATGTATGTATATGGTTTTATAGACTGTTGACTGCGGATACATAAATGACAATTATAGATTGAAATCCCTTTTTTTCTTATTATCAAATATATACAATCCACATATGAATAAATGATACTTGTTAAATGCTAAGCTTTAAATTCTGCATTACATGCCCTGATAGTTGATTTTAGTCATGTTAGAATGTCCTATCGATTTCTAAATTTCTGCATGATGATTGCTGTAATAGTAATGTACAATTTAGAAGAGCTTGGCAACTCTAGAATCACTGCCAGAAAGTTCATCAAAGTATTACATGCAAATCTTCTCATTAAGTTTAAAATCGTAAGAATTCGATTTTAAAATCATGTATTAAAACTATTTTGCGACTTATTTTCATCAAATTGTTTTCTTTCTTTTAATATTAAAAGTGCTGCTACTTTAAATTTGTTAATGTTCGTTTGTCCGGCTGATTAGTTTAGCTTCGCTTTAAGAATGTTGTAATAATTTTTAAGTAAAAATTTCAATGTCTATTGACATTGTACTCCTATATGCTAACCTTAAATTTTTTTTCGTATTCATTCGAATCCGGTGGATAGGAACCAGTTCTCATCCATTACGAAAAAACTATGTCTAGCATCGTATTATATCCAGCTTTCTACGAATATAAAAAACTGGTTTTAATCTCATAAGTGTAAATTCTATATCCGCGGAAAGCTGTTTATAATACGATGCGAGAAATAACTATTAGTGTATTCATCTTGAACCTTAAGCTTTGAACCACCACAATATAAAAATATAATTTTCACTGTGTATATTCGATTCAGTAAAATTTTATTCATTCTAAACTAGTGTAAATATAATATTGTTAAGAACTGATTGTATGTAAATATCTATAAACTTTCGTTTTTACAATTTGAGTACAACAAGAATTAATATTAAATCTCCCTTCTCGCTGAAGAATCTGAAATCTGGCAAGAAGGATAGTTTAAAGGAGATAAGCTTTAAGAAGATTATTAATTCAACAGTTTAGCGGCTCAGCTACAAATTATACTTGCTGGCTTTCAATATTTAATACAAAATTAAAAGCGAAGCTTGTTTATTGTTTAAATATAGTGTATAATCTAGAAAGTGTTCTTAAAAAGTCCGTGTACTCATTTAATTGTTTTTACTAATTTTACTATAAAAACATTTCATATGAATAATAATTCTATTGAAGGATAAAATCCTAAGACAATTAGGAATGATGTGTCAATATCATTATTTAAAATGTAAGAACGTTCTGTCCAATGTTTGGTCCGAATGTTTGATTTGAAAGCTTAGCTTTAGTGGGTGTTTTCATCCTTGCATATTTCAGTTAGTATTTAAAGGAAATAAGAATAAATTTGTCTATAAGAGTGCAACTGTTTAAACTAAAAAGATTAATATTACAGAATCAAAATATTTAGGCGTTTTTTAGCCAGCTGCAAGTGTCGCTTTAATAGAGAATATGAAATCTGGTGTAAGATCCATCACCCAAGTGAAATCATATCCATTGAAGTAATTTAATGCATCATCTAGTTGGGGTAGGTAATACTAAGTAAAAGGGAAAAAACGCATTGTTGTAGATTTTTTAACACATAAACATAACACACAAAACATGAAAATATATAGAGAGAAAAACTTGTAAAAATTTTAATTTATAAATAATATAGAAAAAGTTAGTCACAAGTGTTTTTGTTAATTTTGTTTACATTTTTATTACATTTTTATTACATATTAATTGAGGCAATAATATGTGCATTAACAACTGTACACTTATTTATTTTTAAAAGCGAAGCTTTTCTATAATTATGGTAGGTATGTCCGTACGTCCGGAACGGATAGCTTTTTTCGTTAATTTAGGCATTTTAGAATTGTCCTATCGATTTCAAACTTTGCATGGTGATTCCTTTAGTAGTTAGGTTAGAAAGCGTAGCAACTCTATGATCATTACCAGAATGTTCGTACGTCCATTTTCAACATTTTGATTTTTTACTTTTTTAACAACAAATTTTTATGTGATATAATTATCTGATTATTTGATTTTTGGTATATTGATTCCTGGGACAACAAAGTACAATATTGTACGCGAATCTATAATTAAGTCCTAAACATTATCCTGTATCAAGCAGTTTTTCAACAAATTTACTTACAATTTTGCTGTGACTCTTATACATTTATATTCTGATTATTTAGTTCTGACACTATACAAGTGTCCGCTTGTCCTACCGTTTTAGTGCTTCGCTTTTATGGATGTTGTCATCCTTGTTTTTCATCTGGAAATAATTCAATATTTAAGTATCTTCTAGTATTTACTTTTAAAAAAAATCTAAGCTTAATAATGTTTTCCATTTTATTATCTTTTTATGAAAGTTTGAGATGAAGCATTTTACAAATATAATTTATGTTTTTTTTAAGAATAACTTTAGTTTTATTGGATCAATGATAAAAAGTGTATGTGTAGCGGACAGACCTATGTGAAGAATCGCGGCGCTCACCCTAATAATAATATGATAGTAAATCATGATTCTAACTTTGTATATCTATTGTGTTGTTGATTCCTTCCCCCAAAATAGATAAAGGGAAGGAATCTATGATTATCTCATTTAACCCATCCTAATTTTGTAGATATTAAATTTGATATTGTTGTACTTGTGTATAATTAAATATGTATATAAAACCTCTATGTTATTGGAGATAGAAGCAAAGCTTCTCTATAGTTAAACTGAGTAACGTCCGTCTGTCGTGTTCTGCCGCTTGCGCTTATCACGGTAGATCTGCATTGACAAGCAAAGAAACAAGAATGACAACATTCAAAGCAGCTTAGAGAAGAAATACAATATCTAAAATCCAAGAATTTCAGTCTTCTATCTTTAATATCAGCCTAACAAGTAATATTTATTTATTAAGAAATCTTATGAATGTATCACTGTAATTTTTCTCAGATTAAATTCTAGGGTAATCATTTCAAATCTCATTATTCTTCATTTTATAGGATTCAGATTATACTAAGCTTTTACTTACACACATACACCCACACACACACACGCACTCTCTTTCTAATACACACACAAAAAAAAATTAAAAATACAAAAAAAATTTATTTAATTAGCGATGCTTTTTTAGAAGAAAAAAAATTTAAAAGTAATGTAAGTAAAAATCTAAGACTACAAAAGGTAGTAGAAAGTTGAGTGTGTAGATATCCCCCTGTCAAATAGCTTAGAACCTGCCCTAGAAGATACAATATGAAGTGTTTTAAAGAAATTTTAAACTTGTAGTTAAAATACTTCTTATGTATATAATTGTCCTTGTTTTTATATAATTCATTAAATTATAAACACCCTAATCTGATCAATCAGTTCATTGATCAAAGAGAGAAGGAAATTTGAATTGAGAATTTTGGAAGAAAAAAAGGTTTCAATTCAATATTATTGAATGATATATATGTAAATGTAGGTTAATTTCACTTTTCTTTAAAAATTTATAAATTCATGTTAACATTTTGAAATAAACAAGTTATCTTTAATCATTCATGGTGATCGTGGTTTTGAGTTTAGCACAGAAACGTTTCTACTGCAGCTATATTCGGCGCACGACAACAATAATAATAGTTAAAGAAATGTCTTGGCTTGTTATATATAACTCATATCAAAATGCACAATTAGAACTTCCAGATAGAGGTCCATGAACCAAAAACGTTATTCATTTTTTGTTGGTTTTACTCCTTCTATAATTTAAAAAAATTAATTTCACGTTATAATAAAACTACATAAAAATAATATATACGTAAAACGCTATTGCGTTTCATATATTTGATGTAATATCTACGCAAGATTTAGAAAATATAAAAAGTACTTTTTGTGTTTTTCAAAAGTGCCCTTTTCTATTTTCTCTGCTTAAGCTTCTCTGTGAATAAGTTTCAGGAATTACGGTTATATGAGATACACATTAAATATTTTGTCACATAGATATTTTTAGTAATGAAGCTACTCTATAAATGGTTGTATCTTTCAATTAGCTATATTCTTTAATATCTCCCTTATCTATACTCCACTTTCAACTTCTTATATTTCAATATTCGACTATAAGTAGCGTTGAAGTATTAGTATAATTGGTATTAGGTCATCTTGCTGTTGGTGTCAGATTCGATTCTGAACCACACTGCATCATGAAATTAGGTGGAATTCCTTGGCCCAGAAACAGGCGCAACCCATTATATTACCATGCACAATCAGAACTTCCAAACTAAAAACGTACTTACTTGCCTAATTTAGGTTAGGGATTGGAGAGCCTTGCAGGGGCTAGAAACTCGTATTTTAAGGCTGCAATCCTGATTCAAGAGAAGAGTGTGCCTTCAGTTCCACATATTATTACAATCGCAGGCTTTTCACAATGACAAATAAATAACAATTGTTTTTTTTTTATATTGGGAAGAGGGAGGAGCAGTTGGTACTGTAACAATAATGTGTGGTTCTGATGGCTTGATAATGTATCACAAGTGCGGAATTCAAGTCACACTTGGAGAGATAGAAATCAGGGAGGGAGGGGTCATTGTGAAGTTTATTACACTAGTCCCCAAAGTTTTATAATACCGTTTTCTTACTCGGTGGCTTTACAATTTTGGGGACTTCTAATAAATTTTGTTTGGTTGGTTCATTTAGTTTAGTTTCTACCACTATTTGTAATCTGTAGAGGGGATAATTATCTGTACCATCATTGGGGATGTACATCAATTTTTCGGTCATTGTTTTATTCCTTTATATCCCTGGAGAGACAGAGAGAGAGATGGTTAAAGCTGATCTAAACAATTATTCAGCATTACTCAGAGATAAACTACCAAGATTCAGATTAAACACAGATGTTAAGATGTCATGCTAGCTAGCCACACACATAGTTAAGATTACAGTATCCGCTCTACAACTAAGTTTTCGTCCATTTTTTAGAAAATTATTGTAACATTTCTGGCTAAAAAAGTAATAAAATGACAACAATGATGTCAAAGCTTCTTTTCGAGTAGGGTTAAAGAACAAAAATTTTTTAATCTTGTTTTAGTTATCATAACAAAACTTTTGTTCTAAAAGTGTATTCAAGCGTGATTTACTTGCTTGATATACTTCTAACGGAGACAAAATGAATTGTAAATGATTGCTAAAATCGAAATATATCTTAATGCCTCATAATAGCGAATTTTTTTTTAAAATAGGTTGAAATTATGCTATTTTAAAATATTCAAATTAGACAAATAAAGAGTCTGTATTCTTTGATATTTATATTTGAGAAGACAATGTCTTCGTTAAAATAAAGTAGATCAATCTACATCAATAATTATGTTCTGAATATTACAAAATATAATTATCAATTTATGGTTTCATTAACACTTAAAGAGAAATCAAGAAGTTTAATTTCACCTTAACTTACTCCTGACGACTTTTCGGTTGCTTTTCGCTTTAATTTTCTTCAAAATTTTGATATTAAAAACAAATTTGTTATTGCATGTAGTTTAGGAAGTTTTCTAAAGTATATTATTAATATTATTCTTCTTTACAGCACAATTTCTGGTTTAAAGCTTATTGAAAGTTTTTTACTTTTTAGAAAGAAAATAAATCTAACCTTTGGCGAATAACATATAGACAAATTATTAGGGGAATACATAAATAAAAGTTTCTTTGACAATTTTGGAAAGAAAACCATACCAGACATCGGTTTTCTCCGTGTGTTAAAGCCGGTTTCATTCTAATATGAATTAAGTGTCGTGAAATAATAACTATGCATTTGATATTATTTCTACCTGCATGTAAAAGATGAAAACGTTCTAAAAATATAAATAATATAAATCATCTGGGATTGTAAGGGATAAGACAATTAACGATAAAGGGAATAGTAGGTTGCGCTAAAAATCCGTAAAGGTGTGAGTTTTAAGGCTTATAAATAGTAGAAGTGATATTCACTAAATATGCGTATTTGTTATGGAAAAGAACTATAGACAAAAAAATTGTTAAAAGTTAACTAAAATTTCTATCTTTCTACTACTGTTTTTAACTTAAAACTCACAACCTTTACGGATTTTTAGCGCAACTTACTCCTTCTTTTATAAATCCGCAATTATAATAAACAAAATCATTCCTTCTGTAGATTAAAATTATTGGTGAATTAGTTTGGAGTCTGCAAACAAGATTTAGTTGGTCTCTAAAGTTAGGCCAACGAATGAAAGAACGTGATTTTGAATAATTCAAAATTCCTTCCTAAAAATCATAAAATGTTTTATTTTAATCTTAATATAATTATCAATGATGATTAGTTTAATACTTTTTTTAATGCCCAATTTTCTAAAATACTTGTTAAACGGCATAACACAACAGGTTTTCAAAATTGGCATACAGGGCTTGTGTCAATTCTATTCTTAAAAGTGTTGTATTGTTAATTGTTTGTATGAGTAGAAAAGCAGGATTAATTCTATTCTATAATTTGGCGGCAAATATTTTCATACGAGGTTGCGTGATTTTAATGGTGGGCAAAAAATATTTTTGGCGCAATTTTCTATTAATTATCTTTTCTTTGTATCATTTATGTCTTTTTATCAATTACTATTCCAATTTATAATTCTTTTTGATGCTAATTATTCTTTTAAAAGAATTATATTATGATCATTCAATTATATTATATTTTAATTATATTTAAAGAAACTATAAAAGTAAAGTAATTTTCCAAAGACAAAAATGCAAAATAAATTTATTTCCTTAGTTTTTTTTTATTATTTCCATTTATTGCATTTATATTATTATCATTTCTGTGTAAAGAATTCTTTTCATAATAAGAAATCACGTTTCACTGAATTTATTTCTACATTTCTTCTTCAGACAAAAACTTTATCGTTACCATTTTTGAAATATTTTTGTTTATATTCCTGAAAAACAAATTACTATTTAATAATAATATCTTTTTTCATAGTAAAATAGGACAAATCCTTAAAAAATCACATTCTAAAAATTATTTTAAAAGTATAGTTTTCCAGGGTTCTGTAGGGATAAGACAATGGCTGTTAAATTGATGTATTGTACAATGTACATCCCTAAATATGATACACAAAACTACCCCTTATGTTGATTAAAATTAGTGGTTGACACGTTTGAATACTCAAACTTAATTAATCAACCAATCAAAATTCACTAAAGTCCCCAGAGTTGTTAAGCCAACGAATAAGAAAATTTATTATAAGACTTTGGGGACTAGTGTAATAAACAGCCCATAGTCCCCTCACTCTTTGTATAATTTTCGTGTCATTATTATGTCTTTTTTTAAATCTTAAAGCTGTAGCTTAAAATCAGAATATTTGTCAACTTAAAATTTATATTTGATTTGTTATTGAAGCTATAAATCTTCAATTTTCAAAAATGTTCTTATAATACATGTTTTAATATGTGATGAGGATGAAAATACACATTAAAGCGAAGATTTACAAATCATGTAAAAAGACAATTTATTTAAGTTTGTTTAACACAAAATTGACTGTCGTTCTTATTCACTAATATAATCTTGCCTCAATGTTTTAGGAATCATACTTAAAAAAAGAAAATGTTGAAATTGAAAAATATCAACATAAACGTACTGACCTATTGAATATTATTATATAATTGCTACATTTTCAAGATGATATCTTATTGTTATAGGAATCTTCATACAAATTTCAAATTTAACAAATCTAAATTTTACTTAAAGTTTCTATTACTAATCGACAGACGTTCTGACGGATACACCCCAAACGTATAAAACCTTTTTTTTTCCTTAATACTTTTCTTGAATAGTGCATAAAACATACATTTCCTTTTAATATTTGTACGTCTATAAATCTGATATGGAGAAAAATGTAGTTTTCGAGATAATTTTGTGTTAGGAAATTGTGCCAATATTCTTCTTCATACTCTCACAAAAACTGGAGGGAGGGGAGGGGGGGTTGTAATGGGTGTCCCCTTAAACCTGCTGAACTTGTGTTTTACTATTCAACCATTATAAAAACAATAGACATAATTTAAAAATTTTCTAGCTAAAAGAGACAATTTTTTTCATTCTTATTTCAGGGTAGATTTTTTCATCTGCTATTAACCTATCTCTCCTTCTATCTATAATATATCTATCATATGTGTATCTTTTCCCACAAATAACTACTTATTGATATAAATTGCAGAAAAGTTGCGTGATTTTTCAAATATTCTACAACATGAATTAAATTACCATCTAAGAAAGACAGCTCAGATACTTATATATCAATATAATTAATCAAAATTTTAATTGAATGATTCTCTATCTTTTAATAATTTTTCCCATGTATATATATTTAATAACTTACAACTTGAAATAGCCCCATTAATTGCAGAAATATAATTTTTGGATCATGTTACTTGTCGATGCAGCGCTGCACTTACAAGTAACATGTTTATAAGAGCTGCATCTACAAGTAACATGATAAAGGGAGATAAAAAAAAGGAGATGGGCAGACAATGTTAGTTATATTTTTATTGAAAATAGCTTTTTAGTCATTTCTAAAGAACTTCAAAACCCCAAACAACTTCCTTCATCTTGAAGCAATGAGAGGTTGTCACAGAACCTTCTTACAAAGTTATTTGGATGAATACATGTGGATGGATCGCTATAATGATAATGCATTTTACAATTTGTGCAACCAGATTGCTATTCAATATCATGTTTAATTATTTAATAATGTTTTTGCATATATTCAAAACCATTACTAATAAATGTTGAGCTAACGAATTAATCTTAATTGTTTCTATTTATAATCATATTAGTATCTCTATAGGAAATGGAGGGGGGATATTGCTGCACTTACAAGTAACATGTATGAGTTTGCTGCATCGTCAAGTAACATGTGATAAGCGCTGCATCGACAAGTAACATGATCCTAATTTTTTTCTACATTATTTTTCTGTTTATGATGGCAGAATAATAGTCTACCCCGACGGTATTGCATCCAACATTCCACATTCAAGAACTTAACCTAACTTTACCTATCAAGTAAAATTTGGGGAAAAGGGTGCAAGCATTTCTTTAGAATTGTTAATAGAGTTCTTTTTACATTTCTTATTATATTAAGACATATTGTTTCTTAATTTATAAAATAAATGGAACTTTAGTTCAGTACATCGTAAGAACATGAGTTTCTATTTTGGGGGAGGGTTCCACAACCCTCTCAAGAGAAATCGACCCTAAAAAGAAAATAACACCCCACATTTATTTTTAAAAGTAAAATTAAAAAAGACTCCCCAAACAATTTTTTGAAAACCTTCTTTTTAAAACTAATATAAATATTAGGTTGTCGAATTCAAAACCACCGCCCTCAAGTACTAGGAGCTAAGCCGGTAGTAATACATAATAATGTAATTTTAATTTCTATTTCTATTATCATTTTTGTCGGAACAACCTGGAATCCAATGTGTTTATGTAGTGGAAATAATGTCAACATACCCACATTACATCCAGAATTACCCCCCTCCCCCCATCAAAATTTTATCATCTTGCATCCTAAGGGACGGTGGGGGGAGGGGTATGTAAGGATATGAGGATATTCAATAAAATGGAAGAGATGTGAGGAAACTGAGATTTTCATGGTTACTGTTTTTTCTCACGAGACAATATATCATACCTTTAAAAAAGAAAAATAGATTCTTAATATTTATTATTATAAGCAGTGCAAGTCTAGCGTGACAGAGCGTAAGCGGCGGGCACAATAGACGAATTTCACTAAGTTCTAATTGTAGAAAAGCCTTGCTTCACTCCCCATAAACACAGGAGTTCTATATGCAAGTTTATCTATACACAATAAAAAAAAATACTGATTTGAATATTTACAGAATTAGGATGGGTTTAACAGGATAACAATGATTCCTTCCCTTTTTATATTTTGGGGAGTGAATACATTAATGTGATTGATTTAACCAAATTAAATACAAGAACATTTTCATTAGTGGCGCATAGCTACACCATGCATAAGTAAGTCTGTCCCGCTACACAAGCACATCATTTATGCTAAAAAGGGTTTGGTAAACTCTCTATCTATTTAAAAGATATATTCTGTTAAATTTAGAATGTTAGGTATTTTTTTATGTATAGGTATAGCAGACAGATTATTTGAATAATAGCTGCGCGCCCCATAATAAAATGTCCTTGTAAATATTAAATCTGTATAAGTAAATCATGAATATAACTTTGTATTATTTTTTGTATTTGTGATTCATTCCACTAAAATATTTTAAGTGAATGAATCTATAATTATCCTATTTAACCCATCCTATATGTAGATTTCAAATTTAGTATTGTTTTGCTTGTGTATAAATAAACTTGTATATAGAACCTCTATGTTTTTGGGGATTTAAGCGAAGCTTCTCTACAGTAAAACTAAGCAACGAGATACTACTTTCAGGTACATAAATAAGAATAAGGATAGCGTCATCCAAAAGTAGCGAAGCTCAAAAATTTCAACAATTTACAGGTAGGCAGACTAACAACATGAATTAAGTTTTTATTAGTTAAAATCTTTATAGCATTATTCAACCATAAAAATGTATTTAACAGATGAGAAAATACATATTTTTTTTCTGAAATGACTAGTAGATAATCTTGGAAATTACATCCCTTCATTAGCGGAGTGAAAATCTTATTATATCCCTATTATTATACATATTAGATCTTATCATGAAAATACCCTTTCTCGAATTTCATTCTTCTGCTAACCTAAAAAGTTACTTTAGGGGCCTAGAAATACATGTACAAAATTTCAGCACTCTATCTCTTCTGGCGACCTAGCGCCAGGCATGTAAAATATCAACAGATAACGGTAGCACGGCGGTTTTAACAATATCTCAGTAATGTGCAGGTTTTAAGCTCTTCTGCATATTTCAATTTAAACACATAAGGCCAAAGATATTATATCCAAAAAATCTTTTGTCAAAGTCTACTCTACACCTAGCGCCAGTCAGTTTTCTAAAATCATGCTTTTTATACCTGTGAAAAATGAAATCGCCAGCGCTAGGTGTAGAGTAGACTTTGACAAAAGATTTTTGGGATACCATATCTTAGGCCTTATGTGTTTAAGTTGAAATATGCAGAACACCTAAATTCACCTTCCAAGCCATTCTCTGTGCATTTTAAATTTTTTTTATGAAATAACGGGATTTCAAAACTGCCTTTTGAAAAGGCCTAAAAAGTATCTTTTTTTGTCCCTTTTTTCACTGTTTATAGTTACAACTTATTAAGATATTATTCTCAGTTAAAAAAAAATTGGCGATTCCAGCACCAAAACCGGCAAAAACAGGCAGTTAAACTTCTGTACCCCTTTCTAACCCCCTAACAGACCCCCCCCCCCCTCTATCTCAGCTCCTGTTACAGATAGAGACGTAAAACTTTTTTCTGGTGGTTCATGTGTATTTTTAGAGAAAATTACTTTTCTAGTCATAGCGGTCAGACCGCTCCTTATCCGCTTTTTAGAGGCCAGCCGCTAAATATTAAAACTGCTGTAGAGCAGCCAATTTTAAAGCGAAGAAAACCAAATTTTATGACAACTATTATTTTTTATAACAAAATAATACCTTTTCTGACCATCGCCAAAAAACGACAAATAACGGAAACCGCCAATTTTGGCAGTAAAATGGCAGTTTGCGGCGCTAAATAATATTTTTATCTGTTTAAAGTTACAACTTATTAAGATATTATTCTCAGTTAAAAAAAAATTGGCGCTTCCAGCACCAACACCGACAAAAACAGGCAGTTAAACTTCTGTACCCCTACTTAACCCCCTAACAGACCCCCCCCCCTCCCCCTCTATCTCGGCTCCTGTTACAGATAGAGACGTAAAACTTTTTTCTGGTGGTTCATGTGTATTTTTAGAGAAAATTACTTTTCTAGTCATAGCGTTCAGACTGCACCTTATCCGCTTTTTAGAGGCCAGCCGCTAAATATTAAAACTGCTGTAGAGCAGCCAATTTTAAAGCTAAGAAAACCAAAATTTACGACGAATTATTATTTTTTATAACAAAAAAAATACCTTTTCTGACCATCGCCGAAAAATGACAAATAATGGAAACCGCCAATTTTGGCAGTAAAATGGCGTTTGGCGGCGCTAATTAATTTTTTTATCTGTTTAAAGTTACAATTTATTAAGATATTATTCTCAGTTAAAAAAAATTGGCGCTTCCAGCACCAAAACCGACAAAAACAGGCAGTTTAACTTCTGTACCCCTACTTAACCCCCTAACAGACCCCCCCCCCCTCTATCTCGGCTCCTGTTACAGATAGAGACGTAAAACTTTTTTCTGGTGGTTTATGTTTATTTTTAGAGAAAATTACTTTTTCTAGTCATAGCGGTCAGACCGCTCCTTATCCGCTTTTTAGCGGCCAGACACTAAATATTAAAACTGCTGTAGAGCAGCCAATTTCAAAGCTAAGAAAACCAAAATTTTACGACGAACTATTATTTTTTATAACAAAAAAATACCCTTTCTGACCATTGCTAAAAAACGACAAATAATGGAAACCGCCAATTTTGGTAGTAAAATGGCGGTTGGCGGCGCTAATTAATATTTTTATTTGTTTATGATCACATTAAAAGACTTCATACAAAAATTGGCTGATTAAGGTCCAGAAAGGGGCAACACAGTTAATTGTTGAAACTAATGTAATACATTTTTATTTTAGTCAGATGCCAGATGCCAGATGCAGGCAATTACATAAATTAACATTTAGAAATATTATCAATTTGTCTACAAAGGGTCAAAAAACAAAATCAAAATATACAAATCTAATTATTAAAAACATCAAGATGATCTTTTCCATCCTATTACATATTATCTTTCTTATTTTCCTTTTCAAATGCAAGAGATGTATTTTCAAAAGTTTATTTTCAGTGATAGTGAAAAAAATTGTGTCTATGGTTGTCTTTTTATAAACTTTTGTAAAATATTTAATATTGATATAGTGTAAAAAATAATTGTAGTAATATTACCATTCTCCCCTTCAAGGACGTCCAATGTGTTTATTAGGCGGGAGGGGGGGGAGGATATTTTCATTTAGGGGGGATAACAGGATGTCTGTTTTTATGTCTCTCTGTACTGAAGGATCTCACTAACTGCTGAACTGATATGGTTCCCCATAACAGGGTAGCTTCTCTTAGGTCCTGGGAAGGTTTATAACTAATTTGGGGTAGGGTAACACCACCTTCCCAAGAACCTGAAAATCTAGGAATCAATCTGATTTGACACACAAAAAGTGTAGAAAAGTATGAATAAATATATATGATTGATCACATGGTACCTTCTGAATAAATTTTGACAAATAAAATAAAAATGAGGGACAACAAAACTTATGTAGTACAATAAGACTATTATTTTTTATAACAAAAAAATCCATATTATAGTATAGAATGGTAATATTACTACAATTATTTTTTACACTATATCAATATTAAATATTTTACAAAAGTTTATATAAAGACAACCATGCATAGACACAATTTTTCTCACTATCACTGAAAATAAACTTTTTTTTTGTTAGATACTATAAAAATAGGTCCTTCACTAATTGTATCCACCTTTCAACTAAAATCAGAAGACAATTCTAAAGTCATTTTATGCATACTAGCACATAAGAATCACCGGCAACTTCGTTTTCTGTCAATGATCCAGAATCTTTCTATCAACAGTTAAATTTTGAAAATACATCTTGCATTTGAAAAGGAAAATAAGAAAGATAATATGTAATAGGATGGAAAAGATCATCTTGATGTTTTTAATAATTAGATTTGTATATTTTGATTTTGTTTTTAACCCTTTGTAGACAAATTAATAATATTTCTAAATGTTAATTTATTTAATTGCCTGCGTCTGGCATCTGACTAAAATAAAAATGTATTACATTGGTTTCAACAATTAACTGTGTTGCCCCTTTCTGGACCTTAATCAGCCAATTTTTGTATGAAGTCTTTTATTGTGATCATAAACAGATAAAAATATTAATTAGCGCCGCCAACTGCCATTTTACTTCCAAAATTGGCGGTTTCCGTTATTTGTCGTTTTTCAGCGATGGTCAGAAAGGGTATTTTTTTGTTATAAAAAATAATAGTTCGTCGTAAAATTTTGGTTTTCTTAGCTTTAAAATTGGTTGCTCTACAGCAGTTTTAATATTTAGTGGCTGGCCGCTAAAAAGCGGATAAGGAGCGGTCTGACCGCTATGACTAGAAAAAGTAATTTTCTCTAAAAATACACATGAACCACCAGAAAAAAGTTTTATGTCTCTATCTGTAACAGGAGCCGAGATAGAAGGGGGGGGGGTCTGTTAGGGGGTTAAGTAGGGGTACAGAAGTTAAACTGCCTGTTTTTGTCGGTTTTGGTGCTGGAAGCGCCAATTTTTTTTAACTGAGTATAATATCTTAATAAATTGTAACTTTAAACAGATAAAAATATTATTTAGCCCTGCCAACCGCCATTTTACCGCCAAAATTGGCGGTTTTTGTTATTTGTCGTTTTTTGGTGATGATCAGAAAAGGTATTTTTTTGTTATAAAAAATAATAGTTCATCATAAAATTTGGTTTTCTTAGCTTTAAAATTGGTTGCTCTACACCAGTTTTAATATTTAGCGGCTGGCCTCTAAAAAGCTGATAAGGAGCGGTCTGACCGCTATGACTAGAAAAGTAATTTTCTCTAAAAATACACATGAACCACCAGAAAAAAGTTTTACGTCTCTATCTGTAACAGGAGCCGAGATAGAGGGGGAGGGGGGGTCTGTTAGGGGGTTAAGTAGGGGTACAGAAGTTTAACTGCCTGTTTTTGTCGGTGTTAGTGCTGGAAGCGCCAATTTTTTTAACTGAGAATAATATCTTAATAAATTGTAACTTTAAACAGATAAAAATATTATTTAGCGCTGCCAACCACCATTTTACCGCCAAAATTGGCGGTTTCCGTTATTTGTCGTTTTTTGGTGATGATCAGAAAAGGTATTATTTTGTTATAAAAAATAATAGTTGTCATAAAATTTGGTTTTCTTAGCTTTAAAAATTAGCTGCTCTACAGCAGTTTTAATATTTAGCGGCTGGCCTCTAAAAAGCAGATAGAAGCGGTCTGACCGCTATGACTAGAAAAGTAATTTTCTCTAAAAATACACATGAATCACCAGAACAAAGTTTTACGTCTCTATCTGTAACAGGAGCCGAGATAGAGGGGTGGTCTGTTAGGGGGTTAAGTAGGGGTACAGAAGTTTAACTTCCTGTTTTTGCCGGTTTTGGTGCTGGAATTGCCAATTTTTTTTTAACTGAGAATAATATCTTAATAAGTTGTAACTATAAACAGTGAAAAAAGGGACAAAAAAAGATACTTTTTAGGCCTTTTCAAAAGGCAGTTTTGAAATCCCGTTATTTCATAAAAAAAATTTAAAATGCATAGAGAATGGCTTGGAAGTTGAATTTAGGTGTTCTGCATATTTCAACTTAAACACATAAGGCCTAAGATATGATATCCCAAAAATCTTTTGTCAAAGTCTACTCTACACCTAGCGCTGGCGATTTCATTTTTCTCAGGTATAAAAAGCATGATTTTAGAAAACTGACTGGCGCTAGGTGTAGAGTAGAATTTGACAAAAGATTTTTTGGATATAATATCTTTGGCCTTATGTGTTTAAATTGAAATATGCAGAAGAGCTTAAAACCTGCACATTACTGAGATATTGTTAAAACCGCCGTGCTACTGTTATCTGTTGATATTTTACATGCCTGGCGCTAGGTCGCCAGTAGAGATAAAGAGCTGGAATTTTGTACATGTATTTCTAGGCCCCTAAAGTAACTTTTTAGGTTAGCAGAAGAATGAAATTTGAGAAAGGGTATTTTCATGAAAAGATCTAATACATATACAATATTTTTAGCTTTATAATTCACTTTGTTAGTGAAACTTTTCTATAATTCAATTTGTCTGTCCAACATTCCGTCTGTAACACTATGGGAGAAATGCGATGTCTTGGCTGCTATTGAAGATACACGGATGAAATTTTCGGTGAAGATTCCCTGTATCACTGAGTATTAGATGCATAAATTACTTTGTCCGTCAGTCTGTCCATCATGCATAAAAAGACATTATAAATATCTTTTATTATTATTTTAAAAGGATTCGTGATTTATATTAATTATTGCATATTTATCAACTGAACATCTTCTCGATAATTCATTTTGTCTGTTTGTCTTTTCATGAATCTTTAGTGCTTCGCTACTTATGGATGTTGTCATCATTGTTATTATTCTACTCTATCATAGACCATATGAGTCATATACATCCAAGGAGGGGGGGTAAAGTGGGGATTACCCCCCCCCCCCGCCCCAATTTTTTTTCATTTTACCCCCCCCCCCCCCATTTAAAATTTACCCCTACCCTGAGGGTGCCGTAGGCACCCCTAAACATTTAGGAGGGGGTATTTACCCCCCCAAAAAAATATAAAATATCTTACAAAACAATTTTTGCGCGCTTCGTGCTCATTTTTAATACTAAATATTTAATAAAATTTTTTTTACCCCCTCCAAAAATTTTACCCTGGGGTTAAAAAAAATATAACCCTGCCAACAGATTTCTGGGGGGGGGGGTAATTACCCCCCCCCCCCCCCCCCCCCAGCAAATTTTACCCCCAGGGTAAAAATTTTTGTGGGGGGTAAAAAAAATTTACCCCACACCCCAAAAAAAAAACTTGGACGCCCCTGATATGAGTGCAGGAATATAAATGCATCCCTGAGCTGGCATTGGCAGGATCTAACTTAAATAAAAGAAAACTTAAGATCCCATGAGCCTCAGTTGGAGATAAGAAAATAATTTCACATTACGTAAAATCCTGAAAATGTTATAGGGATGGAATATACTATTTCAATACATTCATGGTCAGAAAAATCTAAAAAAGAAAGTAGATCTTTATAGAGAATATAATTGAATAGACATTGTAAACAACATTAATAAAAGAAATCTCAACAAATCCAACAGAAAAACGAACATTGACAAATATAAGGGAACAGTGAATTCAACATTCAACAATATCTAGAAGTCTAGACGGCAGAAGGTTGTTCAAATCTATCCCTAATTACTTGCTCAGTTTGCTATTTGAGATAGACGGCCAATTTCTATAGGAAATACCTGTTTTTCTCAGTTGTTTTTAGGGTTAGAATGATGAAATTTTGTGTGAGGATTCATATAATCCCTAACTGTCTACTCTTCTACTACTCACTATGTTCCTTTGTTATGCATGCTGTATTTAAAGTGATCACGAAGCAAGTGATACATTTGATACAAAAATTTGATACATATTTGGAATTACTTAGTTAATCAGAATTATGACAAAAATTTTGCTAAATTTGATATAAAAAGTGCCTTAAAACTCCTATTTTTAAATTTGCTACAATATAACTAAAATTCATTGACACAATTCTGTGCTAAACAAACCTTTAGATTTGTTGGCATTTCTCTTAACACAGATGGAGTTAATAAAATTCATACTTACAAAATAGAGATAAATTTCTGCTTTTTATACTGTTGTTATCAATTTTGCTTTTTGACAACTGAAAAAGTTGCAATTAAGGTTTAAAAATGTTGGACCAAATGTCTAAAAAGATATTTTTCAGCTTATTTTAGTGCAACTAACATAACAGGCAATCAGAACTAGTGAGGAATAATGTATTATGGAAACACAAGTTTAGGCGCCCTCAAATGGTTTTAGAGAGATGTAGTATTAGTAATTCACAGTTATATTCAGTATAATTATTGTTATCAATGTTGTGCCAAAGTGCCTCAATAAAATGACCCTTAGAATAGGAGGAAACTGATAGTGGATGTATCATTTATTAAATAATACATAGATATCCAATTAAAAATATTTTGATTGTGTAATTGTAAAACAATAAAATATGTATAGTCTAAATATTTTTTTCGGTTCTTCATTGATTTTATAATTACCAAAGAAGACCATTAGAGCCCCATTAAATCCACAAGCAATCAATTGGGCTATGAGGTGAAAGAGCATGCATTGATGTTCCCATTTGGCCATCATAAGTTGGTAGATTAGTAAATATACAATTCATTCATACCTCTTCTGAATGCAAATAACAGGCTTTAGTATGGAAAAAAAGCATGAGGCACTCTAAAATCAGAAGAAACAAATCATGTAAATAAGTGCCCTTTTAATTCTTCATGCCATTAATTGCTTTTAAAGGCAAAAATGCCTTCTTGTAAGGTTCCATATAATCATCATTTTATGGGGAATTAGTAATCTAATTACTATTTGGTATAAGGTGAGGTCTAGATATGTACACTAAAAGGGCAGGGGGAATGAAATATTTTCCCCTCATCAAAGATTATTTATATATATATAGATGTTTAGATTAAAAGGATTAAATAAATTTGAAAAATATTTCTAGAGGCATTTCATTTATTGTGATAGTAGCTTGATTTTTTTTATATTCATACAGTTACTTTAGAGAGCATCATTCATCACTTCTTTGGTCTGATCATACATAAATGTTCTGCTATTAAATTACCCAAGGATTGAAAAGATAATTCTACATATATAGAAGGGACCCTTCAACATTGCCTGTTTCTCCTCTCAAACATGATACTATCTTGTAAAGAAATACTTTTACAATTGCTATTTTTATTTTATAGTGGGCTCTATTTGTCTATTCTTTGATGATTTGGGGTTGACTTCAAATAGGGGAAAGCAGTTCAATATTTACAGTACAAAGGTTTATTTTGTACAGCCTTCCCTTGTTCAAAGGCAGCCCCAAAACATCATAGACTATACAAATAGAGCCCAATATGAAATAAAATAGCTAATGAAAAAATAATGAATTTGTAAAATGGGACATTGATACAGAAAAAATAATAGTTAGAAAATATACTTATTGCAATGCCACATAAATATAACCTTTAGGAAATCACAATAAATGAAATGCCTCTAGAAATATTTTTCAAATTTATTAAATCCTTTTAATCTAAACATCTATATATATATAAATAATCTTTGATGAGGGGAAAATATTTCATTCCCCCTGCCCTTTTTGTGTACATATCTAGACCTCACCTAATAGTAATTAGATTTCCAATTCCCCATAAAATGATGATTATATGGAACCTTACAAGAAGGCATTATTGCCTTTAAAAGCAATTGATGGCATGAAGATTTAAAAGGGCACTTATTTACATGATTTGTTTCTTCTGATGTTAGAGTGCCTCATGCTTTTTTTCCATACTAAAGCCTGTTATTTGCATTCAGAAGAGGTATGAATGAATTGTATAATTACTAATCTACCAACTTATGATGGCCAAATGGGAACATTAATGCATGCTCTTTCACCTCATAGCCCAATTGATTGCTTGTGGATTTAATGGGGCTCTAATGGTCTTCTTTGGTAATTATAACATCAATGAAGAACCGAATAAAATATTTAGACTATACATATTTTATTGTTCTACAATTACACAATCAAAATATTTTTAATTGGATATCTATGTATTATTTAATAAACTAGAGTTGGCTCGATATAATTATCTCCCTATAGTTGGCTAGTTTTCTATATGCATATCTATTTCTCAATAAATCTATTTTCCTCACCCGGCATTACTATCTAAAAGAAAGTAAATATTTAATAATTTAAATGATTTTTAAAAGATTTTTTTAAATTATATTTTTTTCTTTACATTACCATCACCAAAGGGTTAATGATGATGATTACAATTTTAGTTTAATATTTGAACACACAAAATGTCGCCACAATCGAATTCTTTTAAAACATAGTTTTCTTAAATTTATCATATTATAAATTTAAATTTTCTTTTTTATGATTAGAAATTAAATACATCAATATAAGGTAAATAGCAACATGAAATGAAAAAAATGAATTTATTTTTAATAAAGTAAAATAATGGGTCTTATCGTTCTGGGCAATGAGAGTTTATTATGGATTATTGGAGCACTATGAGTTTTAATCATATATTCCTTGGAAAACTTGAGCTCGTTTATAGACATTTATTTCCTATATAGATCTGACATGGATCTTGAAGCAATTAAGCAGGCCGTTTTGTACATGTTAAAAATTGGAAGATTTCATTAAATAAAAGTAATCGCAAATATACTTAGTAAATGATACATCCACTACCAGTTTCCTCCTATTCTAAGGGTCATTTTATTGAGGCACTTTGGCACAACATAGATAACAATAATTATACTGAATATAACTGTGAATTACTAATACTACATCTCTCTAAAACCATTTGAGGGCGCCTAAACTTGTGTTTCCATAATACATTATTCCTCACTAGTTCTGATTGCCTGTTATGTTAGTTGCACTAAAATAAGCTGAAAAATATCTTTTTAGACATTTGGTCCAACATTTTTAAACCTTAATTGCAACTTTTTCAGTTGTCAATAAGCAAAATTGATAATAACTGCATAAAGAGCAGTAATTTATCTCTTATTTTACAAGTATTAATTTTATTAACTCCATCTGTGTTAAGAGAAATGCCAACAAATCTAAAGGTTTGTTTAGCACAGAAGTGTGTCAATGAATTTTAGTTATACTGTAGCAAATTTAAAAATAGGAGTTTTAAGGCACTTTTTATATCAAATTTAGCAAAATTTTTGTCATAATTCTGATTAACTAAGTAATTCCAAATATATATCAAATTTTTAAAACTTGCTTCGCGATCACTTTAAGCTTAAAATATGATAATTCTGTTGCTATTAAAGAGATGTATTAAGTGTTTCGAATTTGGTAATAATCTAATATTTAGATAAGCAATTAGCATCTTCTTTTTTACTCACTTTTTATGCTTGGCTGTTCTTCAACTTATTTGCTAAGTATATTTGCGATTACTTTTATTTAATAGATTTTTCCAATTTTTAACATTTACAAAAGGGCCTGCTTTATTGCTTCAAGATCCATGTCAGATCTATATAGGAAATAAATGTCTATAAACGAGCTCAAGTTTTCCAAGAAATAAATGTTTAAAACTCATAGTGCTCCAATAATCCATAATAAACTCTCATTGCCCAGAACAATAAAACCCAATATTTTACTTTATTAAGAATAAATTCATTTTTTTTATTTCATCTTGCTATTTACATAATATTGAAGTATTTTATTACTATTCTTAAAAAAGAAAATTTAAATTCATAATATAGTAAATTAAAGAAAACTTAGTTTTAAAATGAGTTGATTCTAGCGCCCCTCCCTAATGTGTCCAAATTTTGAAACAAAAATTAAAAACAATTTAACCCTTTCCTGACGGTTATAAAAAAATATATATTGGAAAATAAATTCCGTAATTTAAATTGCATTTTTGAAAAAATGAAAATGGCTTTATTATAAATACGTATTTAAAGATTAAATTAAGAAATCAAAAGAAAATGGAAGAAAAAGCAAGTTAGAGAGAGGTTTTTTTTTAAAAAACAAGAAAACACTAAGGCAGAATGTTAATACGTTCATAGTATCAAAGGCTTTTATTTTAAAATAAATAACTAAAATCAGCCGGACAGAAATTCTATCGTAAGTAGTTGAACTTGAAGTAATCTTTATGTGTAAGTTAATATATTTATCTCTTTCTATTCTAAATGCATAAGAATATTTTAAACTAGCGGATGTGTACCTAGCATCCAGGGGCTCTCAATTAAAAGGGGCAGAAACAGGCTAGAAAAAATAGCTCAAAACCATCTGAAAATGAAATAGCCTAATACCATCATGGGACCTATTTAAAGCTTACCTAAAATAGAGAACCCAATTGCTTCAGTAGTTATTAAGATCTTAACCTTCATAAAAAAGTGGAAAAAACATATTTTTGCAGACAGACTGACGGGCCAATTGGAATGCAGAGTAGATGCTCATCAACCCTGTAAAATTTTACCAGGGAAAAATTCATCTTTCTATCAATCAAATGACAATCAGAGCATTACCGATAGACTGACAGACCAGGTAAATTATATAATGGATGCTTATTTGTAAAGGAGAACCATATCGATTCTGCGTTTATAGAGATCTTTTAGTACAGACAGACACACACACACACCGAGATCCTTTTACTTTATTTTAAGGACTATAAACTAGACTTTTATTTTCAATAGAAGAAAATGCACATTTCCCTACAGAAATTGATGTCATCTGGAGGTTTACAGACAGACTAACCGACTAAATAAGGTAGAGAGTAGATATTCATCTATCAGGAAAATCTTCTCTGGAAAAAATCAGTAGTGATCGTCTATCTAATTTTTTACATTTTAAATTAAATGCCTTGCAGGGTATTTCCGACAGGCTGACGGAATAAGTAAATCACATATTGGATGCTTAAAGGTATAGGGTATATTCTCAAAAATTAAAACCGTCTATCTTTAATAGCAGATGGTGAATTATGTTTTACCCTCAGACGGACATTTCTAATTAAAGAGGGGCTTCGCGTAAAAAATATTATATTTAATAAAAAAAGCAAGGTCAGCCAAAGTGAGGATTAGGGTGCTTTTCCATATCGAGTGCATATCGAGCATTGAAAATACACTTCCATATCTTATAAATAAATTGTAAATTAGAAGGGATAGTTTTTTTTCACATAAGCCTAACTCTTGCAGGGGCCCTAACCCACCGAGGTTTACACTTGATGTGCCTTTATTCTTGATAAGATATTAATTATAGAACATATAGAATTTCTTAGAAATTTTAAAGCTAAACAAGGATGACATCATTTATAAGTCCTTAGAAAAGCTAATAAACATGGAAATCTTTACAATAGAATCTATATAATATCTTTGATAGTAGATGCATATCAAAGCATTCCAACAGACGGACGGACAAAGTAAGTTCATCAGTGTCATATATTTAAGTTGTGATGTCATATATTTAAGTTTGCAGACATGTTTTAGTTGTTACTCTCAATTACTCTTCAATTGCTCTCAGAAAGAATAAAGAGAAAATGTAATAAAGACAGTTGATATTGAGAGTCCTAACACAGAACATTATCTGGTATTCTTATATGTCTAATGCTTCTTATGGATGTTTTGTCATCTTTACATATAAATTAGAAGATTTCACTCTTAACAAGACGAGAATCAACTTAATTTTAGTAGCTAATCTGTAATCCGAAATGTCTGTCTGTCTGTCTATAAGAAACGTTATTGTGGAAACGACTTTTCAGAGAAATTGTTTACTGGATTGACTGCAATCTACTCCATATCTTACTGGTCTGTAATACTCTGACAGTTATTTGATTTAAATCAGAAAAATATTAATTTAGCTAATTTTTCGGGTTAAGATTTTCATGTTCGACGAACATCTACTCTACACCTTACTTGTTCTGTCAGTCTGTCTGTAATGCTCTATAAATATTACATACAATTTGCAATGTTTAAATGACCCGGTTCTCCCGGTAGACTTAAAGTGCTGCGCACGCCCGTGTTGACTTAGTCGATCTGATATAAAATTACTAACTTTAAACATTTTTTTTGTGAATACGAATTTTTAATGTTTTGTTAATTATGGTCAACGCTGTCCTTGTTATCTATATGCTTTCTTTTATTGCTTCGCTTATGAAATAGTTCCGATCATAATTGTTTTTCTAGGAAGCCTTTCTCCAAAAATCAGATGAATAGGAATCATGTAGTATCAAAAAATCTTTAGCACGTAGTGAATGTACGTACAGACTTTCTGTTAGAGATTTGCTTATACGCTTTCAAAATTGTACTATAATTGTCACAGGAATGATCAAGCTAAGCTTAAAATCGATGGAAAATTCTAACAGGCATGGAATGATAGTAAGAGCTCTTCGTTATAAGACGTACATACGGACCAACTCTGATTATATGAAATCCCCACTTTTATAAAGTATATATAGTTCCGGTAGGAAGTTCCATTGTCAAAATGTATAATTGTAAAAGGAAAGGAGGGCCAATAGACGGCAGCGATAAAAGTGCATGAAGAAAATAGTCATCAAAAAGTCAATCCTTTATGGCTGAAATTAGCATAAAGATAGTTTAGTGCATGAGATTAGTCATGAATAAGTTTATCATTTATGCTGAGTAGCATTAAGACGGTTTAGCCCCTATGATGGAGATCATAGGGAAGGTTCAGTGCTGATTAATGGAGTAGATTAATCAGTATGGTTATTTTGTTTATCCTCATTGTTTAGTGTAAAATGGGACGGTTTTGTATCAAGAAACGAATAATCTAAAGAAAAAAAAGAGATCATTTTGGAGCCGGAAATAGAATTATTTAATGACTCTGATTATAGAAAATCTTAACTTTTATTAATAGTTTTGCACTCCAATAGTCAATATTAAAAAGATAATCACCAAAAACCTTATCATTAATTTGAAGACGAGTGTTTAAAAGACGACATTTGATACTATGCCCATCGACGAGTCTTTGCTAATGATTAGATTTGGTCAAGCAGACGGTACATCACTACTCTACTTTTTTCTTCCTCACTTTATAATATAAGATAAAATAAAATAACCCTAAAACTTACTACATAAAAAAATCACTTACAAGTTCTTTACTTTTATCCTATTCAGTTCTTAAGCATTAATATAATATATTTTAGAAAATAGGGAAATCTGGAATATTAATTAAGGAACAAAATGACGCAGCAGAAAATGTCCGTTGGATGAGCCAAGAGGGGGTGATGAGTAACTGAACTAGTCTAAACTACAAGGTCGCCATGTTCATATACACAAAACAAATTTTACCAAGTTGTGAATAAAATAATTAATTATATAAGGGTGTGGCAATATATTAAAGATGATAATATGTACCTATTGATATATTTCATGTTTATATTCATATAAACTATCCATATAAAAGTGTAATAACCCTAAACATTTATTAAACGACCCCTAAAAAAAAATTGACAGTTGGCTGAAAAATATAAAGTTTTTTTAATGATCTATGATTGTTAAATCATTGATTAACATTAATTTTAAGCCCCAACAATTTTTACGCCAAGAAAAATAACTTTTAAATGCTAATACTACTGGAATTTATTGATTTTAATTGGCCAATTGAAAAATGAAATTACGACGTAATTTCTTAATTATGCACAAAAAATCAAACAGAACAATATAAATGAATTTGAACACAATATCTTTCACATAAAAAAGTAGTGAAATATACTTTAAGAGACAATAGCTCCACGAGATGCATTTGAACTAAAATTTAGTAATCCACATTATATTAATTTCAAAGTGATTAGGTATAACTCAACTCAAATGCCTGGTATATAAAATCATTTTCTTTCGAATATCTAGATTGTTAACTTTTTTTATGATTACTAAAACGGATCTGGTAAGTATTCTTTAATTGCACTTCATGAAACTATCCCTTTGAACACTTTAAACAAGATTTGACTAGGTATTTAGTTTTTTACTTTTGATCAAAGCTAATTGTATTTATATTCTTTTTTATAAGTATATATACCGGAATGAATACTGAAGTAATGTTGTTTTTAATGCTAATATTGTATCTGAAGTTGAAATATCTAGTTAGTTTAAAAGGCTTTGATCGATCGATCGAACGCGGAACATTTTTTATGTACCTCTTAGATTTAGGTATTATACAATAATGTCCAATGGAAATAAATAATTTTCTTCTAGAAGTGTTAGTTGGATTAGGTACTATGTACGCACAAATATGATTGCCTTAAAATTTGTTTAAATATTAATCTTTCAAAATTTCAGATGAAAATGTTATTTTAGATTGAAATGATGTAAATATCCCTCGTCCCAAACAGAGGTGTATGGCCTCCAGTATTCCAGCTGGTGGCAGTGGGGGAGGGCGGGGGGATCCTGTCAACATACAGGCAACCAGAGTCGCAGCAGATATTTCTGTCGGCCATCACCAACCTTCGAACATGCCAGCTACAGTTAGTGGCCAACAATCGGCCAGAACGGCTAGTGCAGGTGATCTTCAGGCGGTCGCGGCTGCTGCAAGGGGGCCTGTAGACCCTCAACAACAACAGCAGCTACAGCAGACCGGTGGGAGAGGGCTTGAACTGCACCCGTTGCCTGGAAGGATTGATGAAGGTGTTCTTTACGGTGGATCAGAAACAATGACCTTTCAACAAGAAGGAAAGTTTGGGTTCAATTTAAGAAAGTTAACTAAAAGTGTTACAAAACACAAAGTGACTTTAAGATATTTAATATACGAATAATTTACAGCTTTATATTACTTTATTACGTTGATATGAGTTAACTGGGATTTGTTGTTTTCGTGTATGACAATTTTTTCTGTGTTTTCCCTCAAAGTGCCATTTTAATATAAGCTTCGTTTGTCCCGATATTAAAAATACAAATGAATACCTATTCAACATCAGATTGTAATTCTTCATCCACCCTAATGATGAAGATTAAAAGTGGAAGTACTAAAATAAGTCATGTTTGTTCATCCTTGTATAAAAGTAATCGGATTTCTATGCGTGTGTGTGTTTTTCTGTCTGTACCGAAGTATCTTGCTAACCTCTGAACCGATATTGTTCTCCTTTACAATGTAGCTTCTTATAGGTCCTGGGAATGTAAATTATTGATTTAGGGTAGGGTACCACATAAAAAACTTTTTAAAACTATTTGGAACAATCGTTTATCGCCAGTTTTGACAAAAATACCTAGGTACATGAAAATAATAAACAAAAATGTAACCCAAAATTGGTGTAACAGTTGAGGATGCGCATCAGCCTAGAAAGAAGACAACAAGCTTCAAGATTACCAACGTATTTTTGTCGCGGCCCCCAAGCAATGACGGGGACGAGAGCAACGAGGAGTTGGACGACCTTGAGGACTCGCACACTGAGGTTATTGTTTTATCACATTTGGGAATCTTCTTTGAAAGCACAGCACTAAGTTCAGTTTTAATTGATATTATTATCAAGAATGTTAAGTGATTAGTCCAGTGACGACAAATTGTAAATCAGTGATGCGCTGTGCTCAGACCTTGTCATACTAGAGTAAATATTTGTGACAATGAGTGCACTGTTAGAGTTGGGTGCATATGATATTAATCTGGTTATGCGTGATCAATACCTACTTAATATATTCTTAGTTCTAGGCCTTGGTTATAAATCTATGAGATTTAATTACTTTAGAAAACTAACTCTTTGATTACACGATCTTTGTCTGATAAACGTGCAAATTAACGTGTTACGCCTTTTAATGGGATAATTCTACCCCCTTCCAATTCTAAGTATAGTTCTGCATTTTTTTAATGAGTATAATTTTTAACAAGATTTGGCCAGGGTTGGAATCCATCACCTTTTCGACAACACCTACAGTTTCTTAAGAATTATAGCTTAATCGAAGTGCAAGTGTTCATTTTTATTTTTTAATAAGTACCTTAAAGTTATGAATCACACAAAAATTTAATTCTTGTTATTTCTAATCTCGATTTATGATATGAACCGATATGAAACTATTTTCTGGTTGTTTCATTTTTTCTGAGAGTATGTTTAATTTTTCATGTGTGATAAAATAATTTGTCTAGGACTTGTCTGAAATGGCAGACAGTCTGTCAAGTCAGTTAGAACCTCTGGCGGCGGCGGGTGCTGCCAGCGGCCAGCCAGGAGTTAATGGCGTTCCCCAGGTAGACAAATTTTCTGAACGACGTGGGGTAAGAATTTAAGGATTTAAAAGAATATTTCTTCTAGAACAGAGCCGTTAAAGATTCAAACTTACTCGTATAGAAACAGGTTTACATCTTAAACTCACTTTAATTATATAGTCATATGACCTATCTTTTATTGTCCTGTTCTTGAATTGTTTTCCAGGCCTTTTTCCCTTATATTCTCAATTTGATGGCTTGTACTAAGATTAATTCCATTTTAAACCTAAACAGGGGTGTATATTCTGCATGGGATCCCCGGCTCAGGGGGGGGGGGGGAATAAAAAATAAGTGGTTGGAGGGATAAAAAATTTAAAAATTAAGAAAACTGAAAACATTTTTTCCATTTCGCCCCCCTCCTTGGTTAAAAAAACTAAAAAAATGTGTGGTAGGAGGGATAAAATAAATAAAATATAGAGTTCTTTAAATATTTTTCTATTTCCCCCCCTACTTTTTAAGAAAAATCTAGGGGGAAAAAAAATAAAAAATTTTGTAGCAGGGGAAAAAAAATAAATCTTGTGCAGAATATACACCCCTGAACCTAAAACAAAAAACAAAGTTTAAGTTATTCGAAGGGTCCATTCTAAGGTTTTTGATATCATTGATTTGACCTTTCATAGTTCATTAGAAAATTAAGTTCCAATCACTGCGTGGTGGTAAGCAAAAGAAGTTAGAGGCAAAATTTTCTTTAAAATAAGGAACTATGGGAAAATATTTTGTCTTGTGTACCTATTGAACAAAAAATAAGAAAAATATAAAAGTTTTCAATTCCTTTATGGAATTTTATTGATCGTAGACTCTTAATCCACTTTCAATTGTCGCAATTATTATCTCAAACTTAATTTGCTTTCCTGCAAGTTGTATATAAAATATTTTCAGTGCTGCTTTATAATAAGCAAAAATGCGCAAGTGTTAATGCTGTGAAGATATAATTCAGACATATTGATTATTATTTTGTCTGTATAAAAACATAAGCTTTGGCTAATGATAAGTATACCGAGACAATTACTTTCTGCTTTACATTCCCTTAGATGTTATGCTTATTTATGATTGTTATTTTAGCACTGTTAAAATGGTTTTAAGTTCCTTTTTCTAGTTAAAAATGTTTAAATAATACATGTAAAGCTGTATATCTATGAATTTTAATTTAACCTAAAATTTAAGAATATTTTGTTCAATGGGTTTTCGTTTTTTGGGATGTAAGTAAACCATTTGCTTTCCAGGGCAAGGGAAAGCCAGTAACTCCTGGACATGAGACAAGAAACAGAAAATTTTCTCAAGAAAAGGTTAATTTATTGTCAATCACAAGGACCAGGGATGGCAATCCGCATCCGCTAATTTTTGGACTAAAACTTGAAATCTGAATAAAAAATCCGTCAAAATTTCGATATTTACCTCGGATTGCCATCCCTAACATGGACAAGGCCATTTATGCTGAAAAGAAGTTCAGACAAAGATTTAAGTTTTGATGTTATTGTTTTTAATTGGATAGTTCAATGATATAAGTTTAGAAAAATCCTACATTCAATATTAAAGTGAATTACTACTTTATATCCTGTGGTTTTTTTTATGCAAGATGGCCAAAAGTTATAACATAAAAGATTTTGAATGGCGTTAGTGTTGTTTCAATTTGTTGAAATTCTAAATTCCTTGAACTATCCTTTAATCAAATTAAAAGTAGAAATAAACATAAATCTTTTTTTGCAAAAGTTATTCTTTTTTTCTTGCAATGAATGTGCCTGTTCCTGGTCAATTATCTCTTGCACACTCTTTCTCTCATCTTATGGTTGATTAATTTTGCTCTTCCATTTCTATCAAAACAGGGTGTACATTGAATTAGTAGATTTAAACAGTTCAAATTATTTTTATTATAAAGTAGCAAAAAGACAAGTATGTCCATATGAAGTGCAGTTTTAGACGCTTTCACTTGTTTTTAAAAACTAGAGCAAAGTAAAGTTAGTTTAGAACTTGGTATTGCGAATTTATTTGCAAAAATTTTGTTTTTCTCGAATAGATTTTGTTCTTGAAATCATTTTAAAACAAGAAAGATACAGATAAGTTAGGTAATCAACTTCTAAGACTTAGTGCCTAAAGGACGTAAAGGCATAACCGAGCATGAGTAGCTGCAGAATCATAAACAAAAAACAAGTGATCATATTCTATTTATACTATTGCTATTCCTACTTTTTTCTTTGTACCTAGTTTATCATCAACATCTTTTTTTTTCTGGACACACCTGAAGATTGACGTCTTCTATCATATGCTTTGTAATCATAATATTGCACACACAAATTTTCTCTCACTTTTTTTTCCAATTAATTTGTTTTTTTACTAATCAATTGGAGATGACAGTCGACCACTGGGCCTCTAAAGATCATCAATTTATGGGTTTCCTAGGTTTTATCTTCATTCTTTATATTTAAAAAAAAACAGTTCTTGATTACCTAATAGTTTGAAAAAAAAACATTTTTTTAAAGCATATATTGAAACATTGCTTCAGTCCATTTTTTAAAAAAATAGAGGTTTAAGATATTGATTTATTCAAAATTCGCTATAAATAACATTTCAAATGAAAAGACATTGCAACTCCTGCATATAAGATTTTTTTGTGAAATATATTGGCTACGCTATTTATAAATGTTGTCAACCTTGTTACAACACAATTGCACTTCTTCGTAAATATTATATCTGCTTAAATACAGGAATTAAGTGATATATAACTTTTTAAAATCCCATTTTGTTCTTTTTTTCCTTAAATCTAGAGGTATTAATGCATTTAAAAAGTTAAAGCAATACCTTTTTTCTATGCAAGACTAGAGTTCATTATCCAATTATTTTTAACTAACATACATCCTGTTACTTTATCATTTTAATAAAACATTTGTCTTTTTTATTACACCTCTTCCTTAATTTCTGACTTTTATAAATATAATATTTCATGATCATGAAAGGTAAGTAATATAGCATATCCCGGCAGGAATACTAGATCTGAAGAAAAACTTTTTTCTCTCTAAGATATTGGATTACTTGAAATATTTATAACTCAAAAACAAAGTATTTTACAATGATATAATAAAAAATTTGTTCTCATATAATTCAATATTTTTGACAGAATAAAACTTGGCGGAGAAATTTTTCCTCAGATACATTCAGGGTTTCGGATCCGGATCCGGATCTGGATCCGGATCCGGATCCGCAAGGATCCGCATATTTTTGAGTCCAAGGATCCGGATCCGCAAAAAAATGCGGATCCGGATCCTTAGACTCCAAAAAATGCGGAAAAAATGGAAAAATCTACCTAAATTTATATAAAATCTCAGACATTCTCTTGATGAGAGCCAATCTTTAAGGTTTAGGTTCAGACTTGAAAATTAAAAGTATTTTTGACTTCGAATTAAAGAATAAAATTTTTTTGAAAAATTTGGTGATTTTATTTTTATTGTCAAAGATCCGGATCCGGATCCGGATCCGCACTGACCAAATTTTGAGGATCCGGATCCGGATTCGGATCCGCATAAAATCAATGCGGATCCGAAACCCTGGATACATTATCCTTACTGCTCTGCACATACATTTATTACTCATTCAAAATACATTACATAATATAAACTTTTGTATTGCTGGTTTAAAATATTAATTCTTCTTTCTTTTCTGCTTTAAATACGTTTTGTTTTGTGCTCTTATTACCTAGTATTTTAAGATTTTTCCGAAAGATTTTTTTAGGTAGGTATATTTTATTGGAAGTCGGAATTCTTTCAAAAGTTTAAATCATACCTATTCTGAATTCATCTTATAGATAATTTTTCTTTAAAAATTTTTTGATATAGAAAGAATTGCAACTTAAAAATGTCGTAAAAATGGGACAAGTGTGGTATATATGGATTGTACAATAACATTTACAATAAATTATTAAATTATCTTATTTTAGGGTTGGGAGCAGGACGCGTACCACGCCCATCCGGGGTTCGGATTTGTTACGTACAACCAGGACGCCGGGTATCAAGTCAGCTATGTAGACAAAACCACAGGTAGCGTATAATAATCTCTCCGTAGCGAAACTCGTAACGTATCTGCTCGTCATTATGAAGGTGATGGTTTCGAATCTTGGCCAAAACCGCTTCAAAACTATAGATTTGAACCTACTAATGTTATGTCAGATGCATTAAACCAATAGTAAGAGTAGGGGGTAGGACGCAACTCACTACCATGCACAGTTAGGACTTCCAGACGAAGGTCGAACAACTATCGAATGTTCGGTTGTCTGCAATAGTAGGGTATTTAGTGCCCTAGGACATACTGGTGCATGTCTCCTGGAACTACGTTGTTATCAACCATCCCCAGAAGTATAAATGGTCTTAAATCCCATCTACATACATATTTTATTCCTTTAAGCATTAATTTCAGTCATTTAACAAATTTGGATATTTTGATAGACATTATACAAAATAACATGTATCGCATATAAATCGAAAATAGAAGGTAATTCATAAGTCTAGTCCTTTTTTTATTATTATTGTAATGTAATGAAACAGAATGCTTCTAATGATAGGTATTCTACTTTACCGTGTAAATGTACAGTGTACACTTCATGTATTTTCTTAAATTGCTTTTGAATGTAGCTAGTGTAAACAAGAAACATTGTTATAAAATAAGAGGACAATTTTGTTACAAAGTATCGCAGCAAAAATAAATTACTTATATCTTGTTTGTAAACAACAGTACTTAAACTAATTTAATTATAATATCTAAAAAAAATTCTAAGTATTCATTAAATCTAATCTTTGTTTGTTTGTTTTGGGTTTGCAGAGTGTTATTAAACCGTGGTATGTGCAGATGTAGACTATTTGTATGTGTCAACCTACTGATCTTCCAAATTATAGAGTAGTAGCGCCATCAAAAATGAAATTCCAAGACAGACAGCTATTTGACCTTCGAAGGAGCACTTTAAACATTTCAGTATAATTAAATCTTTTATTTCTTTATTGTAAACATTATACTTTATTCTTAAAATTATGGGAAGGAGGGCAGCGTTCATAAATGTAGATATCTCGTAATTTGGAATTTTAGCTCACAGGAACATCATGAATTCGTGTACTTAGAAAGTCAAGTATTGACAAATATTTAATTCACTGATTTTTTTTAATATTATGTTAGAGAGAATAGTATTTAGGCTAATTACAAGGAATGTATATTTTCTAGCTAAGAAGAAATTATTCTTCCACTCCCATCTTTAATTATAGAAATATTATACTTTAGGCCAGCTATCAATAGCTGTAATAGTGAATATTATAGAAATATTATACTTTAGGTCGGCTACCAATAGCTGGGACTATGGTTGTAATAGTAAATATTATAGAAATATTATACTTTAGGTCAGCTACCAATAGCTGGGACTATGGTTGTAATAGTAAATATTATAGAAATATTATACTTTAGGTCAGCTACCAATAACTGGGACTATGATTGTAATAGTAAACATTATAGAATATTATTCTTTAGGTCAGCTACCAATAGCTGGGACTATGGTTGTAATAGTAAATATTATAGAATATTATACTTTAGGTCAGCTACCAATAGCTGGGACTATGGCTGTGATTGTAAACAACAATTCAGAACAGGGCTCAGAAGTCAGGTTAGTAGAATAATTTCTGGTGGGATTTTCACCAAAAAATGTTTTATAACTTACTTAACATTGTTTAGAAAAATATACCTAAAAATACATGTATTTAAAGAATTTTATATTCAAAATATTAAGGGGGGGGTTTTTAATGCAACCATCTCGTAATCAATGTATAAATGGCACTTAGAATTCGAATTTCGATCTCAAATTTTGCATGAGTAATCCTTGGTAGGTCTATTTTCCCTAAAACGAACAAAAAGTTGGAAAAGTAACGGCTGGCAGCTGGCGGCTCAGCCGTTTAGCCGTTTTTTGCCTATTTTCAGGGCAAATTCATCATTAATTACGTAGGAATCAACTTTTAAAAACAGATTTTTGGTTTAATTCATGTTAAATGATAGCAATAACCATTTTCAAAATTTCTAGTACCAGCTGCTAAACGGCTAGAACCGGCTGAAAACGGCTGGGAGCTGCCAAGAGTATGAAGAGTTGATAGGGCATGTGACATGTCTAAGGGTAGGTTTTTATGGTTGCTGAGCTCAAAAATGCTACCAAAAATAGTGGCAGCCCATCCATATGGCAGCTGGGTAACAGCTGCAGCTCAGCTGGTAGCGGCCAAGAGTAGAATGAGTAGATAGGCACTATGTGCCCAGAATTCCAATATAAAACAAAAACTCATAGTTCTGTTAATTGTGCTTCAAATTGGGTAAAATCTTTTGGGTTGGGCCACTAATTACCCCAAGTTTTGGTATCTTTAAAAAAAACGGCGGCGGGATCGCCGCTCCCGCCGTTAACCGCCATTTTCCGTCGCCAAAAAACAACATTATCTCAAATGATTCCAAATTGCCTAATTTGGCGAGAAATGCAAAAAAAAATTTGGCGGCGGCGGCTGAAAACGGCGGGAGCGGCAGGCCCACCGCCGTTTTTTAAAGATACCAAAAATTGGGGTGATTAGTGACACCCTAAAAAGATTTGGATCCAATATCTTAAAAGCACAGGAGAAGCACTGAATTTAAGATATACCTTGATAAATGAGAATTTGAAAATGAAGTCCCCCACAGGGTTGATTGGTTATAAGAAAAAATTTTGAAAAAATAACACGGTCTCAAATGATTCCAAATTGCCTAATTCAGCGAGAAATGCAATAAAAAAATTTTGGTGGTGGCGGAACCGCCGTTTTTTTTTTAAGATACCAAAACTTGGGGTGATTGGTGACACAACACAAAAGATTTTACCCAATTATCTCTAAAACTAAGGAAGTAGCGCCCAAAATAAAATTGCTGGTATGTCGTGTTTCAAGTCACCACATTTTACCCCTCCCCCCCCCCTTAAATAAATTATCAATGAAATACTTATATATCAATTGATTTGTTTTAGGGAGGGAGGGGACATTGGCATGTTTATTACACTAGTCCCCAAAGCTTTATAATAACGTTTTATTATCCATTGGTTTAGCAACTTTAGGGGCTTTTACTGAATTTTAATTGTTTTTTTTCAAATGTTAAATGTCCAAACGTTTAAACCACTAATTGTAATCTACAGAAGGGGTAATTTTGTGTATCATTGAAGTTCATCAATTTATCGGCCATTAACTTATCCCTTTAGATCCCAGGATTTGTTGACATTAATAACTATAAACAAGGAAACATGTTAATTCTTTTTCATTAAAAAATTGACCTGTTATTATTGCTGCGCTACTTATAGACAAAGCAATCCTTGTTTTAAAAATAAAATCAAATATATAACAAATCACCCCAAAAGCACTAAAAACTTTAATCCAAAGGCCTTGCAATCAAAGGATTGATTGTCTGCAATAGGGCCTTTATCAGGAAGGAAGGGGACATTGGGCTGTTTATCACTCTAGTCCCCAAAGTTTTATAATAACATTTTCTTATTTGTTTATTAAGTTGAGTGTCATAACTTTTCAACCAATAATTGTAATCTACAGAAGGGTAAGTTTGTGTATCATTATTGGTAATGTACATCAATTTATCTGCCATTCTCTTATCCCTTTAGATCCCTAGGCCTTCATACATTTATTAACAAATTTGCTTAAATCTTTTAGTTTCTTTACAAGTTTGCTTAACTCCTTTAATTCATTAGGGCGTGCATATGGGTTGGAATAGGTTTTAGTTTTATCAAATGAAAACATTTAAGATATTATTCATTTGATTTAAAAAGAATGGTAATTGATTAGAAGCAACAGGTTCGATTACATAGCTTAAATGAATATTTCTAGGTGTGTGGCATGGGGGGCCTCCCCCCAAACTCCGGGGGTGAGGGGGGGGGGCGAGGATATCCTTTAAAGACTTTAATTAATAAGAATAAGGGATTGTATCAAATAATTGCATCGAGAACTATAAATATCACGATAAAATGATTTGTAAAAAAAAAGGTATTTTAATTTGTGTTTTTTTGTGTAAAAATTGCTATAAAATGGGTCCGACCGCGCCTACAAAAATGCGAGAAAAAAAATTCAGCTAACGATGCCGCCATTGAAACCAACGGGATTCATTCACTGAGTGCCTTGGTTAAACATGTGTAAAGGTCTGATATGCGGCATCGTTAGCTGAAAAAAGATCAAACTATTTGAAGTTGAGAGTATCATTACAAAATATTATAATTCCTGATTCTTTAAGGGGGAATGCTTTGACATAATTTTTTTCATAAGTTTTATAGGTAACCGTATAAAAACTAATTTAAAATCGTATAGTATATTCAATAAGCTTTCAAAAAAGGTATAACATATTACTGTAGCTCAATTTTTGGTAGTTTGACGATAATTTAAAATTTGCATATAAAATGTAATTTCAATAGCCAGGCTTTATTACAAAATCCTAAATATTTAGGTAGGCTACTTCTCGAAGCTGTAAAATTATAAGTAATTGATATTTTCACCTCTAGCTTTGGGAATCCTTCTCAAATATGACAAAGATTAACCTAAAACTTTAAAATTGTTCAATATTCAAAAGTGCATTTTTTGGAATCTTGGAGTTTTTGCATTGGCTGGGCACATAGTGATAGGGCTTGTAACGTGTCTAATGGTAGGTTTTTATGGGTGCTGAGCTCAAAAATACTACCAAAAATAGTGGCAGCTCAATCATATGGCAGCTGGGTAACGGCCGCTGCTGAGCTGGGAGCTGCCAAGAGTTAAATGTGTTACGTAGATAGGGCTTGTGACGTGTCTAGGGGTAGGTTTTTAGGGGTGCTAAGCTCAAAAATACTACCAAAAATAGTTGCCGCCTATCCATATGGCAGCTGGGTAACAGCTGCAGCTCACCTTGGAGCGGCCAAGAGTAGAATGAGTACATAGGGCTTGTGACATGTCTAGGGGTAGGTTTTTAGGGGTGCTAAACTCAAAAATGCTACCAAAAGTAGTGGCAGCCCATCCATATGGCATCTGGGTAACAGCTGCAGCTCAGCTGGGAGCGGACAAGATTAGAATGAGTAGATAGGGCTTGTGACGTGTCAAGGGGTAGGTTTTTATGGGTGCTGAGCTCAATACTACTACCAAAAATAGTGGCTGCCAATCCATATGGCAGCTGGGTAACGGCCGCAGCTCACCTTGGAGCGGCCAAGAGTAGAATAAGTAGATAGGACTTGTGACGTGTCTAGGGGTAGGTTTTCGGAGTGCTGAGCTCAAAAATACTACTAAAAATAGTGGCGGCCCATCCACATGGCAGCTGGGTAACAGCTACAGCTCAGCTAGGAGGGGCCAATAGTAGAATGAGTAGATGGGGCTTGTGACGTGTCTAGGGGTAGGCTTTTATGGTTGCTTAGCTCAAAAATACTACCAAAAATAGTGGCTGCCCATCCATATAGCAGCTGGGTAACAGCTGCAGCTCAGCTGGGAGCGGCCAAAAGTAGATGAGTAGATAGGGCTTCTGATGTGTCTAGGGGTAGGTTTTAATGGACGCTGAGCACAAAAATTAGTGCCGTCCCTTCTATATGGCAGCTGGGTAATGGCCACAGCTCAGCTGTTTTTTGAGGCTTAAAAAATTGATTATTTCAGTGGAATTAAACTTCTCCCTATTAACATTTTACCTTTTTTTCATGGATATATTACTAATAACTCTTTTTAATTACTGGATTTCACTGTTTCAAGAGCTGAAAACTACCAAAAAACGGCTGAGAAAAGCTAACAATAGCCAAAAGTACATAGCATGTGACGTGTCTAGGGGTAGGTTTTTATGGGTTTTGAGCTCTAAAATACTACCAATAAAAGTTCGGGCCTGTCTATATGGCAGCTGGGTAACAGCTACAGCTGAGCAGCAGCCCTTACCATGCTGCCATTTGGATGGGCTTTTTTTTGGGAGTATTAATGAGCTTGGCACCTATAAAAACTTACACCTCTTTGACACATCACAAGCTATGTCTTTACTTGTTTACTTTTATCTGTTGGTAACTGTTCTCAGCCAATTTCAGCCGTTTTACAACTAAATCAATACATTGATAAGGTGTTGTTATTAATAATATAAAATGACAATAGTGTATTTATAATGAAATATTCAATATTTGGTTATCCTTCAATAGTCCCAATAGTCAATGAGTCTTAAATAACGGCTTACTGCTAAGCTTAGCTGTTACCCAGCTGCAATATGGATGGGCGGCCACTTTTTTTAGTAGTATTTTTGAGCTCAGCACCCATGAAAACCTACCCCTAAACACGTCACAAGCCCTATGAACTCATTCTACTCTTGGCCGCTCCCAGCTGAGCTGTAGCTTTTACCCAGCTGCCATGTGAATGGGCCGCCACTATTTTTGATGGCATTTTTGAGCTCAGCACCCATAAAAACCTACCCCTAGACATGTTACAAGCCCTATCTACCCATTCTACTCTTGGCCGCTACCAGCTGAGCTGCAGCTGTTACACAGCTGCCATATTGATAGGCGGCCACTATTTTTGTTAGTATTTTTGAGCTCAGCACCCAATAAAACCTATCCCTAGACACCTCACAGGCGCTATGTACTCATTCTTCTCTTGGCCGCTCCCAGCTGAGCTGTAGCTTTTACCCAGCTGCCATGTGGATGGGCCGCCACTATTTTCAATAGTATTTATGAGCTCAGCACCCCTAAAAACCTACCCCTAGACACGTCAAAAGCCCTATCTACTCATTCTACTCTTGGCTGCTCCCAGCTGAGCAGCGGCCGTTACCCAGCTGCCATATGGATGAGCTGCCACTATTTTTGATAGTATTTTTGAGCTCAGCACCCATAAAAACCTACCCCTAGACATGTCACAAGCCCTATCTACGCATTCTACTCTTGGTCGCTACCAGCTGAGCTGCAGCTGTTACCCAGCTGCCATATTGATGGGCTGCAACTATTTTTGGTAGCATTTTTGAGCTCAGCAACCATCAAAACCTACCCCTAGACATGTCACAAGCCCTATCTACACATTCAACTCTTGGCAGCTCCCAGCTCAGCAGCGGCCGTTACCCAGCTGCTATATGATTGAGCTGCAACTATTTTTGGTAGTATTTTTGAGCTCAGCAACCATAAAAACCTACCCCTAGACATGTCACATGCCCTATCAACTATTCATACTCTTGGCAGCTCCCAGCCGTTTTCAGTCGGTTCTAGCCGTTTAGCAGCTGGTACAAGAAATTTTGAAAATGGTTATTGCTATCATTTAACATGAATTAAACCAAAAATATGTTTTAAAAAGTTGATTCCAACGTAATTAATGATGAATTTGCCCTGAAATTAGGCAAAAAACGGCTAAACGGCTGAGCCGCCAGCTGCCAGCCGTTACTTTTCCAACTTTTTGTTCGATTTAGGGAAAATAGACCTACCAAGGATTACTCATGCAAAAGAGGATTATCCACGAACAAGAGCACGTGATTCTAAGTACCTTCCAGCATTGATCCTGAGTATTTTCTTTCAGAATATAATAGGTCACTATCAATAACTAATATATTGACAAGAAAATTTATGTTTCACCACTTCAAGTTGAAGAAAAGTAAAAAAATGTCCACCATTTTTCGTTAAAATTTTATCAAACGTTTTGTTGAGTTCGGGGTGTCTTTAATTGTCCATGTTGTCAAATGATAAAAATTAAAAAAAGTCAAAAGCACATTTACTATATCTTATATGTTATGTTTAAATTAATGCTAATATGGATTAATTTACAATCTATATAACACGAGTATTCGCATATGTATTATCAAGTATCCATTTTATTAAAAGAATTAGCTTCATAAAAGTTTTCAAAATCAATTAAAATACCTAAAAAAACATGGTGAAACATAAATTTTCTCGTCAATATATTAATAATATATGGTGACCTATTATATTCTGAAAGAAAATACTTAGGATCAATGCTGGAAGGTACTTAGAATCATGTGCTCTCGTTCGTGGATAGTCCTCTTTGAGGTCGAAATTCGAATTCTAAGTGCCATTTATACATTGATTACGAGATGGTTGCATTAAAAACCCCCCCCTTTTAGAATAGAGATATTTTATCTAAATAGATGATATTTTAACTCTAACTTTGCTCCCAGTTCATTTAGGCATTGTTAAGATTTATTGGTTTTTAAATTGGCTAGTATGACAAATGCTATGATATTTTTCCAATATTTTTCTTCTGAAAAGGTGGATTTTAATTTGTAACTCTTTTTTTTTTTTAGTGAAGTTCCTGTGTCTGGTCCCCAGGATTTCAAAAATAGATTCAAAATTGTCAAAGTCGAAACAACAGAACCCTTAAAACGTGGTCGCTGGACCTGTTTCGACTTTGTAGACAAGCCTGCATCCAAAGACAAAGTGACGGGTACTTCAGAACCCGAAAAACAGGTGAAAACGACGACAACCGGCGGCGGGCCGTCAGGTGCGGCCACAATGAGCTATGCGGCCTCGCACACCGCCACAGTGAAGACGAACTCGGCCGCTCCGCACGGCGGCTCACGTCCGGCTAGTGTTGCGGCCAACCTCTCCGCAACGATAAACGTTGCGCCCGCCGTTGCCGTTAGTTCTTCCGTTGTCGCTGGTGGCGGCACTGCTGCAACAGCTGTTGGCGGTGGATTAGAGCAGCTCCAGCAGTCGGCTGGTGTACAACAGCCGCAAGCGGCAGTGGCCTCTATCCAGCAAACGTCGGCAGCCGCTGCAAACGCTATGGCTGATAGCAACTTTGCTGACGAGCTTCAACAGCAAGGTGTTGAGAGTAGTGCTGTTACAGGGGTTGGCCGTCAGCCCAGTGGTGGCGACCCAGGACCTGCAGGTCAGCGGTCAGGCCACAAGTCTGGCGGCGGCCCTAGCAATGGATTGGCCTCCTACAGTAATCATCCGTCTCATTCTATACCTACTCAACAAAATATATCTTCTCTAACACAGGTGAGCCATCAATCATCCAAGGTCAAATATTACGTGATTTGATTCAGAGATTTTTAAAGGTATTAAATCAATCAAAATCGCTAAAGGGAGGCAGATGTGCCACTTTTTGAAACCAAAATTAAAACGTGCATGATCTCAGCCCATAAAAGAGTTACAGCTCTAAAATGTTGCACAGCAGTTGCTTTTGTGGTGAACAATAGGGAACTGTGAAGAAACGGCGGCGGAACCGCCGCTCCCGCCGAAAACCGCCGTTTCCCGCCGATTTTTTGTTTGTCTTTTTCTCGCCATAATAGACAATTTTCAATCATCTGAGATAAACTTTTTTTTTTATAAAAATTTCGCTTCTATTTTCACTTGACACTTGTAAGATTTTACACTTGCAATTTTCGGATCATATGAAGGAAATGAAGTCATTCCTAAAAAGGACAGAAATTCCCTTCCAAAAAGGACTGAAATCATCTTCCTTTTTCTCAGATATCTCAAATATGGACAAAAATCACTCTCCTTTTTCTCACATATCTGAAAAAGAGGATAAAAATCACCTTCCTAAATCTCACTTTATCTTCCTAATTCTAAGAAAATTAACCCAATACCTCTAAGTTCTTCCTTATTCTCAGATAGCCTACCTTATTCTAAGAAATTCTTCCTTATTCTAATAAGATCTACCTTATTCTAAGAAATACTTCCTAATTCTATGACAATCTACCTTATTCTAAGACATTCTTCCTTATTCTAAGAAATTCTTCCTAATTCTATGAAAATCTACCTTATTATAAGACATTCTTCCTTATTCTAAGAAATTCTTAGTTATTCTAATAAGATCTACCTTATTCTAAGAAATACTTCCTAATTCTATGAAAATCTACCATATTATAAGACATTCTTCCTTTTTCTAAGAAAATCTACCTTATTCTAAGACATTCTTCCTAATTCTATGAAAATCTATCTTATTCTAAGACATTCTTCCTTATTCTAAGAAAATCTACCTTATTCTAAGACATTCTTCCTTATTCTAAGAAAATCTACCTTATTCTAAGACATTCTTCCTTATTCTAAGAAAATCTACCTTATTCTAGGACATTCTTCCTTATTCTAAGAAAATCTCTTCCTAAATCTCACTTAATCTTCCTAATTATAAGAAAATTAACCCAATACCTCCTAGTTCTTCCTTATTCTCAGATAGCCTACCTTATTCTAAGAAATTCTTCCTTATTCTAATAAGATCTACCTTATTCTAAGAAATACTTCCTAATTCTATGAAAATCTACCTTATTATAAGACATTCTTCCTTATTCTAAGAAAATCTACCTTTTTCCCTCAAAGTCTTCCTTCTCATCACATATCCTTCCTTTGTCTCAGATAATTTAGCTAATTCTTGCTAATTAGACCAACCATTCCTGGGATCTTAAGCTTCAGACAGAAAAACCTTACTATTTTCTTCATATTCTACCAGGAGATGAGAAAAGTGCTGTGTTGCAATAATTTTATGTAGATCAGATTTTTTCATCCAAATAAAAAAGCTAGCTTTTTTTAAGAGTGAAAAATAAGAATGTTTTTAATTTAATGACAAACTAGCCCCTAGAGACCTCTTTAATTTTAGTGGGTTTCTAATTTTTTTTTTTTGGGGGGGGGAGATTTTTCCTAGGGGAGATATCTCTTTAGAATGTGTTAGTACTCTCCCCCAAAATAGCTATAAACCTTCCTTTGTCTTATAAGAAGCTAAACAGTAATGAAGAACCATACTGCTTCTATATATAATATTAAAAAAATATTCTTATAAAAAAGGTAGCTTTTAGAAATTAGAGAAAAAAACGTCCGTCAGCTTGGCTAGCCTGGACAAGAATTTGACGCAGCACGGCCGGCTACATGGTAAGGGAGGGGGTGTATTTTTTATGAACGAACACAAACCCACAGACATACATTTAAAATAAGACCATAGACTATGTATATTTAGAATTTTAAGAATTTTAATGGATAATTAATTATATTGTTAGTGTTTTATTTCAAACTAGCGGCTACGCTCCTAGAGACACTTTTAGGGGCACTTTAGGTGGTGGGAATTGAATTTAATATCTCCATTTTCTATAGTAGTTTAAAATGAAAAAGTGAAAAAAATGAAGGGAAGGGGGTTATTTTTTTTTGTTTTGGTGGGGGGGGGGGGATCATACTCATCCCCACATTTTTCATTTCTGTTTTTTTTTATTTTAAATTAAAATTTTTTGTAAAGGAGTAATATTTTTCAAGGTGGGTTGTGGTACCCTTCTCAAAATGGCTATAAACCTTCTCAGGATCTATGAGAAGCTACAGTGTAAAAATGAACCATATCGGTTCAGCGGTATCTAATTATTTTAAAAAAACTTTTATATTACATATTCTATATTTACAAATTGTCTTTGATATGTTGTCCTTGTCCCATGCCGAAACAGAGAAATCAACCTATAATCAGGAATTAAGAGGGATAGGTCAATGGATGATAAATCAATTTACTTAATTAATTAAATAAAAAGTCTCTAAAGTTGTTGAGCCCATTAATAAGAAATTGTTAAAATAAAACTGTGTAATAATCCAGGGAGGGAGTGAATATTGAGCTGTTTATTACACTGCACTGGTCCCCAAAGTTTTATAATAACGTTTTCTTATTCAGTGACTTAAAACTTTTATTGAATTTTATTGGTTTGTACATTAAAATGAGTGTCCTGTCCATTAACGATTCAATTCAACCACTAATTATAACTTACAAAAGGGATAATTTTATGTTTAATCAGTGAGGATTTACATCAACTTATCGGCAATTGTCTTATTCTTTAGATCCCTGTTAATAGTAAACGATTTAACCACCAATTATAACTTACAGAAGGGATAATTTTATGTTTAATCATTGAGGATTTACATCAACTTATCGGCAATTGTCATATCCCTTTAGATCCCTGTTAATAGTATATTTGGGGAATGAATAATAGAACATATGGGTTAGTGAGGGGATGAGTGATGACCAACATCAGAGCTAAAGAATTGTTGATTTTCGGATATTTTTATAATTATAAATATATGTTCAAAAGATATAAAGGATTATGAATTTTCTTAATATTCATATTACTTAATACCAAAAAATAAAATATTTCTTAATGTCAAAACTTTTTGTATTTAGATTTTAGTATTGGTCTTTAAAAGCAACAAATTGGGTCGAGTTGGGTCAATATTTAAAAGGATGGTTCAATTTTTAAAGCTATAAGTACCCTATCTTATTGACATAGAGTTACATAGAAAAGTTGTCGCCAAATTAAGTTGCTAACCTGTTTATTGGTCAGTTTATTCACCATAAAGAAGGAAAAGAGATAGGGTAAAGGGGAGAGGGGATAGATAATGTTTTAACCATCTACAACAATGATATTTTAAGAGGATACAAAATTATGGTTCAACTTCCAATTAATTCTATATTTATTCACGTGGATATTATCACAGGAGAAAATTTTTAGTTAGTTTAGGTTGCAATTTCCCTTCGATTTTATTTGGTGTACCATTTTTCCATTAGGATGGGAGGGAATAGGGTAAAGAATTGGGTGGGGAAGATCGTTATTTTAGCCCGCAAGAGAGTTCACTCTATTATAGAACATGAAATGTTTCGTGTAAGATCTAAGTAATAATAAATCCATTGTGGTGAATTCAAAATTAAAAAAAAAATTGAAAATTGACCCACTCTAATTGCCCTTGAATTGATTTCATAATTATCAGCTGTTTTAGTTTACCGACGAAAAGAATAAGTTGCCAACTTTCTATAGAGTTTGTACCACATAAATAGGAATGTGAAGAAAAAAAACATTACATTGGTTGAGACTAGCAGCTACGCCACTAGAGGCTTCTATGGACACTTTGGGTAATTAATCAAATAAAAATGTCTGACTCTAAGCCTGGGATTTTATTTTTGAAAAGGAAAAGATTTTTTTCTGATGGTTAGGGGGGAAATTTTTTTCTTCAGGCAATTTTTCTTGGGAGCTCAGACAAACATCCTGTTACTTTTATAAAAGGATTGCTAATTACATATAGTTATTGAAGAAAATTATCAGTAAAATATACAAAATATTTTAATTTGTTTTGAAATTATTACTTTTTTGGTCTTGGTCTAATATTTTATGTGTTGGCTAGAGAAAGATTGTAAAGACTACTTGTCTTTTTCTGTTATCCTGTTATTATTAGGTTTATTTCTCTGCAAAATTATGTTAATATTATTAATAATTTTATGAATAAAAACATTAACACTAAATGTCAAAAGATACAACCAAAAAAAATACTGAATTTTCTATTATTTCTTAAGATAATTTCATACTTCTGACTGGGGTTCCTATTAAAATGTACTTTATGAATTTCCACCTCTAAAGTACAAACAAACATTTCAGGTCAAAAGATACAACTCAAACTTATCCTACACATGTTGTTCTGATATCCCAATAAACATAAGGAAATATATGTGAGAAAAACCAAGATTTTGAGAGAATAAGGAAGGGGAAAAGGCAGAATTTATATATTCTCTATACCTCTATTTCAGTTATGATATTGTGGTAATATACACCCAAGTTTATGTATCCTTATCCCTGTTCACATTCCTATACTTCTCTGGCTGAGTCAGACCTCCACTGGTAACCGCCACCATACTCCATCCTGCTGTGTTGAGGGCTAGTTGATTGTTGCAGGCCAAAGAGTGAATACGCTTCCTCCCGTCTGCACTCGGTTAGATACAAGCCTATAAGTCTAGGCTGGCGGTATCTATATCTCCCACGTGTTCAAGTACGTCGTTTCTTACCTAACTAAGAAACAGGACGTCCAAGCCTTTAATATATATATCATAATAAATATATCCTATAATAATAATCCCATTAATCTGCCTATTTCTAACCAGTTTTATATGTTTAATAAATGTGTATTTTTTAGAAATACTTTGTTAGATTATTGATTATTAAATTGTATCGGAGCTACTCTATACTCGTATTCGCAGTCTGTCTGTACATCCCCTCATACGTCATTTTGGCGCAGTCTTGTCTACCACTCATTTTTTGAGGGGGGAAGGTTTAGATAATTAGCGTACAGACAAAATTAAATTGTAAAGTAGCTTCGATTGCAAAGTGAAATTAATATTTTCCTGATAACTAAGTTTATTCACGGAAACGGTTGACAGTAACAATTTGTTACAGAATATTTATAATAATTATTTCGTGGCAAACTGCCAAATAAAGATAAAAAGGAACCCGCCTTTTATTTTCACACTAGTATTTAATTTCACACATTTTCATATTTTCTCCTTAAAACAGGAAGAAAGGGATATTCCCAAGTTCTTAAAAAGTTTCGTGGTAGACAAATCAGTGTTAACGAACACTACACTCCAGCACCATGACCGATAAGAAAAATGATGATAAACAAAAACCGCCGCCTCCGCCGGCTCCGGCCGTCTCTGGCACCTCGCAGCAGCAGCAGCAGCATCAGCAGCAGGCTGACCCGCTTTCCCCTGAAAAAATCAAAGATCTCATATCGGAAGCGTTAAATGATAAGTTAAACGAATATTCGGCACATTATAGAGATTTAATAAAACAAGAATCCGAGATTATGCAGCTCGAATTAGAAACAAAATGGGCAGGGTTTAAGGACACAGAATCACATCGCAGATTATTAGCCGATACCGACATTTTAGACCTAAAACGCAGAGTATCAAAACTCCCAGCGGACGGAAATCTTGGCCCATTGTTTGCTGAAAAAACGCTAAACGAAAGTCTTAACATGACTCATTTTAACACCATAGGTGACGATTCAATTAATGCCACTTTTTATGACCGTATATCGGTCCAGCAAAAGATAAACGTGGTTGAATGGGTTGCCAAGGATAGGATGACAGCCCCAGGTTGTATGGCCTATTCAATTGTAGGCTTTATAGGTCCGGCGGATAATGACAATTGGATGAATGTAAGAGAAACTTCTCTAACTGAATATGAAAAAACCTTGCTAGAAAGGATTCCCTTTATCCCTGATAGGATTAAGTCGTTAGAACCCCTCCGTAAAACTACAAGGTCTGCACCCAATGTAGCAAATAGACCCTCTACAAGGAATACGCCAAACACAGGCGCAGCCGCAACGGCAACAACTAGCGCCGCCGACGATGACTTTATTAAAGAATGCTTTATTAAGGGACAAAAATGGGATTCCGATTTTGCGAGGGATGCCCCTAGGTGGGACGGTAGGGCTGACTTTGATAACTTCTTTTCTAATATGTGGAGGGTTGCAAAGACATATAGAATCTGTGACCCAATCCTTTTTAAGGATATTTTATACCAGCGAATTTATGACTCTAGAGGGGAACGATTAGGAGACTTAATTACGCCTGAAAGAAATCAGGCCTTATCTGCTTTAAGTTATTACCTGATGATTAGGAGGCTAGTCACTCCTTTCTCGGATCCAGAAGTAGCCTCTCAGTACTTCTACAACCTAAAACAGGAGACTAATCAACCCCTTGACACCTATTTTGAAAACAAACTTAGGGTGTTCAAACTCATGAATCCTGGTCTCATACCTAAAAAGAAGTGGAAAGAATTCTATCTTAACGTTAGCAAAAATCTGCTGTATACCAACCTTGCCATAGACATGGCCAATTATGTTGAGAGCATGCAATTTTTGGACGATTACAACGCTTACTTAAATAAACTTATTAATCTCGGACAGAGATACGTTAACTGGGATGGGTCTGGCCATATTAGCAAGGAAAACCTTTCTGCTTGCTATTCTCAAGCTATGGAAATGTTCCTACCTAAAAATTCTGCGGAAACGAAAAAACAACCCATAATCAGTATTATCAAAGATAATATCCCCACTAACACGGCAATGTATAAAGAAAACTTAACCGAAGAACCTGACGAGGTTCCTTCTTGGGTAGACCATGAGGATGATCCTATTGCTTGGGATCAAATCGAGGGCGTTATAGGAGCCTTTAATGGGAGGAGTAAAATTATTAAATGCTGGCATTGTAATATCCCTGGCCATGTAGTGCAAAATTGCAACAAAAAGAAAGCTGGGGAGCCCCCAAATCCTGAGTCCCGCTTTGGTAAAACACGGAGTAAATTCACGCCCAGAAAAGCTCCAAGTAATAGTAATAAAATACCTGAGCAGTATGCGCGTAAAACTATCAACCAAATGGATCAGGAAGCCAGCGAAGAATCTGAAATAGATAAATATGTTCAAGCGATTGTTAAAAATCACGTCCTCTAAATATAAAAGTGGATCTATGCGATATTAATTGTCCCTATCCCAGAAAATAATATTTGCTGAATGAGTTTCATATTTTGATATGAAAGATAAACAAAATATCCCATGCCAAGCTAAGCTTGCAAATTCCTTAATATCAAATATCCCTTGCCAAGCAATGCTTTGGCGCGAAAAAATAAAACAAATTATTGTTATTAAGTCTGACTAAGCAACACAAAATAAACTCCTCCCCCTCCTTTCCCTATCCAAATGTAGCTGATACAGGAAATTGGGGGAAGTAGGGAAGTAACCTGAGGAGCATTTCACATGCACTTAATATTTCCATTTTTTAAAATCTAATAGTCTTTATCAAGAAGCTAATAAGTGAATACCTATTTTCTATTTAGTAGTATTTATTTTTAATATTACACGACTTATCTAATATGTAAATATCGTATATGTTGAATGTATATATAGTAGAATCTAAAACATTCTAGTTTAATTTTTAACCGCTAGGGGAACTTAAGCGAATTATCTGTATATAAACAATGATTTTTGAGTTGAACCCTCAGTATCGACTTTATCTGAGAGTTGCTCACTCTTAGCCTCTGATTTTTGTAGCTGAAATATCTCAGCAATTATGTATATTAACTTATCCATATGGATACATATTATTGCATTTTGTACAGTGACAATAATAGAACTATATTTAATTTATTATGTATCCGAAAGATGTCGCTTAGAATGCTACCGCGGTCCGTATAAGTAAATGATAAGGTTAAGAAGGGGGGGGGTCTATGGAAAATCTGTATAAATACAAGCAAATTTTCAAACCTAATTCAGTTGTCCTTCAGTTCTTTGTTGTTATCATTTACTCATTTTTGAGCTGCAATCAAGCAGCATTTAAAAATTAAAATCTTTAATCACTTAAGATGTGATTAATAAAATCTTAAAACATTTTGATTAAATTATTTCCCGCTAGGATTACTAGCAGAATGAAATAAAAGTTAGTTCTAATAGTTTCCGCTAGGATTACCAGTGGAATAAAAATTCTATATAAAGTGAATGCACATTATTAATCGAGGCCAGTTACTACCAAAGCAGTTACTACAAACCACATCCTATTTTTTTAAGCTGATTTCAGCATTAATTATACTCTAGTAAATATATAAGCTTGTTCTACCCCATAGGTGGAAAAAATTAAGTATAAATACTAACAATATCAGAATAATAAACCAGTCATCATTGACCCTCTTTATTATATTAACCATATCTAATAATTTTTTGAGCTATAATTTAGCGCTAACCTTAAATTATTTGTATCGTGAAACAGATACTGACTAATGACACTATATTTTGTATAAATACAGATGTAAATCAAAAAATAAGTCAGTCTGTTTTTAATGTCTTGTTAGTTGCAAGCTGAACACTTATTTTTAAGCTACTTTGTAGCCCTTCAATCCTTTAAAACTTTTTAGTTCAGTTATATTCCGATAGGTTTCTATCATATATCCAAGTATATAAATAAGGACCCGTATAAAAATTAAGTAGTTTCTTTAGAACTATTAACATTCTCATGCTTATTGAGACATTTCTGGAGCTGAAAAGCGCTTGATAAAAACTTAATGAAACCCAGAAAGCTATACAAAATTATTTTAACAATTAACCATATTGTTAAAACATTTTATTATTTAAAAAATTTCGACAGACAACTATACCTGGAACACAGGAAGTCTCTGTGTGAGGATTACCATCGCCTAACCGCTGAGGTGGGGATCTTGGAAAATATGCATTTTAGACTTCGACTAAAAATATAATTTATTTTATAATGCCTATCTGTGCAAAACTAAAAGTTCTTAATCCCGTGGGGGGGGAATTCCTGCAAACCGCTTTAGTGGATACAGGAAATAACTTTAGGTCCCTTATTTCTAGAGAAATTTTAGATGATAATAAAATCACATTCACCCCCGCCAATCTTAGCGCTCTGTCTGTAGATTTAAAACCAGTAAATATCATAGGACATGTAAGTTTAAAATTCAGCTTTGATGGGTCAGATAAAATATTCGAAGAAACGTTTTACATCCCTGAAACGACGTCTAAAATTATAAATCTAGGATATGAATTTCTCAAAGTTAATCGAATTAATTTATTATTAGATAAGTTCTCCTTTGAGCTCCCCAATGGCGAGCAAATCCCCATAGAAAATTCAACAATTAATATAGTTGAAGAAAGTAAAAACATACCCCTAATTCCTACAAGTAATGTTCATACGGAACAAAACTCCCTTATCCCGGGAATAAATTGGAGTAACAAGGGGGGTACTGGGACATTAAAACAAAATAAAACATGCGTAAAATTAGCAAAGAAAACAACATTCTTGCCGGGGGGGAATACAACAATCATAACAATTCCTATTCATCAGAAAAATAGGAAGCTGTATATATCCCCAAATAATTCTAAAATGACAAGCCATAACGGCTTAATGCTTATGGAGGGTATTTATAATGTAAATGAGAAAGGAGAATGTTGGGTAAATTTTGTTAATTTAGCAGGAAAAAATATTACCTTATTGGATAACGTTAAAGTTGGATATTGCTTTGAATTCGAATCAGATCCCCCAAATTCCTGCAATAAAAGTATTAATCAAATAAATGAATTATCAGGAACTACACTTCTTAAAAGAATTAAATTCATTAAAGAAAAATTAGATTTAGAAAATAGTGATCTTATCAAAAACAACCCAGGGATGAAGGAAAAGGTAATAAAATTATGCCTTGATCATTTTGATATATTTTCGGCTGATGATGCTGATATCGGTAACTGTGACCTCTTACAGTATAAAATAGACTTGATCCCCGGGGCTAAACCTATTAAGGCTAGAAACATTCAGTTAAACCCATTATACGAAGCCAAATTAAAAGAACAAATTGAAAATTGGCTAAGGGGGGGCGTCATTGAGGAGGGCTACAGCGAGTGGTCCTCCCCAATCTTTGCGGTAAAGAAAAAACCGACGGCTGGGGGGGAAGGCAAGCTTAGGTTCGTTATCGACTTTCGTGCGCTTAATAGTGTAACACGAAAAATTAATTGGCCCCTTCCCCTGATTTCTAGTAATTTAGAAAAATTAGGCACTGGTAATGTATTTACCACCCTCGATTTGACTAGCGCATTCCATGCGCTAGCCATTTCGAAGGAAAGTAAACACTTGACCGCGTTCACAGCCCTTAACAGGCAGTATCTTTTCAAGAAACTGCCGTTTGGACTGTGTAACGCGCCAAGTGTTTTCTGCCACTTGATGGATAAGGTCCTAACCCTTATCCCTGGCTTATATGAATTTATAATATCTTACCTTGATGATCTTATTATATTCTCAAAGAATGTTGATGAACATCTGAAACATCTCAGAAAACTCTTCGGAGTCCTAAAAACAGCAAAACTTAAGTTAAATCTAGCCAAATGTAAATTTTTCACATCCGAATGTACATATCTAGGTCATATAGTCAGTTCCCAAGGACTTAAAATGAACCCCGAATATTTAGAACAAATTAAAAATTGGAGCAGGCCCAGGACAGGCAAGGAACTCCAGCGTTTCCTGGGCTTCTCCAATTATTATAGGGCCTATTTCCCATCATATGCAAAAAATTCTTGCACCCTAGATGAACACAGAAATGATAAAATTATCGAATGGACTAATTCCCTATCAAAAGATTGGGAAAATTTCATAAATATGTTCTCAAATTCTATAAGTAAAGGCTACCCCCAGTGGGATAATCCTAACCCCTTTATAGTAGACGTAGATTTTTCTACGAGTTATTTCGCTGGAATTCTCAGCCAAAATCAGGGGGGGGTAGAAAGAATTATTGGAATATGTTCCAAAAAATGTAACGGGGCAGAGAAAAATTATCCAAGTTATAAAGGCGAATTAGCATGTCTAGTATTTGTTCTTAAAACCTTTCTTCATTATTTAAGATTCAGAAACTTTATTGTGCGTACAGATTCGATTTCCTTAGTTCATTACAAAAAATGGCAAAAAGGAACAATAAATGGTGTAACTGTAAGATGGATTTACTTCATCCAAAGTTTTGACTTTACAGTAATTCATCGAAAGGGTAGGGACCATTGTAATGCCGACAATTTATCTAGAGGGCAATTTTTATGCAAAGAACATAAGGAAACCGATTGTGAAAAATGTACTAGCTCATTTACCTTGGATCCTTATGAACAGGATTGCCCATACCAAGACCAGATCTTTGAGTTACATTCGGCTTCGGAAGTCGGTGTGAACAATGTTTGGCAATCTGAAACACAAAAGGATCAAGTATTATCTGAAATTCGTAGGTGGATATTCGAAAAAAAGAAGTTGTCGAGCTTTGAAAAAGCTGAACTAACCGGCCGGAAAGAGGTCCTTTTTAAGTTAATAGAACATTTATACGTTATGGAAGGACTTCTAATATTTAGACAACCTCTTAGCAATGGAACATTCATTGAAAGACCCGTCGTACCCATTGGATTATACAATAAAGTTTTCGAATTGGCACATAATAATAGTATAGGTCACAAGGGGGTTAACGAAACAACACGCAAGATAAATGAAAGATTCTTCCTTATAGGAATTAATAAATTTGTCGAATCACGCATTAAAAATTGTATTACCTGCCTAAGAAAAATAGGACAGGTACCTAAACACAAGCAACCTATCACCCATTCAGCCATTAGTCACGAGATTTTTGGCCAGGTGTCAGTAGACCTTATCGGTCCTTTAACCACTAACTATTTTCAAGGACAACATGTCCGCTACATATTTATACTGGTTGACCTATTCTCTAGGTATATTATCGCTCACCCCATCAAGGACGCCACCGTGGAAAGCACGGTGAAGGTCATCCTTGAACAGGTGGTACCCATCTACGGCTTATTTCGGTCATTGAGAAGTGACAGGGGAACAAATTTTACTGGGGAAGTTTTCAAAAAGGTTATGGATGAACTAGGTATCGAAACTAAACTTATTCCCCCAAGAAACCCTAATAGTAACCCATGTGAAAGGCATAATCAAAGCATTTATGCAGGTCTTAGATCTGATGACCGATTTGAAAGTAAAGACTGGGCAAGAAAATTAGCCTTGACCACTTTTGTAATAAACTCTAGTACGTCTAGAAGAACGGGGTATACGCCTTATTACCTCATGTTCGGCAGGCAACCAACTCTCAATCTCGATTTCTTTTCTCCAATCTTGCAGAAAAGACAGGACATTGACTGCAGGTCTTACTTGAACTACCTAAAAAATTTGGAAGAAATTATTGCACAGGTTTCCAAAAAATCTAAGATTTATTTAGAGTTTCAAAATAAATCTAGGAAGGCTTCATCTCCCCTTTTCGTTAACGACGTGGTCTTTGCATTTTTTAACCTAGTCAAAATAGGGGTCAGTAAAAAATTGCAATCTTTCTATGGAGGTCCTTTTATTGTAACAAAAAAATTCTCAGAGGCCCTTTTTGAGCTCAGTCCCTTTGGATCAAATCCAATAAAAACTAACCAAGTTGTTAGTAGAGATAAAATACGGAAAATAGATTCTAAAGTAGAATTATTCGGGGAAACACTTTCCTTTAACGTCTTTCCTATTGAGGAAATCGTCCCGTCTGAGGAAATAACCTTAGGAATAGATAATACCGGTCAAACCGAAATAAACGATAATAAAGGTTTGGAAAATGACGATTTTACCTACCTAGATAACGATGGTGACGATTTTATAGATAAAAACCCTGAAACTAGTCAGGATTTACCCCAGGGGGAGGTGGATTGTGATGGGGGAGGGGATATAATGGAAAAAAACTCACCAATTGAGTCACAGCCCAAAGACCAAGAACCCCCTGGCGCAGATCGGTCATCCGGTCCTCAAATTCACGTCGAAAATAGTTTCTTGGAAGAAACCGTCCCGTCCGAGGCTTCTTTCTTCGCGCAAAGACCCAAACAATCCAGCCCTGAAAAGGTTATTAACGTTAACAAACAAAGCATAGTACCTAAGTATATATTAGAAGAAGAAAGAAAAACTAGGTCACAAGGGGGGGATAACCGCATACATGTCCAAATCGGACTGCATAACCCAATTAAAAGAAAAAAATAAAATGTATATAAATGTAATATATAAAACCAAGGTGGCAAATGTATATAGCTTAATCTACGTATGTATAATAACGAAAATAAACAATATATGTTAAAACTAACTAATTAACATATTTCAGAGAAAAACGAGAAGCATAAAAATAAAATGCAGCATCATTTGGCAAAGGCACCAGGAGCTCGAGGTAAATTTATTTTGGGATTCTTGGGGCTTTTTATTATTTTGGCAAAATCAAATGCGTCCGAAATAATACAAATAGATGCGACTCAATGTGTAGCAAACGAAAATCCGCGTTTGAAAATCTCTGAATGCGCTGCGTTTCTTAATATTACTAAAATAGAACAAAAACAATTTCACCTGCTGCAAAAGGTTGAAAGAAAAATTATACCTGGAATTCGTTGCCACCTCCGAACCAGTACTCATTACTGGTATTGTGGCAGATATAGCCACATACACCTCGCTGCTCCAGCTCTTGTAGAGATACCGAACCTCGTAACTTATGAAGACTGTTACACCATGTCCAAAACTAAAATATTTAACTTTGAAGGAAAATCAGTCTCAGTGTATGAACACCAGATGTCATACACGCGTTTCCTGGTAAACGGGACACTTACTTACCCCAACAACATCCTTAACGGCATCGACCCCGCCTGCGAGGGGAACGGCGTAAACATTAACGGCATTTTTATCCCTGGGACATTTGAGGAAAAACAAATAGGGGTCCAGGCTGAGCCTGTTGAATTATTACAAACAAAAGCGGGCTGTTACCTGGGCAGTCACTGGGTGGGAAACAATTGTCTAGATCACAATCTGAGATTAGGCTACGATAGGATTATCTCAGATGATAAAACTGATAGCGCACAAAAATTCACTTCTCCTTGGCGAACGGTAGACATCTTTAATATTTCATTGTTTACATTTGAAGGAGAACAGGGTACCCAAAAATATCTAGTGATCGATCCCCAAATTACTCTAGCACTAGAACTTAAAGATAAAAAACATTTTGAAAGTCTAATTCCCGAATTATTTTATTACAAAACTAATATTGATAACTTAATGGTATGGTTCACAAATGCTATAAAACCATATTTCCCACTCTTAAACGCTAAGGAAAAAGATGATATGTTACCACTAGAGATTTTCTATTCCTACCAACAATATAACAAATTAATTGTCCCCGAAACTCGCTGTTTACAGAACCATTTTCTGTCTAAAAGCAGTATTCAGACTCATCGTAAAAAATTAGTTAGGGCGCTCGGTGAGCTAGATTTAGTAATACAGTGCGACAGTCTTAAAATCAATGTTTCTTTGGGAGAAAATCTACCCTGTTTTGTGGATCATTTTTCGGTTTCATTTAATAATAAGACTATGGGAATATCCCCATTTTCACGCAGATTGGTCAATACCACCCATCTAACCCCGACTAAATGTGCCGAAAATCCAATTTTCTTACATTTGTACCAAGGAAAATTCCTCGGTAATCAAGGGCAGGGTATGCAAATACTAAATGTAAATCAATATCTTATGGATAAACCGATTAGCTTATTTCTATATCATTCTTGGCAAAGCCTAGAAAAAAACTAATTTCTCAGAAAGTGCCGAGGAATTATACCTCAGCCAACTTGCCGCAGACTCCAATAATTTTGAAGTAAAAATAACTGATTCCTGGTTTATTCAAACGTATCATAAGGTGGTTGATTTTCTATCCAGTACTTGGTATCATATAGTGCTTGTAGTAGCAGCCATCCTTACAGGAATAGGGTCGTTATTATGCGTCGCTTTTATTATCTACATATTAGCCTGCACCAAAATTCACGCGTACAAGGAAGGAGGTACGAGTGAAACGCACGAATTGCGGGATTTTGCAAATAATGGGGAAAACTAATCCCCTCAAAAACGGACGACCTGTATCAAGCATATATACCTATAAAAATTGTCGTCTCTAAAGGTCGTCTTTGTAAAAATATTTCCTTATTCGGTATAAGGAATTAATGACCCTTAATTTTAAGTTTATTATTTTTGTTTTAGGATATCCCAGGCGGAATTTTTCAAGGGGTTTTCACCACTCCCATGGGGCCGGTCACTCTTCATACCGTCGAGAATATGAAGAGGCACCCTTTTACAATGAAGAGGACTATTACTATGACAGCAATCATGGCTATCCCCAGGGCGGCCCTGAGGAAGCCTACTATGAACCTGATGAAAACAGGTATCAGCCGCGTGTAAAACCGCCGCGCAACCCTGAAAACCTCAGTGAATTGCAATGTGTCTCAAAGTCAATCCACGTTTACCGCCAAGCGAGAAAAGATGTTCCAAAGGAACTCCTAGACTTGCAAGAAAAATTGCGGCAGGCTAAAAAATTAGAAGCCAACGAATATTCCGATAAAGCCAGGTCTATGACCAGGCCTCTAATGGAACAAAATAGGGGAGGGGAACCGCAAAAAAATCGGGTGGAATCGCCGCCAAAACGTAGTGCCTCACCTGAATTGGAGGTAGTCGCCGTAAAATCTGCCCCAAAAGCGGTAGAAAAACGTCCGCCAACACCAACAGGCAGCGGCGGCCCAGTAGCCAAACGGGCTAAGGTGGAAATTCAACCGCCTCCATTACCCCCTAAAAAGAAAGAGACATTAGCAGAAAACAAAAGTGAGCCTAAGGCTTTTTGGGTGACCGCTGAGGAATGGAAAAAAGTCCTATCCTCCACTGTAAAAGAAGCAATGGAGGAAGCTCTTCTCCCCTTCCAGAGAAGTCTGGAAACTAAAATTGCTAGCAATGCTTCATTTGTTGAGAAAGCATATATACAACATGGCAAGCGCCTTATTGAAATTTCCGCAGAATTACTGCGGAACCGCAGAACTTTACGCGACAAAATTCGCACCGTCTCTGAGGACTCGACCGTTGAGTTAAAATCAAGAATGACCACGGTTATTGAGGCCACTAGTCGACTGTTGGACCAAAACTCTGACAGGGTAATTAAATATATTAATACTCGTTGTAATGTAATGAATGTACCTGGGCAGAATGTGGCACCCATAGAGGCATCCCTTCCCGCTGGGGACGTACCCCGGCCAGATGATGATGGAGTTGAGCTGATCTCCCATTATGGCGGTTCTGAATGCTCTGATGAGTACAGGCCTACCGATAGAGAAGGCAATCCAGAGGTCCTGGATCCTGCAGAGGAAAACAGTGACACAGAGCTCGATAATCAAATCAATGAGCTCTTTCCATCTGGAATTGATCTGCCTGTTAATCCGCAAGCTGGCGCTGCCTCTGAAGATCCAGTAGCCACGGCTCCCTGTGAGGGCATGTTAGCCCTCCAGAATGCTGTCGCTCCAGAGCCTCCAGCAGCTCCAGAAAATCCTACTCCCGCTGAACCCAATCCTGTGGATATCGTAGAGAGGGCCATGGCCGCAATCGAAGAACCTGCGAGTACCACATCAACCCGCAGAAGCCGGCGTGCAGGTCAACTGTGAGGGAATATTTCATATTCCCTCAGAGGGGGCAAGTGTGGTAATATACACCCAAGTTTATGTATCCTTATCCCTGTTCACATTCCTATACTTCTCTGGCTGAGTCAGACCTCCACTGGTAACCGCCACCATACTCCATCCTGCTGTGTTGAGGGCTAGTTGATTGTTGCAGGCCAAAGAGTGAATACGCTTCCTCCCGTCTGCACTCGGTTAGATACAAGCCTATAAGTCTAGGCTGGCGGTATCTATATCTCCCACGTGTTCAAGTACGTCGTTTCTTACCTAACTAAGAAACAGGACGTCCAAGCCTTTAATATATATATCATAATAAATATATCCTATAATAATAATCCCATTAATCTGCCTATTTCTAACCAGTTTTATATGTTTAATAAATGTGTATTTTTTAGAAATACTTTGTTAGATTATTGATTATTAAATTGTATCGGAGCTACTCTATACTCGTATTCGCAGTCTGTCTGTACATCCCCTCATACGTCAATATCCCAATATAAATTAGGAAAATTATCTGAGAAAAAGGAAGAATTAGGGGAATTAAGGAAGAACTTCTTAGAAAAAGCTAGGTTATCTGAAAATAAGAGAGAATTAGTAAGGAAAAGGAAGAAGTTCTTAGAATAAGCTAGATTTTCTTAGAATAAGGAAGAATGTCTTAGAATAAGGTAGATTTTCTTAGAATAAGGAAGAATGTCTTGTAATAAGGTAGATTTTCATAGAATTAGGAAGTATTTCTTAGAATAAGGTAGATCTTATTAGAATAAGAAAGAATTTCTTAGAATAAGAAAGAATGTCTTAGAATAAGGTAGAATTTCTTAGAATAAGGAAGAATGTCTTAGAATAAGGTAGATTTTCTTAGAATAAGGAAGAATGTCTTAGAATAAAGTAGATTTTCATAGAATTAGGAAGTATTTCTTAGAATAAGGTAGATCTTATTAGAATAAGGAAGAATTTCTTAGAATAAGGAAGAATGTCTTAGAATAAGGTAGATTTTCTTAGAATAAGGAAGAATGTCTTAGAATAAGGTAGATTCTCATAGAATTAGGAAGTATTTCTTAGAATAAGGAAGAATTTGAAGGAATAAGGTAGACTTTCTTAGAATAAGGAAGAATTTCCTAGAATAAGGTAGGTCTTCTTAGAATAAGGGAGAATTTGTTAGAATAAGGTAGATTATCATAGAATTAGGAAGTATTTCTTAGAATAAGGTAGATCTTATTAGAATAAGGAAGATTTTCTTAGAATAAGGAAGAATGTCTTAGAATAAGGTAGATTTTCATAGAATTAGGAAGTATTTCTTAGAATAAGGAAGAATTTGAGGGAATAAGGTAGATTTTCTTAGAATAAGGAAGAATTTCATTGAATAAGGTAGGTCTTCTTAGAATAAGGTTGAATTTGTCTAATTAAGGTAGAATTTCTGAGAATAAGTAAGAATTTGGGTAAATAAGGTAGATTTATTAAGCATAGTTGTAATAGTGAGGAAAAGGAAGAATTTCTAAGAATTAGGAAGAATTTGTAAGATGGTGGACAGAGGTCACCTTCCTTTAGTGAGAATTTGTAAGATAGTAGACAGAAATCACCTTCCTTACAGAGAATTTGTAAGAAAAAGGAAAGTAAATAGCCTTCCTATACCCAAGGAAGGGAATTTCTGTCCTTTTTAGGAATGACTTCATTTTCTTCATATGAATTTTCTAATATTGACAAGTTTGTCACGTGAAAATAGAAGGGAAATATTTATGAGAAAAAAGTTTATCTCAGATGATTGAGAACTGTCTAATTTGACGAAAAAAGGCAAAAAAATCGGCTGGAAACGGCGGTTCCGCCGCCGTTTCTTTATAGTTCCATATTGTTCTCCACAAAAGCAACTGCTGTGCCGAATTTTAGAGTTATAACTCTTTTAAGGGCTGAGATCATGCACGTTTTACTTTTAGTTAAAAAAAAGTGGCACATCCGCCTACCCCCTTTATAATTCAAACAAGGGTTAATAATAAACGAAACTTTTAGCTTTTCTGGCTGCAAAGAAATAGAAAAATCTTGAACGGTATTTTGGTTTTATTTCTCAAGTACAAGATCACATAATGTATGTATTATAGGGTTAATATACAACGTCCTTGATTATAAAACTTTTGCTTATTGTTTTATCTGTAAAGAAAATGTTATTTTTACTCTTGCTAGGCTTCATTCTTTTCCTTGCCAACTATTTAGGTACATAGAGATACTGTTTCTCTTAAAACTCAGTGTATTTTTTCATTAGGTATTTAAAAAGACTTGCCGATTTTATACAATAAGTTTACCTAGAGAAAAGGTTAATGGTACTTTATAATAAGATTTACTTATGAAAGGTCCTTTATTTCATTTGCATTAGGTGCTGAAATACCTTCAAAGAAAAATTCGTTTTAAATAAATATGTACTTATTATTTGTGCTTATTCAGGTTCAGTCCCCCAGTGGGATGGCTGCTCAGCTGCTAGGTCAAGTTATACGGTTACCAGACGGTCAATTAGCCCAGGTAAAGATAGACCATTTTAGTGACTTTGCCCTTAGAATCTAGAGGAACGGTAAATATGTGGGTAGGAAGGCGTATTAAAACGCCTTAACAGAACACAGAACTTTAATAATTCAGTAATAAAAAAGCCTGAAATCATCCCAATTTTGCCTTTCTTGGTTAAAACTGTCTCTTGCTTTGTTCTAAAATTTCAATAAATTTTTTTATCAGATAGCGCATAATATTATTTAACAATAAAATGTTTTTTTTTTTGTTGCATTCTGTAAGTTTAAGTTAATTTCTTAATTTGTTAGGTTAAAATACTTAGAAAGTTCACTTTAATGATATTTCTGTTTAATTTCAGGTTGCTTTAGCTCCTTTCAGCGTTCTTCAACAACAAACGCAACAGGAAAGCAAATAATGTGACATACAGACCAAATTTATAGAAAACATTTGTTAAATTGTATTTTGTTTCAAGGTTGATTTATATAAAAAGGAAATTGATAGGAAGCCTAGAAAAGGCAAATGCGTTTTAGAGGAAAATTGTTATTTTAGCTGGAATAACAAATCAAAATAGTTTTGGATTAGTTTTTGAGTAATTTTAACTGAATTTATCCCAATCTAAAGTCAATCTCAATTTTTTTTGCATAAATCCGAATATCTTATCTTTTTTAATAAGTCTTTCTATATTCTAATCCAAAAGTGCAAATAAATTCCCTGGACCCTAACAAATAGTTACATAACTATATTTATAACAATATAGGGAAATTTAAAAATCTGTAGGGACCTACTTTTTTAGATATTAAAAAAAGGATAAATTTAAAAATTCATTTTAATATTTAGCTGCATACTTTTGCCGTTTAGTATACATTACCTAATCACTTTAAAACGAGTGAGAAACTGAACAGATGAAATAATATTTGCATTATTTAACAGGGAGGAGGAAATGCAAATGCCGGAGCTAATTTTAATAATCAAACTATTGTACTCCAACCCATCAATCCTGCCCAATCTAATCTACCGCACAAGGTTATAATTTTGACAATTTCTAATCTCAATTTAAAGGAATAGCGAAAAATGAATTTAGTACCCAGAGAAGAGTTTTCAGTGTTAAAAAAAACAGAACATTTTTTTTTAAAAATTGCATATACATACAATATACAATCGCATGATTGTTAATAATATTGGATGCTTTATATTGAAACTAGTTGCTTTACCCTTAACCTTAGCGGGTCAGAGAAATAGCTAAAAATCACCCCAAGATGTTTTAAATCTTACATATTATAGGATACTTTTATTTCAAAGTTTTATTATAGAAATGTTATGCATAGATATCATGTGCCTAATAATCATTAAATTAAGTTAGTAATATTACCTACATATTATACTTCGCATCATTAAAGCAGAAATTAAGAAATAATTTGATTTTTTTAAATTAGTAGGTAGGTAATCAATACTTTTTGGGTAACAGGAAGTAATTTAAAAATTTGTGGATTCAATATTGTTTTTTTAGGGTGTTGTGATGAACAGTGGAGGTCAACTAATTGTTGGTTCTATAGTTCAAGGTCAACAGAATACACCTAGTCAGGTAGGGAATAGTTCCATAGTTCAACAAGGTCAACAGAATACACCTAGTCAGGTAGGGAATAGTTCCATAGTTCAACAAGGTCAACAGAATACACCTAGTCAGGTAGGGAATAGTTCCATAGTTCAACAAGGTCAACAGAATACACCTTGTCAGGTAGGGAATAGTTCCATAGTTCAACAAGGTCAACAGAATACACCTAGTCAGGTAGGGAATAGTTCCATAGTTCAACAAGGTCAACAGAATACACCTAGTCAGGTAGGGAGTAGTTCCATAGTTCAACAAGGTCAACAGAATACACCTAGTCAGGTAGGGAATAGTTCCATAGTTCAACAAGGTCAACAGAATACACCTAGTCAGGTAGGGAATAGTTCCATAGTTCAACAAGGTCAACAGAATACACCTTGTCAGGTAGGGAATAATTCCATAGTTCAACAAGGTCAACAGAATACACCTAGTCAGGTAGGGAATAGTTCCATAGTTCAACAAGGTCAACAGAATACACCTAGTCAGGTAGGGAGTAGTTCCATAGTTCAACAAGGTCAACAGAATACACCTAGTCAGGTAGGGAATAGTTCCATAGTTCAACAAGGTCAACAGAATACACCTAGTCAGGTAGGGAATAGTTCCATAGTTCAACAAGGTCAACAGAATACACCTTGTCAGGTAGGGAATAGTTCCATAGTTCAACAAGGTCAACAGAATACACCTTGTCAGGTAAGGAATAGTTCATTAGTTCAACAAGGTCAACAGAATACACCTAGTCAGGTAGGGAATAGTTCGTTCCATAGTTCAACAAGGTCAACAGAATACACCAAGTCAGGTAAAGGTGTTACAACCTACGTAGGTAATTTCCCTCAAGATGTTTGGCTGAGCAAATACCCCCCCCCCCCCTCCATACGGTCAAAAATTAAATTCAAATAGATATTTGTAATTCGTTTCTAGGTAGTTACATACCTATGCTTTTTTAGCTGCCTTAAGTTTTCTGTTCTCGAAACATTAATTACATTATATATATAAAAATTTTCATTCCCTAGTGCAGTGGTATTCATTTATATTTTTTTTTTAACTAGAACCAGACAATGGGTGCTACATCTGGAGGACAGCAGGCTACAGGTGGCGGCCAGCCTGGCCCAGCTAACAGTCAGCAGCAGCAGGCTAGCGGTCAGCAACCCACACCTGGACAGCAGCCTGGTGGCCAACAACCTTCCAGGCAATCAGCTCAATCTAAACCTTCAGGTATATATTTTTTATCAAATATTATTAGCTATAAAAATGTAATCTATTAAAGAACTATCTTGAAAAATTTATTGTATCGTTTTTACTGACATTTAAGTTTACTGCTATTTAGTTATTACCAGAAATATTTTTAAAGCCAAATACGTACCTAATCATATTGTTCTTATGGGGTCAAAATTTAAAAATAAGTCATTTTTACCACTCGGTATGTTAAAAAAAATTAGTGTGAAAGATGTTAAGATACTTTCTTTAGGTATTTTTTTAACAAAACTTCTTGCAGGAAATGGTTCTATATTAATCCAGCACAGTGGTCAGTCCCTACAACAAGGACAAGGACAACAAGGTCTAAACCACCAAACTCAACAAAATTTACAGCATAGTCAAATTCAAGTAAGTACCTATTTAAGAACTGTTTAAATTGATTTAAACAGATAAAAAAAAACTTACAACAGGAACAGGTGGTATAAATATATCTACTTAGATTATAAAATATATTACAATCTAACTTCTTATATCATGAGATTTTAATTTATATATTATGTTGTTCTTTCAGACTCTCTCTCCTGCCTCGAGCCAGCCTAGTCAACAACAGCAGCTTCAAGCAGCCCATTCAGCAGCTCAAGTCATGTCCCACATGCCACCTGCCGGGGCTTCCATTCCACAGATGTCACAGTCGGCTGCTGTAGCAGCAGCAGCCGCCGGCTCGACCAGTGGTGGCCTTAATGCAGGTGGAGGCGGTGTGAGTCAGCAGCTGCCTACGGGTCAAATGTCGGTAGCAGCCAGCAGCAGCAGTCAACAGAATGTCATTCATTCAGGTCAGCAGCAGTCGCAAAATCAACAGCATATGCCTCCTGGTAGCGCTGCTAACCACATACAACAACAGCATACTCTTCAGGCTGCCGTGGCGGCTGGAGCACACCAACAGCAGATTGCAGCCGCCAGTAGTCAGCCACAACAAACATTGTCAAATTCAAACAGTAGTAACCATCAGCAAACAAGTCAACAGCCGCAGCAACAGCAGTCTGTGGCAGGAATAAGTCAGCAGCAACAAGCTGGACAGCAACAACAAGCACAAAATTCATTGCAGCAGCAACAGCAGCAGTACTCTCAACAGGTTCCAGTTGTTGTCAGCCTGCAGCAAAGTCAGCAAAACAGAGCTTCACAACATCAGTTTAACAGCACCACCCTGGCTGCGGCTTCAGTAATTCAACAACAACAGCAACAAAGTTTGTTACAACAGCAGCAACAGCCACAGCAGATGGGCATTCTTCACCAGTTTTCAGCAGCACAGCCCTCGGCTGCCGGCAGCCCCTCAGCTGTGGGTAATAATGGTGCGACTATTGCTGGTTATCCTCAACTTATTAACAATCAGTTGTCTTCCCAACAAGGTATTTTTACAAGAAAAGAAAATGTAATAAAAGTCAAAATCTATGTTATTTTTATTTTAAAGTTAGTATGTTTTTCAACCTATTTTAAAAAAAATTACACTATTCTAAGACATGAAGATATATTTCGATTTTAGCAATCATTTTCAATTCATTTTGTCTCTTGTAGAAGTGAATCAAGCAATATTAGCTTGGTCGTTTTAAATTGAAAATCGCGAAACCTTTCACTCAAAAGTTTGCTAGATTACAATATAATACAAATAATGTTAATTCTCCTCCCATTACATTTTTTAATTGGATGATTTATCCCTGCATTAGGTACCTTTTATTTAGTAAGTTAGGGCGATATGTAAAATAAAGGTCGTCTACCTTTTATTTTAACTAACCTACCTATTATTTATATTATTTTATTTTCAATTATTCAAAATAGGTGTCTTCGAGTTTTTAAAAAGTTATTTAAAAAATATGTTTAATATTAATTTTTCTTTAGGTAATATTCACAACGTGTCAGTGAGTGTACAGAACAGTAAACAGACGAGTAACAACGGTGGGGTTATCACCAACAACGGCGGAGTTATCACCCTGGCCGGTTATACGGCCGCCAACCTGCCCCCGCTGTCCACCTTGACGCCACTGGTGCAAGCTGGAGGAGTGGGTGGAGCTGAGGTGGGCGGTGGCGAGGGGCTCGTTGAACAACTTGAGATTTCATTGCTTCAGGAAATGATAATTTTGACTGTTTAAATAAACAACGCAAAGTTTTAATTGAAGGCATAATTTGAATAAATTGATGGCAGTTTGAATTAAAATAGAAACCAATACAAAAGAAATTACATAATACATGTAAGCTTCTTATTGTGTAACATATCTATAAAACATCCTCAATTGCCCAATTAGTCTTTATACCTCTTTGGTCTACAACTTCTTATCCATTAATCATAAAATTATCTTTTCCAATGCAGGATGGTGTTGTGCCAGGTGGAGACGGATCTCAGGCACAGCAGGATCCAGAAACAGACAGGTAACATCAGTCTAACTTCATATGTAAAATCTATTATTTTTGACAACCGAATACTGAGATCTTTTTAGTTTATGCAAATTACAAACAAACTTTACCTAGATGCGTACGTAAATGTTTATAGACTATAGTATTTACATACCTTTATTAGTTATTTATCTCATCGTATTATAAACTTCTTTCTGTGGATATAAGATTGTTAGCCCTGAGATGCCGAAACAGTCTTAACAAAATTGGTTTTGATATTATAAGTGTACATTTTATATTCGTAGAAAACTGGATATAATTCGATACGATACATGATTTTTCAGTATTGCTTAGAACCGGTTCTAATCCAACGGATATTTATCGGTTTCGAAGCCATACTGGAAATTAACACAATGTTACAGAAACTTAAATATTTTTGGGTTTACATCATTTTGACATTGATCTTTTGTTACTCATTCTTACTCATAACACTACTTGTCAATTGGACTTTCCAATTTAATAGATTTTAATCTGCTCGATTAATATCCAAGAATTAAGTTAAAGGTTGAAATTTTTTGTCAAAAGTAGTTTTTGTACTGATATAAATTCAAAAGATCTATGTATGTAACATCTATATTATAGAGCTGTTTTTCTATCGTGTAGTTTAGTTATGTCAAGCATATAAGATTTTAAGGTTTATTTGTATACCTTTATTTAAACCTCGAGAAATATGTCCTTAACATATATAATCATGCAATTTATATCAACAATCTTATGTCATGTTTTTTCTGGCAATACTTCTAGGAATTTGTCAAAGGAATTGTGCAATAAACAAGACTCTAAACGGTCATGAGAAGCTAAAATAAAATTATTAACACTTTAATAGGTACATATATAAAACATTAGATTATTATACAACAGATTATTAAAATCGCGCAACCTTTTTATGAGTTACTCGAGACTAGGAAAAAACGATTGCATAGGTATTTTTTTGGCAAATAGATTTCATAAAGTATTATTCATACCGATAACGGTAAAAAATATTTTTAGTTTAGGTGAAGGATATGTTAGGTTTTTAACCCATACGGTGTAGACTCCCACAGGAGTATGTATTATGTATTAATGAAATTTTGAAGATACAAGTTTTAACCTACTTTTCAAAACATAAACAAATACGCAGACAAGATTCACAATTTATGATATTATCCTCAGGGATTAAAGGATAGAGAAATGGCAGATATAACAGTACTTGTAGGGTTAGCTTTTAAAGGAGGCCCCTTAACGTTTTAATAAAAGTTTCGTTTACCTACGTATCCTATCTCCTCTACACAGTTTTTTTAGTTTCACGATCTTTTTTTATGGGAAAGATTACTTTATATTCAATTAAACTTTTCCTTTTTCCCTGTCTATTACCCTTGTAGATAGGTATATTATGAGCCGTGTATTAATTTGGTATTTGGTGCAAGGATATTTTTCTAGTTGCAAATGCACAGCTATTGAACAGTGTCTTAAAAAATGTCAGTCCGCCAGGTTCAAAGCTTCAATCACACAAACCCCTCTTTTCCATATGGATTTAAAAATAAGTGGGTTTGCCTAGATAAAGATTTGTTAAGGTAACAACCCAGAGTCAGACATTAATAAAATGTGATTTTATAGATGGAATCTAAACCTATTAAGCTGAAACCAGTTTATCACTTAGGTATTCAAAAATTTAAAGACCAGAGTAAATAATCCTTGGCTCCATTTCTTTATCTTATTTGCTCACCCCGTATTTTTTTCTAGCTAATAGGTTATTATGGGTATAAACTAACAAGTCAACTCCCTGACCCGCTCTCATCCCATAGCCCTCTGGGGCTCAAAACCCCCTAAAATGCACCTAACCTTAATTTTCTTAGAATCCGCTCGATAAAAAGAGCAGATTTTTGTGACTTCAGCTATCACTTGCTTGATTACTTCTAAAGAAAAAGCTCAAGTCTAAAATATCTACACGGTTCATTAAGTGGTTCCAGAGATGAAAAAGACTTAACCTAATTGGATATTTTTGTTCTTGTATGTTGTACTTTTATATGATAATACAAATACAGAAGCTTTTCTTAAAGATATTTAACTGACGTTATAGGTCAAACTTTCTGGGTATTATTTTATTCTTGGAATAATATATACAATGAAAATTACAAGAAAATTGACCTTAGAATAATATTATAATAAATGCATAAAAATAGTCTTTTTATATCACAGACTTAATTGTCATTGCTCACAGACTTAATTGTCATTGCTGACTTGCATGTTAAAAAATAAGAATTTACTTATTTGATCAAATGCTTTACTTAAGTCAAAGATGTAAAAATTTAACCTAAGATATACTAATTAAAAGACTTTTTATCGATAGATGCAAATGCACTTGAATCCCGCTACTTTAAAGGGTTTACAAGCTCAATTATATAAAAGTAAAAAGTTCATAAAGTACATTTTTAATTGATACTTTCCTAAAGCAAAAAGTTTGAGCTTTGAGTTTTGCTAGACTTTGTGTCTCACTAATGATTTCCTTAGGCTTGCAGCTTCATGAGTGTTCCTACAAGAAAGTTGAAATGTGAGCATAAAACAATCTAGCTAAAATTTATTTTTTTTTTTAAAAACCTGACATAAATGCTTTAATGATTGAGTGAATTAAAAAGAATTTTTTTTTTCTTCTCAATATTCATTATTAGCCTAATCTTTAAGATCAGTAAACACAGAAAAGAATTGAATAAGAAAAGATTGTCGTGGTTAAGATCCTAACAGTTTTATGTTGACACCACTTCATGCTCCAGTTCCAATGAGACTTGACGGTCAGATCAGCCTACTGTGACGAACTATGCCCCCACCTCTTTCCCTTTTTATAACCCTTTTTCTCCTTACTCATTACCCCTTTAAGCTGCTTAAGTTTCCCACTTCCCTGGATGAAACTTAGTTACATCACCCATAGCTATTGCTTCCATTTCTCTTATTTCGGTAGTCTTTTCATTTTTACTTCTTAAAAGCTTAAACCTATTTTTTACTTCCCCCTCCTCCCTTTTAATAATTAACTCTTTAAATTTTCACATGATATCCTTCTTTCTGAGAAACAAAACAAGTATGAAAACTTCCTTAATATGCAACAATTAAAAAAGTAAAGATTTGTTAATTTTTTTACCTACATGAAATGAAAATAAGAATGTTTGTAGTTGGACCGTTCACATACAGTTTATAGGTAAATGTTTCAAGCTAAATTCTATCATTTGAAATCTTATATTTGCAACACACAGGTCAATAATGTAAAAAAGCAGGCCCTTATATTATTGTGTTTAAAGTAAACATTAATAAATAAATAAATCCTTTCTATGATTGTGTCATATATGCACGCCAGGACCTTTTTAAAAGCAAGATTAACAGTAGTATATTATATACGGCCCCAGGCATAACTTTGTTATAGAGTAGTTGGACTACTAAGTGAGAAAACTAGATATTTCCAAGTAAGTAAGGTAGACAACACCTTGACCGATTTCCTAACATGGATTTCAAATTTTGCATCACTATGTTTACTTTCCATCTGATAAGGCTTTGGGTTTCCAGGCTTAGGCACAGAGATTCACAATTTTTAGCCATTTAAATCATGCATTTTGTGTTTGGGAAGAATGACAATATTCTGTGTATTGCACAGGGTTTTTCCAAGTGGGTATAATTCTTGAGGGGGTGTAAAAAAATTTAAGGTAGGCCTTCGCAATTTTTTATTATAAGGGGGTAGGTGGAGGTGGGCTAAAACCTCTGCACTTAAGGTTATTGTTACCTATAGAAGTTCATAGCATTGGTAAGAACCAAAAAATTATATTCATTATTTAATGTTTATTATTTAAATCTTTTTGATTTTTTTGTCTCCGTCCTTTAAGGCTAATGTACTTTATTATAAATAGGTACACGTTTATACAAAAACGTTTTCTTTTTTCCTAAAGAAACTTATTTCATTACAATTTACAAACTTTTTTTTTTAAATGAGTTAAGACACTAAAAAATGATAGGGTTGATGCACCGCAGACACAGGCCCCGAAAGGGTTAGACATAATGAAAAAATAACGAACCTTTCCCCCTTATTTTTAACGAATTAAAAAAAAAAGTTGGAAGGGGGGCGTTGTCTATGCTCTTAAAGGAAAAGCATTAATTTACAGAAGTTTGACCTCTAATAGTGGACATTCAAAATTTAAATATCCTTAGACTACATTGCGACTTTTGTATTATTGATGACAAAAACGTACTTTTACAAAATTCATTACTGTACATATGATATTTACAATTTAATGTAGGTAGGCATTGTGCATAGTATCTTGTATCCTAGGAAAAGCTCGTCCGCCTTAGCTTTTTAATCTTACGGGTCAAATTTTGTGTTATGTCGCAGATAAATATTTAAAGAAAGAAAGGGTTGTGGATTTATTTAGTGACCTATTTTCTCTACATTTCTGAAAACTTGCAATTCTGAAATTTATATGAAAGATGTTTTGATTGTGTTAATTCTTCAATACAAAAACTGCAATCTTCACTTTAATTAACATCACCAAACCATGTTAATTTTCTTGGCTTAAAATAACCTTACAACTTATTGCGTAATTTGTAAAAAAAACAGAACAATGAAAATGTCCTTTTTCTGTTTCTGTTGGGATTTTTTATTGAACTTTAAAGGAAGCGCAACTTTTATTTAACTTTTCTGCCAATAAAACAAAAATTTTACTCGAAAGGTTTATGCCTATACAATTTGTTAGTTGGATTCCTAGTAAATAAGATATCTTTAGTCAACCAAACAATAAAAAAAACCTATTGTCCCAGGTTCCGAACACCTTAATTTCTGTAATTTTAATGACCAAACTTTGCCTCCTAACATTTTCTCTCAATTCTACTTAATCATTGTTTGCTAATGATTCTATTTTTCCTCCCATTTTCCTTTCTGGCCTCTTTATACCTGGATAGGGATGATTATATTAATAAAAACTGTACCTAAAAAAGATTTTTAAAAGTCTCTGTATGCTCTTTTTGCCATCCTATTTTAATCCATTTTACCCACTTTTTAAGCTTGTTGTTCTTTATCGAGGCATAATAATGATAATTTTATTTTTATTTGATTTCATATAACTTCTAATTACCCAATTAATTAAGATTTTACCAAGTTTCACTTTCCTAAATGGTTTTGTTTTTGTGATAAATTTGCAAATTTTGGACACTCGCCAATCGTGTTAAAAAACAAATAGATAATTTTCTTTAGAATAACTTCTCCTTTCCTTTATAACTTTTTTATTTTAAATTTCAACAAGTACACAAATTCTACTTAGGACTTGTACGATATATTGATAGATATTATCTTCATCCTAACAGGAAGAAACGTTATTCTTCAGAGGAATATCCCTAAAACCCAAGAGAAATAGCTAAAAACATTCTTTAGAAGTAATATTTTCCAACGCACATTTCATAAATCTAAATGCCTCAGAAGGACAAACGTTTTGTCTTTATAACTAATTAGGTCTTTTTAAGATCATAACTAAATTATAGAGAAGCGTTGCTAATCAATAAGGAGTTTGCTTTATGTTTTACAAAATGCAGAGGAGGGATAATATTTGTCATTTTTCCACAGAAATATTGCGTTTACTTCTCAGAATATTGCCTTTTTCTACCTTTGATACTTTTATACGTATTCAATACTATTTTTATTTCATTTTTATTGCATAATAATCTGATTTTTTAACAATAGTTGAAATTAAATATGCTTTTTAACTTTAAACTGAAAATTTGGAGCTATTAGAGCCTATCATCCTGCCCTTGTTACTTGAAATACACTTTTAACTAATCTTAAAATCAATAATCAAATAAATTGCTCAGGTATATTTAAATGCTTAATAAGTCGTTCAAGAAATTCATAATGATTTACTGTTTATAAGTTTTGTAAGGTTGTTATTAATTTAATATTCAAAGCTTGTTATTGCTGCTCTTCTTATATACTTATTTGTCCTTGATATCAATGGAAATCTAAGTTCAGACATGTCAAAAATCTTGTTTTAATGCAAAAATATGATATAATATAATAAAAAACACACACATAATTTTAGTACAGTCTTTGATAGTACACACTATTAATTTACAATTTTAGGCATCTGTACTAAATATTTTGAAAAAAAAACAACTATTTATCAAGAACAAAAATGTAACAAAAGCATAACAGTTAGGTATAAAGGTAAAGATAGGACTAACCGATGTAGGCTATTGGAAGAAATGGCTTTCATTACCCATGCCCCTTTCAATCTATATATATTATGTAATTTTATTACCATGGATTTCTCTTGCGGACAATTGAAAATAATAGAAAGGGGTTTATTTACCAAAGCTTGCAGAAAAACTGCTACCTTTCGATTGGACTAATAATACCTATACTAGTTGACATAACTTTGAGAAATGACCGACAAAGTTTATAATAGAGTATATAAGCTCCAAACAAACATAAGATTACAATTAATTCTCCTTAAAGAATAGTGCAAACACTCATTGAAAAAGAGACAATTTTTCTCATTAAAGTTAAATCAATGAAAAATGTTAAAAGATTTAATCATGCTATACAAAACTTAACTACCTAAGTATATTGTAGTAAGCTTAATCTATTTTTTATTAGCATATTCCTGTATTCCTGATACTTAATTTTTTTCAAGTATCATTATCCAAATCATCCTAGAAGCACTCGCTTCAGATAATGGGGTCAAGTAGATTCAGGGATATAAAGGGATAAGACAATGGCCATTAAATTGATGTTCGATTCCAATGATGATACACAATATAACCTAATCTGTAGATTACAAATATTGGTTGAAACGTTTGAACACTCAATTTAATGAACCAACCAATCAAAATTTAATGAATGTTCCCAAAGTTGTTGAGCCAGCGAATTGGGAAACATTATTATAAAACTTAAGGGACTAATGTAATATACAGCCTAATGTCCCCTCTCTCTCTGAGATTTAGAGATACAGGGATAGGTTAATGCAAGATTAACTACCAGCCACTTCCTTAGCAATAAAGAATAAAATAAAGAAATAAAGGTTTATCTTTAATTTTGTTTATACTCGTGTCCCTGAGAAGATTTAACTTTTTTACAAGTTTCCTCTAATATCTCTTACTCAGATCAGATAAAAGTTCTTTTAATACCCAAGTGGAGTTTTTGATTTATTTCCTACATTTTACTACAGGAGGATGGACAGTGGGAAACTTTTCAGTTTGACCTGCAGGGTGGGGTGTATTGAAATCGCTACACGTGAAGTTAAAATTTAGCCATACTGAAAAATCATGAATAGCATCATATTACAGACAAATGTCAACGAATATTATGATAAAAATCATAAAACAAGTTTTGTTAGGCTGTGCCTTATATTTAATTGGAGTTTAACTCCATTATGTTTTTGGATCAACTTTTATTAAGTTTCCTTATCCCAAGTTTTACCTCTAATACGTTCTTAGATTCCATGATTCTGTAAAAGATTCAGCAATTTCTACTAAACTCAAATCTGTAAATCTTTCTTTCTTAATTTTAGGCTATTTAGAAGGAATGCATTGTTTGTTTTGGGTACAGGGCCATATTTAAATTAATTCCACATTTTAAAATATTTTATTATAAGACATATTTTTTATATGTATCTTTGGCTTAATGTTCTAAATAGGATGAGTTTATAAAAACAAAATTTTTGAAATAAGAAATTGTTATAGTGAAAGTATTTTGAATTGGCTCTTATTAATAATACTTTTTGCATGGTTAAAAGTATTTTTGGTTGTTGTTGTTTTATCATTACTAACTGTACAAAATATTAACCATTCTTTATTTTTTCAGGTAAGAAAAAGTTCTACATTTTATGTTAAAATCTCAGATATTACAGGTTAGAAAAGAACTGTAAAAATATTATAGGTTTTTAATCTATTTAGACTTGATTTTAAAGCTTAAAGTATTGGACACCCCCTCCAAATTTACCTAGATGATCAATCTTTTATAAGAATTTAAAGATACTTAATACTTCCGAAATGCAAGTTCATTTTGTAACACGCTAAAAAATTAAATAAAATGGATATTTAAATCTTATTTTTGACTATTATTAATCGTTATATGCTACTAAAATTTATTTGCAAGCAGAATTAGTCCTTTTTTCGTAAACTTTAGAATTTTCTATAATTCCACAGAATTAATATGAGGTTAACACATGTTCTGTACCTATAGGGTAATAGAAATTTTCCACTTAACTGTAAACTTTGAGTAAAATAATAGCAAATCTTGATTGATTTTGCATCCGCGGAAATGAGTTATTTAAGCAAACAAAATTTAGCATAAATGGATATTTAATACCATCATTTCATAATAACATATTTAAGAAACAAATGACAAAAAAACATCAAATTTAAAATCAGAGGATATTCTTAATCTAATCTTAATTCTTTAAGAAACATTAGTATTTCTTTAAATTGAATTAAAACACCCTGTAATCTAAATATAGCCAGGTAGGCTTAGTGTAAAGTTCAACTTTTATTATCCCTTTTCAAGCAATAACATCATGGAAACCCAAACTATACTTTCTTTAAGCTACACATGGATTGGTATTCTTATAATCAAGAATAAGATTTAAATGTCTATTATTTTGATTGTTCTTCCCTAATCTCGTCCAAAGGAAACTATATGCATTTCTAGTATTCATTCGAATCCGGTGGATAGGAACCGGTTCTCATCACTACGAAAAAACTATGTCTAGCATCATATTATATCCAGCTTTCTACGAATATAAAAATGTACAATCATAAGATTAAAACCAGTTTTAATCTTATAAATTAAATTGTACATTCTATATCCGCGGAAAGCCGTTTATAATACGATGCAAGAAATAACTATTATCTATATATAAAGCTTTTAAATGTTTTGATACTTTTACTGATCTCCACATGAATTTAATCTTACTTTTTTGCAATATTCTTGTACATTTTTATGCTTGTTATTAGTTGCGTGCACAGGGGTTTGCCAACCCTAATAAAAACAAAGTTGCTAAAATAAAGAAAAGTTCTAGTTACGAAAATCATCTTGTTCATATTCAAGAGAAGAGTCATGATAAAATATTCTGCAAATAATGTTGGTGCATGACATTAATGAACTAGAAAAATTATTTTACTGTGTAAATAGACAGTTTACATTGAATATATTGGCATTTTCCTCTATAATGATATTAAACAGGTTAGCTTTTAGAAAATTAAGTTTAAAAAAATAGAATCTGCTCTGTGGTTTTATGATGCTATTATCATTTTTCTTTGATATATCATAAATAAGTTGATTTCAAACTCTAGCTAAAGATATTTCAAAATAAATAACTTAAATAATATCATAATCATTAATGCCTGTTCACAGTGGTCCTCAAGGCAAATAAAGTTTGACAAAACCAACCAGAAAAACGGACTATATGGCCATCATATATACCCATTGGGGGGCCAGGAACTGATTTTCTTAAAATCATAGCTGTTCCTTCTTGGGATTTATTCCATTTTAAAGATAATAGACCGAATTCCTTAAAAAAATAAGGTTGTTTGTCACTATTTTTGTTGCTATGGTTTCAGAATAGGAAAAATCCTTATAAACCCTGAAAATCTGGCTCGGGTAGATCACAAAAAGTCATGACCCAACATTTTCCCCCCATTGGCGGAAAAGTTAGAGCACCTCAAAGTTTTTTTTAACCATGCCCTGGTGTATTGGCCCCAGAGGGCCTCCCAGAGGAGCTAGGAGAAATCTAAAGGTACCTATAGAACCACAATGGCTGGCTCTAACTATGATTTAAAGTTGCTGGAGACGCTGGCCAGCCTCCTTCCTGCCTTTAAACGGTGGCAAAATTAGCGCATCCCAAAAATGACCATTTTTTGATGTGTTTTTTGAGCATAGCGCGGCATGTGTGCAGGGCGCAGCCACGTGTATTCCAACTTTTTTGTAGGCCATCCCAAGCCGGTTCAGCAGATGTGCGGCCAGAGGCGGTCGGCCCAGCTGTTTGGCTGACAGCGGCTGTAAAAGGTCGCGAAAATTGTTAAAAATCAACGTTTTTGCGGATTTTCGGTGGGCCAGTGCGGCCAAAACCATCTAACCATCTAAACACACTGTTTTTGGCGGATATTAGTCCTGAACTGGTCGGCCAAATGGCCTAGCTGCAACGGCCCACTAAAGATCTGCAAAAACGTCAATTTTTGACGATTTTTGCAACCTTTGACGGCCGCTGTCGGCCAAACGGCTGGGCTGACTGCCTCCGGCTGAACATCTGCTGAACTGGCTTGGGATGGCCTACAAAAAAGTTGGAATACACGTGGCTGGGCCCTGCACACACGCCGCACTACGCGCAAAAAACACATCAAAAAATGGTCATTTTTGGAATGCGCTAATTTTGCCGCCACTTAAAGGCAGGAAGGAGGCCGGCCAGCGTCTCCGGCAACTTTAAATCATAGTTAGAGCCAGCCATTGTGGTTCTATAGGTACCTTTAGATTTCTCCTAGCTCCTCTGGGAGGCCCTCTGGGGCCAATACACCAGGGCATGGTTAAAAAAACTTTGAGGTGCTCTAACTTTTTCGCCAATGGGGGGAAAATGTTAGGTCATGACTTTTTGTGATCTACCCGAGCCAGATTTTCAGGGTTTATAAGGATTTTATCTATTCTGAAACCATACCAACAAAAATAGTGACAAACAACCTTATTTTTTTAAGGAATTCGGTCTATTATCTTAAAAATGGAATAAATCCCAAGAAGGAACAGCTATGATTTTAAGAAAATCAGTTCCTGGCCCCCCAATGGGTATATATGATGGCCATATAGTCCGTTTTTTTGGTGGGTTTTGTCAAACTTTTTTTGCCTTGAGGACCACTGTGTGTTAGTGTTTTAGGTTGCATTTTTTTTTTAAAGCCACCTGATCCTTTTTAAACTCTCTAAATTTTTTATATAGTTATCATTGATTAAGACGTTTCTTTTTAACCCATTTCCTTATTAGTATAAAGTACTGTCTAAAGCACGTACTAGTACCACCATTTTTGGCACCCAATGTTTAATTAAAAGTGATTGATTGTTTTATCTGTCGAATTGTCTCAATAGGTTTAGGACTAATTTTCTGAAAAACAGGGACATATGTTTTTAATCAAAAGTTTAATTAGAGTTTAAGGAATGCATTCAAGCAGCGTTGCGGAGCCGTTTGATTTTGGTGCGGCTTTGGTTCCGGCTACGGCCTCGCGGAGCCGTCTGTGATGATTGCGGCTCCAGCTCCGGCTCCGACCTAAAATTAAGAAAAACTCGACATGTTTTTTTCCCCACGTCTATTTTTAGTAGCGAAGCTACTCTATAATTCACTTTGTCCGTCCGTCCGTCAGTCAGTCCGTCAGTCCGTAACGCTATGGGGGAAATGGGATTTACTCAGCTCCTATAAAAGATAGAATTCTGAAATTTTTTGACAACATTCCCATTATTAAGGAGCACAATTACCTATGAATCATCACTGGCGGTCGGACGGCTTTTTAGCAGGTTTTAGGCTATTTTTAGATTTTCCACATTTTCCCCCATATCTTTGGTGTTTATGGTCCGATTTTCAAAATTCTTTCAGTTAAAGATATCAAAATTAAATTTTCCGTCGTTTGGAGAAAACAACAATAACGGTCAGACTGCCTTTTTGCAGGTTTTTAGCTATTTTTACATTTTCCACCATATCTTTGGTGTTTATGAACCGATTTTCAAAATTTTTTCAGTTATAGATATCAAAATCAAATTTCCCGTCGTTTGAAGAAAGCAACTATGAATGTCAGACTGCCTTTTTTGCAGGTTTTTGGCTATTTTATATTTGTTTTACATTTTCACCAATATCTTTGGTGTTTTTAGTCCAATTTTCAAATTTTTTTCAGTTAAAGATGTTAAAATTAAATTTCCCGTCGTTTGAAGAAAACAACAATAATAATCAGACTGCCTTTTTGCAGGGTTTTGGCTATTTTCAAATTTTTTACATTTTTCCCCATATTTTTGGTGTTTATGATCCGATTTTCAGAATTTTTTCTGTTTTAGATATCAAAATTAAATTTCCCGTTGTTTGAAGAAAACAACCATGACGGTCATTCCCATCCACGAAATTTTGTGCTTTGCTACTTATGGATGTTGTCATCCTTGTTTACTTTTAAAGGTTTTAAAAGTTCAATTTTTGATAAAAATGGACTTGAAAAACTTAAAAGGGGCATTTGCACATGACAAAACAGAGTTACCAAATTATAATTGATAAAATCTCTTTGTTTATCTAGTCCGGAGCCGTTTTTTAAAGAAAATTAGGTTCCAGCAAAATATTGCGGCTCCCGGCTCCGCAACATTGCATTCAAGGGTAGAAAATTAAAGCCGTTATGATATCAAAATTGATGAAGTTACATTTCACCATCATTGTATATTTCCCAGGGACGGAGGGGACATATGGTTTTTTATTACACTAGTCCCCATAGTTGTTTAATGAAGTTTTCTTATTCGTTGACTTAACAACTTTGGATACTATTATTAAATTTTGATCGGTTGATTAAATCTACATAAGGTGTATTTGTGTATTATTATTGGGGATGTACATTAATTAATCGTCCATTGTCCTATCCCTTTGTATCCCCGATATTGAATTGATTTATTGAAGGTAAAATTGTTTTTCTTAAGTGCATATCCAATTAAGATAGTTTATTCCAACTACCAGCGTAATTTTGTCAGAAAATGATATTAAATAAACGTAAGATATTGATATACTATTTATATTGTATCTTAATCTAAGTCATCAAACTCCATAGGCATTATTGTAAATCAATAAATATTTGCTCTCAAACAAGGATATTATTATGCAAATGTAGCATTGAATTAGACACCCCATAACAATAAATTGTCTTCATTTTTAAAGTATAAAAATAACTACTGGGCATTTTGTCGTGTGGATGTTTCTAGAATGACTTACATATTTGACAAATAAAAAATGCATTCTCACATAAACGACCCCTTAAATAGTGGATGTAAATATTCTTTTTTTCTCCCTGAGGTAGTCATTTTAAATTTCCCTGAGGTATCATTTATTTCCCTGAGGTATCATTTATTTCCCTGAGGTATCATTTATTTCCCTGAGGTATCATTTATTTCCCTGATGTATCATTTATCTCCCTGAGGTAGTAATTTTTATCCCCGAGGAAGTCATTTTTTTCCCCCAAGCATGGCAACTGGTGAACAGAATCACAGTTCTGCACCACAAGCCTCGCACGACTGAAGTTCCCATGTCTATACAGTCATATTTATATGAAAATATTTATAAAAGATTTTTGAATTTTTTTTGTGAAGATTTTCAATTTTTTTTTGAAGATTTTAGAATGTTTATTAATTACTAAAAGAAAGCATAATTACCTCAGGGAAATAAATGTTTACCTCAGGGAGAAAAATGAAAATTAAAAACCAAAATTAAACCACATTTTAGCATAAAAATGAGTTTTTGTTTAAATGAGAATGATATTCCTATCCAGTTTTTTGTTTAGGAATGAATATTTTTTGCCCTCATGAATAAATGATGAGCTATCGCTTCATCATTTATTCCCTCGGGCATAATTAATAAACATTTTAAAATCTTCAAAAAAAAATTGAAAATCTTCAAAAAAAAAATTAAAAAATTATGCTTTCTTTTACTATACAAAAAACTGGATAGGAATTCCCCATTGAAGAGTAGCTTTGCTCAAAGTAAAATAAGATAACATCTGCTTACTTAAAAAATATTTATATGTTATTCCCAGGGTTTCGGATCCGCATTGATTTTTTGCGGATCCGGATCCGGATCCTCAAAATTTGGTCAGTGCGGATCCGGATCCGGATCCAGATCCGGTTCCGGATCCTTGACAATAAAAATAAAATCACCAAACTTTTCAAAAATATTTATTCTTTAATTTGAAGTCAAAAATACTTTTAATTTTCAAGTCTGACCCTAAACCTTAAAGATTGGCTCTCATCAAGAGAATGTCTGAGATTTTATATAAATTTAGGTAAATTTTTCTATTTTTTCCGCATTTTTTTGAGTCCAAGGATCCGGATCCGGATCCTTGGACTCGAAAATATGCGGATCCTTGCGGATCCGGATCCGAAACCCTGGTTATTCCAATATTTTCAGAGATAATGTTATTCTTAAATAAAAAATTCTTACAAAGCTAATTTTGAGCTAGAAAAATTTGAAACACTAAAATATTATTAAAGTACTTTTTATTTTAGATCATTTTTTTCAAATAGTTTCAGAGCAACATCCTTACCCCTAAGTGAATAATTGGTAGGTATTAAAATCAGCTTAAAGGCATTTCAATTAACTTTCCTCCCATCACTGAAAATAAAAAATAATTCCATGCTCTACCTGCGTGATCTAATCTTCATGAATATAATAAGAATCATTATGGAAGATTTCCAGCAATTTTCCAAACTTGGGTGCATAATAGTTTTTGTATAGAAGCTACATACACGTATGTATCCCTTATACTAGCGAAGCTTCTTAATAATTATAAATATCTGTCTGATAAATTTAGGAAATTTAAAGGGGTAGTTTCACAAAAGGCATTTGAACTTAATTTAGTGAACCGCATATTTTTTTCTGGTTAATTGGTTAAACTACATTTATATGACATATATTTGAAAAAATTTAAATTTTCTACCACGTAGTTTTTAAAATATCAAGACTTTAAAATCGTCTTTTTAAATTGAATATATCACAAAAAGACAATTTTCAAGTCTTGATATTTTAAAAACTACGTGGTAGAAAAATGAAATTCTTTCAAATATATGCCATTTAAATATAGTTAAAACCATTAATTAGCAAAAAATATGCGGTTCACTTAATTAAGTTCAAATGCATTTCGTGAAACGACCCCTTTTTATCTGATGTTATTTAAGTTAGACGGCTAAGTTATTTGTAAACATTCCTTACTAATACCAATTCTTATCCAATATAAAATCACTAGGTCTGTCTGTTGGTAGTTTATTATGTAATTTTTGTGAGTTTTTACTTGGCTTCTATTAGCATTTGATTTATTTAAAGAACATTTGTCTTTTTACAAAGGATAACAGCAATCCTTGCTTCGTAGCCTGTATACCTATTTAAACTCCCTCCTAAAATTTGGTCCTAAAAATATTTATTATTACTGCATGATAACAATAACCAATAATGACCCAATAATGCTGTGTAATTAAAGGATAAGGCAAAGGACGACAAAGTACTGTACATCACCAATGATGATACACAAAACTACCCATTCTGTAAATTAAAATTAAATTATTGGTTTATAAGTTTTGACACTGTTACACAGAGATTGAATATGTTAAAGGTGGACACCAGTTTAATTTACATATTCTCTGCCTGCCTGTGTACAAGTGCACTAAAACACATAAATACAGGAATAGATCAATTTATTACAGACATATCAGTTTTCATCTTGAAAAGTATAGATTCATTGATTGCTCTTTATAGAGAGGATGATTTAATCATCTTTTATTGACTTATCAATGTTTCATTCCTTTTTTATTAATACATACTAAGTGTGATCTTCAAATATAAATGTATTGGTTATTGACCTCCTTGTAATCTATCTATCTGCTTCAGAAACATATTTTGTTAATGATTTTATATCACCTCCCTCCCCCCCCCCTTTTTCTTTCAATATACCTGCTCTTAGCTTTGAGTTATCATGAACTGTCATGCACACACATTTACACAGACACACACAGTTATACATACGCCCACACACATTTACACAGACACCCCCACATACACACAAATGCACACAAGCACACGTACACAGAGATTCATATCCATGAATCGTCTGCTGCAATCTTCAACCCCCCCCCCTATTCCCACAAAACAACAACTTATTATTACCTCCCAACCGCTCAATTCTCCGTCCCCACCTCCCCTTTTCTGTGGGTGTGTGTATATATAGTAGAAGTTGTTATAGTGTTTATTCAAAGAAAACAAAAATAATTTATCTAAAAATACTTTTTTCCTTTATTCATACAAAATCACAAAATTTAAGTATTTGGACAAATGTCTGTCCGAGTAGTAAGATCTCCTTAACGGTTGAACCAATGAGTTTAGACTTTTCAGAGTAAGGTCTAAATAGCTCTGGACAGGTTTTAAATTAATCAATTTTGTTAGAGAGAAAGGTTATGTTACACAAACAAGGGTGATGGTTTAGTGTTAAGTAGAAATTGTATCCAAATCTTTTTATTCTAAAATGTTAGCAAATTAATTTTGGTTGTTTTGAAGTTTTACCGCTGTAGTACCACTGAAGAATTCACGGTCAACAGCGAGAATAACTTATAAAGCCTTAGTTATACATTATACTTCAACCTTTATATATATTTCAAATAGTACTTTAAACAAGTTGTTGTTGTAATGAAAAGTGTGTAAAAAAGCATAAATATGTGTTGTCAGTGAATGAATTGTTAATAAAAGTTCGCCTTGAGCAGTTTTGAAACCTATTTTTTTTTGTACAATGCGCTGATTTTTCTCATAGGCGCGGCTGTCTTACAGACGTGCACACACGCACGTCGCGCACGCACACTGCGCTGCGCTTTGTGATGTATCTATATTGGCTAGACGAATCAGGGACATGGGTTATATAATAAAGAAAAAAAATGATTTTAGAAAGCAGATAATTAGTATGGTTAATTCTTACTTATCTAAAACACCTAAAACGATATTAAAATTTGCTCTTTTAACATTTACCAAAGACAGTGTCCAGTCCATTGTCCTATTTCATTAATTCTAATTTATTATCAATAGTTAACCTATATTCTTTTTTTTATAAATTGTTTAGAAAATAACCTCAGACTCTAAGTTTTGAGTCTTTATTAATTTTTTAATCTAATAAACCTTTTTTAATAAAATTTGAATTTGAATATTAACATAATTCAAATATCTCAATTCTTTCTTTGAAAAATAACCTTTAAAATCATTGGCGTGCACAGTAATTCTTTTCCCTATCCGAACACACCCGGCTGACATGCATGAATTAATTTAACCCAATTCATCTTTAATTGGGGATGCTTTTCAACATTATGTGTTTTTTTTGTGAAACAAGGATAAAAGCATCCAAAAGTAATGAACCATGAATATAAAATAAAACTGTATTGAATAGATAGACAAAAAAATTTAAAAGTAAGTCCTAAAAGGTTAGTAAAAGTGGGTCATAAGAAAGCTTAAAAAGAATAAGTTTCCTGCCGTGGATTTTGGTAGGGGGTGTCAATACCTCCTTAAAATTGAAATTGGGAAGTTTTGCCATCCCTCTTTTTCACCACCCCCCCACCTCCCCCAATGGTTTTACAATACCCTGGTGAATCGCTGTGATGCTTTTTGGACGGACGAAAAACAAAGGAAATTTCGAGTAGCTTTGTTTTAAAAAAGTTTTAAAAAATTATATTTGGATGAAATTTTAAACCGAATCTCAAAGATTTACAAACAAAACACTGTGTCAAATAAAGAAGCCTTGACCTGCAGGGGCTGTCATTGTCTGAGACAATAGTGAACCTAACCTAACAATATAAAACAATGTATAAATGATAGATGCTTACTTAGATATTTTGATTTTCTGCAAACTTGAAAAATTTCTAATTTTGGGAATAGTCCCTTTCGTAACATCGCCCCATAAGGGGCGATTTGTCGTATTTTTAAAATGGCCTTTTATAGGTTATATTATGTTAGGTTATATTGGGTTAGGTGATAGCCCCACAGGGTTAGGTAATTGGCCCCGCATCATGGGCTAGAAATAGGAGAAAAGCTAGGTACTGTGAAAACTACAAAGAATCGCCCCATAATGTGCGATCTTACGAAAGGGACTATACCCCTAATTTTTTTATAGTAAACTGGAAAGCAATTTATTTTTCGGGGAGTGGATTGATAGAACCCACCCCCCTAAAATATAGCTCTGTATCCCCCAGTATTGTATTCAGCAAATGAAAGTTATGGCCCTACCTTTTTAATACCTAGCACAAAAAGTACGTCAAATCAATGACAGGGTTAAATGTTCAAAAATATTCATTTATAGAACAAAACATGAGAATGGCAGCAATGTTTTGTCAACAATATTTTTGTTTTGTTTTAAAAGAGCAGTTATATTTTAGAGTTTTCGCAGTCATTGTCAATGATTTACATTTGACATTGTTTATGTAGCACACATAAATTCCATGAGTTTAATTCACAAGAAATAGTTACCTAAGTCTTAAGTTACAAAAAAGCTACGATCGCTGCATATCATTAAGATTGTTTTCTCTTTCCTTGAAAATAATCAGTCATAAAAACGCCTTATTGTTCTTATTATTCAAAACATAATTTCTAAATACCGGCTAAAACTGGTACGTTTAGTTTTATCAGGGGGGGGGGAGGGATTGAGGTAATTAAAATTAAATCAATCTACAATCCGTTATTGCATCTCATATTATCTAGGCCCCTAAAGATTTTTACACATAAGAATAGGGGGATAAAATTTATTTATTGTCCATTATCTAATCCCTGTGTGTAGGTACATGGTTTGTTTCTTTCTTTATATCGTTTCTATAGCCATTATGGATGTCTAAAAACAGTAAATTTTTTGGCTGATAATGCTATGTTTTGAAGTGTTAATAAAAGAATTAAACCTTTTTATCTTGATAAAAGGTTACATGATTTCATGAATTTTTCATTACAATTTTCAATAGGTACTTTAAAGGCGTAATTTTGAAGAAAAAAGTTTTTTTTAGTCATTTCAGAACCAGACAAAAGTGCTGCAAACAAGGGAGGGGGTTGGGGAGTTATTTTTTATTATTTCATGTGACTCATACTTTTCATTGTTGGTGTACAAAATGAATGTACTATGCTTTGTTACTTCTGTTCATTGTCATCCTTGTTTAGTGTCGTCGCGAGGCTTCAAAACCAGTATTCTAATCTCTTTATCTACCTAGGTACCTAATACAAAAGTAATGTACTATGTAATTTTTAAATACGTTTTTAAATCACGCTATGGAATTATTTATTTTTCAAGTGAGTCTCTAGTTCAATGGAGACTTTTTGTGATTAACATTTGTGAGAATTTATAAGTAAAAATATTTTTAATAGTATCAAAATCAAAACTTGATTTAGGAACGAATTATAATGTGTTAGTCATTAAGCTCAGTGAATTTAAACTATAAAATAATTTCCTGTCAATTATTTGCTTTATTTTAAAATTTCTTTGCTATTTTGTCATACTCGTTAAAAGATGAAATTATAGAAAATATATAAGTGACTATAGCTGTGATATTTTTAATATTTTCATGCTTAGTCAAAGATTAAGATAGGGTAAATAGAAAAATTGTTAATACTTCGCTATTTGGTTATTCTTGTTATAAGATAGTAATTCTGTAACGTTTATTGTTGTACTGCTTCAAAATGTCGAAAAAAGGAATGAAATTAGGGTAAATAAAATAAATAAGTGAATCTTACTGCACTGCTCTATTTTTCAAGGAATATTTACCATAAGGTCATATAAATTCTATTTGCTATTATTATTATTTTATTACATGGTTCTTTCGTAGAATATTTTATTGTTTTGATTATTTCTACTTTAATCAACATATTTCTTTGAATGTCCAGTTCTTTATACCATTTAGATATTTACCTTTATAATTCATGTCATACGTCGGACATGGCAGAAATTTTAATATTTGTTTGCATTTTATATAAATTTTAATGCCTATCATTAGCAGATAAATTTTTAATGTCCTTTGTTATGACGTAGTTTCCATCCATAGTAAATTTGACGATTGAAATATGACCTTAAGACAAAGGTTGTATAATCAAAGAACTGGTGGTCTGTATGGTGTATGACTTCAAAATGGGTAATAGAGCTTGTAAAACTCTTTTGTTCTCCAGGTTATAGTAAATATTCTTAACAATGTAGAATCAATTTAGTCAAGTATGCAAAAACTACAAATCTTTTCCTCTCAAACTTGGGCAAACCCCTTTAACTTCACCCCTGTGTATATATGGATAGGATTCAAAGTGCCCCGTTTTAGGAATAGGTATAACCAACAAGCACAATAAATAGGGGTTTTTTCGGTGCTCCAGTCTACTACATGTAAGCAAGTACCATACTGTTTTTGCAAGCTGTCCTAGCATTTTCTGAGGCAGCTCGTAAAAAAACAGCTGAAATCCTAAAATATTTTTGAAAACCAATACTAGATCAAAACTCATCCTTCCGAATAGCACTATTAAGGCATATTTTGTAATAATCAGACATAAACTTGAATTTGAATGAATTATTTCTTCCCTTGTTCAACTCTTGTGGAAAATTTTCTGACCTCTATCTGTTCTCTGTTAAACTGATCAGGAGTAATATGTGCATTTTTGAAAGGCTATTTCTGAATAGAAAGTAGGAAGTGCATACATACATATATGTGTTGCCATGCTCTTTTGCAGTAGCGTAGCTACTTAATACTTGTCCTTAGTCTATCTGTATAATAAATGTACAGGTATAGATGTATAATCCAGACAACTTTCTGGTCCAAATTGATTTCTGTTTTTTGATTTGCAGCGACTTGGCTGTGTTAATATTTCTGACGCTTTTAGCTGAAATTTAAAGACCCAACTGAAAGTCGGCACAGGGTCCCCACCCCGTGGGTAAGGTTACATATAGCTTGTGTCCCCTCTATTCTTTTGCATTAGTATCTGTAAATATAATTCACTAAAATATATTCTTGTATAAAATTGATTTGAAGTTTTAAACTGATTATCACTGCGACTCTGATAGGAAATTGACAACATATTCATATGTGCTGTACTAAATCAATCATTTCTTGGACTAATTTGATTAAATTAGTTTTTTTTAGGTTTTTGATAATTCATACAACCCCCTTAAGTTATTCATTACAATAAAATACAATTTTAAAATTTATTTACTGTGTAAATATGCATAAATATAACGTTTTTACTGACAATTAGGTTGATTTTTACTCAAAGCATATTTCTTGTAGACAATAAAATGATTATAACTTTCGTTCTATTTAAGATAAATTGATGAAATAAAAAGTATATTCAATTTTATTATGCTGAGAAGTCACTCATTGATTTTCAGAAATAATAAACCCCTTTGAGTGGGGGAGGGGGGGGGCCTTGAGTATCGAAAAAAGAAACTATTGTAAATTTCTTTTCTATTGTGGGTTTTAATGATTCATATAGCAGCCAAACTGTTTTTAGGCAATACCCATTTGTCTGTCTGTCTGTCTGTCCCTCTGTCTGTCTGTCCTTTTGTCTGTCTGTCCCACCACTTGTCTGTCTATCTGTCTAACTGCCTCTCTTTTGGATTTCAATGAATCATCTAGCATAGCCTAATTGTAATTTGTTAATGCCTCAAAGACTGTCTATTACTATTTACCTGTCCCTCTGTCTGTCCGTCTGTCTATCCCTCCGTCTGTCTGATCATTCACAGGTTCTCTATTGGATTTTATGTAATTAATTGTCTATTATAGTCAAACTTTGATAATTCTTCTTGCCTGTCTGTCTGTCTATCTGCTGAGTTTCTACCCTTGGTCTAACAGACTGATTCACTTAATTTATAAAAAATTAGATTTAACTAATAATATGGTGGTATCTTGCACCAAGAGATACACAAATAACCTTGTGTTGAAAAAAAACAAATAAAAAATTATTCAATTTCTTCTATGAAAAAAAGTGTAATACATGTTCCTTAAATCTCTTTGTACATCAAAAATATGTTTCAAATTTATAATATCAGGTTATATTCCATTAATTTTTTAACAACTAAATTTTTTGACACCCCACTTATGACTTTTAACAGCCCCCTTAAACTAAAATCAAGGGTTATTTTATTAAGATTTTATCAAAACTACTTTACATAAGAAATTTATTACATTTCAAAATTTTTTTATAAAAAGAGGATTGGGATATATCTCCCTCCCAACATTAACTTTGAGCACTATTGTAAAATATATTAAAAGTTATAAACATATATCTATCAAGATCATTAAAGGAATTAATTCAAGTTTAAGGGGGGGGGGGGGGGTTAATGCAACCATCTCGTAATCAATGCGCAAATTGCACTTAGAATTCGAATTTCGTTACAAAACTTGGCATGAAAAATCCTTGGTATATCTATTTTCCCAAAATGAAACAAAAAGTTGGAAAAGTGATGGCTAACAGCTGGCGGCTTAGTCGTTTAGCCGTTTTTGGGCTATATTCAGGGCAAAACTATCATTAATTACATAGGAATCAACTTTTTAAAACATATTTTTGCTTTAAATATCCATTTTTAAAATTTCTTGTACCAGCTGCTAAATGGCTAGAACTGGCTGAAAATGGCTGGGAGCGGCTAAGAGTATGAAGAGTAGATAGGGCTTGTGACATGTCTAGGGGTAGGTTTTTATTGGTACCAAGCTCAAAAATACTACTATAAATAGTGGGTGTCCATCCATTTGGCAGCTGGGGCTGTTACACAGACTGTTAAAAACCTATCTAGAGACATGTCACAAGCCCTATCTACTCATTCTACTCTTGGCCGCTCCCAGCTGAGCTGCGGCCGTTAGCAAGCTGCCATATGGATGTTGTGTGGTATTTTTGAGCTCAGCACCCATAAAAACCTACCCTTAGACACATTAAAAGCCCTATCTACTCATCATACTCTTGACCACACCCAGCTGTTTCCAGCCAGTTCTAGCTGTTAAGTGGGTGGTACTGAAAATTAAAATATGGTTACTAGTATAATTTAACATACATTAAAGCAAAAGTATGTTTTAAAAAAAAAACCTACCCTAGACATGTCACATCTTCCAAAGTCAAAATTGCATAAATATATATAATACAATTTTTGAGGTCACAATTTACTATAAATACTAACACTATCTGTGTAAAAACTTTGAGGGAAACCCCAGATAAAACTAATGGTCTTCTTATCTATAAAGGGGGTTTAGTGTTGGAAGGTGAGCAAAATTGATTGAATATTGAGCTAAAATTTTGAAACTGCCTGGTTACAGTAGTTACTGCATCTAAATGAAAACCAAATTAAAATTTTTATTTTTAAGTTATGTAAGAAAAACTCTGCAAAAATGGAATTTGACTTTGCAGATTACTTGCTACACCTTCATATGTTATAATTGAGACTACTCCATTTTTTTTTGTAAATTTCACGTTTATATTGACACACTAGAATTGAAATTTTGTAAAAATCTTTAAAATTAAGATCACACAAAAGAACTAAAAAAAATTTTTTTTTGCAGATTTCAAAAACTTTGCAGTGCTCATGAGGTCACAATTATTGCATCACAGAAAAATATTTAGCATGGGTCATTTTTTTGCTTAAATCAACCAATTTTTACTGGGGGCAAAACTTTTATCAAAATTTTTCCAGGGTGGGATGATTTAATCTACAATATATACTTTTGGCTGTTGACAGCTGTTCTCAGCCATTTTTGGCAGTTTTTAGCTGTTATGACAGCAAAATCTAGAAATTAAAAAAAGTTCTTTTAGTAATATGTCCATGACATAAAGTTATAATGTTAATTAAGAAAAGTTTAATTCCATGGAAATATTCAATTTTTTTTATATCCTTATAAGCCATTACCCAGCTGCCACTATTTTTGGTAGTATTTTTCAGCTCAGCACCCATTAAAACCTATCCCTAATGGATGATTCCTACATGATTATTGATGGATTTGCCCTGAAAATAGCCCAAAAACGGCTAAACAGCTGAGCAAACAGTGCCATTTGTGCATTGATTACGTGATGGTTGCCTTAACCCCCCCCCCCCCCCCCCCCTTAAGCTTAACTTTTTGTTAAATTTTGAAAAACAGACCTACCAAGGATTACACATGCCAATTTTCATAACAAAATTTGGATTAATTGATTATGGGATGGTTGCATTAACTCCCCCCCCCCCCCTACATATGTATGAGAGCTTCCTCATGTCCCAATTTACTAATTAAAAGTTGTACAGTACAGTTGTACAGAATATTGCAAGATTATTTTAGTAAAGTCTGGTAATTAATTTATCTAAAAATAGATAGCATATAATTATCTGAATCTGTGACTTGCTTATATACACCCTCCTTAAACACTCCAACCCCACTTTATTTTAAGGGGTGTGAATTTATTTCCTTTACACCCCCTTGGAATTTATAGAGGGGTGTATCTGAGGGTGTAGGCTCTTGTCAAGAATGTGGACATGGGTGAAAACCTAGGGAGGTGTATCCATCCCCCTTAATTTTACAAGGGTGGTGTAAACAACCCCTATACCAACCTTTTGCACGCCTTTGATCTTAACTATACTTTCAGAGTCCATAACGTTGTAAATTCTGTAATTATTCTACAAAAATTATCTTCCTAAATTGATATATAATTTTCGGGGTGACGTGGGGTGGACTAAACATTAAAATTTTATGGAAAAAAAGATATCTTTAGAACATTCATGACTTGAAATTATCCCCCTTTTGTACTCAATACGCATTTTTTATTCTAAGTGCGTCAATTTTGCGTCTAAAGATACCCTTAGTTTAAGCATTAATTTCTCCAAAAAATTATGAAAAAAGATAAATTTTTTTTTGATAAAATGATAAATGTATATGTAAAATAAAATAAACAGCAAAAAAAATGATAAAATTACGTTAAATAGAACAAAAATTAGAGCGTTTTGTATGCCTTATAAAATGCGTATTTCTCATGAAAATTGTTACGATTTCGTGTGTTGAGTAAAACTTTTATAAGTTTCCCATTTCTATAAGTGAGCGAGCCGCCGTGATTATATAATTTTATCTTAAGCTTATGTGTTAATTTTTGCGCCACTTCAAAGATATTTGCCCTTGTTAAGCAAATAAGAAGGAGGTTTTTCAAATAATTGCACTACGATGCATAAAGCTGTTTTATATGTTGCTTTTTTTTTATCTAAATCGAACACCCACAATTTTAATCGATATGGATCTTTCAATAATCAAAGCACTTAATGAACAGCTGAACAATGTTCTTTTCAAATTGAATTTTCTATCTTATTCTTAAAAATAATTCCATCATTCTACATCTTGGAAGCGAAAATAGCTTTAGTAAAAAATGAATCATTATCTAATTGTACTAAAAATGTATGAAAATTTTCTAAAAATAAGATTGTTTAATTAGTGCTGTCAAAAAACTCAGCTGCATAACATTTACCAGTTTAACTAGTTCCTAAAGTAATGTTATTCAACATTTTTACAGTAAGTTTTGTGTCATAAGCAGCTTGCTGGTTCTTTGTGATTATAAAGTAATGAAAACTTAAAATTCATCTAAAATAGTAAAGTCAATGGCGTCGTAAAATACAATAGAATCTATGTTTACTTTTAGAAATCATAATAAAAATATAAAATTTAAGAATTGCTAATAAAAACAACTTTTGCAATAATAAGCTACTAACATGAATCAACTATAGATAAGTTGCACTCCAAAGTTATATTAGTAGTTTCATAGTCTTCACTGTAAGATGCATCTAAATGAATGAATACAGAAAGGACGCATAAGATAAATAGATATACAAGCATTAAAAATAAGGGAAGGGTGAATTAGGCATTTACCCCCATTTTGGGGCAAATCATTTGAGTTTTTTTTTATATTTTTGTTTAACTTTTCCTCATTTCTCTTGAAATAAAATATTAAAAGAATTGTGACAAAGAAATAAAGTCAATAAAATTATCCTATTCTAAAAATTAGCAAGGTTTTTTTTGCCTGAAGCTTTATATTCATAACTACTGAACTTGCCATACTTTCCGGGATGGATTTAAGCTATTTTATTTTTCATTTAAGCCTTGGAATGGTTTTAAGCTATTTGTCTTCCCCCATTTAGATGCTAGAGGCGCAGCCGCTAGTTTATAATATAGAAATAGGGCAACAGGCGATAAATTGATATTCCTTCTAATTTGAGTTAAAGAAAATTAGGACTTACTAATAAATTAAAGATTACCTTTTCATCTTTTTTTCAAGTTCAACTTATTTGTAACTAGAAATTTTTTTTTATGCAGACAACCCTTTCCTTAAATCCCTTTCATCAAAGCTGCAGTATACAACTCTTCCTGCCAAAATAACTGCAAATTGACTCATCCAAATGGCGAAAATTTGGCGAATTATATCTGCAATGAGCTAGGAATAAGAGAAATGTAATTTATCAAAATGTTGTCTAGATTTTTTCTTGCAATAATTTTAACTAACTAGATATTTTTGGTATAGTCCCTTCCGTGGCAATGCCGCTTAAGGGGGTTTCGTCGTATTTTCACAGTGGCTTTTACCTATTTCTGCGGGGCCAATTACCTAACCCTGCGGGGCAATCACCTAACCTAACCTATAAAAACTAATGTGAAAATACGACGAAACGCCCTTCAAGAGGCGTTGCCACGAAAGGTACTATACCTTTGATTTTAAGATACCCTGGTAAAGCGTCTGATTTGTGACACAACATGCATTTGGGTATAGTGTAAAAGATAATGTAACTTCAATTCTCATTTTCCCCTAACCTTTTAAACATCTAAAAGATTTTATTTTTATTGACAAATCCCTCCATCTCTGTTAGTACGGGACTGCAACAAATCTATTTTGTATTTACCTCCCCACAAAAAATCATGATAAATGCGTCTTTCTACTTAATATAATGATTATTCTTTCATTGTTTAATTGATTTGATTTCGTGAATTTTTTTTTTAATTTGCAGCTTTTATAAAGTTTATATTATATGTCCACTGAATATTTTTTGGGCAATAAATATTCATTCAGTACTAATAAACAGTTTACCAATAAATTTTTGACTTGCATTCTAAAATTAGAAAATTTCATTATTTTGTATTTATAAGCTTGCTAATAATAAAGTTTTTGTCATAATTTGTTTTTTGTGCGTCTTGAAACAAACTTTATTTTAAAATTAGCGTCTGCACAAAAGTTATTTTAGTTAATTTAATTTGGGATTAAAGATGGTAAATTTTTCCATTAGTAGCGCAGCAAAGTTACTAACATTATTTTTAAGTAAACAGAACAGAAATCTTATATATCTTTAATTACAAACAGTAAGTTGTGTGTCTTGAAAACAGCTGGACAAATTGTTTCATAAATTTCAAAGATGCTAAATATGAGGCAATGCAAGGGTAGGATTTAGGCTATTGTTCTTAGGGTTCTTTGCATGTATAGTGCGAGACTCGATGGTATAACTCCATATGCATTATGGTAGGACATCTGCCAGTTTATATATTTTATAATATTTATTCTTGTTTGTCCCTTGCACTGATTTTGATTTTAATTAAATCTTTTATATTTTAAGTTGTCAATACTGATATCACTACATTTTATTGTAAAACTTTTGGTGGGCATTTACTTCTGCACATGTTCATAACTTACCCAATCGGTTCAGAAGTTATTAAGATCTTTAGCTTCAGACAAAAAAACTTTAATACTTTATACAGTGTGTTTTTTTTTATGAGAACTTTTTTGAAAGCAATTTTACCCCACTTATAGTTATCAGAATTTAATGATTAATGGCTTATTTTCTTTGTTTTTTAAGGCAATTAATAGAACAACAAAAAAATATTTCAGTTTTTATTTAAAAAGTACATTAAAATCTAAATTTCAAAACTTAGGTGTCAACATATAAAAATGGTTTTAGCGCATTTTTCTTTAAAAAATGGATTTTCTGTAGTCGACTTTGGGGGGCCAGTACTCCCTCCCTGGTTGAGATATGACCTTCAAACTTTGATATGTTCTAGTACATGTCCCTAATAGTATCTGTATACATTTTTAGCTCTATATCTCAACTTTGAAGTGTTTAGCAGCCATTCTTGCAAAAGGTTGATTATTTGAGCATAAGAAAAATGCGCTAAAACCATTTTTAGATGTTGACACCTAAGTTTTGAATTTTAGATTTTACTGTACTTTTCAAATAAAAACTAAAATATTTTTTTGTTCTATTAATTGCCTTAAAAAACGAAGAAAATAAGCCATTAATCATTAAATTCTGATAACTATAAGTGGGGTAAAATTGCTTTCAAAAAAGTTCTCATAAAAAAAAACACACTGTATAATAGGATTAAATGAAAACGAAAATGAAATGAAAAGCAGTTGTCACAATGTTCGGAAATGATTGCATACCTAAACATTTTACTACAACTGAACAGGGATCTAAACGGAAAAGCGATTGCCGACGAATTAATATACATCCCCAATGATGATACACAAAATTACCCCTTTTATAGATTAGAATACGTGGTTGAAACTATTGGACGCTCAACTAATGAACTAACCAATCAAAATTCATTAGAAGTCCCTAAAGGCAACGAATATGAAAACGTTATCATTAAACTTTAGGGACTACTGTATTAAACATCCCAATGTCCTATTCCTCCCTGACAACTGAAGCATTATGTGCGTGTCTAAATTGTTTAATTTTATTTTCCACTAGAATCAAGATTTTCTGTATTTTTCCTTAAATTTACATGCTAGTGTCTGAATGTTAATTTGCCTGGTTTAAATCTTCATTTTTTATTTCATAGGGTGAAAATTCGTAATTGCCTATGAGGTTTGTTATGAAAGTTAGTTTAAGGTAGCAATTTTAACCCATATAAAGAGCCACTTAATTCTTTTGAGGACTAGTTTAAATTATACTTATTCACCATTTTTTGTCTGAATTTAGTTAAGGTTTAGTAAAACCTAAACGGTTACGATAAGTGTAAAATCCCCCCCCCCTTGCCTACTTCTTATAAATGATAAAATTCTTCTATAACTTAAATTAAAAATATAAAAGGTGTTTGAAGTCAAGAAAGTTTTTATGTTAACCTAAATTTGAGTTTTTTCTACATAAATATGATATTTTAAATTACACATTTTGTCTGTTTTTACCAAAAGTGTACAATGGTCTATGATAGGTAATTTTTTTTATGTAAGCATTGTTTCATTAAGCTTTTTTTTAATGAGAATTTTATTTGTATTTTATGCTCAAAAATAGATTGATATTTTTGTCATAAAAAAAATTTATAGGATTTTTTGGCCCTTTGTATAGAAATGAGGTAAAAAGAAGGTTAATAAAGGGGTCTTTCTTGTTAAAACAAAAACGTACTTTTTACCAAACCAGATTTTTAGCAAGGCACACGAAAAGTCCGAGAAAATGAATTGCATAGATTTTTTACGTAAAAGTTTAAAAGTAGAATGAAATACTCAAGAATGGGTCATTATTTTATTTATATGACTAAAGCACACTGTAGTAAGGCCCATGTTCAAATTAAGGCGTTGAAATTAGTGATCATACAGAATCACTAAAATATAAATAGTTTTCAATGACTTATATCATGGATCATAAGTGATAAGACAATGGGCGATAAATTGATGTACACCCCAAACGATGATTAACAATGTATCCACTTTTGTAGATTAAAACTATTTGTTGAAAAGTTTCGATTCCTAACAAAAAAGTTAAGATTCCAAACTAAAAAGTAACAGTTATACCTGTATTTCAAATGAATGCTACTTATTTACAGGTTTTGTCTTAATGTGAAATATTAAAATGCCTTTCCATTTTTTTCTAGTTTCATTATTTCAACACTAATGAATAGAAGGGGGGGGGGGGGGGGGGCGGGAGCTAAAAGATAAATGCTAAAAAGGGTAAATTAACAATTCATTCAAGTCAGCTTATGAAAAGACCATTTTCGGTCCTACCCCAAACGTAAGAGTCCCAAACGTCAGAGTGGACAAACGCAAGAGTCCCAAACGCAAGAGTCCCAAACGCAAGAGTCCCAAACGCAAGAGTCCCAAACGTCAGAGTGGGACAAACGTCAGAGTGGGACAAACGTCAGAGTGGACATTGCTTAAGTAAAACATCAGAGTCTATGCTATTTTAATTATATGACAAAAAATAGACAGTTAGGCCCCCTAGCCTGCCTAGCCGCGGGCGCTCGGCCCCCTAGCCTATAACCTAACCTAACCTAATCATAAAGAAAATGACTCTGGCTGCAGCACTCAGCACCCTGGCCTACCTAGCCGCAGCGCTCGGCCCCCTAGCCTGCCTAGCCGCGGGCGCTCGGCCCCCTAGCCTATAACCTAACCTAACCTAATCATAAAGAAAATGACTCTGGCTGCAGCACTCAGCACCCTGGCCTACCTAGCCGCAGCGCTTTAATGATTATAAAATCGAGACTCATACGTTTTACTTATAAAATGTCCACTCTGACGTTTGTCCCAAAAATCCTGCGTTTGTCCACTCTGACGTTTGTCCCACTCTGACGTTTGTCCCACTCTGACGTTTGTCCCACTCTGACGTTTGGGACTCTTGCGTTTGTCCACTCTGATGTTTTTCCACTCTGACGTTTGGGACTCTTACGTTTGTCGTGGAACCCCATTTTCCACAAAAAAAATTTGGTCAGATATAATAATATCTCCCCCTTGGCCTTATCTCCATATAATAAAAATATGTTTATACCTATTAAAACTTATTTTTTACCAATGAAATAACCTTAAAAAATAGAGAGGAGGGGGAGGGGGTGACCCCTCTCGTGCTTGTGAATAAGTGGGATTATCCTAATAAATGTTTATGAGCCCTTGTTAATATGGCGAACCCTTTTTTTGGACAGATTTTAAAAACTAGTTTTTTTGCAACTGACAATGACTTCATTGAAACTATACTCACCTATAGTTAAGTTATTTTTGTAGTTAGGATTCTTTGCAATTTATTTTTTAAGTAAGTATGTAATTTACCCTACAGCAAATATTTACAGCGAAAGCAAATATATTTCAATGAAAGAAATCAACAAAAAGTAAAATTTATTCATTAGAAAGAACACTAGAAAGGTTTTACAAATAAAAAAAGATGAAAGGCAGTTGAGTTAAGATATATGCAAAAGTCCATAGCTCCTAGTTACTTTATTTATAGATGTACTGACTTACAGACAGATCTTAGTTATTGAGTAGCTGCGCTATTTAAAAGCATTCCAACTTCTCTGATAATTATAAAATGAAAAATAATAATGCAGGTGTTAATAATTAAATAATTAATAGTAAAAGTTGCGGTGATACATCTTTTTCAATTCAGAGTTTTATTTGAGTTTCAAAACAGGGTTCAATAATTTCTAACATTTTCAAAGTTGTATTTTTCATGTGTATCAGGATCTTTGTGACTTTATGTTAGGAAAATCTTAACAGGGTTTTAAATCATTGCCTCAATCTTGTAACATACAGACTAAAAGAAAAAGTATTTTTTTTTATTAGATGCTTATTGGTCAGTGGAATTTTAACCCAACATTTAGTTATCTCTTATAAAATTAAATACTAGTTGAATGATTTTCGATGCTCTCAAATAGAACGGATAGACGGACATACAGACCATACTGATATTTTGTTTGTCCAATTTTTTTGGTTGGGGGAGAAAATATACACCCCTGGTCAGAAAATAAGTTTTTTCATGGGCACTGCAGATATATTTGCACTAGTTCGTTGGTAATGTTTGCCATATACAGAATTGGAGCTTCTCTTTAGCAGAATTTTTTACAAGAAAGCCCATTTATAATCGCGTATTATTTACTTTATAAATATTTTGTAAATTAACAGACTGATTAAAATTGACACCCAGAATAATATAAATATCTATTCAGCCGTTATGGAGATATTAAGAGACTTATTTTTGCTAAGTTGTTGCATTCCCCGAAGAAAAAAAAATTCTGTTAAAATTTTTTTTTATCCTATTTAATTTTCCTGCTGGTGATTTTTTTCATCCCACCCAAGTTTGGTGAGTGAAAAAATTATAAACATTGCCTGAAAAAAATTGCAACATATGTTTTTTTGCTTACATTATCAGAAGTGTGCTAAAAAATATGACATTAGGTCAAAAAAATAAAGATTGAAAATAAACAAGGATGACACCTTTCATCAACTCATATTAATAAAATGAAAATTAAATGAGGCCATACTCACTAAGTCCTTCATGTTTTATCCACTTGAATTAATGCAGGGATCTTACAGAACTATTGATCAATGTTCGTCCTCAATGATATAAATGAAAGTGCAACTTCTATAGTTGAAAATTATTTGTTGAAATGTTTGGACACAGCCAGATTGAACCAACCAATTGTGTTTTTAAAAGTGCCCAAACAAGCCAACGTATAAGAGATCATGCTTATAAAACTTTGGATATCGTATGATCATTAGTCAATTGCCCCACCTTTACTACTTGAAGAAAGTTGTAGAAAATTGCCAAAGCTTAGCTTAACTGAATGTTTCATAAGCATAATGTCCTGACTATAGGTATTTGTAAGCATTTTTAAATAGGGGAGGGATAGGTCATTGAAGGATAAGTCTAATCTATAACATTTTCCCCCATGTTAAATATAAATACCAACTAAAATTAGAGTGTAAAGCAATTTATCATCCATTGTCTTATCTCTATATCTCAGTTTTATGTAAAAGTGTGGAATGATATTGTTTAAAATTTCCGATTTGTGAATTTGCCGCTAAAATAAACTAATGACGTGACTTGTCTCTCCTTGTAAATACAAGCATATTATAGTATATAGTACTAAAGATAGTATGTCTTTTATGATTTTCCGAATAATTTCGGATATTTTCGGAAATCTAATCCTCTGTTTCAGTCAGACTTATGTTAAATGTACATATTAGTCGCAAGTTCACCGGCTGAGCTATGTTAAATGCAGTGTATATATTTTATGGGTGTTGTAGTGTGCGCCGCGAGACACAGAGTACTTTTATACATACACACTAGCTTAGTGTGCGTGAGTAGCTACACTTGAAAAGTGATCTTTTAGCTGTTTAAAAAGTGTTTTCAGGCAGCTATTTTTGTTATTTTTATTTATCTAACATTATTTTGTACTGTCCATTTATGATTAATAGCTTTTAATACAAAATTGACATTTTAAATTAAAGCCTGACGACTAAGTGCCCCCCATGATTGCAAAAAAATGAGTGCAGTTTATTGTCAGCAACTAGACGTTGCCATTTTATAAGTAGCAAGGCTACTGTATAATTAAGTATCTGTCTGTCGTATATGAAGAATAAAAGTAAAATGTGATACTTCATTCAATACCTTTGGATGTAAATATTCGTTTACGCTAAATATAGTTTTAGTAATTAACTCATTGAATATTTGGTGTTAAGTATTTTTCTGTTTTGCTTAATATCTAAAAACAATAAGATTTTTATTAAAATGAACCATTAATTTTGGATATTATTAACCAGATCACCAAAGATATATTTCGCCCAAGCATTAAATTGTTCAAATTGATTTAAATCATTAAATATCCGTATTCCATGACAATTATTTATTGAATATTGATATTTTCTATGTTACTTTAGATGTTGTCATCCTCGTTATATCAGTACTTACATCGTTGTTGACCTATTTGTACATAGATTTAAAACTTGAATTACTTACATAAAAAGATTTATGACATAATGGCATAGTTAATTTTGTTATATTTATGAAGATAGGCTTAAATTTTTAGTCTTTTACGGCTTCTAGGTTTGGTTTAAAAAAATAGATTTTCTTAAAGCTAACAGGGCGATTTTGTCCACAAGTAGCGAAGCAATTAAAAAAAAACATTTTTAGAAAATAGAACAGGAAGATTATGAATTGGTATGCAGGGATCTAAAGGGATAAGACAATGGCCGATAAATTGATGATACACAAAATTATTTCTTTTAAATTAAATTTTCTTAAGCCAACAAATAAGAAAACTGTTTTATAAAGCACTTTTAACAGTTATAAATCTATCTCAACCATAACATTAATAAATTAGTAACTACTGCTGCTTCATAACAAAATATATTTCAAAGAAAAAAAATCTTCATTATTAATCGCATCTCTTGTAGAAGTGAATCAAGCAATATTAGCTTGGTCGTTTTATAACGCTTTGAGGACTTAGCCCAATGGCACAAATCTACCTGATTGGTGTATGACATTCACATTTATTCTAAGCAATTTTTAAAATCTGTCAGCATAAAAGAACTAACCTAGTCATACCTAGTCAATGCTTTTAACAAACTTTTAGTTGGTAACTTACTGTTTGACAAACGTACACGTACTAACCAAAGTTATAGAGTAGCTGTGTAAATATAAAAGTAAAATAGATTATTGCAGATATATTTTGTATAATTATCAGAAATCTAAATATTACATAAACACATTTGATGCATCAATGAAGGTTTAGAAAAAAATATATCAGTAATGTTAAAAAAAATTTGTTTGAAGCTAAAGATCGCAAAAATGATAGTCTGAATTAGTTGTACTTTTAAGGGAAGCTTTATACATGTATTTAGGTGGTTTAAGGTTGTTTACCGCCCCGCCCCTCCCCGGCCCTTATGTGCCAGGGCTGGAGCAACAAGTTATGTATAGATCACCTGAAAATAGATACAAACATACAATTACATATAATTTTTAAAAAATAACTTAAAAATTTATTTTGACTAAAAAAGAAAGGTTTTAAAATGCTCATAGAACTGTTTTGATATTTGTAATTATAACTATATCTAACTTCAGAATTCTAGTGAACAAAAAAGAAACACCACAAAAAATATCTAAAAATGTCGCCGCCACATAACAAGGAGGAGCCGTTGATAAAGAGGCTGGCAAGATCTCGGGCCATGAACGGGCCCCACTCTAGGGATGCCTCGGTGTCGCCCAACAGAGTAGCCATCACCTCGCCCATCCCGATGAATCAACATACACCTAGGCAGATTTTAATTCCATAACAAAAATTAAGATTAACATTGTCTTTGGTTAAATAAGTACCTAAAAATCTGATTTATTTTCATATGTCACAAAAAAATTAAGATTATTTTTTAAGAAGAAAATATCACCTTGTATATTCTAAACTAACTTGCACTAAATTATAAAACCAAAAACTAATAAAAGAATTCATTATTCTCTTATGACTGAAAATTATAAAAAAAATAATCCTTATTATTTTCAAAGAATTCAAATAAGCTTTGCTGTATTATTTTTTATAGTTTTATCATTTTCCTATTCTTTTTATTGTCCAATCTTTTGCATTTATTTTATATAAAACTCAAGGAGGGAGATGGTAATGCAAGTTAAACTAATCTACAAACCTGTAAAACCCAAATATATAATTTCACATATTTGAATTTGGGGGAAATAGAATATTTCTCCATCGTACTACCCTTATTTTCCTGACAAAACCTGGAAATTAAACGTCATCATCATAATGCTAAATGCTTTTAAAAAAATATGGTTACGTATTATATTTAACAAGGATAGGTTGTGTTCATCCATTTTGTCGTAGTTTATCTATTTCGTCAATAATACCAGGTTTTAGAAACTTCATCGAATGAAATCTAGCTGAATCTTAAAATGTTTGTAAGATATTAAACTTTTAATTCACGATAAGCTAATAAGACAATCAACAAATAACAAATCTGTTGGACAGACAAGCAGAGAAGCATTGCTACTGAATTAAGCATATTTATTCAAAATATAATACGGCTTCTTCTAGCTTATAATTTCACACTATGGTTATAAAACTATATTCATTATAAAACTTTTGAAAGTTTAGCTGCATTATTCTAAGATGAATTAATCCTAAGATTTGTGATAATTAATAATTATGTTTCTTTTGGATTTTAAAACTACATGAGATTAAAGGAAACATACGGTTCTAAGAATAGTTATTTCTTGCATCGTATTATACACAGCTTTCCGCGGATATAGAATGTACAATTATGTACCAGTTTTTTAGCCCCGAAAAAACTGGTTTTAATCTTATGATTGTGCATTTTTATATTAGTAGAAAGCTAGATATAATACGATGTTATACATAGTTTTTTCGTATGGATGAGAACCGGTTCTTATCCACCGAATTCGAATGAACACGAGAAAAGAATATTTCTATTCGGGGATAGAACAATCGGAGATAGGATTTCTTGCCACAAACTTAAAAATACAGTAATTTTTGTAGCTTAACAATTAAATTTTGTTTGATTAGAAAAACTCCCCGTAAATGACAAATCTAAAAGTATTTGCAATGATTTATAGCAAGGAGAAAAATTATTTATTTAATATATATTTTTTTGCATTAAATAGGAAAAACAGTTCTTTTCTAAGCTTTAACATCGGAAGAAAATTAGTTAATATTAAAAACTACTTATTATATGAGGTTTCGTGATAAATTTTATCATTATTTCATATGATTTTCTTTATTTAAGGTATGTTATTTTGTGTAAACTGTTTTAACCTACTGTAAGAGAAGCTATAAACTTTCTTTTTACTGATAATAAATTCAATCTTAAGACAAATCAGCAATTTCCCATTAATTTTATTTGTTTTAATTACCCCCCCCCCTTTTCCGCCTTTTTATTATACTTTTATTCATCTTAAAATGTGCTATGGGTCACCTAAACCTTTAAATAATTCATGGTGATATGGCACCCCAAGAATAATTTTTTTTAATCCTCAACCTTTTCTCTTTCTTGTTAAACTGAAATTTTTAAAAATCTCAATGACCTTTTCGTAATTATCGTATTAGAGGAATAATACAGAAATTTAATCATACCAAAGGGGGGGGGGTTTTTAATGCAACCATCTCGTAATCAATGTATAAATGGCACTTAGAATTCGAATTTTGATCTGAAATTTTGCATGAGTAATCCTTGGTAGGTCTATTTTCCCTAAATCGAACAAAAAGTTGGAAAAGTAACGGCTGGCAGCTGGCGGCTCAGCCGTTTAGCCGTTTTTTGCCTATTTTCATGGCAAATTCATCATTAATTACGTAGGAATCAACTTTTAAAAACATATTTTTGGTTTAATTCATTAATGATAGCAATAACCATTTTTAAAATTTCTAGTGCCAGCTGCTAAACGGCTAGCTCCGGCTGAAAACGGCTGGGAGCCGCCAAGAGTATGATGAGTAGATAGGGCATGTGACATGTCTAGGGTTAAGTTTATATGGTTGCTGAGCTCAAAAATGCTACCAAAAATAGTGGCAGCCCATCCATATGGCAGCTGGGTAACAGCTGCAGCTTAGCTGGTAGCGGCCAAGAGTAGAATAAGTGGATGGGGCTTGTGGCGTGTCTTGGGGTAGGTTTTTATGGGTGCTGAGCTCAATAATACTACAAATAATAGTGGCAACTCATCCATATGGCAGCTGGGTAACGGCCGCTGCTCACCTTGGAGTGGCCAAGAGTAGAATGAGTAGATAGGGCTTGTGATATGTTTAGGGGTAGGTTTTTATGGTTGCTGAGCTCAAAACTGCTACCAAAAATAGTGGCGACCAATCCACATGGCAGCTGGGTAACAGCTACAGCTCAGCTGGGAGCGGCCAAGAGTAGAATGATTACATAGGGCTTGTGAGGTGTCTAGGGTTAGGTTTTAATGGGTGCTGAGCTCAAAAATACTACCAAAAATAGTGGCCGCCCATCCATATGGAAGCTAGGTAACGGCCGCAGCTCACCTTGGAGTGGCCAAGAGTAGAATGAGTAGATAGGGCTTGTGACATGTTTAGGGGTAGGTTTTTATGGTTGCTGAGCTCAAAACTGCTACCAAAAATAGTGGCGACCAATCCACATGGCAGCTGGGTAACAGCTACAGCTCAGCTGGGAGCAGCCAAGAGTAGAATGAGTACATAGGACTTCTGAGGTGTCTAGGGTTAGGTTTTAATGGGTGCTGAGCTCAAAAACACTACCAAAAATAGTGGTGGCCTATCCATATGGCAGCTTGGTAACAGCTGCATCTCAGCTGGGAGCGGCCAAGAGTATAATGAGTACATAGGGCTTGTGACTTGTCTAGCTGAGCTGTAGCTGTTACCCAGCTGCCATGTGGATGAGCCGCCCCTATTTTTGTTAGTATTTTTGAGCTCAGCACCTCTAGAAACCTACCCCTAGACACGTCACAAGCCCTATCTACTCATTCTACTCTTGGCCGCTCTCAGCTGAGCTGCAGCCGTTACTCAGCTGCCATGTGGATTGGTCGCCACTATTTTTGTAGTAGTATTAAGCTCAGCAAACATAAAAACCTACCCCAAGACACGGCACAAGCCCTATCTACTGATTCTACTCTTGGCCGCTCCCATCTGAGCTGCAGCTGTTACCCAGCTGCCTTAGGGATGGGCCGCCCCTATTTTTGGTAGTATTTTGAGCTCAGCACCCCTAAAAACCTACCTCTAGACACGTCACAAGCCCTAGCTACTCAGTCTACTCTTGGCCGCTCTCAGCTGAGCTGCAGCCGTTACCCAGCTGCCATATGGATGGGCTGCCACTAGTTTTTGTAGTAGTATTGAGCTCAGCACACATAAAAACCTATCCCTAGACACGGCACAAGCCCTATCTACTGATTCTACTCTTGGCCGCTCCCAGCTGAGCTGCAGCTGTTACCCAGCTGCCATAGGGATGGGCTGCCACTATTTTTGGAAGCATTTTTGAGCTCAGCAACCATAAAAACCTACCCCTAAACATGTCACAAGCCCTATCTACTCTTCATACTCCTGGCCGCTCTTAGGTGAGCTGCGGCCGTTACCCAGCTGCCATATGGATGGGCAGCTTCTATTTTTGGTAGTAGTATTAAGCTCAGCACCCATAAAAACCTACCCCTAGACACGTCACAAGCCCTATCTACTCAATTTACTCTTGGCCGTTCCCAGCTGAGCTGCAGCTCTTACCCAGCTGCCATATGGATGGGCCACCACTAATTTTGGTAGCATTTTTGAGCTCAGCACCCATAAAAACCTACCCCTAGGCAATAGACATGTCACAAGCCTACCCCTAAACATGTCACAAGCCCTATCTACTCTTCATACTCTTGGCCGCTCTAAGGTGAGCTGCGGCCGTTACCCAGCTGCCATATGGATGGGCTGCTTCTATTTTTGGTAGTAGTATTGAGCTCAGCACCCATAAAAACCTACCCCTAGACACGTCACAAGCCCTATCTACTCATTCTACTCTTGGCCGCTTAAAGGTGAGCTGCGGCCGTAACCCAGCTGCCATATGGATGGGTGGCCACTATTCTGAGCAGTATTTTTGAGCTCAGCACCCTTAAAAACCTACCCCTAGACATGTCACAAGCTAAATCTACTCATTCTACTATTGGCCACTCCCAGCTGAGCTGCAGCCGTTACCCAGCTGCCATATAGATAGGCTGCTTCTATTTTTTGTAGTAGAATTGAGCTCAGCACCCATAAAAACCTACCCCTAGACACGTCACAAGCCCTATCTACTGATTCTACTCTTGGCCGCTCCCAGCTGAGCTGCAGCTGTTACCCAGCTGCCATATGGATGGGCCGCCACTATTTTTGGTAGCATTTTTGAGCTCAGCAACCATAAAAACCTACCCCTAGACATGTCACATGCCCTATCTACTCTTCATACTCTTGGCGGCTCCCAGCCGTTTTCAGCCGGTTTTAGCCGTTTAGCAGCTGGTACTAGAAATTTAAAAAATGGTTATTGTTATCATTTAACATGAAATAAACCAAAAATATGTTTTTAAAAGTTGATTCCTACGTAATTAATGATGAATTTGCCCTGAAAATAGGCAAAAAACGGCTAAACGGCTGAGCCGCCAGCTGCCAGCCGTTACTTTTCCAACTTTTTGTTCGATTTAGGGAAAATAGACCTACCAAGGATTACTCATGCAAAATTTCAGATCAAAATTCGAATTCTAAGTGCCATTTATACATTGATTACGAGATGGTTGCATTAAAACCCCCCCCCTTTTTGGGCTAAATTTAGTGGCCATATCACTGTCTTGATCTTTAATTAGAAATGGCCACAGCAAGGCTTCCTTGAAAAAAGAAAGTTAAAATTTATTTTGGGGTGGGGAGGGGGCCCTGAGATAATCATTCAAATTAAAATAAGGAGAAATCTTTTAAGAATCTTATCACTTTCAAAGTTCAGAGCAAAGGCTTTTTTAGTGTTAAGATAATATAGACATAGTTTGATGTCGGGGCCTTAACTTCCGCACATGCTTTAAATTATCAAAGTAGCAAAACTCAGGGATCTAAAGGGAAAAGACCATGACCAATAAATTAATATACATTCCCAATGATAATACATAAAAGTTTCCCTCCTTTAGATTCAGTTTGTAGTTGAAACGTTCGAAAACTCATCTTAATAAACCAACCGATCAAAATTTAATAAAAGTACCAAAAGTTGATAACCCAACGAATAAGAAAACGTTGTTTTAAAACTTTGGGGACTAGGGTAATAAACAGTCCAATATTCGCTCCCTCCCTGTGACAAACTGCAGGCCCATATCCTTTACTTTACCCTCAGCAGTAAAGACCCTATAATCATTTATTCTGTTGTGTCTTTGTTTACAAATATAGTACACAATTAGTATAATAATATAGGGAAGTGAAGGAACACCAAGTTTGATGTGTGTTTATTTTCTACTGTCTTCTTTTGTTAGCTTTTCAAGCTTATCAGTGGGAACATAACTTTTTCTTAGTTTTTTAAAAGCTATTTAAGTAATAAAAATGATTTTGTTTTTCCTGAAATGGTATTAAATGGTGCTTAATTTAGAACTTATTGAAAATTATATGTTAAAAATTGGATGCAGATGAAAATAGAATATTTGGAGGTTGGGAAAGGGGCCAGGTAGAAGCATATTGTTTTGTGTACTTTTTCCACTTCATATAGTTTTAAGCTACCAAAGATATAGAATTGATTTTATTTTTTTTTGGATGGGGGGGGGGGGCAATTTTAGTTACCATACCCTCTTTGTCTAGTTTATTTTTATTTTACATTAAAAGCTACATCTAAAGGTTCTTACCAATAACTTTGAAATATTAAAATTTTGAAGCATTGACATTTATGTCATTAAAAAGGATGAAAAATTTTGATAAATATTAGAGGATTTAAAAAACAATAATCTATTGTGTAATTTTGTTGCATAGTTCTTATGCTAAATGTCATATTAGGGGATTAGAAATAAGGATTCTATTAGATAAGGATGGCATCTTTATTTTACAGCAAAGATCATAAATTGAGACAAATGCCAGAACAGCTAAAGAAAAGACAAACTGATAAAAGAAAATAAGGAATATGCTATTCTTTTTTTTTTTGATTAATGTACTTACAATCGGTAAAGCAGAACAGGCATATTTTAAAGATTCTGTAAATAGGATTTAAATTAATTTAGATCAAGTTAAGTTTTTGCCTAATTTAGAATTACTTGCTGAATTTTTCTATCTTTGAAGTAGATCATCCAATTTTCTTATCTTATTATGAACGCAGCTGCTCTATATTGTTGTTCTTAAATATATCTAAACCTATCCCTGGTCACATAGTTGTTTATCCATATGATATGACATTTGTAGAGAAATCTATCATAGGCTTGCATCATATTTTGTGCATTTTAGTTTGGAGCCGAGCTGCTCTTCAATTTTTTCACTAACATAGTTATTTTTTTAATCTTTAACCTACCTCATTTTATTCATCCAATTGTATACAACATTCAGTAGTCAAAATTTGGAAACATTTGAATTGATTAACATTACCACAAAACTTTTCCTATCCCTTTGTTTTGTTACTGTTATGGAATAAAAATTTGGTAAGGTCTTGCAGTCAGCCAGCTATGCAGGCCAACACATCAATCTTCAACAACTCTATGCCTCCAACTCAAACAAATGTAACTTCAAAACAACAACAACAACAACCTCGTGAAAAGCCAGTCCAATATCTCCCCTGTTCTTTTGTCTATCCTTATACCTCCAACCTGACTAATACCTCATTGTCCATGCCAAGCTTGAATGAAAATCTGCTGGCGCATCATAGGCAGGTTACTGATGGTTTGGAGGGTAGTCTTCCTATGAGAAAGTTGTCCAGGTTGTCCAACTTATGTTGGGTTAGTTCAGTATCCCAGCCTGACTTGACAACCACTGTCACAACTATTTCTCCAGCTAACTCTCTTCCAACATCAAGAGCTTCATCCCCTGTACCGCCTTCCATTTCCGCAAGAGGATCATACAACCTTTCTCCAGCCATATCCCCGATGGGATCCAACAGCAGTATTCAATCAGGCCATCACATTCATATGGGATCAAATGGAAGTGTTCATTCCAATAGTGGCCATCATGTTGTAACTTCATCAAGTGTACCCAGAACCAGTTCTCGGGTGGCTAGCCCTGTCAGGCAAAGATGTGGTGGACAGATGTATCAAATGCCACATCAGCAACAAGTCTATCAAGACCTACCCTATCCTTCTGGTGTTAACAATAACATGTCAAATACAATACACCTTCCAGAAATAGATGGAAGCCAATATATGATGCGAAGTAATGATAACTTTACCTACAACATAATAAATGACCCTGTTAATAATTCCATTCTATCAAATCAACAGCAAATCAACTATAACAATCTGAAGCCAACAGGAAATCAAATGGGATTTGCGCAGAATCTTGTTTATCTAACAGAAGATGGAAGTATCCTACCTGTGATGAATTATTCTGAACCTTCAGCTGGTTATTATCAACAGCCTCAGCAACAACAAATCAACAACAATATAAATCCCATTATGGATCCTTACTATCAACAACAACAACCACAGCAGCAACATTTCTATAACAATAATAATATTCCAGAAGTTAACCAACAAACATCCAGAAGGCGCAGGAGTTTATTGTATCGTGTCCAACGTCGTAGCATTAGCCCTAAACCAGTTTCTGAACAGCTGAAACCATGTGCTGTTATTCCACCCAACAGCGTCATTGATTCTGATCCTAATGGATCTAAAAGCAAAGAATGTACCTCTAATAGCCCTACTTTCAAGGAGAGGTGTTCAGGGGCAACCGCGTCACTTATGAAAACTGATGTTGGTACAAGCTGTGAGGATTTATCCCCTGTCCATGAAAGATCCCTAACCCCTACGGGGGCGAACAACAACAACAATCAACAGCCCTATCCTTTTGTTGTTGAAACCTGCCAAATCTGTAACGTTTTTTCGCCCGGATCTTCTGTGAAACATGATGAGTTTAATTGTACCAATAACAACGTCCCTTACTTTAGCTACACACCATGTCTTTATGGTACACAGATAGTTATGCTTAAAAATCAGGAGGGCCAGGCAGTTGTATTTCCTCCAACCTCGCAGGTTGGATCTGTCAGCCCTGCTAGCAATTCTGGTGGACTGGTGACTTGCAAGAATATGAATACAGGTGGACAGGCTAGCTTGAAACAAGTCAAGGTTTTAGAGCATACTGCGCTGGTCACCAAAACTAAAAGGTAGAATATTTTAGTATTTAGTTAGTGAGATAAGATAATATTTTTTGAGATATTTCTCATTAAACACATTGTCAACGTCAGTGCCTTCAATTTGCGGATCCATTATTTTTTTTGAGCGCTTTCGCTTCCTTAAGACCTAGGTTTATGTCGTTTTATAAAACAATTTAGCGATCCAACACCTAAAAGACAATCCGCCCTTTTATTAAATGACCTTTTTCAGTTTTAAAAAAAAATATAAATCTGCTTTTTTGAGGCTTAATTAGGGGGTAGTGTAATGAGTTATTAATGCAGTTTTTGACACACTTTTACTTCATGTTTTCTTTTCATTTTTCATGGACTACATGTATAAGTAAATAGGTTTAAAGATAAATTGTTTAAATCTTAATAGGTATATATTGAAATCATAAGTATATTTTAATGATAGATTTAAAGACAAATTTTTGTTATCTACAGTAGGTATATTTTGAACTGGGTTTAATCTTTTCAATATTGTTAAAAGTTAATAACACAGAAAAAAATCTATGGAGCTTTTGAAATATCATGATCAATTTTTGAAAACCTTTATACCCGAAATTTCGACTTGAAGATAAATTGCGGTCAAGGAGAGATCTTGTGAAATATTCTTTTACATGTCTAAGGAATGCCCGACTACTACGGATAGAGATATTTTTTGAAAGAAAAAAAATAGGAGAAATTACAAGTTTTTTGAATGTCCTAGGAGATTAAAGCAAATTTTCCTTACCTAAATCAAGTTTGGATACCACAATCGAACCTTAAATATTTTGCTAGTCTAGATTATCCTCATTAAGATTAAGATTTTTGAAATTTAATAAACATTATTACAATAGCTATTAATAGTATGTGGTGATTATTATCAAGTAACTTAACTTGACTGACCGCACAGATAGTGGCTGTATACTTATAGCTTAAGATTATATTACTAAAATAAGAAGATTACTAATAAATCTGTCCTGTATAGTTTTTGGAATGATTATCCTATCCTTTGAAAACTATGTACACCTTTCATCTTCCGTTTGAAGTGATATTTCAATTAAGTCTGTATTTTTTTCTAAAAATGACGCTATTTTATATGTCACTTTGTCTGTTTGTCTGTTGGAGAATTGGCTATTGTTAGAGTGTCGATTTGTCAAATGTGATATTACAGTCTAACATGCATAAAATACGGAGGGTGTTTTTTTTTTCCATGGTGATTTCTCTTTGGAAGATGGGGGGTACCAAGTCTTATTAAAGCTTTTTGTTATCATTGCTGCGCTCCCGGCTATAAAACTCTACCTTGTTTAGTAGTTTCGAGACTTATTAATGAGGTTAGGTGTTTAGGTTTCTATTTCTTGATGAATCTTAGCTATTTATATAGCTAACCTTTAGGTTGAAATAAATTACAAACATTTTCAAATCTCTAAAAATAAATATTTATGAATTATGAGTTTTTGGCCTAAAAGCATGTGAATACTTTTTAAAAAATTTAGCTTAAACAATAATACCTAAATATACTAATTTACAATGAATGATGTAAAAAAGTTTTGTTTCACTGCAACTTTAAATTATGAACTTTCTCCCGCTAGAGTTCTCTGGTGTAGTACGAGTATTTTCACACTATTAACACTAGCGACATCTATATCTACAAAATATTTTGTAAAAAGATAAAAAAAATTGAGTAAAACTGGATTTTTCTGAACTAATTACTGTTAGTTTTTTACAACATTCCTAGATCTGAAAATATTTGATGACCTTATAATGTCAAATACATTTCTAGAGATCTATTTATTTACTTTTATTAATAGAATATTTATATGAAAAATATTTTTTTATTGAATATATCCTATTTTTATCAAGGGAACCAAAAATATCAGTATTAATCATAAGAAAATAATATATATTACTTTTTGATTGGTTTATTCGAATTAAGTTGTACTAGAACAGGATGGTTTACCACCCCCCCCCCCCCTTTCTTAAACTAGCTTAAACCTTCTTAGGATCTAAATGTTGCTTTTCTTTAAAGGAGAACCGAATTTGTCCTTTGACTAATGATATTTTTAGACAGACAAACAGTCTACCCCTTGCACATTAGAATTTATTCCTGCATTTGTACTGAGCAGTAAAGATAAGGAATTTTAGGAACTCTACCGACCTTTTCGCTTTTTATCAACTCTTTAGCTTTATTTACATTATTTCATTTGTTTACTCATTTAAAAGGGGCATTATTCTTTTTTATTAAGATTATTTTGTTCTCAATTGTTTAGGTTTTGTTTTTATATATAATTATCTCGTTCTAAACATAATATACTCTCTTAAAGGGCGCTGAGTACCAGTGAGTAGCTTGAATTACGTTACAAGTGCCTCATAGACCAAGCGACCAACACTTTATTATGGTACCTATATGTGTCTTAAAAAGTTCTGTATAAATGGTCTGATAATAAAACGATTTTTAGGTATAAAAAGTTCTCTTCCTAGTCCTGATTTTTTATTTTTATAAAAGATAAACGTCCCTTTAACTCTACAAGTGGTAAATGACCTATATTCTAAAGCAAATAGCAACAGAATTTCAGTGTGATTTTGTGAGTGTGTGTAGTTTTCTGTGTGTATGTACGTGTGTCCTTTCTTTTGTGTGTTTAAAACTTTAGCTTTTTTTCAAATAACATGTGTTTCCATCTGTCAATCTAGACACGACTTGGCAGCCGCCAATTGGCGGCTGCGGATCAATAACATACGGACGGCTTGCCATAAAGATATCGGCAGCTGCATAAAAATAACAGCAATGAATGTGCTGACGTTATTTAGAAACCACAGCTGCAAATTATTCTAAATATTGCGATTAATGGGCGACTGCATTTTTAGCTTGTTTCGACTGCTTATTAACATTAATGAATGAAGATTTGACTAAATTAGGATGCAGCTGCCGAGCCCTATATCGAGGTGTGTGGTATTTATTTAGCCCTCAGGATTAGATCATCCACTTTATGACATACTGTGAAATAATAATTCTAAATAAAATGAGTAATCAACCATTATGATCTTACTAAAAAGAACTGACTATTGTGCTATAGAATTTGAGTTACCACAAACTCGTATTCAGATTTTATTTCAATTGTAACAAATAAACAAATCAGTATTTGTATTTTTTTCCTATTTAACTAATTAAGGATTATTTTTGGACCAGACTATTTTTAGATCATTTGTATAATATTAATTTCCTATCATTTCTAGTGACAATGGTTTGCACTATTGGTTGCTCTGTAGTGGTGCGTTATTTTTTGCGTAAAATTAATCCTAATATCATTTTATGCAATAATTAAATCTGCAAAATATTAACAACTGCCCCTTTCTCTTTTGTTACTACTAAACACTTTAATTTATTTTTAACTCTTACTTGCAAATATGAAACAATATGCAGAAATGATGGGACACCCTCTGTGGTTTATAATGTCCCCAGATTTAGTATTCTTATAATTATACCTAAAAAAATGAACTTACTATAGCAAAAAACGTATTGTATAGTTTTAAAAAATCACAAAACCTTTACAAGTTATTTAGCAATTAAACGAAATATTTAGTGCAATAAAATCCAAACTAGTGAAGATTGTTAGCTAGTATTAATATTTCATTCGGATAAGTAAATTTTGTTAGCTGTTTATTCTAAGCATTATAATAGTGGCTAAATTACAGAAACACCCTTATATAATAAAAATAGAAAGGGTAGTATGAGGTTGTTGTCTGATGGGGGGTTAGAGGGTAAATATTGCGAGGCTAGGCACAGAATGCACTGCCACTGTCTAGGCTATGTCTGAAATAACAATCATTCATTCTAATTAAGAAAAATCATGCATTGGGCATGACATTTTGTAGAACAGGACAGGCAAGAATTTAGGAATTTAAAATAGTGGCACTTAAACACGAAGTAAGCATACTTATCCTTCCCTCCCTCATTATAAAATAAAAATAAAAAAAAGAGGGAAGGGGGGTTTTGTAAAGTATTTTTTTATTTTAGGTCACGTTAGGTTAGGGTATTTTGAGTAATAGGTAGCCTTACAGGTTTAGGAGAAATTTTTTTTAAAAAACATACCCTTTTGCCTTATTTTCAATTAATTTCAAAAATAAAGAGGAAGGAGGAGGAACTTATCAGTGCTCAACCGGCACTTTGTGTGAAAGCACTGAAACATTTTGGCATGTAATGGGGGGGGGGGGTCTTATTGGTTCATCAAATTAATTTTTGATGATTGTTAAAATTTCTACCTAAATTTTTTTTAAATTGCCCTATCCCCTTTAATCAGTTATCATTAACATAATTAATCTTCCTCCCAATCTTCCTACAGTATTGAACATTTTTATATTCCCGATTGAATTGAAAAAATGAATAAATGTATGAATCCTATAAAAAATATGATTTAATGATTATTATATAATATTTTGATACTGCGTAAGCAAAATATAAAAAGTACTAGTACGATTCAACAAGTATTATTTTTGAAAATCTCATATTAAATCTTTTATATAGGGTAAAGCGGGGCGATCTCGGTTTTGAGGTGAAGTCGGTATTTTTTTGACCACCTTCATTAAATGACATTTTTCTCCATGTTCTAATCGACTGACAGAAAAAAACATAAAATCAAATTTGTTCCTTATTAAATTGCCTACAAAAAAGTATAAAATGAAATTTTTGTGAGATGAATTTTTAGGGTACTTATTGGGTCTTAAAGTCGGACGACAAAAAATTTTTTTTTTCGATTTTTTTGCTTCGGTCGGAAAAACGGTAAGTTGGACAAAAACTGGTAAGAGCTAGAGCTTAGACGTCTTCAGGGGACTTATTAAGAATCTAATAGGCTATCCATTTCCGTTTAAAACTTTAAAAAAGCTTGTATAGTTTTTTCTTAAATCGACTAAAAGTGAAGCGGGGCGAATTCGGTTTTTTCACTTTTTATACTAACTTTTTCAATTTTATATAAAAAAGTGAAATTTTCGAGAAAAAAAGTCAAATTTCTCGTACTTAGAAAAAATTTATTTTTTTTTATAGAAAAAATTGTCCGATCTTCATAATTTTTTTTTGTGAATGCTCTTTATTACATTTAGCAACTTTAACCTTTAGGGCATGCTGTAATTAAATCAATATGTCATAGGTTTTTTGAAGCTGGAAAATCGACCACAGATTTTGCCAAACTTTTCTCTTTTTTCAACTTGATTTTTTTAGGAAATTTTGCTAATAGAACAAATTTTTTTTTGGCCAAATCTATTCAAAATTGCCTGAATTTTAAGGATCAGGCCTTTAAAGTCATAAAAAGTTATTTTTTCTAGTAGTATTTTTATGTTTTTTATCAAAAAAATTTTCGAAAAAAAAAGTCAAATTTCGCGTACTTCGGAAAAATTATTTTTTTTGGTAGAAAACATTGACCTATCTTAATAATTTTTTTTGTGCATACTCTTTATTACATTTAGCAACTTTTACCTTTTGGGCATGCTGTAATAAAATCAATACGTCATCGATTTTTCGAAGCTTGAAAATGCCCTACCGACTTCGCCTCAAGGCGGGGCGAAGTCGGTGCCGTTTTAGAGATCAATTTTGACAAACTTCCCAAAGTCCTAGGTTTACGTCCTTTTAGGACCTGATCGACTTTTCCGAGATCTTTCTACTGGTCTTGGTCCCATTTAAAAAAAATAATTTTTACGATTTGCAGGTTCAAAAAACCGAAAAATACACCGAGTTCGCCCCGCTTTACCCTAATAAATTTTATGAATTATAGAATTCCTTTGGAATGTTATTGCTGTTTGGCCTAATTAAAAGGTTCAATATAACTTGGCATAAGTACACATTTTAAAACTTTTGTAATATGTTAATTTCTTTTACCCTAGGTGAAACTTAAATTAATCTCTGTTAGTTTAATTTATTCCAAGAAAATGTTTTTTTTTCTAGTAAGGAATTTTGTAAAGGATTGGGGCCCTTTGGGTTGTGCAGTAAATGAGGTCGCAACAGTGTGTGTGTGTGTGTGTGTGTATGTATATGCAGGGATGTCAGGATGTTTTTTCTTCTGATGACCTACGCCTCTTCCAATTTACCATTGCAAAAATAGCTTAGAATTCACCCAGGACCTATACAGGGGCGTCCAAGCTTTTTATTTTGGGGGGGGTAAAAAATTTTTAGGGGGGGGGGTAAAGTGGCGCCGCGCGCCGCAAATTTTTTTTACCCCCCCAAAATTTTTACCCCGGGGGTAAAATTTGCTTGGGGGGGGTAATTACCCCCCCCCCTGAAATCTGTTGGCAGGGGTAAAATTTTTTGGGGGGGTAATTTAAATTTTATTAAATATATAGTATTAAAAATGCAAAATTATTTGGGGGGGGGGGGTAAATACCCCCTCCTAAATGGTTGGGGGTGCCTACGGCACCCCCAGGGTAGGGGTAAATTTTAAATGGGGGGGGGTAATCGCCCCATTACCCCCCCTCCTTGGACGTCTATGGACCTATACAATGCTTTCCTACAAATTTCAGACATATTCTTGTGGTTTCAAAGGGTGGGTTATTTTAGTACAAAACCCTCTCCCATTGAAATAAATTTTTGTAATTTTTTGGGGGGTTGTGTTATTTTAAATCTAGAGGAAATGGCAATCCACTGACAAATAGGTTAAAAGCTATTCTACATATCTAATTGAAAACCTACAATTTTATACACTTCTTAAGTTTTAATTTTTTTTTTGTCAATATACTATTACTCCGTCCCTGAAAATAAGACGGATGACTAGGCCTCTAATAAGGAAGAGAGGCTGCAGTTATTACCCACTACTCCTGGGGACTGGAGCTGACACTTTTCCGCCGAAAATTTGGCGGGAAAGGGAGAGATCGTATTGGAGGCTGGTTGCTGGAAAAGTACGAGAGGACCTAGCGAAACTTTGACCTAGTTTTCAATTCTCTCTATTCTTTCATTTTCTTCTCTTTCTCTCTCTCTCCTCAAAATTACTACATTTGAAAATACGATAGACAATTATTATTATGATTGATGGCGGTTTAGATTATTAATTCATATTAAACATTTCGTGGCTTTGTCAATTTTTCATACAAGCACCAATTTTGGGAATGGTTAATGATTTCTGTCCCACTTTTAAGTGCAATAAACCTTCATATAATTACATTTTCATACTTTATTTTAAAAGTCACAAATTTTTTAATGTTATTTAGCATTAAAAGATTACCGTAAGCAAAATATGTTTTTTTTCTATAGGATGATGTCATTTTAGTTACAGCTTTGAATTTTTGTATTAAAGTACATTTTTTTCACATAAAGCATTAGGCTTGCTTTGCAGACACGTGACACACACACACACACACTTAGCTCTCGCTATACATATACACACTCACGCCCGCTCACACACATTTTCAATTCTATATGAACAACAGGGATATTTCTATAATTTTCAATTATTTGACGTAAACAAAGTCTTTGTTTTGCTTGGGGAAAAAATGCATTTTAATGTATAAATATGTTGAGAAATATTTATCCCTGGATTTCGGTGCCAAGCAGTCTGGGACCTGCTCATAGCACACACACACACACTCAGACAAACTGCAATATTACACACAAAAATACACAGACGATTTGCATTAAGCCACACACACTGAACGTACGCACACTCACACAAACACACACACACAAATAAATACAAATTCAGGATATTTTAGCCAATCCCTACTTTGCGCTTAGTTTTTTTTTCATCGCTCAGCCCCCTCCCCCCTCCCCCTTTCACGCACCCAAAACACCCAACACTCCTCTATTGTTTTGTTTGTACATTAGCTTTGCCTTTTCATTTCAGGCCTAAAATACATATAGCTCCTGCTAGGCCCATTTTTTCACCTCTTTCTCGTTTACCTCACTCTTTCCACTCCTTGTCTATTTTTTTTTCTTTTAACCCATTCTTTTGGCGAGGGGGGAATTTATAAAAAAATACAAAAGGACAGATAAAGATTTAAGTTTGAGTCTTAGAATTTTGTTGGGAAATAAGGTACCCTAAAAGTACCCATACAAATCTTCACTGTAAAGGAGAACTGTATCGGTCTAGCAGCTAGAAAGATTTTAAGCTGCAGACAGAAATATCCTGTTACTTTTATATACTTATCTATAAGAATATTATCATGAATCGCGTATCTACCTAATTCTTTTTAATGCCTGCCCAAAAATTAACTTCTATCCTAATTTGGGTGGGTAGCTAAAGTATATGTGCGTGTGTGTGTGAGTGTGTGTGGGTCAGTGCACGCAACACTAAATTACAATGTTTTCAAATTCATTACCAGAAATGAGGCGAATCAGGGCCGCCTACTGCGCCAGCCAGCTGTCCGCCTGCCTGCCTTTAAAAAAATAGGCAGAATCCCACCTTTAACTCTTGACATGTACTTTTTAAGATTATGTACTATAATAAACTTAAACTTCAAAAATGCCATCAAGCTTAGTTTTCAATTTGAAGCCAATTTTGGTTTCTAACCTCATAGAAGTTTTGTCCTTTCCTCAAGAGGACACAAAAGAAGATTTATTGAAACCATTACCCAAATTATTCAGTCGTTTTAGAGATATTTACATTAAATAAATAAAACATCATTATCTGATAGATATATCACTAAAAGAAATCCATTAGGGGTTTTGAAATTTATGATGGGTTTATTTTTTGTAAACAAGAATATAAAAATATATATTAAACATGGTAAACTCATATATGTTGTATATATCATCGCTTGAAGGCAAGCAAATTCTTATTTTACGAGTTTGCCCTTAAATTTAACTTTTAAAAAATACAATTTCTTCTGAATTTCAATAAGAATTCGCCAAATATCTGCTTTTAATTGGAACAGGTTAAAATAAAGCACTAATAAATGTCCTGTTTAGCAGTTTGGGATCATATTTTTGATTTATACTAATATTTTTATTTTTTTTAGGTATGTCAATGTTTTTTATTTGAAGGAATCTTTGAGGAATATTTTTGGTAGGTAAGTATTCTAAAGTACTTATTTGTTTATAAATGAATAACATTATGCTATTAATCATAGAGACATGATAAAATTTACAATATTCTAGTATTATTAATAATATCTACAAAAATATTTTAACTGTTGTTACATCTACGAATGTCCAATGCAATTCTAAATGAAAAAGAAATCTATAGAGTAACTTTGTCATTTAAAATAAATCCATGAAAATTAGCGGAAAAACCTCATCTTTAATTTCTTTCCTTTTCGGAAATAAGCGGTTTAGAAAAAATATCATTATCTTTAAAAGTACTTTTAGGCAATGAACTTTATGAAGCTGGCATGCAAACATTAATAATTCAAATCCTCATTCTACGTTGTGTTATATCGAACAAATAATTTAATAATTCAAAATGTAAGTTTTCGTGATATACGCAGCTTTCACTCAAAAAGGTGTTGGCGATCAACTTAAAAATCAAACTAATGCTGTTTTACAGTAAATTTTTTACATCTTAACGACCAGTCATTTTTTTGTTAATGAGGGAGAAAGTTTTTAAATGATTTTTTGTCTATTTTACTTTAGCTTTATTCTTAAAAATCAATAAGTCAATCTGCACTTTCGCAAAATGCACTAAATCCGGTTATTTCCAGTTTTTGGCGCGGAATCCATTGTTCCATAAGACTAGGACTAGGGATAGATTTTCTGTCATTTTAATAAATTTGAATGATGTCTAAATTACATGGATAAATCTACACCAGATATCAGATTTCACAACATTGGCCTGATTATGACAGGTGTCCTACTTGTTGTTTGAACTATATTATTCTATTGATTATAAAAGAGATAGGACCCTTTGATGTAAATTTGTGTTTACGTTGTGAGCTCCACGTCCACACATTAAAAAAATAATTCAATATTGGAGTATGGCAGTTGTCCTACTTTGATCCATCCTAATAAATTTGATCTAACACAATGCCAAGGAGTAACCAAAATTTAGTTTGGGATACTGTGGGTGAAACTGTCACAGTAAATGATTTAGGAAGCGTCCTGGCTAATCATTTACTATTGATGTTACAAAACACTAGGTATATGTATATATATACAAAAAGATTACATGATTCATATAGATGAATATCTATTACTGCCCTTACATAAGTACAAATGAATGACTAGCGAAGAAATTAGAATGGCCGCTAGTCAGCAGGGATTGCATATTGTTATGAAAATTAAATTATTTGAAACACCAACATGAATATGTAAACTATAATGTTTAAAATAATCCATTGAAAGATGAACTTAACGAACATTTCTATTCATCAATGAAAATAAAAGTTATCCTGGGTGAAATATTCCAACATGTTAAGGATTGCTTTATATTTAGTAAATTTTAATTAGAATCTTAACTTTATTCTATTAACCTCAAGTAACTTATCCCTGTCATTTAATTACAATGACAAAAAAGTTTTCAATAAAGCAAATATTTACATTATAAAGTCATACCTTGTAAATAGGTCAATAAATAAGCAAGTGTCTTGCCACAGACGTTTCCGGTCATAAACAATATTTGCTTTCAGCTTCTTATCTTATTGATATTTAATTTACCGATACAAAAATGCTGTTTCATTTTTCATTGCTAAGGGAGGTGGAATATGACCTAAAGAAATGTATTTTCCACTTTGTTTGACTTTTTTGTAATCATAAAACAAAAATGATTTACAATTTACATTTTTAATCTATTAATGTTATCTAATTTTATCATCGATTACACTTTTCCTGCAATTGCTGCCTGATATATTTGAATATGACGAAGAAAAATTTTGAAAAGGAGTAATTTTGTCTATTGAAATCTCGAAAGTATAAGTTTATACTCCAAAATAATATTGTAGGGATTTAAAAGCCTTTTTTTGTAATATCTTAGAATCATTTCACATGCTGTTTGGTATTCATTATTTAAAAGTTTTTGACCCTTCTACTAGTATTTAATGAATACCATGTAGAAATTTGAGTAGATTTTATAAGAAGATCCCAGCTAAGAAGTTAATTTTAGTTTATATTCCATGGATTGTTAATTAAATCGCAAAAAGGTAGAATTTGTATAGTTTAAATTGTTTAGTAGATACCTAAACAAATTCAAAGACATATTTGAGGCTAATTTTCTGTTATGTTGTTGCTTATGTAAGCTTTCAAATGTGTTAAGTATAAAAATTCAGGGAAGGAGGGGACATTGGGCTTTGAACTACACTAGTCCCCAAAGTTGTATAGTAACTTTGGGGTCTTTAGTAAATTTTGATTGGTTGGTTCATCAAGTTGGTGCCCAAACGTTTCAATCAAAAAATGTTATCTACAGAAGGGATAATTTTGAGTATCAACATTGGGTATGTACATCAATTTATTGGCCATGACAAAGGATTCAAATTAAAACACTCAATTTTTGTATTTAATAACATCCATTACATAAACGTTTCCCAGTCTAATTAAGCATTTTATTGTTACGATAAAGTACTGATAATTTTAATATGCCATTTACTGTCAATTGAAACGTGCATGCTTCTGAATTAAAAGCCCGGATTTGCAATGTCATTAAAAGACAAACGTGCTGCAGTTAACCTCAATTTTTAAAAGGGGGGGGGGGCGAAAGTGACACTTTTTGAAACCAAAAATAAAAGTCAACAAAGGAACTCAACTAAAAAAAGAGTTACAGGTCTGAGATTTTGCATGGCAGTTGCTTTATAGGGGTACAATATGGAACTGTGAAGAAACGGCGGCGCAACCGCCGAAAACCGCCGTTTCCCGCCGAAATTTTGTTTGCCTTTTCTCGGCGGTTTTCGGCGGTTGCGCCGCCATTTCTTCACAGTTCCATATTGCACCCCTATAAAGCAACTGCCATGCAAAATCTCAGACCTGTAACTCTTTTTTTAGTTGAGTTCCTTTGACTTTTAGTTTTGGTTTCAAAAAGTGTCACTTTCGCCCCCCCCCCCCCCCCTTTATATTGAAATGAAGGTAGATGAAAGAATTTGTAAAGATGTTAAACTTTGAAATTATATTGATGTTGAGACTCCATTACCTAAACTATCTATAGTCGATGTGTAAATAAATGGATAAATATTATTACCTGGATATTACACCAGATTATCATGTTCTCTAATGAAGCGAAACACGCAGCGGGCTATTTCCTCATTCCATCCTTCTTTTCATATACCCTCCTCTCCATCTGTATGAAAGAAATGACCAATAAATGAGTTCCATGTTGGCAAGCTAGATTGACGACAATTTTTCCCCTGTCATAATATCCACGTATTATACATCCATTGGTAAATAAAATTTTAATTTCTGATGTATAACTTCCTAATCTTTATCCTCTTAATTCTCTTATGGATATTGATTGTTCTTGTTTTGTTTTTTATTGTATACTCAAATTAACATATGATAGTCATCTATTGAGTCCACTTATCTAAGCCCACAAGTGTACAGACAATGTACACTTGCATAAGAATTCAAGTTTACTCATATATATATTCGATAAATACACAGTTTATTTAATAATATGTACTACATAAGACAATGTTCTTAATAATTCTAAGAGGGGCGAATGTGCCACTTTTAAAACCAAACCTAAATCACAAATGAAGTATTAGTGAATAGATTTTAAGGAATACATATCTAAAAAAATCTTACAAAAAATCTAACACACGCGGCTTTGTCATTTTAAAGTACATCAAATATGAAAAAATAGATAGAGAAAAAAGTTAGAATATCTTTGTATTCTATTCTGTGTTATAAGCTTGGAAAGTCTATGTAAGTTCACCATTGATTTTAGAATTTTTATTTTAGTCGACAGGCCGAAAAAATAGGGTGTACTGAAAAATCATAATCTATTTGTTCTATTAAGATTGCACATTGCTTTTGCTATATAGTCTGTTTTTGTACTTTATTGTATTGAAATTATAATTTTTTAAACATATCTAACTTGTATAACTAGATTTTTATTTTAATCCATTTGAATTTTATGTCAGTACAGACATACATAATTGAAATACTTTTGGTTACTTAATTCGAGAAAACTATTTGTTTTTCTTTTTGATTTACATTTTTAAGCAAAATAGTTACTCTTATTTTCTTATATTTTTGGTTTGATTGTTAGTCTGTAATGCTCTTGAAAGTACATTTGAATAAAAGGGTTTAAATTATTTCACAAGTTGATTCTAGAATGAATTTTAATCCCAAACGAATTTTCTGTACTTTACCCTTAACCTTATAAGCATATTGGTATTTGAGTTTTGCTTTGAAGATAAAAGTAATCCTCCTCAATTTTGTAAATTTTGCCTATTCAATGTGAACAGTTTGATATTAATACAGGGATATGAAAATATTCTTTAAACAGAAATATCAACCAAAAAGTTCAGTCTTTTGAAATATTGTCTTTACTGCAAGATGATTGTTGTGGACGTACTAACTAATTTCTGTAATGACTATAGTGAGGCTTTTCTACATAAATAATATATTATTGTGACAGGAATCGAAATACAAGATCTTGGTAAGTTAATTTATGATCAGGACTTTCGGTATGACTTTTCTGACACTGACAGACAGACAGCGGATTTACTAATAAATCTTGTGGGAAGGAGCAGCTAGGATTTAATTTCAAAAAGATTTTAACTAACACTGAGCCCTATTTGAAGGCCATGTAATCTGTTTCTTTGAAGCTTTTTTTTATCTATACTTTGAGAGGAGACTTGTATAAAAGCTTTGCTTTGAAGAGGAAAATAGTTGTGTATTTTTGTTGAGTATTGCCGCATATGTCAGAGTAATGATAAATAAATCACAAAATTTACATGAGAAAACATTGAGTGGGTAAGATCTTTGAGAATTTTGTGTATTCATTGGGCAATTTCATTCAAATGATGCAATTTTAATATGAAATATAGGTTTATAGACAATATTTCTCACTAACTTTTTTTCCCCTCGCCCATTTCAAGTCTGTAAACAATGCATATAATACTATTCTAAAAAGTAAGTGATATATGCGAATTAAAAGCTCAGTGTTTACGATATATCAACTAAAATTCCCTCCCTTTAGTTTAAAGAGTACGTTTAAATGACAAATAAGCTGAAAAATTAGCTCTTAAATAAATATTACAGCATTGAAACTACTTAATTTTCTCCTTTATTGATTCTTTTTCTAGAAGCTGAAAGGTATTTGTCAAAAAGCACTAATCTTTATTTTGAAAGTTCGTTTCTGAAGTACTTTTAATGTCAACAAGCTAATAGCATTTAATTTTAAGTTAATGAATATTGATAATGGATTAAACCATTAATTATCAATACCTACTTAATAATACTTAATTAATAGAAAGTTTTATTTTCATAATTTTTAGTCACTATAATGCGTATTTTATTCTCCTAGTACTGAAGTATGGAGAAGGAAAGGATTAATTTAAATAATAAACAATAGATTAGAGAAGTTTTTGATATTTGAAGTTGTAAACACATCCTTACCGAGCTAGATTTCATTAATTCACTTCAATAAGATAATATTGAAAATTGATTAATCAAATTCGGATTTACCTAAAAGACTTATTAAAAAAAATTTTCTCATACAACTTTCCTTTAATTTATGTTGTTGTCTTTTATGATAAAAAAGTAAAGCTGGTGCAATAGCATGCTTTAATTGTTATCATAAATAAGTTTCTGTTGGTATACATCTTTTATTTAATGGGGGGGGGGGAAATTCTGACACATTTGCGTAAACCTGGTGTATAGGCTTTATCTTTGGACTGAGAGGATAGGTTATTAGGGATAAAATCATCCTTATATGATGAATTTCCCCCAGATTTAAGATTTTTTGGATAGGCCTCCAGGTTCCGGAGCTCAAGGCCTCCAGGTGGTCTCTCTACAGGTAAAAATGAAAAAAAAAAAATTTTTAAGAGTTAGATGTCAGCCTATGAGACAAAATATGTATGTTTTTTCTTCAAATATGTGAATAACAATCAAAACAAAGCATATTTTGTTTTATAAGTTGACCTCTAACTCTTCAAAAAAATCGTATTTTTAATTTTTACCTGTACAGAGGCCTGGAGGCCTATCCAAAAAATCTTAAATCTTGGGGAAATTAATCATATAAGAATAATTTTATCCCTAATAACCTATCCTCTCAGTCCAAAGATAAAGCCTATACACCAGGTTTACGCAAATGTGTCAGAACTTCCCCCCTTATTTACAATCCTAATCTCATTCTTATGACATTAAAGAGTACTTAAAAAGATTATCCACTTTTCCTTATAACTTCTGAAAGGTTTGTGACCAAGATTCTGAAAGAAGAAGCAAATTTTTAAAATTAGATTTAGCATTAGTCATTAAAAAGGTTAAATCATGTCAGATATTATGTTAGATTATCCCTTCAAGCGTTGGGATGGAAATGAAATGTTTAATCTTTGAAGATTTGTTACAAAAAGACTTATAAAGGAAAATGTCCACATTTATGTTAGATGTAACTTTTAAAGATAAGTAGACTTAGGAAGAACCCTCTAAAATTTCTAAGTATGAATATTCAGAATTTAGGTACCTATAAGATTTATACATAATAAGAAGATTATAAATGATAACACAAAGCTATTTTGTCATTTTTAAAATCGGTCAAAAATGATTTAGGGGGGTACCTGGCAGCACCTAATGAATTATTATGATTATTAGTCAATTTTCATAAGATATCTATCTTTTTAGTAGCGAAGCTACTCTATAATTCACTTTGTCCGTCCGTCAGTCCGTCAGTCAGTCCGTCAGTCAGTCCGTAACGTTATGGGGGAAATGGGATTTACTCAGCTCCTATAAAAGATAGAATGCTGAAATTTTTTGACAACATTCCCATTATTAAGGAGCACAATTGACTATAAAACATCATTTGCGGTCGGACCGATTTTAGCAGGTTTTAGGCTATTTTTATATTTTTCACATTTTTCTCCATATCTTCAGTGTTTATGGTCCAATTTTCAAAAATTTTTCAGTAACAGATATCAAAATTAAATTTCCTGTCGTTTAAAGAAACAATCATGAAGGCCAGACTGCCTTTTTAGCAGGTTTTAGGCTATTTTTATTTTTTTCACATTTTTCTCCATATCTTCAGTGTATGGTCCAATTTTCAAAATTTTTTTCAGTTATAGATATCAAAATTAAATTTCCCATCTTTTAAAGAAGACAACCATGACGGCCAGACTGCCTTTTCAGCAGGTTTTAGGCTGTTTTTTTATATTTTTTACATTTTTCTCAATATCTTCAGTGTTTGTAGTTCGATTTTCAAAATTTTTTCAGTTGTAGATATCAAAATTAAAATCCCATCTTTAAAGGAAATAACCATGACGGCCAGACTGCCTTTTTGGCAGGTTTTAGGCTATTTATAAATATATTTAACACTTTTTTCCATATCTTCAGTGTACATGGTCCGATTTTCCAAATTTTAAAAGTTTTTAAGGATTTAAAAATTAAATTTTTTGTCGTTTTAAGAAAACAACCATGGCGGCCAGACTGCCTTTTATCAGGTTTTGGCTATTTTTATATGTTTTACATATTTCCCAATATCTTTGTTTATTTTGATCCAATTTTCAAACTTTTATGGGATATCAGTATCAAAATAATTTTTCTTATTGTTATGAGCATCTTTAATATAATTTACTTTGACCATTGTCATCATACAAAATAAAACAAGGTTTCATATTTATCCAATAAATCTATTCTTGATTTTAGTAAAAACCTTTTAAATCTACCTGTACGTATTCCCATCTACGATTTTTTGTGCTTCGCTACTTATGGATGTTGTCATCCTTGTTTTCGGCATGAATTGAGTACATATTATTCTGATTGAAAATACATATTATATAATTGAGCTAACATTACTCTGTAAATAAATACTTTATATTGATTTTCTAAACTACGTGATAATTTAAGTCTTAAATACATTGTTTTCATCCTTTTAATATTATTATTTTATAATTATTAAATATTAGTTTTATTGCTAATGCATTGTTGTTTTATTGATGTACGCTGCGAAGCTATTCTAATACAACCTGGTATTTAGAAAGGACCTTTACTAAAAGACGTGCAATAAAAAGTAATTTTCTTTAAATACCTTTAAAGCAACATGCGATATTGGTTAAAATATAATTTTTTCTACCATCTTAAAATAATTTCCGCGGTACTTATGAAAGTTGTCCGCCTAGTTTGATTTACAACTTTTTATTGTGTATTGGAGAGAAGGCGTATTGATTTGAAATTAATTTAAATAAGATAAAATGTCATAATTGATATACGGTCCTCTAAAACGATAGCCCCCAAAACTTTGTTAAAATCTTCCACCTACAAAGTTTTTATAATTTAAAATTCAAATGCATAGGTTTTCCTGTAAACGAATCTTGTTTTATTGTGGAAATAAAATGTGGTGTAATGTGCTATAACTGATAAGAAATTGCTTTTATTTACACTATTATTACAGTGCAAACAATAGAGGAAAAACAGTTTTAGAATCGTAGCATATCTATATTTAACTTTTCCCTTACGCTTTTAATCAGGTTACCTGTTTTTTCTTACGTTTTCCTTTATTTGTCATATTTTTTTATGTTATGCACATTACAATGACAAACATTCCTTATACCTGTATACCTACAAATTAACTGTTCTTTTTTCATAATTTTGAATAGTTACGCTTCTTTAAAACAAAATTATCTGTAGTTTTTCTTGTTGTCGTGCAATTTATCTGGAAGTACGTGTTTTTTACTTTTTGGATTAATCAGAATTTACACCAGTTTTTAATCAGTTTTTTTCTTTTCCCTAGGTTTAAATTATTTTAATCTACTTACATAAACTTTCAGTATATTAGGTATTGCGGACGGACTGACCATTAATACATTAAAAGCTTCTCTTTGAAAAGTAAGGATAAAATGTTTTTTTTATCCTTAAGAAGATGAAAAAAATATTTTAAAAGCCTGATTCCGGGCGACAAAAGTTCTAATAGGATCAAGTAAACAAAATTCAGACATATGATGTCAGGGCTAAGCAAAAGAGAATTCGAAAATGAAAATTTTTTTTCTAAAGGGGGAAGGCGGATGTGCCACTTGATTTTGCATGGCAGTTGCTTTATAGGGGTACAATATGGAACTGTGAAGAAACGGCGGCGCAACTGCCGAAAACCGCCGTTTCCCGCCGAATTTTTTTTCTGCCTTTTCTCGGCGGTTTTCGGCGGTTGCGCCGCCGTTTCTTCACAGTTCCATATTGTACCCCTATTAAGCAACTGCCATGCAAAATCTCAGACCTGTAACTTTTTTTTTAGTTGAGTTCCTTTGACTTTTAGTTTTGGTTTCAAAAAGTGGCACATCCGCACTATGTGCCCAGAATTCCAAAATAAAACAAAAACTCATAATTCTGTTAATTTTGCTTCAAATTGGGTAAAATCTTTTGAGTTGTGTCACTAATTACCCCAAGTTTTGGTATCTTTAAAAAAACGGCGGCGGGATCGCCGTTTCCGCCGTTAACCGCCACTTTCCGCCGCCAAAAAAAAAACATTATCTCAAATGATTCCAAATTGCCTAATTCGGCGAGAAATGCAAAAAAAAATTGGCGGCGGCGGCTGTAAACAGCGGGCCCGCCGTCGTTTTTTTCAAAGATACCAAAAATTGGGGTGATTAGTGACATCCTAAAACGATATGGGTCTCACTCTCAAATGATTCCAAATTGCCTAATTCAGCGAGAAATACATTTTAAAAAAATATTTTGGTTGTGGCGGAAAACGGCCGTGAACGCCCCGGTTTTTTTTTTAAGTTACCAAAACTTGGGGTGATTGGTTTCACAACCCAAAATATTTTACCTAATTATCTCTAAAACTAAGTAGCGCGAAAAAAAATTGCTGGTATGTAGTGTTTCAAGTCACCACATTTTAACCCCCCATCCCCCCATAAATAAATTATCAATGAAATACTTATATATCAATTGATTTGTTTCAGGGAGGGAGTGGACATTGAGCTGTTTATTACACTAGTCCCCAAAGCTTTATAATAACGTTTTATTATCCATTGGTTTAACAACTTTAGGGGCTTTTACTGAATTTTAATTTTTTTTCAAATGTTGAGTGTCCAAACGTTTAAACCACTAATTGAAATATACAGAAGGGGTAATTTTGTGTATCATAGTTGGATAAGTTCATCAATTTATCGGCCATTAACTTATCCCTTTAGATCCCTGGGTTTGTTGACATTAATAACTTGAAACAAAGAAACATGTTAATAACATTTTGTAAAATAATTTACTGTAATTTTTTATTAAAAAATTGATCTGTTATTGCTGCGCTACTTATAGACAAAACAATTCTTGTTTTAAAAACAAAAGCGAATACATCACAAATCACCCCAAAAGCACTAAAAACTTTAATCCAAAGGCCTTCCAGTAAAAGGATTGATTGTCTGCAATAGGGCCTTTATCAGGAAGGAATGGGACATTGGGCTGTTTATCACTCTAGTCCCCAAAGTTTTATAATAACATTTTCATGTTTGTTTTTTAAGTGGAGTGTCTTAACTTTTCAACCACTAATTGTAAATTACAAAAAAGGTAAGTTTGTGTATCATTATTGGTAATGTACCTTAATTTATCGGCCATTGTCTTATCCTTTTAGATCCCTAGGCCTTCATACTCATAGGCTCTATATATGTATAATATATATTTATTAACAAATTGGTTTAAATCATTTAGTTTCTTTACAAGTTTGCTTAACTCTTTTATATATTTAGAGCGTGTATACGGAGTGGAATAGGTTTTAGTTTTATCAAATTGAAACATTTAAGATGATATTCATTTGATTTAAAAACAATACCTTTTAATTGATTAGAAGCAACAGGTTCGATAACATAGCTTAAATAAATATTCCTAGGGGTGTGCATGGGGGGTCTCACCCCACCCTCCAGTGGTGGGGGGGGAGGGGCAAGACTTTAAGCAATAAGAATAAGGGATTGTATAAAAAAATTGCATCAAGAACTATAGATATCACGATAAATGATTTGTAAAAAGTTATTTCAATTCGTCTTTATTATGTAAAAAATGCTATAAAATGGGTCCGACCGCACCTACAAAAATGCGAAAAAAAAATTTCAGCTAACGAGGCCGCCAGTGAAACCAACGGGATTCATTCACTGAGCGCCTTGGTTAAACATGTGTAAAGGTCTGATATGCGGCCTCGTTAGCTGAAAAAAGATCAAACTATTTGAAGTTGAGAGTATCATGACAAAATATTATAATTCCTGCTTCTTTAGGGGGGAATGCTTTGACATCAATTTTTTCATAAGTTTTGGAAGTAAACATATAAAAATTAATTTAAAATCGTATAGTATATTCAATAAGCTTTCAAAAAAGGTATAATATATTACTGTAGCTCAATTTTTGGTAGTTTGACGATAATTTAAAGTTTGCATATAAAATGTAATTTCAATAGTCAGGCTTTATTACAAAATCCTAAATATCTAGGTAGGCTACTTCTAAAGGCTGTAAAATCATAAGTAATTGATATTTTCACCTCTTGCTTTGGGAATCCTTCTCAAATATGACAAAGATTAACCTTAAACTATAAAAATGGTCAATATCCAAAATTGCAGTTTTTGGAATCTTGGAGTTTTTGCATTGCCTGGGCACATAGTGATCCGCCTCCCCCCTTTGTTTATGCCAAAGATAAACTATTAACACCCAAATTGCCTTTAACAAGTCACGGACTAATATTAAACTTTCTTTAAATTCAGGATCGTCTGTTTCATTAGTTTGCAATATCTTAATGAGAATAGAATAGAGTTATTTTTAGTGTATATTGTATATTGACTCATATCTATACTGAAAACTTTGGCTGTCAAGCTTTGCAAAAAGAAAGATGAATCTTTACCTTTATCTCTGCACATTAACCTAGACTTAAGCAGCCGAGCAGTCTGTATTTTCTAAACTTTTTAACAACTTTTAAAAATACATTTGTCACATTCAATTACACTCACACACAAAAAAAACATTTTTTGCAATATTTTAAATCCTTTGAAGTAAACATTGCTTTTTTTTTGCAAAATGTTATTTTTGCAAAGTTGACTAGCAAAATATATGTTTGTATATTTTATTTCCCTTTGGATGTGTGTGTGTGTGTGTGTGTGTGTGTAAGTCTTCGTATTGTTCTTAGTAAGGTTTTTGGCCATTTTCATATGGGATGTAATTTGTAAACTCACCCCCCCCCAAAAAAAAAAAATGGAAAAAAGCAAGAAAATTCTCTATTTTGCAATTTCTAGCTGCCTGTAGTTTTAGTTTTCTACTGTTTAACCCGTACTTTAAACAACAATTTTTTGTATGTTATCGTTTTTTAGGTGTTAAATAGGAAATGTATGAATACTATGAAAAACTATGCATTTTAAAAAAATTTATATATATATCCGCTGAGATCTCATAAACGGATGAAAAAGTTCAATTTTCATATCAGTCCAAGAAAAAAAATCCTTACGCAAGTTACTATTCTTCAGACAAAATATCCCTCCTTGAAATGTGTTACGCTATTTTTCCAGATTTTTTCTCCGCGGTCATTTTACTCTGTGCAGAAAAAATGCGGTGCTTTTGGCGAAAATATTTAATCTTACCAGACGGAACCTTAAATAAAACTGATAGTCATTGTGCTTAATTTATAAAAGAAAGAAAATTAAGTCTTTTTCATTCATTGCGATGTTGTGGTATTTAGAATTGCTAAATTGTAATATCTAGCTACTATATCTGATGAGTGACATTAAAATGAAATGTAGGAGTAATGCTTAGGCCCTAAAACAGGCGCAGAACGTTTTCATATTTTGTATCACTCATCTTTTAGCCGTCTAGTTTGTAGCAATAATCCAAGGACCTAGTATTTTTCATAATTTTAAGATGCAAACTTAACTTTTCTTTCATCAAGTTTTTTTCTTCTTACACTTGGCCTTATGTAATAAAGGAAAATTCAAATTTACTTCATCTTAACACTTTATATGTATAATAGCGGCTACGCCCCTAGAGGCCTTTAGGGGCACTTGAGGAGGGGAGAGTCGAAATTGATAACCCAATTTATTACTTTAGATTTTAAATGAAAAAGTAAAAAAAAAATTTTTTTTGGGGGGGAGGAATTTTTTTCTAATTTCTCTTGGGAGGGTGGTGATACCCTCCCCTAAAATAGTTATAAACCTTCCCGGGACCTATGAGAAGCTACCCTGTTAAGGAGAACCCGATCGGTTTAGCGGTTAGTGATTTTCTTTCGTTACAAACACACAGACTCACAAACAGACATCCTGTTACTTTAGTATAAGGATACATTTATGCTAATATACATATTTTATGTAGTTAAGTAACTATCTCGAATTCGTCAAATGCTTTGGTGCAGTCCAAACTACTAGAATTGGGTTTTGCTTTATTTTTGACAAAAGGAAATGGTTTGTTTGTGAGAAGTTAATATTGTAAAGTTGAATAACGAAAGTTTAGGTTTTCTGACTTTGTCTACGCGCAATTGGGTAAATAATGACATCCTTATAATTAAGTAACAGAACGTCTGTTTGTACCAAAGGATCTTGCTAACTGCTGAACCGTTATGGTTCTCCTATACAGTGTAGCTTCTTATAGGTCCCGGGAAGGTTTATAACTATTCTGGGGGAAGGTACCACCACTATCCTTAGAGAAATCGCCACTAGAACCCCCCCCCCCCTCCACAAGAGCCCCTAGAGGCCTCTGGGGCGTAGTCGCTAGTATGATATAAAGTTTTAATAATAAATTATCTATATGTAAAATATTTCTTGCTGAATTGGAGCCACACCCATCTTACCTAATGTTTAGATAACATGAACAGAAATGTTTAGTTTAGTAGATTCACATCTTTAAACTTCCCGTATTTTTTTTTATTTCTATAGAATTTTAATTTTTTGTAGGTATGTTTTGATTGTGGATAGAAAACTTTAATTGAGAATACATTAAAGGGTTAAGTAAACGTGAAGGATTATTTTGATTTTTTTCTACATTCTTGAGGAGAGGGGGGGGGGGAGCACACTAAAATACCTAAACTTTACATGATTTTAGACCTTACATAAAATCAGAGAGAGAAAGGGGACAATCAGCGGTTTATTACTCTAGTCCTCAAAGTTTTATAATAACCTTCTTATTCGTTGGCTTAACAACTTTTAGGACTTTATGTAATGAATTTTAATTGGTTTATTAATTAAGTTGAGTGTTCAAACTTTTCAATCACTAATTTCTATCTACAGAAGAAGTAATTTTGTGGATCATCTTTGTGGATGTACATTAATTTATCGGCTATTGTCTTACCCCTTTAGAAAACTGCATATAATAGTTATTTTCATTATTCTCGTATTTTAATCACCCAACTTTGTCAAAATTAATCTTATTTTATAAGCAATTTTTATTTGTAACAATTTAATTTACCAAATTTTATTAAAATATTAAATTACAATTAATCTAGTTTTAAAATGAGCCAACAGTACATAATATCAAGAATTATGAAAAATTATTAAATACGACAAACGTTTAAGGGTAAATGTACTGTCAGAATTTTATGCTCTGGAAAATATTAAGACTTTTAAGAAAGCTCTTTTAAGGTTTAGGAAATTCTACCCAAATTTTACCTACTTTAATATTTTTCTTTAAAAAAACGTTTTAACAAAAGTTTTTCTTTTTTCAGACCCTCTTTCAATATTTTCAAAGGCTAAAAGCCACTAAAAAAACATATTTCGAGGTCTCCAATCAATATAGCCCCTTATCCATCAAAATTTAGCCTTCTGTAAGATATGAACAATTTTATATAAATTCTGCTTCAAAAAATGTGTTTTATAACGTGTAAAAGTTTTGTAATTGAACATTAGAGGATTAATGCAAATTTTATATTTCCATGCATTACTTTCCCGTTAGGTCAACACTTAAACAATTTACTAAAATAATCAAATTAAAGAAAAGTCCAAACACTTTGTATTTTTGGAAAGTCTGTTTTTATTGTGCAATGGCATACTTTTGTTGTTAACAATACAGAAATGGTATGCCCTTTTGGAAGAATATTTTTTAGACAATTTTACTGTAAATCGACTAATAATTTCATTAATTATTTGTAAATTTATTTTCTCTTGATTTCAATTGTTATCGTTTCCTCAGCAAATATCTTTTTAATATGTTAGGAAATTAACTACACAACAATTTATGTTAACACTTACATAAACATTTTGAACAATTTCTTTCAAAATGTAAATTAGGTATGAAGGAAGGAAGAGAGGACTTAAATACAGATTTTTGTAACAAATAATATTAAAAATCTATTTTGAATGTCTAGTTTTGAAATTTTAGAAAGACGTTTATATAATGCTTTGTTTGTCAATTATATAGAAGCTTTGCTTTTAAAAAGGCAACCTTGGCTGAAACTTCAAACGAATTGGAGCGTTTGTGATCATTTCATTTTTCCTTCATATGAGAACTCTTTCTTATTTATAGCGCAGATACTCTGTAAGTTGTTAGGACAGTTAAGTTTTCTTAGTTATTATTCTGTCGTGATTAATATTTTGGCAAGCGATAATTTGATATGATATTGGAAATACAAATTTAAATTTTTTTTCGTTTGTATATTTTTCTAACATGTGGAAAAGTTAGATGAAAATTGGATGTCTTCTTATTCGAAATGGGTCCCTTTTTAAAGAAATTTGTTCTTAAAAATCATTTCTTCTTTTGTATAATATGTCCTTGTCATAAGAAAAAGTAGTTGAAATGACCCATTAATAGAAATAGAAATGTCAGGGCCAATTTAAAATGAAAAGAGAACGAAAAAGATTTTAATTTTCCATTTGAAAAAGTTAACAACTTAAGGTTGATGATTTACATCTTTTTTATTTAGTATGCGGTTTTCAAATAAGAATTACCGGAATATTCTTATGAACAGTGTGCAATTTTTTATCAAATTAAGTACTGTGTATTCTCCCCTAGCCTCAAGGGGCTGCTCCTCTTAAGTTAGTGGGGGCTTTCCCCAACACATATATACTGAATATTTTGGGGGGGAGGTGGTCATTAGTGTTCCATCTTCTCGCCCAATATACTAAAGTCTTTCTTAGACCAAAATAAAACTTCCCTGTAAATTGTTAATTATTTATATCCACACAGATATCCTTTTTCCTTACATAGTACAGTTAGGGAGTTGAATCCATTTTTATAGAAGCAGAAATATAATCTATGATTATGGTTTGGACCCTCTAAAACTGTAATCTACCTTTCCACTTTCCCCTCTCTTGGTGAAGATATCTTCAACGCCGATACGATTTTTGAAATGTAAGATTCTACTTTCCCTTCTCTTGGTGAAGATATCTTCAACGCCGATACGATTTTTGAAATGTAAGATTCCACTTTCCCCTCTCTTGGTGAAGATATCTTCAACGCCGATACGATTTTTGAAATTTAAGATTCCACTTTTGCCTCTCTTGGTGAAGATATCTTCAACAAGAGAGACAAAAGTGGAATCTTATATTTCAAAAATCGTATCGGCGTTGAAGATATCTTCACCAAGAGAGGGGAAAGTGGAAGGGTAGATTACAGTTTTAGAGGGTCCAAACCATAATCATAGATTATATTTCTGCTTCTATAAAAATGGATTCAACTCCCTAACTGTAGTATATAGAATATCTTTAAATTTTCATACTTTTTGATTTTTATCTTTAATATTTTTATAGATTTTAAAAATAAATTTAGATTTTCCTATTACATAATAGAAAAATAACATAAATCATGTCTATATTTTTAGATTTTATTAGGATGATAATACTACAGGCCTAATTTAAATCCTAAGTTGTCTACCTTAGCGTATATCTTTGAGGTATAATAGTAATAAGTAAAGAATGAAGATATGTCCCTGACATCTAAGTATATTAATACCTGGAACCTCTATCAGCACTCCACCTCCCCTCTGTTGCATTTTACTTGTGTTGGTGTCCACTATAACCTGAAAAAAAAACATATTTTGAAAAATAGCCATTCTTGAAAAATATCTTATTATTTAAAAATTTGGAAAATAATCAAAAGCTGAAGCAATTTGATGTCGATTTTGTACAAGTAAAAAAGATTCAACTCCTAGAAAATATATGCCTTTAAGAACTTTAATAAAAATTCTGCTACATCGTAACAATACTCTTTCTTGTCCCCAAATTTTTTTTGCTACTTTTTTATAATACTAGCGGCTTCGTCCCTAGCCTCTAGGGGCTTGGGCCCCAAGAGGTTTGATAAAACCAAATTTTGTATTTTAGATATAAAATAAGAATGTAAAAAAAAATTTCTTTGGGACGGGAAAAATTTTTAATCCACTATTTAAATTTTAGTTTTAAAAAGAAATTATTTTTTTTTGAAAGGGGGGGGGGGTGTATTTTTCATTTTTTAGGGGGGTTGGGGGTGTCCCACCCCGCCTAAGAAAATAGTTATAAACCTTGCCGGGACCTATGAGAAGCTCCCCTGTAAAGGAGAACCCGATCGGTTCAGCGGTTAGCGAGATCCTTCGCTACAAACAGACAGACAAACAAACAGACAGACATCGTTCTACTTTGTATTATAGAGCCTTTAAGAACTTTTAGTAAAAAATCCGCTACATCGTAACAATACTCTTGTCCCCAAACTTTTTTTTGCTACTTTTTATAATAAGAAAACTGAAAAGTATTGCAGAATTTTTCTTTTCTGCAAAAATTCAATGTTTCGCTTGAGATATTGTGCCAAGGAAAACTTATTTGCAGCGATAAAAAAATGGAGTTCAGCATTTTTTTTGTTTGAGTTAAATGAGCAAAGAAAGCATAATATGAGTTAACCATAAAAATAAAGTTTTCTAGGGAAATTTTTCAATAAAAAATATTGAAATTCGTAAATTTTTGATATATGCAATTAATTTAGCTAGCTTAATTTCACAAAAACAGCATGACGACTACTTAAGTGATGTCTAATTGTTTCTTATTTATTGTAATCCAAAATTAAAAAGTTTGACGGAATATTTGTAACTTTTGCTTGAAATCATTTCTGAAATGCACCTCATGCACCTAACGGGTAGGCTAAAAAAAATTCCAGGTTTTTGAAAATTCCCATTTAAGCGGTTTGCACAGCCTTAAAGTCAGATGTCTTGTCTAGGAGTATAGATTAAATTTTATAATGGGCGCTTTTTGAGAAAATCTGCGAATTATCCTTTTAAATTGATTATAAATTCGCCATTTTACATAATCAAATGACATTTTAATCTAAAAACAGCATTTTAGTAAAAATTTCATTTAAACAGTGTTAATAGATTTATGTACTATGCCATTTGAACATTCATTTTGGGTTGCAAAGATTTATTTTTAACATTTGAATAACATGTACTTTGTTCAATTTTTATTACCCTATTTTTCCTGTCAATTAGAAAAAGTTTGTTTTTAGTGGGGCTTTTAATTAACTAATTAAAAATCATCTTTTAACAGTGCATCTAGATTCAAAATCGTTTAGGATTGTATTTCAATTAAAGCGAGGGAGGCTTTGCATCCTAGAAATATCTAAGGATGTAAAAAATAAAATACTTTACTAATTAATTAAAGTTATAAAGAACTTGAAACAAACAATACATTTTAATAATTTCAAAGGCAGAAAAAGTTTTTTTTTTACTATCACTTTGTGCAAATGATACAAGTTCATCTAAAAAACAGTATAAATACTAATCTTAAAATAAATTTAACCTTAACTGGAGAAAAATGTTCTTTTTTCACTTTATGCACTGTACGTTTAGTACTTAAACTAGAACAAATATGTTCATAAGTACCAGTAATACAAATATCAAAAGAATTTAAGAGGAACAGAAAATCTTAGCCGAAGTAAAATCATGAAAGTAAATTTATTGTTGAAAAAGGTAGCAATTTTTTTTGTTTTAATTCTTTAAAAGATTTACAAATATTCCATGAATTAAGTCAATTTGCATAGCCTATTAGGTCGTTGTGACCCATGGACTTTAGACATACACTTGTTGTAAAGATGCTGTGCTACCAAAAATATTTGTTGTTCAATATTAACTTTACGACGCTTTTATTTATCTAATTTTTTCTCAATTTAGTGTGTAAAACTATGTTAAGATTGTCACATGCAAGAGCACATGGAGATAACATGTACTTGCAAGCAGGAATGTAGGAATCTGCCTTCAACATTTTAATTACAAAAGGTCCTCTTTTTGTGCTTTAGAGGTTTAACCATGGTCTAAGAAGCATGTTTCTTACAAAAAAAATCTTAATAACTTCTTCATTTCTCCCTTTCTTATCAACTAACCTTTGGTTAAATATAAAAACCAGTTTTAACCTGGGTAAACCCTGATAAAATACTTGAACCTTAGGCTATTTCAAGTTAATTTAATTGTTTGATCGCGGCTCTTGGATTTAATGATTTCTTCATTCCCTGTTTGTTTGGAGAAAAATGACAAATAATATAATCCTCTATTTTTTAACATACAGAGCTTTAATATTTTAGAGTTTTATCCTTTTTATGGTCCATTATATTAAGCTTTTAAGAACAACTAAAAAGTTTCAATCCATATTTGTCAAATGAAAGTAAAAATAATTTCATTGTTATTAAATTGGAAGATTTTTGTACGCTTTGCGTTCATTCCATGTGTCTTAACACACTACAAAAATTTGTCTCAAATGAAAGTACTTTTTAAAGCCTTCTTAAAGTATTAGTAATTTTGTAGACTTAGTGTAAACAAGGATTTAAAAAGGATCTATTTTTCTCATTAATGTGTTATGTTTCACCTTCTGTTATACCATTACTGAAAGGGTTACAATACCAATTTTTTTTTGAGTGGAGATTGATTTTCTAAAACTTCTTAGCTGTGCCTCCCCTTTGTACTTTTATCCTTTTACTTTTAAAATATTGAGAAAAAACAATGAAATAACATATTGCACAACAAATATTTACTTTTACTTTTTTTAGGATTTGTACTTTGCCTGATTTATTTTATTTATCAATTTTGCAGGCGGGATTTTCTTGTAATTCATAAATATTGTTAGTTTAAGGTACTTGATAGGCAAGTAGTTTTGTAACTAAAATAAGTTCTGTATGAACTTTTCAGTCAAAGACAATAGTTTATTTTACATATGATGTTTTTTTACTTTGCGTTAAGTTGCAGGCAAATACTCTGTTTCTTTTCTTTTATTTATTTTTAAAGGGGTAGGTAGGGAAGGGGAGAAAAATAGCCTAAAACAATATAGAAACATATAACAACTTCCTTAACGGATAACTCAATCGGTTAAGTTGTTATCAAAATCTTAAGTTACAGACATAAAAAAATAGAATAAAGATAAAATGAATTCCTATGGAATATTATTATTCATAGCAATGATAAATGTAATCAAAATACCTAATAACATAAGAATACATCTATTGATGAAAAAATACATATTTTCTTAGAAAATTCTATAAGAAATGTACAAAAAAATCTGTTGTGCTCGGAATAAGTAGAATAATAAATGATGTTTTTTTTCGTTTCGTGTATTTTTTTTGTATGTTTTTCTTTTGGAAATAAAAAGGGATTTTTGCACATTTTTATTTCTTGTAATTTATAATATCATATTTTAAAAATGGGTAGAACAGTATTTTTAAACCTAACCCCTACGCAGTCTATCCTGCGGGGCTTCACAAACCCAATTTAGCCTAACCTTACCTGACCTAAAGTAATGTATGAGCAACCCCCCCCCCCCTCCTTAATTTCAATTTATTTAAAAAATAAAGAGGTTGGGGATTATTGCTCAACAAGGCACTTTGTGTGAAAGAAAGGGTCATCTCAAAAAACGCCTATCTCAGAAAACGCCTATCTCAAAAAACGCCCATCTCAGAAAACGCCTATCTCAAAAAACGCCTATCTCAGAAAACGCCTATCTCAAAAAACGCCTTTTTCATAAAATGCCTACTACAATTTTTAAAATTATCTTGTAGTGAAACATGTAAGTCTAATAAGGTATTGTGAATATTGTGCAATATGTACATTATAAATCTTCTTATTGAATTATCTATCCCTGAAGTATAATGTCTCTCTTGTACATTACTTAGGCACTTTTTATTCTTTCTATCATTTTGATCAATAACATACTAAAGGTTTGCTTTTTGAAAATTGATCACAATTGAATAACAAAAACTTTTACGTAGTGAATTCATGTTTTAGGTTTCTTTATTTCATATATCTACTGCAAACAACCCAGATGAACAACTATGAGCTCCATTAAAACATACTTCTTATTTATTTTCTTAATTTTTTGACCTAGTATCTTGAATTAACAGAAAATCAGGTTTAAAGGTTGTAAATATGACTAAACCTGGTAAATTTGTTAAGAGATATTCATATAGATGTTGTGGAATTTGAGTTGGGTGAATTACAAAATAGGGTTGTGAAATTTGGGTAGGGTGTAAGGAAGGTATAAATAGTCTGGAAAACACAAAATTTTGTCCTAGTTTTTATTATGCTTAAAAGAAATTTTATATTCATTTATATTTATTGAGTATGATATGCTTTAAAATTATCAGAATTATATAGCTATTCCTCAAAATAAAAAATTTGTTCAGAATAATTATTACAAGTTATAAAGCAATTCAACATTTTGTTAAATTTTACTTTCCATAGATGATATAATTTGGGAGAAAAATATGGTGAGTTTATTTTAATCACTTATCCCTATATACCTTCTTATTTCTACAAGATTAGAAAATTAAGTACTTTTGAATAAGCTTCAATAATTAAACCCTTTCCTCTAATGAGTTCTCCCTACAATAATTTTCTCCCATCCCCCATTTATTAAAAGTATCCCTATACTCTTAATATAGAAGCTACTCTTTAGTTTACCATTTAATCCATCTTTGTACATAGTTTATTGACTGGTTAATTTGGTAAATGTTTATTTGTGTATTGGATAAGAGATCATGAATGACAAGTATTTTATTATTCTATTGAATACTAGTTATAAATTGGGCTTTATTTTTAAAAAATGTAGTAGGCATTTTATGAAAAAGGCGTTTTTTTGAGATAGGCGTTTTCTGAGATGGGCGTTTTTTGAGATAGGCGTTTTCTGAGATAGGCGTTTTTTGAGATAGGCTTTTTCTGAGATAGGCGTTTTTTGAGTATAGCCGAAAGAAATACTTTAATACCTACTAGCGGCTACGTCCCTAGAGACCTCTAGGGGCACTTGAAGAGGATAGAGTCGAATTTGATAACCAAATTTATCATTTTAAATTTGAAAAGAAAAAGTAAATAAAATTTTTTTTTGTGGAGGGGTTTCACCCCCCCCTCGTATTTTTTTTTTGTTAAAAAACTTTTACAAAAAAAATTTTTTTTGGGGGGGGGGAATTTTTTCTATGGGCGATTTCTCTTGGGAGGGTGGTGGTACCGTCCCCCAAAATAGTTATAAACCTTCCCGGGACCTATGAGAAGCTACCCTGTTAAGGAGAACCCGATCGGTTCAGCGATTAGCGAGATCCTTCGGTACAAACACACAGACACACAAACAGACAGACATCCTGTTACTTTAGTATAAGGATTGATTTAAGTAGGGTAATAGGGACAATTATGCCTATTTGTTATAATGCACCATATTATTACATTTTTTTATAAGCATGTTGCAAATTGTCGTCATTTTCAAGCATACCAAGTTCCTATTTGGAAGTTTTTTCTCAATATTACTTAGTGAAAATATGAGGTTGAAAAACAATTTTACTCCCATACCTACTTACATCCAGAAAGCCTTCCTTTTTCTCATGATTATATTTGTCACGATGGAGTACTTTTTAGATTATATGCCCTTCTGTCGGAATATAAATACAAAAGTACAAAATACTTATGTTAGAGAACAAATTGCAGTTCTGACTTATTATATACATGCTTTAAAAGAAAGCTTAGAGAAAGAACCTATTAAAGTAAAGAATAGTAACTAGTTATTTTTCTCTAATTTTCTTCTTTGATGCATATATCTCATGCAATGTAGCTGTCTGTCTGTCCGTATGTCTGTCATTATAGAAACCCTGACCTAATTTTGTTTTTGTATATATTATATATATACAAACATAGTATAGTACTACTTTAAGGTTTTTCTGTAATGTAACATAAGGTGCATTTAAGTTAGCTATAAAAACAAATCCTTAGAAAAAAATTTAAAATGTAGGTATTAAAGTAGGATTTGAAAACCATGAACCAATGTCTTTGAAACTTTTAACTAAAATCTGTCTAAACGTTTTATCAACTGAAATGTATGAACACTTAAAATACACAAACACAGAAAGAAGAAGAGAAAACTGTGTTATCCTTTGATTAAGGTTCGAATTACAATTTGTATAGAATATATACCAGGGATTGAGGAATAGGGCAATGAACAAAAAGTAATAATCATCAAATTCTAGATGTTTGGCTAAATTTGAAAGCATAGCGTCATAATAGAGGTATTAAATATTGTGATTACTGCTGTAATGTCAGGGGCGTGCTGTTATTATCAATATTAAGGGAATGTCTTGATTACTAAACTATAAGGAGTAACAAAACACAGTTAGAAAAAGGTCGTTAAATATCAATGCTGGTTTATATTCAATCTAATTCTATAAGTGTTATGATAGGGACTGAGACACTTCTGTAAAATGTTATCCTTGGTGGCTTGTTATAATATCATCTTCTATTTAATTTTACATTCAATTTACTTTTTCCTTTTCTTTGTAATGTATTAAATATCAAAATATTTGAAGGATGACTGACCTAAACTAAGCAGGAGGATATTTCAAATATTGTACAATATTTTAACAACAATCTTCTTAGTTCTTTGTATTTACCCTGAAAAAGACAATTAATGCCTAAAATTTATTTGCTATGAAATTATTATGATTCTAAGCTGTTATTAGTTAAATTCATAATGAATTTGGAAACACTTAGTGACAAATTCCTCATCTTTAATTGTTGCAATTACATTTTTTAAGCAATTGGATAGATTTACAATATCTATACACTCTTAATAAAATATTAGCTCTGTCCTTTTTTACCAGAACTGCACAATGTAGACTTATATCCTTGATTGTTGATAGAACTAAAAAAGCTGCCTTGCTAAGTGAAAGATTGTCCTTGATTGTGCATAGTACAAATAAAAAGCTATGTTTCTAAGTGAGTAGTTGTCCTTGATTAATTGATTTTTCTCTTACCTTGGCAACAAACTGAACACTAACACGATATTCCTTAGTGATATTCCAGAACAGTAGGGTGGGAAAATAAACATTATATTGAATACTGACAAAAAAGGACTTTCATTAAGATAAATATTGCACCTTAATAAAAACTTTATCTAGTCAAAATTATGAAATCTTTAATACTTACCTTTTTATACAAATTAAATGTGTCCCCAGTAAAAATTAATAATAATACACTACAAATACCTGAAAGATATCTTTTTTAACTAAAAAAAGTTGTGTTTGAATTATATGCTATAATAATATGCTGATTGCTATTATAATAGATGCTTATTGTTACTAACTTTTAAAATACAGTGTCTCTTGCTAACAAACTGTATATTATTCTACAGGAGAGGTGAGCACAAGTGCAGCAGATATTTTGTTAAATAACATATCAAAAGCTACTGTGAAAATATGACGAAACACGCCATCTCCTTTCCTTTCCATGGTCCTCTTATTCTTATAGATAACTACAATGATATATTTTCTCTTTTCTCTTAAGGTTATTTACACTGCAACTGCGGGTACAATAACCTTTCAGAATATACTTCAATTCATAATGTACAATATAATCAAATAAATGGATTGTCTCTTGGTCAAAAATAATGTTCTTTTTAATTGAAGATACACTTTTGGTTTATTTAGTTAAGTGTCCAAACGTTTCAATCACTATTTGTAATCTATCTACAGGAAAGGTAATTTTGTGTATCATCATTAGAACTTACACCAATTTAACAGTCATTGTCTTATTCCTTTAGATCCCTGATGAAACCTTACAAGAGATTTGAATTATCACATCTTTCCTAATACCTAATTTCCCTAATTTAAATCAATTAAAACTAAAAACACTTAATTCTGTCAACTTATTTACCTTACTGAAGCCTTTACCCCTGAATATAATAGAAGTTATTGTATTTTCTTATGATTTTCTCTTTTTCTAGTAAAAACCAGTATATGCTTTAACATATATGTATAACAAGTTATTTGTGATCAATGAACTTTTTAGCTTACTAGTAGAGAGGAGGGGGAATATGTTAGGAAATTGTTCATGGTTTAATAACTTTTGAAGGTTCTTCGTTTGTAAAACGCAAAAAATATGCTTTCTAATATATGAGGCTGAATGTCCGTCATTATGTTCTATTTTAAGCGTTTGGACCGATATAATTATTATAGTATGCTTTTCAAAGAAGCATTAATAATAATGTTGTCCCCTATTCTGATGCTCAAGACCTCTGAATCTGCTGCACCGATTCAATTGTGCTTCTTATTTTGGAATACAAAATTATACTGTCATAAGAGAAGCATCTCTACAATCAAGACCCAAAAATGTAAGTAGGTCTTTAAACAGTATCCTGCATTTTAGCAGTAAAGCAAATTAACTTACAACTTTGTTTAGGCTTATAAATAGATATATTCTACTTTTTCAATTCTGACACTCTACAAGTGTTAATGTTCGTTTGTCTTTCCGTTTCAGAGCTTCGTTTTTAAAGATGTTGCCATCCTTGTTACGTTACCATATGATTAGACTTATAAAGGTGAAATGTGTATATAAAAAAAGTTGTTTTTCAAGCAAGAAAATTTCATAAGACATTCCTAATTTTTTGTCTATTCTAGAACAACAAATGTACTGTGGGGGTATTTTACATAACAGCTAATTTTAAAAATAGCAATATTAAAAAATGTATTTTATTCTAGGTATGTGCTTTTTGATTGTTTGTTATTTCTCGTATGAATTTATCAACAACCCTTTATTTCACTATTAGAGTAAAGGTTAATTTAATTTACTTCATATTTTTCTTCGAGAACTATCTCCTTAGTAGAAAATTATGATTTCTTTTATTACTTGCACTGATAGTTAAAAACTAACTTCTAACTTTAAGCAAAAGAAATACATGTATCACTGTCTTTATATTATGAAAAATTTGACAGTTTTGAAAAGTAATCGTACTGCAATCTTTTATCCTATTATTTAAAATATATACAGATAGAAAAATTGGGCAACATTGCCTTTCCTAATTTACACAAAATGTACAAATTGCACTCTATTGTTGTTGTATTTTCATACCGTACCCAAGGAATACTAAAACAATAAGGTAGGTACAATTTGTGAATGATCCATCAATAAAAAGTTATTCTGTAATCTTGTATTTATATTTTTATTTACTAGAAAAGTCAATGTAAGCTAACCATAGAGAAATAAGATAGAAAATATAAACAAAAGAAATCTTAAGCGGCAAAAAAGTTGAGAAAGATCATTTTGTAATAATAACCAGGGAGAAAGGGTTAGCTTTTTATCATTTATATTTGCTGATATTTGTGAAATTGAATTGCGCCTGTGTTTGGGCCTATGCATATCCTCGACTTTTGTATAATTTTCTAACACAGTCTGACATAGCAGCAGGATGAAGCATTTTTATTTGTTTCTCTTTTATTGTAGGGATTGAGCCGAGACACGAACCCACTTACTCTTGACTAATACATTTTTTAGCAAAGTCGCTGGTCCTTTAACATGAAATAAGTATTTAAACTTATTTGTTTAAGTGTAGCGCTTAGTTACGACTTTTTAGTAGTATCCTTCTAATTGCCTTTTGTCTCTCAACTTAACCCCTCCCCAAACACGCAAAAAAGATTCGCATCCATAAAGGCTATGTAAAGAGATCTAACTCCTCTGGGTTTTCTTCAACTTTACTCAACCTTGTCTTTTTAAAGGATAACAAATTAATTTTTCAATAATAACAAGTGGGGGGATGTCATATGGGGGTCGTCTAATGATTTGAGGGATATTGTGCAATTTTTTGTGCAAATTTGGCGGTGTTTTGTCATCGTAGGGCCGGGAAAACAAGAAATTGATTAGCTCGTTGTTTCTCCCTCATACCGTGATGGATTAGAAATCATTTCTAGAGCGAGGCAACTCTTTCATTAAGGTTGGTCGTTTTGTTTACATAAGGAAATATTATCACTCCTTAAATTGTGCAAAATATTATGATATTACAAATTAAGGTCATAAAAAAAATTTCATTTAATTGTTTGAATTAATACATCAATCTTGAAGGGCGTTTAAAATGTTACTTTATTTATCATTTTCATTGTATTTATGACTAAAATAACTTATGACATATAAATAGGTATATGAATTAAACTTTTATGTCTTTTTATAGGTAATTAAAGTTAAAAATATTAGAAACATAGCCACAAATAAGTAATTTAGCCTGTCAAACTTTTATTTTTAGAAAAAGCAAACTTAAAAGTTTTAATATTTTATAAATGTTGACAAAATCTGGCCTTGAATTCAATAAAAACTTATTTCATTTCTTTGAACAATTTAAGAATTAGTTTTGGAAAACTAAGAAGGACATTTATCATTTAGTATTCTGAAATCTTGAAGGTCATGAAAAATACGCTAAAATTATTGAATTCCTAGATATTTCTTTGTTTTTGATTTTACTTGGTAATTTTTAAATATCCTCTAAAAGTTAGATTTGCATCATAACAAGGACAATTATATTCGAATTATACTAAGGTTAGAAAATTGTATTGGGGTATTTTTAATACCATATTGGCAAAAACAAACTTAAGATAGAGTAAATATTTTTGTAAAGGATATAGCTTGTTTCTAAGTCTTACTATTTCAAAATATAAATCTAATACTAAGACATTTTCATCATATGTCGAAAATGTTATTTAATCACTACTTGTCTTTATTAGAATGTTATTCCACTGCTCTAGTTAAATATATAATTGTCCTTGTTTTGATGTACCTTAAATTTTGCAAAAATTATCATAATTTATGAATTTTACAAATTATTTAAATAGTTATAAAAGATATTTTTAAATAAAAATGTGGAGTTATTTAACTAATCAATGAATTATACATAAACACTGATAACTTTTAAGATAAATTAAATCTTGATAACAAAAGACAAAGATTAAAATAAAAAAAATGTGGAATAAAGGACCCTAAATGTCAAGCAAACTCAATAATTCGTCCAACTAAAAATGAACAGTTGAAATTTTTTGTTTATGTACAATATAGGTACATATACAAAAAATAAAAATTTGAATAGGTAATTTCTCCAGAGCAAAGCTTGATCCTAAGAAATCAAAATGTTTATTGCTAATTATTACATGTGTGCTCTTTTGTAACAATATTAACCTATAATATTAAGGTAGTATTTTTTCTAGGAGCGATCTATCCTGGAGGGTGGAGATACCAAACCCCAAAATAGTTTTTAAAAAACCTTCTCTGGACCCATAAGAAGATTCACTATAAAGGTGAACCATATCGGTTCGCGAGATCCTTCGCTATATAATAGAATAATTGTGATATAAAGTGTGTTGATTAATATTGACGCCTTTTTTCAACAATCACCCTAAAATCTAAAATAATTTTGCATTTTTCCCGTTTTAAAAAAATATGTAACTATGTATATTAGGATGATTTAAGCGGATTTATTTTAATTTTGCAAACAGTGACTTAAAACCAAGGTTTTAAAATAAAAGTGCTTTATTTAGATATGAGATATATTAACTCAATGGTTTTGTTCGACTGTAGGTTTCATGAATAAAAGTCTTACTTATACAGAAATTTTTAAAAGTATTGAAGACCCAATGTGGCTCCTTTTGATATTAAAAGTTTAATTCTCTAAACTAAAAAGTTAACAATTTACTTATTTGTAAACCTATCTCAAATTCTTAAACCTTGAAGACCAGTGTCTTAATAATACTAATTTGACTACTTTTGAAATAAAACAATGAATTCTTATGTCTTCGAGATAATTGGAAAATATGTAGCTGGTTTGTCCACCTTTAATAAACAAAAAACCTTGAGCAACAATATCTATTAATGCTAATTTTGCTACTTTTGTTATAAAACCTTGAAGTCTGGTGTCTCCGTGCTAATTAGTAAACAGCAGACTTAACGTTTTCACCTGAAAACTAACCATAGCATTATTCAGGTTTCAGTTTGGGGTGTTTCTTTGATGCAGACAAAAAATTGTACTAACTCTCCAAAAATTGGTTAAAATGGTAATGGTTATTTCATCTTCAAATGATATTTGATGAAAATCTAATTTTTGATAACTAATAAATATTTACTAGAGGATAAATTGTTGAATATGGAAGAAATATTTTTTTTTGCCGTTTCACCAGAACATTGATGTTCATATCTTGCGTATGATTTCGTAACCCGTGGATGGTATGTTTATATAATCATCACGTTATTCAATTGTGCCTTGACATTTAAAATAATAGGCAGGCCCATATTGGTTCTTTTCAACCCATTCAACTTGTTTTCTTTTGGATTAAGTTTCCCTAAATTTGTTATTGATAAATAAAATACCTAGCTCATTTTCAGTGAGGCTAGGATGCTGCTAAAGATTGTTTAGAAATGGAACATTATATGCGGATTATTAACTAAATGAAAGTTTTTTGCGGATTATTAACTAAATGAAAGTTTTTTTTGCGGATTATTAACTAAATGAAAGTTTTTTTTGCGGATTATTAACTAAATGAAAGTTTTTTTTGCGGATTATTAACTAAATGAAAGTTTTTTTTTGCGGATTATTAACTAAAAGAAAGCTTTTTTTTGCGAATTATAAACTAAATAAACGCTTTTTTGTGGATTATTAACTAAAAGAAAGCTTTTTTGGCGGATTATTAACTAAATGAAGGTTTTTCTTGCGGATTTTTTAACTTAATGAAAGCTTTTTTCGGATTATTTCTCCCCACCTGAAAGACAAAAATAAAATGGCGAGCACTAGTTTATAAAAAAATTTTTTTTTAAAAAATGTATGAACTACCGAAATGTTTTACTTTGTTTTTCAAATTTTTAACAACTTATTTTCTTGTTGTGGACATTTTCACTCTTGTTATAAGTTATCATCAAATAAATCTTGTTTCACGTTTGTACGTACAGATTAAAACTTTAGATAAACTATAGGAAAGAATGCTTTCATGTCTCTTGATTAGAATAATACAATCAATTCAAAAGGAAACTCTTTTGTACTTAGCAAAGGTGAAATTTAATCAATTAGAAAGGGGGGAGGCGGATGTGACACTTTTTGAAACCAAAACTAAAAGTCAAAGGAACTCAACTAAAAAAAGAGTTACAGGTCTGAGATTTTGCATGGCAGTTGCTTAATAGGGGTACAATATGGAACTGTGAAGAAACGGCGACGCAAACGCCGAAAACCGCCGAGAAGAGGCAAAAAAAATTCGACGGGAAACGCCGGTTTTTGGCGGTTGCGCCGCCGTTTCTTCACAGTTCCATATTGTACCCCTATAAAGCAACTGCCATGCAAAATCTCAGACCTGTAACTCTTTTTTTAGATGAGTTCCTTTGTTGACTTTTGGTTTTGGTTTCAAAAAGTGGCACATCCGCCTCCCCCCTTTAAACAGTAATGAAAAATCTAAAAAAAGCTTTTCAAAAAAAAGACGGGCTAGCTATGTAAGGAAAGGTATGTTAACTGGTCCACGAAGAATAATCAGCTTATTATCTTAAGGAGCAGCCAAAAAAAAAATAACGTTTTCTCCATAGCTTTCCGTAAAAAGGCAGACAAAGAGTAAATGGTAGGTAGTCCTGCTTCTTACATTAGAAGAAAATAATTTTAGCTCTTGCAGTGGTTTTGTTTAATTTCGTTCCCTAATTAAAGTGCTGCAGTTTGTTATAGAAAATTTTTTGTCTCCCTTCTTACACCCTAATATAGTTTTTAATATACTAGGGGCGAAGTGACGAGTATGCTTTAAAAGATCTAGCATTGTATGCTTTAAAGAGAAGAAAATTTGCCAAACTAAGTTTATTGTACGCTTTTCTTCATATCAAACGCCTATTTTACTGGATATGGCGATACCCAATAAAAAAAAACGTAAGTGTGGAGCAACGAAAACCCCACTTTATATTATTACTAGCGGCTTCGCCCCTAGCCTCTAGGGGCTTTGCCCCAAGAGGTTTGATCAAACCAATTTTTCGTAATATAGATTTAAAAAATAAATCTAAAAAAAAATTTCCTTTGGGGGGGGATTTTTTTTATGGGGATGAGGGGGTCGTCGACCCCACTATTTTAATTTTAGTTTTAAAAAGAAAAAAGAAAATTTTTTTTTTGGGGGGGGGGTTCGGGTTGTTCCTCCCCCCAAGAAAATAGTTATAAACCTTCCCGGAACCTATGAGAAGCTACCCTGTAAAGGAGAACCCGATCGGTTCAGCGGTTAGCGAGATCCTTCGCTACAAACAAACAGACAAACAAACAGACAGACTTCGTTCTACTTTGTATTATAGATATTTAAAATGATAATTCAAAATATTTTTCTTTATTGGGGTTTGGGGGGGGGGGGAATTAAGGGTTCACAACTAGAATATAGGGATTATACCGACATAATAAATAGAAACTGTTCTGTCATTGTTGATATTTCAAAATTATAGCATAACATTAATATACTCAGGCATACTGGGCTAGGTTAAGGGAATATAAATTGCTTTATCCCTAATTTAACCTTTTATAGTACCTACTCATGGCATATTTTCGTACTTTTTTTTAGTATGGGGGGGGGGGTATTTTCTTCCATTGTCCCATCCCTGAAAATAGCCATAGGGGTGTGTCAGTTATCTATTATGATTTTTGCATTTTTACAAATATGAAAGAAGGGATTGGGCATCTGACGTAAAAAATGAATTGTACATGTTTATCAATACAGTTCACCGACCATGAATCAACCTGCAGCTAGAGCCTCATGAAACAAGACAATAACTATTTTTACTCCTTAGCTTACTACTTTTTAAAGCCTTTATATACTAAATCATCTTTTGGGTATAGTCCCTTTCGTGACAGCGCCTCTTAAAGTGCGTTTTTTTCGTATTTTCACAGAAGCTTTTGATAGGTTATTTTTGGTTATTGCCCCGCGCAGGGTTAGAGTCCCCCTTGCAAGGCTAGAAATAGGAGAAAAGCCTCTGCCATCTTTGTTTTGTTCTATTCCTGATACAATTTAACTGTGACTTTATCAATCCGTTACATGTTCTCATAAAATTAAAAAGTCAAATATATTCAGAAAATATTATTTATTTAGACAAAACTCTTTTCGTAGGTAGTATTTAACGTTATAGAAAAATTGGCATCTATTACAATAATCCATTGCAATGGAAAAATTGATATTTTGGTTTCTAAAAAGTACATTACGAAAATAAATTGTCAATTGTTATTTTCTTCACAAAATGACTCATATTTTGCTAGAAGAGTTGGTTCTAAAAATGATATTTACAGCTTTTTTAAAAGCTACCCTTAGCACTAATTCTAATGTGATTAATATTCATAACAAATTTTGGAACACCAGTTTGAATGGAAACAATTATGATTGTTTCAGTTATTTTTTCTCGCACAAAATTCATGCTTGAAAGAATTCATCTTGTTCTATCTAGTTACATAAAGCATAAAGGGTTTTATAAATTTTCTTAATAAAAGTCCTTTCACTCGTAACTATAAATGAACCATAGAACCCACTTAATTTTCAATTTTTGAAGAAAAAAATAAAAGCAAATAAAAGGTTTGACCCTTGCTTAGAACAGTTAATAGACCTAGCATATAACCATATAATTGGAACTATTAGAACAAATGTCGTTCAATCAAATGTTCTGCAAATTTTACTTTACATAATATGTCATTGAGCAAACCTCATGTAAACTTTCACTTTTATTTTTGAAATAACATGGAACGATTTAAATTTCCTTTATCCCGTATTTTTTTCCTATTTTTTGACAGTATGGGAATAAATTACATCACGAAAATGTAGGGTAATTGCTATTATTAGGTTTTTATTATTTTTTCTAAATCAATAATTTGGAAATATCTTGTTTAAACTGTCTCTCACTTTTGAGAGAGAAAAAAAACAATTGGTTCAGAAAATATTGATTAAGTTTACTTTTTATTAACGCAGCTTTTTTATGACTAAGAAAAAATACTGGATTTATTTTCCATGTTCATTGACAGTTTTTTTTAATGTTAAGTATAAATTGAAAAAAAAAAATATTTTTTCATCTTACGGAATATTATACTACAATATATTTTCTACTACCAAAAATGCACCTAGAGGCATCTAGGATCTGCAATCAGCGAAATCCTAAGATACAGATTCACAGTTAAATAGAGAAATCCGGTTACCTAGATAAAAGAATTTACTTATTCTGATACTTTTTGTATCAATAACCCAATAATTTGAAAATATCTTGTCTTTTATTGTCTACAATTGGTTAATTGTAAAAAGAAATGGTTAAGAAAAATCTTGCTGAGGTTGACTTTTTCTAGGCGGCTTGGTTTGGCTTAGTCCTGTTTTTAGCCTTTTAACTTTAACTTTAAATAAAAATGAATTGAAATATCTTGTTGAAATAAGATTTTTCTAAACTGTATCAATACTTTTCAATCAATAATTTCTGGTTTATTTTAGACCGTAAAAAATGACGAGACAAATGAAAAAAAAAACGTTTTTATTACATTGATATAATTCATTTTATTATCTTATCAAGCATATGTTTATTTTTAATAAAACTAAACCTCTAAGTGGAATTTTAAAATCCAAATTTATTAATCATATATCTATGAAAAATTAATAAAATATAACTTTATTCCAATGATCTATTATTTCATATAGGGCACAAGGTTACGTGTGCCCCCCCCCCCCCTTCCCTTACACATTTTAATATCTCAAAAACTACGGAAACCTTTTAGGACCTGGGTTCATCGTATTGTCTTTTCTCCAATGGCCAACACTTGGTGCTAATTGTCAGGGCATTGCCATTTTATTATGACTTTTTAGTTTGTGTAAGATTTATCCTGCTTGTAATGCTTAAGTGAAACACCAAATTGTTTTTTTTTGTTAAAATTGATAAAATGTCCGAGTAATTAAGTTCCTACTGTTGGTCATTATTTCATTGTTACTGGTTTATTCCGAATCACGTATATGGTTATTTTTGATATCCCAAACTTAGAACCTAATATTTTGTACATTATACGTCTCTTAGTCTAGGTATTTATAGGCCTTTTACTTGTTTAGTACGTTAAATGTCACTGAAATGACAACAAAAGTATGTCTTAGTGTTGGTCATTGCTGTAAAATGGTCTTGGGAGGGTTGGTTAGGATGCCGGGAGGGGAAAAGGCAAATAATAGGGGAAATTTCAAACAATTTTGTTGGTACGTTATACTTATACATTTCTTGTATGGATATGTATAATCAAAAGTAGAAAATCTTAGGTACACCATCTATCTAATCTGTTTATGTATGGTTATTTCTGCTCTACTAATGGATATAATTGTATTTATTAACAATAAGAATAAACTCTAAAACATTTTTATAGAAGAAGCTTAATTCTGGTAATTGATTGATTAGCCATAGTTTCTTAGTGTTTGGAACTAAGTTGTCATGGAGTAGGTTGAGACACTTTTGTATAGCCACCTGAGCCAGCTCAAGCTACACGTTCAAGTACATTATAAGTATCAATGATCTTTTTTTTCTCTGCTTTGATATTCACTTACATACATACATATCCACATCTCTGAGTGTGGACCCAAGGGTAGTAATTTCGAATCAGGTAGAAGAACTTTTAAACCATAATAACGTAACCTTTACCCACTTAGCCACCTTTCTCCTTATCCCCTCCCCCACCCCAAGTCTGTTAATTGCATCGTGTCAAGGAAGGAGTGGACAATAACCAATAAAACTGTCTACAACCCTGAATTTCTCCAAGAATTTTGTCTACCAAAGTCAGAATTTCACTCAAGGAAATTTTTGAGAAAATTTGTTGTCTTATCCCTCATTTCCTGATTGTCTCAGCCCCCCCCCCCCTTATAAGTCCACCCCACCGGCGTTATCGTTATCCCCCACCGCCTCTCCTCCCCCCTCCCGTAATAATGAACGTCCGTCCGTCTCGCGATATACTCTACTGGGGTGGCGACACTATGTCTCTCTCCTTCACTCTTTCTCTGTCTCTCTATTCTCAGACTAACTTTAGTTTTGAATCATACATTCAACATTGTATAGATCCAACACAAACAGAAACATTATTGTGTTACAGAAGTTATAAATTTTATTAGCATAATTTTACAAAGCAAAAACAGTGCAAAAATTAGTAGAAATAGTCTTTATTTCAGTAACATTTTGAAGATAACATTTAAATAAACATTAAGACAAACATATACTGTAATAAATTAAAAGCGCCAAAAAAGTGAACATTCTCAATTCACGGGGCAAATTCGTGATTTGGTAAAAAAAATTTGTACTGAAAAAAAAGATATTTAGTTAAATTCTCCAAGACATTATCAATGTTTCCCTATGTTTGGGCCGTGTTTCCCTGGGCTTTTCTCATCCTCTATCTCATTTTTGTTTGGGTAGACGTTTAGGGTTTGCTAACAGCAATTAACCCCAAAAAATTTGCACAAGCACAATTGGCATTTTTTTTGCTAAACGTCCCCCTCTATCGCGGGACATTGTTTTTCTGCGTGCTGCGCCGCGGATTTTCGCGCGCTTTTCTTAGAGGCAGACAGCCCGGCCCCAGCTACTACCTGTTAGCCCTTCTGCTCCCCGTACTGGCCCGTCCCCCTCTCACTCCGTTGGGAAGCACAGGAAACTGAGACAGCTTTTAAGTGGAGTGAGATGGCGGGAGTGTAAATAAAGAGACATATAATTTCAAACATATATACAAAAGACATTTCTTAATTTCACCTCGTTTTGGGCAGTGTAGGCCTCGACACGAACAGTGAATGAACATTTTAAATCTATGAGGATCATTAAGTCTATTTTTTGTAAAGAAGTCATTTAAGTCTTTCATACATAACCAGTGTTGTATTTTATCATAAAGTATTATATTTATTTATATAAATTATTTTAATAAAACAAGAACAATCATGTTAATCCAAGCCCAGCCAACACAATCATTTGCTGTGAGCACAGTTGAAAGCCAGGGACATGGAATGATGAACCATGCCGGCGGATACATAAACGGTATATCGGTCAACACTGCAGACTACTATGACACCGCCGCTATTGGGGTTGGCAATACAGGCGGGTTTTATAGTCCCGCCGCCCCCATGGAGCACAGAAACATAGTGACCTGCTCCTCAACCGGGACCATAAATGGGTCGATCTTGTCGATACCTAAAAGTTGGTCCCAAGAAACCACGGAAGATATGCTGGTTAATGTCTACAGATTTGTAAAGTCTTTTGTTGGGTAAGAATTTAAACCAAAGTTTTAAAAACGGGGAGTTTGTGATTCAAAGAAAACTGTGTTGTCTATTGATTAAAAAAGATTTTTAATATAAATGTTAAATTAAAGCATATAAAATCCTAAAGTAGCTGTTTGAATCATTAAAAGTTTTTTTCTAGAACAAATAAAAACATTTATCTTCTGTCTAAAAACTAAACATAGAAAACATCTTCCTAAGTCTGCAGTAATGACAACATAATTTAAGAATCATTGAACTCTAAACACTTAAAAATAACACATTAAATAAACTTCATGCATAAGGAATTTTGTATCATTGCTTTTTTATAAAACATGTTTTATTTTATTTTTGTCTTATGATAATTTTTGCTTGCCCTTCAAAGTTTGGTATTTCCATTGCTTTATAAATTTAATTCTAAACATTAAAAACAAAAACAATGCTGAATATTAAATTATAAATTTTGTAATTTAATTAAATTCATATCAGTTACCTTCCAAAAGGTCAACTAATGTAAAAAAAAGATTTTGGCAGAAAAGTAAGAAAAAAGCAGATCGAGTTAGTTTTTAATGAAACAATCGTTTTTTCAGCTCAATTTTGTAAAGCCGCAAGAAACTGGATAATTTTCCCATGATTCCCTTGATTGCACTTCTGTAACAATTATGTGCTGAATTACAGTATTATTATTATTATTATATAGGCTATTAGTCATCAGACGCCAAAATTCCTAGACCATTTTTACTTTCCATACCTTCAAAATATGCAATGAAGGAAAAATTTTACTTTTATCTTAAAAATATCTTGAAAAATTTAATTTAATAGGTAATTTCATGGAATTCTGACACTTGTTTAGAAAAAAATAATAGTGAAATAAACAAGTGCCTATTAAAAATCATTTAAATATTTCATTTTTTTGAGCTAAAAAGTATTAATTGAAAGATTAATTTTCTTTCATTGTCATATCCACGCATTTCTAAGTGTAAATGTTGGACCCCAAGCAATGATTGCATGGCAAGCTAAGTGTTATGATGCAATGGAAAGCTCGGGCCTTAAAAACTATGAGAAGGACAATCCTTAAAGTTCATAATTAAGAAGAGTAAATTTTGTTCAATATTGCCCATAAAGTTAATTTTTTTATGTCTTAAAGTTAACCTAGCATTCTTTAAAAATTCATTATTGAAAATTCATGATAGACAAAGATAATTTTTATTGTTTTGAAATTAAAATTGATTTTTAAGGACTAGAATAATGCAAGTAATAACTCTTTTTATCATGAATATACACTGAAGGTTCAAAAATTGCTTAAATAGGTCAAATTTTAAATATTAATATATTTGATTTTGATAAATGTTGTATTTGAATAATAGATTTTCCATAAAATTGTATATTTAACTATAACAAGGACACAAGGACATTAATTTCCAAATAAAAGAAAATATTAATAATATATATAATTACTTAAATTTATAAATCTAGATAACAAAATGCCACATTATTTTTTCTCGAAAGTGATATTTAGATTTTTGTTTGTACTTTGAAAAGTTGTATTAGATAGAAACAGGATAATTTAGGTTAGTTATAGTCTCCGCCAAAGTGCCTTAGAAGTCTTTCATGTTAGTCGAAATGCATGGTAGCATTTATTCAACCAAATAGAAGGGGTAGGTTGTAATTTATTAATAGGCAAAGCTGATAATTTAAAAGAAAAAAAACAAGAGTTTACGCGGAAGTGATGACACCTCGCAATTTGCAATGCAACAAAGCACTACTATCATAAATTAAAGAAAAAATAAATGAGTTTAAAAAGTATGATTGCAGTTTTAAATTTCCAGTTTTCAGTTCAAGAAAATATCCTTTTTGGGCAAATGGTTTATTGGAAGATATATATGTTAAGGGTTGCTAAAAGTACCTAGTGATTGTTAATATTCGAAAAATCTCTTGTAATTTCATTTCCTCATTAATTGGTACTTTATCAAATGTTTAAAATCTGTCATTTCCTCATTAATTAGCACTTTATTGAGTGTTTTAAATCCGTCGATAAACATTATAAGTGGTATGATATCCGGTAGAGCAGACTTTATTTATAGAATAGCTGCGTCAATAAAATTTGTAAATTTTCCTTTTTCTTAACCCCTGTAACTGATGGCACAAAGCTTAATAATTTTCGCAAAAATTATGAAACTTTTTACGGGCAATTTTTAAAAATGATTTACCGAGAAATTTAAGGTTTTATAACAGGGATGTGTTTGTGATTTTTTAAACAAAAAAAAAACAACTAAAGATTAAAGTCTTTTTGTATCTTTTGAAGACTTTCTTGGATATGTTTGGTAACTATATGTTATGTTATTTATTTTGAAAAGGGGTAGTTCCACGAAATGCATTTGAACTTAATTTAGTGAACCGCATATTTTTTCCTGATTGATTGGTTAAACTACATTTATATGGCATATATTTGAAAGAATTTCATTTTTCCACCAAGTAGTTTTTAAAATATCAAGACTTGAAAATCGTCTTTTTAAATTGCATATATCACAAAAAGACGATTTTCAAGTCTTGATATTTTCAAAACTACGTGGTAGAAAGTTGAATTTCTTTCAAATATATGTCATATAAATGTAGTTTAACCCATTAACTAGGAAAAAATATGCGGTTTACTAAATTAAGTTCAAATGCACTTCGTGAAACTACCCCTTTGATAAAAAAAATATTTTATTAACTAAATTATATACTGTTTATATATTGCAGTAAAAAATCTATTAAACTTTTTTTGTTATTCTTTAGGTAAGTCATACTTTCAACTAGAGGAAAATTAATGTTTGTGTGTAAGTTTTGTGCTAATGTACTCAAAAATACTTATAGAAACAAAGCTACTCTACAAATTTACATCATTGGTCCGTCATAAAGTATTTCCATTTTTTTCTCTTCATAAATGTCTTTCGAAACATTAGTAAGGTACTCTTTTTTTTATTGTTTTAAGGTTTTTTTTGCACTTACAAATACTGCATTCTATCATATACGCCATTTCTTAATTAATAAATCAGGAAAACCAAAACCAAAATAAATCAAATAATTTCTTTTTACACAAGTTTGATTCTAGTAATATCAATTAGATCAATATAAATCTCCCTTGATATTGATTTTCTCATCAACTTTCTTTAATCATAAATTTCTTTATTATATATATACGGACTTATTATTAAAAACATTTTTGAGCCAATGGTCTTGATAAAAATTCGCTATAGACGTTAAAATTATGCATTTAAAATCATTAGCCAAGCTACTATTTAGCGGTTCCGAATAGAAGAAATACATACACTCAAAAATACTTCCTTCCCCCCCCCCCCCACCCCCTTTAACATTTAAAACGCAATCTAGACTGCCCCTTTTCCCTCCTTTTTTTGATAAATACAGCGAAAAAGACATCGTAGAATAAGGGTCAAATCCAAGTGGGGTTGAAAACTATTAAAAACTGAATTGGAAGTTACCATAGGCATAAAATGTTTACATTTTACTTTTTGAGGAATTTTGATTAATTATCCTTCCCTATTTCCCTGTATAACCATGAGCCCTCCCCCCTCCTCCTTCTGCACTTTCTACTACCAGGAATTAAATTGCGTAGATACCCAAATAACACTCTAAAATTTCAAAACAAAATTATGTAATTTTTGAGAATTCATTCTCAATATTTTCTCTTAACCATCTCTTATATTTTAATGTATTTGCAGTTAGGGATGGAACAATGGAGATATTTCTTTTTGTGGTTATTTAATTTTAAATACTAGAAGGGTGGTTTGGGTATAGTTTTATCCAAATAATTTATCTTTCCCTGCTTTGATATAGTTCTTATAGTAAGGTTAGGTTTATATATAAGAGCCCTAAAAGGTATTTTAAAAATTTGTAAAATTTCTACCTATTAGCCTAAATAAGGACTAATATTAGGTTTATCTGTTATTCGTTTTGAAATCTGTTATCTCGCTGTAAATCTTAGTCAATTTACAATCTCATAGTTGATAATTTATGCTTTTTTATGTGAACTTTTAGAGTACTGCCTAGGGGGGGTTGTACCAGCTATTAAGCTGATCAGAGCTAACTATTGTGTGTGTGTGTGTGTATGTGTGTGGGTGTGTGTACAACCATCCTAACTGCCTATGCAACTACATTCACCAAGTGTACATATACATTACAGCAACCAGAAACTTTTTCATCCACCAAAAGTTATGGGAATTGATTATGAATATGCTAGAAAACAGCAATGGTGAGAATATTAAATTGTTATATTTAAAATTTATTTTGATATTTAGTGATTCAATTGTTAAAAACTATGAAACATACACTTTAAAAGTTAAAAATTACAGTTATTTTTATTTTGAAATACAAATAAATCAATCTGAAGTCATAAGGGATGGGTAATTGTCGTAGAAATCTCTTTTATCAATGTATGGACACTTAACCAAAATAGTGAAATTGCTAGGACCAAATTTAGTGTTTCTTTATCTTGAAAAATGGTTTCGTTATCTGTTTCCTATGTGCATTTTATCAAAAGATATGCCATGTAATACCTGTTGCTAGGAAGCTGCAATAAACTGAAACCATTTGTAATGATTTCTATATACCTTGATATACGTGATATCTACAAAAATCACCCCTCCTTTTTTAGAAAAAATATTTTTTCTTCTAACTACTAGATAAACATCCAATGCGTATAAGTTGAAAGTGTACAAAGTTGAAAGATAAGGATAAACCTGTTAGCCTGTGGAATTTTCCTTTCATTTACTTTCTTTGTTGTTATAATATTATATATATTTATTTTATGGAAAAATATTTTATTTACACAAAATTACTGTAAAATGCAATTTTTCCATAAAATAACTTTAAAGCATAATTTGCTTGAAATAATATTAAATATCATGAAAATTAAATGTTAAACAGTAAAATTTGATTATTTTCATCAATAGGTGGCTAATTGACCCATTCAAAGCTTCAGCCAATTTGAATTTTGTGCCTAATTGGTAAAGGATTGATTATTTAAAGATTTAAACTCAGGAAGGGAGGGGTCAATGAACTGTTAATTGTAGTGCACCCAAAATATTTTAATCGTTCTGCCATTCGTCAGTCTAAAAGGTTTTGGGTTAGATATTGAATCATGATTAGGTTGTATAAATTAACATTCTCCAATCCTTCCTCTAATACTTATAATCTACAGAGGGTTTTTTTTGTTTGACATAATGAAGGGTACATTAATTTATCATACATTGTCCCATCAGTGAAGAATAAGATTCCTGAAATATACTTCACTTAGAAATCACGAAACCTTGTACAAAATTGTATCCTTATCGCTGCTTCTTATTTGTTGTCTTTAACTTCTTTACTATTTCAAATTCAAGGAATATTTTTATCTATTATATTGTTTTTTTCATAGATTATTAGCGGCTACGCCCCAAGAGACATATATAAGGATTGAACTATGATAGAAGTTCTTTTTTTCCAAGTAAAAAAAATTCTTATAAAATTAAAAACATCTTCTTTGGGATGCAAAAATGTCAATATTTCAAAAATTTTAATTAAGGGAGAGGTCATTTTCTAGTAAATCCCGTAAAGGTGTGTGTTATAAGGCCTAAAAATAGTAGTAGAACGATAAGGTGCTCTATATATTTGTATTTCCTATTGAATAGAACAATAGGGAAGAAATTTTTTTTTTTTTTTTTTGATAACCATACCTGGAATATCTGAAATTTCTATCAAACGCTTTGTTTGGCTCAAACTGACACAAATAAAAAAAATATAATTATAATAAATCAACCTGTAAAGAATGACTTCTTCCTTTGTTTAATGGTATAGATTGTTCTTAACCTTTACCTTGTACCTATAGAAAACATTATTATTATAATTATATTTTTTTTTAATTTTTGTCAGTTTGAGCCAAACAAAGCGTTTGATAGAAATTTCGTATTTTTTTTAGATAATCCAGGTACGGTTATCAAAAAAAAAAAAAAAAATTTCCCTATTGTTCTATTCAATAGGGAATACATATATCTAGAGCACCTTATCGTTCTACTACTATTTTTAGGCCTTATAACACACACCTTTACGGGATTTACTAGAAAATGACCTCTCCCTTTGTAAATCCTTTCATTTTGTATAAAACCTGTGGTGCAAGATTTTGCATCCCAAATGTGTCAAAATTTGATCTCGTGTTTGCATATCTTGCATGCTAGGATACAGAAATACATACATGGAAGATTTTAGACTTTTTATAGCTACATTCTGCCTTTGTTAGCTTAATTTTCGTGGGAGGTAAGGTTGAAAGGTGACAAAAGACAACAAAAGTATTTCAACTGTTCCCCAGAGATCTGAAGGTATAGGACAATGGCCAATAAATTTATGTACATCCTCATTGATGATACACAAAATTACCCCTTCTGTTGATTACAATTATTGGTTGAATCGTTTGGACACCAAACCTAATGAGCAAACCAATCAAAATTTATTAAAAGTCCCCTAAGCCAAGGAATAAGAAAATGTTATTATAAAACTTTTGGGACTAGTATCATAAACATCTCAATGTCCCCTCCCTGCTATTCTTACACTACTAATAAAGAAACTTTGTTCATTACACTTGGAGGGAAGAATTCCATAGGCTTTATCTTTATTCCTGGTTTATTTGCATATCATCCTCTTTCTCTCTCATCTTTTTGTTCTTGTCCATCCAAGATAGCGAAAATTGTTTAAACACACTCTTATATATCACTAATTTAAGTTTAAGTAAGGTATGAATTAAATCAGGGGCTGTGTGTTTATAGAAGGAAATAAGTTAGTTGTTTGATATATGTATGCCCCTATTCTTAATATGAATTATATAAAATAATTTTGCATCTAAAAAGAAACACCATCTTTTGTACACACTGATCACGTGCATGCAGATAACAGGCCAATTACAAATTTTTTAGACTTTTCTAATTTTTAGGTCAACTATCAATTAAGTATTCAACATTTGAAATGGAAAAGAGCAAAACAAATAATCTATTCTAAGATAATGCATTGTTACTAATAGAATTAAGGGGGAGGGGTAAATTTTAAGATCTCGTAAACGGATGGTTGTGTGAATTACTCTAAAATACAAATTACGTGATTAATGCAGAAATAAAAATGTTGCATTTGAACATAATCCTTATATTGAATTGACTGTTAAAACTGTGGCCCCTTGTCCCTGTAAATATTCCAACTAGAAACAATTAACTTAATTGATTAAATGAAAAAAAGTGATATACTTGAAATATTGCGAAGACTTTATTCATTTCTAACTGCAAAAAAGTGCAGAATCTATGCAATGAACTAATTTTTGTTTTTAGCAATGTTTTTTTTTCAAGATATCAATAAACATTTAGTAATATTTTTACTTTGTGCTTCGTATATTATGTTAAATTAATGTGTAAATTTTAATATTCATAACCTTTTTTTTTCATCCTTTCTTAGATCATAATTTTTAAATTACCAACCGTATAATTTCAATGCAAAGAAATTTCCAAAATTCTAATGAATTGCAATATCAGTCTTTACTTCCCTGAAATTGGCCCAACCCTTTCTATTTATGGCACACACACACACAATTCTAAAGAGACACGGTTATATAAAGTTGCGGACGGTGTTATAAAACCATTCAGGGAGGTGTTGGACAATAACAAACTGAAATTAATCTCCCCCCAACAAATACACGCCTCATATGATTAATTGAAGAATTAGGGGAAGATAATTCTATAGTTTATTGTCCTATCCCGTTATCCCTGTATTCCATGCAAAAATAATGAAGCAGCATCTTTGGCCCCTTTTATATCCTCGATTCCTGGCAGGGAGAGGACATTAGACACTAAACTAATATCCCCTTTATGCTATAAAAAAAAGAATATTATGATCTAAAAAAATAGAAGGTGGATTTATTTGTCTGCATCTCTATTTTGTACAAACTCAACTTATACTTTAAAGTTGGATTTCAAATCTTACTAGGTGTTACATTAGTGGCCTCTGGTAGGCTCTATCTCTGTTTTCCCTTTGCCAAAAACCATTAAAACTGCTTGGAAATTCATACAAATTGTTAAACGATCGTTTTAGCATTTATGTAATCTTAAAAAAACACAAAGTCAGAATTCAAATTTTTTACTTATTTGTGTAGGATGTGATTGCAAATGAGTTTCTTTTATTAAATTAGCAGGGGCCTTACTTATGAAACCCAAGAGAATAGTCCTATATGCATAATATACATGTATGACTGTAAGAAATGTAGGGTATTTGATAAAGTTGCAGTCTCATGTACATTTATACAGTACATTTACACATACATATGGATATCACGGTGTTGCTATGCCTATTTGGACGTTTTTACATTATTTATAAAATATCAGCAATATAGTTTTAGATATATACATCCAGTATGTTTGTGTTTAATCAAACTTTAAAATATTGATTATGTTGATTTGAACAAGAAAAGAAAAAGACCAAAAAAACATTCTATTTTTACACAATCGTCATCAGCTACTAAAGACATATTGACAAATATTATACTCGAAGGGAGTTAAAATTAATTTAATAAACTAAAAATACACCCAAACATTACATGATTAATGGTATTTTAACCATTTAAAATGGTAGAAATGTAATAACTCCTAAAGAATTGTGTTCGTACTTGCAGGGCCTAAATATATATGAATGGGCCTCGCAGTCTCCCACATTTATCTGATATAGAACAGCTGTTGGCATTATTTAAAAACAGCAAAAGTATTTTTAGTGAATTTGAGCAATTTGAATTTTATAATTGCCTAAAATTGCAGAATAGCTACTGATCTACCTAACATCTTAAGAAAAACATTTTTTATGGTGGTATGAAAGTTAGATATCTTCATATAAATTGGTTTTGTTTGAGCACCCTCTATAGTTAGATAAATATATTTGTATGGGGCACTGTCGTAGGGTTGTTGCCCTAGGAACCCTTCTGCATACTATTTTCATAACCCCTTACATTATACAAGTACCTTATGGGGCTTCTTTAGGGGGTACTTCTAGTTTGCCTTAGAGACTTCTAAGAATATTTGATTAAAAATAATTTGAATATCAAAATGATCTTTTCTTGAAAGAAGATGTTACTGGATTGGATACACAATATAACATAATAAGTAGACAAATTCTATCCCTTTTTGTAAAAAACTATAAATAAAAGTGTACAAAGTAATAAATACTATGTACTATGCTACAAATTCCAAGAAAAAAAAACATTCCATGGAAGTATAGGACTATAAAGATAAAATTAATTTTAAACCCTTTCTCCTCTACATTAATATTTCTAGCATATAAAGAAACTAAAGCTTTATGCCTTAGACTTAGCGGATTCAATTGTCCGTCCCTGGCAACTGCCAGACGTTAATATTGATCAAGCAGGGGTTGTTTTCATTATATTTATCATGTATGGAGGGGGGGAGTCGTATGGGAATAGAAATTATTGATTTTATAACTTTTCTAAACCTGTTGATTTAAAGTTATTTGTTATTGTGTCTTAATGTTTAAATTCGGGAAAATAGACTTGCACTATTGAGTATGAAAAAATGTAGAATGTTTTATGATTAAATAGAGGTTGCGCCCCTAGACGTCTTTTTTGGAGGGGGGAGTGGGGAATTTTTTTATTAGAAGGGATATCCTCCTTCAAAACAGTTATAAACCTTCCCTGGGCCTAATTCACTACGAAGGAAAACCAAATCGGTTCGGTGGTTAGCGAGATTCATTTCTACAGACTAAAAAAGCCATACTTTATTTAAAAGGGTGTGCACTTTTAAATAGTGTAATAACAAACGACCTATTGTATTGTCCATTGCTTGATAAATAAATCTATTGTTCAATGATAGTTAAATCAATCTTACCTTATGTAATAGTAAGTAGTGTAATGGTAGTGTTCGGGTTATTTAATATCTTTCATGCACCTAGCCCTGAAATACTGAGAAATTAAAGATTTTAATCGTTTTAATGTAAATTTGAATATATTTAAAAGTTGGATTTGATAAAAAATTGAAAATTTAATAGGTATTCAATTTCTATTGAAATAAAAAATATTAAAAAGCTATAGTACAAAAATGTACTAGGTAAGCAAAGAGTCCTTCATGTTTTCTGCCCTTGAAAAGAAAATTGCGAATATTATAATATTTTCATGAAGTTTTCCGTTATAACAAGTACGAAATCATCTATAAAAAGAACATAAAATATATGATTTTTTTAGTAACAAAGCATTAAAAACTAAAGTTCAATTTTACTTCTTCAAGGATTAAAGAGATTTTCTATTTCATATGAAACAATGTTTAGTTCTAAGTCCAGTAAATTTGGCTAATAGATAAGTTAGATAAGTCTGTATTTTAGAAAATATGCAAGATTAGGTATATCTTTTTTATAGAGTAGCTGCGCTGTTCTTAAGATTGGCAAGGTAAAACATTCTTAGAATTCCTTATCACTTTAAGCTTTCTTTTCTTGACATCACAAAAAATATCTTTCAATTTTATGTCAAAAATCTCTTAATTTACTTTTCTTTATGACATTTTAATATTTTTTTTTATAGCAATATATGCAATTTTGAGGCTATTAGTTTTCTATATTTATATTTTTATTACTTTTCTGAAATATTATAAAAAATTATACCTATGAATATGAATTTTTCTATCATTCGAAGTAAAGGATATAAAATAAAAGAATTTGAATAATTAATCTAGATAACTAATTTTTAAAACTGACAACAAGTCAGACGGACAAGAAAGGTCATAAAGAAGCTGCTCGCTTCAAATTGAAATTAGATTGAAAGAATTAATTCGTGTCTTTTGAATGAGCGAAGCGTGTTTATTGCTTTGTATAAAATAAAATATATCTTCCTTACTTTGAAATTTGATATTTCAATCATAAATTCTTCTAACAAATCTTTTTTGTTTTTAGTTTATTTTGAATTTGAATTACCTAATTCATTTATTACATCTGTAATATTAATCCCTGAAAATGAGTTTTTCCTGTATATCTCTAAAAGTCTCTGACAGTTACCCACGCCCCTTTCCCCTGGCTGAATATGTACAGCCTAACCGTCAAGCTATGTAGGGGCAACACATAAACACACACTCTAGAGCTTTCCTGCAAGCATTGCTGGGCGCGCTAAAGTCTCTGTATTTTACCCATCTAGGACCTGCATTAGTAGAATTCTTGTCTTAATTCTAAAAAGACCTCAAATTTCCCCCTCAAAAAAGTTAAATGTACTCATATTGAGTGACATTAATGTTACAAAGCAGCCAAGACATATGAAAATGGATATGCTTGAAAGTTGTAAAGATAGAAATTAATCTAGTACCTGAAATTTTGACTATCCCAATTATCCATCTATCTACCCTCCTGTTTAATCAAGTATTACGCGTGTACCTGACCCCCCTGCTGTGTATATATATAAACTATTAGTGATATTACAAAGTATATTAAAAAATAAATAAATATGGGTAAACTAGCACCATCTGGTGTCACAAAGAAGGACTTATTCATCGCTATTAACACAATATTAAAAAGAGGGTAAGAATTGTCAAAACTTTAAAATTTAATTCATATACAGTTACTAATATGTTATTAGATTTTTTGTATCAAAGACTAGACTTAATCTACAAATATTTCTAACAACACTTCTAAATAGCTAAATTTGATTTATGAAAAAAAAAGTAAGAAGCCATATCATAAAGTATCCTATATGAAAGAATCCTTTACTTAAATACTATTTTAAAACAGATCCACGGTTTCCAAGGCTCAAGTTTCTTAATTAAGAATATTTAAAATAAAAACTGAAATTCCAAAGAATGTTTTTAAATGCATTTAAATCTTATATCCAACAAATGCGATGTAACGATAAAATTATTGAAATATGGCTTCCTTTCGTATTTTAATATTTTTTTTACGTCGTAATTTTCATGCTGAGGAAATTTCTCATATTCTCTCTGTATGTGTTTATGTGTGTGTTTTGAAGTACATGCTAATGTATACATTTTGAAAATGGTTTCATGTTTGAAAATTAAAATTATTACAGCACTTTTTGGCTGTTGATATCTATGACTCTTCTGTTACTTCTATGACTCTGGAACCAGCCTCAAGTGAGTCAGGTTTGGGAATACCCCCTTGGTGAGTAGAAATATGGTTTACTGACCCTCTTTCTAGCCACTCACACACACACAACCATCTGTCCATGATAGAACGATGGTTGCTGCATGATTGGGGGGAGGGGGGGGGGGTATTTAGACCTGATGATTTGTAGAAAAGAGGGAATTTATAAAATAGAGGCTCTCTTCAAATCCATACCCCTTACATTTCCTTCTCTTTTTAGTTTTTTCTCTTCTTTCGTTTTTTAGGGATTTAAGAGAGGTAGAGAAGAGAGGGGGGTATGGGGTATTTTGTGTGCCCTTTATAAAGAGCAGAATGCTCTAAGAGACTGAATTTAGCTAGTTGGAACTGGTAGGGTCATAAAGTAGGAGTACGGAACTGTCTTTCTTCAACAAAACACACAATTGTACTTACTTATTATTTACTTGGTGAATATAAAAATGTTGACATATCAGTGAACTTTTAGACCATTTGTATAGGACTTTAAAAAGGGACACTAAAACGGCGCTAGAAAACGCTTTGGCAAGTTCTTTTTACGGGAGTATAAAAGATGTTAGTGCCACAACTTACAAAATGTTGGATTCCAAGCACAGAGAAGATACTCTTGTTCTCAAATATGTTACCTTGCTAAGGTAGTTAGTTCCTGCACAGTTGCCAACCCGGAAGTGGACTTTTGAGGTGGCGGAGTGCGCTTTTATAGTCGCGGGGTGCTATTTTAGAATTGCGGCATGCCATTTTAGGCCTGCAATTAATGATTTTTTTATATACGCATAAAATTCTTAATTGATTCTTAAAAATGACATTGTAAATTGAAGTTTAATGATTTTAGAATCATTACAAAACGGCTTAAAAACTGTACACAATAAAACACAGTACAAGCAATGTACATAATTAAAATTATTTATAATCAAGAGCAGTTTGACTTTAATAAAGGGTTTGATAAATGTCTCCCATTATCCCAGATGGATGTAATTAATCTTACTTACAGAGAGATGTTTGGATGCGGATAAAGATGTTATTAACTTTTTATTCAATTTATATATGATTATCAGATATTAATACAAACTATTTCATTGTTTTTTTTGGTCATTTTATACTCAAGTTCTTGAAAGTTTTAAGTCCTTATACTTTTTTATTGATTTTATAAAACCCCATATTTATTGAATACTAGTTGTTAAGCCTAAAAGTTTATAAAGCTCCTATAGAAAACTTGCTATTGTAATCTTTTTAAGTAAAAACTTAATATTATTTAGAAATTCTCCATTTATAATAAAGAATTGATTTTAATTTTTGCTAGTGATGATTCCTCTCCTTGTCTAAATGGGCCTATTCATGAACAGGAAGCTGCTCTTAGTAGATCAAAGCTTCATTAAATACATGGGCCCATACCAACCTTGTTTGAGGATTATACAATATATTCAAGATTTAGGCATAGTTTAAAAGTAAAAAAAAACTAGTTTGATTAAAAATTCTTATACAATTTTAACATTGAAATTTTTTTTTTACTATTTGTATCTTGTCATACCTACCTTTTTTTTTAGAAACTAATGTTTTCTTGTTAACATATAATATAACTTGCGTCTACACCCCCTAGAAGCCTCTAGGGGCACTTAAAGTGGGAAAGAGAAAAGTCGACCCATTCCATATTCAAATTGAGTTTTAAAAATAAAAGTAAAAAAATACTTTTTTGAGGGGTTTGGAGATACCCTCCCCCAAAATAGTTAAAAACCTTCCCTGGATTTATAGGAAGCTTCAGTGAAAGAGGAGAACCATACCGGTTCTGCGGTTTGCGAGATCCTTCGCTACAGACAAAACAAGCTTACTGCTTTATATAATAGGATAAAGAAATAATCAGTATGAAATGTATTATTCATACATTTTATGAAAAGTTATTCAATATTCTAAAAAGTAATTTAAAGATTTTTGTTCAGTTTAAAGTTAATTTAGAATAATGATAATTTTTATTAAAAACTTAACAACGTTGTCATACCTAATAATTTTTTTCTTGAACTATCCATACTCAAATTGTTTGCTTATTAGACACATAATCAATTTTCTTTCCGACGTTTACATACAAGCTAATGATAATGTATTATAGAAAAACAACATTTTTGATAATGCATAATATCCATTGAAAAATTTTTTATTGATAATGTTTTAAATATGTTATCGTAATGGATATGTTATTACTTGTATCTTACACCAGATTTTCATGAAACTTTTAGCGGGCTAAAATAACCTACTTCCAATCCCTTACGCCATCTCTTCTCCTCCTACTGGATGAACGAACTGATCAATAAACTAGATCCGTGTTAGCAACCTATAATAACGACAATTCTTCCATTGTCATCGTCGTAGAATCCAGTGATACATTATACTAATAGTCATTTTTTATATTTCAGTTCAACTGGGTCAGGCCAGGGAACCATCGACAACAGAATTGAACAAGCCATGGTAAGAATTTTTTCCTTTCTAATTTAAAATTGCCATTCAAACTCTCTATAGAGAGTTGAAGAGAAGCTACGCGCACGACAAATGTACAAATCCAACCAATGCAGTGAAAACAACCTTAACCTTTCTTTCCTTTATCCTTCTCTTTCTATTTTCTCAGAATATCAGTGCATTTTTATCAAATTCTAGACATCAAATTATAAAACTTTATTTCTTTGAAAATTACTTAATAATTCTAAATTAAAATTTTATTGCTGCAAAGTTCTTTTGCATTTCTTTGTCCTTGCCTTTGATTAAATTAATTAGTTTTACCATAGTACGCAAAATAGAATATTATTTACAGTTAAACTAGTAAAATTTGGGTCACTAAAAATCGATACCTTAAATGCCATCCGACATTTTGAATTGAAGTAACTTTTTCTTTTCAGTAATGGTTTATAGAAAAAAAATTTTTCACATCGCACTTTCTCTACAATTAGAGTTTATATGTCTAGAATTATGAACCTGAACTTGCTTTGGAATGAAAACTAATTCCGATTCCTAATGAGCCTTATTATTTAAGAAGATCTTTTTATATGTTTATTTGAACTTATATATAGCACAGTTTAATAATGAAATAAAGATACCTAATGATTTATATCTTTTAGATAATAACTTTGATTGAAACCGCCTACACAACTAAATATTTAATAATGCATCAAAATATGATGAATTTGACTTTTAAATATTGTTGTGTTTTTTATGTAAAATATCTAGGACAAGGCTGGTGTAATTTGAAACTTTCATGCATTCAAACTGTCTTTTCATTGGAATATCATTTTAATATTTTATTCATATGATAACTTTTGAAACGTTGCAAAATTTCTCAATAAAAAATTGAAAAAAGTATCCTAAAAAAATTTTATCAATAAAATACCTAGGTATACATTTTTCTTAAAGTTTATTAATTAATTTTAAATAACTATTCTTTATACCTACCATAAAAGAACATATTACTACTATATTTGAAGAAAAAATATTGACAATATAATCAATTTTTCTAGCCACCTGCATTTTTCTCATAAAAAGAACATTTTGTTTTATAACAAGTTGAAATATTAGATTCATGTACTAAAAATGAAAAATTTAAAGCCTGTATTCGATTTGTTTACATCTTAAAGCTTGTAATATTAGATAGATACTTTATTTTTTACAAACATTTAGGTATTGTACTTTTAACAGATGCATGGATATAGAGTAGTTGCGTTACTTCAAAAATTACAGATTTTTTTATATTATTTTTAGACTAATTTTAAAGATTAAGATTATTGGAAACTTTTTAGCAGACTAGAATGCATGCAATTTGTAGGAAATCTCCCAAAATTGGCCATAAAAAGTTGTTAGTACATTTTCTTGTAAAGTTTTATTTGTACTACTAAGCTATGTTTACTTGGGTGTTGCTTCAAAACAACTAATAATAATTCATAATGATTTAGCTAAAATATACCTATAGTTTAAATTAATTTGATTCTTATAATATTTGTGTTTACATTAGTAATTTAATTAATATCTGTAGAAGCACCTTCCCAAAAATGACGAAAACTTTTTCTTGCTAAATTTATGATAATACATTTACCCAATGATATAAACACTATTTGTTTATCCATGTTATTTCCTAAACAGCTGATTTCTGAGCCTCGAAACAATGTAAAGTACGTTTTCTTTGACCCAACATCAATTTTTTAAAGGATTAGATGAATTTTTCTCCCATGTCGAGGTATGTTACGTTATTTTAACAGAAATTTATAAAGTGCACTAAAAAGTTTTATTTCCATTTAAAGAAAACACTCTTAGTTGAACATTTTATGCTTAACTATTGATATTTTTTCTCATTTTTGATATTTTTGAACCTTTTTTCGGGGGGAGAAGGGGGTTGTGATTCGTACTTAAAACACAATTTTTCACCTTTTTCTTTAAATTATCAAAATACATAAATATTTTGGGGGCAATAAGAAACAAAATTTGATTTTAAATCTGACATATTAAGATTTAACCTTCCTGTCAGTGCTTTTTAAATAGTTCCACCAAGGTGAAGTTGTCTGACAATCAAGGATGACATGTTACAAGAATGCGGTAAAGATGTCTTAATTTGGATTATTCAGCTATTTTAATCATTCTTTATTTATGTGAAATTAAACCTAGTGACATAATATGTTTCATTATTTTAAAAATGAGAATATAGGAAATGATTAGGAGTAAAAAATTTGAATTTTGTTAATTTGAAGAAAAAAAACAGCAACATTACTTGATTCAAAATTAACTTTATTTTCTCTACAACTACTAGAAGCATTAATCTGTAATAAATGACAGACAAATAGGGTAAAGAGTAGGTTTGCTACACAAAAAGATTGAGCTGAAGGTTAGATGTACTGCTGTCTGGACTCTATTGCAAGGTGGCTACAACTTATTTTTGTCCTCAGTTTACAGCTTTTTTATTTCAAATCTCAAATTAAGTCATTTTAGCTTCAGTTTTTTTACAAAAAGAAAGCATTTTGCCAAATTTCTTCTATGAAATCATAAATTCTGCAAATGATAGATGATAATTGTAATTTTATGAAATTTTCTTATATTTTTAAGCTTTAAAAGAAAAGCAATTTTGCACTTTTGAAATTTTCTTAATACTCTCCTATTTTGTTTCAGGGATAAAGATTTTGTATTTCATTATTTTATTAATAAAAAGGTTTAGTTTGAAAAATTTAATATTTTGAAACATAAATTACTAATTTTATTTTTTAACACTTTAGGGCTAAAAATAAGAAAACCCTGGTGTTTTGCAGATTCATGGAATTAAGAATGCATTTCATCTAACGTTGGGTTTAAATTTAAACTATATCTTCAATATGACATCTCTTCAACAGTCTATACCAGATCGATATTCTATTGTGATTCTAAATTTTTTTATGTTTTTAAGAACCATTTTTCTCTTGATCTTATATTTTGTTGCAATTTTAAGAAATAGGATTGGTCTTACTCCTAATATCATATTTATTTTATGCAGATACATAATTTATTTAGCTGCTTAGGTTGATTTTAACAATTTTTCTGTATCATTTGTGATTTAAAATTGCTTTCGAGTGCAACATCCTTACCTTAAATTTTTAATAAAAAAGTCAGCAAATTATGAAAATGTTATTCCCATTTAAAGTTCCCAGTTGGCCTTGTTATCTAATATTCCCTTCGACATTTTCAGAGATGGTTACACGAAAAAGCACACTTTAATACAACAACAAAAAATAGCTAAAAGTATTTTGTAATACTACCAATAGTCTAATTGTGATCTCAAAAACCTAAAATCTAAATCATATTGTACATTTTTGCTTCCAATAGTTCATAGCATTTTTTTTCTCGGTGAAAATTTGGAGATTTTGCATAAACGTCTTTTTACTATGGTCCAGTTTACGTCCTTGGATGGCGTCCACTTTGCCACCTTTACGCCCATCCTCCCTATAAGCCCCCCCCCCATCCTCATTCTTTATTGCATTCTATGCTTGCAAAATATATTTTCTAATGGGATGTCCCTTCAAGATTTTACTTTTTTGTGATTTTTTAAAATTTTAGTTAATAACATAAATTTTTGTTTTAAATTTTATGGTTTAAAATCAAACACACTGCTGGAGTAAAAAAAGAGTTTCTAACATTACCTGATTTATGGTCAAATACTAATATTTTAGCGTACAAAGTTAAAAGTTATGCATAATATAAAAGTTGACGTATAGCCATTCCCTAATAGACACTATTTGTGTTGATATCAAGGTCTTGCAACATAGTTTTTTTCTTGACACCACCCTAACATAATTCTAGGGTTACATTTTCTCATATTCTAATTGGGTGTTGGAAGGTCAATTTTTGGGGGGCGATCCCTCAAAGCTATAAACCTTTTCAGGAGAAGTTTCATTGTAAAAACCAACTATATCGGTTCAGCGGTTAGCGAGATCCTTCAGTAAACACAAACAGACAAACATATAACACAAACAATCCTGTTACTTTTATATGAGCACAAACTTAACATGATTGTATTGACAGAATATCTTTACCTATCCAAGGGCAAACGAGGTAAACGAATACATACATTCCATGCGTCTAATAAAGTCTAGTTTTTAACTTTTTTAATCCCTCGCAGCTACTCTAAAAGTTTTCTTGTACTTCAGTTTATTTGAAATTGTGTTAGGGTAGGAATTGGAAGACCTAGTATTATTATATTTTATTATTAAAAATTGATAATTAGTTTATAACTTTATTGTATAGGAATCTTTGGATATTTTTATTTTTCTAATTTATGAATGTACCTAGAATAGTTTTAGGTACACGTAAGTGTTATGTATAGTGTAAATAAAGAAATCATGTCTCAACATAGTGTTGCATTCCAAGTCATTATCCTTGTCAAAAGATGAATTTGATAGTCGAAACAAAATCTATTAAGTAGCGCAGCTGTATCAAATGGCGAACATTGTCAATTAATATAACATTTTTGTTAGGACGCATATAATCTTAAGTAATTTATGTAATTATTTTTATAATTCGTCAATAACCAGGGAAGTCTCCGATTTGTTTCTGTGGGACAGACATACTAACATATTGAAGTGGGCTACGTAACTAAAATAAATCTATGAATATCATGCTGATTTATAGAAATAAAGCATGTTTTAAAAGCATGGAGAAACATGTGTCTAAAAAGTTATTTTAATTTTCTTTTTCTTGAAAACCCTAGGGTTGTTAAAATCTTTGAGGATTAGATAGGTAGTAGATGATTTTTTACGTTAAGAGGCTTCAAAAACTGTCTTAAAATGTATCAAAATAGCCTAAAACCGCCCTAGAATTCTAGAAATTTTTAATGCAGACTAATTACATTTTACAAACAAATAAAAATTTAAATTTTCTTTCAATTCAAAATAGAGAAAACATTAATTCTGTTTTTGTTTTTCCATTTGTGAAACTAAATATTTAATTAATGATTATTTTTAACCTTTTTGTGATTTATAAAGTCATTATTTCAAGTTGTCCTCAGCTTAAGTGACTTTCTTTTTCAAGTTATTTCAACTACGTAGTTTTTCTTTGCGTCTTGCGCTAATAGGGGGTTTTCCACTTATATATGTACAACAATTTTTTTGCCCATAAAAAACGCAGCAATAACAAGCTCATTATCATATCCTATAGAATCCTGCACTAAATTTAAAAATTAGGGATTATTTTTACAAAAATATTACAAATGCAGGAAAAAACGCGTTTGAAAGAATCTAAAAACATCTTTGTATGTCAAGATGTATAAAAGTTCTTAGTTAGCATGTTAGTGCTGACTTGTAAACTTTTTGTCAGTTCCTTATGTCGAAAAACGTGGGTAATTTGAAGAGCATAAAGAATAATCTTTTAGTAAAAATGTTCATATGAACATGAAAATAAATTTTGTTCATTTCAATTGGTAACTATATTAAAAATGTCAAAAAGATATCTTAACAATTTAACACATTTCTAACTTGAGACTTTTTCTATCCAGTTAGTACATTCAGAAATTTTGTGGACTTTTTAATAATTTCCTTTAACTCATTATTTCCATTTTCTTTATTATTAACTTTCTACTTTTAAGTAACATCTAGTAAGTTTTAATTTGCACTAATAAAACATAATTTAAATTATAGAATAATTATCCCTCGTCGTATTTACGTTATTCGTTTTTTCTTTTGCTACGCTAATATTCGTATTAGCCGCTATATGTCAAGTTTCTATCAAATTATTGATAAATTTTAAGATATCCAATATCTGATATCATTTTATAGTTTAATAAGCAAGACATTCTTCGGAGCAAAGATTTTATACAATTCATTTATTCGTCATTCGCAACTTCGTCTCGAAAACTTTCTTGTATAAGACTACATTTTTATTATCTTAAGCTTTCAGGAAAAGAGTTGAAATTTTTAAGATAAAATAAATTCCAAAGTTCAATGTACAAGAAAATATTTAATTTAGGATTATTATAAACATTGTAAAGTAGTTCAAAGTAGTAATAGTTATTTATCGAATCTCATTTTAGACAGCTTTCCGCGGATATATAATTACAAATTAAAGATTAATGAAAGTACAGGTCTAACAAAACTGGTACCTATTGATTGTATGATTTTTTTTATATTCGTGGAAAATTGTCTGTAAGATGCAATACATAATATTTCAGTATGGTTGAAACCGGTTCTACGGATATTAATCGGTTTTGAAACCATACTTATACTTATATTTATCACTCTTCCAGTATAATCAGCTAAATCCAAAGGAGGATACCTGCCATTATCAGTAATTTTGTATTTTCTTTGTTATTAACAATTATTTGTTTATTTTAGGACCTGGTAAAATCGCACTTGATGAGCGCCGTGAGGTCGGAGGTGGAGGAGCTCAGAGATAAAATTACAAAATTAGAGGTAAACAACTAATTAACAAATAGCAACAAGATTCAGGGATCTAAAGGGATAAGACAATGGCCGATAAAGTGATGTACATTCCCATTGATGACATACAAATTACCCCTTCTTTAGATTAAGATAAGTGGTTGAAACGTTTGAACACTTAACTCAATAAACCTACCAATCAAAATTCACTAGGTAAAGTCCCCAAAGTTGTTAAGCTAACGAATTAGAAAATTGATTATGAAACTTTGAGGACAAATAATATGCCAAGTGTCCCCTCCCTTCCTGAACAAGATTATAATTAGCAAAACTAATAGGAAATTTAAAAAAAAGTTTTTTTATACTGTGGATATTATTTTTAAACTAATAAGTTATTGGGAATTGTAATGTTCTCCTATAAAACCCAAAAACAGGGATCTTGCAAAAAAAGGGAGTTTGTTGTTTAATGCTATAATTGAAAGTTTACAGGACGTATTAGTCATACAATTAGAAATTTATTTATGAATAAAGCATTTTTAAAATCTTTGAATTTGGGATAATTTTAATATTTATCTGAAATAACATCTTGCCTAGAGATAAAAATACTTAATTATTGTTAACTTTTGCAGTCAGAAATTAAATGTAACATCCCTCGAATTATCTATTGACCACCCAAATACGCTATTAGTTTTCAAAATATATGCCTAGATTTCTATCTTGTGGGTTATTCTTAACCCGTATTTGACGTAATCTATCCTGAAAATAAAATCATAAATAGAAATTTTCTTTAGTTGGGATGTGGCCATAAGTGGTCCAGTATCGACCAGGGGGGATATTACCCAAATCTGAATTAAACACCTATTATGCAACTAACATTAATTTTCGTTGCATAACAAAGAAAAAGAAAAGGCTCTTTATCTTAATTCTAGAAAATAATTATCTCCCCTTTTTTTAAAATCAGAATTGTTTTTAAGCAAAGACAGAAGAAAAAATTTTTCTGGAAAAACATGAATATTAAAGTATTTTTTATAAATAATAAAGAAAATCTTTAAAAAAAACGATTTTTAAAATGATTTAGTTACCATTCTAGTATTACTTTTAAGATTTAATAGGATAAAATATGATACAGTCCAAAGATTTTTTAAAATAAATAAATTTAATTCATTATAAATTGTAAAAAAAAAGAAATTTCAGATCACGATAATGATTTTATTTTTTTGAAATAAACTATTGTTAAAATTAAAATCATGCTACAATGTTTCCTTTAAAAAGAACTTTCCTTAAAAATCGTAGATTTTATAGCCTGCTAGTTTTCTACAACTAACTTGACAGACAGCTTTTAATATTTTCATTTATTGTTTACTTATTTTTGCTTTACAAGCGGCCCTGTCCCTAGCATCTAAGAGCACTGTATTCCAAGTGGTGGGGAAAGCAAAAAAATAGCCCAAAATTATTCTACATACAAATACAACCTTGCTACTTTATATAATTGGATAAACAACTTAACTATCAAAAAAGCCAGATATTAAATTTTTTTTGCTGTAATGTAATAATAGTGTGTTAAGTGGTTACCATGTCAACTAAGCTTGTACTAGAGTGCAGTTATATTCACAATTCTCTCACGTTATTTAAGCATGTTCAAGTAATATTATGCTATGTGCTATTATCAACAGGGAAATAAGTATCTATATAAAAATAAAAGTGTAACTTCTCATAGATCCTGGGAAGGTTTATAGCTATTTTGGGGAAGGTACCAATGCCCACCCAAAAGAAATCACAAAATTCAAAATATATAGAGACCTCTAGGAAGCGCTAGTATGCATACTGATACACTCCGTTTAGAAATAAGATAGTCCTGAAGATGAATTAAAAGGGGGGGGGGGCGAAAGTGACACTTTTTGAAACCAAAACTAAAAGTCAACAAAGGAACTCAACAAAAAAAAGAGTTACAGGTCTGAGATTTTGCATGGCAGTTGCTTTATAGGGGTAAAATAAGGAACTGTGAAGAAACGGCGGCGCAACCGCCGAAAACCGCCGTTTCCCGCCAAAAATTTTTTTGCCTTTTCTCGGCGGTTTTCGTCGGTTGCGACGCCGTTTCTTCACAGTTCCATATTGTACCCCTATAAAGCAACTGCCCTGCAAAATGTCAGACCTGTAACTCTTTTGTTTAGTTGAGTTCCTTTTACTTTTAGTTTTGGTTTCAAAAAGTGTCACTTTCGCCCCCCCCCCCTTTATAATTTATAAAAGATAGTTTATGTTGCAAAATAAATCTTCCAATATTTTTATTATACAGTGCTCCCTTGTCCCTGATCTTATATGGAATTTTTTTTATAACCACAGTTTATTATTATCTTATAAACTGACCCAATTTTTAGTAGCGAAGCTACTCTATAATTCACAATGTCCGTCCGTCTGTCCGTCCGTCCGTCCGTAATTAATGAATTGGGGGAAACGTGATTTTCTCGGCTCCTATAAAAGATAAAGAGCTGAAATTTTTTGACAACATTTCCATCATTAAGGAGCACAATTAACTATAAAACATCAATGGCGGTCAGACTGTTTTTTAGCAGGTTTTAGGCTATTTTTTATATTTTCCAAATTTTCCCCATATCTTTGGTGTTTATGGTCCGATTTTCACAATTTTTTCAGTTAAAGATATCAAAATTAAATTTCCCGTCATTTGAAGAAACAAAAATAACAGTGAGACTGCCTTTTTGCAGGTTTTTGGCTATTTTTATATTTTTCACATTTTTCCCCATATCTTTGGTGTTTATGGTCCGATTTTCGAAATTTTTTCAGTTAAAGATATCAAAATTAAATTTCCTGCCATTTGAAGAAAAACACAATGACAGTCAGACTGCCTTTTTGCAGGTTTTTTGGCTATTTTTATATTTTTCACATTTTTACTTATATCTTTGGTGTTTATGGTCCAATTTTCAAAAAAATTTGAGTTAAAGATATTAAAATTAAATTTCTGGCGTTTTAAGAAAAGAAACAATGGCAGCCAAACTGCCTTTTAGCAGGTTTTTGGCTATTTTTATATGTTTGACATATTTCCCCATATCTTTGTTATTTTTGGTCCAATTTTAAAACTTTTTTGCATTAACAGTTTCAAAATATTTTTTTCCATTGTTATGTGCATCTAGTATGTAAATTACTTTAACCGTCTTTATCATACAAAATAAAACAAGGTTTCGTGTTTATTTTTTCCAATAAATCTATTCTTGATTTTAATAAATACACTTTAAATCTACTTCTACGTATTCACATCCACAATTTTTTGTGCTTCGCTACTTATGGATGTTGTCATCCTTGTTTTCTATTGTAACTAAGCTAGGTATTATAATTAAAATTAAACGAAGAATAAAAATGGAAAAAAATAACTTTTTGTCTTAGAAAATAAAACAGGTCAAATTTGCTTTAGAAGACTCGTTTCTGATTTTGAAAGTTTTGATTTCATTTTTCTTTCAACTTAATCAACTTTGAGGAGCAAAGCCACTCAATACTTTATGAGTAGCAATTAAAAGCCTTTGATGTTTACAAAGGACACAAGTTTCTAAACCTGGGAATTTAGTGTTTTACTTAAAATTTTTGTCAAGCTTGTTAATTAGATTTATTCTGTTTGATTTTCTAATTAAAACTTTACGAGCCTGTCTCCTTTTGTTGGGGGACAGAACAATGGCAGTTAAATTAATTATTACCTCTTCCTTTTATGCCATTATTTTAAGCTTTAAAAATTAAAACTCCGAAGGGAAATTTAATTTCTTGTTCATTTACCTATCCGTTTATCCCTGCGTTCAACCCTACCGTAGACGTCTGAAAGTGAAATAAAATTGTATTAAAAGTAATCAACAAGGATGATAACATCCATAGATTTAAAATATATATAATATAGAAAAGATGATAAGAGGGAAAATATGCCCAGAGCAAAAGTTACAAAACACAAAATTACTTGATATGTCAGTCCAGATTCTTCCTGTAAATTTAGGATCACTATTTGAAACATAATAAAAAAGTTAACTTTAGAGCAGCTACGCTGAATACAAAAAGTTTAATAGAATAATGTAAATTCATTGTCTATTAAAGCAGGTGTTTTTATTTCTTCTGTTATAACTGTTGATTTTTATTTCTTCTTTTATAACTGTAGATTTATAACTGAATTACAATTACCATCACCATTTGAAACATAATAAAAAAGTTAACTTTAGAGCAGCTACGCTGAATACAAAAAGTTTAATAGAATAATGTAAATTCATTGTCTATTAAAGCAGGTGTTTTTATTTCTTCTGTTATAACTGTTGATTTTTATTTCTTCTTTTATAACAGTAAATTTTTATTTATGAGGGTAATAATTACATATACAATTATTTACATAATGCAAACTATACGAAAATAACATTGCCTTCATTTTTTAAAAATATCAATTTAATGTTTAAAGATTCCTAAAACTATCCGCCCAAATGAATTTCAAAGATAAAAGATCATTTAAAATTTTTAAAGTTTCAACATGAATTTGTACATCGGGCATATTTTAAAATGACGTTGTTTTAAAAAGGATAATCTACGCTAGACTATCACATCTAAATTGGAGATAAGAATACTAAAAAGCAGAAAACAGAAAACAAAAAAAGAAATTGTTATAAAAAATACTAAGATTAGAGTACTATACCTAGTGATAACTACAGCTATTAAAATAACTGCAGAAAAAGTTGAGGCAAAGTTGAGTTTTACATTTGATTATTCTGTAAACATATCTATAGTGTAGATGTCTATACAGATAACTACATGTCCCACTTTTCCAATGATTTTTTCGTCTGCTAGCAAATTGTTTTCTGCTACTTGGCTTTGTTAATATTACCGACACCATTGGTTGATTTTCAAAGACCCAATTGAGAGTCGGAACAAGGTCCTAAGGTTAGGGGCATACAGTTATTTATTAACCCATACTCCCCCCCCCCCCCCCCCTCCTCCTCTAGTGTTCTACTCTAATATTCTGTATTACATATTTAAAAATGTACAATTCTTTACCTGTCCAAAGATACATATGATTCTGGAATGTTCATGAAGAAAGAACGCACATTCTTTGCAATAAGGATGACAACATCCACAAAATACGCCAAGTATTTCTCATGATTCATTTCATCAATTGAGTTTTCTTAATTGACGAAAATCAAGGGTGAATTTCCTAATGTGTATCTCAGCATACTGACACCATAAACATTTATTACGCCTACCTTTTCAAAGCTTAAAACCAGTCAATTAACAAAGTAAAGCTTTCCTGAAAATGGAAGTTTTTGAGTTCTAACTGGTCATAGGTACTATTTATGAATCATTATTATATAAAAATCTCCCCGTTAAAAAATGTCTCTAAAAAGTTTGTTTAGTCTATCATTAAACAATTTCGAGGTTAAAGATTAAAAACATTTAAATTTTTACCTGATTTGTAACAGATGCAGGGATATGGAAGGTGCAAGATAAATTTATCTTCCCCTAATTTCAATCTGTATAATTCTGTATTGGGTAGCTTCAATTTAATTGATTTAAGCAGGGGTTTAAGATTAACTTAAACGCTATTGATATCTCCCTGCCTGTAAACAAATTACGCCACTTGTTTACATGCTAGAGGCAATAAATTTCATTTGGTTGGAGAAAAAAAAGATTTAGGTCTTAAATTCATTTTTTAAAAGTAGCAAAGCTATTCTTTTGTAAGATATAATGTTTTTGAATGTTTAGTATATCCCTTTAAAATAATAAGGTGACATAATTGGCTATTTTTAAGCTTGAATCATAAAACATTTGTCAACTTTCTTACATTCTCCTTTCACATCAAATGTTCGTTATTTTTCAATTATTAGAAATGGCGCTGCTTATATGAGTACCTAATTTTTACTTTAATGTAATTTAGATTTATATTTTTAGGCATGAGTCATCCATATCACGCCACTACTTACTATTATGATTCTTGTTTACTATCCCAGCACACGTGTAGACAGGGGACTAATTAATCTGACCTTAACTGCTCTTCTTATCTGTTTCTCATCTTAATTTGCGTTTTAAATATATAATTGTACTTGCTGCGCATTTTTGATTACTTAGTCAAGTGTTATTAGGTACATTCTTTATTTTTTTACTTGAATTTGAACATGTTTAATTCAAAACTTCAATTTTGCATCTGTTTCTAAATTGAAAGTTTTAAAAATATTTTTTTTTAATTCTTATTCACACTAACATTATTTTTAAAAAACCTTAAATTTGCTGATTTTATTTCTTCATCCCTTCATTTTTGATTGCACTGAAAGAATTTAATTTGCAATTTAAAAAAGCAAATTTCTTTTATGTTAATTAAAAACAACAATTTAACCAATGCAAAAAGATGCTATTAAATTTTTAAAATCTTCCAAGTTGTAGAATGGCTAGTTATAAAACCTAAAATATTCTTATGTAAAGCTGACTGAAACCGAGTTGTAATAAATGATGTTCAATGCGGTAGCTAACCAGGGCTGACAGGAATATATTTTATTTGGGGGGGGGGGGGGGGGTAGATATAAATTATTGAGCTGTATTACTGTCTTTTAATGATTAAAAATTATAGTTAGACATGAAAATTAATTTAATTTAATACATAATCCTAAATATTTCTGTAGCTAGAAGCCTATAGGCTCAACAGTCAACAATCCTTCCGGAATTTATTTTTTACAGAATACTATCTAAATTCTTAGGAAGAATATAAAAGCTAACATATACCTTTTCTTTAAATGTATGTTACTGTAAATCCTATTAAATAAAGTACTAAAAAAATTTGGCCTGTAGCTTAAGATTTTGATAACTACTGAACCGATTGAGATCTCCATTTTATAAAGCTTCTTACTGCCCCTGGATAATTTCTACTTTCCTTACTACTTTGAATACAGAGCTCCCAGATGCTAGGCTCGCAGCAGCTAGTAGATCTAAAAGGGCGAAAATTATATCATAATAAATAATAGAAAAATAAACAATAAACATAGCATTGTGGTATGAAAATAAAGATACTATCTTGTAAAAACGCACAGATAAACTAAATAATAATTGAGTAGCTACTCAATACTCATAAGTTCAGACTTACATAACTTTTTACCTGGTATCCATATTAACACACCAACCACACACACACGCACACACTCGCATAATATTACCTAGAAAAAAAGGCCTAGGCCTCTTTACCATATCTACTAAACAACAAGGCCTGGCTGCCTTCTCTCCACGCCAAATGTCAATTTTTAATTCCTGATCTTTTAACACATTTTTTTGCTGAGCTAGAAAGGTTGCAAAAAGGATGTTCCGAGTTTTGAAACATACTTTTATGAAAAGTTTCAAGAACATAAGTGATTATTATAATTGGTTGGGAATTTAAAGCACAAAAATATTTTTGCAGATTTTCCCTTTAAAAATATTAGCCATAAACCTGCCAAGGATCCACAGTTTCCGAGATATTAGAATACAGACTTAAAATCCTTTACAAAACAAATAATTTGCAACAACCCCAAATGCAAAAATGTAAAGTGTGAAACTCAATCCAATTAAATACCTAGGCAAAGGAGAGAAAAAATGTTTATTTTGCAGTCGGGTATGGGTGGGTGAAGGGGGAGGAGGGAGAAGAGCAGAATTGACGCAATAATCTAGCTCCAAATTTTACGCATAGTTTACTGTTTACTGATATTTTCATCTTGTGCCTACGTCAATCTTTTGTAGCGCAGCTACTCAACAATTAGAATCAGATCATTTTTTTATTAAACGGTTATTCAAGAACCTCAAGTTCCGCAACATAAATCTTATTTTTAAAAGCCTAAAACCTGAGAGGGAGGAAATATTGGGCTGTTTATTACACTAGTCCCAAAAGTTGTATTTCTTATTCATTAGCTTAACAGCTCTGGAGACTTCTGCTGAATTTAATTGTTTGGTTCATTAAGTATAGTGTCCATACGTTTCAGCCAATAATTTTAATTAATAGAAGGAGTAATTTTGTGTATCATCATTTGGGATGAACATCAATTTATCGGCCATTGTCTTATCCGTTTAGATCGCTGCCTAAAAAATTATTTTTCCTTCCTATTGATAATTTCTAAACATTATTCCAGTTTTGTTTGTGTTCATCCTTGTTCGTTGCCCTTTCATAAATATCACTTAAACTCTGAGAAAATGTTGTTTTTTTTTGCGGCGGTCAATTACTTTCTTGTAGTCATAACATGTAATAAAAATTATTTTTAGAAATACATTCATGATTGTAAAACGAGGAAATAGGAATATTTCTACGGATTTATTTAATGATATTCCATAATAAATAACGGAGCAATGAGTATTTAACAACATTTTGTTGACAAAATATAGTATTGTACATTAAAAATGTTAATTTTGATAGGTACTGTCAATGAATATCAATTTTGAATGTGTCGATAACATATTGATATACATAATTGCAGGAGAGCAAAAGATAAAAATTGGGGGGGGGGGGGGAAACATTTTCAATAATTTTTATTTGTGTAAAATTAACTATTTTTTTTATTTTAGGAATCGGTTACTGTGTTATCACGAGAAAATGAATATTTACGAGCAAATGTGAATCAGGTATCTATACTTTTTATTAGAAGCCCTGCAAGGTCTATAGATTATTAAAGGTGCAGTTTGTTTGTTTTCTTTATGTTTGTACTGAAAGATCTTTATAATTGCTGGTGTACCGATATGGCTCTCCTTTACAGATGTGCTTCTTTTATGTCCCGAAAAAGGTCTTCTTTTTTACATTTTTGAAGTAGGAAATCAATAATTCTGGGTTTTCTCAGCAAAAAATTCATAAAAGCAATAGTAGGGGGGGGGGGGGCAGAAGGAGGAATAATTTTGAGTCTATTGTCCTATCCTTGACAAAACTACATAAAACTATTTATGTTATATAAGTATTTTTACGTTATTTACATGACATAAGTTGGTGAACTTTTTTTGGTAAGAAACTTTTTTCATAAAGAAAAAAGTTTCCTATTCATATAGTGGGTAAAAAGTGCACATTATTTATTAAAAATATTAGTATTTTTAAGTAACACGAAAAAAGCCTTAATACCTTGGCTGTAACAATCATTTTTTACTTCACACAAGTAATACAAGATTCAAACAAGTTGAAGTTGCCTTTAAGTAATTAAAAACAGCAGTAATATATTGTTTATCTATATTTGTTGCAATTAAATTTGCATTTTTGCACTAGTATTGGATTTAAATGTACATTTTACATTGCTTAAATTAAAAACTATAATTTAACTATAAAAATCTGAAAATAAACACATTTATTGAAAGATATATGTATTAATTATAAAACTAATAGAGTGAACAACGGACATACAAAATCTTACAGATGCTTACAGAATCTTACAATACCTACGGGGTCATTTAAAATTCACGTACCTTGCTTGCATAAAGCTTAAGTATCTGGTTACTACCACCTTGCACGTTGACAGTACAGAAGAATCTGTTTATATAACTCTTTAACCTGATGAAAACTTGGTTATCTTAATAAGGCTATACTTAAATGTAAATGAAATATGTCTAAATTCTGGCTCTGGTAGCTGATAATTGAGCGGGGGGGGGGGGGGGAAATGGTTGTAGATTAATTTAACAGCGATTGTAAAATTCTCTAGTTTTTTATTTATTTAAAGCAATAGTAATCGATTAGGATCAATTAATTTTTGTAATTTTAATTTCAACCAACTAAAACATAACTTTGTCCAAATAGCTCTTTATTATTTCTGCCCTTTTAAAACTGAGTATATATTAATATCGTGCAAATGAGTAAAGTGTGATTATATCCAGCCAGGATATAAATAATGCCAAGTAAAGTGGGCGAGGCAGGGTGTTAGCACCTTACATAACCATATTTTCTCTCCCAAGTTGCGTAAATTTATATACATTAAAGTTTGGAAACGTTTATGTGTGAAGGATTCACGTTATCAAGGAGTAAGGGGACAAAGAACTGTAAATTACAATGGTATCCAAAGTTTTACATTCAATTGTTCTTAATTGTTTTTAAAAACTTTGGATACTTTTAATTATTTTTGACTGGCTGGTTCCCTCTAGTATTGTCTACACTTTTCAACCAATAATTTGAATTAAGGGTTAATTTTGTTTATCATTATGATCTATTTTCTCCTATTTGTATTTTTAGGGAAGTTTCATACATCTGTAGGTCCTAATTTTTGTTTGTGTGATTCTATGTGTGCATGTCAGTGTGTGTAGAAAAGCAATATTCTGTGTGCTGAGCAATGCAGTAAAACTTTTGATGTTTATTCAATCTAGAAAAATATTTAGTTTTAAAGAAACTAAAATTTCAGAAACTTATAGAAAAACTAAAAAATATTCGCTAAGAACAATTAAAATTATTTAAAATAGATATTAATTAAGTTTTAAAGACTAAGAGAAAATTGGATCATGGAAACAAAACGAAGTAGCGGGTTTCTTCGTATTTTTACAGTAGGGGCTAGAAATAGTAGAAAAGCTACTGTAAAAATACGACAAAACCTACTACTTTGTTTTCTTTCCATGACCCGAAAATTTAGTTATTGGCTAGGGTCATCTCAGAAAACGCCTATCTCAATAAACGTCCATCTCAAGAAAACGCCTATCTCAAAAAAACGTCCATCTCAGAAAACGCCTATCTCAAAAAAACGCCCATCTCAGAAATGGCCTATCTCAAAAAACGCCTTTTTCATAAAATGCCCACTACATTTTTAAATAAAGCCTTATTTATAACTAGTATTCAATAGAATAATAAAATACTTGTCATTCATGATCTCTTATCTAAAACACAAATAAACAGTTCAGTTACCAAATCAACCAGTCAACAATTGGCTATTCCTCGTTGTTTTGAATGGCAACTTTCTTTGGTAGGAGTGTTGTTGGCCCTAAACCAAACAATTTTAGATCTACTTGGTAACAAATCAATAGTTGGCAGGGAATGGACAATTGATGGTGAATAAATCTACCATATATTTGTGTGCTTAATTGGGATATTGTAAGCTTGCATTTATTGGTTGAATGAAAGGGTTGTATGTTGATTGTTGAATAACATTCCTTTTCAAATCTTTTTGGTCAAAATTAGCATTTTAAATTTGAGATTGGACGTTATTGGATTCATTTGAATTTGATTTACATTTAAATTTAGATGACTGTATTTTAAAATGTATCGGGAAATAGGGAAAGATTTCAGTGGGTTTTAAAGTAAATAATTTGGAAGATGGTTCTGGGGATGATTTATCTTTGAATGGTGGAGGTTCCCTCACCGAAAATAGTTTTAAACCTGTCATGGGCCTATGAGAAGCTTTACGATAAAGGAGAAGCATATTGGTTCAGTGGTTAGCTAGACCATTCGGTTCAGACACACAGACACATATCTTGTTATTTTTATATAAGGATATTTTAAGGACAGCAGACTTATTCCTTTTTTTTATTTCAGGACGTTCTTGCCTCTCTATCTGGGGTGCGCCCTCACCAACCCCCCGACAACAACCATCAATAAAAAGAACAATTTTACAAATTATATAAATACAATTATAGCTTCAAGTATAATTTATATTATACCTTCACACTACACCACCTCATTATTCTACTTGAACAAATTTACAGCCACCAGCTTCGCATTATTATTATCCTTGTTATCGGTACAACTGCCAGCAGCGGCGGCGGTTCTAGACCTTTTTTGCTGGCGGAGGAAAAAGTGTTATATTGTACAATTTTTGATTCAGCATTCAAGAAAAGAAAATAAACTAAAAACATCTAAAATATTATAATCCGTAACACCTTTTATGTGATACAATAAAATGATTGCTGTAAAAATATGAATGACTTAGATTAAACCTTTAAAAAAAGTTTCTAAATTCCCCAAATTTTGATTTTTCTAAATATTTTCTTATTTTAACTTAAATTTTCAAAATACTGAATTTTTCTATTCATTGTAAATTTGTAACGAAGATATATTTTATCTTTTAAAAAACAAGTAGATATAATAACCAGCTATTTATGATTATGATAACCTAACCATGCATAAAGAAATAATAACATTGTATATTCAAAATATTATAATCTATTATATATTGCTTGTAATAAAAGCCTGATTTAGGGCCAAAACTTTTGTCAATATTTTACCTACAATGAATACCGGTTGGAGAATTAACATGATTGATGGATTGAGTCGTACATTTTGTACGGCGATGCCCCACAGTCATTACTCGCATTTTGTACTGTCTGTACTGATATTGAGAAAAGAACCTTGTTCTTGATTGATAACTTGTTCGTAAATTGAATTTGATAGTATTTACTCTTCTATAGAGGGAATACAAAACATTATATATTATAAAATATATATATTTATACATTCAGCAACGGAGTAATTAATAAAGGGTTCAAATGTTATGGCAGAATTTAATGACATTTTTTGAGACACCTGACATTTCAACTTTTTATTAATTATTGAACACACACACACTTATTTATTTTACAGTTAAATTAAATAATTGTAATTGTAAATTTATTATTATAAAAAAACAGCGACCTCTTAGTTATTTTAAAATACCTATTGAACAGTCATTTGGGCATTCTGCAATAGTTTTAATGTTTTTGTTTTTTTAATTGGTTTAGCGATTTGCCCAATGTTTATCTCAATTGTGATTTATTAATTCAAATTTCTTAATTTTTGTCAGTTTTATTGAGGGTTTAAAAGATGTTTTTCTAAGCTTTAGAGCTTTTAAAATAATCTTTTTAACCCTTAAAATTAATTCAAGATCAAACTTTTTTTATTTTTTACCTCAATGAAAAAGTAAAATTAAAAATCCATATTAAAGCAAAAATATGATTTTCTTCCAAAAAAAAAAAAATTTTTCGGCTGTGTGGTGTTTAAAAAAACGAAATAAGATTGACAATTGAATTTTTTTGTCTTTTGGAAAAATGGAATTTAGTTTACTTTTTCTAAAATAATAAATGCTTAGAACCATTGCTTTGTTTTTATTTTATGATCAATTATGATAGATAGATGAAAGGATATAGAACGATTATACATATCTATAATAAGCGTAGTAATTATGCATATTTGCTTAAAGTAGGGATATTATAAAGAATTTGAAATACATCCCAAAAATGATTCTCCTTTAGTTTGAAATGATTAGCCACTGCTGAATTAAACTAAGCAATTCAGTATCAAAAGATTGAAGCCAGTGAAAGAGGGGCGTACCGTGTTTTTAAAAGTTAAGCTTTTTTATAATTAGGGTCGGCCCGTCCGTCCGTAACGGATAGCTTTTTTCGTAAATTTAGGCATGTTAGAATTGTTCTATCGATTTTAAATTTTGCATGGTGATTCTTTTAGTAGTAAGGTACGATTTAGAAAGCGTAGCAACTCTATAATATTAATCATTACCAAAATGTCCGTACGTCCATTTTAAACATGTTGTTTTTCTTTACTTTTTTAACAACAAATTTTTATGTGATCTAATCATCGGATTGATCTGATTTTTGGTATATTGATTCCTGGGACAACAAAGTATAATGTTATAAGCGAAGCAACACTATGATCAAGTCCTAAAAATGTAAGTATGTCCATAAACATTATCCTGTATCAAGCAGTATTTTATCAAATTTGTTTACAATTTTGCTTCGACTCTTATATATTTTTATTCTGATTATTCAGTTCTGACACTATATAAGTGTTAATGTCCGTTTGTCCTACCGTTTCAGTGCTTCGCTTTTATGGATGTTGTCATCCTTGTTTTTCAATAACTATATAATATACTACTTGAATTTACTTTTTAATTTCCTTTTTAAAAGCGAAGCTTTTCTATATTTTTCTCACAAATTATCGACCCATTAATGCTGTCTCTGTGAGATTCAGCAGTTCGTAGCTGAAGAATACGAAAGATTTATAGATTTATTTTATCGCCTAGTTTAATTCTTATTAATACATGTTGCCAAACTGCGTTAATTTTAATTTACGACATACTTACATTTTTATGACTTGATTGTAGAGATGATTTGCCTTTTTGTAATAGGCATTTCTGTATTCCAAAGATCCAGCTCAGATGATAATTGTATCACCAAAAAGGTTAAAAAACAACTTGTTTTTAACGGGCGTACGGACATTTTGGTAACGATCATAGAGTTGCTACGCTTGGTAGACCATTCCCAACTGTCATAGGAATCATCATGCAAAGTTAGAAAACGATAGGACAATACTAATATGCCTAAATTGACGAAAAGAGCCAACTTCTTTCGAATAAGTTATAGAATGTCGTCATACTCGATGTGAAATTGGAAAGGTGTTGTAATAGACGAACAAAACAAAAATACTTTAAAATAAGAATAAAACTATTTTTAGAAATAAACATCAAGAAGCTAGACTATTATTATTTTACAAACCAGATTTTAAAAATTTAAACTTGTATTATATACATTTTTTCTTTTTGGTACGTTTTTATATTATATTATTTTCTTCAGCAAAGTTTATTTTAAAAAATCTGAAGATAGATTGCAATATACTATACTTCAAGCATCTAAGGATTTAAAACAAAATTATTTGAAAGCTTTGAACAATCTAATACTGATATGTTGTTTTTAAAAGTTGCAAAAATAAGCAAAATCTGTAATTAATTGTTCCTTATACCAAAAAGTTGCTCCCGCCACATTTGCAACTTTTACGCGGCATTCTTATGTTGATATGCGCTCCATGTCAAAACAAACCTGCGACCTGTAGATAATTTTTAAATTTCACTAATTTTTTTCAATATTTAATATTATTTTTAAGTTTTTGTTATAATTTTTAGATAAAATGTCTTCATTATTAGAAGATCGTCAATTAAAATATATTAAAACAGGGACAGAGCTAGTCATTGAAACAGTTAAGGTGAGAATTATAAATAAACAAATCTCGATCTTATCAAGATAAAACTTTTCGCCTTTTGATCTTTATAGATTATTAAGTATTTTTCACAAATTCTGTCCTATTATATGATTCGGAATTTCTCCTTTCATGCAGCGGTTTCCGTTAGATGGTGCTTTAGTAGCGAATCTAAATTGATTATTCTCTCATTTAATTCTTGTTGATCATTATATAGTCACGATCAAGAAATTAATTTACATACCTAGGCCAAAAAAATTACGATTAAAACACCGTCACATACCAATGGCATCCTCTACAGAGAGAGAAAGGAGACAATGGGTTGTTTATTGCATAAGACCCTAAAGCACCACGTCATATAACAACGGTTTCTTATTCGTTTGGCTTAACAATTTTGGGAACTTTTATTGAATTTTGATTGGATGGTTCCTTTAAGTTGATTGTTTAAACGTTTTATCCACCAAATGTAATCTACAATGACATGGTTATTTTTATTGGCCATTGGCTTATCCTATTAAATCCAAGCTGCATCCTCCATCCCTGATATAAAAGCTAGCTGATTATATCTCGGAAAAAGAATGTATATTGTAGATTAATCATAACGCTACTGTTAAACCAAATCATGTCCAAAAAACTATTTCTATGTATTTCTAACGCTACGTTTAACGGTTAATAACGGCCATTTTTTATATTCAATTAGATCTTAGTTTGTTTTTATAGGTCTGATGTTCAAACCTCTCTAAAATTACTTTATACTGCCATAAAAAGGATTTCTTGTTTTTGTGAAAATGATCGAATTCCAAAACTTTGGGTACTTACCTAGATTATTTTTAATTTCAGTCTGTTTTGGAACACCTGGAGGGAGAAGAAAGAATGGAATTGTTGGAGGAACAGAGACAACAAATACTCGAATATCTCAGATTGGAAATTAAATACACAACTGGAAAAAGTATTCTTAAAAAGTAAGATAAAATCTAAAGCATAAATCTTCTTATCTATAATACAAAGTAGCTTGATGTTTGTCCATCCGTCCGTCTGTCTGTCCGTCCGTCCGTCTGAAGTTTAAGATCTCGGTAACCACTGAACCGATTAGATTCTACTCTTCAGGGTATATACCTATCGGTCCTGTGGTGGTTTTAAGCTATTTTCTTGGGGGGTGGGACACCCCCAACCCCCCAAAAAATGAAAATTCCCCCCCCCCCAAAAAAAAAATAATTTTCTTGAGAACACATTAGACTATGAGCAGCACCAGTAGTTTCTTGAGAACACATTAGACTATTTTTTTTACGAATTTTACAAATTCGTTATTTAAACGAGAAATTGTTTTCCTGCTGGGTAGGTGCGAAAATTTGCGATCCGTTCTGCTGGGTAAGTAATAGAAGATGTAATTATACCTCTTGGGGCAAAGCCCCTAGAGGCTAGGGGCGAAGCCGCTAGTATATATAAAAGTAACAGGATGTTTTTCTGTCTCTGGATATGTAAGGGAGTCAGTACCCAAATGTAATTGCTCAATGTTGGACTGATAAGGCTCTTTTTTGGTGAAGCTTTATTTAGTATGTTTTTTTCTTGTTTTGGTCAAAGGGTACCACCTCACAAGAGAAACGGCTGTTAGATACCCCAACCCCCCTCTAAAACATTGGTTCCCGGAAAGAACAGTTTTGTAGGACAGTTAAATGTAACAAAAAAAATGTTATCTCCTAAATTATTTGCTTTTTATAGTTTGGAAGAGCATTTGAAGACCAAAGAGGGAACGATGGATACAGATATGGTAGCTGAATTTGAGGTACATTTCAAATCTTGCTCGTGAAACTTTATCTCGAATCTAGGTTCGACACCGCGTCATTAACTAGAGACGTTAGAAATGGTTCCTACTGCTGCTATGTCAGGTACGCGACATAAATAGTTAGAGTAGGGGGATTACCTTGTCCCATAAACAGGCGCAACTCATTAAAATGCACAGTTAGGACTTCTCAGACAAAAGTCGTGCCATCAAAGGGTTGTTTGTCTGTTGGATGTTACTTAACCCAATATCCTTGGGTGTTAGAGTATCGCATCCCATTACAGGCGGATGATGCTCTGGATTCTCTAGATGATCACTTAAAAATCGAAGGAGAATCCCGCTCATACGAGGCATGGTAATGTAAAGCAATTAAAGAAATGTAAAACTATGCATAACAAGTCTTCCCTTCACAAACTACGTTTGATTTCACTTTTGCATTCAGAAACGTTATGAGGAAGAGTTGAAGAATAAAGCCAAAGAATTAACGGATGAAAGTCTAAAGAAGAATCCAAAATATTTGAAAGTAGAGCAGCTTATATCAAGTAAGTATTATTTATCTTTTTGTGTATTAACTCTGTAGGTAACTAGTTTAGCCAAGGCATTTTTTTCCGGCTCTTTACCTAAGAAAAGATACATTTTTAATACGTATATTAATACGTACCTACCTAACAAACTAGGTATTATATTTTCTAACAAAATTAACATTTTTTAGCATCCCCTCTTCCCTTCCTTTGTCCAATTTATGTACCTAGTAATAGTTAATTATTTCCATATTAATTTTATAAGTCCCCTTCTTGTAACATTTTTAGGGATATTTTGACAGTACTTACCTGCTGAGAATAACTACATTTGATCAGGGAGCGAGGGGTGTGGCGGCTAAAACTTATATTCACAAGCCAATAAAAATAATTGCCCAATTACTTAAAAATACTTCACTTTAACGTGTAGTGATTGTCCCAATTAAAAGCTACTTTTGGTATGCTATCCTTGCAATTAACGGAATAAAGGGGAGGTATATTTTTATTAAGTTAATTTATTTCACTTAACAGTACATTTTTACCCCTTCACACACTTTTATATTACTGTATATAATGCAACATTTCCTATAATAGGTGTGCTAATAAATTGGTGGAATTATCTGAAAATAAAATTATGTCTTTAATAAAGAATTTCAAATATAAAAGCTTCTGAATAAAGAAAAATTATTATATTTCTGTTTTATTTAAATTACATCATAAAAACTTTGATCTTAATCATTATCTCTGATTTAGGTAATCTTCTCATTCACAAATAATTTGCAACAAACAACCTAAACAAATATTTTAGTTATTCACAATTTTAACATAATGAATGTCCTTTTAGTTCATGGAAATTTTTAATTGACACTAGGGGACATTGAGCTTTTTGATACAGGAGTCCCAAAAGGGGAAAAATATCATTTCATTATTTGTTGGCTTAACAACTTTGAGGACTTTTATCAAAAATTGATTGGTTGGTTTATAATTTAGAGTTTCCAAATGTTTGAATCACTTAATTGTAATCTACAGAAGTTGTAATTTTTTGTGCCTCATCATTGGGGATGTACATCAATTTATCGACAATTGTCTTATCCCTTATGATCCCTGATACACATGAGTAATCTGGACATTTACGTTTTGAAACAAATAGAACTATTTTCAGGTAAGCTTGGAGGTGGTCTGGCTGATGACGAAGATTTGGTTTGCGCAGAGGAAGAAACTCGTCAATACATTGATCCATGGAGCAAAAAGAAAATAGAGGTAACAAATATTTATACTTTGATAATAGATACCTAATCAGTGCAGTGTAATTTCATTTCTACAAAAAAAATATCACAAAGCCAGCAAAACCGCACACATACCAACCTTTTTTTCCATTTTATATAAAAAAAAATTCTCCTGAAAATTGATAAATTTAGCGAATTAAGATTTTTTTTTCGAAAAAGATGTACCTACCTACTCACAATAAAAAACGATTCTGGAATATCTGATATTATTCATCATTTAACGAATTGTTTATTAAATAACTACTTAGCAAATATGGTCAGGTATTGGTAACAGGTTTTAAAGTCTTAAGAATTCTTTTAAATCGTCAACTTTTTAGATACCTGTAAAGAACAAAGTATGTGGTCATCACTACGACAAAGAAACAGCTTTGAAAATGCTCCAAAGAAGTAAAGGTAAGGTTTATTTAATTTTAATGAAAAATATCGTCTAATTATTATTTTTCTTCATTTTTACATTTAGAAATTCCTGAAATATTTAAAGTAATGTTAAAATAGTTCACTTGGAATTCTACTTAGACGGAATTGCACCTAAAAATTACACTTTGTTAATGATAAATCTCAACAAATTATTAAAACTTTATTAACCCAATTTATTTAACCTAACCTTTCTAATGGCTAGGTATAATGTAAATTTTTTTGACAACAATCTTTAAATTCAAGGATTTATTGATTTTAAAAATGTCTTAGATTTAGGTAACAAACATTACATAATTAAAATTGATATATACCACATCTATTTATGAATTATCAATAAGTTTAGGGCGGAGGAATTTTTTTGTGAATTATTTTACTTTCACTCAAACCAGCCACTGCAAATCTATTTTCTCTGATGACTCGAGCACAATTTGCTGAGGCGTCTCCAATTGAATCCTTCATAAAAATAAATTAAAATGTATGGGAGCTTTCACTCAAATATATTTCTTAATCTTGACACTCAATACCTATACTTAACCCAAAATAAGCATCAAGTTTATATTTTCTTTAAAGGTTTATTTTATTATTAGGTCCATCCTTTTTTTATTGAAAAATAACTTGTTTATCAAAAAACAATCTTTAATAGATATTTTTCTATCCAGATTTAAAGCAAATTAAAGACTTTATTTGTCTCAGCGATAGATTAGATTAAAAAATGGAAATTTTTGAAACAATCTTCCTTTAGAAAAAGAATAAAACCCAGTTTTCATACCTATAGACAAAATCAACCTAGTTAGTATACAACATGAACTTAAAGCTTACCCCATTGTATTTCAAAGTATCAGAAGAATAGGAAATAATTGGCTTGTCATGTTCAGTTCGTGGATAGGCCATAATTGTCCTGAATTGAAAGATTTTTTAAATTTTGGGGATTATTATTTTGTACACTTTTCATGTGGTACCTACTTCCTTTACCCCTGGAGCATCATATTTTTAAATTAATTGCATATTTTTACAAAATCAAAATCTGCCATTTTGAAAATGAAACACTATGGAGATATAACGTGTTGAATTAAATCCTCACCCCTTGGCACTGCTCTTATGCTAAAAGTATTTTAATTTTTCCTATGTGTCTTCTACTTTACAATTCACTTTCTTGATAAATTAGCCTCAAATTATTATTATTTGGATTTAAGTCGTCAGGAAGTAGGCCGAGAATCTTTAGAATAGCCATTTTCCTGTTCAAGCACGTTAAGGGCTTGACCTGATGTCTCATGAAAGCTATTAATTAAAACCTCACCTTTAGAAGAGAATGGAATAAGGGCTGTACTAATAAATACGCGACTTTTCAATAATCTTCCTTTCCTCCTTACACAACCATTGAGAAGTTGCGTGAATGAATGTAATGTAAGTTATACCTTAAAGGCTTATTTTTAATATAGGTTCCATGTCCATATTTGTAAGGTATTTTGGCAGGATCCACTTTTGTGTTATTTCTAAAACATTGAGTTTTTTATATTTAAATCCATAGATAAAAAATCAAATGAACTTACATAATCCTTATCCTAAACGAAAAATAAGATTTCTTGTTGATTTATATATTGGAAGTCTTAAGTTTATACATCTCATTTAAATGACAGGTGTCAATATTACAAGCGATTTTTTATGGCATACTTGAATTAAACATTCTATTTTTCCTAAATTTAATATTTGTATTGCTGCATGAATGAAATGAGCTTATCCCTTCAGGGATCCCCCAAAGTGTAACCTGTCATGGATGCATCCAAAGATATGGCCAATTTCATGGGCAAAGGTCAATTCGTTCCTTGCACATTCTCTAGTCTGCACGGTGAATGGCTCTCCAAGTCTAGATAAATTATAACCATGAATCTGCGAAGAAAATATGTGTTTCTCAAAATTAATGTTTTACTTAATTCAGAGAGAAAGGGAAAATTTAACTGAAAAATTTTTCTGGTACCCAATTTTTATAACCACATTTTCTTGTTCTTTGGCTCTAAAACTTTGGGTACATTTTAAATTTAATTGGTTTGTTGGAAACTTTTCAACCAAGAATTTGAGGATGTAAAATGCCGGACCAAACAAATTGTAATCTACAGAAGTATTACACTGTGGGCTAGAATTGAATCAAGACAAAAGTAAGTGCCGAGCCCTGGGACCTATGTATGGTGAAAATAGACATAAAACCATGATGATTCCTGGTAAAATCAAAATATTTCAGCGGGGGCTTTTTAAGAAAATTAGATTTGAAAATTTCAAGTTCAATTTTCACCCCCTAGAAGTTGCCGCATAATCATGACAAGAAAAGCAAATATTTTTTATTCTAAATTTTGAACAACTTTGCTTTTATAAAGTTCTTCATAAAACCACTCCTGAAGGGAGTTAATAAATGGCCATTTTTATCACTTGCTTTGCAAAGGTCACGAAAATTCAGCCTAAAATAAATCATATATAGAGAGGTTTTAAGAAGGACTTCATAAAAGCAAAGTTGTTCAAAATTTAAAATAAATAATATTTGCTTTTCTTGTCATGATTATGCGGCAACTCCTAGGGGGTGAAAATTGAACTTGAAATTTTCAAATCTAATTTTCTTAAAAAGCCCCCACTGAAATATTTTGATTTTACCAGGAATCATCATGGTTTTATGTCTATTTTCATTTTAACTTATTTTATTTGATATTAAAAAAATTAATCTTACCTCCATGCAGCCAGCCATGTGATACCACAAGCGTTATTAGTATGTTCAATCATAAGGCTAGCAATGTCTGCTCCTCTCAACAGCTTTGCTGGTATATCCCCTTTAATTAACGCTCAATAACTATGCTTCATTTGGGACTAAATAATTTGCTAAATATAGTGATGGTACCTATTGTGTTTAACATATTCAGTGGCAACTTAACAAAATTTCTTTAAATTTTAAAACTTTTTAAGATAATTGAAATGAAAATTTATTATTATGGTCATGGAGCATTCCTTTGATTCTACTGAATCTTTCCAAATAAGATTGATAAGAGAAATTTCCCTCTTTAAATTTGATCTCCTCAATGACTGGATGCAATCTCATTATAACTGGGATATTACTGTTTATGAAGCCTTGGTTTGTCCTCATCATGAGCTAAATAAAAGACAACTGTCATTATAATTTTGACTTTGGGTAAATAGGTATTTGGTTTAATGTGTTATTGTAGCCAAAGTACCTACATAATTGTTGGAAGCTGAATATTAGCATAATTCTATATTCAAAGCATAAAAAAAATAATGTTTTAATTTAAAGTATTATTTGTTGGTTCGAAGTGTTTCCTCAGTTTTCTTTGTCATTTTAAAAATTATTTGCAGCAACAAATGTTCAAATTTACCTCTTGAAAATACATATTAATATTATCCACATTTTTCTTGAATTCTTGATTATAGTAAAACTTGACTGTAAATTCTGCATAGGTGGTGCTATCCATTATTCCCTTCTTTCTCAAATCAAACAAGGATCTTTCTAATGGTAATAGCCTGAATATCAAAACAAGACTTTATAATTTATAGGCCATTTATAAATCATTTTATTTATTGCCTAACAATCTATTTAGTGTGACCTACTTTTCATAAGATGGAATTTATTAATTAAAGTTTCTCCTAATGCCTAAGTTTTGTCAAGCAATTAAAATTCCTCTGCTTACAAATAAAAAGTAACCTGGAAGTTGGCAGAGGCAGTGCAATAACATCTGAGGCTTCTGGACGTTTATCAGCCATTTCTTCCTTAAATTAATATGGATTTTTGATTTTTAATAAAAAAGTTGCATGTGACAGAAAGAATATCCTTACCTTCCAAACATGGCAGAATTCAAAAGCATTGCATGGATCTATTGTGAAAAAGTCATCTGTACCTGGTACCGTCATTACAGCCATCAGGAAATGTCCACTGAATAGTGCATAATTAGTTTTTTTTTACATAGTTACATGTACTAGGATTGGCAATCCACCCAATTTTTGAGTCAGATTCAGATTCTTACAAAAATCCGCCCAAAAAATAGCAAATTCATCCCTGGATTATGGATTCTTGGTTTTTTTTTGCGTATTTTAAGATTGTGGATTGCAGATTCTAACAATATTTTTATAGTTTTTTCTGTAAAATAAAATAAATCAACAATCCAAATCTGCAAATTCAATTGCAGATTGCAGATTGGGATTCTTGGTCTAAAATTTGTCCAAAAATTGGGCAGATTTATGATTGCAGATTCGGATTTTTTCTAGTTAGTACTGCTAATCAAAGCTTAAAATAAGCTAAAATAGCTTTAAAATATTGTTTTTTAGATATATAACATTAATTTGAAATTTTTATTTGAGTTTCAGTTGCAATACATTGACACAACTTCCCGTGGTTTTATAAGAAAAGAAATTATTGAGTAGTTTAAATAACCCTTTTCCCAAAGCCTCAATGGGGTGTGCTTTTCTTTCTAGAGATTTAATTTTAGCCACCTGCCCTACTTTAGGATTGTTTGGTAATATCGAGATAGCAGCCATGACATAATGTGCTTGAACTGACTTAGTTTCTAAACATAAGTGCTTAAACCTAATCCATGAAAACTTAGATCCTAAAACTAAGAAACTATCGCTAATAAATCAACGAATTAAAAAGTGTCGGTTACCTGAATGTTAAATAAGCTTGGCAGCCTTCCTGGTTTTCATACAAAGCTGATTTAGTTTCTGTTCCATTTTCAACTGATCTAAATAGTAGAGTGAGGATTGAAGCTTTTAATGGTTCTTTTTTCCTCTTCATTTTGCTCTCCATTAATTTTATCTTATAAATATAAGTTATAACTATGATGTTATTTATGTTGATTTGGTAACGTTTTGTTGTGTTGGTTGTTTTGGGTTTTATCAGAGAATAGCCCTATTACCTTTTTAGAAAGGAAAAAGTTTGTCTATCCGTTAGTAAGTCACACTTGTGTTTCCCATTTCCCCCACAAGGTTGTGTGATTATATTTTTAAAATATTTTCATGATCACTTCAAGGAAATTATAATTACTCAAAGTTTCCTATTTTAATAAAAAAATGTATTTTTCTAAAATGCAATAATTTAAAAAGCCAAGCTTTTATATAATTACAGAAATCTTTTTAAAAAATGCATCAGTTTTAATGCAAACTAACATAGTTATCTTTAATATTTTACCTCATGGGATGTGTGTTTGTAAATTTCCTAACCATATTTCTACATTCATGAATGTCAAACTTCTTCAGTTTTAGTGCTGAAAAGTTAATCTTTGCAACTGTACAACTAAAAAAAGTTTTATATTATTAAGATTTCGTAAACGGTCTTTAATTGTGAAGAAGGGTTTGCATTGATCTTGGCCAGGTTCCTAGAAATCAAAAAATTTCTTTAGACGTTGCCTTGAAAATAAATGCATTAAATATTAATTTATAACCCAGACAACTATCTGGATCCAGTGTTGGGGACCTTTTTCGCAAATTGCTTTCTGCTTTTATGTAGCGACTTGGCTGTGTTAATATTTCCGACGCTATTGGATGATATTCAAAGACCCAATTGAAAGTTGGCAAAGGGTCCACGAGGTGGTGACATACTGTTTTTTTTAACCCCTCCCCCCCTACTTTAATAACTTAAATTGTGAATTTTGAAATAAAAATTTTGAACTTTTGTTGTTAAAGCTTTACGGATAAGACAATGGACGATAATTGATGTACAGTCTCACCAATTACAAATACACCTACTCGCTTCTTAAAACTATTTGAAAAGTCCATAGTTTTACGCCATAGAATAAGAAAACGTGTTTATGAAACTTCATGAACTAACTAGCGTGATTGTTATTGTCCCGGCCCTTCCTTGTAAATATACATTACAGACAATAGGACCAACCAACTTATACATATCAATTATGGAGAAGCTTTGGTATCGCCAATGCCTACCTTTTTAATCTTGACGGTTTACATGATTTTATATTTTTTGTTGATACGTTTTTCTTTAGTTCGATTAGGTTAACCTATAACAATAGAATTAAAATAGTAAAATGTTATACAGTTATAGAAAACATTCATTGCTCTAATATATAATAAATACTATTTTTTTAAATGTACATGCAATTTTTTTTATAGATATTTTCAATGATATTCTGTATATCACATATTCTTATTCAGTTTAAAGCAATTTTATTTTAAAACATTAAGATTCGCCAATAAGTAAGTCATTTATTACATAAGTTGGTATGATTGAGCTACGCAGAGGCTGACAGCCTTTAGTTCATACCCTCAGCTATAGAGTAGGCGCGATATAATAGTTATTTATCGCATTGTATAATGTATTATAAACAGCTTTACGCGGATATAAAAATGTACAATTATAAGATTAAAACCGGTTTTTCAACCCCAAGATGCCGAAGGCACGGGCTAAAAAACTGGGTTTAACCTTATGATTTTATATTTTTATATTCGTAGAAAACTGGATATAAAAGGATGCTATACATAATTTTTCGGTATGGCTGAGAACCGGTTCTAATACTCCGGATATTAATCGTTTTCGAATACCTAACTATTAAGCATCACCTGAAATGATAAATTAACAGTTAATTGTAAAATTAAGAAAACTAATAGTGGATAGTTCATTTCTATTCTGAAATCAACATAAAGAAAGAAATTATGTAAAATAATATTTATGATATACCCACACAAGCATAACATGATATAAATCGGATAATAGGACTATTATTTATCTAATAAATGCCTAAAAGTTCAGTAGGAATTATCTAAATATAAACATATGTTATCTTTGACAATCTTATATTTATCATTGTATACCAAGTATAGTGAAACTCATTGTAAGTCTATTTATAGTTTAGTTAAGAATTGTGTTCTATAGTGACAGTACCATAAAAATAGCTCTCTAAAAAGAAAGTTTTAAATATTTTTCTAGGAATAGAGGGAAAGGATAATGAATTATATATTAAATTTAGTTCGTATGTATGATATCATGCTTTTTGTAAATATTTAGTTTAAAGGGGGGGTGGTGGATGATATATATATTTAAAACGCTTTTGTTTTCAGGGTTTAGAACGCTAAAAACAAAAAAAATAGTTAATTGTCTATTTATTCAAATAGTATCCTACTTTTTTCTTCTTGACTTTGATGTTTGAACCTCTTTTTACCTTAATTTTCTACTAGTTGCTTCGCCCCTAAACTTTAGGGGAGAGCTAGAAAAAGAGCTTAATACAATACTAGTGGCTTCTCCGAAGAAAAAAAATATTCATACCAATAATTTCCGTGGCTGCAGCCTGAGAAAAAAAAAAACTTACTACTTCTTTTGTATGTTTGCTATTTAGTTGCTACACATAATATTACCAATACCAAGTCCTTTTTGTAACATTTTTATATTTTTGAATTAATTTTTAAAGTGTTTAAATCAGATAGACTATCTATTACTTTTTTCTAGAAAAATCTGAACAGCGTTTAGTAAATTAAAAATTGCTGCAAGTCAGATTAGGATGATACTGAAGGTTTTATATTCTTAAATATGACAATCATCATGTATTTTTACTTTTAATACACACTTGTGATTTGGAGATAAGATGCTCTCTAACTTTTGATTCAACCAATGTTTATTATGATATATAGTTTTAACTTCTTCATTAAAGGGTCCATTCTTACGTTCATTAAAAAACTTTCATTAACCTAACCTATCTCATCTTATATTATTATCACAAGAAATTAAGAATTATACTTTAAGGACGATAAGAACTTAATTGAATCGAAAAAATATATTTTAGGATTTATGATTTCATCTGTTTTTGGGTTCTTCTAATTGATCTACGTCCTTTTATCCTCCAACCCCATCACCCACAAATAATCCTCTAAAGGCAGAATATCACACAAAAGAATGGGGGATCATTTCCCTGTAATCATATTTTATGAGTTAAGTATTATTTCACAGAGGCCATGCATATTTTTTTTAAATGCTTCTGTTTAAGTTTTACTAAAATGAAGTTTTAACTATAAAGTCTGTCTCATAAATCAAATACAATATTTTATTATGATGTAAAGTTTTATAGGTATGTAAGAAGAATAAGGCCGAATGAATTATAGATTTAAGAATCTTATTTTTTTTTTGTAAAATTCATTACTTGGTTGTGTTAATACTTATTTCAAACGCCATTGCATTGGCTTATATTCCAAGACCCAATTGCTAGTCGGCACAGGGTCCATGGGATGTGGACACCTTCCCTCTATTATTTTACTTTTACATTGCTTACATACCAGCGAACCCATTTATTCTTGTTCTATTTAAATTTTTTTCTTCAGGTAAAGTGAAATGTCCAGTGGTGGGATGTAGCAATAACAACCTGAAACAAACAGAACTGGAGGTAGACCAAGAGGTTCAGATGATCATCGCCAGTAGAAATGAACAGTAAATCAGGCACGGAGAGGACTCTTGCGATTAAAATAATATACATCCCATTATTTCAGTTACCAAAGGCAACTTTCACACTAGAAATTGGTAACATATTAATATATCGTTAATCGTTCAAACTCTAATCCTTTACTAAAATATAAACATTTCTCATGTATTTCAGGGGTGAAAATAAACTAAATAAAACGTTTTTAAACGCCATTAACCTTAAATTAACACAGATAATTCCACAACTAATAGGAAAATGTGCGGATTTTTTACCAAATCCTTTTTTAAGGCACCTTACTTCAAATTATTTGTAAGTCATTAACTTAAAACTCAAAATATTACCTCACCCCTGCACTGAGATCACATTTTGTTCTTTTCATTTGAAATTATTGTGATATTCTTAATATATGTTAAAAGAGATATTTTAAAAGAAAATCGAAATTTATAAAGAGCTTTTTATATACTTCCTAATGTTAAAATTTGGCCATTTTTTATAATCATTATATCTTACGTTAAAATATTTTTTTATAACACTGAAAATTGTTAAGCATTTGTCATTATGCTACAGTTAATAAAGTACCTGTTTTTGTTAAGACATGATAAATACAACAAGGAATACAAATTCTAAAAGTTAAGAGTAGAACAGAGTTGACAATTTTATTTAAGTAGAGATGTAATTTTCATATGTTTTTAGTAGCGCAGCAACTCTATAATTCCCTTTGTCTGTCCGTCCGTTAGCCCGTAACGCTATTGAGGGAAATGTAATTTTGACATATGCGCATCTAATTTGTACGTAGTTTTGTTCTTCTGTCTGTCGGTCTTACTTCAAAAGATGTTAACGTTGTTTTTTAAGCTTTCGTGAATTTCTCGAGTTTTTACATATTCTCTTTTTTCATTGTTATAAGAACTGAACATCTGAGGTGGATTCTTAAAAAAAAATTGCCCCACTAATCGCTTAGTGGGGCAAAATTGTTTTCGTGAAAAATCCACCAAAATCACATTAAAAATCTACAAAAATTAAACAAATCATAGAATGGTTATTAACATAAGATTGTGATTTTGAAGGATTTTTCACGAAAACAATTTTGCCCCGCTAAGCGATTAGTGGGGCAAATTTTTTGGTACTTGCTTACATGTGGTAGACTGGAGCACCGAAAACCCCCCCCCCCCGCTTAGTTTTGACAAAAATCAAAAATAAGGGGGGGGGGTAGTTTTTTATTGTCTGGAAAAGGCAAGGAGGCAAAGTGCTCAGCAAGGCAAAGACTTAACCCCCCCCTTAATTTTGAAGAAAATCAAAAATAAGGGGGGGGTAGTTTTTTCACTGTACAACACGCCAGAAAGTTGAGTGAGGTAAATCAAGAAAATCCAGTATACCAGAGGGGAAACCTTATTACAGGGATATTCATGTTTTGGGGCATAATTTCCTTATTTATTGACTTTGGCCAGTAAAAGGTTTTAATTTTGCGCAAAATTAAAACCTTTTACTGGCCAAAGTCAATAAATAAGGAAATTATGCCCCAAAACATGAATATCCCTGTAATAAGGTTTCCCCTCTGGTATACTGGATTTACTTGATTTACCTCACTCAACTTTCTGGCGCGTTGTACAGTGAAAAAACTACCCCCCCCTTATTTTTGATTTTCTTCAAAATTAAGGGGGGGGGGGTTAAAAACTACCCCCCCCTTATTTTTGATTTTTGTCAAAACTAAGCGGGGGGTTAAAAAACTACCCCCCCCCTTATTTTTGATTTTTGTCAAAACTAAGCGGGGGGGGGGGGGGTTTCGGTGCTCCGGTCTTCACATGTAAGCAAGCACCAATTTTTTTAAAGAATCCACCTCAGCTCTTTAACTCACTTTGTTTGTTCGTAATTATTTTGAATTTTGCTATTTATGGATGTTGTAATCAACTTCTTTTATGAAAATTTTAGTACATGATTGGCAAGAAATGTTGTTACGTTATACTTAAAAGCAACTTAACTTTGTTAATATCTTTACTTAACTAATAGTCTGTCTTGTTGATCAGAATATGTATTCCTTAATCTTGTTAATATCATACATTATTTTTTTTTATTTTTCATAGCTTTAAAATGTCTGAAGAACTGCGCCTGGTAACCTGTACTGCTCCAGTTAATATTGCTGTCATCAAGTATTGGGGAAAGAGGGATGAGAAGCTTATTCTGCCTATTAATGATTCTATCAGGTATTAGTCAGGGATAAGGCACTGGACGAGAAAGGGAGGCATACTTCCTGTAGTTATGAGTCCCAACCAAGACTAAACCAGGAGTCTAACGCTTAAATTTGGCATGGCAGTTGCTTTAATGGGCTTAAATGTGGATTTGTGAAATAATATGTATAAAAAACATTTTTTAAACGCTTTATTTTAAGCATGATATAAATCATAGTATTAAAAGACCTATAAGTTTCAATTATATCGTTTGCAATTCTTGTATTTGTGACAGTCGATAGTTATCTCATTTTTAATACTACTCTTTAATAAGCTTCTAGGAAGAACCTTACTTTTGTTGAAATACGTTTTAAAATGCAGAAGTTTTCATTAATTAATTTTGTTGCAGTGTGACTTTGAGTTCAGAACAGATGCATGCCAAGACCACTGTTACAGCTAGCAGTACCTTCCTAGAGGACAAGATCTGGTTAAATAAAGAGTTACAGGTAAATTATTGTAATGTATAAGGTGGACTTATAGCTACTTTTTAATATAAACAAACATCAGTAGATCATGTTAATGGTTACAGGTATATTGTGTGTGTTGGGAATCTACTTTTATTGCAAACATAACAAAGGGATAGTTTCACGAAGTGCATTTTAAAAAAAATAGTGAACTGTAAGTTATTTCTATTTTAAATAACGTAGTAGTGCATAATATAAAGTTATTGATTAAAATTAAAAGATTTGATCAGAGATTTTCCTTAAAAAATGAGTTTTTCGTTTTTATTTTCAACTTCGTTGCATGTTATATATGGCAAAAACTTTTTTGACATAAATACAACTTTACATAGCATTTACTAGTTAAAAGAATTTCAAACTTTTTATACAACAAAATACACATAATAACAAAGAATGACCAATAAAATATTTAATATAGTACTTAGAGTAGTGATCTTTTTATATGTCTTAGTAGAATATATTAGGCATTGGATAGATATGATTGTGATAAAGAATTTTAACACCGACCTGACTGAACTTTTTTTATTTGATAATATCTAAAAAAGTTAGTGATTTGCAACATAAATTACATGAGACTGGTCTTTTTATATATATATATGTTGTATGGTTAGTTGGTATTTCCGCGTGAGATAATGTGTATATTGTAAGTAAATCGGACGGTTTTCTTTATTTTTTAAAAAGAATCTATAGAAAACCTGTCCTATAATGAACCGGACGTTATTTTTATGTTTTTTAAGTAACTTGTCCCAAGGGGAACCCCTGTTAAATTTTTTCATAACTCTTGTGAAATATGTGTTAAAAGATTCTCTGTTATTGGTGTTTTGGCTATACATATTTGGAAAAAATAGACCATTCTCATGTAATTTATGTGGCAAATCACTTTAACTATTTTTAGATATTGTCAAATAAAAAAAGTTTGGTCTGGTCAATGTTAAAAATTCTTGAACATATAATCATATCTATCCAATGCCTAATATATTCTACTAAGACATATAAAAGTTCACTACTCTAAGTACCTTAACTCTTTAAATACACTTTGTAGAAATATCCCTTTGCCAAACATTATTACCTTTCTAAAGGATACGATCATGTTCAATAGAGTTACAAGCATTATTGTACGTATATATTGTTGTTTTTAACATTTTATACAAGGGTCACAAATTATATAGTTTTTTTTATATGTTTATAACTATTTTTAAAGATTTTATAGTCTGAGAATTAAAATTAAATGAAGAATTGTACTATTTTACCTATAAAAGATTAATTGCGTTTTAGGCCAGTTCAAGCAGATTATCTAGTTGTCTTGAAGAAGTGAGAGCCAAGGCCCGCCAGCTGGAAGCTCCAGCAGTTAATCCGGACTGGAAGGTCAGGATTTGCTCGGAAAATAACTTTCCGACAGCTGCTGGTGAGAAAGTTTTTTTTATAGCTTTATTTTAGCCTCCTGGGGGAGGGGGGGGGGAGGTCGAGTTCTCATCCACTCAGAATAATCTAAATAACAAAAACCCAACACAAAGGAACTCAAATAAAAAAAAAAGTTTAAGCACTAGGACTTTGCCAGGATAAGTGGCTATAATCACGTTGTGCAATGTGGAGCGTTAATGGAAGGGATGATTCCACTTCTACGACTAGCAAAAGTAAAGTCAATATGTTTTTGTCATTTTCATACTCATGAAATTAAATGTGGCTGTAAAATTTACAGTTTCTAGGTATTATTATGACAAAGGCATAGTTTTTACTTCTTTCTTCCACCAATGAAAAAAAAATAGTTCTTTTTTGTCATTTGTATGTTAATATCAAGAGGGGGGGGGGGAAGTTCTGACACATTTGCGTAAACCTGGTGTATAGGCTTTATCTTTGGACTGAGAAGATAGGTTATTTTTTGGATAAGCCTCCAGGTTCTGGAGCTCCAGGCCTCCGGGTGGTCTCTGTACGTACAGGTAAAAATTTTTAAAAAAAAGTTAAGAGTTAGAGGTTAACTTATAAAACAAAATATGCTTCTTTTTGATTGTTCTTCACATATTTGAAGAAAAAACATACATATTTTGTCTCATAAGCTGACATTTCACTCTTAAATTTTTTTTATTTATTTTTACCTGTACAGAGACCACCTGGAGGCCTGGAGCTCCTGAACCTGGAGGCCTATCCAAAACATCATAAATCTGGGGAAAATTCATTATATAAGAATGATTTTATCTCTAATAATCTATCCTCTCAATCCAAAGATAAAGCCTATACACCAGGTTTATGCAAATGTGTCAGAACTTCCCCCCCTCCCCTTAACCTTGTAACATTTAATTAAACCCACTTGAAATATATTTCTCAAAATAATACAAATGTTTTTTGTGTTAAGGTCTTGCAAGTTCAGCCGCTGGTTATGCCTGCCTTGTGAGTGCCCTGTGCCAACTTTATGGCATCAAAGGAGATACGTCTATACTAGCCAGGCGGGGATCTGGCTCTGCTTGCAGGTTATTTTAATTAAATTAGTTACTAATACACAATCTTATCATTATTTTTTTAAATAGGAAATTTTGTTTTTTGTTTTTATATAACATTAACCATAGATTGATAAAAGACGGCTTTTTGCTGATAGTAGGTATAATGGAAATTTATAACAGTAATCGTATGATACATTATTTTTCAGTATGGCCAAGAACCGGTTTTAACCCTACGTTAAACGCTATAAAATAAGAATTGCTATAGGTTTTAAATTTTTTTTTAAATTACAAAGTAAAAAAAGTGATGTTAAAAATCGTTGCAGGTCTGTTTATGGTGGCTTTGTGCACTGGAAAATGGGAGAAAGGGCTGATGGAGAAGATAGCAGGAAAATATTCAATAATATCTATTATTAGTTGTATCACAATCATGGGTATATAATATATTTCGCACAAGATTTATTTTTTCCCCGGCTGAAAAAATATTTCATTTTCCCTCTAGATTTTATCCCCCCCCCCCCTCCCTTAGCAGGGGATACCATGCAGAAAAAAACACCCATGTCGACAATTAATCAGTAGATATCCATTATTTCTTTTAGAATTCAAGATGAGGATAGGTATATTTTATTGACCTATTTTTACAATGTAAATAAGAGAAAGATATTTAACCTGCTTTCCTTCAAAGTGCCTGTAATATTGAAACTAAGGGGCCAAACCCCTACAGGTATATCCTGTACCCAATAAAACCTGACCTAACCTAGCCTAAGGTATCATATAACACAAGAAAAAAAGCTATGTTTCTGTTCATTACTATGTACTTGGTAGGAAACCGTCAAAATTATCCTAATATACAAAAAAAAGATTGTGCAAAAGGTTGAATTTTGTATTTTTACAAGAGCTTTCCAGTTGCATCCTGCCTGCCACTGGCCAGAAATGCGGGTCCTCATTTGTGTGGCCAGTGATACTAGGAAGAAGACAAGTAGCTCTACGGGTATGAAGAATAGTGTTCAGACCAGCCAACTTCTTAAATATAGGTATAAATAGCATAAGTATATATTATGCTGTTATGCAATATTTATACCGGAAAAACAGGTTTTTTTGGTTATGTTTGGTATGATTGGGTTGATATTTTCAGTTTGCGTCTTTTTTTCATTGCTTTTGCATTAATATCTGATTGTCTGTTATTTTGGGTTAGATATTTTTTAACATGTTATTTAGACTTTTGGTTATTTTTGGTATGATTGGGTTGATATATATATTCTATACTTACACGATAACAGAATACCCACCCATAAATTTTAATTATGTATTACTAGATTTTTCTTACAAAACTATGTTGAGGGTTGTCTAGCTATTTTTCTTGTTTAAGAGCTGAAGAGATAGTGCCTAAAAGAACACTGGAGATGATTGAAGCAATCAAGGAGAAAGATTTTTCTAAATTTGCACAGATCACCATCAAGGATAGCAACCAGTTCCATGCCGTGTGTCAGGTATACGTAAAGTGTAACGCACCCGCTTTGTTGTTCCAGATAGAATCTTGTCTACTTTCTTTTTTCAGAAGATTTATAAATGTCTTGAGGTGGTTTTAGGCTATTTTCATGATATTCCCGCCTTTCTTAGAGGCCAGGGGCGATGCTTATATAAAGTTGTAAGGTTATTTTATCTGAAGCTAATATTTTAATAACTACTGATGAACTGATTAGGTTCTCCTTTTGAGGAAAGCTTCACATTGGGCGGTTTCAGGCTATTTTTCTGTGCCCTTCTTTCTTAGTACTTTGAATTCAAAGCCCCAAATGCCCTTAGCGTAGCCGCTAGTTGAAAATAAAGCTATAGAATAATGTTAGATTTATTTCTCTGCAGGATACGTATCCCCCATGTGTGTACCTGAACCCCACGTCCCACCAGGTGTCCTCCCTCGTCCATCAGATCAATAATTTCTCTGGAAGATTTGTGGCCACCTATACATTCGATGCTGGACCAAATGCTTGTATCTTTCTTATGGAGAAGGTTTGCTTTTTGATTTTTTTGTGACTTAATAACAGCTGAATTAAATTCAAAAAAAAAATATTTCGTAATCTTAATACTACAGAAGTGCCACAAAAAAAACTTCACTTGCGAATTTTTTTTTTAATAAATTCTATTGATGGATTGGATATACATACCTATACCTGTAACCATCCTATCTTATTTGTTGGCCCAAAAACTTTTATTATATTTACTGAATTTTGATTGGTTGATTCCAATCTGATAGCGTCCAAACTTTTCATTATAGAAGGGGTAATTTTGATTATCATCACTGGGTGTAAATAAATTCATCGTCCATTTTCCTATTCTTTAAGGTACATGGTTAAACGTAAGTATGAAAGGTAGAGGGGAGGTTGATTTTGAGACTATACTAGCTAATCGTAAATGTAAATCTTTTATATTATTCCTTTCAAAATCTTCTGAACATTGCTATCAAGACAAATTCAAGAATTGCTAATTCACAATAAGTGCAATTAGCATACAGACCAACTAACACGTAAAGCGTACAGAGTAGCTTTATAAAGATAGAGAATAGTTATTTCTCGTATCGTATTATAAACGGCTTTCCGCGGATATATAATGTACAATTATAAGATTAAAACTAGTTTTTTTAGCCCCGTGGTGCCGAAGGCACCGGCTAAAAAAACTAGTTTTAATCTTGTGATTGTACATTTCTATATTCGTAGAAAACTGGATATAATACGATGCTAGACATAGTTTTTTCGTATGGATGAGAACCGGTTCCTATCCACCGGATTCGAATGAATACGAGAAATAAGTTTAAGAAATCAATTGTTTATTTAGGATGTGCCAAAAGTGCTTGGATTATTGAAGTATTTCTTTGCCGAGGGGGATGAATTTGTCAGGGGAGAAGAACTACCCATGGAAGAAGCTACGGTATTTATTAAAGGATTTCTAATGATATGTGTGTTTTCAGCCGTTTTTGCCGATTTTTGTTAATCTTAAGAGCATATTAGTCACGAAACCTATCTTCACATAATACTTTTTGTCACTCAAAACCTTATCAAACTGTTCTAGCCGGTAGCTGTTGGTACTAGAAATTTAAAAAATGGTTATTGCTATCATTTAACATGAATTAAACCAAAAATATGTTTTTAAAAGTTGATTCCTACGTAATTAATGATGAATTTGCCCTGAAAATATGCAAAAAACGGCTAAACGGCTGAGCCGCCAGCCGTTACTTTTTCAACTTTTTGTTCAATTTAGGGAAAATAGACCTACCAAGGATTACTCATGAAAAATTTCAGATCGAAATTCGAATTCTAAGTGTCATTTAATCATTGATTACGAGATGGTTGCATTAACCCCCCCCCCCCCCCCTTACCTATTATTTTAAAGATTTATTTATATGTTTTAAAAAGATAGGAAAGGGTTCTTAAAAGAAAAGATTTATATTTCAAAATAATCTTTCTGGTGATTTTTCTTTGTTATGTGTCAGACTTTACATCCATTTTAAATGGAGGATAGATATGACTTTGAAAACACAAACTATCTGAGTTTAATAGCCATTTTTTTTACATTGTTAAGATAGCTTTAATATTGTGTTATGTATTAGAATTAGTAAAGCTTTATTAATTAAATTCATTGTTTTTTTTTCTTATTTGTAAGGAGGCTGAAACATCTAAATACAGCGTGGATAGAATTGCTGGAGGTCTGAAATATGTCATCTGTACACGTCCAGGTAGGAGTAATGACCATGGAAAAAGCCGGTTTAAGGGTAGTGAAAAATAGGATGTAAAATTAATGTTTTTAAAATTAGCAAAAATTCTTATTAAATAAATAAATTTAATTTTTTTTTATTTTCCCGGTGCATTTAACAATTCTTAAATCTCATTCATGGTGGTGATATACGGATGTTATTGGGCCAAGGAATTGTCTGCAACCTTATTTTTACATAGCAGCAGCAAATTCTTTTAACATATTTATTATAGCATATTTACATATCCCCTTTTATTTGCAGGAGAAGGGCCAGAAGTATTGGCAGCTGATCAACATCTACTTAACAATCAAGGAGAACCGAAATTCATGCAATAGAGATGATGGCAGGAGGCAGGAAAATAATACCTATAGCAAATAGATTCATAATCATATGATAAAAAGTTTATGTTCATTTTCATACGAAAAATTTACATTGAAATTTTGATTAAAAAAATCTCTTAAAAATTCTTCAAATCTAGCCACTTCCACTTATAAGATTAAAATAATTTTTACAGTTTGTGAAATTGTTCTTAAAAAAGGTTTTTAGGTGCAAAATAGTAGAAATTTTTTCGAAGTAAGCAATCAGACTATCTTAATTTTCTGCTAAATATATCTGTTTACAAGAAAATTCATGATTAAGAAACTGTAAAAATAATTTTCGTATGGAAATTTTAGGACTGAAATGTATAATACATTGATATCACAGCAAAAGAAATTTAAAATTTTGAGCTTTTATGGCTTACTTAATGTGACCTTCCATGAAATTCCATACCTCATTTTAGATAAAAATACCTACTCAAGTTTTATGCTTTAAAAATTCCTTATATTCAAATAATATAGATTTAATTATTTTTATTTATGTAATCAAAAAAAATCTGAAAGAAAACAACAATCCAATGTTAAACCCATTTTGCTCATTTTTAATATTCAGTATTAGCTATCCAGTTGAAATACTCATCATTAATACTTATTCATATATATATAGTTATTTTGAATTTTTAAATTGAAAAATACAAAAAAAATTATCTACTAAGATAAATAAAGATCTGATACACAGAAGATTAGTTTAGTTTATTAGGTATGCCTTTTTTTCAATAAGGCATAAAGTGTTCGTTTCTTCCACCAATTCAAAAAAAAATTCAATTCTCTCGTCATTTCTATGGCCTTGTCGACATATTTTATATAGGTACCCAAAAATTTGTCGGTGACTGTGTGTGAGTGTTTATCTTGTAAACATTATTATTTTAGTTCAAAAAGGCATCAGTTTTCATGAAAACTTTTCTTGTTTTTGTTTTGGTTATTGGTTATGGTTATTATATCATTATTTTATTGTTTAATGAATATTGTTGTTAATTGTTTATTTTTATAATGTTTAAATTGTTAAAAACTTGTCTGTTATGCATATTTTAAATACCAGTTGCAGTGCCTTTAGATATTGTTATCATATATTCTTATTCAGATATTTCAGTTCTTTTTTCATATCAAAGTAAATCTTATAGTTTGATTGTATTCATTGTTATTATCAATGTACCATTGCTTTCTTGGACGTCCATGCCTTTTGTTGTGGGGGGAGGGCAAAATTTGCTTGGAAGTTTGAATTCCCCTCCCGAAAAAATTACCTCAACGGTAAAATTTATTAAGGTGGCTATTTGGGGTAAAATATTTATGAGACTGGGTGTTAAATCTAATATATTTCTAAGTATTTTGAGAGGGGTAAACACCTCTCTTGGTCGTCCTTGATTGTTATGCTATATTTGAACGTTGTTATTCTTGTTAAAGATCTATTTTTACACCTGTTTATATTTTTAGAAAAAAATAATGTTTTGATACCATGGAGGACAGCGACATTGATCTCTACGGAGATCTTGACAATGATTTAGACATTGAAAATAATGATAACAATGATTTCGAGGATTTTATGGATGATACTGAACTTGATTGCAATAAAAAATCCTCCAATGAAAAAGTAAACATTATTTCTAAACCAGTATTAGCAGACATAACAAAAGTAAAAGATAAAATTAAACATCCTCATGAAAATAACGAAGATCTCGATGATTTATTAAATGAAGTATTTACCCCTAAGGCTCCTAAGCCTAAGGTTGAACCTAGAAAGGATATTTCGGCTAACGACAAAGAAGATGAACAGATAGATGAACAACTTCACTTTATTCAACAACGCAACGCGGAGTTGGAGGTAATACTCATTTATGAAATGGTTTACAATTGTCTACCAATACGTAAATCCAATAAAGTAACAGGATGATTGTCTGTCTGTCTGTTTGTACCGAAGGATCTCGCTAAACAATATGATTCTCTTTGACAATGTAGCTTTTCATAGGTCCTGGAAAGATTTATAACTATTTTGGGGGAGGTTACGACCACCCTCCCAAGAGAAATCACCCTGAGAAAAAAACATCCCCCCACAAAATAAATCCCATTTCGCAAAAACTGTTAATACTGGTATATACTTAAATTCGCAACTTAAATTTAAATTTTTAAAAGTCTGTTTTAGTTATTTTGTCGTGTCTATTCAAAACGAGTCGCTACCATTTAATGAAATGTGCTTTGTTGTTCTAGAGCCAGTTGATAGAGCTGGATAAGAAGAATAAAATGCTGCAGAAACACATAGCAAATCTTATCACAACATCGCGAATAGAAATCAGAGCTAAGAATAGACAGATTTTGTAAGTTGAATTTTTAGTTGCAGAGCTACTCTATATATATGGCAGCCACATCCGATCATACGTCACATAAACAAGGCCAATAATAAATCTCAAATGTTACAGTATCTCTTTTAAAATTAAAATTTCTCGCTAGTATTACAGTTGACGTTCCTATTCTATGTTTGTTATTGTCGTGCTATGTATTTGTAGATTTATCTTTATAACAAGTACAACATCTATACGTTGCAAGGCTCAAAAATAATAATAGATCATGTAGACTATAAGAGTTTTACATTAGTTTTTGGTTATTGTAATCTTTGCCTTCTATCTTTAAAAGCAGCTGAGATAAACCATTGATCTTAAGAGATAAAATAATAGATGTTAGACAAAATTACCCCTTCTATAAAAGTCTTGAATAAAAGAGCACTTTTATTGAACTGTTAATTGCTATTATTCACAGCCCTTAAATTAATTACATTTTTTAAAAATATTTTTGTTTAGTTTATCTGACTTTTAAAATGTTTTTTGGTTATAGAATTGTACTTCGTTACCTATGGTTAGTAGTGCCCTTGTTGATTTTGCATTTAAACCATTAATCAGAGAGAGAGAGGAGTTATTGGGCTGTGTAATGTATTACACCAGTCTCCAAAGCTTTATAACAACGTTTTCTTATTCGTTGGCTTTACAACTTAGGAAACTTTTAGTTTTATTGAATTTGATTGGTTGGGTCATTAGTTCAGTTTATTGTCCAAACTTTTCAACTACTAATCTAAAGCAGGGTTAATTTTGTGTATTATCATTGGATATGTACATAAAAATATCGGCCATTGTCTTATCCCTTTAGGCCCCTAATTTTTTATCCATTTTTTATTTATTGACAGATATATTTAATTCAGGGATCTGACACGTGAGATTGAGAATGTTATGTTCCGACGAGCCGGAAAGGTTTTAACCAAAAGAGAAATTGAAAGACTTTTTCAAAGAATAAGACCACCATGCAACTTCAATTGTCTGGGTAAGATATATAAATTGAAAATTTGCATTATCTTTATTATTTGTAAATATATGCTATAGTTATATTATTATCAGGAAGGATGGGGGTACCGAAGTGTTTTTTTTATAAAAAGGGGGGGGGGGATGGATGATACACTTTTTTTGTAACCAAACCAAAGGTACTCAACCCAAAAGTGTCAAGGAAAATATAGAAAAATTTGTATAGTTTTACTCAAATGATTCAAAATTATTTAATTTGGTGTGGAAAGGCAATAATAATTGGTTAGACACGGCGGTTTTATTTAGGTGGGAGCGGTGATCCCGCCATCATTTCTTTATAGTTTTACGCTATACTACATTTAAGTACCTGCCATGACAAATTTCAGTGCTGTAACTCTTCTTTGGTCGAGTTCCTATGCGTTATAGGTTTGATTACAAAAAGTGTCTCATCCGCCCCCCCCCCCTTTAAAAATTTGGGGGCAAGGGGACATCGGTAGTCTATAACTTAGGGTTGAGTAAAGTTGCGATGTAAAATGTTTGTATAACTAGGCAGTGAGATAAGAAATAAATACAATTCAAATTGCATTTTAAACAATTTACAACCTTCTCTACATACATATATCTTGTTTAATTATTTGTAGAATTTTCATTTTAAATATTATTTCGTTTTAGGAGCTGCTGAAATCGCAAAAGAAATTGAGTCTGGCCAAGAATCTCCAGAAAACAACAACAAAGAGAATGAAAATACAACTACTGAAAAACCTACCATCAAAAGACGTTCAAGCTCAAGATTGAATATTAAGCAAGAGGATTTGATAGATGAGAATGATAGACCTAAGAGTCGATCAGCTAATTCAAGAACTAAAATCAGAAAAGAACCATCGAGACTAGATATGCTTGCAGATCAAATTAATACTGATAAATATATTAATGAAAGCAAATCTAAGTCCAAAAGTAAACCTAGGAAGGAAGTGGATTCAGCGAAAGAATCTGAAATTGGAGCATCTAAAGATGCTGACAATATTAAAGCAAAAGATTTCAAGGAACCAAGTCCTGCTGTAGTTGAGCCACAAGTAGAAACTAGATCACGAAGAAAAAGTGAAAGAAGTAACAATGGAAAGAAACAAACCTCTGAAAGATCAGATGATAAAGAAAAAGTTGTTGATAAAAAATCTTCAAAATCTACAGAAATATCTAACAAAGATGATAAAATTGCTAAGATTGAAAAAGAAAGTTCAAGTAAAAGAAATCGAACCAGAAGTTTAAGTAATAATATTAATAAAGAACCTGAAACTAGCAAAGAACTTAAAATCACCCGTCAAATTGAAACAAGACGTTCTAGTCCACGTAAGTCCATCAAAGACAGACTCGGTCGGAAAGTTGACAGTAATGATGACAATAAAAATGTTACAAACTCAGCAGTAAAAAATCTTTCAACTTCAGATGAATCTAAATCTAAAACAGTAGACAACAACATTATTGGCGTGAAGAAGATTTCTGTAGATAAACCACAATTGAGAAGTTCACCAAAAAAGCAATCCATTTCTACTAATGATAACAAGAAAATTGATGACAAAAAACAATCCATTAATATAACTGAAAATCCACCAAAAGCTGTCGCAAAAAATCCACCAACATCTGAAATGAAAAATACTCTAAAATTAAAGGCAGCAAAGGATGATATTGAAGAAGGAGAAGTTACTGACAGTGATGACGATGAAACTCCGGCTCCTGGTGAACAGAAAATTGTAGAGACTGAACCTTTAAAAAGTGTCAGTGATAACAGCAACAAAATGACAAAAGTAGCTGCCAATGTTGAAACTATCAAAGAGGCTAAACAATCTACCATAACCCTTGCAAATTCTAAAAGTAATATTGAGAACAATTCATCAAACGATGTTAATATCAAAGATAAACAATCAAAGAATGACAAGACGGCTACCAACAGTGGTACATCCATTGAAGGCAAAGTAGCCACTGAAGTTAAAAAATCAGAAAATAAACCTGCTTCCTCTATACCTTGGTTCAAGAAAGTTGACTTTTCATCACTCAAGGTTCTTCCTGAGTTTTGCGACCTGTCAAAAGTTTATGGATCTCCTGGTAAAACTAGGCATATTTCAGCTCCAAATGTAAGTGATAATAAACTGTATTTTGCTCGTAGAAGCAGACCATTAAAATTTGATGACAATGAAGTTTTAACATTTATTTCTCCTACTAAAGATGTAAGGCGCAGAACAAGATCAGCTCCGCCAACAGTGACAAGAGCAATCTTGTCAGAGGCTCTCTCTAACCAGCACAAAAATCAATTTGAAGAAGGAGAAATTGACACATCAATATCAGATAAAAGTAATGTGACCAAAAAGAATGAGACCGTATTGCCCAGAGATAAATTAGAGCAAGAAATGCACGAACTATTTTCTGATGCTGAAAAGAAAAATGAAGATCAAGAAATAAGTAAGTATGATGAACTTAAAGCTTTAGTAATTGAAGGCAAAAAATCAGTTGTTCAAGATAAAAATAAAGGAAACAAAAAGGAAAAGTGGTTAACTAAAACTAGCAATACATTAAAAGAAACAGCTACTAACACTGCTATGTTGAAGGATACTACTTCTATTACAAATAATACAGAAAAGAACATTGAAGTCAACACCAAAATGGTAGATAGAGATGAAAATAATACAGAAGTCAACCAAAGTAATGATAAGAATACTGAAGCTATAAAACATCCAGTCAAAGAGAACAGTGAAAACCTTCATGAAACAGTCAATATGAAAAAATCGGCTGAAGTTTTGGAAAACATTAATGCCACAAATACCACTGCAGAAAACACTCCTATAGTCAATGAAAGTAAGAATGATGAAAAGGATCATCTAGTCAATGAAAGCAATGAAGTTGATGAAAACATTACCGTTGATAATATTACAACTAATTCACAGAAAACTGAAGGCAAAATTTCTCCAGTTATCAACGAAAATATCAAAGCAACAGAAAAAGATGCTTCTCGTGCTAAGGAGAAAAAGGACAACATTAAAACTGTCAACAAAACTATACACAAAAATCTTCAAGTTGAAAATGACAAAATCCGTGAAATCGAGAAAGACACTTCCAACGTCAATGAGAATATGGAAGATGTTAACAAAACTGAAATAGCAAATATACCTGAAAGTAAAACCTTTGAAAAAATTACCGAAATATATCTTGAAACTTCTAAGGAAGTTAAAGAGGAAATTAAATTTGAGGATATAAAAAACGAGGTTATTGATAATGAAGACTCATTAGATGCTGAAGAGTTAGATGGAGATGACAGTGAATATGAGCCTTCAGTTGAAGTAATGCTGTCAGAGGGTGAGGACGAGATAGATGTGGAATATACTCCTAGGACTAGATCTAGAAAAAGCCTTAGACGAAGTAAGTTACTTTTAAGAATTATCATTATAGAATTTAAAAACACACGGACAAAGTGAATTATAGATTAGCTTTAACATAAGAACACTTTGCTTCTCTTTTTGTTGCAAATTTTTACTTGGATTTTACCTTAGTCTGAAATTGAAAACAATTTATTGCCTAAAAAAAATAAGATTAATTTCTTTTAATTTTGATCTTTTCAGGTAAAATATCTTATGCTGAAGTCCCCGGTCAAAACATTCCATTTGAAGGATCCCATGAAAGTTATCAGGTTGGCTTTTATCTTATTAAACAATATGTAGTAATATTTGTCCGTTTGTTAAGATTTCGCTAACCAACCCCTGAAATGAGTTATAAATTGTGAGGAAGTTTTGCATAATGCCTGGCAGGGTTTCGGAGCCGGGAGCAGCAACATTTTTGGTGGAACCGGAGCCGGATCCGGAGCCGTATTTTTCGTTAAAAACGGCTCCGGCTCCAGATTAGCCAAAAGTGATTTTTTAAAGTAATAATATAATTTGGCAACGGTCTATTTCCATATAATAAACTGAAAAACTATTGTTACTTAACAAATAGACACACATCCTTCTACTTTTATATAGCTTTAATCAAATAAAAGCAAAATATTTTATATTATTTATTTTATTTTATCAATTTCAATAATGAACAAAAGTTGATGTATGAATTTTAAGGTAGGAGCCGGAGCCGCATCAAAATTAAACGGCTCCGACACCCTGATGCCTGGGATTGTATGTGGTTATATTATTATGAAATTGGGATTTTTATTAACTTTAGATTTTTTACGCTACTATTCTGGATCTGGGAGCTATTCATTCGAAGGGATATAAAAGGGCTGAAAAATAGCCTAAAAACAACCCAGACTTAATATAAAACCAGCCTAAAACCAGCACAAGACCTATAAGAACCTTCACTGTGAAGGAGAATCATATTGGTTCAGCGGTTAGAGAGATTCTAGGTACAGATACACACAGAGAGATCCTGTTACTTTAATTTTACTTAACTTCTTGTAATCAAAAATATTTTTTTCTTTGAAAAAGTATGGCTGGGATTTAAGACTCATATCCAGTTTGAATCTTAATTGTGGTCATATACACAAAGTAATGTGCGTATTAGAAGGTTTCATAACACAACATTGCAGTATTTTTTTTAATGTATAAAAAATGATAAATGTCGATGAAAAAAATGTATAAGTCTTAACAAAATTGTAAATAAATTTGTTGAAAAACTGCTTAAATACAGGATACTGTTTAAGGACATACTTACATTTTAGGACTTGATACTAGGGATGCTTCTCTTAAAGCATTGATCCTTGTTGTAATTGGAATCAGTATTCCAAAAATTAGATTAATGTGATAATTATATCACATAAAAATTCGTCAAAAAGGTTAAAAATCAACATGTTTTAAATGGACGTATGGTACGCTTTCTATATCGTACATAATTACTACAGGAATCACCATGCCAAGTTTGAATCTAAAACACAATTTGTTACGAACGTACGGACGAAATGACCCTAAATATAGAAATACTTCGCTTTTAAAAATAAGACTTTCTGTAGGTATCTAAAAAATGTTTCATTTTCTGAATATGAAATCCTCTAATATGCATTGTCATACTACAAGAAGGCATTCTTCTACTGTTTGTGTAGTTGCCTTTTCTCTGACAAAAATTATGTTCCTTCCAGGTGACAACACAAAGAAATTACAAATATAAAAACAAAATTATAACTGCTGTGATCTAATAGATAGAACAATTTACTACCTATTGATTAATACTAAATTTCCGAAATTTATCTGTGGAAAAGTTTGGATACAGTTACTTTGTACAATGCCATTAAGATACACTCTCACCTATCCCTGACTCTCACCCCCTGCAGTTTCTTGAGCTAACAAATACCAGAACATGTTTTAAAAATTTACAGTCTATTGCTCACTCCCTTCCGAAATTACAGTTTCATTTTTTCCTTAAACCCTCCAATATAAAGTAATAAAGATTTTTTGTCTACAACTTAAGATTTTGGAAATGGCTGGTCTTAATGGTTTATTCTTTTTTGGAAGCTTTATAAATGAAGTGGGGAGGAGCTATTAGGCTATTTTTCTGATAACCCCGCGTTTACATAATCTACAACGAAGAAACTTTATGTAATGTACAAATAAGTAAAATAACACTGGGACTATTTGAATCTATGTTTGAGTAAATCCGGCCGTAAAGTTGGTAGTAAACCTTCATGCACTAGGCATATATTGTTGGGATGTCACAGTTTAGAAAATTAATTATGTTTTTTTTTAAATTATCCTAGTGGCCTCGCCCCTAGCATTTGAAGGGATTTGAACCATACCCAGACTTATTTTTATAAAAATAATCAGAGTCTAAACGATCTCAGGACCTATAACAAGCTATTCGGTTCAGTAGTTAAAGATATCATTCGTTTTAGGAAAAATCTTACTACATTAGATAATAGGATGTACATTGTACTTACTTATTCTAGAAAAGTATAAAATAGGTAAAGAATTTTTTACTTCTGTTTAAAAAAGACAAATTTTAGTGAAAGATACCTAATATTTTTTGGCGAATTTTTTGCCAAAAATCCGTTGCATGTCAGTAACACAAACTATTTATACACTCACATTTTCTTTCCCTTTTTTGCAACAAATATTCTAAATTTGCCTGAGTTCTTTGAATCTTTTTACTTTTAGAGTAAGGTATTCCGTTGGTAGTGCTTTATTTTGCAGTATTGACAAAGATTCCGCTGACATATGAGTATCTACTATTTAACCTCTATGATCTGCTTGTGTTTTTATAATGCTCTTGAGGGAATTTAGTTTCTGTTGATTTATATAGATAGATTTCCTTTCCTATGCACATGTTTGAGATGAATGCACGGATATTCGATAACGATAAGATCTATCCGATACGGACGGACGTACGGACCGACCCTTGGTATAGAAAAGCTGCTCTTATAAAAATCCGCAACGTTTTTCAAGCTAACCCTGATCTGGATATAAAGGTACTGAAGAACCTTGATGTTATTAAGTCTTGACAAATAGTAAAAACGTGGTTGCAAAGATGTTGCCTTCTGTTTATGGTATCACTTTCTCTTACAGAGTCTTATGCAACGTGCAAGGAATAGTTGTGCAAAACTGCATTTTTAAAAGTGAAGCTTTTCTATAATTAGGGTCGGTCCGTCCGGGACAGTTGGCTCTTTTCGTTAATTTAAACAGTTTAGAATTGTCTTATCGATTTCAAACTTAAAATTAAAAAAATTGCATAAAATTAAAAATTATTAAAAGGAGGAATATAACTGAATTCCAATTAAATTATTTTTTTTATTGGTCTCTAGGGGCGGAGCTGCTAGTATTAAATATAGCATTTGCAATTTTTCTTACTTTAGACTGCTCGATGGAAGTGTGATTTGTGCAAGCTGGGTTTCTTTTCCAAAAGTCAATATTTGATTCACAGGTATAACAATGATTTTAAAATAATTTTATAGACACAAAAATCCCTTAGAATATAATACTTATTTAATATAAGGTTTTTTTAATGCAACCAGCTCGTAATCAATGCGCAAATGGCACTTAGAATCTAAATTTCATTATGAAACTTAGCATAAATAATCCTTAGTATGTGTATTTTCCCAAAATCGAATAAAAAAGTTGGAAAAGTAACGGCTAACGGATCAGCAGTTCAGCCGTTTTTATTGGCTATTTTTAGGGCAAATTTATCATTAATTACGTAGGAATCTACTTTTGAAACTCATTTTTGCTTTAACTCATGTAAAATGATACCTGGAACTATTGTAAAAACGCCCATCGTCCCCTATCTCTCTGATTATAGGACGTAGTTAATCATCTTATTTTGTTTAGGAAAAAGAAAGGTTGTTTCCAGAAAATTAAAAGTCTAACCGAGGACAAACTTGAAGACAACGAAGTGCTTAAACTTCTAGAAAAGGTTCCTCTAACTTCTACGGGGACCAAAGAACATTACAAGGTACCTAGATTATTTCAAATTAAAAACAGTCGTTTAACTGTTTTAAAAAAAGTTTTTCTCAATAGAAAAGTCACGCTTTTATCTTTCCGCGCGATAATCAATATATTGAAAACAGTTACAAATTATTTTCTTATCTACGGGCAACCCTATAAAAGTATTAGGGTTTTATTTGGATGAAGCAAACTAACTCGGAAATTGCTATTCCTAATGGGGTTTACTCTCCAGGGAAGCTTTATAAAAGATATAGATTGGTTTTAGGCTATTTTTTGACCTTCCTCGCCCTATCCTAGTGGCTAATGGCGAAGCAACTAGTACCTATAATAAAAAATTAACCCCCTCCCCCTTATTGTTTTACTCTAATGCTTAATACTTAATTGAGGCATATTCTAGAAACATTAAATAAAATTGTCAAATTTTTAAGGTTGTAAAATGGAACTGTGATTTATGCCAGCTAGGATTCCCTAAACGACAAGACATGCGTGATCACAGGTATACTATTCCCTAGATTTTTTTCTTTGTACTCAGCAATTGAAAAGGTTACACTGTTAGATAAATTAATGTATACCCAAAATGATGACACACAAAATTAACCCTTCTGTAGATTGCAATGAGTGGTTGAAACTTTTGGTCAATGGTCAAGCAGGTGTGTTTGATGCAGGTTTGCCCGGGGACTTCTTCTCCATCTCCCCGGATAGGACCACTCCGGAAAAGCTTGCATCCTCGGTCCCAAAATCAACTTCCTAATGAATCAACCAAACAAAATCTTATATAAGTCCCCTAAGTTGCAAATACAACAAAGGACATTTTTTTATACATTTCAGTTATGACAAACATTTTTTACTTGAAAAATTTAACATTACCATTGTAATGTAGAACCAACCAATCACAATTTAATAAAGTTTTTGTGCCAACGAATAAGATAACGCGTTTACTTTTTATAAAACTTTTGGTTCTGGTATTATTTACACGCCTCTTTCCGCTTTGCATTAAACCTACCACATAGAACTAACCCTTTAATGCCGACAATAATTTCAGAGAGAAGTTTAACTGTGGGGCCGAAGAGAAAAGAATTAGAAGTAAAGAAACTGAGGAACAAAGATTGATTCGGGCACAGGGAACTAAAGAGCTTTTTGAAGTAAGTTTATTGCAAAATTATAAGTTTTATTTAGCATTATGTCATTCTAGATACTCAAAGAAAGATAATATTGCTTTTTGACAGTGAACTGAAAAGTTTCAATGGGGGGGGGGGGGGGCAACGTTTCAATATGGTAGACAAAAAACAAGATGTATATTTTTAAAAGAGTTAGGGTTGATTTTTTCTTGAACATCAATGATATCAGCAGCTAAACGTTTAATCATTCTATGCTATTCTTTCACGATATAATTCATAAATTGATTTTTTTACCTATTGTATTAAGCTCTGTTCTAAAATAATTAAACATTTTAGATTTCATGTTGGGAGTGTCGTGAATGTGAAGTTGGATTTTTATCAAGATTTTCAAGGGATTTTCACAGGTAACAAAAATTAAAATAAAATTTGTTTATTTATTGCCAACGTGATAATTACCGTTCTATAACTATAGAATAGATACCTAATGATATTCTATTCATAAACACGAAATGCAAGAAAGGAGAAAGGGGAAGGTCTGATGTTTTATTGTAAAAATGTTATTATAATATTTTTCTATTTTAGAAGCATAACTCATAATTCTGGTATCATGTTGGAACAAATCAAGAATCAACAGAATAAAAAAACTCCAAGAACAGATAAAACATCTAAGGAGACAAAAGTCGATGAAAATAAAGAACCAATAAAAGAAACTACAGAGCCAACAGTAGAGGAAACTGTAGAGCCAACAGTAGAGGAAACTGCAGAGCCACAAGTAGATGAATCTGCAGAGCCAAAAGTAGATGAAAGTAAGGAGTCAATTAAAGTTTATTCAAGCTCTAGTTCAAGTAGTGGTGATAGTGATAGTTCTGACAGCTCTACTGACGATGATTCTGATGCTTCTCCTCAGCTCAGCAAATCTTGGTTTATGCCCCAGACAACAGCTAAACCCCAATTTCAAACTACCTCTATTTCCTCAACTCAAACATGTACATCTACTTCACCATCTCTCACAATCTCTAGTGTTGAAACAACTGATACAGATCAAACCCAGGCTAAAGTAGAAACTGCAACAAATAATGAAGCTACAGTGGAAAAATCTCCCAAAGAGACTACTGAAGATAACATTGCTGAAAATGATTCAGAGCAAAATGTTCCTAAAGCTACTTCTCCTAAAGTAATTGAGACCCCCACACATGAAGTAGATTCTCCAACTGAAGCTACAAACGTTGTTGAAAAAGTAGTGGATGAAAACAAGGAAGAAAGAGGATCATCACCTGATATTGGACCTGAATTCCTTAAGAAGCCAAAGCTTAGAGGACCTGTGGGTAATGAAGAACTTGATTTAGCAATCAGGTAACTTCAGTTTTAATGCTAGCAATTGCTCTTTTTCATAAGAATAATAGCTACAAGTCCGTTAGTTGAAAAACAAAATAAGTGTTAGCAATGGAGGACGGACAGGTTCTTAGCTTCATTTTTTAATAAAATACAGTTTTAGTTTTTTTTGTCATAGTAAGCTTATTATTGCTAGTTTTTTTTAATGATACAATGTTTATTTTTAAGCTTTAATAACCATTCTGTATTGGAAAATTAATGTTTCCTTATATTTTAAGTTCCATCACGGGTGAGACTGATGAGACTGATCTTGAGCTATTTCTTCATGATGATGAGTTTGATTTTGAACCAGAGGAAAATCATGAAAAGAAAGTTGTCAATGAGAAAATAGAAAAATCTATTAAAAGCAGTAAAATAACTTCTCCAAAGAAAAGAATAAAGTCTTCTAACGTTGCAAGTCCTATCAAGTGTCACAACAAAAATAGTTCTGTTAAAACTGACGTAGAAACTACAGCTAAGGCCTCTGACAAGCCTACTATAGATTCTCTTTCTGAAAATTTGTCAACTGGAAAATTTCCCATGAAGTCTGTTCCGTCCCCTGCAGAAGTAAAAGAAGCTGAAAAAGATTTTATTACTGACAAACTAGAAACTGATGTCAACAAAGTTGACGATACATCTGAAGTGAGTGAAGCAATTGCAAACATAGCTGATTATATTTCTGATCCTATCAACAAGGAGAAAGACACAACACATGCTTTAACTAATGAAGACGTTGTTATTAACAAAAATGTTAATGAAACTACTCCTTCTAAAGTAAAACCAATGTATTCTTCAAATGAAACCCAAGTTTTTGAAGAAGGGGAAGTTCGTGAAGATTCTCCAACTACAATGCCAAAGCCCAAAGTTCTTGACTTTACTTCTCAAGAAGATGAATTACAACTACATTTTGATGAAGATTTACTTGACTTCAACCTTGAAACTTCTCCTATGAAAGCTACAATTAGCAAACCATCTAAAGACAATATATCTGTTAAAAATAAGATAGTAACTAAAGAAGCCATCAGTTCGAAGTCTGCCAACAAGGATGAAATTAAAGATAGCTCAAAGACTCCAAATATCAAGGCTACAATTCCTTCATGCGATGCTTTATCTCCACAAAATATGGAAAAATATACGATACCCAAAAAACCAAAAGGGGATCTAAAAGAGAAAGATTCAAAAGAAGTTGAGAGAAAGCATGCCAAAGAAGACAGGAAGGACAAGAGGGATCTAAAAACAACATCTTCTAGTGATGAAAGGAGAAGGGATGTGGAAAGAGATCCAGGAAAAAGAAAAGACAGGAATGACAAATCCTCAGAAAAAGATAGAAGACGAGATAGAGATGGTGAAATAAGACGAGACAGGGATGAGAAATCTAGAGAAAAGAACGGAGACCGACGCAGAGATAGGGAGGAGAGTTCTAGAGAAAAAGATGATTATATAAGAAGAAATGAAAGAGATGAAAAATCTAGAGAAAAAGATAATGAGAAAGATAAATCTAAAACTAAGAATGATCTAAAGATGAGAACAAGAGAAAAAGAGGATGATAGAGATAGGACAAAATCTAGAAAACGGCAACGTTCAATTTCTCCAGAAAGGTCGTCAAATGCCAGAAGGGAACGCAGAAGAAGCCATCGCAGTCGTTCCAGGTAAGAATTGTTTATTTAAGATCAAATATTTAAAATGCTGATTGCTGAATTTTAATTTTTTTATTTGAAAATCTTACAGAAAATGATAAAATACAAAAAAGTTGATATTTAGGTATTTAGAAATGTGCTTTATTTTTTTCGTTTCAATAGGGATCTAATCAATCTAGGACACTACAAACGTTCGCCTCGGGTCCGTTTGTATGTCCAAGTCCATTCGTTTGTACGTCTGTATCCCCGTCTAAGTTTTTTCACTTCGGCTACTTTGGTTCTTCATGTTGTTAGAAACATGAGAACAGTTGCAAACGTTTTTTTTGGTAAATTTTTTATTAATTTTGAGATTATTTAATTAGGAGATAGGGTGCTATATGTTGATAGTAAACTTGTTTAGCCTGTAAGTGTCAGAATATAATTTCTATATCTTACGGTTTTTATGAAAATTAGTCTTATTGAGAAGGTTACAATCACAAATAGGCTGTCTTCAACTATCCGTTTAATCTCAGAGATGGAGGGGAAAATGGGCTGTTTAATACACTAGTCCCCAAAGTTTTATATTAATGTTTTATTATTCGTTGCTTAACAACACCTTTGGGGACTTTTTTTAGAGAATTTTGATTGATTGGTTTATTGAGTTGAGTGTCTAAATGTTTCAACCACAAATTGTAATCTACCTAAGTAGTAATTTTGTTTATTATCATTGCAAATGTACTTAAATTTATCTGCTATTGTCTTATCCCTTTAAATCCCTGCTTTCATCTATATGTATTTCAGATCACCTCGAACCAGGTCAAGAAATCGACATGCTAGACGGTCACGCTCGAGATCGAGGGACAGAACACGAAGAACATCCCGCAAGAGATCCAATAGCCCCCACAGAAAACGTCTTCGTATGGCCCGAAGATCTCAATCTCTTTCCCCCAAAAGGCTAGAAAAATCCAGCAAAAAGGATAAATCACCCAGAAGAAAGAATGCAGATAAAAACTTGCTAGAAAATGAATCTCTGGAAAGTTTAGAGGCACAGAAACAATTTCTGCTGAGTCAGCTTCAATTATCTCCACAACCATCTAAACAAGCAACAGTCAATGGTATTGAAGTTGTTAAAAGTAATCCTAATGTAGACAATGAACCCAAAATGGATCCAAACAGAGTAAGATGTGAGAGTGGAAGTGATAAGGAGAATTCCAAGAGTTGTGATATTGATATGTCAGAGAGTACTATGGTTGCTGAAGAGTCTCCTAAAATGATGGATGATCATTCAAATGAATCAGATAAGCTCAAGTTCGACAGTGACGTTTTGAAGGTTAGTTTTATATATTATAATTTCTAAGAGAATCTACTCTATGATATTTTTTTGGGAAACGTTGTTTTCTTTGCAAGATTAACGTGTGGTTTTTGTTGTGGTTGTTACCAAATGGCATCTACAAAATGGTATTGAGAAAATATTATCTACTTGGTATCTCTATTGTAAGTCTTCTGAAATAGTTCTATATTCATACTGCAATTGAATTTCTCGTGCTCAAACTTTTTGTAGTTCTACAATGCTTGCCTAGGTAGTTTTCCCTCATGATTTTTTTCTTTTTTAGGATTATTCTGAGGACGAAATTTACAATCAGATTTTACCTTTTAAACAGAAGCAACTAGAGCAGCTTAAGGAAGTGGAAGATACTTTGAAGGTGATTTTTTTTATTAAAAATCAGTTTTCAAGGTTTTTCAGTCTGCAGCTTAATATTTTCTATAACTAATGAACCGATTGGCTTCTACATTAAAGCTTCATATAGGTGCCAAGATGGTTTTAGAAAAGTTATTTTTTAGAAGAATTGGAATGGTTTTAAGCTATTTTCTGTCTTTCTCTACTCCTATGAATATAGAGCCCTTAGATGCTACGGGCCCAGCTGATAGTTAAATTTAAAGTATTAGCTTTGATTTAGTAATAAAATCAAATACATGAAAGAGAACTAACATAAATTAAACTGAAGGAAAATTTATTTTAGAGGAGATTTAAACAAAAATAATTAAATACCTATTAGACTATAAAAGTTTTAAAGATTTTTAATCAATATAATAGATTTGAAATCTGCATAAAATTTTAAGGATTTTTTATAAAATTAGTTTTTTATATAATTCTTTATTTAAAGGCGCAAATACAAATTAAGTTAAATAATTTTGAGATCTGTGATTGGTGGATTGAAAACTATCTGCGCTCTGATTGGAGAAGCTTAAGTGACGTACATCATTCAACCAATTAGAGCGTAGGTAGTTTCCAATCCAGCTATCCTATTGGTCAAAATTTTATATAAAAAACGAATTTTATAAAAAAAATCCTTAAAATTTTATGCAGATTTCAAATCTATTATATTGATTAAAAATCTTTAAAACTTTTATAGTCTAATACCTATCTATTTACTCTTATTTCATTTAATTTTGATTTCACTGAAATTATACTACCCCTAACATTTTCATTGAAGATTAAAGTAATAAATTGTAATACTTTTATAGGCAAAGATCCGGATTAAAGAGCAAAGACTAAAAGAAGACGGTGGCTCTAGGCGGCGCAATTTTGACAGCACCAGCTCTAGCAGTGATCAGGACGCCAGCATAAGTAAACCTAGAGTGGCTCCACTTAAATTATCCCTCAGAAATACTACAGACAACTTACAAAATTGCAACACGAATGTAACACTATTACATGTTGCACAAGAAAAATGTCCGTCTCCATTGACTAGTGACAAAAAAGTGCCTCCTCTAAAATTGCCGTTGAAAAGAGCTTATTCCTCGAGCGAGGATTCAGAAAGAAAAGTTTCTCCACTGAAGTTATCCTTGTGGGACGCCGATAAGAAAAAGAAGTTAGCTAAAAATCATGCAAAAGGTAATACCTAACTATTCTATTTAAAAATACACATTACACAATTATAACAAGAATGTATTATGTTTAATTGGATGATCTATTATTAATTTTCTCAATTTTAAGATTTTTACATAACCTTTAAATCTTAAAATATCTTTTATTTTAGATGAACCATCCACTGATTCACACAAAGCCGATCTCTTTAAAGAAGCTCGAGCTCAACCTATACCTGAAAACAAAGTAGCTAATGATACTTCAATCCCTGCAGTTCCTGTTGATGTTATAAAGTATGATCCAGTTAAATCAACACTTAATGCCAAAACTACAGCAGAAATATCATATAAATTATCAGAAAGTTCAACAATGAAAGCGTCCAATAACATGTCACCAAAGCCAACCTCATCTAAAATATCGCATAGTCCTTCCTTTTCTTCAATGTCAACAAAACAGACATCAAGTAATGTATCACCGTCAATTTTATCCCAGACACCAAAGCCATCATCATCAAAAATGCCAATAATTTCACCAACAACAAAAGTATCACCAGTTATAAAACAATCTCTTCCTGTAACTAAGAATACAATGACTTTCAAAGACAATGTTACAGAAAGTGTAAATGTTGCTAAAGCTCGAGCTGCATTTGCAAACAGTTTCCCTATTCCAAATCAAGTAAATGCTCATCTGCCTAAGAAAACAACTCCGCCATTCTCAAAATCAGGACAATCAAACATAACTCCACCTGATTCTAAATCAGTTGATATTCTGGATGACCTAGCTCTGAGTGAAAGCGATGCAGATTCTCCTATGAAACCCTGTAGAACCCCAATTAAAAGAATCGAACAGAAACCACAAAAACTGTTTGTAACTCCCCAAAAGAGCATAAGCTTCCCATTGCCCATTAGCCCATTACCACGACCTTTAAGCCCTCTGGAAGACACAATGTCGCCCCCCAAAAATAAATTTCCAGAAGCTAAACCAATTTCTATTTCCCACAAACCTTTTACGAATTTAAAAGTTCAAGATCTACCCAAAGGTAGTACAAGCAGCAATGTCAACAAAAATGCTGTTATTGACTTCAAAAGTTTATCTTCTTTCAAAGGCAGTGCAATAGTGAAGAAAAGAAAGAAACGAATAAGTCTTCGCCCATCAAAGGGTCCGATGGAGATTATAGTCGGGCGAAGATCAAGTAATTCTAGTGAAGGCAATGATAGTGGCAATGAAAGAACAGCAAATCCTATTCCTGCATCTGTTGTCAACCTTTCTACACAGTTAAGTTCCCCTTCAACTGCTAAATCAGAGAGTATGCAAATTTTGAATACTCAACCAGCTACAGTGCCAATTAAAAAAGATGCTATCAAAAATATACTTGATAATAAAACAGATGATGTCATTAAACCAGTTGACCTAGAAACGAAAGCTGTAGCGCCAAGTATGCCTCTCATTCTTGCTCCAGTTGACAGCAAGCCTACGACAATTGAATCCTGTGTAAGTAATATAGATGTTACAAATGAACATAAAGCTACCCAAGGCAAAATCGAAACTATCTGTACACAACCGTTGGAAAATAAAGGTGCAACCATTGGGGAAAATTCCGAAGCTGCCAAAGCATCGCCGGATGGCGGTGCAAAGAGTAAGAAGAAAAGAAGGAATAAATTAGGATTTGGTCTGGCGTCCGCCTCTCCAGTTATCTGTGTGCAGTCACAAAGTAATGAGTAAATCAAATGTGTGAAAAGTCATTTTTTATCATCTAATTTGCCATATTTTATACTTTTGTACTTTGATTATTTTATTTGTATACATAGTAAAGTATGAAAATGATATTTTTGTAATGAAATTTATTTTGTAACTAATGCTTTTATAATATTGTAAAACATATGAATTTAAAATTTACTTGAATAAAATTTGGCATTATTATGATAGTCAAAGGAGACTGTGCACTAACGAGAGCAAAATATTTAAGTACCTTTCTGCAGTGAACCTAAATTTTTTTGGTGTATGCACTAGGTTTATGTTTTTTTAGTTATATCGACTAAAATTTTAAGCTTCACCTTGTTTTTTTTGTATTTCTGAATGATCATGTTTAATAGAAAAAAACATACTTTAGTGTCAAAGCTTTTAAAACAACAGTTAGATCTCACCAAAACGTTTGATGATATTTCATATGAACTTAATTTTTTAGGCGATATAACTGTATTTAATATTAACCTAGTATATTCACCAAAACATTCTCAGGTTCACTGCTGGAAGGCGCTTAAAATCACTTGCTCTCGTTTGTGCATAGTTCCCTTTACCTTCTTAGAATATTTCTAAATGTTCCTATTACCTTGATGGATGGGATAAACCCTCTAAATCTTTATTGTTTTTTTAATAAGTCTGTTTGTTTTTGCTGTACTGATTATTTTCTGAATCCCCCTTTTTGCATTATATCATAACTTTAATAAAAAGTACAAAATTATCAATGAATTTTAAAAATGAATTATTCTAATATTTGTATGTATATTGTATGTAAATTAATCATTTTTATACCAAAATTATCATGAAAATTCAAATAAAATATTAGGTATGAATATTTATATTTTAATACCTTAAACATGTAACTTTGGTTACAGTTGGACTAGAAGAATTTTTCTTTTATTTTGGTTGGTTTTATTAATATTGAGGCGATTTTACAGGGCAATAAAATTCCATATGTTTCTTCACACGAAAGAACAGTATTTTTTTTATAATTTCAAAAATTATTCTTGTTTTATTCTAAGCTACCCATAAAATATCCTTTAATCCTGGCTTGGATATCTGAACGCCTTGGGCAACCTCCTAAGAATAGAACAAAGTTTTCTTTCAATCAAATTCTTCCTGATGATCAATACCTGGCAACTAAACTTTGTATATTTTGTCGCTGCACTTCATTTCTTTTTTGTTGGAGATATTTTCTGTATTAGGTTATCATCAAGTCCTGTAGACCTTTCCCATATGTATGCAGTGGTAAATGTGGTTGAGAAAGTTAAAGAAACGAGTTACTCTCAACTCTTAGTCCAATCATTACTAACTATTCAATCTGTAAACATTGCCCTTGGCATTGTTTACGTCTTGAACATAATTCCATCTGAGCCGAAATCCAGATGAGATGTTACTTATTTTACTATTGACATTAATATGTGTTGGTTTATTTAGAATACTTAAATATTTAGTGTTGATCATCACTTTTCAACTAGGATAAATATTCACTGAAAGAAGGATAGGGATGAAAAGTTAATATTAGATAATACAAAAAATTCTTTAAAATTGCAAATAATATGTAATAAAAGAAAATAAACCACTGGAACGTCCCGATGAAATAAAACCACGAAACCTAATAGACGTAATATATATAGATGTCAGTTCATACCAAAAGTTCACAATTTCAGCTAGTTACATGTCTGGAATGTACCTCCATTGTTCTCCTATTGGTTGATTTAGAGAGTACGCATCTAGGATATCTCTATCAGAAAGCCAAATAAGCTATCTCCTAAACTTTAAGAATTACAAACCCATCCCTTCACCAAACAAATCTAAGATTATAGACAGAAAGTATATAAATAAATATAGGTATTAGACCTGTACGTACATATTTTTTAAAAATCATCACTTTGATTGTAAACTAGAAATTAATGTATGATAAATTAACTTCTAACATGGATGATAACAGTCACAAAAGAAAACAAATTGCTTGGAAGTTGATAAAATACATAAAAATAACAGTCCGTACTATCCATGACGGACGGACGGACCGATCCTTAATGTATAAAAGATTCTCTTTAAAAAAAGGGAAATAAACATAAACCTTGAGATCTGGTGCAAACAGAAATATTAACTGGGTAGGTACATTGCTTGAAAGCAGGGTGGGCATACAAAAAACCCACCCAAAAAAACCCACCCAGGGTTTTTTAAAAAACCCATTGAAAAAAAACCCAAGGTTTTTTGGGTTTTTGAAAAAACATTGAAATTTCACGTTAAAATTTACAAATGAAACCTCTATTTACTCAAAGACTAGGATCTAATAACATTTTAAAGCAAATTTTACCTAAAAAACGTAAAAAAATATGAAGTAAGGGGGGGGGGGGGTTATGCAACCATCTCGTAATCAATGATTAAATGACACTTAGAATTCGAATTTTGATCTGAAATTTGCATGAATAATCCTTGGTAAGTCTTTTTTCCTAAATCGAACAAAAAGTTGGAAAAGTAATGGCTAAAGGCTGGCAGCTCAGATGTTTTGCCATTTTTCGGCTATCTTAAGAGCAAATTAGTCACAAAACATATCTCCACATAATACTTTTTGTCACTCAAAAACCTTATCAAATGGTTCTAGCCGGTTGCTGTAGGTACTAGAAATTTTAAAATCGTTATTGCTATCATTTAACATGAATTAAACCAAAATATGTTTTAAAAAGTTGATTCCTACGTAATTAATGATGAATTTGCCCTCAAAATAAGCAAAAAACGGCTAAACGGCCGAGCCGCCAGCCGTTACTTTTTCAAACTTTTTGTTCGATTTAATTCATAATTGATTTTTAAACTAAAACATAACAATTTATGAAAGGAAATAGTTACAGTGGCGTGCAGAGGGTTTTATTAAGGGAATGTAAAAAGGGGAATACCTTAATAATTTCTGGGAGGGGGGGGGGGGGATGTTGACAGCTTTGGAATAGAGGAGGAGGTTCCATGTTTTGAAGCTTTTAACCTCCCCTCCCCCTTAATAGAATATTTTGTGCACCATTGCTAATAAGGGTTTATAATTGATCGAAATGCCAGTTTTTTTCATTATCTTTCTTGTTTATTGTGAAATCTTGCTTACCTTTTACCTACAACAACATAAACATTAATATTTCATCAATATATCAAATGTATTTGACTCCTAAATGAAAAAACCCAATAAAACCCGAAAAAACCCAATAAAACCCAGGGTTTTAAGGGTTTTTACGGGTTGGGTTGGGCTTTTTAAAAAAACCCTGGGTTTTTCCCCACCCTGCTTGAAAGCCTGAAGATTTTTTTTTATGGCACTAGCTATTACCTTTATTTTTCACTTGATAATAAATCATATTAGTAATTTTATAACTATGAGAAAACGTGTTTATTAATTTGATGCCAGTGTGATTTCCCTCCCTGATAACGATAGAGATGATGCGTTTGACTAGAAAAAAATCTGATTTTGACCCAGACTAGTTGAATATTTCCGTGAATTTTGAAGGCTAAGTAAACAGACTTTCAAATATAGGTCAAAGTAACAAAACATTTCAACAATAAAAGCGTAATTCATCAATATATGAAGCGTAGCAAAGTAAAGTATGTTTATATAGGCATAATTTTCTTTCAAATTTTATCATAGAAAAATTTATATGGAAATGAATATTTGGTAAAAGGATTAAATCACAATATATGTACTGTCTTTATGATGATGACAATTGAACTTCTACGCCCCTAGATTGTACCTTATCGTATTCAGATTCTTCATGCCGAGTTTTAAATCCGTAGGACATTTCTAAATTTACGATTTTAACTAGCTGGAACGTCGCGTTGTCCAAACAGTTGAAAAAAATCCACAAAATTAATTCGGAAGAAAATACAAAACCTATACATGATTTTCAGCTGTTAGAGGAATTAATGACCTTTTTATATGTCCTGCAAATACTGTTTTAGATTCATTTCGCCATTAATTCGGAAGAAAATCACGAAACCTATACATGATTTTCAGCTGTTAACACGTAGAAGAATTAATGATCTTTTTATTTGTATGTCCCCCAATTACTGTTTTAGATTTATTTCGCTATTAATTCGGAAGAAAATCACGAAACCTATACATGATTTTCAGCTATTAACACATAGAAGAATTAATGACCTTATTGTATGTCTCCCAATTACTGTTTTAGATTTATTTCGCTTGCTGGCTTTACATTATACCTGATTTTAACTAGCCGTTAAGTCAGCTTATACCAATAACGAAAGAAATCACGAAACCTATACGCGGTATTCAGAAAGTTCTATTCAGAACGTTGAGAAACCTTAATCAAATGCTCTTTTTTGGTTAAAGTGTTGATAATTAACGAATAAGAATGAAAAAATAATGCATAGTTTATTTGAATGTTATTATCCAAGTAAGTATCTACCTATCCTAATAATAATTCATTATAAATTAAAGGATAACATAATATGATTTGTGTTAAATATTGGTTTGTGACGTTGGTTTCTCATGTGATTAAATCTATCAACTATTTTAATTACAAACTTTTAGGAGAAAAAAAACTTGTAAGAAAGAAACAAGATATATTTCATTCAATAGTAGCGACGCCTTTAAAACAAATTTAATTAAATATAACTTATGTATTCATAGAATAGATACAATTCTCAAAAATAGCTCGTTGGCATATTTTAAAAGTTCTACCTAAAGAACTTATTATCTGTTGATTGAACGAACCTTTTCTGGAAGCATGTTGATTGCATTAGTATAACATTATGTCGAAGTATGCTCAGATGGAGTTCAATGCTCGACTCATGTTCCAATTATGCAAAGAGTGGCTTTGCTCCTATAAAAAAGACCTCGGTAATTTCTTTATTGTGATCCAATATGTAAGAAATCGATCAATCTGAAGGTGCTGTAATAATCAAACTTTTTATAATTTCCTATATAGTTCAAAGGGAAGGGAGAATTTTTAAAAATCTTAGAGAGGGGGAACATTTTTAGCGTATATTCTGTAAAGTTGTGTGTAACGGTTTAGTCAAATGCTCTGATTAAGTTAAACTGTTCTCACGTTGATATTAGCAACAACTTTTGGCAATACTAATTATTTGCTTTATCACCTCCCCCTTTAAAGTTATTAACTTTTACAGGACCTATGAGAAGCTACCCTGTAAAGGATAACTATATTGATTCAGCGGTTAGCGAGATCCTTCTTTACAGAGACACACACACAGAGATCCAGTTACTTTATTATAAGGACTAGTGTCTATATTCATCTATTTATTCATCTATATACACAAATATCCGAGTGAACCAATATACCAAGAAAATAAGACAAACAACTAAATAATTGGGTTAAAAAAACTGTGTAAAAGCAGTTAGTTGACAGGAATATTTTATGTTCAAAGATGCTCAATGAGCATCATTGATTATTTTTTACAATTTATTATGCTAGTAGACCCCAAAGATTTATAATAAGGTTTTCTTATTCGTTGGCTTAACAACTTTGGGGACTTCAATTGAATTTTAATTGGTTGATTTATTAAGTTGAGTGTCCAAACGTTTTAACCACTAGGTGATTGTAAGTTACAGAAGGGGTAATTTTGTGTATCATCATTTGGGGTGTACATTAATATATCTTTCATTGTCTTTCTGACACATTTGCGTAAACCTGGTGTATAGGCTTTATCTTTGGACTAAGGGGATAGGTTATTAGGGATAAAATCATTCTTATATAATGAATTTCCCCCAGATTTAAAATTTTTTGGATAGGCCTCCAGGTTCCGGAGCTCCAGGTCTTAAGGTGGTCTCTGTACAGGTAAAAATTAAAAATAATATTCTTTTTGAAGAGTTAGAGGTTAACTTATAAAACAAAATATGCTTCATTTTTATTGTTATTCACATATTTGAAGAAAAAACATACATATTTTGTCTCATAAGCTGACTTCTAACTCTTTAAAAAAAATTTTTTTTTCATTTTTACCTGTAGAGAGACCACCTGGAGGCCTGGAGCTCCGGAACCTGGTGGCCTATCCAAAAAATCTTAAATCTGTACGATTTATCTATAATGATGACTTTTGACCCATTTTAAGTTGAAGGGATAGTGTTAAAAAGTTTTTGATGAAATATCTGGGGAAGGTTTGTTGACCGAATCATGTTAACATGAGAATAAGAAAATGAATGTAAGGATCACATTAATGGATTGATTATTACTTGTATCTTACACCAGATTATAAGGTACTATAAAAGAACAATCCCCTTCTTTACCCCATTCCTCTCCCACTGGACCAATTAATGACAGGCAAAATAGCAACTTCAATTGACCAAAAGTTCCCCTTGGCACAAATTCCACGTATATTATGCATTAATTGTTTACAAATATGTTGTAGGCGTAGCAGCTCTTTGGACCACCGAAAACCACCTTCCTTATTTTTAATTTTCCGTGGGAAAAAAATATTATCTATCTCTAACGTTGTGGGATACCACACCTGCAGGGCTCTTCTTACCTTTACTTTACCTAAAATAACTATGCTTATACAGAGAAATCTGGTTGGGTATTCTTCGAATTTTCTATTTTATTTTTTTTAGAATTTACGTATTGCTATGTGTAAAAATTTGATATGTAACCTAAAAATTTATCAAAACTTTTAAATTACAATTCTTATTACCTCTGTGTGTGTGTGTGTGTATGTGCGTAAGAGTGAGTTGGTATATATAGCATCCATCGTAGCACAGCAAAATAAAAAATTAAGGAGAAATATATCATAATTTTTAAGTTATTTGAATATAATTATACACGTATTAAATTACATACTACTTCCCCTATGGATTTACTGACATAAAAAGATAAATCTAAATAATGAGAAGATGCGCTTCAAAAGCTACAATAAGTGGAAACCAGAATGGTTTTAAGTCACGCAGAAAATTTATGTATTAGTTTAATTTTCATAGTGCCATCATTTTTATGTACAGACAAATCCTCTTAGAAAAGTAACAGGATTTCTGTCTGTCTTTTTGTCTGTATCTAAAAAAGAGTTTTCTATGTCTGCCAAAAGTCTTAAAAATTAAACTTCTTAATTGAAACCTAAACTACCTCCCCACCATATTTATAATCTTCATTTTCATGTCTTTGCTAACGTATAGACCAAAAAAGTTTTGGGCAGCTGCGCTCCATAAAACATACGTGTGTGTGTATGTGTGTGTGTTTGTGTCTGTGTTTGTGTGTGTGTGTGTGGTTGCAGAAAGTAGATTTATAATCTCCATTTTTCCTCAGCCAAAAGAAAAAAATTGCAATTGGACAAAGACAGAAACTATTTCTCTCTTTTTTTTAGATCATCACACTACGCACTTTAATAGTTTGTCGCAATCCTTCTAATGAAGTAACAGGATGTGTGTTTGTCTGTCTGTTTGTGTGTACCAAAGAATCTTGCTAATGTTACACATTATTAACCATGATTTTGACATCATTTTATTTTGAACACAATATCCTAAGGAATTTTATGTAATATGCAAAAAAGTATTTAACTTTTTTGTATAACCACCTCGTACCTTGCTAATATCATGCTAGGTGAGAGGGGTAAATATGATACAAATTTTCATATAAACATAAATATAAAATAATGTTAGTCTTCACTAAAATAGTATTAATTATAGTAATTGTATGCAAAAATAATTTTTAAATATTTTTGCAAAGTTAATACTTTATTGTGCAGTCAGTCTAAACATGTGTGCAAGACAAAAAGAGAGAGTGGGGGGGGGGGTAAGTAGGGAGGGTTGGGAATGAACCAGGATCTTGCCATGAAAAGAATGCCAGTAGGAGTCTAGGCCTAACTTTCAAAGAGATCAGACATGCCTAGTACTCTCTACTTACTGCATGATTTAGGCTAAACTTTTAAGATTAAATATGTTGCTGTATGTAATTGAACTTATATTCTTATATCAATACTTTAAAAATAAAATTCTGAAATAATCATACATCTAGTGTTCAATAAGTAAGTCTTTAGGGTGATAGAAAAATCAAACATTTAAATAGGCAGTTAGGCAGTTGAACACAGGCCTTTAATCTACACACTCAAACCTAAAAATGTCTTAAAGAAAATACACTTGAAATTATATATTCAATGTAATCCATTAGATAGAAAATAGGAGAAGTTTAAAGATTTAAGTTAATACTCTTTAAAGGTTTAATAGATCTTAAAGATGTGTTAACTCTATTCAATATTCATAATGATTTAAATAATCAAGGTATTGAATACTGTTAGGAATTATTTTAGTTGGTTTTCTTTTGGATTTAAAAAGTCCAAAAGAGATATCAACTTTGAATTATAAGCTAGTGTATAAAAAACCTAGTTTGTAATTCATATTGTTGTACATATTTTAGTTGATTATTTTTTGGATGTAAAAAGTCCAAAAGAGATATTAACTTTAAAATATGAGCTAGTGTATAAAAAACCTAGTTTGTAATTTAATATTGATGTATATATTTTAGTTGGTTATCTTTTGGATTTAAAAGGTCCAAAAGAGATATTAACTCTGTTTTTATTTGTATAATCTTAGATAAATGACATATTATATCTAATAGATATGTTATTTGATCTAAATGTATAACCCCTGTTGAATATTCATTGATAAACTATTAATTTTTAGTATAATATACTACATTTTACCCTGACTTGACAAAAAAGTTAGATAACTGGCTAAGGCTAGGGGGAGTGATTATATACAGCTCCCTTTTTAGAGTGATTAACTGATAATCAAATTTTTAATAATAAATCCAATAACTTACCCCTTACACACCCCCTATCCTAGAAAGGCTGTCCATATTTTTATTATGGAGGCTTAGGGGTAGGGTGGAGGTTGTATTTTTATGTGAGGAGGGGGTTAAGTTTAGTTGGAATACTAACAGGGTAGCTTCTCATAGGTCCCGGGAAGGTTTATAACTATTTTGGGGGAGGGTACCACCACCCTCCCAAGAGAAATCACAATAAATAGAAATTTTTATTTTAATTATAGGGACTTCTACGAAACATTGCAGGGTATCGTAGTGACTTGAAAGCAATATAGCTAGGTATCGTAGAGTCTTGAACAAAAAAACTAAACATTTAAAGTGCCACTAGAGACCTCTAAGGGCGTAGCCTCTGGTAAGAAATACTGTATAAATTTAAATAATAAATGTATAAATATAGATGTATATTCAGACAACTACCTGGAGCTTTTTCGTCTTCTAGCAATTAGCTTTCTGATCTTTTGTAGCTACTTGGCGATGTTAATATTCCAACGCTATTGGTTGATTTTCAAAGACCCAATTGAAAGTCGTCACAGGGTCCTCGGGGTGGGAAAATACAGCTATTTAACGCCTTCCCGCTCTTTTAGTTTATAATATTCAAATGATTTATCAATTTTAAAAAATTCTTAAAAGTAATTTTAGTGTAGTCTACCTAATATCAAAAATACATATTCGAAGCTCAAGCATATAAATACGCCTTAGTTTTACTTAGCGCTATTTCGTATTACTAGCGGTTAGCCCCTAGAGGCCTTTAGGGGCCCTTGATGGGGGGGGAGGGGGGTTAGTCGATCCTAACACTTTTAACTGTAGTTTAAAAAGGAAAAAGTGAGTTAATTTTTTTATGAGGGTATTTTTTCTTAGGTGTTTCTCTTGAGAAGTTGGTGTTACCATCTCCCCCCCCCCCAAAAAAAAACCTTCCCAGGACCTAAGAGAAGCTACCCTTTAATATGAAACCATATCGGTTTAGTGATTAGCGTGATCCTTAATCCTAACTTTATTTTAAGGATTTTTTACCATTTACCGAATATATTATTAGATATATCATATTTTCTTTTACTTGTAAAATTAACATTTTGTTGTTTCTGCTCTGCATTAAGATGAAATCGTTCATTTATTAAAATAAAATTTCATCAAAAAATAAATTGTACTACTTAGTCAATGGTGAATAGTCTTCCATATTTTATTTTATTTCCAGTGCAACTACCAAGGTTTTAAGAAAAGGTGGTGTCTTATGGACAGTTATATAATAGTTATTTATCGCATCGCATTATAAAGAGCTTTTTGCGGATATTAAAAGGAAAAAATAAAGATTAATACCAGTTTTGTTAGCCCAGGAGGCCAAAGGCCCGAGCTAACAAAAATGGTATTAATTTAAGTATTTTTATTTTAATATAAGTTAAAAATTGTCTGTAATACGATGCTAAACATGATTTTTTAGTATGGCTGAGAACTGGTTCTAATCTAGCGGATATTGATCGGTGCCGGAGCCATACTAGAATACTTTTTAGATGTATGGCATTTCCATAAGCACATATTCTTTATTAGTGTTTACGCTACTAGAGACAAAGCTATTAGAGTATTCATTGAAAGTATAGATTTACTATTTTTATTCTTCAAAGAAGTTGTATCAACTTTTTTTTTATAGCTAGCCGGTCCTTTTAGTATATAGTAGATGTAAAATTTTTCATAGAATTCAGATATGCAATCGGTTTTTTGTAGACGTCTTATTTTTTAAGTAATTTAAGTTAAAAAAAAAAAATTAAGTCGATTTTAAGGTACTAAAATGCAACAAAAAAAAAGAAAGAAAATGGCCATTATGAACAAAAATAGTAAGATCTTTAATTTGACACCTTACTTTTTCAATTCTGTCAGGTAATTATTGAAAAAATCGATTTTTTTAAACCCACGAGAATAAAAACTTTGAACTCAATTTTATCATTTCACAAGTAAAAAAATATGGGTTCATATATACCTTTAGAATCAGAAAAATATTACAAATCCATTGTAAGCAAAATTGAAAAAAAAAAGTTTACAATATAGTATATAAACTACAATAAAAGTAATTATATGAAAATATCATATTATATTGTACAGGCAACGTCTTAACTTTTGAATTGGGTATAAAAATGGGAAGAGGGTATAGAGGGGGTAAAGAGGGGGTAAAAAAGGGAAGACGATAGTGTTGCCAGAACAAAAAATACAATTGGCCATTTTTATATTTTTTTATTTTTTTACTTTTTTTTCAATTTTGCTTACAATGGATTCGTAATATTTTTCTGATTCTAAAGGTATATATGAACCCATGTTTTTTATGTCTGTTTGAGAAAATATTTAGGTCTAAAGTTTTTATTAAACCGAGGTTAAAAAAATAGATTTTTTCAATAATTACTCAACAGAATTTTAAAAGTAAGGTGTCAAATTAAAGATCTTACTATTTTTGTGCTTACTGGCCATTTTCTTCTTTTATTTTGTTGCGTTTTAGTACCTTAAAACCGACTTAATTATTTTTTAAAAAAACTTAAATTACTTAAAAAATAAGAGGTCTACAAAAAAACCGATTGCATATCTGAATTCTATGAAAAATTTTACATCTACTACTTACTAAAAGAACCGGCTAGCCATAAAAAAAAAGTTGATACACCTTCTTTACCAGGAAGGAAAAGACAACGAAAATCAAATTAAGTTCTCTCTCTATAAATGTAATTCATGGTATTTAATCTATGTTAAGTCCTAAAATTTTTTTATAAATCTTTGCATCTATAACCGTTTTTGGTATTGTTTTTATTAGTTTGTTTTTGATTGGCGGAATTGGTTCGGCCAATAAGTTATCTTTGAGTAACAAAAATTTTCTGAATCCAAACCTTGATAAATTTTATTATTTTTTTGTTATTAAAAAATCAATCAACGTCAATTTTGTGTATCCGACTGGTTGCACAAATTTAATATCAACAAGAAAACAATTTTGCTCTGAAATGATGAAATATATCTTTGTCAATTACAGTTATATCCATAAGCAGCGTAACAATAACAAACTAAAAACCCAACAGGCCATTACAGTTGTTAAAATTCGGTAATTTCAAGAAAATTTTGATATTTTTGTCATGTTTTGGCAGGTATTTTCAATAAATCATAGAGTGCGTATTTCATGTATTTGTTGGGTATTTACTGGGTAGGTCATACCGTAGTTTAAAATAAGATTCGCTTATATAAAAGAATTTTAAATAGTTAACTATTTAAAAATACAAGCAACTACGATTACATCTAAATATAATGCTCTAAGATAAAGTTATTTGATTTTAAACCCCTTCATTTCATTTTAACCTTAAAATTGCTCTTTTGATAACTTTTTAAAATTTTTATTATATCAGTCAATAGAACCGAAATTAGTTCAAATAAGAAATAAAAACCATAATTTTAATTTTTGTTCACTTTTACCATATTGGCCAGCGACAAACGCTTTGGTATTAGTAAACCTAAAGAATAATTTAAAATGCTTCGTTGTGGCATAGTTGGCCAACTTTTCAATTTTATATTTTCATTGTAAAATTTGGCAAAAACAGTCAAATCAGCAAAATTTATCAGTGGCTACGTTGTAAGAGCGTAACAAGAGGTGGGCACAAGTTCCTCCACTTCCCTCAAGTGTTCTTAGAGGCTAGTATGTACATATCTATAATACAAAGTAGAATGATGTCTGTCTGTCTGTTTGTTTGTGTTTGTTTGTCTGTTTGTTTGTAGCGAAGGATCTCGCTAACCGCTGAACCGATCGGGTTCTCCTTTACAGGGTAGCTTCTTATAGTTCCCGGGAAGGTTTATAACTATTTTCTTGGGGGGTGGGACACCCCCAACCCCCCCAAAAATGAAAAATACCCCCCCCAAAAAAAATAAAAAAAAAATTTCTTTTTAAAACTAAAAATAAAATAGTGGGGTCTACTAACCCCCCCCAAAAAAATTTTTTTGTTTCTTTTTTTTTTATTTTAAATCTAAAATACGAAAATTGGTTTGTTCAAACCTCTTGGGGCAAAGCCCCTAGAGGCTAGGGGCGAAGCCGCTAGTTAAACTATAACGCATAAGGGTATTCAATGGAGAGACACTGTTAAAAAAAACAAGGATGACAACATCCATAAGTAGCACAAACAGACGAAGTGAGTCAAAGAGCAAATGTCCAGTTGTCAAAAAAGAGTGAATCTTAAATATATAATCAGGGCGACCACTGCATACTATATATACTATTTAGTATTTATACTATATAGGATGAATTTGGATACTATATCATACTATATGACCAAAATTTACTATATATACTATATATTATTACCTTTATTTGACCAAAATTTACTATATAATTATATACTATATAATATTACATTTATATAACAAAAAACAAATATTGTCAGTTTTGTGACAACGCCTCTTAAGGAGCGTTTTGTCTTATTTTCACAGTAGGTTTTCTCCTATTTCAAGCCCCTACGGGGGGCTCAAAAGATACTGTGATACGACTAAAATGCATAAAGCTCTGCAGTAAAAAAAAGAGATGAAGAAAATCCTTTAAAATATATTTTAGTTTGTGATTATGATTTAAATATCAGTTATTTTTCATAGAATTAACTTAAGGGTAAGGGGGAAGTTTTACCACTTTCGCTTACTCCGTGATTATTAGGCTAGGTATTAATGTGAGACTATAGGGTATTTGGGAAAAAATTTACTTTTTAAAAGGTGGTTTCTGGACAGGTAAAAGTGAAAAAAAAATTCTTTAAAGAGTTATAAAACAAAATATGCTTCTTTTTTAATCTTATTCACATATTTGAAGAAAAAACATGAAATTTTTTTTTCATAAGCTGACCTCTAAATCTTCAAAAAAATTTTTTTTCATTTTTACCTGTACAAACCTAAACCAATTTTATTTTTTTCCTTCAAATATATAAAGAACATCCAAATATAAGCTCATTTTGTTTAATAAATATACCATTAACTGTTCAGTTAGGGAAGTTTTATTTTTACCTGTCCAGAGTCTGCAGGACCAGAACTTAGAGGTTGATTTCAATTTTTTTTCAGTTATGTTAATAACATCCAAAAAGAAGCATATTCTGTTTTATAAGTTGACCTCTAATTCTTCAAATAAGAAATTTGAATTTTTTACCTGTCCAGAGTGAACATGGAGGCCTACAGGACCAGAACTTGGAGGCCAATTTTAATTTTTTCTTCAGATATGTTAATAGCATTCAAAAAGATGCATACTTATTCTGTTTTACAAGTTGGCCTCTAACTCTTCAAATAAAAAAATATCTATAACCTGTCCAGAGTGGACCTGGAGGCTTGCAAGACCAGAACTTGGAGGATTATTTTAATTTTTTCTTCATTTATGTTAATAACATCCAAAAAGATGCATATTTTGTTTTATAAGTTGATCTCTAACTATTCAAACAGAAATTTAAATTTTTTTACATGTCCAGATAGCCTGCAGTACCTGAACCTGAGACCTATCCAAAAAATGAATTAATATATGTGAAATACTAACCAAAAGTAAACTTTTATCCTAAATAACCTATAGTCTCACATTGATACTTTGCCTAATAATCCAGGGAGTAAGAGAGGGGACAATGGGCAATTAATTCAATTTAGAGTTCTAACTCAATATCTTCAAAACCAGATATATCTGGAAAATTCCAAAAATTTAGGTATAGCAAACTTTATTAGATTTGTATAATAAGTAATTAGTAAACACTGAAAGAAAAGTATTGAACATTAGGTTATCCTGTCTTATTTTCCTGTAAATAGTCTGTAATTTATTATAAAAGGTATGACCTTAGTACTGGCAGTTTCTTACCAAATAATACCATAAATGGGGTTTGTTTTCATATTTGACAAGGGGTTGATTAGAATGGATAGTTACAGAAGTATCACAGTAGAATTTCTGGTTTATCCCACCCATTCTCAGAAGAAAACTATTTAGTTTAAAATCCAAAATAAACTTGTTTTGAATTTTTGTTTCAAATGGTCTGCTAGTATTTGTATTGGTTAGTTCAACAAGAGTCGTCTGCTTTGGGAATAATTGTTTCAGCGGCATTCTTTGCGCTAGTACCTAAAGTCTTTGAAATTTGCCAAAATGATAAAAGTTGCATGTGTTCTGGTACTCAAAGTCTAAGACTGTCAGAAATATGAATTTTAGATCCATTGCCCCCTCCTTTTCTACCTGCTAATAATCACAGAGTAAGCCCCTTATATGTGAAATTGCTTTGATAACAGCTATGCTTTGAGTTATTGTTGATGATGTATATACTATGTATTACTAAATAATTCTAAGTCCGATACTATATCATACTATATGAGTTTAAAAAAATATACTATATATACTATATGGATCAAAAAAATATACTATAAAAATACTATATTTTTTTGGTTTTGGAGTGGTCGCCCTGTATAATTTTATGCCCTTGTTACGTATATATTAGAACAGAAAGTTTATAAAGTTTTGGGTTTATTGTTTGTAACTGAATTATACTGAAATTTAGGTTAAGAGTGATTTTAAGATTTATATATTGTTATTTGTGTTTATTTTACATATAAAATACTGATTTTTCAAGTTTTATTATTTCTCCTTTCTACAACTACCAGCCTATGTATCTTTTGTTTTACATGGCTGAATCCTGTATTAAAATTGAATTTGTTGTGAGACCGTAGATGCTAAATTAGAACAAAATTAAATTCAGTTCTGTCAAGACTTAAACCTATGTTTTCATTATTCTATTTTTTGGTAAGAGATTTTTGCAAAACAAAAGTTTAAAAATGCTTTTCGTATAAGTTCTGAAATAGCATGTGATTTTTCGAGAGTGTTGTCCAAAATATACTTGATTTTAAAAAGCGAAAGGCTTGGACTTTTTTCTATTATTTTTTTTTGAAACCTATGGGATGGCTATACACACACACACACACATAATCAATAAGGAAGTTAAGACAGAATTTTTTTAATGCCATGATGAAATGCATGATGGAATATCTTATTAAAAATAAAAAAAGTTGTAGAATGTTTAGGACAGGTGGAGAATAATTCTAGTCAAACAAGGATAATTATCTATGTAAATAGCGCAAGAAGTAAATTAAAAAAATAAAGTTGCAGTTATTAGGATACATGTTAACAATTATACCAACAAAACATGAAATACATTTTATGATATTATAAATGTCCATTAATAATTTATCAAAAAATTCAATAAATGAAAATTTCCTCTGAACACACTTCCCTTCCCTCCCCCCTTCTTACCCACTTACCTTTAATTACAACATGAAACAAGTTTTTTTGCCGCATAAATATCCAAAAATTGAGCAATTTCAAATTAAATTAATTTGCTTAATCACGGTCCCTTAAAAAGCAAAAATATAAACTTTATTAAATCGCTGACACTCTATCCCTTTTCCTTGCAACATTGTATTCTATGACATCAAATTACAAGAATGAAGGGATTTCACAAAGATTGTTCACAAAATTAACATTATTTTCACTTCTAGGTTGAAATATGATTTCTTGGAGCATAAGGGTGACGCTTTTATAGTCTTTAATTTTAGCGAAGCTTCTCTGTATGGTTTTAGTCTATTTCATACTCATTCATACAGAGTTATTAGGTTCCATGATTCTAAGGTTTATGTAGTTTTTGTGAATGTCATCTTAATTATCAAATAATTTATTATATAAAATTTTATAGTTAAATGTATTGAATTAATAAATAATTTTTCATCAATACATAATCATTTTGGGATGAACCCTTCAATTGCTATATGGAGGGTTCACTAGTCATAAAAAGATTTGGATCAAGTACGTTCAGCCGTTTGGCGGCTAGCAGCTTGTAAGGTTCAGAAAGTTTTTGGAGATAATCGTTACCAGGAACTTTTTACTGTGAACTGCAATAGACCCAAAGAATTAAATAAACAAGGATGACAACATCCATAAGTAGCGAAGCACAAAAAAATTAAATAAGAATTTAGATATAAGTTGTCAAAAGCATGTATATTAGGAAAAAAATCACGAAACCTTTTCAACATTTGTTTTTAATTTCTTAATATTTATATTTCAGTACTATGACTAACAGACTGACGGTCAAAGTAAATTACATACTGGATGCTCAAAACAACTGGAAATTTAATTTAGATATTTTTAACTACAAAAATTTTAAAAAACGGACCATAAACACCAAATATATGAGGAAAAATGTGAAAAATATAAAAATAGCCAAAAACCTGCAAAACATCAGTCTGACCGCCATTGATGTTTTCTTGAAACGACAGGAAATTTAATTTTTATACTATACCTGAAAAAAATTTGGAAATCGGACCATAAACACCAAAGATATGGAGTAAAATGTGAAAAATACAAAAATAGCCTAAAACCTGCTAAAATGCGGTCCTACCGCCATTGATGTTTTATAGTTAATTGTGCTCCTTAATAATGGGAATGCTGTCAAAAAATTTCAGCCTTTTATCTTTTATAGGAGCCGAGAAAATCACGTTTCCCCCAAACTAAGACGGACATTTCAAATTATAGAGTAGCTTCGCTACTAAAAACGATACCAAATTCCTTTGTTTCCTGACAATAATAATCTGTCTTTTTTACTTGTTGAGAAGAAAGATTGTTTTAATCTACACTTTCCCAAGATAATCAAATATTTGTGGCAACTTTTCCTCAATCTGTCACACTTTTTATTGTCATTGGGTTTATACTTATTTTTTGTTACTTCTCAACTACTGGATGCATCTACGGAACTTAAAAGGACTCTCCACAGAAAAATAAACTTTGGATTTTTGAAAATCTAACCTGAAACTATTATTCTCTGTTCAATTTTAGGCATTTTTTGTTTTTGTGGCATCGCGATCGAAGCCCTTTGAAAATTTTGTCCGCCGCCTATTTGTATTGCCGCTATAACAATATATACTACACTTTTCTCCACTCAATATGTGTTCGCCGCTAAAGAACATTTGCTCCATTGCAACCGGCCGCTCTACGATTTATCCTCTTCCTTAACTGGACAATCCTGCCGCCTCCATTTTGTGTTCGCCTCCGCCAAATATAACCATCTTTTGCCGCAGTTGCCGCATTCATCGCCCTTCTCCGCCGCTACTCCGCTATACATTGCGTACGTAGCTATACACAACACCCCCAGCCTCTATTTAATTTCTGAACAAGGGAGAGGGGAGCATGAATTAAAAAGCGACGTACAGCGGAGTAGCGGCGGAGAAGAGCGATGAATGCGGCAACGGCGGCAAAAATAGAAGCTAAAAATCACTAAAGCAGCACAAATTAAATGGCGGGAGGATTCACTTAAAGGAGGTAAAAATTTCAAAGGGCTTCGATCGCAATGCCACAAAAACAAAAAATGCCTAAAATTGAACAGAGAATAATAATTTCAGGTTAGATTTTCAAAAATCTAAATTTGATTTTTCTGTGGAGAGTCCTTTTAAGGGGATAAGATAATAGCCGATAAATTGACGTATATCCCCAATGATGTTACATAAAATTACCCCTTCTGTAAATTACAATCAGTGGTTGATACGAATAGGCACTAAACTTAATGAACCAACCATTACAACTCAATGTAAGCAAATGAATAAAAAAACGTTTTAATAAAACTTTGGAGACTAGTTTAATAAATAGCCCAATGTCCTCTTCGTCCCTGGGATGAATCGTTCATATCCTCCTGGGCTCTAATTAAACAATCGAAAGTAAGTAGCTTCCTCGTGAAATAAAAGAGCACCCAGTATACAAATTAACAAGGATGACAACATCCATAAAAGCGAAGCACTAAAACGGTAGGACAAACGGATATTAACACTTGTCTAGTGTCTGTACTGAATAATCAGAATATAAAAGTATCGAAAGAGTCGAATCAAAATTGTAAGTAAATTTGTTGAAAAACTGCTTGATACAGGATAATGTTTTGGACATACTTACATTTTTAGGACTTTATTATAGAGTTGCTTTACTTATACTATTGTTCTTTGTTATACTATTGTTCCCAGGAATCAATATACCAAAAATCAGATCAAACGGATAATTAGATCATATAAAAATTTATTGTTAAAAAAGTAGAAAAATCAACATGTTTAAAATGGACATACGGACATTCTGGTAATGATTATAGAGTTGCTACGCTTTCTAAATCGTACCTAACTACTACAGGAATCATCATGCAAAGTTTGAAATCGATAGGACAATTTTAACATCCCTAAATTAACGAATAAAAGCTATCTATCTCGGACGGACGTACGGACGGACGGACGGACCGACCCTAATTATAGAAAAGCTTCGCTTTTAAAAATAGGAGAACGCTCATTTGTAAAAGATATTTTTTTTATAAAAAATCTTATTTTCATATGGAGAGACATACAATTTTCCTAATTTATGTAAATTCAATAGATCTATTTACGTAATTTTAAATAAAACTAATAAATTTGATTGTAATAATCTAACATTTTCATCCTCTTCTATATTTATAAGAGCTTTGCCAAAAATTTCGGGGGAAAACTATTTGTTTATGACTGCGACAAAAATTTTGAAATGAAACACCTTTAGAATTTACTAAAATCAATTCTTTTATGTTTACATAAAATTGATTGAGTTTCTTCATCATATGGAAGCTTGAAATGGGTCCATGGATAGTATAAGGCCTTTTATTTTAAAATGTCTCTGGATGGTTTTTGTCATTCAAATGCGAAGCTCCTAAAGGCTATTGCGCAGCAACTAGTACAAAATAAAAGTTCTGTATGAAAAAATGTTAAAATTCATCCAACCCATACAAAATCCATAATATTTATGTAAATTTTGATAACTAAAGCGTTACTGTGTACTTGGTGTTGTCAATATATATTCAAAAGCAAAAGTTTTCCCCTATACATGGGTTTTAGACTGTACAAGAATTTTATTTCTACACAATATTAAGCATAATAAAATTGCCAAATTACAGCACCTATTGCATATTAGAGACTTTAAAAATGTAACTTTTATGCGAGGCCACTTCATTCTGAGGAGTGATAGCCACTAAGAGAAGTTTTCCCCCTTCCCGCAGATAAAAAATTACTTTTTTTTAAATTTAAGGAGGAGGGTAGACTCCCCTCTTTCCTATACTGTTCCTAGATGCCTCAAGGGGCGTAGCCGCTAGTCCTCAATAAAGGAAAATCCTAAAGAAACATATTCTTAGATTTTGTATATATCATATCAAGTTAAGATTATATTTCCAGACGAATAGCAAAATCCTTTATCTAAGAATGTAATAAGCATAACCTACCCGCCCTTATCCTTCAGTATTCAGAAAAAATACCAACCAAATCTTTAATCGCAATATAAAAGTGGTTGTATGCCTTGAATCTAAGGGCTTCATATTCTAAGGGGAAGAGATCGACTGAAATAGCCAAAGCCCTCACAATACTTAGATCAAGAAATAAAATAGCCTAAAGCCATCCAACGACCTATGTGAAGCTTCCTTTTAAATGAAGAGCTAGTAGTTACCGATACCTTAAGCTACAGACAAATTATCTTACTACTTTATATTATAAGATAAGGTGTAAATTTAAAATAAAAACTTGGTACCGATTAAAGAGTTGCTACGCTATGAAGAAATAAAAATTACGTTCAAAACCATAAGAGGTTGGTCGGTTAAAATGAGTTATTCCATTATCAAAATATTGGATTTTAACTTGAAAATCTTTTTCTAAAGGATATAAAATCAGTTTTATCCGTTAGAAAATATTTGTTTATCATCTGCGATATTCAAACCATTATAAACACAAATTCTTCAACATTGCTTTTCTATACCTAGAGTTGGTCTGTTTGTATGGCCGTCCGTCCAATCGTAATCTAAAGCAATTGAGAATCGTTCTATTGCATTTAACCCTTACATGAGGATTTCTGTACTAAATTAAATTTTGTTGATAAGTTTTTGTAAGGACTATATTTATGAAATTTCTTTTTTTGTACAACGTAGTTACACCAGATTTGTTACTTTCCGTTTGTCTTACTGTATAGTTTAAAAACTTTTACTTTTCGTGATGTCTAAAATTTTAAAGGAAGCTTTGTACTGGCCCTCATTTATCAGACAGACATATATACATATATTTATCACAATAAAAATCTTTTTTTTTGGTATGGTTAAAAGCAAACTGCATTGGAATATAGGTTTGAAAAAAGATGTAGTTTTGAATCCTTTGTTTACATTTAGTCAGTTTGACTTTAGAGTGACATTTGATTTTAAGATTTTTTTAATTTTGGTACCGAAAGTTTTTAAAACATGCTTTCTTATTCGATGGCCTAAACTTTGGGTAAACTTAAATCTTAAAAAACTATTCAGGTACAAATCTTTCTCAACCCAATTTAGAAGAAAAAAGTCTACTTCATCATTCCGAAATATATTTCAAGTAAAAAATACTCATTATCAATCGTATTTTTTGGTGAAGTGAATCAAGCAAATATAGCTTGGTCAGTTTAAATCTTAAACTTAAATTTTAGTGTTATACATATTACTATCTCTGAGCACTGTTCTTGCTAATATATCTAGTTAACGTCCATAAATATATCTCCGGTCTTAACTCTGATCTTATGAGCAATTAAATGTGGAAGATCTGGGCAATTAAAGGGGTAATTACACTTTACTAAGGGACTCTCCCGGCTTCAGTTTAAGTTTTTTCTGTAGTAATGTTTTTTGTATGAGCCTTATAATTTTAATAACAACTGAACTGATTAATTTCTTTTATTAAGGGAGGCTTCACATGAGTCCCGAGATGGTTTTATGATATTTTATCATTAGATTTAAGATTAAGGGTGGTTTTTGGCTATTTTTCTGCCCTCTTCCTATCTCTAAGACTACAGTTACAGAGCTTGTAAGTGCTAGGGGTTCAGCTGCAAGTAAGACTGCAAGGAAGGGCTAGCTCTTTGTATTCTAGATTCTAATAAATTTTCATAAGTAAATGTATATCATAAAGTAATTTAAAAATAGGAGTCTCTTTTTAACATTTCTACTTTACCTAACTCAAGTCTTTAGAACTTGATACATTCAAAATGAAAAATCATCAAATACAACTACGATTATGTGTTTAGCTGTGTTTTTGTTAAATTTTATTAGAACATAAGCTTATAGAAGGAGGGTCTTAACATCCCCCTTAAAATTGAAATTAGAAAGGTCTGCCTTCCCCTTATTCACCTTCTAAAAAATAAACCCCCGTGCAAAACCATGTGCACACCCTTGGCTTGGATTAAAACCGTTTTATGATTCAAAACAATAATTTAATGATGTTTTAATATCTATAATTTTAATCATTTTAATGGAACAAAAGTTTCCGATTAAAATTTTGATATTTGAAACAACTAAATATCAACTACAACGTGAAACAAAGGACCTCTGCAAACTCTTCTTAAACTATTTCCAGTGACAAGGGATTTGACAATCGAAGATAAATTTATATTTTATCTTTCTATTGAATTAATCAAGTTAAGTTAACTATGTTAATCCTTGTAAAACAATAGCCGCTAGTTGTGATATGAGACTAAATAAATATTTCTTCATTAATCTTATACCAGAAAAGCATGCTGTTATAAGTCGCCAATAAAGTAGTTAACGACAAATTAAAATTGACTGTTTTTATGTTATTATTTTCATATTCCCTGCAATTTTCATGTGACTACAAAGAAGAGTTTCTCCATTAACTTGAGCGCATTTACTTTAATTGATAATTTTTGGAATTAAATATATATTTCTTTGCTTACACTTTTCTTATGATAAAGAATATAGATTTAAATAAAGGGTTATAAATAAAATTAATGGGATTTAGAAGCATTTTCTTATGTTAAATCAATTTGTGCTGACAATATTTCTAGTGCTGGGTACAATCTGAAATCCTTTGCACCAATTTAAAATGCAAAATCTAATCATTTGAATTGTATTGCCCATAAAAATTGAACAGATTTCCATATATCCAGGGATGCGGTGATTTTACATTCTCATAAGTTTTTTTTTTAAATGTAGGTAATTTAAAAAAAAAACTTGGCTTATTAATTGTTATATGAAGTAACTAGCGGCTACGCCCCTAGCATCTAGGGGCTCTATACTCAAAGGGATATGGAAGGACAAAAAAATAGCCTAAAACCATACCCAGACTTATTTATAGAAATGAAATAGCCTAAAACCATCTCAGGAACTATGAAAAACTTCACTGTAAAGGAGAGCCGTATCGGTCAAGCGGTTAGGGAGATAATTCGCTACAGACAAAAAAGTTTACTACTTTATATATTAGGATAAGTTTTTTTGTCTGCAGGGAGGGATCTCGTTAACCGTTGAACCAATATGGTTCTCCTGTACAGTGAAGAAGCTGCTTATAGGCCCAGTGGAGGTTTTTAATTATTTCACCATCCCAATAAAAGATGACCCTCCCCCCTATTGTTTTTTACATTTTTTTTATTGAAACTCAAATTGAAAAGGGGAAATTCGACTTTTCCCCTTCGCACCTTAAATGCTCCTAGAGGCTTTTAGGGGGCGCAGCTGTTAGTTCTTTAAATAAACTAGTGATCATATTAGATAGGATAAGGCCTTTTCCGGATGATCAAATTAAAGTAGATGTAGAGGAATGGACATAGAATATACATGGATATATATTAACAGGGGGTAGCTTGCTAATATGGACCTCATTTATTGGTCAGTTCTTTCATCCAGTAGGAGGGGTGGGGCGAGGAGGGGTTGGAGTAAATGGGTCGAATGGGGGAGAATCGTTATATTAGCCAGCTAGAGTACATGAAAATCTAGTGCTACTCCAAGCAATAATATACCGATTGGTAGAGGAAAAGGTGTTAGATTAATTTAACTGCCATTGTCCTGTCCCTCCCTGGTTAGGTAGGACATTGTTCAGCTAAATGGTCCGTTGTTAGATTTATTTGATACTAATGGTTTACAATAAAAACAGTTTTTTTTTATAAAAACAATTATATTAATGTACAAGTTTTAGCAATTTTTATGCCCAATGTTCTATAAAAAAAGATCGGTTGAAATTTAGATTATTTAAAAAAAAATGATCAAAATTCAAATTTTTTAGTGGATTTATCTATTCATTACAATTATTTCTCAAGCAGTAACAAAACTTAATCAAAATTAAATATAGTCCCCAAAGTTGTTAAGCCTACGAATAAGAAAACATTATCATAAAACTTTGGGGTCTAGTGCAATAAACAGCCCAATGCCCCCTCTCTATCTGCCTAAAATTTCATATGTAAGGGTTGTAAAAACTTATCAAAGATGTGCAAACATTTGAAACCCCTTTGAAGAATGAAGTGCACGTGCCTGTCTTGATTCCTCAATTAATGAACCATTTCCCCTGGTAATCCAATTAGAAGAATTTTGGTCAGCAACTTTTACACACATCAGTTATTTCCTCTATATATAACAGCTACATTTTAATTAAAGGCTGTCTGTCCTCTGTCCGTACGTACTTATAGCTATGTATTTGTATGGGCAAATTGTGTTTCTAACTTTTGTTTATTGGCGGATTATAAAATGTAAAAATACATTATAACAAAAATATCATATTAAAAGTTATAAAATCAATAGAGACGATTTTTTTTGTAACGTTTTATAAAAAAAAAACTGTCCACGATTAGGTAAATAGAAATCCAGAAATTATAATAACTGGTTTTAAAACCTTATAAGAGGTATTGTATTTTACGGTTTAGGGGGATTATTAGGGGAATTTTAGACCATGGAAAGAAAATGAAGTATTTGACAATAGCTTTTGATAGGTTATCATATGTTAGGAAATGTTGTTAAATGCGCCGGGTAAGAGCTACCCGCTGGGGCTTATAGAAATAGGAGAAAAGCAACTGTGAAAATACGATGAAACCCGATACTTATGAAACTTTATTTTCATGATCCGTATTTCTATATATTTTTCTTCTATCTTACCTAAAATTCCCTGATTGACCTAGAATATATGTGTTTGTGACTGCTGATAAACCATTCTATTCTAGAGATGTTTGTAAAGTTTTCTCAATTAGTTGCCACACATCTATTGGCACTGCTAATCATCTCTTACATACATGCACAACTTACATACATATGTACTTCTCAGGGTGCAATTTTATGAGTAATTTAATTGATTAATTAAAATTATAATCTATGGTTTTATTTATAAAAGTATAGCATGAATTCTTGGTTTGTTGGCCCCGAAGCATCGAAGGCCCGGCCCAACAAAAAGTTAAAACATATAAGGGTAATGTTATACGTTGTTAATTGGCATTAATAATTTCTTTCTGTTCTACAGTTTATTGATTTCCATAAAATAGTTATAATTGCTTTGCTTTTTAATCTTAATATAATTGTCCTTTATATATGAAAATAATTAATGTTATTCTTACAATTTTCTTTTTTTAAAAGCAAAGCTTTTCTATAATTAGGGTCGGTCCGTCCGTACGTCCGTCCGTCCGTCCGTAAGTCCGTACGTCCGTAACGGATAGCTTTTTTCATTAAATCAGGCATGTTAGAATTGTCCTATCGATTTCATATTTTGCATGGTGATTCCTTTAATAGTTAGGTACGATTTAGAAAGCGTAGCAACTCTATAATCATCACCAAAATGTCCGTACGTCCATATTAAACATGTTGATTTTTTAACTTTTTTAACAACCAATTTTTATGTGATCTAATAATCCGATTGATCTGATTTTTGGTATTTTGATTCCTGGGACAACAAAGTATAATGTAATAAGCGAAGCAACTCTATAATCAAGTCCTAAAAATGTAAGTATGTCCATAAACATTATCCAAGCAGTTTTTCAACAAATTTACTTACAATTTTGCTTTGACTCTTGTACATTTATATTATGATTATTCAGTGCTGACAATATACTTAACATCACTTTGACTTTAGTAAAATGTTTAATAGAATAAATATGTTTTTTCTCATACATTTTTGATCTTGTTTTAAAAATGTTTGATTTTCGTAAATAGAATTGAAATACCGACCATACCTTAATCTACTTTCCCGAGCATCAAAATAATTCTGTTACGTTATTATATAAAGTAGGAAAAGTACATGTCTGTTTGTCAAAGAACTGGCTGCTAACAGAACCGATCTAGTTCTCCATTTTTAAACTAAGAAAATACTTAAATTTTGTTTAACACTTTTAATACACCTCTGGTTTATGAAGTTCCTCATAATCGTAAAACGTATTAGATTAGCATAAGTATATTAATGATGTTATTTATAAATATCACTGTATTATATGTGAAATTTAACTAAACTAAACCTATTTGAAAAATCTTATCTTACCCTATTAGGATTTAATAGAAACAATACCTTGTTTTTCTGAATACTTATATCCTGTTCAACAAAACATAATACAATTTTCCATATTTTTGCGATGAACCATTAAAACCCCACTAACTAAATAGAAATGTGAATAGTCCATATATCTCTTATAGTGCATATCATTTTAATATGGTATTCTTATTCGGTATTTTTCTGTCAAAAGTTTTTTTTTATTTAGTGCTTATGAAAAAAGTGGATGAATTTTAAAACTTTTTGCCGAAAAATCCCTAATTAGTATAATGGACTTTTATAATGTGACGTCATTTTTATAGGCACTATAAAGATATTCGTTGAAATAGACCCTTTCTCAAACCTATAATCATATAAATGTTTAAAAATTTAGAAAATTCAAAAAGTTTCCTAGACACCAGAAACAATTTCTTGTTATATGAAACATTATAATTAGGCAAAAAAGATAGTTCTAATTGATATAATTTAAAGAAATATTATTTGTAATTGCGGTGAGGTTATTAAGAAAAGTGAATTTATATAGTGGCCTTGCCGATAAGAAAAGGATAATGCCTTCTACAGCCCCTGATTTATTTAATTCAATCTGAAACTAAACAATGAATTTATAATTTAATCTTCTGTGTTGGAAAATCAAATTCTATTCATAATTTCAAACTTTTTAATTAGGTTTGTAAAAATAATTTCATGGCCGTTTCAATTTATTTATGTTTATTTCATAATATATCTAAATCTAAAGGTAAAATTTGAAAGAAAAACGTATTTAAAAAAAAAGGATGAAACATCGATAAGTACTAAGTAGCGAAGCATGGATATGTAAAACAATTTAGCAATATATCAAGAAAAGACAATCAATAAAATAATGATTTCCTTAGCTTTATAGCCAGATGAACAAAGTGAGTTATAGAGTAGCTGCGCTACTAAATATAAAACGTTTATATCCATAAGTAAAAAAAACATAGTTTTACTTGTTTTAAACAATAGAATGTATAATGTATATTACAGAATTATATCGGCTAGGATGATATCTTTATGAAGAGAGTTGAAAATGAAATTATACATTACTTTTTTTTAGAGGGACAAGGACGTAATCATAGATTATATTTCTGTTTGAAGCTGAAGACCAATGAGAAGACAATACACAGATAACCAATGGCAATCCGGTTTACATTTTAAATGACCATTGATAGGCCAGTATGACGTCATTTTTATAGGCATTATAAAAATCTTCTTTCTGCTTTTATAAAACGGCGTCACCCTCCTAACTGTTAAAGTATCCAAAAACTGTTTTCAATAAATTATCTCGTATCATTTATTTATAAAATGTAAGAGTATCTGTGCTACCAAACTGATATTTGGTATAGATGATTATATAAAGGAATTTTCAACCGGAAATTTAAAAACTTATTTCCAAAAGATTTCAGTTCAATCACATACAAACAAACAAACACACACAAGTTCTTGCCAGGGATCTAAAGGGATGGGCCAATGGCTTATAAATTGATGTAATACTCAAAGATGATACTCAAAATTACACCTGTAGATTACAACTAGTGGTTGAAACATTTGGACACTTAACTTAATGAACTAACCAATCAAGATTAGATAAAAGTCCCCAACGTTGTTATGCCAATGGATATGAAAAGTTATTACAAATCTTTGGGAACTAGTAAAATTATCATCCCAATGTCCCCTACCTCCCTGAGTTCTTACACATACACACATACATCCTCACATTAACAAACAAACACATTGTACACACACACACACAAAAGAATTGAAAGTGAAACAAGAATGACAAGTTGGGAAGCACTAAAAATATATGGAAGGACAAACGGACAAAATAAACTATAGAGAAGATGTTTAGTTGATAAATGTGCAATAATTCTTAGAAATCATGAAACCTTTCTGAAAAATTAATAAAAATTATTTTCAATGTCTTTTATGCATGACAGACTGACGGAAAGTAAATTGATTGATTGATTGATTGATACTCATTGATACACGGAATCTTCACCAAAAACTTCAGTCATCTAACTTGAATAGCAGCCGACAAATCGCATTTCTGCCATAGCGTTACGGATGGACTGATGGACAGGTGAGTTATAGAGTAGCTTCGCTACTAAAAATATAATATTTTTTTTGAAATTGTTTAGCTAAAGCTAATCAGCACAGCTTCTCTAGAGTCAGTTTCTCAATATATTATTTATGGAGTGTAAGTTTTACATCTTTTCTACATTTAGAGCCAGTACGTCCGTAATCTCGTTTTAAAACATGGATTTCTAGGACTATAGGGTATAATTTGAAGGTGAAGCATCTAAATAAACAAGTCTTAAAGTGAAGTATGTCCATTTTAAGCATCCTTTAGTTATGCAATTTTGTATATGGAATTTGTGAATGTTAAATGCATTGTTTCTTTATATTTGTCGTTGGTCGTTGTCGTTTAACGAAGCTTTTCTATATTTAGGGTCTGTCCGGCCGTGCCTCGTAAACGGTTAGCTCTTTTCGTTTATTTAGACATGTTAAAACTGTCCTATTGATTTCAACTTTGCATGATGATTTCTATAATAGTTAGGTAAGATTTAGAAGGCGTTGCAACCTATAATCGTTACCAGAATGTCAATACGTTCATTTAAGATATATTTGTTTTTAACTTTTTTGACAACAATTTTTAATTATCAATATTAACAATTATTCTATACATATGATTTTTGGAATTCTGACTCCTTGGACAAACAATATCATAAGCGAAGCATCTCTATAATCAAGTCCTAAAATGTAAGTATGTCCTTTAAACAGTTTTCTATATGTAACAGTTTTGCAACAAATTTACTTACAATTTTGTTAAAACTTAAATATTTATATTCTGTTTATTCAGTTCTAACAACAGATCGATATTATAGATGTATATACAGACAACTACCTCCCTTCCTTTTTTAAAGACCTCTTTCGTCTGCTTCTAAATAATTTTCTGCTACTTAGCTGTGTTAATATAAGCGACACCATTGCATTGGTTGATTTTCAATGACCCAATAGAAAGGTTACAGAAAGCGGTTGCTATGGGGAGATACAGTTATTTAACCATTTCTCCCTCTATTGTTTTACTCTAATATTCTAACAAATCTTAAAGAGTTAATGTTCACTTCCCTTTTATGGATATTGTAATTTTTATTAAATAATATTCCCAATCCGCGTGTAAGTAATAAGAGTTTTCTTAGTTGATGAAAACCTTTATAGATTAGTGTAATACATCCTAAATATATTATTTATTACAAAATATAAGGACATATTAAGCATTTATAATAGAGGGGTGTATATAATCATAAACTAATTTTAAAAAAGCCTAACCTTAGATTTTTTTATTGCGTTTAAAATAAACATAAATATAATTAAGGGTAAAAATATTAAAAGTAGCGACGCTCGAATCTCTTTATAGTGCCTGTTAAAAGATGACGTCATTTATTACAAATGGCCAATGATAGGCCAATACACAGACTAAATTTCCAATGACAGGCCAGAATAAATTTTAATTGACCAATTGTAGGCTAGTATGACGTCATTTTTTATATGCATTATAATATGCTTCTCGAAGGACAACAAATCAAAGGGATAAACGAACGTTGATAATTCCAGAGTATCAAGAAATTATTTAGGGGGGGGGGGGACGGGGTATCAACTCCCCCTTCCCTAACTCATTGGTTGACAGAACCCATGACATATGAATATTAATGTACAACATTATGAGAATAATATTTATATCAAGGTACACTTTTTTTTACATAAATTAATAATAAGATATGAAAGAGTAGCAAAGTTTATAAATATAAAAAAATAATCTATAATACAAAGTAGCTTGGTGTCCTTGGTCCTGTAGTAGTTTTAAACTATTTTCGTGGGGGTATAGAACACCCTCACCCTCCTTAAAAAAACTAGTTTTAATCTTATAATTGTACAGTCTATATACGCGGAAAACCGTTTATAATACGATGCGAGAAATAACTATTTTAGTATCTAAATTTTTCTTTTTTAAAATGATTAAAACCAGTTTTTTAGCCCGTGCTTTTGGCACCTTGGGGCTAATTGTATGATTGCACATTTTTATATCCGTAGAAATCTGGATATAATGCCTGACATATTTTTTTCGTATGGATGAGAACCGGTTCTTATCCACCGGATTTGAATGAATACGAGAAAGTGAATTATTGCGCAGCTTTACTATAATTACTTGTAATGCATCATTATATCTTAATAAAGATATTAGATGCATGATATTAAATTGATTATAAAGAATGGGGGAGATAAAGGTATAATTTTATTCTACGTTTGTATCAGGGCAGACAGGGGCTTAAATAAATGGATATATTATTGCTAGGATCTTACACCAGATTATCATGTTCTCTAATAAAGTGAAACACGCAACTGGTTAAAATAACGATTCCTCATTCTACCCCCTTTGCCTTCTCCCCTCCCCAACTTCTAGATGAACGAATTAACCAATAATGAGTTCCATGTTAGGAAACTAAATTATTGACAATTTTTTCCTTGTCATAATATCCATGCACGTTTATTGTATATCTTTTCTTAGATAAATCTACAACCATTTTTCACTCAGTCTCTAAAAAGTTTCCAAAGGCAAAATTTCAAATATATCATGGAGGTTGCTTAAGTTAATCTACCATTGTTCCTCTTTCCCATTTATTTTGGGATACTATAAGACTATAAGAAGTTGAAAATAAGAATTTGGGGGATAGTTAGGATTATTACTGATTGTACTATCCCTGTGCCTTTCATCTTTTACAATATTGTTAATCCATTAAAACAAAAATTTAATTAAGGTATTAGAATTGTAAATCTAAATATTACCATTAAATCTTCTATCGTTTGCGCTTCTAGCATCTACCGTAAATGTAATCGAACTGGGAGGAAGGGGACAGAAAGCCATCCGATAACCTATGTGAACCTTATCTAAAATTAAGAACTTAATAAACGTAGGTCTATTAATTAATAGTCACATGAACATATATTCTTTATATATAGAATAGCTCCAATTGTAAAGTTAAACTAAAGTAAACACCTGAATTGTTGAATTGTGTCTTAGAATTATATTTCTAGAATGTCTTTGAAACTGGATTAGATCCGGTTCTCAGCCATACTGAAGAATCATAAATAGCATTTTAAATAGTTATGTTGTTTTATTTTATTTTAAGCATTGAATTTTAAAAATCAACTTTTAAGGAAAGAATTATTTTAATTGAATAACGCGCAGCTGGCAAGCCCTGATTACGCCCATTTTACCTGTCTTTAAATCCTGTCTTTAATACATGATTTTTGAAAACAAAGCTTATCTATAATTAGTGTATGTACTTAAGTCCGTCCGTACGTCACGGTTAGCTCTTATCGTTAATTTATGCATCTTAGAATTGTCCTATCGATTTCAAACTAGGCATGGTTAATCCTCTTGCGTGATCGTCACCAGAATGTACGTACGTCCATTTAAAACGTTGTTTTCTAACTTTTTGAAAACAACGTTTTATGTGATATAATTATCCTATTCGTCTGATTTTTCCAATTCTTACCTAAATGTTACAGAAATCACAATGTTAAAAATCGATAGGAAAATTCTAATATGCCTAAATTGACGATTATAGATAACCGTGACGTACAGACGGACGGAAGTACAGACACTAATTATAGATTAGCGTTGTTTTCAAAAATCGCGTAAGAAAGCCAGGCTTTAAAAATGTAAAATGGGCGTAATCAGGACTCGGCAGCTGCGCGTTACAGACGTACGGAGCTACCCTAATTATGGAAAGCTTTATTAAAAAACAAGGATGAAAACATCCATAAGTAGCGAAGCTCAAAAATTATGGATGGATATCCGAAAAAAATTAATGTGGTGATATGTAAATTGTGAACTTATCTAATCCCTAAATATACCAGCCGTCTATCTTTAATAGGAGTAAAAAAAATCATGAAAACTTAATTCTAGGAATCGAACTAGCAAAAAAATAATGATATTGGCACATTAGATATATTTTCTTTTTGAAAAGTATTAATTCAGTTTTATCCAATCTGGACAATCATACAATTCAAGTTGGTTATAAGTTTTTTTTTGTTCCGCAAGCGCGACTTTCTTCAATTTTCCAATAAATAATTGAGGTTTTCAATTGAGAAATTCATGAAAACTTTAAAATGTAGGAATCGTTCTAGCACCCCAATTAATTGACGAATCTTAATGAAATTTGGTGAAAACATAAAGAATTTCAACATATTTAATTCCTGAAAATTTCAGGTTTCTATCTTAAAAAGGGACAAAGAAAAAATCACGTTTACCCCACTCTAACTCTAACTCTGACAGACGGACGGACATTTCGAGTTATAGAGTAGCCTCGCTACTAAAAACATTGGTGGGACGTGAAATTCCTGACATTTATAGGTTTAAGAAACGTTTGAAGGGACCTTAAGGGTATTAAATTGGTAAAATGGGCGGAGTCACACGACCATAATCGAGGGGGGGGGGGGATTAATTGTCAATAATCTTCCCCTCCCCCATAAACATATGCAAGAAGGAACAAATAATTCGGGAAAGAATTATTCAACAAACTTTAATCTTTCCACGGGTATAAAAGAGAGACAATTTGATTTAATCAATCAGTTTGTTTTAAAGGTTCTAACTGTTAACAGGTACAATTTTCATTCTAATTCTAGTTTTATTTCATTGTGGATTATTAAGTACAATTGACTGTAGATACGAAAATTTATGTTTAGATAGTCTTCTGCAATCTTTTAAAGGAGATTTTCTTTGAATAACAAATACATATGTAACTACTTTTAGTTTATCTCTTAAGTATGTAAAGTAATTGAATATTTTACATATATTTTCATGTATTTCTATAATTTACTGTGTTGAATTGGCCAAATTGCTGCAAAGTTGTGTCAAAAGTCATCCACGTGACGTCATAAAAATTGTCTGTTGAATTTAACTTTTATATTATGTGTAGCTGCGCTACTTATGAACCTATTTAAGTGTTTGATAACAATATTATCTTTTTTTACAGAGATGAATTACACATTGTTGTTGGCAGTTTTTGGGAGTGTTCTTCTAGTCCAAGCCTTTGCCGAGGCTGAACCAGATGCGGCACCTCCGCGTTGTCTTCGCAACCCCTGCGGTCAAAGATGTCCTCTAGCACCTAGCCCACGTTGTATTAACAAGAGAAAAGGTAAACGTTCAGCTGATATTGAAGCTGACTACTCCAAATGTTTACCCCCCATGTATAACCCATGTGCTCCTGGATGCCCTCCTAGCCCTAGATGCAAAAGATCAGCTGATATTGGAGCTGACTACTCCAAATGTTTACCCCCCATGTATAACCCATGTGCTCCTGGATGCCCTCCTAGCCCTAGATGCAAAAGATCAGCTGATATTGAAGCTGACTACTCCAAATGTTTACCACCCATGTATAACCCATGTGCTCCTGGATGCCCTCCTAGCCCTAGATGCAAAAGATCAGCTGCCTACCCCCCGCAGTGTCTGTATAACCCATGCCAGCCTGGATGCCCTCCTAGCCCTAGATGCAAAACAAATCAATAAATATAGGAACCAAATTATATTTATCTAATTTATATTTAAAATAAAATTATATTTGAATAACATTTATTAAATGTTAAATCTTGATTTTCTTTTATCAAAATCATCTGTTTAAGTATTCTTATCCGAATTGGATTGTAAATTAGAATGGTACCCAAAATAATAACAATCTCTTATTCTTTGCTTAAAAACGTTTATTAAACTTTTATTGATTGGCACAATATCAGTGTCCAAACACTTCCACCAAAAATCTTAATCCACAGAATGGAAATATATCAATATATCTTACCTACGCCTACATACATAGATAGAAGATTTTAAAAAAGCAAGGGTGACAACATCCATAAGTAGCGAAGCCCAAAAATTATGGATAGACATCTGGAAAAAATTATCAATATAGTATGTCATAAAAAAACTTAAATAAAATTAAATAACGAAACCTTTTAAAAAAGTATAAAGGTCTTTTGAAGCATGAGTCGAGAAAATCATGAAAACGTTGAAAAACTAGAAATCTAGCACCACAACCAATAAGCATATATTAATTAAACTTGATAGAAATAGGTAGAGTGTAAATCTATTCAAAATGGATGTCATGTTGTCATCCTTGTATTAAGATAACGCGTGCTATTAAAGAACCTACAGTGGTGTTCAATATAAACTTTACTATGCTATATTATTAGATGTATTTCTTATTGTGTTTTAGCTGTATTAATCTAAGCTATGCCTAATATGGATGTTGTCATCCTTGTGTGTATGTCTGGTAGTAAAGAATTTACAATAGTTTATATTCAACATAAACTTTGAAATAATATATAGGATAGGCTAGCCAGTAAGGGCATACACACAATTTTTAGCTGCATAACTACTTTTTAAGTCTTTCTTCCTTAACACCGTTTACATAATGCCTAACAATAAAATAAATAATGTCTTCATATGCATATGAGGTAACCCCCCCATGCATTTTTTTCTCTCTGGGGTTAAAATCCAAGGGGGTGGGGGTACAAACCAAACTCCTCCCCCCCACCAACACACCACTATTGAAAGGAAGCCAGCCAGACGTAAAGTATTCAAGTTATTTACAGCAAAATTAAATTTAAACTTTTATTATTTACAGGGATAAACGAAAAAGTAGCATAACACTAATTATTTAGATTGATGCTTGAAAACCTATAATGTCTGCAATCGATTAAATTCGTTGAGGTCATTAGAATGTGCCCTTTATATTGACATCTTTAATTATCTATCGACCATGTATCAGGAAGGGAGGGGATATTTGGCTGTTAATTACACTGGTAACTAAAGTTCTAGAGTCACCTTATTGTATTCGTTGACTCAAAAACTTTTTCTGATTGGCTAAATCATAACTAGTAGTGTTCAAACTGTTAAACCAATGAGCGTAATATACAAAAGGGATAATCTTGTCTATCCTCATTGGAGATTTATATTAATTCATCGTATATAGTCTTATCCCTAATTATCCCTGGCCGTCTATTCTATTGTTCAAAAGAACAGATAAATATTTAAAATCCGCTAATAAAAAAGGAAATTTCATTCATTTCCAAGTATCATTCTTTGGCGGAGAGACAAACGGACGTAGTTTTTTTTCCACTTTCCTCTCTTTTTCTCTCGTCCTATATCACATTGTTTATTTTGAAATATTTGAAAAATAAATACCTTGAACTGCACTGAAGACGCGTGCATATAAACAATTTTAACAATGAAAATAACATCCAAAACATAATTTCGTTGTGATTATGTTAAGCTTTCCTAAAATGGTAAACTAAATCGGTTCAGTAGTTCTTGAAATCTTAAGCTACCAACAAAAAATCTTTCCAATTTATATCAAATGAAAAATTATTCCTAATGGATAGCTCTCATCGTTAATTTGAGAATGTTAGAATTGTTCAATCGGTTGCAAACTTTACCTGGTGATTTCTTTAACAGATAGGTACGATTTAAAAAAATAATGTTATAATATGTCTACTGTCACTAACATTAAAGACTTTAATAGATTGCTAAAAACCTTCTCATTCACGGGAATTATAGCACAATACATGCCTGTAAATATATTGATTGATTGTGTGATTTTATGTAGAAAAATGCTCTAGGAATTCTACTCCTGGCTCCATGCTGTCTAAATCTCTACGGAGAACTTATTGTGCCCGAGGCTAGCTAATTATTTTGTTTCAACAGTTAGGGTAATAAAGGAGCTTCTAAGCCTTCAATCCATTTTTAAATTTAGTTTTATATACATTATTTATGGTCGTATTCTCCTCCAAGACAGTTTTGAACATTCCCTGGATCTATGGGAAGCTTTACTGTACAGAAGAAGCATATTTTTTGATTGTGTAGCAAGACCCCTTGCTACACAAGTTTGACATGGCCATTTCTAGAAAAGCTAAAATTAAAAATATGTCTTTGTAAAACAAAGAGAAAGAGTTTTACAAAGTTGGTATCAAACACCTTTGATAAGAATTTTCTAAAGTTAACTAATTTTGGCATGTAGATTGTAGAATTATTTCTTTTGTTATCAATTATGTGACTAAATATAAACAAAAATCTTTGTATGCAAGAAATTCATTAAATTATTGTGTTTGATTGACCATCTAAGGTAATCTTTCAAAATCCTAACTGTACAATGTTACCATGGTCAAAATACATAATACATGAAATACAAATGTAAATCATTAAAACAAAGAGATTTTAAATATGGGACTAATTAAACCAAGTCTGAGATTTAAACTGACCGCATGCCAATTCACAGATGTTCGGATCTTACTATTTCAACCTTGGATTTTAAGGGATAAGACAATGGACGATAAAATGAAATAACTCGTCAATAGTGATAAACAAAATTACCCCTCTGCAGATCAATATTATTGCTTGAAAAGGTTAACAATACTAGTTCTAAACCAACCAATCAAAATCTTTTAAAAATATGAACTGACTTCCTAATTCATATTCCTAGGTCATATTGTTTATTACCAGAAAGTTGAAATGTTTTCCTCTTTTTTAATAACATCACATTATGGGCATAATTGTCCTTGTACCTAGTTCAATTACCTCATATGGGCGAGGCTGCTGTCCATGACACCCTAACATCAGGTCCAACAACCAAGGATAACAAATAGGAGCCAAATCTCTCCTTTTCCGTCCAAACACGTATTAACATATTAGGTTAAATTACACCCCAAAGACATCAAACTCTTTGATGAAAGGACCTTTTCCTGGAAGTTCTAACTGTGCAAGGTAATTAGTTATTTTGGCCAAGGCATTCCCCTTCTATAACTATTATCCCCCGCACCTGACATAACATCAACAATGAGCGTTGCGGTACGTGTTGATTATGTGAACGGATCTTCATCCCTCCCTCGGCTAAACTCGTCCGTATGAGGAAAACCAGAGTGGAAACAAAAGATGAAAGAACAAGGAATTAATAGAAAAAACACTCCACTCTTTTCTTTCTCTAGGATTAGACACGAGACTGCTTATCGTTGTGGAGGTGATGAGTTCGAATCTAGGCCCAAACAGCTTAATAACTATAGAGGTTAAACTTTCTAACAACTGCTATTATGTCAGATGCGTTACAATAGATAGAATGTTAGTGACCTAATATAAGTGTCTGGCCCTAAGTTGTTATGTATCAATTCCATAGGTAAGTAACTTCAATTGTACCTCTTGTTGCTTTCTTAGACGCATATAAGAATCAGGGGTCGAAGTAAAAGGTCTCTTAATCAATTAGTTACTTAATCCCAAAGGCATAATAAAGACATTAGTTTTATATTTATGTATATTTTTTTTTAAAAAATGTATTAAATAAAATTTGTATTTGTATTAGTAAAAACAGATTTGAAAGTTTTTAAAGAAAATAAATTACAAAACCTAAGAATAATCGGTCAAGAAAATCATTTTCCAGCTGGGTTAGAACCGGTTCTCAGCCTTAATGAAAAATAATATACAGTTTTGTTTGCCTGGGCCTTAGGCTTCTCGGATCTAACAAAACTTGACTTTTAATCCTATAATTTTCATTCTAATATCCGCGGAAAGCTTTCTATTGTCTTTAATACGATGTAATAAATAACTTTTCAACAAAAGTCCCAAATCTGCAGGGCAGTTACAGATGTAACGGATCGGACGTTGATGTTATGTTTTTAAAAAGCAATTGTAGTCCGCCTCGAGCGGTGGCGACGGAGCTACTGGTTGACTTGGTAACGTTGCGGCTGAGGGAATATGAAAACGATGCGATTCGATCCCTTTGTTTAACGTCTCCGATACGCAAATAACACAAACTAATCACGTATGCCCACAGGGGTCTTATAATGTTTCTAGATAGTTAATAGCAGCTAGTAATAGCTGCGCAAAAATTAGGAATTAGATCCTCCAATAAAGACTGATTCTGCGGAACTGATATATTTGGATAGAACAATCATAGTTTACACAAATTAATGAATATAATACAGCATGACCCTCGAAAAAGTATTTTTAAGCATCTGCAGGCCATATTTCTCAATGAATTATCAAAAAATGTTTATGTCCTTGTTCTCTGTAGATTTCCACATAAGTAGATATAAAAATATTTTTTTTACATCAATTAACAGCTGAGATTTTTAGAGCCAAAGTTTTGAAAAAGTGGCTGAGGAAAAAGTAACTTTTCAAAAAAAATGTTTTTTTAAAGTGAAATGACGTGTTTTCCTCATAATTTCAATACTTTTTATAAAACTTATATAAAGATGTTTCCAAGAAATTTATTTCATGCAGAAAGCACTTTTTTCACTTGCTCTAAAAGGCATTTTTAGATTAGTGTAAATTGCAAAAACACCCTTACAGAAAGAAATCCTATAAAAAATAGTAGCAAATTGAAAGTTTACATAAACAGAAATCAAACACTTTTTATTTTATCAAAATAAGTTAAAAAACAAAAAAGTTACAGCTACAAACTTTTATTAAACATTTAACAATTTAAAAAGTTTAATGTGTAATATGTAAAAGTGGGCGTTAACTTATTAGGTCAAGGTTACGCTAAGACTTTACGGTCATACTTGCGGTTAAAGGATAGGTTGGGGAAGGGGAGATATGCAACCAGATTCCGGTCAGCTCGTAAATGTACATACATTTAGTTCAGATATAACCATCAAACTTTCAACAGCATCATGATTCGTCCTCAATTTACACCAGAACAACGAAACTTGTTAGTTATGGAATATAACAAAGTTAAAGGCAAAAGAAATATTTGGCCTACAATATTGCAAATTTATATAACAGCATTTCCTGACTCGCGGCCACCATCAATTTCTTCAGTAAGAAAAATGTTGCAGAAACAAAATACAGTTTTTACTTTACACAACTGTAATAGTAAATCCTCACCTGGACCAACCAACAGTGGACCACGGTTTACTCATGTGACTGAAAGAAACTCAAGACGTGTAAAAAGAGTTCTTGACCTAGATGCCAGAAAAAAGCTTATAAACATAGGCCGCGAACACTCACCAATCAACTCTTCAAGAAGAAATAGATTAGGCCTTGCAAGATCAACCTTTTTGCGTATTTGTAATAAATTAAAATACCACCCGTACAAAGCCAAGAGACGTCAAGCCCTTAGAGAAGGAGACTATTTACGTCGGGTTAACTTTTGCCATTACATGGCTAGAAAGAATAATCAACAGCTTAAAAACTTTCTCTTCAGTGATGAAGCAAATTTTGACTTAAATGGTCATGTTAATAGCCAAACAGTCAGAATGTACGCACCTGCGAGAGGCGGCCATCCAGAAAACCTTGTGCATGAAAGATCTGTGTCCAAAAAGCTTATGGTTTATTGTGGTATAAAAACAACAGGTACATTCGGTCTTACATTCTTTCAAAATGAGACCATGGATAGCAAGAAGTACAAACGACTTTTATCACACAGAGTCTTGCCAGAGCTCAGACGTGGGAATAATGGATCCCTAAACAATCTTACATGGACACAGGATGGAGCCCCATGCCATGCTGAAAGACGAAACATAGCCTACCTTAATAACCAATTCAATGGTCGTCTTGTTAGTAGAGGAGCTCAGAGAGAATGGCCTCCAAGATCTCCAGATTTAAACCCATGCGATTTTTTTCTCTGGGGTTATTTAAAATCAAAAGTTTACTATCCAAAACCCAATAACTTGCAAGAATTACAAAATGCAATTGAACGTGAAGTTGCGAGATTAGATCCTGCCATGTGCAAGAGAGCTGTGCTGGATATTCGTTCTCGAGCAAGGAAATGTTTACTAAAGGATGGAAAATGTTTTGAATGAAAACTAGTCTATTTATTATTTGTGACTATGTACATATATGAATATTTTATAACATGACTAATATTCTAACTTTTTAAAATACATTAATAATCATTATAAAATTTGTTTATTGGATAGAAGATTAGTGGTTGAAATTGTGGGCGGGGCCATTCAAGGTCAAGTTATAAAGAAGGGGTGATTATGAATTATATTGTATGGGTATAAGGAAAAAAATGCATTTAATGAAATTTTGAAAAGTAAGTTTTTATATGTAAAACTAACATTTTTTAATGCAATAAAAAAGGTATCAATTGTAAACTTGCTCTTCTTTCTTATTTGTTTTTTAACTGGTTGATAAAAAGTAATATACTAATAAAAAACTAAGAAATATTTAGTAATATCCAGTTTCTCAAGGACTTTTTCCAAACTTTGGCTTTAAAAATCTCGGCTGTTAATTGATGTAAAAAAAATATTTTGATATCCTTTGATGTAGAAAACTATAGAGAACAAGTACATATGAATCTTTTAATATTTTATTGAGAAATATAGGCTGCAGAAGCTTAAAATTACTTTTTCGAGGGTCATACTGTACATATAGGAAAATTACAGAGTATGGTGGGCGTTTTACTGATCATGCAGGGATGGCTAAGGATACACGTAGGTCTGCACATTACATGCAAGCAGGCCGGAGTGTATGGTGAGTTTCCAGAATAGTCACGTTTAGTTGTGCCGTGGAAATCTCCGTGATGCATTAAGGATGCTGTCCCTGGATATCTGGGTTGCTTTCCACTAAAAGAGTACAATGTTATATCTCTCTTAAAATCTACACGCGCAGGCTTAAAAAGGTCAAAGATACATATTTATGCTCAACAGAAATATGTATTTTGACTTCTTGGAAATTTTCCAGAAAACACATGATAAAATCATTCAATGTTACAAAATATTAAAAGTACTAAGTTTTATAATCAATTACGAGATCCGTCATTTGTGGACTTAAAAATTCAAATAAAGGAAAAATCAATAGAGAAAATTAAACGCTTTAAAATGTTACTAATTTCATAAAAATCTGTCCATCCGTTTAGAATATCGTAATGTCATTCTGCTTTATTTTCCAAGTGTCTCAAGTAAGCCTCACTACAACAGAGTTGCTACACTACTAAAATGTAAAAATTTTAGAATTTAACTTAAATATTACAAAAAATATTTATTCAAAAATTTGTTTGACAAATTGAAATAAATGTTGAAATTAAAACTGAAATAAAATGTGATTGCTTGCATTTATAATCCAACAATCCATTCCACACATCTGAATTATTTCAATTTGTCAGGAACAAAGGAATAAACCATACCTCTCATTCGAACCTTAGAGTAAAACACTAGAGGGAGAAAGGGTTTAATAACTGTATCTCCAGTTACACTGTCCTTGTGCCGACTTTTAATTGGGTCATTGAAAATCAACCAATAGTATGGTGTGTATTAAGTTATTAACACAGCCAAGTAGCAGAAAAAAAATTGGTAGCAGACGAATAAGGTCATTGAAAAAAGAAGTGAGGTAGTTGTCTGTATATACATCTATACTATAGATCTGTTTTTATAATAAGCGGAGCATATAAATAACCATTGATATTCAGTGTCGTTAAAACAAATATTTTCGTAGAAATACGTGAAATATGTTAGAAAATTTTCTCGTATTTATTCGAATCTGGTGGATAGGAACCGGTTCTCATCCATAGGAAAAAACTATGTCTAGCACCGAATTATATCCAGCTTTCTACGATTATAAAAATGTACAATCATAAGATTAAAACCAGTTTTTCTGCCGTTGCCTTCGGCAACTTGGGGCTAAAAAAAACTAGTTTTAATCTTATAATTGTACATTCTGTATCCGCGGAAAGCCGTTTATAATACGATGCGAGAAATAACTATTCCTCTCCGACACATCTTAAATTGCCACTTTAAATGAAATTATGTTGTTATGACTAATTGTTCTATTTAATTCTAAATGGGATATTAAGGAGGAAATTATATTTGCCCCCCAAAGAATTTAATGTAATTAGGTAAGTATGTTTTTAACGGTAATGTATTTTTTAAAGCTTAAAAAAGTAATGTGAAAATCATATGATTTTTATTATCAAAAACGCTAAATTGATTATCAATCATATTTTTTTTGCAATAAAAATTTTTCCTATGATGATAGCTAATATAATAATTTATATGATAAATGATTTTTTAAAAATTACCTAATTATTTAATTTATTTGAGTAAGTGTTGTTTTAATGCAGAAATGTGAACACACAGAAAAAGATAAAGGGTTGGAAAAATATAAAATCTGAGTATATTATTATATAACAATTTTGAAAGAACCAATTTTGTTGATTAAAGAAAATCATTTTCTCTTCTTCTTTTTCCTCTTTATAGTATATAAAATAATAGCAACAGCTGTCCTTCTGTATCTTTGCCTATCTTATCCTTATTTATACCTTTGTCCTATAAACTTAAGGAAATTAAAGTAAAAAATAAAAAAATAATTTGATTTTTGCTTCGAAACTGATTAATACCGGCTTGATTAGAAAAAGTTTTCAGTCATATTGAGAAATCGCGTATAGAAACGTATTACAGACAATTTTCCACGAAAATTTCTTGCTAACAAAACTTGTTTTATTTTTAATATCTGTGAAAAGTTGTCTATAATACGATTTTAATAAATAACTATTCACCTCATTAAACATTTTAGTGATTTAAAATTGTCTTACAAAATTCGAACTACTTCTTTTTATATTCTCCTTTGAGTTTTAATGAGAATGATACAGATTATAAGCAACATATTTAAAAAGTCTCATATGTATTTTATGAAGTTCATATTCGCCAAAAAAAAGGACATCTTATAATTATGAAATCTTAATAAAAAGTGCACGATACATATAAATATTGTCTAATAAAAAGAAAATAAGAAATAATGGATTATCTTTTTGTAAGCTGAGTTTACAACTCATATTATTAGTATTTTACTAGCGTATATATTACTTTACATTTCCTCAAACACTTTTGAAAAGCGAAGCTTTTCTATAATTAGGGTCCGTCCGTCCGTAACGGTTAGCTCTTTTCGTTATTTTAAACAGGTTAGAATTGTCCTATCGATTTCAAACTTTGCATGATGATTCCTACAACAGTTAGGTACGACAATGTTATAAGCAAAGCATCTCTATATTTAAGTTCTAAAATGTATGTATTAGAGCAGTTATGAAACAAATTTACTTACAATTTTGTTTAGGCTTATACATTAATATTCTGTGTAATCATTTCTGACACTCTACAAGTGTTAATGTTCGTTTAATCTTTAATTTTAGAGCTTCGCTTTTATGGAAGTTGATATAATTGTTTTATGGAAGAAAGTTTATTAGAAGTAATTTAATCATATTTTATTGGTATATCTACTCCACAACTTGGGCAATTTTACGCCAGTCTGTTTGTTGGCCTTATAGTTTATGTGTGTATATGAAAGTTACATGTACAGGTTTAACCCTTAACGGTCGGGGGTGGGGGGCGTTGAAAGCCCCCCCCCCGCTCCGGTTTTTTCTATCTCATTTTCTGTTTGTGAAAGATAAAGAGTAAGATATATAAGTTTTCCGGAATTTTAATGTTAGGGGGAGATTTGAAATCTGCATCAAATTTTAAGGATTTTTTTCATAAAATTCGTTTTTTGTATAATTCTTTATCTAAAAGCGGAAATGCATTTTAAGTTAATTAATTTTGACCAATAGGATAGGTGGATTTTAAACTACCTGCGCTCTAATTGGTTGAATGATGTACGCCATCCAATCAGAGCGCAGATTTTTAAATCCACCAATCACAGATGCCAAAATTAATTAACTTAAATTGCATTTCCGCTTTTAGATAAAGAATTATAGAAAAAAACGAATTTTATAAAAAATCCTCAAAATTTGATGCAGATTTCAAATCTCCCCCTAACTTTAAAATTCCGGAAAACTTATATATCTTAATAAAGAGCCCAAACTGCGTGACTTTTTAAGTATGGGTATTACACATAACTGAGAGTTGGAATTTTTTGAACATCTCCATCCTGGCGGGCACAGGATGCCAGCAAACATGGCAGGGTCATCCAGGTAAAGAGCAAAAATATTATTTTGACTAAAACAAAGCATTTTATCATACTAAAATACTAAAATATCCTCTAGTAGTACATCCTTATATAAAATACAGGTGTTCAAGTCAATTTCAGGTTCCAGGTATGATCCTGCAGGTCCTGATCCTCCAGGTCTCTAGAAATCTTTAAAAGGCTACTGTGGCCGCAATTTTTGACTTAGAGACTTCAAATTGTAAACTTAAGCTTTTTTACATGTCTAAATAACGTATTAAAATTTTATAAAGATCTGCCGCCGTTTTCCCGCCGAGGCCGACTGCGGCGGCTAGCAGCTGCCAAATACAGCTGCGGCCGCTGAAATTTATATTTTAATATTTCTAATGTAAAATTTACATAAAGATAAACATTTTCTGGGAAAAAATTGTTCTTCTAGCTTCAAAAATAAGAAAATTACAGCCGTTTGAAATTTTTAAGTAAAAAAAGACCTAAAAACAAAGGTTGTTAAATAAAAGGGTGAAGGAAGCGAAAATTGACTTAGACTTATAAAGGGTCGGAAATTCATTATCAAACAGGGGACTTGCACAAAAAAAATTTAGCCCTCTAGCTCTAATAGGAACTGAGATAATAGGGAGGGGGGCCTTGAACGCCCCCCCTTCCCCCCGACCGATTAATGTGCGGCAAGGGGCCTGACTGTAAAGGGTTAAGTAGGCTTATGTATTTTTAAAGGTGTTTAATCAACTGATGTAACAATTATAAATGCTTCAGTAAATGCTAAGTAAAAAGTAAATACAGTAAATGAGGTAACCTAATTAAGGTAATACCTTACTTAGGTCAGGTATGATTGAGTATTTGGTGGAAGCCAGTCAGACAGCCAAGCATACACATGATAGTGATACTAAGAAGTTGTAAATCTGCGAAAATACAGAAATCTTTAGCTCTCATGGTATATTATGGTATAACAAACTTAAATTCCAAAGGTTTTAAAGCAAAAGTAAAAGATTAAAATGGGAGATTGTAACTTTTGATTAAGGGGGGGGGGGGGTTAATGCAACCATCTCGTAATCAATGTATAAATGGCACTTAGAATTCGAATTTCGATCTGAAATTTTGCATGAGTAATCCATGGTAGGTCTATTTTCCCTAAATCAAAAGATGAGCCATTTTTTTTTTGGCTATTTTCAATGCAAATCCATCACGAAACCTATCTCCACATAGTACTCTTTGCTGCTCCAAAACGTTTTCAAACGATTCTAGCCGGTAGTTGCTGGTACTAGAAATCTAAAAAAAATTTTTGATGATATAAAGCAAAAATATGTTTTAAAAAGTTGATTTCTACGTAATTTATGACAGATTTGCCCTAAAAATAACCAAAAAACGGCTAAACGGCTGAGATGATTACGAGATGGTTGCATAACCCCCCCCCCCCTCATTTTCTAAAGTAAACTAGAGAGATAAAAACCATTGTAAATGTAAAACGTACATCAAAATTTAGAGGGATGTACATTGTACATTAGACTATAAAAGTTTTAAAGATTTTTAATCAATATAATAGATTTGAAATCTGCATAAAATTTTAAGGATTTTTTATAAAATTAGTTTTTTATATAATTCTTTATTTAAAGGCGCAAATACAAATTAAGTTAAATAATTTTGAGATCTGTGATTGGTGGATTGAAATCTATCTGCGCTCTGATTGGAGAAGCTTAAGTGACGTACATCATTCAACCAATTAGAGCGTAGGTAGTTTCCAATCCAGCTCTCCTATTGGTCAAAATTTATTAACTTAAATCGTATTTGCGCCTTTAAATAAAGAATTATATAAAAAACGAATTTTATAAAAAATCCTTAAAATTTTATGCAGATTTCAAATCTATTATATTGATTTAAAATCTTTAAAACTTTTATAGTCTATTGTACATACCGACAGAATCTGGATATAAATAAGTTCCCCTACTAAAAAATTATTGTACACTTAAGTCGTGTTTTTGGCAGATGTTGTCAATGAACCAAGGTATTTTCCTGACATGATTTTCGTATTCCCTGCAACATGTAGGTAGACAACAGGTCAATTAGTGTGATTTATACACACTTAGTTACAACCAGGTTTTACATGAAATCAAGAGATAACGTATTCAACTTTTCATAAAAAAATTTATCAACTTTTTAGTAGCTAAATCTATTTTGCTACTTTACAGAAAATATTCTATTTTATCATTGATTTTTTGAATTTTAACTTTTTTCTTGTAGAATTTATAAGCATTTCTTTCGCTTAAATATGTTAAACTACTTGCCTCGCCTCTAAATTCTAGAGGAGGGCAAATGGGGTCAGGAAAATAGCTTTAAACAACCAAAAGACATTAATAAAGCTTCCCTGAAAATTACCATTAATTCGGATTACCAGTTTCCGAGATATTTAGCCTCATACAAAAAAATTACTACTTTAATGAAAAATACTTTAATTCATGCGATAATAACATTAAAACGTGTAGTTGATGAAGTTTTAAATATGCAAGGCATAATACCTTTATCCAAAAAACATAATAGCTGATGAATAGTCAATACTTACTACGTTACTTAAATATGTAATAACATGATTGATAGTTTATAACATGGAACAATAATAAGCAAGGATAATATTGCACAAAAGATGAGGATCAAAATATAAAGATAATATAATATTGTATAATTGAGAGAGAGGCATACGGATTTAATACGTAGCTTCTCAAATTATTGACCGCTTCAAGGGATTTATTATTACTTAGATCTTACACCAGATTTTCATGTTAATTAATAAAGTAAAACTTGCAGCTGGCTAAAATAACAATTTCCCCATCCCTTCCCTCTTACTGTATGATCGAACTGACCAAAATTCTACATCCCGTACCGGATGACACATTAAGTTAAACACTTGCTTAGAAAACTAAAAATTCTTCATATTTTAGTAAAGTTTTTGTTTCATGTTTGAAAATAGGCGATCTTTACTGAACCCTAATGATTAAAAACAAATTTAGCTTGAGAAACTTAGATTAATATTAGATGATTTTAATTATAGATTTAGATTATATCAGGTTTGTGTTAATTTATTTATGATAACAATATTTTTATAATTAATCCAATTCTTTTAAAAGAATTCTGTTCTTGGATATTAAATTATTTGACTTTTTAAATAGTAAAATGCGATACTATATGCGTATATCCTTATACTAAAGTAACAGGATGTCTGTGTGTTTGTGTGTTTGTACCGAAAGATCTCGCTAACCATTAAACCTATCGGGTTCTCCTTAACAGGGTAGCTTCTCATAGGCCCCGGGAAGGTTTATAACTATTTTGGAGAAGTGTACCACCACCCTCCCAAGAGAAATCACAATAAAATCGAAAAAAAAGAAATATTCCAGCCGCATAGTGTCGTTAGCGCAGTGGTGCTGCGTAGAAACACGAATTTAACAGCTGATTGTAACATAGACAAATTATTTCTCAAATTAGATATTGAAAATAAAAAAAACATTTAAATGCCACTAGATGCCTCTAGGGGCGTAGCCGCTAGTTTGGTTTATAATTTACCAACCCCAAATGAAAAATCTTCTTTTTTAAAAACTGCACAAACAAAAAGTTCTCACTACAGAGGACAAAAAATCAGTTTTTTAAAACTGTACAAATAAAATTTGTACATAATCAGTTTTACTTTACTAACAGTTAATCAGGGATCGGAAGCCTCACGTAAGCCGCGCATAAGCCTCAGTTTTAAACCTGCTTGTGAGCAGAAAAAAAAATTTCAGAAAGAAGGATTGTCTGCTAAAGAGCCGTTTTATACATCCAGGTGAATTTTATTGTGATAAAATCACGATTTCACTGAGGCTTACACGCGGCTTACGTGAGGCTTCCGATCCCTGCAGTTAATACTTAGTACAAATATGTAGAATCAGTTTTTAAAAACTGTACAAATAGTAAGTAAACAGTGTAGATCACGAAAAGTAACATTATTAACTGTCTGTATTTGACTTTAAAAATGTGTTAAGAGTTGTTTGTTGTGCATTTTTGGTGCATGCCAGGGTTAACTTACATTATTGCAAAAATATTTTCCAAAAAATTACTACATTAAATTTTTTGGTATAGTCCCTTTTGTTGCAACGCTCCTTAAGGTGCTATTCTTCGTTTTTTTCACAGTAGCTTTTCTCCTATTTCTAGCCCCTGCGGGGCCAATTGCCTAACCCTGTGGGGCAATCACCTAAAACCGGCTAAAACCTAATAACCTAACCTAACCTAAAATAATCTATCAAAAGCCATTTTAAAAATACGACGAATCGCCCCTCAAGGGTCGTTGCCACGAAAGGGACTATTCCCAAATATTTTTGTCAGATCGGTAATAACAAAGAAAAAGCTATCTATCTTGAATATCATCCGAGAAATTAAGACTTCCCTGATAGCGTAAGGGACTGGCGGACGGACAGACAGAAAAGCATTAGCAGTGTATTATAGAGTAGCTTTTCAACTAATGATATTATTAAGATATTGAAAAAGTTTAGGTAACTAAATAGGAAGCGCTGGAAAGTGTCATGTGTGACGTTATAACAATATGTCTAAACCCATTCCTTTTTTAGAAGTTTCCTTTCTAACTTCTCCTTTTATCCCTCATTTTTTGACGTATTTTAATGGCGTCACACATGAAACTTTCCAGCGCTTCCTAAATGGTTAAGCTATACAATTATTGTTGTTTTGCCCTCGCATCCCATGTTGGTTGGTAATGGAATTTGCAAACAGAAAGTGTGCCACTACAAAACCAGGGGAGTGGATATTGCACCTCAGAAGAAACTTTTTGTCCTCTGTCCAGCTTTTTTTCACAAAAAATAAGTTTCTACTGAATTATTTCCCAAATTTTCTTGATAAAGCAAGTATTAAAATAAAGTATGTGTTATTGAACTTATTCCACCATTCACCTTTTGATTAGTATCTATGTATATCTATAACATATTCTATGTATATTCACTAATATTAAATTGATGAAATTTACAAAATTTAGCTTTTCATAATTATTACTGTATTACAGTTTATTGTTCTTTTTTTCAATAATAAACATGTCCATGCAAAATTAATGCCTTAAACATTATCATTTTACAAATAAAGACTGTCAAGCGACGTTATTATTAGATTAGGCATCAGACGTGCTGCTTTCTCATTCAACCATTAAGCATAAGCCTTAGTCGCAGCCGCGCGGATGAAAGAAATAATAAGCCATTGGAAACCTGAGCCACTCTCAGCCGCAGCCAACGTCAGCGTTAGTTGCATGACTTAAAGCCCGGCTGCCGACCCCTGATATTATATTTTACAATAATAACAATTTATGATAAGATGAATAAGTTACATATGATTGAGGTTTAAAGTTTTAAGATTAGTGGTAGGGAATAGAAAAAATGTTAATTGCTGTCAAATATATTTAAAAGTTTATGAAAACACTTTTAATAAACATTCTTTTGACTTAGTAACAATTTTTGCCAAGAAAGAGAAAGAAAGGAGGAAGAGATATTTAAATAACACTTTATGAGAGATATTTTCTAGTAAATTAATATTTTAAAACTAATTTCCTTTAGATTGAAAAACTCACAACCAAGGCAAAAAACTGTATTTATTTATTATTGATAAATAACTTTGTCCGACCGTCCATTAATAAATTGCCCCTAGAGGCCTCGAGAATAAACTATGGGCGAGAAATGAGACTGTTTCGGCTTCTATGAAATATAGATGTCCGAAATTACTTGTGCTACGTTACTTAGGGATGCGGTCTTCCTAGGTTTCTTAAAAGGGTAAAGCAGATCTTTTCCAGTATGGCTTTGAAACCTATTAATATCCGCTGACAAAACTGGATTTAATCTTATAATTTTTCACTTTAATATCCGCAGAAAGCTGTCTATAATACGATGCAATAAATAACAAATATTACTGGGCTATCTGTGTAAAAGTAATATTATTATGACCTCTTAAAAAGGAGAAAAAAGAAAATATTTTTGTATTTTGAAAGGTTCATTCGCAGGGATAAGAATATCTATTAATATTAAGAAAAAACACTAATAAGATAACAACACTCTGCGAGACACCCTACCACCATACATGTCCTAGGGTAAGGAAAGGGGTGTTTACTCCCCCCTCCACCCTCAAACTCTAAACCCCTCTAAAACTCATTTTACATCCCTTAAAATAAAAAAATTACATCAGATTAACCCCCTCAAAATAAAAAGTTTGTATGTCCATGCCTACCACTATATTTTCGAATTTATTTTTAAGCTTCTGCTGCTCTACAACCTAACGTAGTAGTAAGTACGTCCATATGTTTTTCCAAGAATATTATCAAAAAGATTATGACTTCTATATTTATCCATTGATGAATTTTCAATAGATATAAATTGCTTACGACTAAATGAGGTATCTGTGAAAAACATCATATTTTCACAGATACCTGCCAAATATCTGTATCCAGTTCCTGGGTGACGGGAAGGCTAAAAGTAGGACTCTTAATTCAATTATCCTTTCCCATCAACATCCAATATACATACATACTCAACACATACACACACACACACACACAAACATATACACACACACACACACACACACAATATACACATATGCACACTAGCCTGATCCAAAATCCATCTATTTTAAAGTTATGATGCTGTACGTATTGGTGCAAAAAATGGGGACAATTTTTAAATTGATTTGACGGGGCTGTTTATTTACGTCACAAGTGAGGGGAAAGAAAAGGGAAGGAGGAAAGAAACCCCCTAGAAAAGAGATGGGGGTATGACGTCACACGCCTAAACAATTTGAAATTTGTCCCCATTTTTTGCACCAATACGTACAGCATCAAAAACGTTTGATTAGGTTATGTAAAGGTTAGAAGAGTGGGAAAAGGATTTTAGAATAGTCATCTATTGCATCATTTTATAGGCAGCTTTCTGGGGATATTAAAACTAAAAATTAATATCCGGGATAACAAAACTGGTATTAATTTTATGATTTTTAGTTTAATATTCGTGGAAAATTGTCTGTAATAAGATGCTATACATGATTTTTCAGGATGGCTGAGAACCGATTTTAAAACAGCGGATATTAATTGGTTTTGAAGTCGTACTGGAAATAGGCTTTTTTCTTTAAAAATAAAACTAGAAATAAATCAGTTAGCAGAAAAATGTGATAATTTTGGCTTGGCTAATAAAAAAGCAACCACATAAAAAACTATGATACAAATAAACATTTCTGAATGTTGATTGATATTATATGGAAATAACTGAATTTTACCTCTTAGTAGTTATAACCAAGTGACATATTCATATTTTTTTTTAATAAGATAAGGACAAATATACCCATAAGAAGCTTTGAACATTTCTAGTATGAAAAAATCATGTCAAAAATTCAAACTTTTTAAAAGTCTGTTATCCCCTAAAAGACTTGAAAAGATATCTTTAAAATTTATTAGTTAATAAAAATCAGTGCATTTTAAAATCGGTTCTTTCCCCTTTTCTTCTCCTATATAGTATACATACAGCAAAACTCTAATTATATAGAGCGCTTTGCTTATCAAAACCACTTATAGTTTGGCAAAACAAGCTTTAAAGTAGTGAGAAAAATGAATTTTGAAAAGTCGATCAAAGAAATTTACACTTTGAAGAGGAGAGTTGATTCCTGGAGTTGTTGTGATCATAATATCACACAAAACTTTCTGCTCATTGTTCAAGACTTAAATAAAACAAAAACTGTTATTAGTAAAATTGACATTTGCTGGGTAATAAAAGGGTAGGGGGCGGTTGGTGATATTATACCATTAACCTCCCCCCCCCCCCGGGAAACATCCCTGGACCAAGCAGGCAGGTATCATATTGAGGTCTCTAAATGGAACCAATATCAGCAAACTTTTTCAATTGGAAATTGGACCCGACTTTCCCCCTCCCTCTCAGCACCAAAATTATAAAGTTCAAAATTGGTAAAACTCAGCGATATAGGGAAGGTTATAGCGTCAAAAAATATTAATAAGCCTTTTCCAGTATGGCTCTGAAACCGATTATTATCTGCTGGATTAGAGCCGATTCTCGGCCTAGTGAAAAATCTAGTATTACAGACAATTTTCGACAATTATTATTTTAAAAATCATAAAATCAACGACGACCAGTTTTGTTAGCCTGGCCTTCAGCTTTTGGGGCTAACAAAACTGATTTTACCTTAAAATTTTTATTTTGATATCCGTAAAAAGCTGTCTATAATACGATGCGATAAATAACTATAATCAACTTTTTTTTTACATCTTTTACATAATTTCACCACTACAAACAGCGACAAAGCTTATCAAATCAATTTAAGAGTAGCATCGGGTTGGATGTATTTTGTTCTTACATGTTTACAGGATTTAAAAAAGTTATGTCAGATTACTTTTCAATTCATCCCTAGTACAAAAGTTTGATATGTTGAGCCGACTACCACAACTAGGTAGTTTACACCATCTTTGTCAAGGAAAAGTCAATGTGAGGATGTGTCTGTCTATTCGGTAATGCAAAAAAAATGATGCATTTTCATCAAGTTCTAGAATGCTTTAGAATTAAACTTCTGAGGTAAGAGGTAAGTTGAAGTCTAAATATTATTTAACAATATCATAAAATACCTCTAAGAACGTACGAATGAGTGGACGTTTATTCACTAATTAGTTTATTCATTTTAGCTAGTTCAGTGGTTAGCGAGATGTGAACGAACAAACAAAAATTATTAATTTAAAAGGATGATTTTAAGGGGTAGAAAATATTTCAGCTAAGATGTTTTATATTGGTCACAGTGTCGACGTAAAAATAAGGTATATTACAGTTAGGGAGTTGAATCCATTTTTATAGAAGCAGAAATATAATCTATGATTATGGTTTTGACCCTCTAAAACTGTAATCTACCCTTCCACTTTCCCCTCTCTTGGTGAAGATATCTTTAACGCCAATACGAATTTTGAAATATAAGATTCCACTTTTGTCTCTCTTGTTGAAGATATCTTCACCAAGAGAGGCAAAAGTGGAATCTTAAATTTCAAAAATCGTATCGGCGTTGAAGATATCTTCACCAAGAGATGGGAAAGTGGAATCTTAAATTTCAAAAATCGTATCGGCGTTGAAGATATCTTTACCAAGAGAAGGGAAAGTAGAATCTTACATTTCAAAAATCGTATTGGCGTTGAAGATATCTTCACCAAGAGAGGGGAAAGTGGAAGGGTAGATTACAGTTTTAGAGGGTCTAAACCATAATCATAGATTATATTTCTGCTTCTATAAAAATGGATTCAACTCCCTAACTGTATTAGGTTTTCTAACAAAAGATAGTTAACATGCCAGCGAAGGCCACCCTCAAAAGTTGTTGATAAATTATTGTCTGAAAACATTGGACAATGCTAGTTTGAACCAACCAATCAAGATCTAATAAAAGTACCTCAAGTTTTATGCAAATCAATAAGATACATTAATTATAAAACTTTGGGTACCTCTCTGATATCATTAGAATATATCTAATGCATAATAATTTATTTATCTGCAGAAATTAAGAAGTTTTTGTGCCACAAAATTTTAAATAATGTTTCTTTCTGGATTTATTTTTGCAAAAGAAGGATTAAACTAAATTAGCTCATATGTAAATAAAGCTTATTTAAGCTCTTTCTTTTTATTCAAAATAACTAAATGTATACTTTAAGCTTTTCTTTGAGTAGGTTTTGTCATTATGTTTGTGCGACTGACAAAATACCTTTGAAAACAGAGATAGGTAGAGAAGAGAAATAAACATGTTGGACATTGAAACAGACATACAGATGAGTTAGAAATTATATGTGCCTTAGTCAGAGGATTATTCGATTGATGTTCATCCATAATCTGGGGTATCAAATTATCCTCTTTTTTCATATCTAAATAGCATTACAGATGAACCGACTGACGGACTAACTATAATAAAGCGGTAATTCAAATACGTCAGCAGTTATTAATAAAAAGTGGGCTTTTTTAGTTATAAAAAAGATGTTTTTTTTCTAAAGGGAATAATCACAAAAAAATTAACCAACAAAGCAGCTTAGAAGATTTTTAAAAAGTAATCAGTCATTATTCTGAAGCAACAAAAAATGTTCTGCCAAAATAAAAAGTTCATTAAAAATGAAAATCTTAAAAAATATATCTCTATTGTAAGCATGCATTTTTTTATTTGGCTTGTATGCCCTCTGTATATTATAAAGATTAAATGGCTGTGCTTTGCAACCTTTTGTCATCCTTGTTTAAAAATAAAGACAGTTTTAATCTAAAGATAAATTTGAATAGAAGAATGTTGCATTATATTTTGTTCACCTATTTCTTTTGGTTACATGGATTTATTTTACAAAATAATGTTGTTTTATTCTATGTTTTATCAAATTACGTAGGGTTAAGTACTGTAGTAAATTAAAGATAAAGTCTCAATTTATGGGACTTACAACCCCCCCCCCCCCCTGCGCACAATTTTCTTGGGACTTATAACCTTCCTCCACATTTAATACTCTTGTATGACAAATGCAAGGATAAAAGAAAACACAAAAATATTGAATTTAAAATAAAATGTTTTGTCTTTGCTTTGTTTTTATATATTTTCTATATTTAGTAAATTAATCTATAAAATTAAAGCATTAACTTGGGGCTCATTATTTCAACTGAATAATAATACTTTTAAAATATTAAGCCAAAAAGTCAAAATTCTACATATCAAGCAAATAATATCATGCTTTCCCTCGTCCATGCTCCTCATTCACATGAGAGTGCCATTAATTAGGGTGGCTTAATATGGAACACCTGCCAAAATTCTAGGCCAGGGTGATGTAATAATTGAGTAGCTTCCACGAGAATTGCGGGTCAGCTTAGAATACAGGCAGCTGTGCGCAAAGCTTACCAATCTACGATTGGCCAAAGGATTCTCACATTCAATCTCCGTGTGAATCTGAATCCTAACTTCAGAGAATCAGGGCTACAAACAACAACAACAATGGCAATTGAATTGTTAAATTTATTATGGCTTGGAAACCGATAAATATCTATTGGATTAGAGCCGGTTCTAAATAATACTGAAAATCATGTATCGTATCGTATTATAAACACTTTTATAGGATAAACAAAAAAAAGTATGAGATTAATTCAAATCAATTCCAAGAGACACGGACCAATAAAACTAAAATTAATTCTTAATTTTACTATCCGCTGAAAGCTGTCTAAAATACAATTCGCTAGATAACTATTATTTTCCTAACCTACATTTCTGGCTTATGTCGGAGGGGGGGGGGGGGAGGCACTTGGGATTTACATTCTTATTCACAAGAAAATTACAATTTCCTCTAACTTAACGTCGATGCTTTTTAAAACCCCCAATAGACATAGTATACTATTTATATTAAAACCAATATAAAAATTATTTTTGACGTTTTCAGTTATTCATCACAGTAGTACGGAATTAAAGTTTTATATTAAAACGTAAAAGGTGATATTTTATGGGAAAATATGTAGAATATAAACTTATATACTAAAAAAGTTGACAAATTATGAATATTCAGTTTTGAAAAAACCTAATTCCATCAAAGGGGTACCAACTCTTTACAGGTAAATTTGAAATGTAATGGGACATTGCTGAAAATGAAAACATCATATTTCTTTTCCGTATATGTTTTCTCTCAATATCAAATCATAATTTTATTTTATTAATCTAATTTACTTCAATGATTCATAATAAGATCTTGATACAATTATTAATACTTTTATGAAAAAAAATCCTTTATAAAAAAAACCTTTTGTACTTTAGGGAAAGGGGTTGGGGTTCTCAACTTTGAAATTTAGTTTTTATATAGTAAATTAAACAACTTTTGGGATGAAATTTTTTTTTCCAGGTGCGATTCCTCTTGGGAGGGAGTATATCCCCTTTCCAAAATTAGTTAAAAAATCTTCCCTAAACCTATAAGAAGAACCATATCGGTCTAGCGTATTGCGATATCATCAGGCAAATTAGCTCTCATGCATAAGAGCATGTCGATAATGCAACAGCCATTACCACTTTTATAAATCCCGTATGGTAAGCATAAACAAATAGTGAATGTTGGAAAGGATTAATTAACCCAAACAAAGAATGTTTAATAATATTCTATTGTTGTTTCCCTGCATCTGTTTATATTATTACAGTCTGGTAGTTTTATCAACAGGAAGGAAGTGGACATTGGTCTGTTTATTACACTAATCCCAAAAGTTTAATAATAACATCGTCCTATTAGTTGATTTAACAACTTTGGAGACTTTTATTGAATTCTAGTTGGTTGGTTCATTAAGTGGATTGTCAAAACGTTTGAACCACTGATTGTAATTTACAGAAGGGGTAATTTTGTGTATTATTATTAGAGATATCAATTTATCGGCAATTGTCTTATCCCCTTAGATCCCTGTTTTATGAAGGAAAGGTTTATTTATTAATTTATACATGCTCACTGATTTACAGACAGGGAACACGTGCACATAAATTTACCTGGGGTAATCAGGAACACCGATAAGCAAAATAATCAAAGAGTAGGGAGGGGACATTAGAATGAAAATGATTCTGGTCCCAATAGCTTTATATTCTTTGGAGACTTTATTAAATCTTGATTGAGTGTTACAACCTAGCAGTGTCAAAATTTCAGGGATCGGAAGCCTCACGTAAGCCGCGTGTAAGCCTCAGTGAAATCATGATTTTATCACTATAAAATTCAGCTGATGTATAAAATGGCTCTTTAGCAGACAATCCTTCTTTCTGAAATTTTTTTTTCTGCTCACAAGCAGGTTTAAAACTGAGGCTTATGCGCGGCTTACGTGAGGCTTCCGATCCCTGCAAATTTTTCCACCAATTATTTTAATCTACGGAATTGGTAATTTTGTTAGTTTAGTTTATTTAGATTTGTACGTACATCTATTTACCGTCCATCGTCTCATACCTTAAGATCCCTATATATATTGGTTATCGGTACTGAACAAAATTTAAACTAGTGTAAAAAATGATTCATATAAATTTCTCAGTTACTATTTAAGATAGATTGCTGATATAAATTATAAAAATATAACTTTTCTAGTGTAAATCTAACTTTGTCCATCTGTCCGCCGGTAATGCAACATAAGACATATATAAATATTTTTATAAAGGTTTTCTATTATTCTTTAATTTTCTATGCTTATGAATGAAAAAGCCTAAAACCATCTAAGAACCTATGTGAAGCTTACCTGAAATGAAGAACCCGATCGGTTTAGTACTTATTGATATCTTAAGCTACAGACAAAAAACCTTATTACTTTATATTTCAGGATAATTTCCTTCGCGGTTTTAAACCATTTTTTGTTTATCATAATTGAATCAGATTTAGAGCTGCAATTCTTTGCTTTGAGTTTCTAAACGTCCTATTTTTTCAAAAAGCTTTGCTACCAATGGATATAATTATTCTTTTTTTGTGTGACCTCATAGTATAATCCGTCTCCATAGGACAGGAAAGATTTAATTACAGCTTCCTAAACTCATTAGGCAGTCCTAGTCACAGAAACAAATATAATTACTACACAATTCATTTACTATAAAGGTTTAACTAAATCATTCTATCATATATAGTAACTAGAGGTTTCGCACCTAGCATCTAGTGGCTCTTTGAAATTAAAGTGGTAGGAAAGAAAAGAAAAATAGCCTAAAACCATCGTAAGACTTAAATCTAAAAATAATTTATCCAAAAATATCCAAGGGCCTATATAAAGCTTCCGTATAAAGAAGAGCTCAATCGGTTTAATAATACAGTACTACTTTATATAATAGGAGAAGATTTTGTTTATATTTATTAGAAAAAAAAACTTTTTTTTTCTATTGACCCGGAATAAGGAAAGGGCAAATGATGAAAATATTTTTTTATACATCTGTTACAAGTGGGTAATTTTTTTCGCTTTTTTCCGTAAAGTCGTGTGTTAGCTTTTTGTCAAATGCGCTTATTAAGTCAAACTGTTTTTAATTTTGACAATTTCACGAATATAAATTTATATACAATATAAAGATTTAATGCAGAAATAGTTATTTCTCGCATCGTATTATAAACGGCTTTCCGCGGATATAGAATGTACAATTATGAGATTAAAACTAGTTTTTTTAGCCCCGAGGTTCCGAAGGCACCGGCTAAAAAAACTGGTTTTAATCTTATGATTGTACATTTCTATATTCGTAGAAAACTGGATATAATACGATGCTAGACATAGTTTTTTCGTATGGATGAGAACCGGTTCCTATCCACCGGATTCGAATAAATACGAGAAAATATATTATACAATAAGTTATTTGTACAAGACATATTTGTAGAGGTTACATGTGACTGCCTAATATAATACATTACACATACTTAGGTTAATACACAATGTCCAAAAGGAAATATATACTCCATATTATTATTTCCTTGTTCACCAAGAATGAAACCATCCATAGGTAAATAATACACAATATTCAAATAGAAATATATACTCCATATTATTATTTCCTTGTTCACCAAGAATGAAACCATCCATAGGTAAATAATACACAATATTCAAATAGAAATATATACTCCATATTATTATTTCCTTGTTCACCAAGAATGAAACCATCCATAGGTAAATAATACACAATATTCAAATAGAAATATATACTCCATATTATTATTTCCTTGTTCACCAAGAATGAAACCATCCATAGGTAAATAATACACAATATCCAAATAGAAATATATACTCCATATTATTATTTCCTTGTTCACCAAGAATGAAACCATCCATAGGTAAATAATACACAATATCCTAAAGGAAATATATACTCCATATTATTATTTCCTTGTTCACCAAGAATGAAACCATCCATAGGTAAATAATACACAATGTCCAAAAGGAAATATATACTCAATATAATTATTTCCTTGTTCACCAAGAATGAAACCATCCATAGGTAAATAATACACAATATCCAAATATAAATATATACTCCATATTATTATTTCCTTGATCACCAAGAATGAGACTATCCATAGGTAAATAATACACAATATCCAAAAAGGAAATATATACTCCATATTATTATTTCCTTGATCACCAAGAATGAGACTATCCATAGGTAAATAATACACAATACTCAAAAAAGGAAATATATACTCCATATTATTATTTCCTTGTTCACCAAGAATGAGACTATCCATAGGTAAATAATACACAATGTTCAAAAGGAAATATATACTCCATATTATTATTTCCTTGTTCACCAAGAATGAGACTATCCATAGGTAAATAATACACAATGTCCTAAAGGAAATATATACTCCATATTATTATTTCCTTGATCACCAAGAATGAGACTATCCATAGGTAAATAATACACAATATCCAAAAAGGAAATATATACTCCATATTATTATTTCCTTGATCACCAAGAATGAGACTATCCATAGGTAAATAATACACAATACTCAAAAAAGGAAATATATACTCCATATTATTATTTCCTTGTTCACCAAGAATGAGACTATCCATAGGTAAATAATACACAATGTCCTAAAGGAAATATATACTCCATATTATTATTTCCTTGTTCACCAAGAATGAGACCATCCATAGGTAAATAATACACAATACTCAAATAGAAATATATACTCAATATAATTATTTCCTTGTTCACCAAGAATGAAACCATCCATATGTAAATAATACACAATATCCAAAAGGAAATATATACTCCATATTATTAATTCCTTGTTCACCAAGAATGAAACCATCCATAGGTAAATAATACACAATATCCAAAAGGAAATATATACTCCATATTATTATTTCCTTGTTCACCAAGAATGAAACCATCCATAGGTAAATAATACACAATATCCTAAAGGAAATATATACTCCATATTATTATTTCCTTGTTCACCAAGAATGAAACCATCCATAGGTAAATAATACACAATGTCCAAAAGGAAATATATACTCCATATTATTATTTCCTTGTTCACCAAGAATGAAACCATCCATAGGTAAATAATACACAATATTCAAATAGAAATATATACTCCATATTATTATTTCCTTGTTCACCAAGAATGAGACTATCCATAGGTAAATAATACACAATATCCAAATAGAAATATATACTCCATATTATTATTTCCTTGTTCACCAAGAATGAAACCATCCATAGGTAAATAATACACAATATCCAAATAGAAATATATACTCCATATTATTATTTCCTTGTTCACCAAGAATGAAACCATCCATAGGTAAATAATACACAATGTCCAAAAGGAAATATATACTCCATATTATTATTTCCTTGTTCACCAAGAATGAAACCATCCATAGGTAAATAATACACAATATTCAAATAGAAATATATACTCCATATTATTATTTCCTTGTTCACCAAGAATGAAACCATCCATAGGTAAATAATACACAATATTCAAATAGAAATATATACTCAATATAATTATTTCCTTGTTCACCAAGAATGAAACCATCCATAGGTAAATAATACACAATATTCAAATAGAAATATTTACTCAATATAATTATTTCCTTGTTTACCAAGAATAAAACCATCCATAGGTAGACAATAGACAATTTAGAAATTGTTATAGGAATCCTTATTTAAAGCTTAAAATAAATAGGACCAACGCTTTAAATAAATAGGACTATTCTAACATGCTGAAATAAACTATTCATTACCAGTAAAAAGGGAATGTGTTTCTGTCAAACCATTCTAAGTAAAAATTTTCCCACAGCCCCCTTCCCCTATTTCTCGCCCTTCTTACCCACTTACCTTCAGTCATCAAAAATAAGTGTTACGCCAACAAAATATTTTATTGTCTGCAATTTCAAAAGTAATTAATTTACTGGATAGCAGCCACAGTTCATTACGAACGGACGGACCTTAAATGTAGAATAATGAAACTAAAAAAAACAATAAATCAAATCTTACTGTAGGAATTAATCAAAAGCTTTAACAGAGCTTTACAACACCATTACTAACCAGCCCCCTCTAGTCTAATAGGAAAACTTTTCTGTTTGAGTTAAAAAAAACTTTCTAGTTATTGGAAGTCGGTATTAAAGACTTTATTAAATATCTTTGTTACAGGAGGTTTTTAGCTGTACTATACTGTAATAGTGTTGTAATTTAAATGTGTAAGACTATTTTTAAAAACCCAGTGGATTATATGAATCAATGTGCTAGAATTTATACTTTACAGTCACATAGTTTTAGGGCTAGCATACAATTCCACAAATAGTAGTTGTAATCCTAGGAGCTCCTTATAGTGCCTATAAAAAATGACGTCATATAATACAAATAACCAATGATAGGCCAATACACAAACTGAATTACCAATGGAATGCCAGTATACATTTTAATTGACCATGATCAATGGTAGGTCATTATGACATGATTTTAAAGACAAACCCCAAACTGTCCCAGTTTTTAGCAAGACGATTCCAGTTACGTCATATACGTTTCGGGAGAGAAAAAGGGAAGGGGGGAAGAAAATCTCTTCAAAAGAGATGGGAGAAAAGGGAAGATATTTTCTTTCCCCCTTCCCTTGGGGTTTGTCGGTTTTAAAGGCTCTATAAAAAGCTTCATAATTCTACTTTACAAGTCTTCTAGTTTGTCTACCAGTCAAAAATATCAATGCCTCTTTCTTATCTCAATGGATAGGACGATGGACAGCAAAATAACCTAATTATGATACTTATATTACCCCTTCTGTAGAATGAAATTATTGTCGAATGTCTCCAACCTTCCTCTCTTCATTTTTCATTTAACTTACCCATTTAAGATTAAACAACTAAAAGTGCTTATAATTTGCTTTTTTGTCTTTCATTTGCTTTACATTTGACATATCAGTCTATGGTTTATTAAAAGTTTACTATTAAAAATTATCCTTCTTTTTTGCTACATGGTATGTATAGCCGGCTTTTGTAACAAGTTTATGATAGTTCCACAATGTCTAAAAAGTTTACTAGATTTATTTATTTTTATATACTTTTATAACATTTTCATCATATATGTAATTACAGAGTGTACGCAAAAATTATAATTATTTTTTTGTGTAATTGTTATTTATCGCATCCAATTATAGACAGCTTTCCGCGAATATTTAAATGAAAAATTGTTAGATATGAAGGGCCAAAGGCTCCGGGCTATCATCAAAACTAGTATTGATTTTTTGTTTTAATATTCGTGAATTATTGTCTTTAATACGATGCTATACATGATTTTCTGTATGGCTGAGAACCGTTTTCGAAGCCATACTTGAATGTAAATCACCTTCCCCATACTTACACAAAAAGTGATTGAAATAATTACTTTCCTCTATAAAGAAACAAATTGAAATGTAGGCAGTTGGCGCAGCCAGAAGTTGAAATAAAATTGGTTTTTGGATACCATGTACATTAATCTTTATGAACTAATAAGTCTAAAAAGTTTATGTGAAAAAAATAGATATTTATGATGCTGTGTCAATTGTCTGACATTTTTTAGGGATGGGTGTACATCTAAGGGAAAATTATACGGGTACCCAAAGTTTTACTCTCGCATTCGTTGGCTTAAAAACTTGGGTGCTCTTATTAAATCTTGATTGGTTGGCCAAACTTTTTACAAATAATTTTAATCTTCATGAAGGGTAATTTAGTTTATCATCATTGGGTATGTACATATTTTAGTTTGGATTGTCTTATCCCGTGAGATTCCTGGGTATTTTGCTTTCCAAGTTTGAAACTGAAGAAAAGATCAACATACTAAAAGAGTGTTTATTAAATAGTTTTGCAGTACAAAGATTCATTCATTTTTTTATATTTTATTAATTTTAATATTTAATTAATTTGTTTGGAATCATTAGCAGATAGATTGTAATCTTTTGTTGATTCTTATAACAATGCGGTAAAATTAGGGTTCGGCAGCCGAACCAGCCGTGCATACTGCATAAGCCTCAGATTAAAACTATCTTTACTGAACAAAGGTTAAAAATCTACTGAAACTTGCTTTCTAAGGAAGATATTTTAAGCCTAAAGTGAAGAAGCTTATGGTTCCTCATGAAAATGACGTCATACAATAAATTTTTACAATTACAATGTTTACTGGCCTATTATTGGTCATTTGTATTGTACGTCGTCATTTTTTATTATGCACTATAAGCTGCTTCGCCTAAAGTACAAAAGTTTTACCAGAAAAAAATATTCTTCAAGAAAAGATGACACTAAAGAAGGGAGGGGGGGGGGGGCATTGGGCTGTTTATTACACTAGTCCCCAAAGTTTTATAATAACATTTCTACTGCGTTGGTTTAACTACTTTAGGGACTTTTATTGATTTTTTATTTGTTGGTTCATTAAGTTGTGTGTCCAAACGTTGCAACCAATAAATGTATTTTACAGAAGGGGTAATTTTATATATCATCGAAGGGGAGGAGATGTACATTAATATATCGGCCAATGTCTTATCCCGTTAGATCCCTGATACCAGAGTGAAGTTTGAATAAGTAATGGAGCCGCAAATTATATTTTTCTACCTTCAGACTTTTCAAATATATCCACCTGGGACATGTCTGACATATACCCTATGAATATTATTATAACAAGGATGACAACATCCATAAAAGCGAACCTCTCAAATGGAAGGACAAACGAACATTAACACTTGTATAGTATCAGAACTGAATAATCATATGTAAATGTATAAGAGTCAAAGCAAAATTGTAAAGCAAAAGTAAATTTGTTAAAAAAATTGCTTGATTCAGGATAATGTTTATGGACATACTTACATTTTTAGGACTTGATTATAGATGTGTTTCACTTATAACATTATACTTTGTTGTCCCAGGAATCAATATACCAAAAATCAGATCAATCGGATGATTAGATCACATAAAAATTTGTTGTTAAAAAAGTAAAAAAAATCAACATGTTTAAAATGAATGTACGGACATTAGGTAATGATTATAGAGTTGCTACCTGACTACTAAAGGAATCACCATGCAAAATTTGAAATCGATAGGACAATTCTAACATGCCTAAATTAACGAAAAAAGCTATCCGTTACGGACGTACGGACGGACCGACCCTAATTATAGAAAAGCTTCGCTTTTAAAAACAACAAGGATAACAACCAGGGGCGTCCAAGCTTCTTTTTTTGGGGGGGGGTAAAAAATTTTAGGGGGGGGGGGTAATTCATGTTTGGGGGGGGTAAAATGGCGCGCGAAGCGCGCCGAAATTTTTTTTTACCCCCCCCAAAATTTTTTCCCCGGGGGTAAAATTTGATTGGGGGGGGTAATTACCCCCCCTAAAGTCTGTTGGGGGGGGTAAATACTCCCCCCAAATCTGTTGGGGGGGGGTAATTACCCCCCCCAAACTAATTTACCCCGGGGGTAAAATTTTTGGGGGGGGTAATTTAATTATGTAAAAAAAGCACCTACCTAATCTATTAAGTTAATAAGTACTATCCTATAACATAAAGTAGTAAGTAAGGTTTATTTGACTATAGCTTCAGATTTCATTACTTTTAATACTGAGTTCTCCTTTTTAGGAAAGCTTCACATAGATCCCATGATGGTTCCACACTATTATAGGTCAATCCTTTGAGTGGATTTAGGCTATTTTCTCCTCCCTTTTTACCCTTTAGAAAACACGAGTTCTTAGATGCTAAGGGCGCCACTACTATTCAAATATATAGTAGTATCTCATTCTTTAGAACATAAAAATACAATAATTAACTCACTAACCAATGAACCAATATGATTATACTTTAAAGTGAAGCGTCTTATAGGTCCTGGTAAGTTTTATAACTAGTTTTGAGACACCCTGACATCCTCCCAAAAGAAATCGCCTATAGAAATTCTTTTTCATTATTTAATGAAATATTTAATTTAGTTAGGTATCTATTTTATGGAATCTTCAGTGCTTTACAATTACATCATAGATCCCCGGGATGGTTTTAGCCCTTATAAAGGCCCAAGCAAATAAAACATGATCAAACTATTAAATTTTTTGTTATCATGGTTAAGAACTGTTTTAACTGGTTGGACAGTAAAATTTTTTTTAAAGAACATTTATTTTGGGGGGGGTAATTACCCCCCCCAAAATGGTTTGGGGGGGGTAAATACCCCCCCCAAAATCGTTGGGGGTGCCAACGGCACCCCCAAGGTAGGGCTAATTTTTTTTTTGGGGGGGTATTGTTCACAAAATTTTGGGGGTGCCTACGGCACCCCCAAAATCGTTTGGGGGTGCCAAATGGCCCATTACCCCCCCCCTTGGACGCCTATGATAACAACATACAGAAAAGCGAAGCAAAGCTTAGCAAAACAAAATCGAGAGCGTCAATAATTTAAAGTATAAAAACAATGATATTAATTTGCACATGCAAACTTCTTCAATACATGTTTCTACATAAGGAAAGGACATACTAACATATGGTTATAGCGTTGCTTTGCTTATGATATTACGAATAAATGATAAAAATCTATCTATGACAAATTGTTTTAAAAGTCTGATCGAAATTTAACTAGAGCAACTTTTTATGTTCGAACGGACATATACTAAATATATAAAATCATAGATCATATATTCAGAAATTCTATAAGGCCTCTTACCATGAGGCCTAAAACTCAAATAATATCCTTTAAATTTAATTTCAAGAAAATTTAAAAATACCCCTCTATACTAATAGCACAAAAGTATTTACAAACACGCAAACATATTTATGTAAATAATGCATTAATCAAATTAAGCTTTGCTATTATTTTACTGAATATCACAAAAAAAACAACATTTAACGTATGTTCATATCTAGAAAATACAGAATACAATCTGACAAAAGGACAGACAGAAACAAACAACTAATTGGGTGAATTTTTAGTGTTATGTATCCACCCGCCTAGAATAAATGTTTACCCACCCACTTAAAAGTAGAAAATCTTCCCTAAATTGTTAAATATCTTTTTAACACCCCCCTTGAATTGAAGGGGGTGTGACATTTTTACCCTGACACCATCCCCCCTTATTTTGCAGGGGGGTAGAAACACTCCCTTCTGGAAGCTTCTGTTTTAATATATCCTCTTCTTATGTTAGAATTTGGAAAATTCGACCTTGCTTACTTAAACGATAACAGGTAAAAGTATATATTGTATTATTATTATAATATTTGATCCCACAAGGTATTCTGATTAGCTTGATGTAAGTAACAGAAATGCCTTAATGCAGTTCCCCATAAAATTAGATATTTCCTATAAATGTTGATGTAATGTTTTTTATTGATAATATGACTGCAAACAATATTAATGCAGTTTTTTTTAGGTAATTATAAATTTTGGTATATTCTAACTACCTAATGTTCTTATCTCTGCCCAACACCGCGTCAAAAATGGTTCCTACTTCTGCTATGTGAATGGAATGCCTTTGCCCATGAACAAGCGCAACTCATTACCATGCACAGTTTGGACTTCCCAGACAAATGTCGTGCAATCAAAGTGTTAGTTGTCTGTTGGATGTTACTTAACCTAATATCCTTGGGTAAGCTAAGAATATGTGTTCTAATATTATATCCTCTTCAATTTTCTCTTTTTCCCTTATTGCTTCCTCTTCATCTTTAGCTTTCAGTTTTCTCTTTCGTTGATACTCTCATGGTTGGCTGTTTATTTTTCAAACAGGCTTTGCAACAAATTATTGTAATTATTCTTGTTATACCGTTATTATTACACAGTTTTAAAAAATGTCTTTACACATTTGAAATTGTTAATGGTATTTTGTCCGCCTGTCAGATTTGTTAAGCTTTGCATTTAGCGATTTTATCCACATTGTGTTGAAAGGAGGTCTATATTTGAACTGTTTTACGTAGAAAGGAAATTGGTCCGACTTGGATTTATGTGTATGATTGATTGACCTGTAATATAAAGAGTAATAAGCCTCTTTCCAATAGACGGATTTCCCTTCAGTATTCAGACATATACCTATATGTAAAATATTTCCAACAGTTTGAAAGCGAAGCTTTTCCATAATTAGGGTCAGTCCTACCCTACGTTCGTAACTGTTAGCTCTTTTCGTTGATTTAAACATGTTTAGGTACTTTTTATAATGCGTAGCAACTCTATAATCGTTACCAGAATACCCGAACGTACATTTAAAACATATTGATTTTTATCCCATTCATCTTATTTTTTGGATAATGATTCCTATTGCAACAAGGTACAATGCAAAGCGAAGCATCTCTATAATCAAGTCCTAAAAATTTAGGTATGTCCTTAAACACGATCCTTAATTTAAGCAGTTTTGCAACAAATTAACTTTTGCATTGACATGATGATTTCTTTAACAGTTAGGTACAATTAAGGAAGCTTTGCAACTCTACAATCATTAAGAATCCCCGTAGGTATATTCATTTTTACGTATTTTGAAAACATGACATCATTAATAATCAGCATATTGGCTTAAATGTTACTCTATATTTGTAAATGTTCGTATGATTGTCTAATTGTTGAGCTTCACGTTGATGAATGTTGTCAGTTTATTAACAGTAACAGCATAGGGTAGAGAGAATGCTTTTCCCCAAAACAGGGGCAACTCATTACCATGCACAGTTAAGATTTTCAGGCAAAGATCGTCCAATCAAAGAGTTGGTTGTCTCTTAACCTAATAAAGAAAAGGAGATATTTATCTCCCCTTAGTTATCCTAGGGTGTTGGACCTTATGTTAAAGTTTCTTGGGCAGCAGTCTCGTCCGTATGAGGTATTTGATAGGTAATTTTCTCAACTTCAAAAGAAAATAATTGTGTTGCCTTTATTTTCTTTGCTCTAATAGTAAGATGTATTATTTACAAGAAAAAGAAGTTTAAAAACTATAAATCATGTTGTAAAATGAAGATAAAAGATACATTTCTGTACATCTTTTTTGTACTTTAGCTATATCGTTTTCAATCCCCAAATGAATACTTTTTTTTTATCGGTATCGCCTTTTTCTCATGCAGTATCTCTAAAGTGCTTTATTACTGTTTGGAAACTACACGTTGACTTCACTAGCTAATTTGTACGTTTACAAACTTAGTCTCATCTTGTAGTGTGATAGTTCATTTTGACTTTATGGCATCCTATTCTATAAAGTATGTTCTCCAAAAAGATCGCTGAAAGGGTTTGACTGAACACAATTTTTAGGGAAGTTTAATAATTTACCCGGGCGAGGCTGTCCATGATACTCTAACGTCAAGTCAAACATCAGAGGTTAACTAAGGGGAGCCAAATATCTCCTTTTATGTCCTAACACCTGGGAAATCAAGTTAAGTAACACCTAACAGACAACCAACTCTCTGATTAAACTACCATTGTCTGGAAGTCCAAACTGTGCATGGTAATGAGTTGTGCATGTTTTGAGCCAAGGTATTTCAACTTTGATTAATGTCTTCCACCTGTTATAGCAGCAATAGGAACTTTTCATGTCTTTATAGTTATGATGCAGTGTTAAGCCGAGATTCGAACCTATCACCAAGGAATGTTTTAGGCTCTTGGGCGAGGGGCGACAACTCTTAGAGCTATTATATTATGTATGTGAACTTTTAAGAACTTATTTGTCTAATATTTATGTCAACATAATAAATTACTGATAGAAACAAATAGCTACCAATAAAGCAACAATTTGATGTACTTAGTGTGTATAAATCTTTGATTATGTGTTGTATCAACCACTGAACTGCATATATAAATATGATAAAGAAAGTATATTTTCTTTATCCCATGAGTGTTTGAGCAGCTATTATGAAAATCACTTATCTATATAGGCTAAGTGAATATACCTTCAGAGTAGCTACTCTATAATCTTCTTTGACTATAAGTATATATAATATTACTTTGTTTATAGCATATCCTGTAAAATAATATTTAGGACTTTTTAGAAGTTCAGCTACTCTATATGTAGTAATAAATAAATATGTAATTGGGGGATGTATGATAATTGATCAATTGTATCAATATTTTTATGATATACAGGTATGTTTATCTCATAAGTCTTAGCAAGCAGTTATTTTATCCTATTGTTTGTATTATCAAGAAATGTGGAGGTAAAATAGTTACTCTTTATATGAACCTTCCCATGTTGTTTTATACAGTTATATGCTTAAAGTATGCAGTTACTGGTTACTTTATGATCAAGTGTTTTACTATAATATGCTCAGAAGAATCCGATGGGAGTGTTTAGTAAAAAGCCCCTTTGAATTTAAGGGTTACTAAAAAATCACAGGACAATAGTTAGACATTTGATTTTGTTGAATGTTAGGGGACGGACGGGTATCTAGGACTACACCCCTCTTGTTGTCTGTATTACACCCCCTTAAGCTCATATACCCCTACAACCCTTTCGGTTTGGTTTAACAAATGTTAAATGATTTTCTCGTATTCATTTGAATCCGGTGGATAGGAACCGGTTCTCATGAATACGAAAAAACTATGTCTAGCATCGTATTATATCCAGTTTTCTACGAATATAGAAATGTACAATCATAAGATTAAAACTAGTTTTTTAGCCGGTGCCTTCGGCACCACAGGGCTAAAAAAACTAGTTTTAATCTTATAATTGTACATTCTATATCCGCGGAAAGCCGTTTATAATACGATACGAGAAATAACTATTATTGTATTTAAATATCTGCAAGAAAAAGTGAGAAAACTAAAAATGTTGTAAGCTACTATACCTTCCATAAAAATAATTCTTAATGGTTCAATCTAATCTTTCATCTTTAATCATACTCGTATGGTAAACTAGAGGATACAGGGTTAGGTCAATGTATATATTAATTTCCTCTCAATGATAACATATAATTAAAGCAACTTAATGACAATAATGCCTTTAAAATTTGAGTAAAAACTAAATTATCTTTCTTTGACCTAACACTGTATTCCATGATACGTACCACTATACCAGACATTTATTTAAATTGGTAATTATGAACTTTACTTTTTCATACAAAGCTCTCTACAGTCGGAATAATGTTGTTCTACTTTTCAGATTAGACTAAGAAACCTTGTTTTTTAAAACATTAAAATCAATCTTAATAACATTCATTAAAGCATATAAAAGGTAATTCTATTTCTCTATTTCCAAATACATTAATTTTATCAAACATTTTACCACTAAATACAACATAAAACAGCAAAAAAAGTTTAAAATAACTATGCAAAGTTTAAAATATTTTCCAGTATCGCTTTGAAACCGATTAATATCCGGTCTCAAACACACTGAAAAAAAATCATGTATAGCATCGTATTACTGACAATTTTCATCGATATCATAATAAAAATCATAAAAAGCTAATTTTCATTTTAAAAATTTTCATTTTAATATACGCGGAAAGCTGTCTATAAAACGATGCGATAAATAACTATAATTGGTTATTGTTTAATCCAACTTACGGCTTCCCCACCATTTAAAGGGAAAATTGAGTTCTAACAATTGCAAACTAAAAAGTTACATTGAAAAGCAAAAACCAATCGAACGACCCACAGAAAAAAATTACTAATAAGATTATTGTTATAAAAAAAGAAAAAATCTACACTTTTTCGTGCAGACTTGTTGTGTAAAATAATGTGTAAAAAAAGAAGATTAAATCCATTACAGGTTGCTATTTATCATTTATACACTTGGGATACATCTAATATTATAAACAAGGATGCCTTTGTAATTGCCAAATAAAAAAGGAATAAAGTTTTAAAATTAACATCTGTAAGTAGCAAAGCATTAAAATACTTAATAAATATTTTGAAATAAACATATGAAAATAATATATTCTCACTAATCGGAAAATTTAATTATGATACAATTACAAAAAATTCTTATAATTGGACCAAAAATACAACAATTAATAGTAAACCTTCTTGTTCTTTCATCTATAGACACATAAATACCTCAGAAACCTCCGCCCCACTTCCAGAAAAAAAGCTTGGATGTCCTTGGAACTGATTATCATCCCAATTTCCTTTTACTTTAACCTTTAGGGTGGATTAATATGACTTGTAGAGTAAAATTGCAATAAAGATACCAGGCATTTTAACTTAGAGAGAGTATCGAAACCTAATCCTTTTATAGAATTTAGAATAAATTTTCTAGAGAAAAAAACCTTATATATCTCCATTTTATATAAGTATTTACAATACTCTTTTGCAAAAGATTATTATGTTTCAAAACATGATAGAAACACGAAATATTTATAAAAAAAAGTAATTTAGTTAAAATGTTATTCTATTTAATTTTGTGTTTAATTTTTAGACGCATTTAATGCAAAAAAGATACACTTTCTAGTCAATACAATTATGATACGGACCCTTTTCGTCCGCTAGCAAATTGATTTCTGTTCTTTTGTTAGGACTCGACTGTGTATATATTTCCGACGCTATTAGCTGATATCAAAGAACCATTACAAAATCGGGACAGGGTTCCTAATCAATCTAATTTTACATCAATTGATTGTGCAAACTTACGACATTTTACTGAAGAATATGGTATATATTTAAGAAAAATATAGGATAAAATAAGCAGTAGAACACCTTTCACAGTATGGCTTCGAAGCCGATAAATATCCGGTGGATTAGAACCAGTTTCTCAGCCGTACTGAAAAGATCATGTTTTGTCTTGTATTACAGACAATTTTACGCATATTAAAATAAAAATCATAAGAGTAATTAATACCTGTTAGCCTGAGCCTTAGGCCTCACGGGCCTAACAAAACTGGTTTTAATCTTACATTTTTTTCAGTATCTATGGAAAAATGTGTATAAAACGATGCGATAAATATCTATAACAGCCACCTTAAGAAAATTTAGAAAAAAATTGCTTCTATAACCAATCCATGCTTCCCTGACTATGCATAGAAATGTCCGCGACAGGTTTTAACTTGTGGAAAGTTTAATAGAGAAATCTTCTGCAAGGGATCAATGGTACTTTCCTTCCAGAAATACTCAGGAACGACAACCCCCCCCCCCCGGCCCCCCCCCTATAATAAGGGGCGCAGTTTAGAAAGATTTCCGAAGCATATTCTTTCTAGGAGAAATAAAATTAGTAAAAGTTTTATGATATTATGATAACAACAGTATATGAGACAATTCAAGAACGTCCAAGCTTTTTTGGGGGGGAGGGGGAGGGTATGTTAATATTTTTCATTGTAGATTGGACCAACAGTAAACAAACAATCCGGCCATATTGTTGGTTTGAAAGTGTACTTTGTAAGCTACATTTAGGGAAATTAAATTTCGTCTTTTAAGTTGTATGAATTATTATATCAAATAGCCCATCTAGTTTTATAGTTATATTTATCGGGTAAAAAAATACATATAAAAAATATTGTCACTTCTTGTGGAATACTCTACCTCTGGCAGAAATAAAGGATTATGATGGACCATTTGAAAGCCAAGCTGCTGTAGTATACCAATTTATAGTTTTAGTCAAGATCAAATTTATATAAATTATTAAATAGTTGGATATATTCCCTTTAACCTTCTTGTGGTCCACGGACCACCCTCCCCTTGCTAACCCTAAATATTTCATTCCTGTTTTACCTTATATCGAAATGGAACAGAATCAAAATTAGAGAAATGTTTTTTTTAAATACTTTTTCTAGGTTAGGTTAAGTTCAGTAAGGGTTAGTAGAGCCCAGCAGTAATAGTACCCCTTTTTAACATTTTAGAGGACAGGGTCTCTATTTTTGGCCAATTAAACAGCCATATTAAATTAATAAAGGAAGTTCACCACTAATGAAAAGACACAGTGTTGAATAGAGTGACTAGGCTACTACAAATATCGCCTTAATTATAACCTTGAAAATTGCCCAACTTAAGACACAAGACAATTTAGCTTTCTTTCTCTTGAGAGCATAACCATTACGTCAATTTTGATATATTTTTTGTTCATTGATGACTAGTTACTTTTGAAAGATTTATAATCCTGATTTCCTACAAAATTTCTCTGTAGTATTCAGGAGGGAGGGTATATTAGACTGTAAGCTATTATGGTCTTCAATTTTTAGAAACACGATCTTTAATTCGTTGGCTTTGAGGACTTTTATCGATTCTTGATTAGGTTTTTCAGTGTCAAAACTTTTTCACCAATAAAAGTATAAGATGTATGTAATGTATTTAAGATCATCTTACCTATCTCTAACTGCCTGGATAAAAGTATAAAGATACAGAGATACTGGGATGATACAATGGGCAATTAATTCAATTTTAGAGTTTGAGATGAAAGGTCATGATAACCAGATTTATCAAAAAATTCAAAAAAAAATCGAGATGGCAAATTTTATCTAAGACAGAAAATCAAATATATGAGATAAGGTTTTTATAATTTTTTTTGGGTATAGTCCCTTTCGTGGCACTGTCTCTTATGGAGCGTTTCATTGTATTTTCACAGTAGATTTTCTACTATTTATAGCCCCTGCGGGGCCAATTGCCTAACCCTGCGGGACAATCACATAACCTAACTTATCATAAGCTACTGTTAAAATATGACGAAACACCCCTTAAGAGGCGTTTTCACTAAAGGGGCTATACCCAATTTTTTTAGCTTAATCTGCTATCTGCAGAACAATTATTCAGCGGCATTATTTGCGCTAGTCCCCAAAATCTTTAAAATTAGCCACAATAAGAAAAGTTGCATCAGTCCAAGACAGCCAAGAAAACGAATTCTAGATTCTTTGTCGCATCCCTATATCCCCGATAAAGATGTATGTAATGTATCTAAAATGAAATGGAGCGTGATTTAATTCTTTAAGTATTTGCTTTACATTTAAACTATGCTTTACTATTGTGTAAGAAAAACAAACATTTATTTCTATCCATTTTTAGTTAAACCTGCTTAACCTCTGAACTAATATTATAATTCAAGATATTATTTAAGTGTATATGTAATGAATTTAGTTATATGCAAACCTTTTTATTGTACCTATCTATAATTCATACAGAAATGTAATTCACCTGACTTTGCAGTAGTAGTAATGATTTCAACGCCATTGGTTCACTATTAAAATCAGATATCTTTATGATATTATTAAAAACAAGGATGACAATATCTATAAAATCAGAAGAACATTAACTCTTGTAGAGTGTCAGTATTTTATAAGCAGAACATTAATTTCAAATTCTAGACGAAATTGTACATAACTTTATGCAAAATTGCTCAAATGAAGGATGAAGTAAAAGTACTTTCATTTTTAGTTATCGATTATGCTTCGCTTGTTATATATTTTCTTTGTTGTCCTAAGACATTCAAAAATCAGATGAATAGAATAATTTTATCAAATAAAAAAATGTTGTCAAAAAAGTTAAAAATCTGCATGATTTAAATGGGCGTACAGACTTTTGGTAACAATCATATAGTTGCTACGCTTTCTAAATCATATCTAACTGTTATAGGAATCACCATGAAAAGTTTTAAATCTATAGAAAAATTGTAACATGTATAAATTAAAAAAAAGTACTAAACTTTACGTGAGGACGGCCGGAATGTCCCAAATTATAAAAATCTTCGCTTTTAAAATCAAGAGTAAAATTGAAATTTAATTTAGTTTTATGTACAAGAAACTTAAACTCACATGATGGTCTTTAAAACTGTTTACAACATTGTATAATGTTGAGTTTCTCTTTGATAATTTTACAAACAAACAGTCCTTCAAACAGTTTGTTTTACATTTTAAGAGCATTTAATTTTCACAAAGGCTCTAGCTACTTATAAAAGCGGGAAGTTTGTAAATATTTTACTCAACACACTAAATCGTTACAATTTTCATGAGAAATACGCATTTTATAAGGCATACAAAACGCTCTAATTTTTGTTCTATTTAACGTAATTTTGTAACTTTTTTTGCTGGTTATTTCATTTTACATATACTTTTATCATTTTATCAAAAAAAAAGAGGGAAGTCATTTTCTAGTAAATCCCGTAAAGGTGTGTGTTATAAGGCCTAAAAATAGTAGTAGAATGATAAGGTGCTCTATATATTTGTATTCCCTATTGAATAGAACAATAGGGAAATTTTTTTTTTTTTTTTTATAACCGTACCTGGAATATCTTAAAAAAATAAGAAATTTCTATCAAACGCTTTGTTTGGCTCAAACTGACTAAAATTAAAAAAAAATAATTATAATAATAATGTTTTCTATAGGTACAAGGTAAAGGTTAAGAACAATCTATACCATTAAATAAAGGAAGAAGCCATTCTTTACAGGTTGATTTATTCAAGGTGACAAAAATTAGTTTTATGTTTGTGGAATTTCATGTTTGTTTGCTTTGAAGTAGAAGGTTTCAATGTGCATTGTTTCATTTCAATTTCACTACAGCGAACAACTACATTTTAGAACATTTTTTTCTGTAAATTAAACTTTCATTATCAAAAAACTAACTTGTTTTTCAACTATATTTTGGTCAATCTTTATTATAAAAAAAAATATTCTGGCTTTAAAATAGGATTGGAACTAAAAATGACATACTACACAACAAGCAAAGAAAGAATATGACATGCAACCTCCACTTTGAATCTCTTACCTTCTTATATAGATTGTATATCTGAATGTTTTCAAAATTGTCTGTTGTGTTGGTTTGTTTCACTAAGTCATTGTATTAATGATTTGTTAAAGTTTCATTTTAATGTTCACTGCTCGTACAACCTGTAAAGAATGGCTTATTCCTTTATTTAATGGTATAGATTGTTCTTAACCTTTACCTTGTACCTATAGAAAACATTATTATTATAGTTATATATTTTTTTAATTTTTGTCAGTTTGAGCCAAACAAAGCGTTTGATAGAAATTTCTTATGATAGATATTCCAGGTACGGTTTTCAAAAAAAAAAAAAAATTCCCTATTGTTCTATTCAATAGGGAATACCACTATATAGAGCACCTTATCGTTCTACTACTATTTTTAGGCCTTATAACACACACCTTTACGGGATTTACTAGAAAATGACTTCCCTCTTTATCTTTTTTCATCATTTTTTGGAGAAATTAATGCTTAAACTAAGGGTATCTTTAAACGCAAAATTGACACACTTAGAATTAATAATGCGTATTGAGTACAAAGGGGGGATAATTTCAAGACATGCATGTTCCAAAGATATCTTTTTTTCCATAAAATTTTAATGTTTAGTCCACCGGAGATTACCCTGAAAATCATATATCAATTTAAGAAGATAATTTTTGTAGAATAGTTACTGAATTTACAACTTTATGTACTCTAAACGTATAGTTAAGATCAAAGGCGTGCAAAAGGTTGGTATAGGGGTTGTTTACACCACCCTTGTAAAATTAAGGGGGATGGATACACCTCCCTAGGTGTCCACCCATGTCCACCCTCTTGACAAGAGCCTACACCCTCAGATACACCTCTCTATAAATTCCAAGGGGGTGTAAAGGAAATAAATTTACACCCCTTAAAATAAAGTGGGGTTGGGGGTGTTTAAAGGACGCCTGCAAGAAATACCACGCTTAAACTGCTGAAAGACTGCCACAAGTAGACCCAATACCTTAAATTTAAAGCCTTCAGCTTTAATAACAAAAAAGTTCTAGGCATTTCAATTTTGAAAGATTTCCGATGCTCATAAAAGAAAAAACAATATTAAATTACGTCGCCTAGACACAAAATTATAACCTTATCTTTGTCAGAAATTTAGATTGCCTGTAACTGATTACATTTTTACAATAAAAACACCACATTTTATAGTCAAAATCTATGAAAAAAATTCAATTTAAATTGCATTTTAAACAAAAATCATAGCGGAAACAAAGGGGGAAACTTCTGCAAGCTCAGCTGTGATTGGTTGCTAAGCTGATTCAGCCTTCTGATTGGTTACAGTACACTCGGTACAACGTAAGTTAAACTTAATTTTTTTTAATGATTTTGACTATAAAAATGGGTATTTTTATTGTAAATATATAATTAGTTACTGGCAATCTAAATTTATGACAAAAATAAGCTTCTAATTTTGTTTCTAGGCCACGTAGTTTAATTTCAAAATTTCTAACATTAGCATTCAAATTCTTTCAAAATTTTCATTGTACTTAAAATGTCAGTTTAAAATGCCTAGAACTTTTTTGTTATAGAAGCTGAAGGCTTCAAATTTTGGGTATTGGGTCTACTTGTGGCAGTCTTTCAGCAGTTAAAGCGTGGTATTCCTTGCAGGCTTCCTTTAAGGAGGGTGTATTTAAGCAAGTCACTGATTTAGATAATTCTATGTTATCTATTTTTAGGTAAATTAATTACCAGACTTTACTAAAAAATCTTGCAATATTCTGTACAACTGTACTGTACAACTTTTAATTAGTAAATTGAGACATGAGGAAACTCTCATACATATGTAGGGGGGGGGGGGAGTTAATGCAACCATCCCATAATCAATTAATCCAAATTTTGTTATGAAAATTGGCATGTGTAATCCTTAGTAGGTCTGTTTTTCAAAATTTAACAAAAAGTTAAGCTTAAGGGGGGGGGGAGGGGTTAAGACAACCATCATGTAATCAATGCACAAATGGCACCTAGAATTCGAATTTCATTACAAAACTTGGCATGAGTAATCCTTGGTAGATCTTTTTTCCCAAAATGGAACAAAAATTTGGAAAAGTAATGGCTAAGGGCTGTTTGCTCAGCTGTTTAGCCATTTTTGGGCTATTTTCAGGGCAAATCCAGCAATAATTACGTAGGAATCATCCATTAGGGATAGGTTTTAAGGGGTGTTGAGCTGAAAAATACTACCAAAAATAGTGGCAGCTGGGTAATGGCTTATAAGGATATAAAAAATTGAATATTTCCATGGAATTAATCTTTTCTTAATTAACATTATAACTTTATGTCATGGACAAGGACATATTACTAAAAACACTTTTTTAATTTCTAGATTTCGCTGTCATAACAGCTGAAAACTGCCAAAAATGGCTGAAACAGCTGTCAACAGCCAAAAGTATATATTGTAGATTAAATCATCCCACCATGAAAAAATTTTGAAAAATTTTTTTGCCTCCATTAAAAATGTGGTTGATTTAAGCAAAAAAAATACCCATGCTAAAAATTTTTTTCTGTGATGCAAAAATTGTGACCTCATGAGCACTTTTTTTTTTAGTTCTTTTGTGTGATCTCAATTTTAAAGATTTTTACAAAATTTCAATTCTAGTATGTCAATATAAACCTGAAATTTACCAAAAAAAATGGAGCAGTCTCAATAATAACATATGAAGGTGTAGCAAGAAATCTGCAGTCAAATTCCATTTTTGCAGTTTTTCTTACCTAACTTAAAAAAAAAATTTTAATTTTGTTTTTCTTTTAGATGCAGTAACTACTGGACCAGGAAGTTTAAAAATTTTAGCTCAATATATATCAATTTTGCCCACCTTCCAGCACCAAACCCCCCTTTATTGATAAGAAGACCATTAATTTTATTTTATTAATTTTTAAAATACCACAAAAAATTCATTTGGCAGCTTGCTAATGGCCGCAGCTCAGCTGGGAGCGGCCAAGAGTAGAATGAGTAGATAGGGCTTGTGACGTGTCTCTAGGTAGGTTTTTAACAGTCTGTGTTACAGCCCCAGCTGCCAAATGGATGGACCCCCACTATTTATAGTAGTATTTTTGAGCTCAGTACCAATAAAAACCTACCCCTAGACATGTCACAAGCCCTATATACTTTTCATACTCTTAGCCGCTCCCAGCCATTTTCAGCCAGTTCTAGCAGCTGGTACAAGAAATTTTTAAAATGGATATTTAAAGCAAAAATATGTTTCAAAAAGTTGATTCCTATGCAATTAATGATAGTTGCGCCCTGAATATAGCCCAAAAACAGCTAAATGACTGAGCCGTCAGCTGTTAGCCGTCACTTTTGCAACTTTTTGTTCCATTTTGGGAAAATAGAAGTACCAAGGATTACTCATGCCAAGTTTTGTAACAAAATTCGAATTCTAAGTGCAATTTGTGCATTGATTACGAGATGGTTGCATTAAGCCCCCCCCCCCCTCAAACTTGAGTTAATTCCTTTAATGATCTTGATAGATATATGTTTATTGTTTATAACTTTTAATATATTTTACAATAGTTTTTAAAGTTAATGTTTGGAGGGAGATATATCCCAATCCTCTTTTTATAAAAAAAATTTTAAAATGTAATAAATTTCTTATGTAAAGTAGGTTTGGTAAAATCTTAATAAAATCAACTTTGATTTTAGTTAAAGGGAGCTGTTAAAAGTCATAAGTGGGGTGTCAAAATATTTAGTTGTTAATAAATTAATGGAATATAACCTGATATTATAAATTTGTAACATATTTTTGATGTACAAAGAGAATAAAGGAACATGTATTACACTTTTCTTCATAGAAGAAATTGAATCATTTTTTATTTGTTTTTTTTTCAACACAAGGTTATTTGTGTATCTCTTGGTACAAGATACCACCATATTATTAGTTAAATCTAACTTTTTATAAATTAAGTGAATAATTCTGTTAGACCAAGGGTAGAAACTCAGTAGATAGACAGACAGACGGGCAAGAAGAATTATCAAAGTTTTACTAAAATAGACAATTAATTAGATAAAATCCAATAGAGAACCTGTGAATGATCAGACAGACAGAGGGACAGACAGACAGACAGAGGGACAGGTAAATAGTAACAGAGAGTCTTTGAGGCATTACAAATTACAATTAGGCTATGCTAAATGATTCATTGAAATCCAAAAGAGAGGCAGTTAGACAGATAGACAGACAAGTGGTGGGACAGACAGACAAAAGGAAAGACAGACAGAGGGACAGACAGACAAATGGGTATTGCCTAAAACAGTTTGGCTGCTATATGAATCATTAAAACCCACCATAGAAAAGAAATTTACATTAGTTTCTTATTTCGATACTCAACGCCCCCCCCCCCTCCCCCACTCAAAGGGGTTTATTATTTCTTAATATCAATAAGTGACTTTTCAGCTTAATAAAATTGAATGTACTTTTTATTTCATCGATTTATCTTAAATAGAACGAAAGTTATAATCATTTTATTGTCTACAATGCATATTTATGCATATTTACACAGTAAATAAATTTTAGAATTGTATTTTACTGTAATGAATAACTTAAGGGGGTTGTATGAAATATCAAAAACCTAAAAAAAACTAATTTGGGTAAATTAGTCCAAGTAATGATTGATTTAGTACAGTACGTATGAATAAGTTGTCAATTTCCTACCAGAGTCCTTGTGTTTTATTGTTGTTTATACTTGGTAAATTGATGTTTCTAAAATTTGAAAAAACCAGGTTCGAATCTTGGCTAAACATAAATCGCGTCATAACTAAAGAAGACGTTAAAAATGTTTCCTACTGCTACTATGTCAGGTGGAATAAATTAATAGATAGAGTAGGGGGCAAAACAGGCGCAACTCATTACCAGCACAGCTAGGACTTCGTGCAATCAGTTGGATTCTGATGAGTGTTTGGCTTCCTCAGTTATCCTGGGTTGTTGGACCTTACTTTAGAGTGTCATGGATAGTATCCTCGCTCGTGTAAAAATTTCTGAGTTCTATCTTATGAATTAACACGTAGTTCCTTTAAAAATCACATTTTCCCCTTTAGACTAATGAACAGACAGACATAGATATAAACTTACAGAGTAGTTACGCTATGAAAGGAAATAAATTTGTTAAATCCATAAATCATCTATCCTGAACATTTATAATAATGTGTAACAAGGTTCTAGGCAAAGCAGGGCTCGGCAGCAAAGAATTACAATAGCCAGTTACCATCTGTATTTTTTTTGTGCGGTGCACGAAAAAACATATAGTCTTAATTGGAAAACCATCATGTCGATTATATATAAAACATAACCACTATTATTTAATAAAAAGATTTGCTATATCCTATTGAAAGTATATTTTGGAAGCAGATTATGGTTCCTATAAAAATGACACCTTACAATACAAATTATAAATGATAGGCCAGCATAAACTTTCGATTTTACCATTGGTCAATATAAATGTACACTGGGCTATAATTAGTCGTTTGTATTGTATGACGTCATTTTCTATAGGCATTATAGGCTGCTTCATATTTGCAACAGCTAACAGCCGTCCTATATTAGGATTAGTCACATTTCATTTGTTAAATTAAACCGATTATTCTCTAAACCGGCGTTCCATTGCAACACATTTTAATCTATTAAAAGGTTAACCAACCTCCATAAAAATATTTGGCTGCCGAGCCCTGGATAAAAGTTTTGATAGCTTAGAATGATAATAAATCATTTGCACTGTCTCTATGAGTCTCTCTATATCAGGTCTATATATTTATATCGTCTATCAGTCTTAGACTTGTTACATCACGGTTAGTTTTTTATTAAATGAATAAGTTAGGGTACAATGTTTGGCACTTTCGATATAAGTAAATGATAATAAAAAACCCATAGAATGCGATAATAACTTCAGAAAAATCGAAGAAAATAGTTTTCATACTTAATTAACGTTTTTAAGTTTTTCTTCAAAAAGTTTAGATAAGATGCCTTTAAAAGTCGTCTATGATTTTGTCAGGGATAAAAATGTAACTTTAAAATAAGAATTACAACATATTTTTTCAATTAGTACAAAGTAAAATTTTGAACATTTTATTGATCAGTATATTTTTTAAAATGTGAAGTAGAAACCTGAATATTTTATCATGAAAATTGTGTTATGATTTGATTGTCTGCTAGATTACAAGAAAAAAGATACTGACAGTACTTGTTGGTTCTTTTAAAAAAATTAGGTAGATTACTTTCAGAACCCCTCTTTTTGCAACGTTATTTCAATATAACAGAGCCGTAGTCTTAGTGTACTCAATATCTAGACAGCCAACCATTGTTTTAGAATTGTTCAATTTTTTTAACTTCTGATAAAAACAGAATTAATGGTATTTTTGTAAATATCATACCTCCAAGAAATGGCTATACTTCCCAATCATATGTTGTGTGATATTTAAGAGGAATTATTTTGATATAATGTCATTAAAATATTCGTTGAAAAAAGTGCTATTCTAGCTTATACTTTACATTTTAATGTGTATGATAATTCAAATAAAAGATAATGCAGATTTATATTATATCTAATTGTTATAATTATAAAGAAAAACCTGGAAACAGTAAAAAACTGACTTTATTTTATTGACGAAGGGAAAATTTTGTCAAATATTTGAATAAAAAAACAATATGAAACAAAATAAATTATTTTTAATACAGTCACAAAAAGGCTTAATGAGTTTAGGAAATATTTCATTCACTAATCATGTCATTTAAACTCTATTAAACAGAATACAGTGTAAAAAGATGTTCTCGTTTTAATTTTAAGTAATTTCAAATGCATTTTAATACCTTTTAATGATTTATTTTTTAAACATCTTTTTATAAAATGTTATTGATTTTTGAAGTTATATGTTAAAATGTTTTTAAATTTTGTTAACATTTTGTTTTAAATGTAGAAAATTGGTAATTCTAAACATTCAAAAAATGATTTTATTAAATTTTCATCACTTAAATTGCATGTTTGATGAAATTTTCAACTGATAATTCAAGAAAAATCGTTTAAGTTTTATTATATTTTACTTTGAAATGTTAAAAAAATATAATTATTGTCAAAAATGTGGAAGTTATACTTTCCTCAAAAAAAGACTTAAAACATGCAAATTAACACGTGTAATGAGATTTTTTTTCTTTCATGTTTAATTTTAAGTAATTATTGATATTTTTTGTAAAAAGGATTTTATATAAAAAGTTTTAAAACTCGAGTTATGTAGTGGTACTAAAAAAGGTTGCGAATTTATGCAATTTTCTTGCAAAAAAAATTTTCTAGGATTTTAAAAATAGCAAAGGGTGTTATTAGACGTACTTACAGATACAATTGCTAAGTCATTTTGGCCAAACACTAAAATAAAGTTTTGACATCTGAGGGTCCAACCGTGTACAGTAAAGAGAAAAAACAAGATTTTTGATAATAGTAGCGGACCTAGAAAGAATTATAATTGTAATGTAAACAAAAAGAAAAAAAATTGATACACAAAAATATAAAGTTTTGATATTAAAAGATAGAAGTAATTGTATTAAATCAAGGATTCTTATATAGTTTCAGGAATTAGGTTAAACAAGCAAAATAAATATAAATAATGTTTGGGGGTTAGATCAAAAGGTCGTCAATTTTAAATTGTGTTGCCCCCCAACGACAGCTGAAAATCACGTATAGGTTTTGTGATTTTCCCCGAATTGATTTTGCTGCTGTTATAAGCTGATATAGTTTGTGGATATACAATTTTGACATATTTTTTGTTTGGAAATCACTATGCATCACATTAAAAATCTAGATTTAAAAATGGATTTTATAGTAATGATTATAGAATATATATATTTAAAACTTAATTTGATGATCAAGGGAAGCGTTAGACATTCACATTTAAAAAGGAAAATATTAGAGAGGCAATTGAGAAAAAAGGAGGAAAAGGGAACTTGTACAGTAGCTTTTCTACTAAAAATATCAAACTTTCTTCATTACCAGTCCTACTCTTTCCTAGCTTTACTATTGAGATAATAAATCTATAAGTATAGATAAATAACCCAGAGAACTATTGACTAATATTTCAATACCCAATTGAAAGTTGTCACTGGGTTCCCACCCTCAGAACATACCGTTATTTAACCCCTGTCCCATCTATTCTATTACTTTACTATTGAGAATTAAATTTGTATTAAATCAGTTTTCCCAGAGATAAATGTTACAAACTTGAAATAGTTATCCAGGGATAGAGCCACTTTTAATTAGAGGATTTTTTATTAAATCAAAAAAATATAGCCAAATTATTCAAAGGTGTATAGAACAAGAACTGAAACCATCCCAACGTAAAAATAAATATTAAACTATCAGTAAAAAGTGGTTGTTATCGGAGGTAAAATCTTTCAAATCCTACTAGTGGATTTCCCCCCAGCTTTAAGGTAGCTTTCACCCATATTTTACATTTATGTTTGTGGGTATTTTTTAGGAGCAAATTATTTTCGGAGGGTAGAGATAACCTCTCCCATAAAGTTGAAAACCTTCCCTGAACCAATAAGATACATACACATACACACAGACAGATATGGCCCTGTTATTATTTATGAATTAGAACTGGAGTAATTATTTGATAATAAAGTAATAATATAACTATTCCTTTATTCCTGAAGTTTATGCAAATCAGCAGAAATATTTATATTAAACTTTCTTCAGAACAGTTGTGGTATAAAAAAATTAATAAAATACAAACCTTAAAAACATTTTATAAAAATTATTTGAGTTTTTCAAACAGTGAATTTGGAAACTAAATAGTATGATTTATCTCTATAGGAATAAATTGTTAGAATAATGTCTACAGTCATAGTATCCTGCAAATCAGAAATCAGGGTTGTTAAATATTCTGTCCTTTATTCTATTAAAGTAAAAAAGTTTTAATTTTAACAAAGATATTAAAAATCTCTGTATCTGTATTAATTTAATTTTATTATAATTATTAATAATCTGTGTACCTATACCTCTATCCATGGTCTTATCTATGAAATTAAGCTGTATTAATTTAATTTTATCAAAGGGCTGCATAAAATAACAAGGTTAAATTTAGAATAGAGATGGGTCGAATTTGGTATCTATGAAAACTAAAATTTTACGCTTTTACGGATGATCTATTGGTATTTCTTGTATTAAATGAATAATATAAGACTGTGTACATTTATAACACAAAGTAATGGTGTAAAACTGTAAAATGCTACGACAATCATATGTCAGAAATGATCACTTTTTATTTATTGAGTCAGCTTGTAGTGGCTATAAAAAAAGACGTCATACAATACAAATGACCAATGCTAGGCAGTATACATTTGAATTGACTATTGGTAGGCCAGTATGACGTCATTTTTAATAGGCACTATAAGCTGCTTCTTATTTGATACATATTTATTAACCATTGTAACTGCAGATTGCGCTTATTTTTTACAATTTAATACTTACAGAGTGAGTATGACAAAGCATTTAATTGCCCGCATTTAATGTTTATTATCAAAATGAAACACATTTATTTATTTCGACCCGCGTGTAAATCTTGACAAATATAAAACTTTCCAGTATTCATTCTAAACCGAATTATATCTACTGGATTAGAACGGGTTTTTAGCCACACTAAAAAATCATGTATAGCATCGTGTTACACAAATTTTCTACGAATATTGAAATAAAAACTATAAAATTAATAACATGTTGTTATTCTAGGCCTTCGGCTCCTCGGGTCTAACAAAACTGGTTTTAATCTTATACTTTTTAACTTTGATATATGTAGATCCTGTCTTTAATATGACGCGATAAATAACTATTCTGTTATTGCTTACTAAATAACTGTTCATAGTTCATATGATCCCTGATAAGAGCATCAATTAATAGGTCATACAAATTATGACTGATCTATTATTCTATTAGAGGTTTGTCCTGCTACTCGGTCTGGTTGTCATCTTTGAAATCATATACTAACATTAATTGAACTTGCATCTCATCTGAATCTCTTTATAGTGTCTACAAAAAATGACGTTACATTTTATAGTCCAATATTCTAATATGACGTAATTCGGTATTTTTCGGTCAAAAAATTTAATTTATCCACGTTTTTAATGGGCACTAAATTTACAAACTTTTTGCCGAAAAATCCAGAATCACGTCATATTAGAATAATGGACTATTCTAATATGAGGTCATTTTTTATGCGCACTATAAAGATATTCAAGTGAGCTTCAAATTAAATTGATATTTGTGTATGCTTGTTATTTACACCACAGTGTCATGGATTGAGTACTAGTGGCGAGGCTTCCAGGGGCATCCTAATTTTTTTTATAGAAAAATGGCTAAAACCCCAGAAGAACAACATCGATTTTTAGAGAGATTAAACTGGAAAAAAATAAAAACATCTTAACACAGCCACAAATACATGAAACCACACACAAAAATGTTTCCCGTAAATGTTGATTCAACAATAATTTTTATCTCCAGACAAAATCTTGGAAACATTATTGCAAACATAGTAACAGTATTTCTAGAAATAAAAAGTTTTCATTTTTTTGGGGGGTAAAATGATTATTTTCTTTTAAATCTAAATGATCTTATAGACAAGACAAAATAATATCTATTAGATTGAAGGGTTCGACCCCAAACGTAGGAGTCCCAAACGTCGGAGTGGACAAACGCAGGAGTCCCAAACGTCGGAGTGGACAAACGCAGGAGTCACAAACGCAGTAGTCGCAAACGTCGGAGTGGACAAACGTAGGAGTGGGACAAACTTCGGAGTGGACTAACGTCGGAGTGAACATTGCTTAAGTAAAACCTATGAATGTCCGCTATTTAAATAATATGAGAATTTTGAAATTTTTTATACCCCTGTCTACAAAATAATGACTATGGCCGCAGCGCTCGGCCCCCTGGCCTACAACCTAACCTAACTAAGAAAAACAACGGGACCGAGGGGGGTGGGTGGGTTTTGTATAAAAAAAATTTAAAATTGAAAAAAAAATTCTCCGACGTTTGGGACTCCTGTGTTTGTCCACTCCGACGTTTGTCCCAAAAATCCTGCGTTTGTCCACTCCGACGTTTGTCCCACTCCGACGTTTGGGACTCCTGCGTTTGTCCACTCTGATGTTTTTCCACTTGGCGTGGAAGCGATTGAAGTTTATAATTCAAGATAATATTAGATAAACGCACTTTTAAATTAAGCCATAACAAGAATTTATCAAAAATGAACCTCTCGACGTTTTGGTAACTATTGTAGGGTTGCTATGATTAAAGAATTTTATCGCTAGGTTTGAAATTAATAGAACAATTATTTCACTTATTCAATTATCAGAACTACTATGCATTTTTTTTAAAAGTTAAGCTTCTTTGTAAGATTGATTTTGAAACCTAAGACTTTTATTCAATAAATAAATGTATCAAGGGCTATTCTTAAGTCTAACTGACATAAATAAAATTTTGTACAAAATAGAAATAACTATTTGCCAAAAGGGGTAGTTTCACGAAAGGCATTTGAACTTAATTTAGCGAACCGCATATTTTTTCCTGGTTAATTGGTTAAACTACATTTATATGGCATATATTTGAAAGAATTTCAATTTTTTACCACATAGTTTTTTTTAAAATATCAAGACTTAGAAAATTGAAATTCTTTCAAATATATGCCATATAAATATAGTTAAACCCATTAACTAGCAAAAAATATGCGGTTCACTAAATTAAGTTAAAATGCATTTCGTGAAACTACCCCTTTTAATTTAAAGAGTTTTTTTTAGAGTGTCTTGATAATCTATAATATAAAGTAGAACGATGTCTATCCGTCTGTCTGTCTCTACGTGACACGTCTGTTTGTCTGAAGCTTAAAATCTTGGTAACCACTGAACCGATTGGGCTCTATTTTTCAGGGAATATAGATACTGATCCTGCTATTTTCTTGGGGATGGAACTACCCCCCCCCCCTCCTTGAATTGTATATTTTGTATTAATTGCATTACTTATATTAAAATTAAATATATAAAAGTTGTCTTGTAATAAATGTTCTAAACTTTAAATTAGTTTTTTTTTCATATTTAAAAGAATATATAAATTATTAATATCGTGAAACATTATTAATGAAAACATTATATAATAAAATGATATTATGATTGTTTATTTAATTTTAGGTGCAAAAATCCAGAGCCCCAGTGAAATTGTCATTTTATAACTTCAGCTGGATGTTTAAACCTGTTCCTAAACAGACAATCTATCTTTTCGGAATTTCATTTTTTTTGTTGCATAAAAGCGATTTTAAATTTGAGGCTTATGCGCGGATGCCGAGTTGTGCAATAATCCTTCAATAAAAAAATCTTTCCTCGTTTAAAAAAAAATGTATGGACGCCCCTGTATGTATGAGGAAGTTTTCACAATGATTAATTACTTTACTCACCAATATTGGAATAATGAGAGCCGTTGAGTACATCAGGGGCAAGAGGATACACATATTTTAAATAATAATAATAATTTTAAATAATTTAAATGATTTCTTTTAAAGAGACTCGACAAAGTGTCCGACTAAATGAACTGTGTGACGTAATAAAGGGAGAAATGATAGGAGAAGTGGGAAACCCCTTAAAAAGAGATGAATCTAATGACGTCACACGGTGTTTGTATTTTTATTTGATAGGCGGTTTCCCTCAAATCGCATATTGGTCTCATGGAATCTGTAGAATTTTTTAATTCTGATGCATATTATTATAGTTTAGGTTAGGTAAGGGTTAGAAGAACCAAGTAGTGATATTGACCCGTAATGATAGGGCTTCGTAGGGGGAAGCAGGAAGCATGTTTTGTTCAGAGAGAGAGAGAGAGAGTGGGGTGGGGGTTTAGTCATCCAGTTTAGGTTTGAGTAAACGCATCATTTAATAAACATAATTAAACATTCAAACTTAAACTTAAACTATATCGGGTAAGAAGGCGCATTTCCATTGTCAGTATGCAATGCAGCTTTTTAAAAAAGAATATTGTTTATGAATTTCCACTTCACCTGACTATTACAAAATAAGATGAAAGAAGTAGTCCTACAAAAGAAACATTTACATGAAAATTTTATGCATAGAGGTAACCTATTTTTGAAGAGATTTTCTATTCCTCTAACTGTAATAAAACTTTCAATAAGAGAGTTTGAGTGGGTTACAGCAAAAGGTTTTCCTTTCATCCTACCAAAAAGTGTCCCAAAACTTACAAAAGGTAAAGACGACTTTTGACATCATCTCCATTATCACAACAAAGTAATTTATCAGCTACTAACACACACACACACACCTATGAACTTGGAAATTGTTATATAGAACTGTGGTAGGTCCTAATTAAACAAGTTCAGATTAAATACTCATAAAAAGCATTAGAAATGCCACCAAAAAGTAAAAATACATCCACAATCAATTACAACATTACAAATCTGTAATTACAAACATACTTTATATTTCATTTACAACCTCCCTCCCCCATCTGCAATAAAAAAATAGAATTTGAAAAAATAGCAAAAGGTTGTTATCATATTCCCGCAAATTCCCATATAGTTTTTTAATGTGTAATATTAAGATCAAAGAAAACATTGGTTGTTAATTAGATATTCTTTCATAAAAAGAAAATGTATACAGCGGATGAAAAGATTGATTAATAATCTAATAAATTTGGTATGGAGTATCTCTATGACACAGTAGATCTCTCAATGAATAATTAAATTATTTTCTTTTTGAATGAAGAACTTTGTAGCAGTACAATAATTTTCTTTCTCTCTATCTCTATCTGTCTTTTTGTCACTCTCTCTCTTTGTTTATGGTGATCACACACACACACACACTCACACTCAATCACACACACAGATACTCCTGCATTTCTGAATTTTTATTTCCACAAATTGTTGTTATTTTTTTATCAAAAATATATTTGGTTCTACTTATAAATGTCTCTGTCCATTCAATATTATCTTTGGATAACTCTGTCCTTGTTTTTGTAAATACCATTTAATGTGCATGTAAGTAACCATTTGTTTTAGGTAAATATACACATTTTTAAGTTGGTGTGTGTGTGTGTGTGTGGGTGAGCGGGTAATTGTAGGTGGGTTGCATTAGCGCTAATTAATGCCTAATTACAAGTATAATAACATACATACTTAGCAATAACTGATAATATTTTCAAAGACCTATTTACATCATATATTTTCAAAGTGATTGTGTCTGTCCTTATATTTGTTTGTAACGCTTAATGATTTAATATTAATTTGTAAAGACATTTCAAATTGCTTATTATATTTGTTAAAGTTAAGATTAAGTCCTTCTAAGCCCTAACTTGATGTAGACCTAGAAACAATTCATCAAGAAGTCTTTCAAAACCCTAAATCATAAAAAACCTTCTAGCCCTGCAAAATCTCAATAATGAGTTCTGAGAAAATGTTAATAGAGCTTTTTCCCCCAAAAAAACTTTTTAGTACAGAGACCCCCTTTTAAAAAAAAATTTAATTAGTTAGAGATATTTAGTTTGTTTGTTTAATGCTTTATGTCAGGTTAGGTTAGGTTATATTGGGTACTGGGTGGTTGGGGTCCCGCAGGTAAGAAAAGAGCAAGGTAAGCGTCACTCACTTATTTTCATCTTTAAAAAAACAAGGGGGGGGGGAGGGGTAATTGCTCGACTAAAACATTAAGGAAAAGCACCATTAATATCTCTACCACATAATGAACGGGGTTATAAGATTTAATATTTGCTTAAGGTATTAAAAATATATATAATAAAAGTCAGAAGAAAAAAAGAATTTTATTACTTCTTTCTTTTATATATCTCACGTTAAAGGTAAATTAACTTTGACTTTAGTTTAATATATTACCTCAATTACCCCAAACAGGGGATGACACTCAAACGCCAGGATAACGCTAAATGCCTGTTTTGGGCCAAGCTAGTCCCCCTACTCTAACTATTGATGTCGCGCACCTGACCATTAGGAACCATTTTTAATGTCTTTACTTATGACGCGGTGTTAAGCACCTATCACCCTGACGACGAGCGGATGCGCTATATGTGGAGCCACGGTCGCGTTTATAGTTTAATATATAAAAATTCACGATAAAAAGGTTTGAGTTTTACCACTTAAACTTAGCAACTAATGTGAGTGTATAACGTTCCAACATAGTAGGTATACAGTATAGGTAAAATATAGTTTATAGTTTTTTTTATAGTATTATAAAAAAGACAAAAAAGGTAAAATATTCCATACCTATTTTTCAACAAATAGGTAAATATTATTTTTTTTGTATTGTTATATTTTATGATGATACATCAAGTACTATAATAATCTGACGCAAATATGGAGAACTTTTCTATATTCATTTTTTGTTCATTGCTCGATTATACAGACATCAGATGTACATATTCTCTAAAAATACAATCATATTTGGATCTTTTACAGTATGGCTCCGAAAATGATTAATATCCGCTGGATTAGAACTGGTTCTGAAAAATCATGTATCTTTATCACACATTATACCTAGTTTTATACGAATATAAAATTGTACAATCACAAGATTTAAACCAGTTTTGTTAGACCGTGCTTTCGGCAATTCGGGGCTAACCACACTGTTTTTAATCTTATAATAATTGTACAATTTATATCCGTGGAAAGCTGTTTGTAATACGATGCGATAATTAACTATACTTAAAGGTTTTAAATGATTATTTGTTTTTATACAATAATAAACGTGTTGCTAAGGCTAAACTTTATATTTTTGTTTTTTCTCTCTTTCGGTTTAATTCAACTTTTATGGATGATGTCATACTTATGTTAAATAAACTTACATAACTTCTCTATTTTGCATATTGATTATATGTTTCTTAATCAATCTAATAGCATTTTGTTTACTCAAGTTGGAATTTCTAATTTTATATTTTATGTATTCTGCATTTAAAACAAGACAAAATACTGTATTTTGCGAAAAAAAATATGAAAAAAGCAATTACGTTATCTATAATACAAAGTAGCTTGATGTCTGTCCGTCTGAAGCTTAAGATCTCGGTAACCGATCAGATTCTACTCTTCAGGGTATATACCTATTGGTCCGGTGGTGGTTTTAAGCTATTTTATTGGGAGCTTGGACACCCCCAACCCCCCCAAAAAAAATTGAAGGAGGGGGGGAGTATGGTTCGGGGCACCCGAAACTTTTTTTTATTTTTTATTTTTTTTAAAAACTACCTCATAGGGCAAAGCCTCTAGAGGCTAGGGGTGAAGCCGCTAGTGTATAATATAGAGAATACACTCATAGATGAATCTAAGGGAAAAGGCAGACAGACAGACACATATACAGTGAGACATCATGTTATTTTTATATATGGATAATTTGTTTATATGGCAGCCCTACTTATAACTGTAAAACAAAAAGGTTATGTAGAGGAAAATCTTATTCGTGGGCTAAAAAACACTTTAGATGCTATTTGTAAAAATTATTTGGATGGTTCAAACTACTATTGGAGACTCGACAAAGTGGCTGAAAAAATGAGCCGTATTACGTCATAAAAGGGAGAGATGAGAAGGGGGATAGGAAACCCCTTAAAAAGAGATGGATCTATTGACGTCACAATGCTCATTTTTTCATCCACTTTGTCGAGTCTCTTAGTACTGTTCAAACTGTTCCGCCGATAATTGAATATATTCACAGAATAGGTAATTTTGTTTGTCATAATTTAGGGTACATTGTCTTATCTGAAGTCAAGGAAACGAAGCTTTGTAAACACAATTTGCGTGTTCAAAAAGTAAAATTTAAACTAATGATTTAAGTTAGATTTATAGGCATACTTTAGCTGGAAAAATATATAAAAGGATACTCTATTATTTTTTTTACCCAAACAAGAATGCATTTAACTAATATACAGAATAATATAATGCATATACAGAAAAAAACTAAAATTTATACCTTTTAACAACAGCATATGAACAAAACATATATTAGTTTTACACTTTTAATTTAATAATTATAGTTGATATTTAAAACAATAAAGGATAAAAGAGAGAAGATATTTGAAACAAATAAAATCAAAACTAAGCTGCTAGCAACCTAAAACAAGATTACAACCTTTTTACGAAAAATTTAAGATTTCCAAAAATAATGTATGTTTAAAAAGTGCTCAATTAAAATAGGTTATTAAATCATTTTTAGCAGGCTCTATCAAAGGATCTCAAATTATGACAATTATGATCCATATTGACCAAAGACATATCCTTTGTCTATTAACGGATAGATGTACGATTATTCCATAATTTTAGATCTGCTACGTCGGTACTGGTAATGGTATAAAACAGAGTACCCCATTTAATGTTTGTTAACTATATGATATTACCATAAATTAACCCCTCAGACTAAATCATAAATTTTACCATAATTATTAATTTAACCTGTCCTTTATATGACAAGAGATAGGTTTATTAAATCAAGCCATGCTAGTGTGAAAGATATTCTAATAAGTAGTTTTTTTAAAGCAAATCTTTTCTATAATTAGGGTCAGTCCGTCCGTCCTGGACAGTTAGCTCTTTTCGTTAATTTAAACAGGTTAGACTTGTCTTATCGAATTCAAACTTTGCATGATGATTCCTATAACAGTTAGGTACGATTTAGTAAGCGTAGCAACTCTATCATCATTACCAGAAAATCCTTACATCCATTTAGGTACCACTCTCTACAAAACCACAAAACATGAAAAGTAATTATGTGGTCGAATAATATATAGACAGTTTTCCGCGAATATTAAAATAATAAGTTATATGATTAAAATCGGCCAGTCAGGGCTAATAAAACTAGTATTAATTCTAAGATTTTATTTAAATATTTGTAGAAAATTGTGCGTAATATGTGCTATACATGATTTTTCAGTATGGCTAATCAAGCGGATATTAAAGCCATATTGGGAAAGAATATAGAACCTTAACTTACACATAAAATACACATAAGCCAAAATTCTACTGGTCTATGGAATGAAGCTATTATTTATTATTCCTTGGACAATTGAGCAATTATCATGCTTTTTTAGACATAGTAAGACAATACTACTTTGGTTCAAACAATCCTAATTAACCAGATAACCTTGACTTTTCAGGAGAGCTTCTAGTCTTGGTAGGTGTTTTATTCTAGTTTACAAAAATAAACTTACGTAATTTGTATGTGTTTGAATGTATTCGTGTGTGTTTTATAGAATTTGTAGAGATCTTAAAAGATAAGAAAAAGAATAACAAATTAATTAACATCCCCAAATAAGATAAACAAAAATATCCCTTCTGTAGACTTTTAGATTTTTGTTAGAAAAACTTAGTGACAGCTAATTTGTACAACTCAAAAAAGATTATATAACAACCTCGAAATTTTTTGGTGTCCAGAGCTGGATCTTTAAATCGTTTAGTGAAGCGCTAAATCGGGGCGATCCAGTTCGGCGCACCTAGATATTATTAGATTTCAATCTTTAAATCAAAATGGAATGGGCGAACCAGCGCGCCCAGTGGCGTGGTACTGGCGCGGCAATGGCACTCAATGAGTGTCATTGCCGCGCCAAACCGGGGTGAACAGGATCGCCCCGATTTAGCACACCACTAAACGATTTAAAGATCCAGCTCAGTATAATTTCTCGTCCAATGTCTCCTACCTCCCTGAGAATTTGCAACTGCAAGAGTTGACTTTGGATCTTGGTTCAGTAGCCACAGATTTGAAGATAGGGAAGATGAACACAAAAAATGTCATAATTCCTTTTAAAAAAGTCCGTCCTTCTTTGGAAAGTAAACGTTATTGCTATAAAAGTTAAATGTCTGTAATAAACATTTACCCAGTAACCAGGGATCTAAAGGGATAAGACAATGGCCGATCAATTTATGTACATCACCTATGATGTTACACAAAATTATTCGTTCTGTAGATTAATTTTGTTGGTTAAAATGTTTTGACTCTCAACTTAATGAACCAACCAAGTTCCCAAAGTTGTTAAGCCAACAAATAAGAAAACATTAATATAAAACTTTGGGGACTAGTGTAATAAACAGCCCTCTGTTTCCTCTCTCTCTCCAAACTCAAACCATCTTTCTGTATGGATACACTTAATTCTTGGTGTATTGTTTTTTTTTTATTTAGGAGCATTAATAAAAAAAATTAGAAGATAATATATCTTTGCAACTTCTTTGATAAATCAGTTAATCATTAATACACCTGACACACACTAAGAGCATGCTATAATCCCTACATCTCTGAAAAGAATGCATGGGCATAAATCTGAATGAATTTCTGGATGTGTTTCTTCTATAGGCTTGTAAAAGATATTCATTTCAAATGTAATCTATGAACAAGAAATTTAGTTTGATTAATAAAAAGAAAATAAATAGATTTGATAATTTTTGGTTAGAAAATTTACTTTAATAGGTTTACTAAAGAACTCATTGGCATCCAATCTATTAAATATTAGGTTTAAATTAGTAAAGAAATCAGTTGTCGACTATGATGTTTTTTGGTATTAATTTCACGCTAATTTAATAATTTTAAAAACTAAACTAAAATTTTTTCCTAATATAATATTTTGTTTATATTAGTTTTCGATAGAAATAATATATTTCAAAATTTAAATTAGAATATATAACATACAGCAATTTATTTAAAAAATACGTAGCGTGTGCCAAACTAAATGCAATAAAAAATATTTAATGTTTCCATTGATAACTTTTGAAAATAATGTCTTTTTAGTTTAATAGTATTAGGTAGAAATATTGGAAAACGTTCAAATTTTCTTTATTTTATTATTTTTAAAGCGAAGCTTTTCTATAATTAAAGTCGGTCAGACCGTCCGTCCGTAACAGTTACCTCTTTTCGTTAATCTAGGTATGTTAGAATTGTCCTATCTATTTCAAACTTTGCATGATGATTCCTATAAAAGCTAGATATAAATTAGAAAGAGAAGCAACTCTATAGTCGTTACTAGAAGGTTCCTACGTCCCTTTGAGAAATGCTGATTTTTTAAACATTTGACAACATTTTTTGTGTAATCGAATTAAATTCGAAATGTTAGAATTAATCTATCCATTACAAACTTTGCATGATTATTCCTATGACAGTTAGGTACAATTTAGAAAGTGATGCAACTCTATAATCGATACCAGAAAGTCAGTACGTCTATTTCAAATATGTTATTTATTAACATTTTGACAACATTTTTCTTTATATATTATGATTATTGTATATATTAATCTGAGTTTTGGAATCATGCTTCTCAGGACAACAAGGTAAAATACTATAAGTGAGGCAACCCTGTAATCAAAGCCTAAATATGAAATATGTCTTTTACTCTATCCTATATTTTAAAGCTTTGCTTTTATGGATGTTGTCATCCTTGTTATTTACTAAATCCTTACCTGAAAATTTGCAACTATAAATATAATGTGTAATAGGAGAAGTCAAGATTACCAAAACTCTAAATCTTAAAGGAAATCGATATTGATTATTAGATGCCCCAAAGTAAATTGAAAAGTAGTTATTTTTTGGAAAAATATACCGCAGATTTTTTATCATGAAACCCAGAATAAAATCAATATCGAATTATATTATTCATTTCATCAATATCAAAATTTTGTAAGAAATCTCTCATTCGTTGGTTTAATAACTTTTAGATACTTTAGTTAATCTTGATTGGGTCGTACAAATCTTTTATATCCTACAAAAGGGGTAATATTGTTTATCATAGTTGGCGCTGTACTAAATTCAATTTATCCAAGTTATCTAGGTGAATATGATAATTGAATATATTTTAGAAAAGCACATACAAATCTTAAAAAGCCCAAAAAATAATTGCTGGAGCAAGGGCGTCAAAGCTTTTTTATTTGGGTTAGGGGGGGAGGTGTGGGTAAAAAAATTAAAAAGCCGTCCAAGCTTTTAAATTTTTTTTTGGGGGGGGGGATTGGGTAATCACCCCTTTCCCAATGGACGCCCTAATGCTGGAGGATTTCTCCCATAGTCACAAACTTTGTTGATATAAGGAAAATTGTTCAAGCACCTCCTTCTTGGCAAAACATTACTTTTTGCGAATCAGAACCACCTTATGGAGTATTTTTTATCAGTTATTTCATGTTACCTAAACTATAGTAACAAATCCTATTGCATCCTTGTACTTTCTTGGAACAATGAATATCCAACAAGCGAAATAAATATAAAATATTATTTTAGGGGCCGATAAGAAGGTCGGCATTACGACTAAGCGTTGCCCCCCAAAATTGCTAAACATCACAAAACCTTTACAAGTATTATTTTTCAAATTCTTTCAATTGTTGGTTACAGTTTTTAAATTTGTGTGCCAAAGGGCTTTCTGATTGTTAAACCAAACATGTAAATACTTTGAGAAACCTTTGCCTTGGTTAGACATCAAACAAGAAATACATTTTACACACCAAATATATATTTCTAAGCCTTTTACTTTTTATCTTTTTTGTATAGAGTAACCCCACCTAGAGGAGGAGGAGAAATGAGGCATTATGCATGCACCAAGTTGATTGCAGTAATCTGCCTAATTGTGGATTCACAAAAATACCCATTTTTAAAAGCGAGCTTTTTTATAATTAGGGTCAATCCTTACGTTCGTAACAGATAACTTTTTTCGTTAATTTTTAATCGTTTTTAAACTTTGTATGATGCTTCCTGTAGTAGCTAGGTACGGTTAAGAAAGCGTAGCAACTCTATCGTCGTTACCAGAATGTCCATACGTCTTTAGGTTCGTCCGACCGTCTGTCCAAGATCTCAGAAACGCAAACCGATTGGGCTCATTAAGAAATATAGCTACTGGTCCTGCTGTTGTTTTAAGCTATTTTCTTGGGTGGTGGGACGATCACACCTCCCTCAAAAACATACCACCAAATTTTATATTTTATCTCTTAGGGCAAAGTCGCTAGTATACTTTCAAAACAATACAGAAAATTTTACTAGCTTAGCTAAATCTTTTTTGTAATATTTGTATAACATTATTACAGTTTTCATAAAACTATTTTTGCCTGGTTTAGTTTATAAAAATCAAAAAAAAAATATATATATTTTGTTTTTAGGTTAACTGGTATAATTATTGCACCTGGCTGCGCCGTCTATTGCATATAATATTCTTAAATACTTTTGTTTCTTTTTTTTCTGGCACGGGCTTGACAAGTTAATTTATTTACATGTTCAAAATTGGATGGTCATACACAGAGTTTAAAATTATCTACAGTTTAAAATGAATGTAATTTATCTGGGATCTGAAGGGATAAGACAATGACCGATAGATTGATGTACATCCCCCAATGATGATACACAAAAATCCTTCTTTTTGTAGATTACAATTATAGGTTGAAATATTTGGACACTCAACAAAGTTGTTAAGCCAACGAATCGAATAGCTTTTCTTCAAAATCAAAGTATCTATGCATTTTCCGACATAATCTTTTAAAAACTAGACATTGACCTTCAATCAATCAATGGTCCTTAATGAAGAAGCTTATAGTGGATATACAAAAATGACTTCATACAATACAAATAACCAATAAAGGGCAACTATAAATAAAAGTAAAAAAAAATCACACATTCAATAATAGAATTATGTGTAATATATACACAGTCGTAAAAATCAAATGTCTATGCATTGTACATATTTATCAAGTTTATTTGTGATAATTGTTGAAAATTGAGGCGGTAACCTACTTCTTCTAACAGTCTAACAATAGACATCATTCTGATAGAGAAATACTGAAAGCAAAAAAGTTATTGTTAATAGTGAATGTTTCCTACGTTTATGAATTCCTTCACCTGTTAGATACAAATTAGAAAGCGTAGCAACTCTATATTAGAAGTCTTTACTTTCTTATGTTTTAATTGTTCAAAAATAATCCTTTTTTCTTTTTTTTTCAAAATGATTATCTAACATTTTTGTATCTTTTGTTGTCAGAATTTGCTTTATTCTGTTGATTTCTAATTTGTGCATTCCTAAACAGGAAGGAAAACTTATAATAATTACATCAAAATATAAAATTTCATAAAATGACAAGAATAAAAATTGCTTTTGTTAATGAGTCCTTTTACAGTCTTTTTGTGCGGAAGATAAGGCTTTGGAAGAATTTTGGAAATATAAATAAAACTATGTATATCCTTTTTAGGAGACATGGGTCTGTAAAAAAAAATTACTAAGGAAAAAGCAATATTAGACTAATTTTTCAATAACAATTTCACTATCATTCGTTGGCTTTTAGTACTTTAATAAATTTGGTTGTACATTCAAACTACCAGAATTCAAATCTTTTAACCAATAATTTAAAACTACACAAGGGGTAATTTTGTTGTACATCAATGTATCGTCCATTAAAAAAATCTAACTAAGAATATGTGTGGGGGATGTTGGGGTCAATATTTTTTTTTGATTCTATCTATTAATTCTGCCTTTTGTAGCTGTTAGTAATAGGAAGGATAGGTTTGTTGTATATATTTTTACTACTATAACCCATTAAAAAATTTTTTTTGAAAGAAAAAAATTGTCTTTGAATCTTAGATTATACCAGTTTTAATGGAGAAGAAATATTCAACTTCCAAACTGAAATAAAAATACATTACAATACAAATGTTAACTGCTTTTCTATCTGGTATATAAAAAGAAAGATAAATAACAATGACATTGGCATTGAAAAATTTAATGTTAAATATTGTTGTAAGCAATCAAACTTACGGGGAGGGAACATTTATTATAAGATCACAATTGCAACCAGCGGCTGCTCCCCTAGAATCTCTTGGGGCCCTGTATTCCAAACGGTAGGAAAGAACAGAAAAATGGCCTGAAACCATCCTAAGAATTAATTCTAAAAGTAAAATAGACAATAACCATCTCGTGACCTATGTGAATCCATAAAATGAAGAACTCAATCGGTTCAGTAGTTATTTAAATCCAAAGCTATAGCTTTATTTTACTACAAAGGAGTTTTTTTTTAAAGCGAAGCTTTTCTATAATTAGGGTTGGTCCGTCCGTCCGTCCGTCCGTCCGTCCGTACGTCCGTCACGGATAGCTTTTTTCGTTCATTTAGACATGTTAGAATTGTCCTATCGATTTCAAATTTTGTATGGTTATTCCTTTAGTAGTTAGGTACGATTTAGAAAGCGTAGCAACTCTATAATCATCACCAAAATGTCCGTACGTCCATTTTAAACATGTTGATTTTTTTACTTTTTTAAATAGCTTTTTTCGTTAATTTAGGCATGTTAGAATTGTCCTATCGATTTCAAATTTTGCATGGTGATTCCTGTAATAGTTAGGTACGAGTTAGAAAGCGTAGCAACTCTATAATTATTACCAGAATGTCCGTACGCCCATTTTAAACATGTTGATTTTTTTTACATTTTTAACAACAAATTTGTATGTGACCTAATTATCCGATTGGTCTGATTTTTGATATACTGATTCCTGGGACAACAAAGTACAACATTATAAGCGAAGCAACTCCATAATCAAGTCCTAAAAATGTAAGTATGTCCATAATCATTATCCTGTATCAAGCAGTTTTTCAACAAATTTACTTACAATTTTGCTTTGACTCTTATACATTCGCATTCTGATTATTCAGTTCTGACATTATACAAGTGTTAATGTCCGTTTGTCCTACCGTTTCAGAGCTTCGCTTTTATGGATGTTGTCATCCTTGTTTCTACCAGAAATAATTAATGAATCAAATAGCTAGATTAAAATGATGAACTGTGTAACAAGAAAGTAATAAAATGCTAATATTTCACACAAATGAATAAAAAAATATATAATTTAATCCGGAAGTAAATTCTTTCTTAATTTATAATAATGTTTCTCGTATTCATTCGAATCCGGTCGATAGGAACGGGTTCTCATCTATACGAAAAAACTATGTCTCGCATCGTATTATATCCAGCTTTCTACGAATATAGAAATGTACAATCATAAGATTAAAACTAGTTTTTTTAGCCGGTGACTTCGTCACCTCGGGGCTAAAAAAACTAGTTTTAATCTCATAATTGTACATTCTATATCCGCGGAAAGCCGTTTATAATACGATGCGAGAAATAACTATTATCTGTGTGTGTGTGTTTTTGTCAATACTAACCAACAATCAGCTTTTCTGGATACAACATATTTCTTATCAATGTCGGTGTTTCTCCCAAGAAGCTCAAGAAGAAATTGCTTAAATTGCAATAAAAGCTTCCCTTAAAAGCCCAATCAAATTATCTCAATCTCACTTAAATAGCTTTGTTTCTAAAGTAAGGATGCGATAGGACAACAGCCCAAGACATAGATATTAGATAAGCCTTCTATTAAAAAGAAGAAACAAATCGGATCAGTTTTTTGAAGATATTTTGCTCATATGACGCTACTTTTATTGCAGTAACTTGAATTTTTTTTTTAAATTCACGTCAATATACAAAACACGAAAAAAAGCAAAAATTATTAACAGACAATAATAGTAAAATGCCTTTTTTTTTTGTGTGAAAACATGGCATTTTCTGCTTTTTTGTCCGGTTACTTTTTCTAGTCCTTTTTCTCAGGGAGCAAGGGAACATTGGGATGTTTGTTAAATTAGTGCTCAAAGTCTTATGATAACGTTTTCTTATTCTTTGGTATATCAACCATGGGGACTTTTATTGAATTTTGATTCGTTGTTTCAATTAGTAGTTTCAAACGCTAATTGTAATCTACAGAACTGGTAATATTGTGTATCAATATCGGGGATGTACATCAATTTTTTAATCATTGTCTTATTCCTTTAGATCCTTGCACTTTTCTAGTGTACAGTGACAGCTCAATTTATTGTTATTCTGTAAGAAAAGAATAGAAAATATTGTACCCTCAGCCATAGCTATGCATTCAAATCAGATAACTTTACATAAGGTAGTTTTCATTGATTGAATATATTATTACTTTGATTTTACACCAGATTTTCATGTTCTCTAATAAACTGTAACACACAGCGGGCTAAAATAACGATTCTGCCTTCCAACTTTCCCTCCCCAACTACTTTATGAACGACCTGACTATTAAATGACAGGGAAAATTGACGACAATTTTCCCCTGTCATAATATCCACGTATTTTGTACATCCATTATACAATGAGTTGTTTATTATATATATTTAAAATCAAATTGCAGCTGCGTTAATAAAACCAATGTATTGACATAAAATTCAAGCCCAATATTTAAAGGCATATTTATGATTTTATCCCTTGATAACTTAGATCGTGCATGATAAAGAAAAAAACCTCTTTTCAAATCTTAAAAAATGCTTACTATTTTTAAAAAGTTCTTTATAAAAGTGTTATTTTTCTGAAGATTACAAAAGCATGAAACTTTAATTAAAGATAAATAAAGCTTGAAGAAAAATCACTATAAAATTTAAAAAGTAGCTTCTTTGTTTATATTCATTATTCATTCATTGCTTAGTAATATGTATATATCATAACTAACATATTGTTTTTTGTTTTCTTCAAAAATCATTCATTCGTGTTTTTTCTAATTAGCCTTGTTACAGCCTTTTATACACATTATTCAGTTTTAAATGTCGGAGGCTTATAATTTCAATAACAACAGAACTGATTGAGTTCTTCCTTATAGAGAAGCTTCACATAGGTCAATAATTGGCTTTAGATTTGAGCCTTGGTATAGTTATAGGCTATTTTTCGTCCTGCTTATTAATTCATTGAAGACAAAGTCCCCATATGATAGGGGTGCAGCCGATAGTATAAGTATAACATATTAGGTTATTTTTTCCAAATCATATTCCTATTATCAGTTTGCTTTAAAATACAAAACAAACGGAAACTAGATTTGAATTTTCTGAATAGCTATTCTAAGTTGTTGATAATAAATTTATCAAGTTTTAAGCACCCTAAGAACAATTCTTTTGTGTATTTCTTAATAATTTAGTGGTAAATAGACAAATATTAGGTTGTTAATTTCTTATATATCAAGCAAGGAATACAATGAATTCTTACTACTTTTAAGATTTAAGCTCGTCAATTGCAGAACGTGTTATAAGTTTAAGATCAACTGAAATGGATTTCCTATTCGAGCCCTAGTTTCCTAAAGTGTACAGCAGATAACCCAATTATTGCAGACCCTATTTTCAAGCGACTCCGGTCAAATGGAAAAGCGATTTAATTTAAAAACGATTTATACATTATACATTCAAAAACTTAAATTTTTCAATTTTTTTTTATTTTTTTTTAAGTTTGAAGCTTTTTTAGCTAGTAGCAAATATTGAGATAGGACGCGGAAGCTACGCACACTTTCGGAAACTAATATCAGTTCATCAAGTTTAAGGATGTGATATGGCTGTTGCACTCGCCCTCTCTTTCTGGGAAAGTAAACTTATTTTCTGGCATTTATCTTAGATATCAGTTTTTAACCGAGCACACCTTATCTTATACATCAAATGTATAAATTTTAAGAAAGTAACCTAATTGATTTTTAATTAACATTTTGTAATAAGGTATCTAAATTAACATATAACCCTAAGTATGATATAAAAATTACCCCTTTTGTGAATCAAAATCATTGCTTGAAAAGTTTGGACACTATAAGTTTTGACTCACCAATTAAAATCCAATGAAAGTACCTAAAGTTTTTAAGCTAAAGAATAAGATAACGCGGTTATAAAACTTTGTGTACCCGGGTAATTTTATGCAATGGCCTCTACCTACCTGGATTTAATTGTGAATAATTTAATTAATTTATTAAAATAATAATAAATAAGTTTTTAACCATGTAAAGAACTCTAAAATTACTCTTATGGCTGCGCTATAAGCCAACGACAAACTTGAAATTAAATTCAATTTAAGTCTTAATAACTTTCGAGACACTCAAGGACATAGGGTGCTCTATTCTGAAAAAGAATTACAGAAGCGAGTTCTCCAATTTTGAAAGATTCCCAAAGATATGGCGATGGCTATTTTTTTAAAACCCTAATTCCTTCCCCTACTATTTCAGAGCTCTCAAATGCGAGTAATGCATCCGTCTGTATTGGTCACATCATAGTTATTGATAAGTACTGTACTTCAATAATAAACACGGCTACTTTTTTTGCCCGAAGTCTTTAGAAGATCAAGGGCGTTACTAGTTATTATTCTAAATCAAAATCTGTTACATAACCATTGTCTCTTAAAAAAACTGTTATTCATTAATTTCTTTTCTCGTATTCATTCGAATCCGGTGGATAGGAACCGGTTCTCATGAATACGAAAAAACTATGTCTAGCATCGTATTATATCCAGTTTTCTACGAATATAGAAATTTACAATCATAAGATTAAAACTAGTTCTTTTAGCCGGTGCCTTCGGCACCACGGGGCTAAAAAAACTAGTTTTAATCTTATAATTGTACATTCTATGTCCGCGGAAAGCCGTTTATAATACGATACGAGAAATAACTATTCTCGTATTCATTTGAATCCGGTGGAAACTGGTTTTAATCTTAAAATTGTATATTTTATATCCGCGGAAATAACTATTAAAAGTTCCATACTAACGCAAATGGCTTTGATACCTATCAATATCCGATGGATTAGAACCGGTTCTAAGATATTCTGAAAAATCATGTATAGCATCGTATTAATGACAATTTTCCACGAATATTAAATTAAAAATCATAACAGTGTTAGCCCTAGGACTCTCAGGGCTAACAAAACTGGTTTTAATCTTATAATTTTTCATTTTAATATCCGAGAAAAGCTGTTTATAATACGTTTCGATATATAACTATTATGTATAGTAACTTCATCTTGTGTAACATGTCATAGTTCAGGCTTAGTCTGCTTCCACATCCCCATAACAAAGCTTTAAGCGCCATTCCATAAATTATGCTATTAATCCCCATGAATGTTTAGGGGGGAAGGGGAGAGTATTGAACCCTTACAACTCTAAAGTAAAAATTTGCTGACCTTTAGGTTTTATTAATTGTAAGAGGTTGGACACCTACGGGAATGTATCCATCCACCATTACAATAAAATAACACCTCTCATGGGTTGTCTGTATTACTACCTCCTCGATTTTAGTTCAAATGGGTGTCAAAATCGTACACCCTCTTTCAAAATCCTGTACACGCCACTCGTAGGTTGAGGGGGGGGGGGGGGGTGAGATTTGACACAATCCAAATAATGTTATATTAATAAAAAATGTACGAATGCTTGTCCCTATTTATATGTTTGTGTTTATATTGTGTATAAAAGACCTGCGTTTTCCAGATCAAACAGATTCCGGTATTGTCATACCAAATTGGAAACCAAAAAAATTCTAAATTTTAAGGTAAAACAAGACCTATGCATCCATAACACTCAAAGATGAAATATACTTTTCATATGATTATGTATCTTTTATAGATTATTTAATGATTATCTTACATTTCCCTTATGTCTCATATGGGACAATATAATTAGAAAATAACCTATATTTAATGTTCATTTTAGGTTAAGTTGGGTTTGAAGAGGCTTGTATAGCCCCAAAAATATAGTACCTTGCCCCCACCCCCAAAGACTAGAAACATTATTTTTTCAAGGGGGGGGGGGGGGGGTAGCGATATTAGTTCGTCTATTAATCAACTAGAATGAAACAACAAATCCAATGATAAATATTAAAAAAACTGAAATGAAAACAGATATATTTTTATACGAAAATTATTGTTGCATACAATATTTCAAAGTTATAGAAACTAAGTTTTATAAAGCATGCTTTTCTTTTAAATTTTCAGAAAAGACTTATTTTCTTCTTTTAAATAGGATACGTCACAGGCTGTTGGTTATTCGGTAATTCCCTTTATAGAATGACTTCTATAATAAAGACAAGGATGACAACATCCATAAGTAGCGAAGCACAAATCTATAATAAAATAGACAGACAAAGTAATTTATAGAGCTGATTAACTGTTATCATAACAAAGAAAAGAAAGAGATAAATATGCAAAAACTTAAAATCATGAAACTTTGAAAAATTAAGGTTTATATTTGAAAGTTTTAAAAAGAAAAGCAGCTTAAAAGCAATCAGACTACCAAAGATAGGAGCCGAGAAAATCTGTTGCAAAAAGTAAACGCAGTTAAAGAGCTGTTTAGAAGCAGTCTGGCCGGTATTGATGATGAATACTTAATTATGCGTCATATTGTTGGGAATGTTGACAAGAAGTTTCAGCTTTCTATCTTTTACAGGAGCCGAGAAAATCAGTTATAAAAAATAAAAGAGGCTCTAAGCTGCTTAAAAGCAGTCCGATGTTTCATACTTAATTATGCTCCATATTAATAGGAATGTTGACAAGAAGTTTCAGCCTTTTATCTTTTACAGGAGCCGAGCAAATCAGTTTTGAAAAAAAAAGCGGCTAAAAAGCTGCTTAAAAGCAGTCATACCGCTATTGATGTTTTATACTTAATAATGCTTCATATCAATAAGATTGTTGACAAGAAGTTTCAGCCTTCTCTCTTTTACAAGTGCCGACCAAATCAGTTTTGAAAGCGGCCAAAAAGCTGCTTAAAAGCAGTCTAACCGCTATTGATGTTTTATACATAATTATGCTCCATATTGATGGAAATGTTGTCAAGAAGTTTCAGCCTTCTCTCATTTACAGAAGCCAAGAAAATCAGTTTTGAAAATTAAAAGCGGCTAAAAAGCTGCTTAAAAGCAGTCCGACCGCTAACGATGTTTTATACTTAATTATGCTCCTTATTGATGGGAATGTTGACAAAAAATTTCAGCCTTCTATCTTTTGTAGCAGCTGAGAAAATCACGTTTCCCCCAAAACGTTTCAGACATACATACATACATACATACATACATACATACATACATACATACATACATACATACATACATACATACATACATACATACATACATACAGACGGACATTTCAAATTATAGAGTAGCTTCGCTACTAAAAAGTAGTAAGTAAGAAAAGACTAATTTTCTTATAAGAGCTGCAGTCAATGTAGAACTTATATGAGTGGTTTCGAAGAAACTGCGGCCACTGCCACAGACAGCAGCAAGCGACGGAGGAAATGTTGCAGCCTAAATCAGTATCAGTTGCAGCCACAAAATTTTATTAAGGTACCCTCAGCCACGATCATTCTTAGTCTTAGTGTTCCTGAGACACCAATAAAAGATTACCATTTATGTTTTGAAAAGGAGCTAAGCTATAAAAATGAATGAACCAGAGGGGAGAATACAATACTTTAAATTAAAAAAAAGAATAGGAATATGTGGTATCCGCCGAGGATAAATGGCAGACACCGGAGTTCAATTAGATTACGGCAGTGTGACAGACGTGGACACCTTACTATAGAGAAGCTACGCTTCTCTAGCATTCACTAAATAATAATCAACATCTATTTCAGTTGTCACTTTATTGAAGGTCTAAGAGTTACTAAAGTTGTACAACATAATATAAATACATATGGATTAGGAATAAAGATAGTTAAAGATAAATCATACAAGTAAAACATAGATAATTGCAATGGTTAGGTAGATAGCTATCCCTGTCTGGGGAAGGCAGGATAGCCCATGGAACAGCACAATAGGTAGATAAGCATAGAGGGGTTGAGTGGTAGGTCTGGGTACTAAAGAGGGAAGGTTTGATGATTACTGTGACAACAACAGTCTGTGTGGGGGGTGATTCTATCAGGTGAGGGAAGGCTTAGATCCTTTATCCTCAGGGTTGAGGTGGTGCTGATAACTTGGTGGTTGAAGGGGAAGGTTCCGGTGCTTAAGATGGGAGAGGGAGGGGTAACACCCCTCCCTCCATTTGCAGGACAACTGAGAGATGAAATCAATACCGTTATCTGACATATTTTCAGGTGGCTTTACAATTGTAGAATAACAGGATTTAGCTGGGTGCGTAGCATCACTATAATGTCTTGGTTTCTGCATGGTCCAGAGTTGCCGCATACCACAACTCTCCCCTCGGAAGGCTGGGAGGGGTTGTCTGCACCGCCAGACTTCCGACAGTGGTTGCGGCCTTCAGTTTGTTGTCCTTGTGGAATGGTTCCGCCAGGATACCAGCTGCTGAACGGTGGTGGACTCCAGCCCTCCCCAGGTCGAACGGAATCTGCTATATCTGCTGGAGTAGCTGGTCCTGTTGGATGTTCTGGCCGTTGGATGTGTACCTCTGAGGCCACCCTGGCAACCTCCAGGGGTGGCACAGCACATGAGGGGGCTTGGACCAACAGCCGCCTGGTATACACCTCTTCAGGTTTCTCTACTGGGCTGGTGGTCTCCATCGTGTTGGTCACCTTGCTGCTGGCAGGCTGGCTACTGGATGCAGGCGCAGCTTCTTCGCCCTCGGGGCTGGTCAGGTTCATTCGGCTTCCAGGGTCTCTGTCAACGCGGGCAGGTGGTGGTTGCCATACTGTAGGAGCGTTGCCTCCCTCAGGCTCATCCTGGACATTGGCAGGGTGGTGCATGGCAGTCAGACCTGCGGGGTAGGGGAAGGTAACAGTCCATCCCTTATGCCAGAGGCTGTCTTGGATCTGCAAGGGTGGCTCCGCTCTAGTTGGCTGGGAGACAGGCCCATCCATGGCCACTGCTGCTGGTGGACTGGAGGCACAAGGCTCCGGATTTCATCCCCTAGCCTGAAGGGGTCCAGGCACATCGTCTCCATCTTGGGTAGACATAGTTGTTGGGGATCCTCTACTTCTATGGTTGGGCTCGGCACTTGGCGCATCTAGCTGAGTTACTCCCCAGGCAGCGGTCAAAGCTTCTTCAGTTTGGCTGGTAATGGCTGATATCCTGGTTCCTGGGGCAGATGCAGGGGGCGTAGGCAAGTTTGACCCAGCCCAAACTTCCTGGTACACCGGTGCAATACAATTACCCTGGCTTGGTTGAGGGAGGTAGACAGCTGGATGCAGTTGAGGGTGAGGGACAGCTGGACTCTCCCTGCTGGCTGGGGGCTCTGGCTGGCTGGGGGTGACGGGTGTCACCCCTTCCTCTGGGGCTGCGGGCTCGTTCCGGGGTCCAGGTATCTCGGTGGCGGCGACGGTTGTCGCCCCAGGCACCAGCGTGGGGGCGCAGGATAGCACCCCCCAGTCTTCACAGGGGTCCAGGTCTCTTGGTGGCGGCGACGGTTGTCGCCCCAGGCACCAGCGTGGGGCGCTGGATAGCACCCCCCAGTCTTCACAGGTGGCGGCGACGGTTGTCGCCCCAGACATCAGCTTGGTGGTGCAGGGAAGCACCTCTCGTTCCTTCCAGGTGGCGACGCCGGTTGGCGTCCCATACATCGACTCAGACTCGCTGGCTAGCGCCTCTTGCCTCTCCCACTCGGCGGCCGCCAGGGCCTCCCCGTGCCCCTTCCCGGTGGCGCTGGGTAGCGCCCCTCGGCTCTTGCTGGGGGTGACAGGGGTTACGGACACCGGTCCCCTGTGGTTGAGGCTGAGGTCCAGGCCAACCCGGTTGGGTTCAGCCGCTCCTCCCAGCACGTTGATCCTGGCCACTATGGTCCCAATCTGAGACACAGACTCCTGGGTAGCCGCGGCCCCAGCGGCGGCAGCTGGTTGGAGTGACGGCTGGGCATCTCCCTCCAGGTGGACCTGGGTGTCAGACTGGTTGCATGCAGGTTGTTGGGCGGCCTGGTGTTTCTTCATTGCCAACCGGTTCTACACTTGGCGGCTGTGTGGCCGTTGAAGCGGCAGCGCCCCTTCGTCCAGCTGGGTCCCATCAGGCCGGCTTCCCCAGGGTGTATCAACCTGCCAGGTCTCTCCTCCTCCAGTTGGGGCACCAGCTGACAAACAGGGTCTCCCCTACTAGGGGTCAGGCGGTGCTGGGCTGCTTGTGGTGGCTCCTTGGTTACATTCAGCCTCCTCCCCATCCACACAGGTCCCTTCCATCCAACAGCGGCTCTCCTCTCCTGGGTGGCGAGGCCAGCCTCGGCCTTAGCTTCTGCAGGTGCTTCTCCACATGAGGGATCCTGCCTCTGGGTACGCCAGGTAGTTGGTAGCAAAGGCCGTTGATGGTGCCAGTCGGAAGGGGGGCTATGATCTCTGGGGGGTACCTGTGGCCAGTGTGTGGACAGGTACCCACAGTTGAACCAGCAAGGCCCAGAAGATGCCATACTGATGGTATTCTGAACTGTATTCTGGACTGCCAGCAGGCTGTTGGTAGCCACCTGAGTTGGGCCAGAGTTGCCAGCTGGTATTGCGTCCCTGCCAGGCTCCGTCAGCTGCTGGTGGGGAGCCCCTGCGGTGGTTCTGGTTTTGGCAGGGGGTGGCCTTCTTATTGACTTCCCTAGTTGGAGCTCTGCATCCTGGTGGGCCTCCATCTTCAGCAGCATGGGGGGTCTTGGCTGGGACATGTGCAGTGGTTCAACAGAGTAGAGGCATCTGGTCTTGGAGTGTGGGGGAACAGCCTCACTGCTGCTGGTCAACCCTGCTCCCTTCGTGCTGGGTAAAGCCTTCCACTGCAGCAGGTCACCATTCCCCATCCTTAGGCCGGTCCCCAGTCGTTCCATGCCTGGGGGCTCCCAGGGAGGCTTGGGTGGCGGCTCCCCCACCCCCAGGTACGCGTCGGGCATCTGGGTGAAGAGCCTATTCCCCTGGGACAGCTCCCCATCCTCCAGCTTGGTGAGGCCAGCGCCAGGGAGGACCTTTCCACCCCAGAAACAGGTGGTACTGGCCCTAGGGCTGGGCCCCTTTGGAGTCTCAGTTCTGGTGGTAGTGTCCATCTTGGGGCTGGCCACTAAGTCTCTGAAGCTTGTCACCTTCTCATTAGGCTCAGTTGCATCGTTCAACACCCCCAGGAGGACACCTACAGGTTCAACAATCCCCAGTCCAGTATCGCCATTTCTCGTGCGGTGAGCACCAACTGAACAGGAGCTGTGCAGCGGACATTCAGTCACCCTTCCAGACAAGGGCATCTCAGGGACCAGGGGTCTGTGACCTGGCATGTGTTTGATGTTCACTGTACTCAACACAGTAGGCCAAAGTAATAACAGAAGCAGTATCTTGTATGAAGAAGCAGAGAGTGGTGGGGTACAGATGTTGGTGGTTCTGGTCCAAATGAAGACTTCTGTCCACCACAGTGCCAGCAGCAGGCCTAGGCACACAGTTAATGCCCAATCAGGAATGTCTTCTATTGCCGCACGTCTGGCTAGGGGCTGACAATTTCTTATCTTGCGGATATAGGAGCAGAGTAGAGTAGCCGCGCCGCAAGGAGGTTCGAGCTGGCTCACCCCTAGTATAAATACTATAGCTGTGTAATTAGGGTGGTAGTCCACGTAGCCGTAGGCTCGGTCCTCCTGGCTCAAGAGTTTCTGTGGCTGGCGCATCCCCATGATAAGTAGCAGGGGGTTGGTCTGTTGGTGCCAGCGTCTTGTTTAACTGTTGAGCCTGAGTTGTTCTCCTTTCCAGTATAGCTCTTGATTTCTGTGATAACCAGCGGATCTTAGCTTAAAGATAAAAGGGAATATGTTAGGTATCCCTAGATGTCTCTAGGAGCGTATCCGCTAGTAGATATATGGATAGGTAGGCTATCTATATATATATATGGCTACACTCCCACATATATATATATACGTGTATAGGAATATCCCCAGAGCTAGCTAGCTTTCCTCCTTGCTCCAAAAAATCACGCTTCCTCTGTAGATAGTTCACAACTATGAGGGTCGATGGTCCAGGTACATACCACCACTGCCCAGTGTGGGGCATCAAGTCAGGCTATGTCCACAGGGTGGGCGTACTTTCGTTCAGTTACCATATCAGTTTCCAGTGTTGTATGGTGAGGTTAGTATTCACTTACTTGCACCCATGATACAAAAAAACAACACTATTTATCACTTGGGTATTTATATATACATATATTTGTTTCACTAACCACTCAGCTTTGAAGTAGGGTTGGCAGGGCTAGGAAGATGTTGAGGGTCTGAGCGGGTTTAAGGAACTGGTTTAGTTTTCCTTATCACACTGTAGATAGGGAGGGAGGAGCTTGCAAGTTTTTCTCCTAAAAAAAATATCTCTGTTGTATGCTATAGAGTGGCCCCTCTCCTGTGTGTGTGTGTGTGTGTGTGTGGGTGTGCGTGAAATCTCCTTTCCTTGCAGCGCGCTTACGCACCGTCAATCCGCGCACACAGGTAAAACGCGCACTTATCCCTCAACTCGCTCTCTCGTTGGTCCGCTTTGTCCGTTGAATTTTATGATATTAACGCACTCCGTTGCGCTACCCGTAAATGGCGCTCTGTGTTCCCGGTCACTAGCTCCACACCGTGGGCGGACTTAGTCAAGTGTGGGTAGGAGGGGGGAAGCGCGTGAGGGGACGGGGTGAATCCGTCCGTTCCCCCTGTGAGGAAGGGGGGAGTGCTGTGGGTTTGAGGTAACTGTGTGATGAAGTAATGGTGCCCTCTCTCCTTAATCCTAGGCTTATCTGTGATGTCACCTTGATTGTATTTCCTTCAGTGGAGAGTGGGCCCCTCCCTTTCCTCTGAGATAAGGGGTGTATTGTTGTTGTGCTGTAGGCTTGAGGTGATTAGATTGTGTATCAGGGCATTTGTTATATTACATCTAGCTTCTATTTTTGTCCTTATCACAATTACATAACAGATTTGTTTACCAACCCTGTTCTATTTTTAGTTGTTATCACAATACACAATAAATCCAAGCCTGTTCTATTTTTAGTTTTATCACAACACAACAAATTGTTTGCCAATCTTTGCTCATAAATCTATTGTTTAGCCATCACACCAGGGTGGTAATCCCTGCAATGTGATATAATATCTGTTTTTCTAGATGGGTGGCTGCGTTGTAGCCTCTCAGGATACTTGGAGTTGACGTAGTTTTCTCTGCTTTGGTGCACTACACTCGTATGTTGGCTCGCAGCTCGCAGCTATGTGGCGTGTTTCAGCCTATCGGCGGCAGGGAATGTCCCGTCCTGCAGCGCCGTATATCCGAATCCGACTGTTGGCGGCAGGGAATGTCCCGTCCTGCTAGCGCCGCTGGTTCGAATCCTTGGCTTGTTTCAGTCTATCGGCGGCAGGGAATGTCCCGTCCTGCTAGCGCCGCTGATCCAAATCCGGCTGATGGCGGCAGGGAATGTCCCGTCCTGCTAGCGCCGCTGGTTCGGATCCTGCTATCTCTTGCAGTAAGGTTGGCCTATTTTCAGCCGTTTGCACTTATTTGGCTTGTTTCAGCCAGTCCGCAGGCCTGTTTCAGCCCTTTGAGCGCTCAATTCTCCGTTAGATGTCGGCGCTTCTCGCGGTTCTCCGTCAAGTTTCGCTGTTTCACTTCCACAACTGCCGGATGCAGAGTTAGACCTTGCTATCCAGGGTGGGTAATTCAGGTTGCTTGTGTCAGTTTTGCCAGTTTTGCTTCCACAACTGCCGGATACAGAGTTAGACCTTGCTATCCAGGGTGGGTAATTCAGGTTGCTTGTGTCAGTTTTGCCAGTTTCACTGCTGGGAGTACCTTAGCCTCAGCTGCGCGTCTGCTCTACACTTGTGGTTTGCCGTAATCTCACACAGCTGTCACCAAAAGTTGTGGTATCCGCCGAGGATAAATGGCAGACACCGGAGTTCAATTAGATTACGGCAGTGTGACAGACGTGGACACCTTACTATAGAGAAGCTACGCTTCTCTAGCATTCACTAAATAATAATCAACATCTATTTCAGTTGTCACTTTATTGAAGGTCTAAGAGTTACTAAAGTTGTACAACATAATATAAATACATATGGATTAGGAATAAAGATAGTTAAAGATAAATCATACAAGTAAAACATAGATAATTGCAATGGTTAGGTAGATAGCTATCCCTGTCTGGGGAAGGCAGGATAGCCCATGGAACAGCACAATAGGTAGATAAGCATAGAGGGGTTGAGTGGTAGGTCTGGGTACTAAAGAGGGAAGGTTTGATGATTACTGTGACAACAACAGTCTGTGTGGGGGGTGATTCTATCAGGTGAGGGAAGGCTTAGATCCTTTATCCTCAGGGTTGAGGTGGTGCTGATAACTTGGTGGTTGAAGGGGAAGGTTCCGGTGCTTAAGATGGGAGAGGGAGGGGTAACACCCCTCCCTCCATTTGCAGGACAACTGAGAGATGAAATCAATACCGTTATCTGACATATTTTCAGGTGGCTTTACAATTGTAGAATAACAGGATTTAGCTGGGTGCGTAGCATCACTATAATGTCTTGGTTTCTGCATGGTCCAGAGTTGCCGCATACCACAAATACATCAAGAAGCAAACACAATAAAAAGAATATTTTCCTATAAAATATTAATATTATAAGATTTTTATTCTAACTAGAACGGACGCGTTAGATGCACGATTAGCTATAATTAATTGCAAATAAATTATCTCGTATCTAGTAAACATTTATTATTTTTTAAAAGCGAAGCTTTTCTATAATTAGGGTCAGTCCGTCCGTCCGTACGTCCGTCCGTCCGTACGTCCGTCAGAGATAGATAGCTTTTATTCGTTAATTTAGGCATGTTAGAATTGTCCTATCGATTTCAAACTTTGCATGATGATTCCTGTAGTAGTTGGGTACGATTTAGAAAGCGTAGCAACTCTATAATCATTACCAGAATGTCCGTACGTCCATTTTAAACATGTTGATTTTTCTACTTTTTTAACAACAAATTTTCAAGTGTTTAAATTATCCGTTTGATCTGATTTTTGGTATATTGATTCCTGGGACAACAAAGAACAATATTATAAGCGAAGCAACTCCATAATCATGTCCTAAAAATGTAAGTTTGTCCATAAACATTATCCTGTTTTTAAGCAGTTTTTCAACAAATTTACCTACAATTTTGATTCGACATTTATACATTTATGTTCCGATTTTTCAGTTCAGATACTATACAAGTGTTAATGTCCGTTTGTCCTACCGTTTCAGTGCTTCGCTTTTATGGATGTTGTCATCCTTGTTTTTTTCAGAAAATATCTGAACTTATGATGATCAAAAGTTGTTCAATGATAAAATAAATGTATTAGCATAGATGTATAAACCAGACAACTAACTGGTCCCTGTCTTGGGGATCTTTTCTGTTCTTTTGTAGCAACTTGGCTGTGTTAATATTTACGTTGCTATTGGCTGATATCCAAAGACCCAGGGTCAACGGGGTGGGAAAATACAGTTATTTAACCCCTTCTCCCTCTATTGTTTTACTCTAATAATGATAAAACAGGGACTTAGTTAGAAACCTAGTGGTAGAAACCAGACTTTATATAAAAAGCTAAATGTAGGGAAAGAATGGGAAAGTTACATCCAAAGTTACAAAGTAGCAAAGCACAACATATTATGAATAGACACGTACAAAGGCACAGCAGATGTTCTGTTTAAAAAAATGATAATATACCTAGAAAATAAAAAGTCATAAAACCTTATTTACATGCATTATTTTATGATATTTTGTAAACATTTTACATTAAACTTTAATTCAGTAATGATATTATGCCATGTACAAAAAAGTAAAGTAAACTTACTTCAACCAAGGGAAAGGTAAAAAAGAGTTTTGAAGAAAATAATCTAGTAAAGTTTGAAGCATCATATTGCAGAAGAAATTTTGGCATATTCCACATTTTCATATCATGACCCCCCTTTTGATCGTCATACAATTGTTATTTTTTTCTTAGGCTATTTAAAAAAATAATTGATTGGTCTGTTTGTCGATGATTAGTGTATCAACAAAACACAAGTACTTAGGACGTTATTTTAGAACTTTTTTGTCCAGAATTGAACATAACTAATGGAAGGGGTTTAAAAGAATCCAATGAGGATAATATGAAAAACTGCATTCAAAGTTTTGGTGCAACAGTCCAAGAGTCCACCTCCCTGAAAAATACAAACGACCTCCTCCGCTTTCCTTCCTCTCTGTCCTTTTTTCTTTATTCTATTTTCTTATTTAGTGCACTTACAATTCCAGCAATAATAAATTGAAATTCAATAGCAAAGCTTTTGGAAAATGTATTTAGGTTTGCAACAAATTGAATTGAATTAGGTTTGAAGATTAAAAAAAAAGATAAATTCCACAAAATGGAAGTAGCGAAAATTAATTTAAATAAAATATATGCTATGTAGATTAAACAATTTATTTTAAGAATCAATTAAAAACTAAAATTCTTCCTCATTGTATCTTTAAAATTTTTGTCGGAATTTGTAAACACTTTCAATCTTAATCTTCACAATTTTCAACTTTTAGATATCAACAGCCACTCCTTAGGTTAGTAACTCTATGAAAACAGTAATAGAAAATTTTAACAGTATGGCTTCGAAATCGATTAATAACCACTGGATTAGAACCAGTTTCAGCCATACTAAAAAATCATGTAATGCATTTTATTACTGACAATTTTCTATGAAAATTAAAATAAAAAGCATCAAGTTAATACCAGTTTTCTTTGCTCGGGCCTTCGTTCCCTCGGGGCTACAAAACTAGTTTTAATCTTATAATCCTTAATTTTAATATCAGCGGAAAGCGGATAATACGATGTGATAAATAACTTTTATGGGTGGTACATAGCCAGAAGTGTATGCAAGTTTAAAAAAAACAAGGGACAATGTCCAGCAAAATCCTTTAAAAAAAAGTAGAATCAATATTTAAGTTTAAAAATCTCTTTGTCCTGGTTTATAAAACACCTAGAGACTATTCATAAAAATAAATAGCATAAAACCACCTCAAGACCTATAAGTTGCTTCACTGTAAATGAGGACCATATCGGTTTAGCAGTTAGCGAGATCCTTCGCTACAGATAAAAAAAGCTTACTACTTTACATATTAGGATTAAAAAAATATTTGTGAAACTAGTAAAAAACCCACAAATACAGGATGTGTACTGTGCAAAATTTTAAAATATAATAGTTGTTTCTCGCATCGTATTATAAACAGCTTTCCGCGGATATAGAATGTACAATTATAAGATTAAAACCAGTTTTAATAGGCACGGGCTAAAAAAATGGTTTTAATCTTATAATTGTACATTTTTATATTCGTAGAAAGCTGGATATAATACAATGCTAGACATAGTTTTTTCGTATGGATGAGAACAAGTTCCTATTCACCGGATTCGAATGAATACGAGAAAAATCATTTTACAGTATGGCTTTGAAACCTATTAGAACTGGTTCTTAGCCATACTAGAAAATTTTGAATAAGTCAATTTTCCACGAATACTTAAATAAAATACATAACATTTATACAAGTTTCGTTAGTCAGAGTCACTTGCCAAATTGATAAAATCTCTTGTGTCGAAAAGAAATTAAGTTTTGGAAAGAAAAGAGAGCTTTTTTTAGATGTTTGTCTTAGTATTTATAACGGCCTTTTTTATCTGGCCCCAAAATTTATTTTCGATTTTTTATCCTTTTGGTTATACCTTTTTACTGGGACTAAATGTCTCTTTATCAGGGAAGTTTAATTTCCCTCAACCGCCAAGGGAATGGTAAAAGATGATATTTTAATCTTGCCCCTTAAGTGTAAATTTTTTCCTTTGTCAACTATCACAAATAAAAGTCGATCACCTACTTTCAATTCCAATTTTTTTTTAAGTTTTCCCTTTGTTGGTGTTTGTGTCTCGATGAAGGGTGGAGGGAACGAGATACTTTGCCATGGATGGAAAGACATCATATGGTTTAATTTTATTGATGATTTGTTTTGAATATTGTTATTCTTGTTATTTGGCTAAAAGGTACATTTTTCCTTAACCTCGTCTTGGCCTCTCACTTCTGAATATCATATTCTTATTTTTTCTATCCCAACTCTTTTTCTTTTCTACGTTAGATGTAAGTATATTACCATAAAGTTAGAAAAGAAAATATTTGGATATTGGAAAGAAAACGATGAAGCAGGTTTCGTCGTTTTTTTTCACCGTAGCTTTTCTCCTATTTCTAGCCACTGCGGGATAATTATTAACATTTACTTAACCTAACCAAAAGCTACTGTAAAATGCGACGAAACCCACTACTTCGTTTTCTTTTCGCGATCCAAATATTTTTTTTTATATGGCGATGAATAAAAGTGTTTCTCTTAGCCATATAATCGACGGACCGATATTCAAAATCATTGATGTTATTTTGTTGATTGCAGTGCATCGTATGGTCAATCATAGCTGACTTGACGTATTCTGCCCTCTTTTTCTAATTACTTTTAGTATTATATAATTTCAAGAATTTTATAATACAATGCAATAAATAACTATTATCAAATTTGGTGGGATTGAAATTTGTAACCTTAGTTATGATAACCATGAACTGAATATGTGATTGTCAAATAATCCTATCTTTTGCATTTCAATCGAGATAAGAAAATTATAGAGATTATACAATACGTGTATTTTAGACATATGTTTAAAAATAATTTTGCCTGGTTTGGATTTCTGGCATGAGAAAAGTGAAGAAAACATTTCGCCAAAAATAAATGTACTATACTTTGCCGGATCTAAAAGTGCTAAAGCTACATTTAATCACGTGACTACCAGCAAAGCATCCCACAACGTATAGAGCAGCTTTGCAGCTTGATTGAACCTCTTTTAAATACGTCCATTGTATTTATAGAATTCACTTTTTTGCAGAACTATTTGTAAAATTTTAAGATTAAAATCAATGTCAAAGTTGAGCAAACAATGTTCAAGTTAAAAAACACACAAAAAAGTACTTTATTTTTGTGCTCTTTTGCGTCTACATCTAAACATGATTACTACATATTATAAACGCATAACTGACCAACTGATAATATGCGACATGATTTTTTCTGACAGATACTGCGTTGCCCGCTAGCAAATTGAATTTTAATGATAGATTCTGTAGGCTGTAACAAATGAATGATATTTAATTCTTTTCAAAAATGGTTTCGCAGACAATAGTTCAAGCAACTGCAGGGATCTAAAGGGATAAGACAATGGCCGATAATGTCCATCCACAATAATACTACACAACTTACCCCTTCTGTAGATTGAAATTAAATTCAAGGTTAAAACATGTGGACATTCAACTTAATTAACCAACCAATCAAAATTCAATAAAAGTTGTTCAGCCAACGAATAATGAAAATTTGGAGACTAGTGTAACAAGCAGAGTTTAATTCTTAAAAAAAACTTTTTATCTCACTGCCTCACTAAAATCAGCGAGGCTCGCAGTGAGGCAAAATTATCCCCACAAAATTTTTTGCGAGACTAACTGATTTTAGCGAGGTAGTGAGCCAATCAGTTTTTTTAAAAAGAATTCACCTCAGTCCAATATCCCCTTCCTTCCTAAGCAACTGTAATATTGTCCTTGTTTTTTTTGGGTATTAGGGAAAATTGAATTCAGAAAAAAAGAAAATTTAACTAAGCTCAATTTAAAGCTTTACATGAAGTTATAAATATGCCGGGTAACCGTTTCAGGGATCTTTGTGAACAAATACTGAGACAGACAAACAAACTACTCGAGTGTATACTTATAGTACAAATATTCTGGGAAGTAGTTAATGGAAAAGTTTTTATTTACTTTATCATTTTTGGTTTAATTACTATTTGCTTTACAATAAAGTTTTGGCCCATATAGATTTAGATCAGGGATACTGGGATGTGAAAATGGATTATAAATAAATATTCATATATCCTCTACTCTTAATAACTATTAAATAGAAAATATCAAGGGGAAGAAAGGATTGTAGATTTGATTGTCTTTACCAAGAGACACTCGGGGAGCAAGGAATATTAAGTTTAATTAGTATAAGGAATACAAAAATATATTCAAGACTTGTATGGGGGAAAAGATACTACGGTAGGTTGTTGATCTGAAACAACTTGACAAACTTATTTATACATGTTATAATTGTTCTATCATTTTCAAACATTCCATGATAGTTTTTATAACAGTTAGGTACGATTTAAAAGCATAACAACTCTATAATTGATAAGAAAATACGTACGTCTATTTAAAACATGCAGATTTTTACCTTTGTTTTACAACAATTTTTGTATGATAACCTAATTCATCTCACTTTTAGAATAATGAAGTATTGGACAACAAGCAAGGCATCTCTATAACCAAATCCTGAAAGTGAAAGTATGTCCTTCTACTGTATCATGTGTTTAAGCAATTTTAAATAAATTTAGGTCTAGTTTTGTTTAGACTTACAAATTAATGTTCTGCTTATTAATTTTGACACTTTACAAGAGTTATTGTTCTTGTGTCCTTCCTTCTGATTACAGCTTCACTTTTATTGATGTTGTCATCTTTGTACCTTTATTCCTGAGACTGGTTCTCTATTTGCCTCTTTTACTTAAACACAAAACTTTCAGAGACTTTATACAATTAAGCAAGAATTTAAATGAAAGTTAGGACTGATCCTAATCCCTTATTTCCAGCCTAAACCTTTTTGTTGAGTCTAACGGCAGCAAAATGTTCTGTATTAGTGGAAACCATGTTCATAATTGTAGATATGATTTATTTGTAGTAATCTATATCTATAAAGACTTTGTAATTTCAATTGTTTTCTATGATGCCAATATAATTTACATAGTTTAATGTTACTTCCATCCCCGAAATAAGTAGTTTGATACCAGGAAGGAAGGGTTCAATGACCTGTTTATTACAGTAGTCTCCAAAATTTTATAATAACATTCTCTTATTAGTTGGCTTTGAGGAATTGTATTGAATTTAGATTGGTTGGTTCATCATTTGAGTGTTCAAACATTTTAAACACTAATTGTACTCTACAGAAGGGGTAATTTTGTGTATCATCATTAAAGATACACGTCATTTTATCGGCCATTGTCTTGGTTCTCTAGATCCAACACAAGATTTGAAGTTTAACCAATATTTATCAGGGATTTAAAGGGCTAAGACAATGGCCAATAAATTGATGTTCATCCCCAATGATGTTACACACAATTAACCCCACTGTAGATAACAATTTTTTTGCTGAAACGTTGGAACACTCAATTTAATGAATCAACCAATACAAATTCTCCCAAAGTTGTTAATTCAACGAATCAGAAAACGTTATTATAAAACTTTGGGGACTAGTAAAATAAACAATCCATTGTCCCCTTTTTTCTCTGAATATTTATACTATTATTTTTAGTTGGTGTTAATTCGTATGAACATCAGAGTTCGGGGAACTTTTGGTTGGCTTTAATGTGTGTTTAATTGTTACTACCGACAACTTTATAAACCATATAAGTCTTTATTAATTTTGTTTTCATCATTTTCAGGGAAGCTTGATATCTTTATTGGCAAGAAAATTTACTTTACTATGATTTCATCCAAGAAAAAAATAAAGAAAGAACAGATCTTAAGTAGAGATATATATACAGACATTTACCTCCCTTCCTTTTTCAATGACCTTATTAGTCTGCTTCTAAATTATTTTCTGCTACTTGGCTGTGTTAATATAAGTAACACCATTGATTGATTTTCAATTACCCAATAGAAAGGTTGCACAAGGTGGATGCGATTGGGAGATACTGTTATTTGACCCTTTCTCCCTCTAGTGTTTTACGCTAATGTAGAAAGAACAGAAAATATATTATATTCTTAAGTAGATTTTTCTAAACGAAACCGCTAAATTATTATCTTCATATAATATTCTTAAAATCAAGTTAATATCTACAATATTGTTTATAAGACAGTTTATCCTAACTTTTGAAATCTCTAGGTTTTGGACGTATAGACAGGTCAAATTGTGGAGTATTTAACATACTTAATGAACAAAACATTTTCATTTTATATCATTTATTTGGTTACTGGTTTCATTGTAAGAGATTTTTAGGTATTTTTGTTACATTTATATAGTCAAATATTACACTCAGATTATTAGGAATTATCATTATATCATGGATAAAAATTAGATGAACTGAAATTAGTTTCCGAATGTGAACACATTTTCCGAGGTGTTTCCCAATCCTATCTCAATATTTGCTACTAGCTAAAAAACCTTCAAACTTCAAAAAAAAATCAAAATTTGAATGTATTAACGATTTATACATTATACATTCAAAGTTTTAATTTTTCAAATTTTGATTTTTTTTGTAAGTTTGAAGGTTTTTTTAGCTAGTAGCAAATATTGAGATAGGATTGGGAAACACCTAGGAAAATGTGTTCACATTCGGAAACTAATTTCAGTTCACCAAAAATTAGTATTCAAATATCTACGCTGGTCCTTAAAGAAATCAAAACATTTTAAGTTTTAACATTACAGGGAAAAAAGATCATATAGAAATTGAATATATCTTCATCTTAATTATTTTGAACCAAATTTTAAACATTTAAATATTTTGCTTTAAAAAATTTGATACTAAAAAACTCTAAAAGTTAGGAAAGAATTCAACAAATAAGGACAAAATTAAATCTAACTTTAAGGAAAACTTATATTAGAAAAACTAAGTGGTTAACAATTAAGTAGGTTGGATTTTACTATTCATAGTTTAGATGTAGGTATAACAATACATAGTTTAATGTCAAATTGGTCTTTTTTGAAATCATAATAAAATAAATGTCTTCATTAATTTAAGAATCAGCGTTTAATTATAATAATCATTAAGAAATCTACTATTTATATTTATAAAAATCCTGTATTATAAGTGTAAATTTTCCATTTTGCAAATTTTTGATTTTTAAGCTATTTGAATTATTATGATTTAGTAATGATAAATTTAAATTTATTTGAAATATTATTTACTAGAAAGCTTCTGAAATTATTAATTTACTAATAAAATTCTTATCCAAGTTAGGTCTTTTAAATTTCATTATTTTTGTGCTAACATTAGTTAAATAAAATTTTATTTTTCTGAACAGCATTAAAAATTCTTAGCTAAAACATTATCTTTTTTTTTTACAAATATTCTATATTATATGATAGAAATTTTAAATATGTTTAAATTTAAAGATAAATAGATATTTATTCATCACATGAAATGGAAGCGATATAATTTTTTGGTTGGTTATTGTATTTTTGGTATCTTTAGTATATATACTGATTCCTAAAAGTTTTTTTTTAAAAATCTTATTCAATAACTGAAAAAAGAAGTATGCGTATTTGATTTTAGGCTATGTACTACTAATGTAGCCATAGGAAAGTCATAAACTGATTATATAAATAATTTTCAAAAGTATTTTTTATATTAAACATAAAATCAGGATCAAGATTTTTTAATTTTAAAATTGAAAAAAATGTATATGAAAATATGTAACAATTTCCTATTTCACTTTCTAAATCACTATTTTCTTTCAATATTTGAGTTAGTATTACTAAAATCATTATCATCTTGTTTATATTGATTGATTAACTGCTCAAATATGCTGGCCTCGCCATCACCCTGGTTCACCATGTCGTCAGCAAGGTTGGACAGCAGTTCAATCAATTCTTTATCATCACTGTTGCGTCGTTTTGTCGATTTACCAGATTTTTTATGTTTCTCCTTGATTTCTTTTCTAGATTTGGCGTGTGATGATCCTTTGTGGCTGCTTTGATTGTCAGCTTTTTGCTTGTGTTTCCCCTTAGAATCCCCCTTTTTGGATTTCCTCTGACTATCAACCTTGAGGGCCCCGGGGGGTGGGTCCTGGTTGTACTGATGCTACACGCTGCTCTCCACCGTGTCCAGCACTTCATGTCTGTTGTCTAGAGTATCACAGGATTGGTGCAGTGGCAGCAGCATTGTGTGAGCGGGCAGAAAGCCGTCGCCACCCATGGCATAGCCGCTGTCAGCAAGGTTATGCGCCCCTCGTGGTAGTGACTGAAATTGATTATTTTTGAGGATTCCTTTCAGGGGTTTTCCTTGGGAGTCTCGATCCCTACCAGTTATGAAGCTGTGCGCATGACTGACTGCCTGCAGCATGCTGTTGCAAGCTGTCACAGGCTTTTCAACAGCATTGCTGTTTGAGGTTGATACAAGTTGTTGTACATTAACTGGTGCTCCGCCGAGCGCGCCACATTGTGTGACAAAGCTGCGCCGTTGCTGGATGTTTGCCAGACAATTTTGCAGATCTTGATTTGTTACTAGTGGTGACAGTTCTTGAGGTCTAGAACAGGAGGGCTGTGGTGGTGGTGGACAGTGGGGGAGGTGGTCAGAGTTTCCTACGGACCTCTGCCTCTGCTTGTTGGAGGAGCCAGAGCCGCTGTCAGACTCGGGACACCCGATGCCAGAATCCGGATCAGATATCAGGGAGAAGTCTGTAGGAGGCCTTTGTCATACCCAGTACTGGTTGCGGCGCAACAACGGCTGTCCGCCGCTCAGCGAGGATCTCTCGCCCAACAGGGTACTCTCTGATGGATTGGAACCCGCCTCGCTCGACGGTGGCATGTCGTTCGAGTTGCGGTTGAACGGGGGAGGTACAAATGGCGGCGGGTCTAGCAGATGGCTGGCCGCTAGTTCACTTTCGCACAAAGGTATCACTCGGAAAGCTGGTAGTGAAGGAGGAATACTTGACGAGGGTGATGTCTCTCTTGACCTAGAACTTTCCAACCATGAGTCAGAATCTGATGGATTTAATGGCTGTTGCTGCTGACCATTTGTCAGTGATAAATTGTGTTTGGATAAATTTGTCTTGCGGCCAAATCTATCTGACGCCAGATGAGGCGTGCACATGGGTTGATCCTTGGACAGGGACATAATCCCAGTCCTGGCTTCGTACACATCATCAAAATTATTCTGATGTCGGCGCCGAAATTTGTCACCTGATATTTGACAAATATGACCGTTTGAGTGACGGTTTTGACCATTGTACTTCTCTTTCCTACATCTTACAATAATTATAGCGGTCACTATGACCAGCAGCAGACTGGCTACAACACAAGAGGCCACAACAATGTCTTTGCGTGTGGCAACAGGTACGGGTGCGTGGCCAGTTGGCGTTGAGTTAGGCAAGGGGGCCCAGGATGTAATGCCTGATGATATCACTGCAAATCTAAAGACACCTTTAGCTGGTTGGACGCCCGGAGCCTCCAGCCTGTAGACCAGCTCATCTGATGTATTGCTGGTTAAACCAGTATTGGAACCAACAAAATATATAACACCATTGGAAAGGTCTTCCTGGGTAAAATGTTGGATTTCCCGGTCGCGCAGCGACCGTTTTGTTCTTGTTCGTGAGGTTCTTATTATCCGTTTTATTCTTCCATGTTTGGGTTTGTCAAGAATGTGGAAAACTGGATTGCTGCTGGTTAAACCAGCTAGTTTTGTGGCGTCCAGGTGGTTGGATTTGATGGCGGTTGAGCTATCAATGGCAGCTAGAAGCTGTTCATTCATTCTGACCAATGGCGTCACAGATACATGGAACATTACGTTGTTCAGCCTGGTTCAGTCATAGATTAGTAAGTTATAGAATAAAACGCTAGCAAATACTAAAATGTTTAAAATGTCTAATATAGCTCAAGACTGAAGAGGCAGGTTGTTGATTTAAGATTTAAAAAAATAAAAAAAAATAAAAAAATTTCCCCAGAAATACCAAAAATCAATTCAATCAATTTTTCATTCAAAATGATATGGCAATGAAAGATATATTGATTTTATCCCCAGGTTGAAAAGCATAATTTTATTTTCTATAGGTTATAAATTTGAGAAGAAAATAATATATTCTATTTCATCATTCTCTGTCAACCCTTAATCTATGACTTATTAATCCATGCCTGTAGTCTAGAGATGAGATGTCAGTGAGGAATGAATCATTTGCATACGTCATGTCTGTTTGGCGGTAGATTACTTCACCTCGGTCAATATTCACCTAAAAAACAATAGATAATCATTTCAGATAAAATTAATCAAGGATGACAACATTTATGAAAGCGAAGCCCTATATCGTTAGGACAAATTAACATCCGTACTTGTAGAGTGTCAGAACTTAATAAGCAGAATAGCAATTCATCAGTCTAAACAAAATTGTAACATTGTAAATTGTACAATAATATTGTACCTTGTGGTAATAGGAATCAGTATTTCAAAAATCAGAGAATAGGATAATCATAACATCACAGTATAGCTTAAAAAACCTATCAATGCTTTTTTCATGCAAAAGATATTTTTCATATTAGGAAAAAAATCATTAAGGTTAAATACTAAATTGAAGTAAAATAAATAAAATGTAAAATTCTCAAGATATTTATTCATTTATTTGCATCTTTCAGTAAATTGGCCTTCTCTCTCTCTATCATTCTATATGTCTCTCTCTCTTTCTCTGTCTCTCTCCCTTTCCCCCTTTCTTTCTCTCTCTTTTTCTCTCTCTGAGTTGGAATTATTGGAATGGCAGTGTAAGTGTGAGAGGAAACATATTTATAAAGTGGTACACAAGTAAAATAATTAAAATTTGGAGTAGCAATATTTTCATCCTCTCAAACTGGTCTATAAACAATGACAGATAAATTGATTTTCATCTCCCATGTTGATGGCTAAATAACGTATTATTGATTGATTTTAAATTAAATGTTTAAACAGAGTTATGCTTTCCACAAAAGCTTCTCATTTAGATTAAAATTGGCATATTAGTATGATTACAAGTACTTCAATTAGAAATCCTAACATATAATGATGTCAAATCTTAGACTAATTTAAACAATATTACACCGCTAGATAATTGATGGAAAGTTCGGACAATGAAGGATTGCACAACCAAATAAAGATTTTTTAAACCAACACGGATTAAAGTCCAACGTATTTTCCCTCCCTCGAAGATAAAATACAAATGGATAAAGTTTTTTTTTTTATCATTGTATAGTTTGTGAAAACAACTTTGCTACATATGTTGAAAATTTGGACGGAAATTGAATTTAGCATAAATGTGTGACACAAATGCGGATTTCAAAAGCCCATTTCTAACTTTTAGTCACAGATAACTTTAAGGCTAATAAGGAACTGAAATAATATGTTATTTCTTATAACCAAAGTTTTAGAAACCAGATTAAGAGAAAATGTGAAGTGGAGGGTTAAATGGGGGTGAGAGCAACAATTTTGATTTTCCAATATAACACAATCGTGTGTGTTTGTTTACAGGGTGACCACACTTTTTGTCAATAATTTCTAACATTTTTTGTTGTAAATTTTTTATACTGAGGTACTCACAAATAGACTAGGAAACTTTATAAATTGATTATTAAGTAAAGGATGTCCCAATTAGTACTTTGGAATGTATTTTATCTGTACAAAATTTAATGTTTTTCCAGTATTGCTTCGAAATCCATTAATATCAGTTCTGTCATTCTGAAAAATCATCTAACGTATCATATCATAGCCAGTTTTCTTTGACTAAGGAAATAAAAATCAAAATATTGATACCAGTTTTGTTAGCAAGGACCTTCAACCTCTCGGGTATAGCAAACCTGGTTTAATTCTCATAATTTTTTAAAATATCCTTAGAAAGCTGTCTATAATACGATGAGATAAAAAACTATTAAACATTAATTTAAAAAAATAATGGACACCCTGTACTTGAACGCTTATGTATAGGTATACATGCTGCATATCTGAACCTCCTAATAAATGCAACATGTGTATATTTTTATAGAAAAATGACATTTTTGCAAGATTAGATTTATTATTACATTTCCAATTCATGTTTTTCAATTCCCTTTTTTTATCGTGTCTGCTCTACAAGCAACCAATCTTATAAGATCAAATTAAAGAACAAAAAGTGGGGATAGTCAATAAATCACGGATAACGATATTTTCGCTTTTCTTATTAAAAACAAGGTTTTTAAAACCCTAATCAATAAACGAAGTGTTTAATGAAGTTAATTTAGATATTGGTATTGAAATCATTTACAGTTAAAAAAAATTATATTTTAAGTATGGCTTCGAAACCGATTAATATCCTCTGAATTGGAACCAGTTTGTAGAAATAATGAAATAATCATGAATTACATCGTATTACAGACATTTCTAAATAATAAAATATAAATTATAAAATAACAGTTTCGAGCCAAACGGGACTAAAAAAACTGGTTTCGATATTAATTTTTTTCATTTTCCTATCTGCGGAAAGCTGTCTGTATTACGATGAGATAAATAACTATTATTGTATTTATTGAAACTGCATATACTGTTATGAGCTGTAATATCTATATTATATCAACAAATTAATTATTCTGTCTGGCTTTAAATATAATTAAATCAAATTTGTTTTGGTATTTTTACATATTTAGAAAGAGTAAAACGTTACTACCCCTTACAAATTTAATACAATTTTTGGGAGCTTGAAAAGAGGTAAATTATTATTATAAATTATAATATAATTAGTGAATAATTTAACAGGTATAGCGCTTAAATCATTGGATATGATAATATCTTTAGATATATTATTTTAATGATTAAAATAAGAATTAGAATTACTTAAACAAAAAAGAGAAGGTTATTGTCAGTTAATGGCTAAAGAAAGGGCGGGTCCTTTTTATGGGGCAATACCGCTAATAAAAACTAGATTAGAATTCGAGTTAGAGAGCTTGGGGAGGGTGGAGGTGCGCATCATTCATCCTCTTTTGAATTCAACCAATTCGTTTAAGTCTAACCTAATAATGTTTAATTTGTGTTAGCTGTACTTAACATTAATGAATATGTATAGTACGATTATGTATTTAAACTTTGTTATGAATTTTAAAGTTGAAAAAACATATTAAAACATATTAAAAACATATGTAATATTAAGGCTAACTAAGGTATGCCTTTATTTCCAAGAAGTGGGGGGGGGGGGATATTGAACTGTAAATTAACTGGTACCCAAAATTTTTAAAAAACCTTGGGTAATTTTATTGTTTTTAGATTGGTTATTTCAATCTCTTGGAACCCCTGATCACATTTTTCAATCATCAAAATAGCGAATCCTTTTAATAACACAAACTGCCCATTTCCATAATTCACTTTTAAAAATTAATCCTCTTTTATCAATTTGGTATTCTTATTGGTTTTTTCGCACTATGTAGGAAGAAAGGTAAGGTTGCTTTTTAACTAAGCAAAGTAAAAAGATTAAGTAGACTTTTAGAAAACTTAGACAATTGACAAAAAACATTGAATTATGATTGTTGTCCATATACATATATATATACAAGTATTTCTTATATATATCTGACATGGATCTTAAAGCAACATAAAGGTCCTTTTGCCAATGTTAAAAATCGAAAGTATCTTTGTAGTAAAAGTAGTAAAAGTTGCAAATATAGGTATTAAATAAAGAAATAAACCCACCTGATAAAATGAATCAGCTGGGTTGTCTTCCACCAGCAGTTGACCGGCCTTTGGTTTCTCCTTGATGGTGTACAAAATCCTCTGTCTATCACCATTACTATGCACACCCATATTAGCACTTGTTATAATAGCCGTAGTGGTTCCCTGCTCCAGACAAATCAAACTCTGATTCTTAAGCTCCAGGGAAAGGGGTATGACATGTATACGAAAATGTCTCGAGAGTCCAGTTTCTCGTGGCTGGTACCTGCCATCCGTGACAGAAAAATAAAATTGTGTCTGTGAGGTGGCCCCGTCGTGGACATACATAACTCTGCCATCATTGATATCCTGTTGGCTGAATGTTGAAATTGGAAGACTCGGTGAATTTGCGTAGACTAGCCTGCCCTGCAAGCCACTATCCAGCATAGTAAATCTTATATCTTTCGGTTCCGTATCCGGATCTTGAACTTCAAGCATGTCCTTGGTTAAAATCTTTGATTGACCTCGGACCACCACCATGCTTGGAGTTTTAGTCACCAAAAACGGTTTCTTATCATTGACTGGTGTAATGCTTATGTTCATGCTTGTCTCATACACCTTAAGATCCCTCTGACCGCTTAGGTCAGGTAGCAGAAACACGGCCAGTTTGACCTTATCCTCAGTAGAATCTGAATGGTCATGAGAGTAAACAACAACTCCTGCTTCTACATCATTTTGTGTGAAGCTGTCACCCTTGGATAACATCTTCCCGCGTAATAACAGCGTGCCATGATCAGGTACTGATATTAATTTAACGCGCAGCATTGGCAGCTCATTCATGAGTCCACTGGCCGGCCCGTACGTGAGAAAGTCAATAATTCCAGAAATGTTAATATTCCTGCTGCTTAATGTTGAATTGCTGCCCTCGCGCGACAGCAGATTTGATATTTTAACATATTTATCAATACCACCCGGTTGGCTGCTTGTCAGGCTAATGACAATGTTAAATACAGATTTAAGCCGGTACGGGGCGTAGTCAGCCACTGCTTCAAATTTGAAAAAGTCATATTCTTGATACTGCATGTATTTGGCGGTATGACGGTATACAATGCGCTTCAGGTTTATGTCTGCTTGGGTAAAGTTGAAAGTTTCCACGCTGCGTCCCGAATCTGTGCGGTACATTACCATGCCTTTGCTTGGACGTTCTGTCAGTAAAAAGAGTACTTTGTTGTCACCCTAGTTGACATAGAATATTAATACTTATATAAAAGTACCAGGATCTCTGTCTGCCTCTATGTACCAGAAGATCTCGCTAAACACTGAACCGATATGGTTCTTCTTTATGAGGAAGGTTTTTAAAGTTTTTTTTTACGTTTTACCTTCCTTTGATCAATATTATAATAACCAATACCTCAAGTTATCTAAATAAATATTTATTTTTTTATTGTTCTCACTGATCTGGCCTTTAAACTAAATTATGACAATATATATAAAGTCTTTATTACTCAATATAAGGTGCTCTAATGAAAAAGATTATGAAACAAACTTCACTATTCTTTATTATTATTATTCTATGCCTGATTTAAATTTGATGTCTGTACGACCAAAAACTGGCTAGTAATGACCGTTTCTGTTCCAGGGAATACCTCCATCTGCTTGTTCGTCTTTTCAATAAGGTTCAGCTGCTGCACCTCGACGCGGAATTCCGTCCGCGGACCGCGGTTTTGTCCGTCAAACAGGGTGAAGTAGAATCCGCCTTCGTAACAGCCTAAACATAAAAAGGTGGGTTAACTATTCTGATAACCTTGCAATTATTATTAGATTTAATTCTGCCATAAAAGAGCCCCCATAGAGTCATGTGGCGGAACCGAAAGTTTATAATAATGTAAATAGCTTCAAAGACTATAAAACCCTCTACTTATAGACGTATTTATAATTGTTTCATTATATATTTTCATAAACATAAAATTTATACAAAATAAAGAGAGGAATTTAGCATAATTAAAATATATAATTATACAATTTGTAATGAACTTGAAACTTAAAGTTAATCTTTTATCCATGAAAACTTTCTTTAATTCTTCAGGGTGCAAGGTATAGATAATTAAGGTAAAACTTTAAAGATAATCAAAAGTTTTATTGCACTGCCGTGGTGTCTTAACTGATTTTTCATCAATAAACACAATCTTATTTTTAATATTTTAACAGTAGAAGAGTTCTTTTTATCTATTCCTGCATCCCTGAGTAGTCTAAAGTACTTGAGCAGTAGTGAACACACAACTTTATGTGGTAAGGACTATTTTTTTTCTGAAAAATATAAAATTTTTACGTACAAAGGAGGCAATCCAAGGGTGATTACCCCCTTCCCCCTTACAAAAAAAAAAATATATACATTCCTCAGAGTTTTTAGATTTTTTAACCTTGGGTTTTATTATAATATTGAATAATCTACCTATCGTTGTATACCTCTTTCTAGAGCTCTTTTTTTTTTGGGGGGGGGGAAGGGGGAGGGTGTATTTCACATTCCACCCATACAACTTAATATAGCCTAAAACAAGAAAAAAACTAAGCTCATAAAAGTGTACAAAAAAGTAAAACTTTAACTCCAACCAACTTTATTACTCTTCTTTCAAAACATATCCCATTGAAAGTTGAGTTTAATTTTTCAAACTTTAATTGAAGGACCAACAGGGAAATAGGAATTTGTAAACAAACTAAACTTGTCCTCACATTTTAACCATTAATTGCAAGATTTTTAATTGAATCTATGAATTCTAAGATCTTAGCCTGTTTATGAACAAGAAATTTTCACTAAAATCTGTTTTAACTGATAAAGCATATATAGCATAATACCTATATTTTAATTTTTTTTTACATAATTTATCTATTAATTTATCCTAGTTTCTATGGATTATCAAGTACACCCACTTCACCAAATTCTTTTATTTATTTTACTTTTTTTTTGCAAATAATTTAATAACAAAACAAATAACTGCACAAGTTTACAAAGTTTAGCTAAAATTGTATATTTGGAAACAGAATTTTATTAATCTGAACGTGTAAGCGGCAGTAATATATATATCTTTACAAACCATTAAATTTGAAGATTACAATGACTGTAAGCAGTATGAACTTCTTGAAAAGTATGTCTTAAACACAATCCTAATTTGTTTAACCTTACCTGAATGTGTAAAGACAACATCTCCATCTCTGAGCTGTTGCTCGGTAAACTGACTGATAGGATATCCCGGCCTGTCACGGAGGCTGACCATTCCACAGTGGGGCGAGCTCATACTGTATGTCACATTTCCAGGACTAAATATTATGATCAATTTATAAAATGTATTTCAAATAAGTTTCAGGTAACTCACAAATGAAAGAGGACAAGTCATATGAAGAAAATTCGTATGCCTTAAGTAAACAACATGAATATTTTTTAAGTACCATAATTTATGATCAAGTAAATTGGATTTGAACGAAAACGTATAACTTAGGAATTCCTAACTCTAAGGCTAGCCTTAAACATTTCATAAGATATGGCCCAATGTCGAAGCTTTTTATAGTGCCTATAAAATGACGTCATACTGGCCTACCATTGGTAATTTGGTCTGTGTATTGAACCATCATTAATCATTTGTATTGTATAACGTCAATTTTTTATAGGGACTATAAGCTGCTTTTATAGGAAACCATAATATAAGATTTGGGAAAACTTAAATCCAAGGCTAGCCTTAAAATTTTTTAGGATTTTGATTCATTATCAGCTAAAGATTGGCTAAGTTACTTACTCTGTATCTGGATCCTGTGAGGCCAGGTTACTGCTGGAGATATTTACTGTGGATCCTGCCCATAATACCAAACCTGAACATTTAAAAGTTATAAATATATATCATACTCAGTTTTAATATCATATAATTTGTATATGTTATTTAGTTAATCTGTGTAGCTGAGTAAACAGATAAAACTATTAACAAGGAAAAGAAATAATGGAATTCTATTGAAAAAGTACATCAAAATTGGGTAAGGTATAAGACAAAACATTTAATACAGATTACTTTAAATGTGTTTGTTTTTAATTACTGTTTACTTTTTCTTTTCAAGAAGTAAAAATTGTGCTTTAAGTTAAGATAAGATTTATTTATTCTTCAATTCTGAGTCCATGTTTTACCTGTATTATTAACAACCCTAGGCATGGCATCGTTGCTGGCCAGAATCTTGATGTTGAGTATGGCTGGCACACTGGTCTTGTCCTGGTCTGGCCACTGGACGCCAGCAGTACGCGCCACCAGGCAGATATGGTCCGTCAGACTGTCACTTCCATCATGGATATACTGAAATAATTAACTTTTGAAACAAAGAATTTCCACAAATAAAAAGCGCTAGACAAAAATTTATTTATTTAAAAAATATTTCTAGCACATGCTCCAACCATAAAGGTTCCAATTTTTTTGTGGCTTTATAACCACGCAGAGCCTCTCTATCTTTACATAACCTAACATACGTAACCATAAAGTGTTTTTTATAAAATTTTTTTAATTGAAATTGTCCAGATATGAAATGACGATATCTACATACTTTATATAAGAGGACAGGAAATTATAATCAAAGACCATTTCTAAAGTAGGGTAAGTATTTTATCTTTCACCTTTTTGTTTTATAAGATACTTTAAGATACTAAAGTATTAGCATCACACAAAACAAAATATATTGAAGATTGACTGTGGTATATGAAATAGACATGGATTACATAAGATTCAATTTTTAACAAGAAAGCATGAATAATAGTAAACGACTATTTACTGTATTTAGAAATAATAACATGACCAGTACCAAGCACTGGTTGGTTTACATTTCAGTAAGCCTTATTTACAAACTGTTTTTATCATTCTGTAAAATTATGTAAAGTTAGGAAAATAATATAAAGAGATAAAATTACATAGTCCAAAATTGTCATCCTTTTACAGCCGCAATTGGCAATTAAAAACCTCTTGTAAACGTCTAATTGAAAAAGTGCAAGCTGGTCTCTCTTGATCACAACCTTTATTTTCAATAATTGTACTATTTGTACTATAATCTTATATGAAGCATATAAATAGTGTTTTCATGAATTTAAATGAAAGTATTTTTATTCATTTAATTGCATAGGTTTTAAGTACAAACTTTTAATATAGACCTATTTAAAGTTTATAATTAAGTTAAGAAGGTTAATATGTATCAAGTTAATTTCATCTTCCTGTATAAAGGTACATATAAGAACCTGTACACATCTTGAAGGTTAAAATCAGAGGCGTATCTTTTCCTCTATCAACAGTATGCTGTATAAGAAATTGCATTCGCAAAAAGAAATCAACTTGTTTATCCATAGAGATGAATTAAAAAATACTAAGATTGTCCTATTAGATCAAAAATATCACGATAGAAGCTTTTCTCTATAAATGGTGTGTAGGTAAATGTCGTTTTTAACTGACCATTTTAAAATTATTCTATCGATTTCAAATTTTTAATGGAGATTACTTAAATGAAATTATTTAGTAAAAAAGCTTAACAACTCTTTACCAGAAATTCTGTTTATTGTGAACTATTTTAACATTAAATTTAGTTAAACTAAAAATGAACATAAAATCTTCCAAAATATCCTTTTAACAATTTGTGTAAATTATGAACTCTAATCTAAGTGCAGTGGGTAATAAACCAAGCAATAAAGTCACTTCAACCGAGTTCATACCAAATAATTCATACAATCCAGTCAAAAAATAATTTTAGCAATAACAATTACAGTTATTTAAACTATAATATATGATATAAATCGAATGTTTTTTTTGAAGCGAAGTAACTTCAAATGCTTTCCTGTCTTTCTGTACGTTTAGGTGGGATTTTGATTTTCTCTGCTGCCCTCATGGATTGTCTTAATATATTTTTTGTGTGTGAATATTCCTCATAGCAATAGAGGTTTTTCATAAAACAACTAACTTGGCACGTTGGTCTGTCTGTAAACTATGTGTATGTGTGTGTGTGTTAACGTGTGTTAAACAGATCTTGTAAACTATGCTATAACATCCCAACAAGAATATTGTTAGGAAAAATAATTTGGCTGATATCAAAGTTATTTTGATTGTGTAAAAACTACAAATGAAGTAGTTGCAAGTGTATCTACAAAATTGATTAATTATTTGATAGTATGCAAAAAATATAATACTAAATATGAACCATCTTATATTTCAATTGATTGATACTAAAACCGATTCAAATCGCTGATTACAATTCTTATTTCTCCTACTATATGTATAAACACCCTCCTGTAGACAGTATAAGAAGACTTTAGCTTAAACTTAACTTCAAACACAATTATATTTAGTTCGGAATTTTAAATTTTGGGCAAATCTGATTAAAAACTGGGTAAATAAGATTGTTCACAAACGATCTTCAAAACCAGAGGATAAGTGTCAATTATACCTTTGTCAAAAATAGAAACCCAGCCAGGTATAGGGACGTCGCCGTTACCCATATATTTTGATGGGATTTTATGTGAAGAACGTAATTTTACTTTCTACATTGAAATATAATCCATTGTTCTATTCCTACATAATTAACATTCCTATACATAATTATAACATAATATACATGTATAAGTTTTGATTTGTCTACCTATTTCCTTTCTAGAGGAAAAGGGCAATTAATTCATAACTTTTTTCCTCACAAGTAAGAATTTTACGCATAGACTATAGAAGATTTAATTACAGTCCATTGTCCTATCTTTCCCATGATGTATTCAAAATGTTTTAACATTATGTATTATGTATTGAAAAACACTTTAGTGCGCCAAGTCCAGTCTAGACTAAATATATCCCTTTTTATCTCAGTGACAAGTACACTTTGAAACAGGGTTACATGGATAGAATTAGACAAAAAATGTATTTAAAAACTATATTTCATTGGTTTTATACTAAGAGCGTCATTATTTTCGCTATTTTCCGTAAAGTTATATGCATGCTTCCAGTCAAATCCACTTAGTAGGTCAGACTGTTCTTAATTATGCGTTTAGTCAAAATTAAGTACAGCTCGACCTAATAAGCGCATTTGACTGGAAGCATGAACCCTATTTTTACAGAACATTGAGAAAAAAAATGATGCTCTTATATGTTTTGTTGTTGTTGTCAAAATGGCGAATTGCTAAAGCTGTCACATTCAATATGGTATTATGACTGTTCTCTTACATTAATGCAAGATCAGCATCGAATTTTGAATATGTTACTCTTATGTATTTCTCACGGATTTTTCTTCTTCTTTATATATCTTATTCCTGAAATAACTTATATAGGACACAAAGGGATATAGACGGACATGATAAACCAAAAGTCGCAGATATTCAGGGAAAAGGGATCATGTTTCAGAAAATATAGTTATTCTTCTGATTGAGTGTTTCTTTCCAGAAAAAATATCAACTTGATCTTATTATATCCTATTAAATAAATTAGTAAGGTGTTTTTGTCCGTAGCTCAGGATATTGATAACCACTGAAAGTACTAGGTTCTCCATTTTAGGGAAGTATTCAAAGAGTTACGGGATGGTTTTAAGCTATTTTCTGCTCTTAGTTATAACACTTCGAATTCAGAGCCTCTAAAGGGGTAAAGCCGCTAGTTCTTTTGTAAAGATTATGTAATACACAATTTATCAAAAATTTTACCTGATAAATTCAATACCCATCTTTACCTATTATGTCTGTGTTACCCTTTAAAAATTAAATTATCTCTCTTGAATTATGTTACACTTGCATGTTAATGTGAAAATGATTAATATCTTTCCTTTTGTCCCGACATTATTTATTGGATAAAGGATAACACAATGATTGGGCAAAAATTATATCTCCAAAATTTATATCCATCAATTTTACAGCATGTCTTTGTCATGGGCATAGATAAAAAATTTAAAAAAGAAATCCTGTTCACTAAGTTAGCTCGATGTATTTATGTATTTGTACATATATGTCTAAAAAGATGTTGTAAACGTCTAAACTATTTTAAGAGAGATGACCCAAGGGAAAATAATCATCCCTTCAATCAACTAAAACAAAATTCTTTTGCTTTTATCTCTACCCCTTCTCCTTAGGGAAAAAGCTAGTAGAGAGAAGCCACTAACATTACAGAAATAAATAATAGTAGATACAAATTAAGGTTATAAACCTATTCAATTTTTGGGAAAAAAATTAAATGTTCTCAATATTTGGATATGGGTTTCTTATCTAATTCTGAAGAAAATTTTCCCTACTAGAACAGAACGTGTATGTTTGTGTATATATGTGTGTGTGTGTGTTTGTGAGTGTGTGTGTTTGTTTGCATACTTTTTGCTAAATCATCTAATTTTCCTAAAACCAATAAAAGTTGTAATTCTAATCTTTTGAGAAGAAATTAGTTTTCCTATTTTAAATGTTGTATTTTATTCTTTAAAACGTGTTCTATAAAATTCTTTTACATTCTTTCGTCATTCCGTAGGCATATAAACTAATTCCTATTACCTAATACAATTTTAGGATGGTTAAAAAAAGCAACTTAATGTTCTACAAATAATAAAACCTAACAGTACCCTTTAAAAGCCTTATGATTAAAATATGCTTTGTCGAAAATCAATCACAAATACAACCAGAGCTATAAAAGTAGCTAAAAATGTAATAAAAAATGTCTTTTTGTTGTGGTTTTAATATATTCTTTGATCTTGGCCTTGAGCCAGCTACAGATGAGTTCAAGTTTACTTACAAATAGGTTGGTTCATTTTTTAACAATTTTAGATTTTTTGCTTTACATAACATAATTTCATTCAATTCAATAAATCAAAATAATTAAAATCGAACTTTGTACTTTTTTTAAAGGAATAAATGGATTTATAAAAGACATAGAGAAAAAATGCAATAATCTAAATGTTGTATAATTTAGGAAAGTTAAAGTGAATCATCCTCGTGTATAAGCATTGTAAAAATGTCTCTTAATGTAACAAAAAGTGTAATTTGGAGAGAATTAGCTTCATCAATGTCAAATATTCAGCAGAAAAATGCAAATTTATTTTATCTCTCCTCAACTGTATAGCATGGTGTTGCTAACAACAGTTCTTTACATGGCAGGAAGCAATGCTACTATATACTTTAATCGCGTTCGTTTTTTTACTGCTCTGGAATCGTTGTCAAGCTCCAGGTCGATGAACCAATATTTTCCACCTTTCATTTCTCAATCTGTTACAGACAGACCAATAAACAAGAGCTGGATCTTTAAATCATTTTAGTGGTGAGCCAGATCGGGGTGAGCCGAATTTCAGCCAATCACAGCGCGGCATTTCATAAAATGCTGTGCTCTCATTGGTGGAAAGTTGGCTCAACCCGATCTGGCTCACCACTAAAATGATTTAAAGATCCAGCTAAGAATACCTTGTATAAATGGCTTTGCTATCCTATTGAATAAACTTATAAGTTTTTTTTTGTCCATTTAGACCTTACCGATTGATTTCTTACTTTTATTAATGCTTTACGTTAGTAACAGGTTATCTTTATTTTCATATCCTGGGATGGCTTTAGACTACTTTTCTGCTCCATTAACGGAATAATTAGCCCCTGAATGCTAGGGGCACAGGCGCTAGTCTTAAAAAAAAACACCAACCTTCAACTTATTCTGGGCAAGATGCATGGAGGTAAATATGGTGACATTGTTGTTGGGCTTCTGCTGGAACATAATATAGCCATGCTTGGGCTGCTGGACCACCAGGTAGTCAACTATCTTGTCCTCGTAGTACGACGTCAACACGTTGATGTTCTCCTCAGTGATGAACACGGACGAACCCTCGTTCACCACCAGCGGACGAGTTTCAATGTATATTTCCTAAAATTAGAATTAAAAAAAAAAGTTGTAATAACATATCAAGGTGGAATGGGGACATTGAAATGTTTATTACACTAGTCCCCAAAGTTTTATAATATTTTTTTCTTATTCGTTGGCTTTAAAACTTTTGGGAATTTTATTGTGTTTTTATTTGTTGGTTTATTACGTTGAATTGTAATCTAAAGAATATTTTGTATCATTATTGGGGATGTACTTCAATTTATCGACTATTGACTCATCCCTATAAATCCATGTAAAAAAATTTCTTATTTATTCTTTAATTTAAATTTTGGCCTAGACCTTTGCCATGTGTATTTTAAAATATGGTTTGGAGATCTTATGCAAAAAAAAACAATTACATGTTCCTGTTTTTTTGTGGATAAAAAAAAGAAAGAACATTAGATTAAAACAATTTGAAAATACAATTTTATTTCCTTTCTTTATTTGTAAAAACAATAGCAATTTATTCTATGTATACGCCTTTTTTATTTAAGAGCATAGGCGTGCATGAGGAGGCTAGAGGAGTGTTTGAATTATGTTTATATAATATAATTAACACAAAAATATAAAGATGGTTGAGTTATACACCTTATTAAGCACATGAAGAGGACCAATTTTACACCTCCTCCCCCGCCCCTCATCAACTTAAGAAAATGAATGGGCACGTCCACTGATTTAAAGGTTGGTAAAACACGTTCCATCCATTGATTTTGTGTGTAAAAGTATACACAAGGGAAACATTAAATCTAGAATAATTTTCTCATCCTGCAATTTCACAGGAATTACCAGTAAAGCATCAACACCCCCTTCCCCTCCCCCCCCCCCATTTAATTAAAAATATGTATTTGATGTTTCTTTCAGCTTAGGTTAAATTAGAAAAAAGTACAGCAGACGCCCACTGATAGCAAATCTTTGTAGGACATGTAAACAATTAAAAATTTTAATTAAAGGAGGGTTGTATGTGTTGTGTAATTAGCCATTCAAGGGATTTTCCCCCCATTCTCTAGGTACACTTTTACTTCAAATGGTTTGTTGCTTATATCTAAAAACAGCGACAATAATATCAAAATATAAACAATTATGCCCATTGCATAGTGGCTTACTATTAGGAACAACTTTTAAAATAAAATTAAAGACAAAATAATCAAAATAAACTGTTATTTTGTAGTGATATCAATGCTGATCTACATAGTAAAAATAGAGAGAATGTAGGAAATAATAGAGTTGAGTTTCGAATGTAAAATCTATGTCAATAATGTTTTTTTACTATAATTGAAAATTGACAATAATAAATTAATGATATTAATTTTCATAATCATTATCCCTTTCTTTGGTTTACTGTTTTGTAGCTTTGAATGGTATAGATTAAATTCTTAATGGTTATGTGTTAAACCTTCTCTTTACGGAATACCAACATAAAATGAAAGAAGATTTTTAGGTTTTATTTTTTTCAGGCTTTAAAGGAGAACTAAAAGATTCTTACAGTCACGCCGCTACAAAAAAAATTACAATTAAACAAAATGAATATTTCCACATTTTTATTTCTTGTTTAAATATATTTTACCATAAGAAACACCCATACAAACGCCCTTGGCCACAAAATGTTGTAAGGTGGTAACCTCATCTAATAGACAAGAAATCCGGGAACGATGCAAAAATGTCGGTTTCTTTGACCATTAATATTCTTGAATCACAGTATTGAAATAATGATATAACTAGTGCAGCAGTGCTTATACTATTCATTTATCCATAAAGATAGTTTATATTGATTTCCTTTTGTCTATTAACTTATCACATGCTTGATCTAAGCTTAGACTTTTTTTTTAACATTAGATGTTATAGCCATTTTGTAATGAACCTAGGGTAACTAAAGGATTGTAAAACTCGCAAGGGAAAGAACTCTACTGCATGGTAAATGCATTTACTAAGAGGAAACAAGGATGATTTGATACTCAGGAAAGAGAAGGAATGCATAATTACGCAACATCAAACTATATTTGTAGTAGCTAAGCTGCTAAAAATATTGACTTTGTCCGTACTGCTGAAAAGTAAATGAGATTTTCTTTGACTTTATTTAACATTCGATTCTATAGAATTTCCTGGGCTAGACTAAAAGATTGGGTTTCCTTTATAACCTTATATAAATATAAAGGAATATGTACGACTTAAATTTCCTACAATTCTTTAAAATTATAGGCTTTTCACTTGTTATAAGTTTCAATTAAACAAACAATTTATTATGATTTTTTGTTAAAATCTCTATTTATCCTTTTAATTTTACTTTAAACAGTTTTAGAGTAGCTTTGCACTGAAAAAAACTAAACCAGAAAAGATTAATTTAAAGTTGGGTGGATGAGAACATGTCTACTCTAATAGATATTTAATCTAAGATTACGAATTACCAGGAAAATAGTGAAAGAACAATGGATAAGTTTCTCCCCAATTATGATAAACAAAATACCTTCTTTGATAGTTTTAATTATGTATGAAAAAGTGGGGATTATACCCAGTTGTATTTCTAGTCCTCTTTCAACTTTTAGAATACCAAAGGCGTAATCTAGTTAACTTATAGTTTATTGAGATAAAATAAATGAAAAGGAGTAAAATTTTTCTTTCTCTTTTTTTACTTCTGGTTTATAATCAACTAGCACTTTTTTAAAGAGAATATCTTGGAATAATCTTTATTTAATATTGTTATAATAACTCTTATAATTCAGATGTAAACTTTTTTATGTATATAATTAAGACAAATAAAGAATCAAATAATAATAAAAGGAGTAAATTGTAACAATGATATCTTTTTAAAAGAAATACAAAATTTTAGCCTCCTAACTAGTTTTGCTATTTCTAAATGTGACAGTTTTACAGGCATGTCCTTGTCCAAACTTTTAAATTGCTTTAAATCTATTTTTGAAAACTTAATATTGAATTTCAGCTATTTAAAGTTGCATTCATACATCCAAAAGTAACAAGTTAGTTCATTCATTAAAAATAATATGATATAAAATGTCTCTAATAAGATATTTTTCTGTATGTCTGCTACTTAAGTTTATGTTAACAATCCTCCTCTCTGCAAAGAAAAATCTAAATTTAGATTAAAAAACATACATATATACCTTTTGAATAATTATTAGCCCATTTAGACTACTCAAATAAAAAATCAGCCACGTGACGTTATAAAAATGAGGGAGATGAGAGGAGAAGTCGGAAAGAAAACTCCTAAAAAAGATATTGATAATTCCTCATTTTATGACGTCAAGTGGCTGTTTTTGAGTGACTTTATCCCCCTACAAAAATAATTCAGTGTAGCTGGGCTTTAAAATATTTAACTTACCTTTGGGATAATGATGAATTGAAAAATGAGGCCTTGTAGACTGCTGATTCCGTTGCTTACATCAAAAGTAAAACTATCCCTATTTCAACAAAATACTTTTCAATATTTTATAATCAAGGATAATCTTGCCTGTAAGTAGCGCAGCAATAAGAAACAGAAAGAAAACTAGTAAACTCAATTAGATATTTGTTTTTAAAATTCGTTTGTTTTCTTCATTTTATTAAATAAATCTTTCAAAAATACGCATTATTCATGCATAGAAATATATTTTATCTGTAAAAATTCACACTCTAGAATTGCTTACTATCATGATACCTTACCTAGTAAGGGGTATTCTCCTTCGATTTTTAGGTGATAATCTAGAGAACCCAGAGAATCATTAGCTTTTAATAGGATGAAATACTCTAACACCCAAGGTTATTAGGTCAAGTAACATCAAACAGACAACCAACCCTTAAATTGCACTAACTTTGTATGAGAAGCCCTAACTGTACATGGTTATGAGTTGGACCTGTTTATGGGCGAAGGAATTCCCCGTACTCTAACCATTTATGTCGAGCACCTGAAATAGCAACAATATGAACCATTTTTAACGTCTTTTGTTATGACGCGGCGTCAGGCTAAGATTCGAACCTATCACCTCCCCGACAACGAGCGGATGCGCTACGTGTTGAGCTACGGTCGCGGGTTTTGTAATAATGATAAGCATTTGTTCCTTGTTTGATTAGCTGATGACTGTATGTAATGTAGCCTGCCCTCATTGATGACACTCTGGGAGAAACTGGTCACGTGTTCTAGCACCTGCTGAGGGGCGTGCTCCTGAAGTTTTATAGGGTTAACCAATAATAAAATTAACATTTAACTAATTCACTGTAAAGAGTTTATTTCTATAAAAGAAACTTTATTACACCTTTAAATATATTGTAGTTTAATTTTTCATTTTATTTTGTTATAATTTCTTGAATATTCTTGGAGACTCGAAAAAGTGTCCGACAAAATGAGCCGTGTGACGTCATAAAAGGGAGAGATGAGAGGAGAAGTGGGAAAGGAAACCCTTTAACAAGAGATGGATCTATTGACGTCACACATCTCATTTTGTCGGACACTTTGTTAAGTATCATATTCTTGAAATTATGATAAATAAGTGTAAAAATATAAACTCTATATCAAAGCTGTAATAAATGTTTCATATACAGAATTTTCTTTAAAATAAGACATGAAGTAATTTAATAAATATTTTTTCCAACCTAAATTTTCAAACTGAAGCAAATTTTGTAAGTAAATATAAGACACCACAATAAAAGATATAGAAAAATAGTAAACCTTTATGTAAAAGCTTAACAAGAAATTCTATAATAACAGCATATAAAATGTTGTAATTAAACAGAATGTATATTTGTTTCAATATGTCTTAAATATAATTTACTGATTTAATCAAAATCCACGAACTATTTAGAGAAGCAACACATATGTCATTAATAGGCTAGAAATGCAGCAAAACCGTCAAAATCCCATTATTTTTTCGTGATCCACATGGCACTCCCTTTCTAACCCCCCCAAATAAATTTTCTTTAGTTTTTCAAAATTTAGAGGGACAAAGGTTTTACTCAAGTGAGGTTAGGTTATTTAGGGACGGTTAACCCACAGGGTTCGGGTTTTCCAAAAAGGTTTCAGGTTAAATTTTACTTAACATAGTATAATTCCTAAAATTTTATTGAGGGAAGAGGGGAGTACTGATTATGTGGTACACAAAAGAATATGGGATTATACCGCAAAACCTCATTGCATTTCTATATTGAACCAGAAGGGATAAAGATATTAGAATAAACAAATAATTGATAAAGTAGGGCTGATAAAGATTTTCAATTAAAAGTTACAAATAATGCTTGATATAAATCAATTTAAATTGTTTAATATCTTACATTTTCTCGCTTATAAAACAAGGGATTTAAAGGAATAAGACAATTGCTGATAAATTGATGTACATACCCAATAATGATACACAAAATTATCCTTCTGTAGATTACATCAAGTGGTTGAAACGTTGGCCACTCAACTTGGACCAAACAATCAAAACTCAATATAGTCTCTAAAGTTCTTAAGCCGACGTAAAGGAAATCTTTTTTTATAATTTGGTGACTAATGTAATAAACATCCCAATGTCTCCTCCCTTCCTGCTTATAAAATCTTTGACTTAAATTTTTTTCTCAATTTGTACTGAAATCTTTAGCAGTCCTAATTAAATAATTGTTTTTTTCTTCTCCAAAATCTTTATCAAATATCCAGAAAAACATTTTCACCATACAAAAAAATATTAATTTATATAATTAAAGGTATTTTTTTGATAATATATTTGTTGGCACAAAATAAGCTAAGGATGATTAATTAGAGTCTATATAGTAACTATTTAGCTTTTTTCCAATCTTACCTTATACTCCTAGAGTAATAGAAATAATAATGTTAGCAAGTATATTATGTATATGAGTTGCTCTTAGTGACACAAATAAAAACAAAGTATAAATAAAATAAATATATAGTGAGTGATATGTGAAATGTAAAATATATCTCTGTGCAAATTGTTCCAAACTATCCTTCACAGTTGGGAAAAATATGTAAGCAAAAATCAGTAATTCTAAAATTTAGTCCATAACTGATAGTTAAAACAATTTATTAAAAATTTCCTCTATACTAGATATTAAATTAAATTAGATTTCATTTTCGGTCAATTTAAATAATTTTTCTTCAGATTTCTAAATGAAATTCTGTACTTTCCTCAAAGTGCTTGTTGAGCACTAAACAATTTCTTCCATCCGCTTTTATGAAATGAGTGCAAGTGGGCTATTTTTTCTCTATGCCTAACCTCGACATGAAGGCTGAAGGATTATATAACCTGCCTTAAATTAATAAACAAACAAATTTATTTATAATAATCTTTGATACAAAAAAACTTTTCTCAGTTATAATGATTTGTATGTTAGTGCTTGACTCAAACATACCAATTAAAGAAATGTTGAATAATAATAAAAATATAGCCTAACAACTTTCATTCGTCCATTTAAATTACACAGTGTTACACCCCGTTTCATTTTAGCTCCTTATTTCTGTGTTTATGACTGAATATGATGGCACTTTTTCTACACATTAAAACATACTGTTAGGAGCGGGACAATGTGAAAGGAATGAAACATCTGAAGAAAAAAAATAAATTAGAATATTAAACCATGTTTTTTTTAAAAAATAAGTATACTAAGAAAAGAAAGTAAACTTATTTTTTTCCTCCAAAATTATGTCAATCCTAATATAATTTGTAGTAATTAGAGGAAATTAATAGAAAATATTTGATCTTTAAAATTCATTTTCGATCCATATATCCCTGTTTTTAGAATATTCTGACACAAAACATTCCTTCAGCAATTAAGAAATAGAGATTAAGTATCTGAAAACTTTTGTTAAACAGATTTATGCACTTTTTTTTTCGTAGTCATAATTTTCATTTGTTAAAATTTAGGATTATAAAATAGCTGTTAATTTAAACTATCTTTTTCCTTTTCAACCAAATTATCCAAATTATCAAATAATATTATTGGAGGAATGATAGGGAGAAGATAAGTGGGTAAATCATTTGACTACGCTTGGATAAAATATTAGTTATCTAAATTATCCATCTATTATATCTGATATCAAATCTGAAAATGCCATACTCTTTGCATTTATCAGAATTTCTTTCTTTCTTCCTTGGAAAATGATATTTTTTTATGTTTTCATATCAATAAGTAGAGGGTGGGGGAATCATTTAACAATAAAACATGTCTTTAAGTTTAATTTTCTATTTTCATTATCATAATTTTGTTTAATAGGTACTTTAAAGTTAGCTATTGTTTTTTTTAATGAAACAGCATCTAAATCAACTTTTAAATCAACATTTATTTGTTTGTTAAAAATAGCAATAATTTTTTTTCTCATGAGTTTTAAACTAAAATTGGAAATTATGTACAAGCTGTAGATTATCCATATGAATTTTTTGTAAAAATATCTCTAAGACTTGAGGAATTTTATATTTAAAGTGCAGTTTTTCCTGATGTAAAGTTTTTTTTTTAGTACATAAACTAAAATCAGATGAATTCCAAATATTTAAATGAACAAAAGCAAGTCATTAGTTGTGAAAATATCACCATGTTTTTTGCTTCTTTTATTAAATAGAATAGGGGGAAAGAGAAATGCTAACAATGGAATGAATTTTCAACATATGTTTTACATTTGTTTTTGCAGATGACCAACACCAAGCGATAGGCTAATGCACATTTTTATTACTTAAAGTAACAAATTACTTTAAATCTGTAGATGTTGAAAACGAACAAAAATTACACTTTCACACATAAGGCAAAGATAATATCATCTTATTTTAAGTAACAAGATTTATTAAAATATAAACCCATTTGAAAATCCATTCAACTACAATTTATCGATAATAGAGTCACCTCTGTTACAGCTATAAATGCCTAGTTGCAGATAATTTGTGGAAGGCTGAGCTTCACATAACATTGTTAAAAAAGTTCATTAACTCATTGCCTAGCCTTGGTCATATTTTTTTTGCAACGGATATATTAAATAAACTACATGTGTATACACAACAGAGTATATTTACATTTAACAAAAAAACACAAATTATTGCCAATACACGTTTATAGGTTTTGTACAGCTTTAATATTGTACTATTAAGGATAAAAGTAGCATAGCAACAAGCAAACAATATTATCTAAAATCAGACAGTTATACAGTAATAACAATAAAAATCTTGTGATATTCTCAATAATTGTAGCTCTACTTATTTAAACCAATAATAGAACAAAATGCAAGCTGTACAAATATTGAAGAAGACAGTTAACAACCCACAAAAAGCACTAAGATCTACTACACGGGCAAATACCTGGTTTAAATAAGTCTGTGGGTCCACCTCCAGGAAACCAAACGTAGGACCTGAAAAGTTAAAAAAAATTGCAAATCTCTTCCATGATTTTGGGGACAATTACCAGCCTTTTATTTGTTTGCGTTAGCCCTTGCGTTGTCGATGTTTTTTCAGTACCTACAATTTTTAAAGAAATAATTTAAAATACAGTTTCGAATCCTACTAATTTCCAAAAGTAAAATTTGCTATTAAAAATATCAAGTCTTTATAATGCATTATTGACAATTAATGTTACTATACAATCAAGGCTAACAGAATAGCCTTGCTTCTAAGAATATTATTCAAAGTTTCCCAATTATAATTCTATAGCAAAAATAAAAGAAATAGGATGTAGTTATTATAGAAAGAAGATAATTGAATAAAGTTTTATTCTATTTATGTCTCGTTTTTGTCTGGATATCTGTGTATATATATTTATTTCACAAGTTTCTAGATCAATTAATATTTGAATAATATTTAAAGAAACCCGTCCAAGAAGGATCTTGGACAAAGTAGCTTCGGACAAAGTAGCTTCAGACAAAGTAGCTTCGGACAAAGTAGCTTCAGGACAAAGTAGCTTCAGGACAAAGTAGCCTTCTAAGGAAAGTAGCCTCCACTGTTAATAAAGGTCATGGCCGCAGCGCTCGACCCCCTGGCCTGCCTAGCCGCGGGCGCTCGGCCCCCTGGCCTGCCTAGCCGCGAGCGCTCGGCCCCCTAGCCTATAACCTAACCTAACCAAAAAATTGTAAAAACATTATTAAAACTTGAAAAACAATGAAATTACACTCCAAAAAAGAATTGCACCCCTAACAGCTTATTAAATTGAAAATCAATTTTACTACAAGGGGAAGTATTTTTGGAGTGTTGTGATATTAAATTGTGCTGAATTTTTCTGTATTTTGACTTACAAGTTACAAAAGCATGAAAAAATGTTCGATTAAGGGTTTCACTTTCAGAGAAGTTAAATGAAATTTTTTTCGCTTGGTCGTAAAAGAACTTTTTATTATTTTCAGTTTAATACATTATTAATCATGAAATCGTTATTTTCTCAAGACTGTAAGCAAATGAAAATTATTTTACCTGATGTTATTGTGTACTTAATATCCTGGGCTGCTATATCTCCATGTAAAATCCTTCATTTTTTAATACATAAACACATGAACATGACTAAAAAAAATATGAGGAAAAACTTCCTTACCCATTTTTCACCCTTAAATGGTTTTACACCTCGCATTGAATCGCAAAGCACGCCAAAGCAGTTATTGTAAATACATTGTTAGATTAAAGTAATATTAAATTTCAAGTTGCAGATCAAAATTTGTTTGTGCTTTTTGGCATAGGTCATCTATAAATGATATAACGTGTAATTTAAGCAGCTACAATCCTATAAAAGGGTCCTAGGACAAAAGCCGGAGTGACTAACGTCAGAGTGGACACTTAACCTTACCTAACCTAGCTTAACCTCTATGGAAATACTTAATTAACTAAATTTTTTATTCAGTCCTCTGTTTGTCACTTCTGCGTTTGTCCTGGAACCTATAAATGGGTATAAAAGGAGAAATGAAACACCATATAAAGTTTTGTTTTGTAATATTTTAAATTTTTTTTATACAATACAATAGACTGAAAAAATAAATGTTATAAAAGATCCAAGATGGGAAATATTGTATTTTGATTAAACATTGATGAAAATCTTCCTCAATTCTGTGTCACGCGAATTTATTAGATATTAAGCATTCTATGTTCTATTACTTTCATCTAATCAGTAATTTTTTTTGCCCATTACGATCTGATTTTAACATCTAAAACTAGTCTAAGGCATAAATTGTGAAAAAATGCAAAAAAATAATTAATATTCAGACTTCAAACAAGAACAACTAAATCCTAGCATTAGAACAAAGATGACAACATCCATAAGTAGAATAAAATAAAAAAAAGTCATTGATGAACAAACGAACAAATGAAGTTATAGAACAGGTGTTCAGTGGTCAAAAAAAGAGAGGGAACAGAAAAAGAATAGACAGAAGGAAATGATAAAAAAAGAATTTACTTAAATTCTATATTCAAATAGACAGTCTTTTGTGACATGACCGACAGACTGATAGACCAAGTAAGTTTTTTAATGGATGCTCTTTTGTATGGTGTATCAGCAGTCCATCTTAAAAGCCACTGAGGAAATCACTTTTCTCTAGTAGCGTTACGGACGGAATGACGGATGTACAATGTGAATTATAGAGTAGCCCCGCTAGAAATAAAAAACTACAACTAAGATTAATATTAATATGAATGACAGAGCAAAATATAAAAAATGAAAACCAATGTTGGATAAAAAAATATAAAGTCATCGAGACAGTAATAATAAGAATCATAAAATATATTTTATTACTAAATTTTCAATGTTACTGTACTGAACATTCTATTTTATATGATACTTTAGGCTAAGCCACTAGCATCTATGGGTTCTGAATTCAAATGTTTGGGAATATCAGAAAAATAGACTAAAACCACACCGAAACCGATGTGAAGCTTCCCTGAATGGAGATAAGACAATCTGGGTATAGTCCCTTCCATGACAGCTCCTCTTAAGGGGCGTTTCGTCGTATTTTCACTGTAGCATTTCTCCTATTTCTAGCCACTGCGGGAGGCTCTAACCCTGCGGGGCAATCACCTAATCTAACTTATCAAAATCTAGCGTGAAAATACGACGAAATGCCCCTTAAGAGGCGTTGTCACGAAAGGGACTATACCCGACAATCTTAACATAAGACAAAGCAAACTTTACTACTTTATATAATTGTAAGTGGTTGATTGCGTATCTTTCTATGCGTTTACGTTACTTAAGAAAACCCTAATGTTACAATTACAAGTGTTAATATTCGTGTAACTTCATTCCTAAGGTGTTGGGGGGGGGGGGGGATAGGGGAGCTAAACCTCATACGTATTACATTAATAAGTTTTAAATGATAATCGAAGAAAATAACCCACCATACCATTATTATTATCTACTCAAAACATCTACAAAACCAGTGAATTATTCATCAATTGTTGATTTGTAAAGGGGTCTAATTTTAATGGGTCGGTTGGCTAATAGTGCATTTGCAATAGTAAACGATATTCTCTAATACTAATCACTTAGATGAATTTCTAAAATACACTAAATGTTTTTTTAACCCAACATTTGTTATCAAAAACAATCAGTCTATTTGTAATACATTTAAGGAAATTTTCCTACATGAAGCTGAAATAACCCCAACCCCCCTAAAACCATTTTAAATTAATGTAGTAAAGATTCACATAATATTATTAGAAGAACGCTATGTTGATAACAAGGTCATCTCGAAATTGACTTGCATGTCGACAAAATCCAGGTATGTTAGGTAACTAATTTAACCAATGCAATGTATTACTATTAAAATACAAAAAATAAGCCAATAGGGTATTTTAAGGTGTTTTTTTTATGTGGAATTTTAAATAGGTTGTTTATGTTATTTTCCTGAGGTCCGATTCTGTGATTCTAATGGATGTTCCCTCCTCAACAAACAGAGAATTGTTGCTCCCGATCTTTAATCCGTCCCAATACGATTCAGGGAACACCTGATAACAAATTGGTTTAAAATTTTAGGGTGATAACAATGAATGTCTAAATAAATCTATCTCTCTTTTCTAACTTTGTTAGGTAGATTCTGCGATTTGTAGCTTTAAATTAATATCCATAGTTCAAGCTAACTAAGGGTGAATTTTGTTTTAAAAACTGTAGTGAAGGTTGATATTTTGCCTAACATCATATCCTACTTCTCTGTTGCTACATTAGATTGTTTGAATTATATGTGTAAATTCTAATACCAATGAAATACTTTCGTAGAGACTAAATACCGTACTATATTGTATTTAATTAACAGCAGTTTGAATTTAGCAAAGCGTTTGTCAAAAAACTAATCAAAATTGTTAAAAATGAAAATAAGGGAGTGATGAATGATAATTCTAGTAAATGATGAAGGTAAAACGTCTACAATTGGATTTTCTCGGTGATTTTCCCTCAAACTGCCCAACGAGTATAGAACTCTATATTTTTAAATAAATGGGTAGGGCAGTTTTTTCTTAATACTTTGTAACCATACAAACTAACGTCCTTACCTATAGTAAAACACGTAAATCATATCCGCACCCTCATTATTACCTTGCCTAATATTTGAAGAGTACGGTACGGGGGGGGGGGGAATTCTCAGGCTCAAATAGACAAAAGCACTTTGTAGAAATCCTTCATTGCTCTTTTGAAGGCGTGATAATAATTTACCTGTACATGAACAGTATCTTCAATATAAACAGTTCCACCAACATTCACTTTGAACAGAAAGAAATCTGAGGAAGATGAATTTTCGTTGTTGCTGTACTCAACTTTGTTCTCCAATAAATCTATAAAAAAAATAAGAATGACAACATTCATAAAAACGAAGGAAGAAAGTACAAACGAACTATAACTCTTATTCTAAAAAGACATACGGACTTTCTATTAACGATTTTGTCGTTACGATTTTTTAATCGTACCTACCTGTTATAGGAATCTTCATGCAACGTTTGAAATTGATAGGACAAATCTAACATGTCTAATTTAACGAAAAGTGCTAACCGTTCAGGACGGACGGACGGACCGACCCTAATTATAAAACAGCTTAGCTTTTAATAACAAAGCTATTATTTAACTAGCTTAATTTCGTCCAACGATGTGAAGAAGCCACAAAGAGATTATTTTTGTATGTTTATTTTTTACTGTAAGTCAGGTCGGGTTATATTGGGTATTAGGTAGCCCCGCAGTGCTTGGACTTCCTAATTACAGGGGTTATAAATAAATAAAAGAACCTCTTCCTTATTATCTTGAACATAAGATGGAGGGGAGTTTCTAGGCTCCCTTGGAACTTTTAGGGAAACCGCCTTTGCTACATTTCATAATTTTAAGAATAGGTTCGATTTCTGTTTCCTTTCATAAGACATTAAATTAACTTTAAAAAGTTTAAATGTAAAATTTATCCAAAGTTGAAAGCAAATTATCAATGTTAAACGCCGAAATAAAAGTAAAATTCAAGGATATAACTTTCTCTCCCTTAATCTATTAAAAACTTGTTCAAATCTTTGAATTGAATTTTCCAACTTTGTTGATGGATCGCTCCACGTAATTGTATGTAGGCGAAAGTTAAGTCATATTTAACTTTCAAAAGTAGCGCAGCCACTCTATGGTTTTACTTTTATTAGCGTCTTCAAAGAAGAGTAGGGCATAACTTCAAATTTCAAGAAATTGACCTACTGCTGCTATGGCATATGAATGACATTAATGATAATAATGTAGTAAACTACTTGGCCAAAGATCAGAAAACAGGTGAAAATTTACTGATTGTCTATTTTAATAGAAACTACTCCGCTTATTTAGAAATTGTTTAGACAACCCTGTTACGACTGTTTGACTTTACATCAGTCGCTCTGACCATCCGTATGTAATACTATAAGGAGTTTTACTAAGCTTCTATAAGAGACATAATTATATACTTTGCTGTTAATTCTCCTATAATAATAATTTTCTCTAGAATAACTTTGTCGGAACAAATGTTTATGATCACCATTTATAAAATAATTTTAAGGCCTGATCATTTACTATGTATAAAGTATAATTCATACACCGAAGTGGATAAATTGAGTTTGATAGTTTGATAATGCAAAAGTAAACAATACAAGAATAGATTTATAGAATGCATCCTCAGCTCAATACTTAAATATGTTTTTTTTTATATCTTACATGTTTAAATCAAATAAATATATATTGTTATTTATTACAAACTCTTATGTAAGAGTTAGACTTTAATATCTCATTTTATTTATGCATTGGAAATATAACTTTTTAAAATTCAAGCATCGAATATAAGTTAACTTTCTTTTTAAAGTATTTCACATTACTGTTCCCATTTTGGACAATGTTGCTGAAACCTTTTTTGGGATGTTTAAGAATCGAACTCTATAAAAGTTGACTATTTTTCATTACCTATTCTTATCTGCGGGTATAAAAAGTTTTGTTGTGCAGTTGACATTCAATTTACAAAACATCATAGGATGAAGGGACGGGCAAATAGATTTATTTGTAAACACGGGTAGGCTAAAAAAATTCCAGGTTTTTTAAAATACCCATTTAAGCGGATTGCACAGCCTTAAAGTCACATGTCTTGGTATACTAGAAAAGGTAAAAATCAAATTTTCTATTGGGGGCTTTTTGAGAAAATCCGCAAAATATTTTTTTTTCATTTTCGCCTAAAATCCTCTAAAAATAAGATAAAAAATGTTAGGGTAGGCTTTTTAAAACTGTTATTGCTCAGCCCATAGTTATCCTAAAAAAATGTTAGACATACCAATGGAAAGCTTATTTCCTCTAGTTTTCAATATGACAAACATTTTTAACGTTCATTCTATAAATTTGTATCTATGTTGCTAAATGTAAAAAGTATCATCAAACACATCTAAATGTATATTCATCTATCTAAATATTGCAAACTGAATAAAAACCTTGGGTACAAGAATAAAAAAACCTTGGGTACTAGGATGAAAAACCTTGGGTACCAGAATAAAAAATCTTGGGTACCAGAGTTAATATTGTTTACCCTTCGCCATCCTACAGCAAAATACACAACCTCCCTGACTGGTCTAAATTGATTGAAAGGCCAAAACTCCAGGGATCTAAAGGGATAAGACAATGGTCGATAAATTGATGTACAACTCCAATAATGAATACCTCTTATGCATATGGACAATAGTGGTTCAAACATCTGGACACTCAACTAAATCTAACAAATAAAAAACCTTATTTATTATATAAAAATTTGTGGACTAGTGTAATAAACATCTCATATTACCCCCCCCCCCCCCCCCCTACAAAACTCAGAGACATTGTACTGTACATTAAATTATACTGGTACACAATGTTTTATAAACACTTTATCTTACTCATAGGCTTAAATGGGTCTTTTAATTGAATTTTGATTGGTTGGTTCCAAACTATCAGTGTTAAAATTTTTCTACACATAACTTTAATCTACAGAGGGGGTAATTTAGGGGATTTACATCAATCTAAACTTCATTGTCTTATCCCTTAAGATCACTGAAAAGCCCTGATTGTGCTTTAAAATGACTTGAACCTGTTTATGGACCAAGGCATTCCCCCTATACTATTGCTATTGTTGTCAAGCGCCAGACATAGTAGCAGTGGATTTCATGACAGGAGGGGTATTTTTTCTAGGGGCAATTTCTCTTAGGTGGTGGTGGTACCCTCCTCCAAAATAGTTAAAAACCTTCCTAGTACCTATGAGAAGCTACCCGCTAAAGGAGAACCTGATCTGTTCAACAGTTAGCAAGAAGTGTGCGCATCTACTAGGGTCTTTTCAGAAAATTGACCAGTAAGGTCAATGAAAAACACCTATGTGATTTTTAAATAAAGACTAGGATGAAAACATCTTTAAAGGCGAAACATGAAAATAATGGAGGGACAAACGGACAAAGTGAGTTAAATAGCAGATGTCATAAAAAAAGTAAGAAAAAAAAAGATTTTTGTTTTGGTTACTTTACGCTCAGAGCGAAGTTCTTATTATACGCAGCCACCGTATCCAACCAAGTAGAAATACCCTATCAAATGCCTAACCCCCATGGGGGGCTTATTAGTATATTATATTCCTAACCTAACCTATTAGAAATATCTTTTAGGTTATCCAAATGCCTAACCCCTGCTGGGGTCTTATTTTATTATCACTTTTTTAACCTAACATAGCCCATTTAAACCATCTTAAAGGTTTTTTGAATAAACAACCCTTCCGGGGGGCTTATTTGTATATTCTTAACATATAACCTAACCTTTGCAAAAATACCTAAACAAATTTTCCCTTGTCATAATATCCACTGCTACTATGTCTGGCGCTTGACAATAATAGCAAAAGTATAGGGGGAATGCATTGGTCCGTAAACAGGCGCAACTCATTTTCATGCACAGTTAGGACTTATCAGTGATCTTAAGGGATAAGACAATAAAAATTTAGATTAACGTAAATCCCCAAAATTACCCCCTCTGTAGATTAAAGTTATAACAGAAAACATTTAACGCTGACAGTTTGTAACCAACCAATCAAAATTCAATTAAAAGACCCAAAGTTTTTAAGCCTATGAGTAAGATAAAGTGGTTATAAAACATTGTGTACCAGTGTAATTTAATGTATGATGTCTTTGAGTTTTGGAGGGGAGGTGGGGGGTACATTATAGTCTCCAAATCTTTATAAAATAAGGTTTTTTTGTTAGATTAAGTTGAGAGTCCAAACATTTCAACCACTAATATTAATTTAATTTTCATAATAGGTAATCATCATTGGAGATGTACATCAATTTTTAGGGCATTGTCTCATCCCTTTAGATCCATGGAGTCTTGGCCTTTCAATCAATTTAGACCAGTCAGGGAAGGATGCAGGTTGGTAAGCAATATTCACTCTGGTACTAAAGATTTTTTATTCTGGTACCCAAAGTTTTTCATCTTGGAACCCAAGGTTTTTTATTGTGGTACCCAAGGTTTTTAGCTAGAGGAATGGGGGGGGGGGGGGACACAATCAAACCATGCACATGTACATGTTAATGTGTTTGATGATACTATTTACATTTAGCAACATAGATACAAAACTATACAATGCACGTTAAAAATGTTTGTCATTTTGAAAACTAGAGGAAATAAGCTTTCCATTGGTATGTCTAACAATTTTTTTAGGATAATTAGGGGCTGAGCAATAACAGTTTTAAAAAGCCTACCCTAACATTTTTTACCTTATTTTTAGAGGATTTTAGGCGAAAATGAAAAAAAAATATTTTGCGGATTTTCTCAAAAAGCCCCCAATAGAAAATTTGATTTTTACCTTTTCTAGTATACCAAGACATGTGACTTTAAGGCTGTGCAATCCGCTTAAATGGGTATTTTCAAAAACCTGGAATTTTTTTAGCCTACCCGTGTAAAGTGACTTCATATCAAATAAATATTATTATTGAACATATGATTAATTGCAAAATTTTTTGAATACAGTAATAGTGCCTGACTGATTATGACGTAACAAAAAAATTAGCCAATGAGAGGCCACTATAAATTTTACCATTGGTCAATAATGGCCTCTCATTGGCTAATTTTGGCTGTGTTTCATTTAAAAACAATCTTATTCACATTTTTCATATTCTGCTAATTTAGTTCTGATACTCTACAAGTTTTAATGAACGATTGTCATACCTTCTGAATTTATAGATTAACATAATGTATGTTATAAACCTTGTTATATTAATAGGAAACTTTTATCTATCTCTATACCCTTGAAAAATCAAACTCAAAAACATAAAAATATGAAGAAAATTGTTTTCTTTGCCTTGCATTGTTGGGTTTCTAGAGCTGTATGCCTATTAATCATAAAACTTTACCTTAAATTTATCATAAAATAATAGATTATTAGAAATTCTACAAAAAAACATTATGTGAATACACCAAAATATCTTTTTCTTTATAAAATTCAACCTTTCAAAGACCGTTATTTAGTCTGTTTTAAATAAAATTTTTTTATGATTTTTTAAAATTGTTTATTACAGAAAGTAACCTATTTTCTATAAATCAAATTTGCATAAAAATGTTTGCAGAAAATATTTATCATTCATTTGATAGATAAATATCTATAGGTGTGTGTTTACATTTTTAGGATATAACTATAATGATCTTGGAAAAGTTTTAGGCTATTTTGCAATCTTCTCTAAAGATATTTACCTATGAAATTATATAGTTATGTACCAAACCTTAATTTTTAGTTTTAAGTTTATTGATCTTAACAATAATCAAATGCTGGAAGATTCTTAGGAATAAGAGTGGGACCATTAGAATATTCAACATGTATAACTGCATACAAAATGACATGAATAGAAGGACAAAGTAGAGAAAAAATGTGTCTTCATGATTTGCAATCAGCGAGAGTTGCTAGAGTTAGGAAGCAGTTTCTAAAGTCTAATAAATTGTTCAAAATAACACCACAATTACCAGGATTATAATTTCCTCATATATTATGTTGTACATTTAGCCTTGTCAATCAAAGGTCAAACAATCAAAGGATTGGTTGTCTTTAAATTGTTGATCAAATAGTAATACACTTTTGATTTAGCTATATCTAGTCTAAGAATCCCACATAAGAACTTTGTCTATAAAAGGATTAACAATGGAATAAGGGGATAATGACACTGCTTTTGGCCTACCTTTTCTATTGGCGTCAGAAAATACCTTCTACTCCTTCTCTTTTCTAGGGGGTCTTTTCTCCCTCCCCTCTCTCTTTCCCTCTACTATGACGTCAATAGAATAGTTAGGCCAAAAGTGGTGACATCTATCCCCATTTTGCTAGGGCACTATAGACAGCCACCTTCTTTCCTTACACAGCTACTCGAAGAACATGTAACTGTATTTCTTTAATGAACCCTAGGAACAGTTTTTACAATCGTGTATTTGCATAATCAAATTTCAAACAAAACAGCAACAAAATAATTATTTATTGATTATTATAAAGTTTGATGACTGTAGTTTTTTGATACCTATAAAGAAAACTATAAAGGCTTTATAAGGATAAAATAGGTAAGGATTTTAAATATATATAATTGAGTTTCATTAAATATTTTCTATTGTAAAAAAGTCTAGCTGTTTAAATTTTAGCAGTTTTGCATGAAAAGCTGCGCATATATTCAAGTACAGTAAAAATCAAGGGCATATATTTTTTCTGGCAAAATAATTGGTTTTGCTAGTGGAATCCCATACTACAACCCCCCTCCCAAACCTTTTATTTAGTGATTGCGAGAGTTCCATCGAGACGTCAAAATTTACTTTTAAATAAAGCGAAATATCTCCGTTTATAAAAGGAAAGATGTCATTGATTGTACGTACCTTATACACACTTCCTAAGAAGAACTAAGCTTAAATGTGAACTATAGGGTAGAAATAAAAAGGAAGAGTAAGGGGAGGGGTGTGGTCCAATGACAGTAACAGGGAATGTACCGATTTTTGCACACAATTGCATATCCTTGATAATACTGCAATTTTTTCCTTCATTTAAATGGCACTCATTCGTATATGTTAATCAGTGGGCAGGTTTTTCCTTTTTATCTTTATACAATTAATGACAATTTTTTTATTATAAATTATGCTTTTCCAGATATTAGTAATACATATGGTACTCCTTATTGGTTAACCCTCCTTATTATTACTAAGAGTTATTTGTAATGGAATCATGTTGAAATCATCATACATAAGTAATAACAAAAAGAAAATCATTTATAAAACAAAAGAATGAGTTTGGTAGATAGTATAGAGCAGCTTTAGAAAGAAATTTTGGAGGATGGGAGTGTCCAAACCCATAAGATAATAGCTTAAAGCCCCCATGGGACCCGTAGGTATATTGTTGAAGAGTAGAGCCAAATTAGTGTAGCAAATACCGAAATTTTTAAAAAAAATTGGGGGAGGCGGGATTGTTTTTTTTTTAAGGGAATTGGGGGTGTCTCACCCACCAAGAAAATAGCTTGAAACCACCACAGGACTAGTAGGTATATACCCTGAAGAAAAGAATTCCTTTCGGTATAGCGGTTATGGAGATCTTAGACGGACAGACGTACAGACGGACGGATAGACATCGTTCTACTATTTGGATGGCTATTGGATGCAAGTTGCGACCCAGAATCTAGTTGTGGGGAGTGCAATAGTATATTCTATACGCATTCCAGGACCTATGTAAAGCTTCTATAGATTTTTAAACTTAATCGGTTCAGTTGTTCAGCGATACTTAATAAAACTTTACTACTTTACATAACAAGAATAATATCAAAATTGTGCCTAATAAAATTTTTTACCTTTTTGCGTGAAGAAATCTTGCACCTTGTCCTGAACCATAAGCCTGCCAGCATGAGGTCCCTCCAGGATGTTGAATACCAGGTCCTGGCCCCGTGTGTTCAGGTTGCTCTCGATACTCAGGTTTCCATGGGTTAATAATACTGAGTCTCCCCTGGAAAAATTTTATAATGATTTTCCTATAAATTTAATATGAATATTAACATTAAGATAAAAGCTCTCATGTGCCGAAATGTTCTTTACAACGATTTTTAAAAGAGTTTTTTGTCTAACATATTTTAATGTTTAGAATAGTTTAATTCTTAATTTTATTAAGCTTTAATGCAATTTTTAATTTCTTTTAATTTCTAGAACAATTAGTAGTCCATATAAATAAATAAAATCAATTATGTAATGCATTTAAATACGCTAGAATTATTAAATTATAATAAAATAATAATATATGAAGTTTTTATAGAAATAATGACCTAGAAACTTGCTTTAATTGGTCTAATAAATACTTGAATATTTTTTTCTATTCAATATTACTTTATATGGTATTTTTCTTTGTTTTCTACAACAAGCTACATAAATGTAAAGTTAGAGAGTAGCTATGCGATAGTCTAAACATTATACAAAATTTAATTGTGTTTGCTTACATACTTTACAAAGTATTTAAGATAAATATTGAAAAAAAACTTGCTACACAAAAGTTTTTATTTCAGTTCAGTGCTTGAATCTTTTTTAGTAGCGAAGCTACTCTATAATTCACTATGTCCGTCCGTCAGTCAGTCAGTCCGTCAGTCAGTCCGTCAGTCCGTCAGTCCGTAACGCTATGGGGGAAATGGGATTTACTCAGCTCCTATAAAAGATAGAATGCTGAAATTTTTTGACAACATTCCCATCATTAAGGAGCACAATTGACTATAAAACATCATTGGCGGTCGGACCGGTTTTTAGCAGGTTTTAGGCTATTTTTATATTTTTCAAATTTTCTCCATATCTTCAGTGTTTATGGTCCGATTTTCAAAATTTTTTTAGTTATAGATATCAAAATTAAATTTCCCGTCTTTTAAAGAAAACAAAGATGAAGGCCAGACTGCCTTTTTAGCAGGTTTTAGGCTATTTTTATATTATTCACATTTTTCTCCATATCTTCAGTGTTTATGGCCCGATTTTCAAAATTTTTTCAATTATTGATATCAAAATTAAATTTCCCGTCTTTTAAAGAAAACAACCATGACGGCCAGACTGCCTTTTTAGCAGGTTTTAGGCTATTTTTATATTTTTCACATTTTTCTCCATATCTTCAGTGTATATGGTCCGATTTTCCAAATTTTTAAAGTTAAGGATATAAAAATTTAATTTTCTGTCGTTTTAAGAAAACAACTATAGCAGCCAGATTGCCTTTTATCAGGTTTTTGGCTATTTTTATATGTTTTACATATTTCCTCATATCTTTGTTTTTTTATCCAACTTTTTTGGGATATCAGGATCAAAATAATTATTCCCATTGTTATGTGCATTTTTAATGTAATTTACTTTGACCATCGTCATCATACAAAATAAAACAAGGTTTCGTGTTTATTTTATCCAATAAATCTATTCTTGATTTTAATAAATACCCTTTTAATCTACTTGTACGTATTCCCATCTTTGATTTTTGTGCTTCGCTACTTATGGATGTTGTCATCCTTGTTAAAGTAAAGATGCTCTACATTCAGAGTGTACCCAGGGATGTTATGTACTCGTTCAATTACTATGACTAGAATCATTGGTGAATATGTTTGGATACTGCCTGTCTGTATTAAACTTTTAGCTATTAAGACAAAGTGCGATAGGACGTATTTTATTTCTTAGGGAACAAGAATAATTAGGCTTTTTATTCCACTAGTCCCCAAGGTTTTATTATTCGTTGGCTCAACAACTTTTAGGAAAGATGGTTTTAATTTAAGCATTTTAAAAATCTACGGACATCAAGATTAGTATGACGATTTATCTAACAATGTTGCACAATCATGAAAGCGTAACGTCTCTATAATCACTATGAAAATCCACGGGCATATTAAAGTTTTTAGCTTTTTGTTATCTAACATTAAAATTTTATATTTGAGGTTTCTCTGTTCTCTTGTCTTTGAAATTATAATTTCTTGAACTATAAGGCATACAATTTGAAGCAAAAATTTCTTTACTCAAGTTTCAATTAAGTTTTTAAGGTAGGGTGATTCAATCATATTCCAAAAATGTCACCTAAAGAAAGGCCCGCTTCCCTTCCACCCAAAAAGTTATGTTATCAACTATTAAATTTAGATTATCTTTATTCAGATTAGAACGAAATATTATTTAGATTCCTCCAACTGAATTAATATGTATTTATGTGTAATATATTCAGCAAAACATATTTAAATAACCTTTATAGCCTAGATCCTATTTTGATACTTGTTATTATTATGTATTTTATACTAAAATGAGACTGTTTTTCATAATATATCAAAACTGCTTTCTTTCGGGGGTTGAAATAAGTATTCTTACTGATAATTAATCTGTAAAACATAAACGTAGCTTTAAGACGTCAAATCATTTGTTTGATTGCTTGATAATTGTCTAAAGAACATAAAATTGTTGCAATACTTCTTACTAAGAACATAAATTTGTGTATCACACGTCCGATATAGAAGCAGAATTTACTAATATAACGATTATTTCCATCTTATTCAGATTACTAGAATCTGTTTTCTAAGATATTCATCCCTTTATGAATAGCAGTTATTTTAGCATCATAAAAACAAAATTGAACATTTTGTCATACATAAATTTGCCCTTTAAGACTGTATCGAGAGGAAGCTTTTAGAGATTTTAAGCCAAGGGGGATGTACTGTGCTCCCCCTCACCAAAACTTATCCATTTAAGTAAAACAATAGAGGGAAAAAGTTAAATTAATGTATGACACCACCCTATAAAAACCTGTGGGTATAGTCCTTTTCACGACATCCCTCCATAAGGAGCGATTCTTCGTATTTTTAAAATGGCTTTTTATAGGTTATTTTAGGTTAGGTTAGGTTGTATTGTGTTAGGTGATTGCCCCACAGGGTTAGGTAATTGGCCCCGCAGGGTTAGAGCCCCCCGCAGGGGCTAGAAATAGGAGAAAAGCTACTGTGAAAAATACGAAGAATCGCTCCTTATGGAGGGATGTCGTGAAAAGGACTATACCCAAACCTGTGCCGACTTTTAGACTCAGTTGGGTCTAAAGTATCAACCAATAGCATCGGAAACACTGCCAAGTCGCTACAAAAAAAAACAGAAAACAATTTGCAAGCATACAAAAAATGTCTCAAACACTGGATTCAGGTGGTTATCTGAATTATATATCTATACTTTTACATTTATTGCTTATTCAACACCCCCTTTTATCTCATTTACTCCCAAACGATCTCGGCTGATATTACTTTTAATGATTTTGATCTGTCAAACGAGAAGTTTTGTTAGTGATTGGGGGAACGGGGGGGGGGGGGAGAAGATGATTTCATTCCCCTTTGTCCTCTCCCTCCCTGTATATCTGCAAGTATGAATACAAATACTTTTAAATAGTTTCTGCATACAAAATATTTTAGGAACAATGCTGGATATCATGGTTTATACATTCTATTCCATGATTCATTTTTTTAGTTGTAATGCTCTTTGTAAAAAGAATGTCGACGTGTAAAATAAAATAAAATAAAAATCTGAAGATTTTAAAACAAATTATTAAGACAAACTCATGGTCATGAGACTTGCATTGGTGTATGAAAGTACTATTTTTATGCATTTATTTTGTATATCTCTACTATCTTAACCCAAATATGTTTATTTTGACATTCAAAAAAAATTTTAAACATAGAAAAATTTATATACTCGTTAAATTCTAATATCTCCTAAATGGGATGATTGGTCGGTTGGAAATGCTTAGAGAATATATATTGTGTTTTCTTAATAATCTTTAGCGAGGTATGCCACTTACAGTAAAAAATCTACTTTTAATAAAGCCCATGAAATATCAATTATTCTATGCTTTCTCAACTTTAAAAATACTTAATAAAATTTTTAACTTAAACAGATTCTTTGTCAATGTTAAATCAATAATGTTTTTGCCATTACTTAGGCTTTTGACTATCATTTTCAAAGCAATCTATCTGTTAAACTATTAAAATCCGTCAGTAAGAAATAAAGATAAAGTCAATTTTCTTATTGAAATAGGACGAATGACATCCTCACATATCCAAGCTTTAAAGGAGCTGCGCCTTTAATACAATGTTTATAGAAAGTGTATTTTTGCCTGCAACACATGCTTATAATGTTTTTTTTCGATTCTACACAGGAAGGCAGGGAACTTTGGCTGTAAATTATACTAGAACCCAAAGTTATACAAACACGTTCTTGCATTAATTGGCTTAATCAGTTTTGTGTAATTAAACATTGATCTGCTGGTTCTATCTTGTACTGTGCAAACTTTTCACCCAATAATTTCAGCCACATAATTAGGTAATAGTATTTATTGCCTCCATGCATAGGAAGTTGAAACATTTTTGAAATTCATAAAAATGCTAAAAAATACAAAAGTTTACAAGAATGTTTATTGTTGAATCGTTTCATACTTTCTGATAAAATTGTTCTTGTATAAATGCATGTTCCTATCTATGATGCATGGAAACACAATGCACACATGCATATTTTCCAATACATGATTAGCTTTTTAAATAATTTTCACGTATATTAAGCTATTTCATTGAAAAAAAAAATGATTTTAAAATTTTTCAACGAATCTACTTAAAAATGAAAGAAAAAGGATTACTCTATAATGGTTCCATTTTTTTTTCTTTTTTCTTTCAAATATCTCTTATTCCTGACTTAAATTTGTAGTACAGTAATATCTACTTTTTTATAGATTTAGCTTTCTTCTCATTATTTATTCTATCGCTTATTCCTAACTTACTATTTTTGTACAAAAAATCTACATTTTATAGATTTTATTATCTTTTTCTTTATGATTTATCTATCCCTTATTCCTGACTTGCTATTATGGCACTGTAAAATCTACATTTTATAGATTTTATTATCTTATTCTTTATGATTTCACCTATCCCTTATTCCTGATTACTAGAGCAGAACAATAAGATCTGCATTCTATGAATTTTATATCTTACTTTTTATTGCAGTTTAAATAAACTTAAAAGTATACTACACACATTGCATATTTTGATATTTGTAATGGATTTTCTTTAAAAATATATTTTAAAGTAGGGTTGGGCCGGATAATTAATTAATATTTCCTTGTAAAAAAGTCGACAGAAAAAAAGCAATTATGATAGACTTTAACTTTAACTAACTTTACCTAAGGGTACTAATCAGAAATATTCTATTATATATTCCTGTGAGATCCTTGATTGATTATAAAAGAAGTTTAACACATCAAAAGTCTCAAACAGGGCTACTATCTTAGGAATTTGTGTGTTCAAAGGTCAGGAGGCTAGTTCTGCTGGGCCATGGTTTAGTTATCATATACATTCAAGGCTCTATAACATTTTAATACCAGTTATAAATAGATGTGTCTTCATTTCTGCTTATGTTAATACGTTTGGTTTGTACAATGTCAGATGAAAACCAATTGTCTTCAAGATCCATGTCTGGAAGTCTTAACTTTCCATTTTAATTAATTGCTTGCTTGCTTATGAGCCAAGATGTTTCCCCATGTCATGTCCTTAAAAAGCAGCAGTAAAGTCTTTGGTTAAAACAAAAAATCAATTTTGCAAAAATATCATATTAAATATAATCCAATGATGAAATTTAGCAAGCTAAATTTTGGTTATGTGGCACCGCTGTCGGGAACCCGCATCAAATTCTATCATTATGCCCTTTGAAATTTAATTTATTTCCAGAAGTGCATTTCCCTTTTCACATTTACCCTTTTCGCTAGTTTTCCCCCAGTTACCACGGATAGTGAGATATGCCAATGGAAAATATAAAGGACAGGATATTTTGCCTTGAAGTCAGAAGAAAAAGCTACAATGTTTCTGTTCCTTAGAGTGCCTAGCGAACACAAAACCCCTGTCTTATTTTTAATCTTTAAAAAGTTTTTTTGGCATTTTGCGGAAAATTGCCATTACAATAACAACCAATATAATTTTTTGTAGCTTTAAAAAATGGGAAGAATATTTATGTATTAGTCCCTGTCCTTTAACCTCTTTGGAGATGGTTTATAGAATCTTCAGTTTATGCTTGATCACATAATAATAACAGTCTATTATATAACAAAATATGTTGTGATTTGATTGGTTTAAGACATTATGGAAGCTACCTATGTTGGAAAATATCTAGTGTAAATAGGTCAACTATCAAGTCTAACTCTATCCCTCATTTTCTCTTTTCTTAATCTTTTTCACCTTTTTCTTTTTTACTTCTTTTCTTTTACTATTTTGAAAAATTTATTTGGTATCTTTTTCGATTTTTAAAAATCCTTTTTTTTCTATTATCAAAATGTCTATTGTTCTATTATTTCTCTCTCAAAATTTATTTATTTACTTTCAATATACAAATTCCTGCCCCAAAGGGTAAACCCCGCTGGGTAATTCTCTGTTAGATTGTGCAATTAACTTAGATTCACTTTTTCATTGCTGTTGGTAATTTTTTTGCAGGCAGCCACAACCACACTTTCATATTATGTACATAAAAAATATATACCTCCCGGGAGGGCACAGATATTCGACTGAAATTACACTGGTGCCCAAAGAATCAAAAACACAATTTCTGATTGGGGTTTGCTTAAAACTTTGGGTACTGATATTAAATCCTGCTGGTTGTTTCATACTACCAGTGTCCAAATATTATTTTAATCTACATTTTATCCATTGTCAAAGGTTGAAAAAAATGTTCTGTTTTTGTCAAAAAATGTCTTCTTATTATACATATAATTAAGTAAGGAAGGCAAAATTCCTAATTATTGCAGGTATATTCAATGAATCTTCAAAAAGACAATGCAAAAGAATATAAGAAATGTTAATATTACTGCTTTCTTTTAGTTTTACTCTTTCAGTCGTTTTGTTCAACTTTGAACCTTGCGTTCCTTGTTAGTAAAGTGCTGATGTTGCAATTTTTGTGCAATGAAGTTGTTCTTTTTTATTTATTTGTTTACTGTATGTATCTTGTTAGCAATGCAGCTAATCTACATTTTACTCCTCTATACATCTTATTAAATGTTAATTAAATCCGTAGAAAAGAATTGTTAAGATTTATATTAAACTTTGTTAAGAAACAATGAAAATGACCCTATGCTTGAAGTCTACGGTTGATTTTTGTAACGGTAAAAAGTTAAATAAGAAAAATTGCCAGATTTGATTAACGTAAAGTATATGAAAGCTACGACGCTTAAAACAAAATTTATACAGACATTTTGATGTTGATAAATAGAGTCAAGTTCCACGTCTAATTGATTCAGTTTAGGATAAATGATTCACAAAATTAAATTGTCTTTGTCAACCCCGAAGACATAGACAGCTCTTCTCAAATAATGTCTTCAATTCAAGGAAGGTTAAAAACTTTAGACAGTTTTTAGATAAATAATGTCTTAGCCTTTAAAGGGCTTTGTGTGTTTGCATTACGGAGATATATCAGATATTATTAATAGCTTCTTCCTTAGCATCAAGAGGCTTTGTTTTAATAGAGGAAGAGTCGTGAAGAGACGCAAAAATATCTAAAAACCACAGAAAGACTTAAATTTAGGAGTAAAATAGTTTTAACTAATTAGAGGTCGTGTATGAAGCCTCTCTAAAATGGAGAAATAATTTGGTTTATAAGTAAGAGAAAGAACATAGAAATAGAATATAACTTTTTATCTTTGTGACGTAACAAAAATCCATCTCTTTTTTAGGGGTTTCCTTTCCCACCTCCCCTCTCATCCTTCGATTTTTGTTACGTCACAAAGATAAAATGTTAGACACTATTACTAGGTTCTAAGAGAAATCTTAAAGGACATACAAAAAAGCTTCCTACTTTACGTAATATTGGTCCTTTTTTTTCCAGTTTCCGAACTTTTAGATACATTATTGATTATTCGACTTAACAAAAATTAATAATTAACGACATAAAAATCTTCCTTCCATTATTCCCCCTTGGGTACTTGGTGAATATTAAGAAATTTAGATAAAAAACAAACTTATCTATGTCCTGAGTATTCCTCTTGTTGAAACGGTTTGAAAATATTTGAAATGAAATGAAATTACGTGAATTAATCACTATGTCAAGTGGAGACAAATGGAGGGTTTCGATAACTGTTATTATAACACTGTCACAGTAAGATTTAAGTCTTAAATATCCTGTTTATATACTGACTTTAGAAATTTTGTTGAGGAAAACCCAGAGATCTAAAAGGATAAGACATTGACCGATAAATTGATGTAGATCCCTAATGATGATACACAAATTATCTGTAGATTTAAATTGGTGGTTGAAACGTTTAGACACTCAACTCAATAAATCAACCAATCAAAATTCAATAACGAATAAGATATTGTTATTATAAGGCTTTAAGTACTAGTGAAAAATACAGCAAATGTCTCCTCCATCCCTGGAGAAACCTCAGAAATAGGAGGTAATTTTTTTTACATCTGTATCAATTTATATATGTACATGTTTTTAATCGAAAGTGATAAGCCAATAAAAAAAAAAGATATACACCCCCAATAATGTTTATAATGTAGAATTCACTCCCGTCGAAAAGTATGACCAATGCTAGTTTGTATAACCCAATCAAAAAATGGCCCAAAGTTGTTTGAATTAGGAAACAGATGGTGTTGTAGATTATTAAAGCGACATACACTTTTCTGTTATTATTTATGTTTACTATTAAGTCATTTAAATTTTTAAAAGCGAAGCTTTTCTATAATTAGGGTCGGTCCGTCCGTCCGTACGTCCGAGATGGATAGCTTTTATTCGTTAATTTAGGCATGTTAGAATTGTCCTATTGATTTCAAACTTTGCATGATGATTCCTGTAGTAGTTGGGTACGATTTAGAAAGCGTAGCAACTCTATAATCATTACCAGAAAGTCCGTACGTCCATTTTAAACATGTTGATTTTTTTACTTTTTTAACAACAAATTTTCAAGTGTTCTATTTATCCGTTTGATCTGATTTTTGGTATATTGATTCCTGGGACAACAAAGAACAATATTATAAGCGAAGCAACTCTATAATCAAGTCCAAAAATGTAAGTATGTCCATAAACATTATCCTGTTTTTAAGCAGTTTTTCAACAAATTTACCTACAATTTTGATTCGACATTTATACATTTATGTTCCGATTTTTTAGTTCAGATACTATACAAGTGTTAATGTCCGTTTGTCCTACCGTTTCAGTGCTTCACTTTTATGGATGTTGTCATCCTTGTTTTAAAATTATTCCTAAGTTAGATATACACAACTTTTAGAAAACAATTTTATAATCTCTTTAAAATTAATTTTTAAATAAAGAAAATTTTCGTTGTAAACTTTAAGAATTATTACATAAAAACTTTAATTCATCTATTGCACTTTAAAAAAAAGGGCATGCAGGAGAAGGGTGTTACCACACCTTTGGGAAAATTAAGGAGGGGTTATTCTGGACCTAATGTTGAGGTAAATATTAGACAATTAGTTGTTCGATAAAAAAAAGTGGTCATGAAAACGTTTTAAACATTGCTTATAGTCATCACAAATGAAAAATAATTGACACTTGAATGGCTGCATAATGCTTCTAGGCTAAAAAAGTGTTAGGTCAAGTGAAAAAGTAAAAAAATCAAGTCCTTCATTACATTGATACAGTTTTTATTTAAAGATACCCATATTATTCCTGTTTTAAACTAACAGTACAGTGAATTTGAAGTTTTGATTAAATTGAAAGGATACCTACCTATACAATATTTTGATTAGCTTAAATAGACTTTACAAATTTATATTGCTTGAATAAAATTAACCCAAGGAATATACAATTCAATAAGATGTCAGGTATTAGCAAATAAATTTACAACCCATTTCTTCCTCCCTATTATGTATTAATACAGTAATTGTATGCTTTTACAAGCGCAAAAAATAATCTACAAAGATTTATTTATCTTCTATTTTTATATCCTACAACTAAACTATTTGGACTTTTTTTTAACGTTTCTAACATCTAACCTAATTTTAGCAAGAAAAAATGTTAAATAAATATTGTATAATTTAGTCTTTACAATGGGAAGATGAACTTTCTGCATATGATACTTCATTTTATATAAATATTTCCTACAAATATCAAATCTAAATAAATTTTGTTCAATATTTTAGGTTGACTGCATACACAGACAAATAAAACTTAGAATATTATAAATATAGATAATTATATCTCATAGATTAACTAAACTCAGAACATTTTTGCTTTTACTATTATCATAGAAAATTCAATAAAGAATCCAATAGGCAGTTTTAGTGCCAAAATGACATATGTTAATAAACAAAGAAGAAAAAATACACCGAATAATTTTTACAATTAATGTTAATTCTTAGCAATAGGGATAGCTATACAAGGTGGTGTAAAAATACGGACAAAAGTAGTTTTTTTTGTTTTATCGAAATTTCATGTATTAAAAAAATCTTACCGTTGCACAATAAGGCCCGTGTTGTTGGTGATCTTGACGAATGGCTTGCTGGCGCGCACCTTCAGCTCCGTGCTCACCCACAGCTGCCCGTCGTTCACCCAGATCAGGATCCGGCCAAAGTTGGAGCCACGGTGACGAAACATGATCCTGCCGTCGTTGATGTCCTGCTGGGTAAACTCGCTCACTCGCTTGCTAGGATCCTAAAAATAAAATTTTTGTATCTCAATGAAGGTTTGTGGAAGGGTTTCTCCTCTCTGGAAAATTATACGCCCTTCCCACAAAAAGGAAAAAAATACATTTTCTTTTTAAATTAAAATTAAAATTGGATATTCGTGGTAGCTTCTCTCCCTTCCCTTATCCATAAGGGTCTCAAAAAACTCAATCGAGTATAGAAATAAAAAAACTTAATTACCATTAACTGCGTTTTTGTATTATTGTGCGTTAAGATCTTTAAAACCTAAAAACTATAATATAAAATGCATGATTTTTATTTAAACTTTATGTTTATTATAAAAATTCAAAATTAAATTAAAGTGAAGAGGAAGTATTTTATGTAATTTGTAGAACTAGATGTAAAACATTTACATGTAATAACGTATGCATTTTAGAAACTTACAGGGGCTGCGGAAACTTTAAAGAAAAAACAATCGAAAGAATAATATTTCAAATTATATTTTTTTGAGTTTGTAATATTTTCCAACAAAAATGTTATTATATTATTCTTTTTAGGGCGATTTCTATTGGGAGGGTGGTGGTCCCCTGAAATAGTTATAAACATCCTCAGGCCCCTTGAGAAGCTACCCTGTAAAAGAGAACCATATCAGTTGATCGGTTAGCGAGATCCTTCGGTGCAAACAGACAGAAAAACTCCTAAACGTGGAAACTAAAGCATTTCATAACTAAAATCAATTTAATATCGCTGAAGAGCTATAATCCTGTTTCTCATAAAATATAAATTACAGAAGTGTATAATAAATAGACTTGTTTATTTTATATTGGTGTTTTTGCCCTAATTGTCTCTTTTATTGGCTATTTAATCAGAGAGAGAGGAACAATAAATATGTCCTAAATTTGTTTATTATAAATTTTTCATTACTTTCTCTCTATCTACTCAATAAAATACATATGTTTTCTATACGGTTCTGGACAAATTTATCCAACGGAAACAAATCGTATCCAGAGCTGTGATGGTATCAAAAATTAAAATAATTTTTGAAAAATTAAAAATAATCTTCAGAGACAAAATAAATCATTTAGATTTGGGTTAATTATTCATTTTATGATATTTGATAGTTTTCATGATTTTCATGATTTTTTGGACCAGCGGAATGGTTAGTAGCAAATAGTTTTAAAACATTATATAAATTCTGTACTTTTCTACTTTTCTAAATGATGTGTTTGAATACTTTTATTTGAAATCATATATTTATTCCAGAATTCATGAAAATTCCACTTTTCCATTTAATCCCTTTTCCTCAATTTACACCCAGTTTCTTTTTCTCTAAATTGTCTTAATCTCAATAAAATGGTAAAAGACACACAAGTTATAGGGAGAAAAAGAAATAGATAGACAGAAAGAGAACCTAAATAAAAGTCAAATAGAATGTTTTTATCTAATAAGAATTCTAAAAATATTAAAAATACTTAGACGGAAAATAAACACTTCAAAACTGGTTGTAAAGAAAATGAATTTTTAAAAACTAGGGCTGTTGGATAAACAAGACAAATATGTTCCTTCAAAAAAGAGAGAAAAATTATGAGGGTCCTAACAAACTTTAATTGGAATTTGTATGTCAATCTGGTTACATTTCTTCCATCCAAAAATGTATACATTAAATTTGCTTACAATCTATATTCATCTTATATTGTTTTGTAATAAAAAGTGTTGCCTGAATTTTACTGTTAAAGTCACATTTTACTGTTAAAGTCAAACTTTATTGTTAAAGTAATATTTTACTATTAAAGTCAAACTTTAATTGGAACTTGTATGTCAATCTGGTTACATTTCTCCATTAAAAAATGTATACATTAAAATTGCTTACAATCTATATTCATCTTATATTGTTTTGTAATAAAAAGTGTTGTCTGAATGATACTATCTAAGTCATAATTATTTTAGCTCAATTGAAGCAACATCCGTCTAAATGCATTAATGTTTGCAATAGCACTTGCAACATTATAGCAACACTAGACAATATAGGAGTAGAGTAACCATGAACACAATAGCACTTGCAACATTATTGCAACACCAGACAATATAGGAGTAGAGTAATCATAATCACAATAGCACTTGCAACATTATTATTTAATACAGATAATATAGGAGTAGAGTAATCATAATCACAATAGCCTTTATAACATTAAACAACAAAGAAAGCAGTAGTAGTAGAGTTATCAAAAACACAATGATAATTTTAATATTACAGAATAGTAGAAAGTATAGTAATAGAGTAACCATGAACACTTGCACTTGCACCATCATAGCAACACTAGACAATAGAAATAGAGTAATCAAGAAAACAGCAACACTCATATTAACATTATATCAACATTAGACAGAATAGAAATAAAGTAGTCATGTACACTGCGATCAAATATAGTTTTTAAAATTTTCAGTCAATTGTAGAATTTTAAAGTGATTTCTAAAGTAATTTGCTTTAAAAAGAGCAGGGCTTCTCAAGTTCTCTTGAACAGTCTAAATAAAGCTACTCTTGAACAATCTATTTATCCTCAATTGTCCGTGCTCTTATTTTGCTCATGCAATGCCAAACTAAACTTAACTATAAACTCAGCTCTAAACTACAACTTTGTAATTCTTTTACTTTACTCATATTTAAAGGACAATCTTACTCTTTAACGTATGCTTATTTAGGCGAAGATATTTTATAACTTTGGATTATACGTCCATCACAAAGTTAATAAACTAAGTTTAACCTTCTTATATATAATTGAATTTTCCAATATACAAAACATAATCATTAAAATATTGATTATGAAAGGACTTTTTAAAAAATATTCAATAAAAATAATTTTAATTTACTGTACCTTGAATAGTAATGACAAAGAAAGGTAAGGAATACAGTGGAACTATCATTCTTATTTAAATCTTTACATAAATCTGAGGACTTTTGGAAAAGGGTCGTGCAATCAAAGCGTAGGTAATCCGTAGAAAGCTTGCCTGATTAGTTATTAGATAATCCAACATAAGAACTAATGGTGTATCCTTTTCTATAGAGGTTAAGAACTTAGAGGCATGCACAAGGGGTGTGTAAACTTTAAAAAGTGACACCCTTCCTCAATTTGAAGGATGTCTGAAAATTTGTTTTTGCACTACGAGTACGCAAGTCAATTTACCTTTTAGTTATGTATGAGGATTAAAACCTAGGGGGGTTTAACAACCCTCAAGACAATTGAATTAGGAAACTCCATTCTTGTTGACTGTAATTATTCCTCACGATTTTGTTTTGAAGGGGGTGTTGGCGTTCAAACGAATCCTAGCAAAACCCTGTGCACGCCATTTTATAAAAGAAATGTGACACAATATGGGTTATGGCTGACACATTTTCCACTTATTCTAAATGTTTACTTGAAAATTCCACATTTACTTTGAATATTCTTCAGTGCGAGAAACTAAGGTGTTACTGTTAACCTTGCAATATATCTTGGAGTAATCGTTGTGTACAAAATAATTTCCCAATAACTGGGTCAGTCTGTTCACAGAAAACTTACGCACAACTCTAGCAGCAAAACTACTCTACAAAATTTTGACTGTCTAGTGTTTTTTCATTCTGCTGATACACAGTATGGCTTTAATTTATCATTGTAAGCAAATATTTGGCAAATAAAATAGCTATTTTACCAAACATAAGATTTACGCAAATTTACCTATCGTAGCTACTCATTTAAAAATTTAAAAAGCTATTTACACTTTATTATTTTGTTCTAACCCAACTTCTATGCTTATTTGACAATTATTAGAAAGGTAAGAAATTAATTGTTATTTAACAGTTTGTCTTTTCAAATATTGCTTTAAGAAACAATATATTTCCTTTTTAATTTCAAAATGTATGGTTTTCAAAGAGAAAAATTATTTTTTTTTGTGTTAATAAATATTCAGTGAGGCAGGGGACATTGGACTGTAAATTATACTTGTCTTCAAAAGTTTATAAACCCTATATCCTATTCACTGGCATAATAAATTTTTCAAAAATAATCTTTATTTAAAAAACGGGTAATATCTTGATCGTAAAAGGGGGAAAGATGGGCAATTTAAAATCTATTTATGTTTATCCCTTAAGGTCCCTCAATAAATTTGATTTAAAATTCGTGTCGTTGCTACTTAAACAATTATTAAGTGATATAATACAAACCTCTGTATAGACAAGCTCGCCATTGGGCGTGGCCCGAGACTCGAACTTGATATCTGCTGGACGGGTGTCAATATCCATGTCAGTGAACAACAAATCTTTGGGCGTCAGCACTTTTTCACCGTTCTCGACCACCTGCAGTCAAGGGCGTATTAAGATTCTATATTTATGGGTCTTTAAAATCTTCTAAAAAAATCAACAAAAAGACGATACAAATCAAAGGATTAAACTTTCTATTTTTTATGATCCCATAAAATACAAATTATTTTCCTATCTCGTTTTAAATTATGACCAAAGACGAAGATGATTAAAGTCCCTCAACAGATTATGACGTCATACGATAAAATAACCAATGAGAAGCCAGCATAAATTTTAGCATTGGCCAATTACAGTGTATGCTGGCCTTTTATTGACTATTCTATCGTATGACGTAATAATCTGTGGAGGTACTTTAATCATCTTCACCAAAGACCAACGTTACACTTTTCTAGTAAAATAATTTTAAAAATATTTTGAAAGACTTTTTTAATATCTTTACTACGCGCTTGCCTGCAGTATATTGTCGACAGCTCTTGTCGGAGTTTGATCGTTTCTCAGCAGGACATGTATGTGAAAAACACCAGAATATTGAAACTCGCGGCCGCCCTGTTTCGACGCCAAAAACGCGAACGAATCGCGTCGGGATTCTGAGTCATCATGATGGTAAACCAGCCGTTGTTCCGCCAGTTCGCTGGACGTAAAATACAAGGTATGCTGCCGCAATGTATCTACTTTATTGGCCGCCAAAACATTGAGCCAGCCAAACCGCGGCGGTTCTGTGATATTGTACACGAATCCATGGTAGTCGAGGGTTCGAATCTCCAGGTATTTATTGGTGATGACTTTACGGCCCCCCTCCTCTACCTCAATGCCCTCCAGTGTAATATCAACGCTTTTGTCTCCGGGCAGGTATGAGATGGCAAATACCTAGATGCAGGGGTAAAGGATAAGTAAGCATAATGATTATCAGTTCTAGTGATATAACAAATGGAATCACAATAAAACATTAAGCCTATCTTTCCTTACTTGTTTAGAAAAAAAATCATCTCATGTAAAACTTCCTCGAAAATTGTGCAATGATAGGTCCAGCACTCATAAATGTAATTCATATTACAAAACAATATTTTTAACTTTTTTAGTAGCAAATCTGCATTATAAATAAAATGGCTGTGTGAAACCCTTTTAAGGAAACTTGATTTAATTTTTAAAATATTTTTACTTTCACCATCTATTTATCCTTTAACTCCTGCCTGTTCGTTTGATACTTGGTTAGGGGTGGTCACTTGGAAAGTAAACTGATCCTGGGTTAATGAGAAGGGCTTCGCGGATAATTTGTACTTCAGACGTCCGGATAATATTTCAACCTACAGTCACAATAGATTCATTATTATAGATCCATAGTTTTTGGGGAAACCAAAAGAAATCTTTTGATGCCTATTCTAATCAGGGATCTAAAGGGATAAGACAGTGGCCTATAAATTGATGTACAACCCCAATGATGACACACAAAATTAACCCGTTAAACTGTTGTTAACCTATTTTTAAAACGTATATATAAAATATACTATGACACCAGTAGAATCAGACTGCAGAGCCTAAATTTGAATTAAATCCCCAATAAACTTTTTTGGGGGGATTTAAATATTAATTTTTACTGTTGCCGTGATCATTTTGACCAAAGCAAGAGGTTTTTTTTTATTTGGGTAAAATTCGTAGCTTTTAGAGTGTTTTGCTTCATAAATATTGTATTCTGGTATAGAGTAAAATTAGATTTTAGATTATGATTTTACTATAAAAATTCACTAAAAAGTTAATTCTTTATAATATATCAACGAATTAACATTAACATGTTTGTGTTCTCTCACTTATTTTAAAAACATAAAAAATGGCTGTAAAGGGTTAATTGACAACAAATGTTTATGCAATACAACAAATTTATTTTTGTCACATATACAAATGCGTTATAAAATAAGATTATTCAAACTTATTTTTTAAAATAATTTTAAAAAGAATGTATCTTTTATGTGTATGGTTTTCATTCTTTTCATTTTACTTAAAAATATAAATTATTTAACTACATTGGAAATAAGTCACTTTGTGAAAACACTCTTTGTTTGAATTGTTAGGAATTGAAATAAAACAAGACTTCTTATTGGTTAGATTTCAGAATTATTTGTTTTATTGTAAATGTTAGATTGTTCAATGAAATTAATTGTTTTGGGAAAAAAATTTATTTCCAATGAACAGAGTAATGTTTTTTTTATTGTATCAATATAAAGTGAATTATATAAAAATGTTCTGTAAGCCACAATATTACCCGAAGTAAAAAAAGAGCTTTTGCTTCGGTCAAAATGATTACAGCAACACTAAAAATTAATTTTTAAATCCCCCCAAAAAAGTTTATTGGGGACTTAATTCAAATTTGGGCTCTGCAGTCTGATTCTATAGGTGTCCTAGTATATTTTTGACCCCCCATTCAAAAATAGGTTAAAAACAGTTTAAGTAGATTAGGATTATTGGTTGTAACGTTTGAACACTCAATTTAATGAGCTAACCAATCAAAATTCATCCCCAAAGTTATTAGGCCAACGAATACATAAACATATTATAAAAATTTGGGGACTAGTGTAATAAACAGCCCATTCTCCACTCTTTCTCTGCTTTTTAATAGAACAGACTTGCACATAAAATTCCATGAAAGGTCAATGAAAGATAAATTAAACTTTTGCTTTTGACAAATATTTCTTGTTGTATATTCTGAAATTTCCTATTCAAAAAAACCATTGTTTTTTTACAATAAAATCTGATTTTAAAGGAATGTAAAATGTATGTTCCTAATTCTAACTCTATTCTATTAAATCTATTCCTGTGAGAAAGACGAGTTAACAGCCAGGGTCTGGAAGACATTATTGGCGGCGGATCCAGATTTACTAATCACCAGATTACCCTCTCTGGGCAGGGACAGGATCCGGTACATTATTTTAGAATCCGGGGTCCTCTGTGGAAAGGTTTGGTACATCAATCCGTTTTCGGTGATTACGCTCTCGCCGACGTTTTCCAAACGCAGGCCGTGGTTGCGTACAGCCTGTTGGGTTAGGTTTGGTTAAAATAAGTCAATATTTTCTCAATTTGTAATGTATATTCATTGGCGTACAAAGATGCCCTTTAATAAAATTTATCAAGGCGACTATGAGTCGCAATAATAATCTTTATTAAGTTAGGTCAGGTTAGGTTAGAGCTGGATCTTTAAATCATTTTAGTGGTGAGCCAGATCGGGGTGAGCCAACTTTCCACCAATGAGAGCACAGCATTTTATGAAATGCCGCGCTGTGATTGGCTGAAATTCGGCTCATTCCGATCTGGCTCACCATTAAAATGATTTAAAGATCCAGCTTAGGTTTCATTGGGTACTGGGGTATCTTCCCAGGTTTAGGCCCACCCGCAGGGGTTACACGTAGAACAAAACTACCCCCTACTTATTTTCAATATGCGAGGGAGGGCTTTGTTGCTCTTCGGGCACTTTGCGGGAAACCACCGGTAAAACCATTATGCCTACATTTAATTGTGACTTAAATTAACATTCCTGAATATTGATATTGATAAAATTGATGGAAAAAGTGTAGGTTTTATCCACAGGGTTTCCGTTCAGTTGTGCGGTGAAAGTAAAATAATCAGATCTTGGGTTTCCACGACTATGAACATATCTAAAACAAGGATGAATACATTCATTTTACGACAACCTTTAAAAATAAGTTTAAAATAAATGTAAAAGTATTGTGATTGTGTTTCCAATGTTTATACCATTTCCTATTTATCACCATATTTAAGACGTCTACTTTGTTGTTGAAAACATCGTCTTTAGCTTCATATAAGGGTAAGATTGTTTGAAAGTTTGGCCACGCTAGTAAAAAATTGTCTTCATTTAGTTCTATAATCTTCTTTTAAAAATGTGACATTAATTTTTAAGGGGTGCTGCCATTTTTCTAACAAAAATACAGTAACTGTGTTTTTGACAAGAATCAGCACGATTTTTTGCTGTCAATTTTAAGTTTAGGTGTATGATTTGACTTATAAAAAACAATGTAAATATTTACCAATGCTATGACATAAACAACCATAGAATTAAAATCCAATGTTTATATTGAGATGAAATGCGTAGAGTACCTACCTAACTTTCTTCTTCTCAATCTGTTTCTGAGTAAATCTTCTTGATGTTATCCACTTTCCATTGCCCCGCTGCCGTTGCAGACGACCGTAGCTGGGTCCACTTACAACCTAAATGAAATTTGTTTGTTTAATAAACATCCATTTAAAAAAATGGCCTAAACCCATGGAAAGACCACCAGAAGTTACCTTCAATGTGAATAGTTGAGTATTATTTTGAAAAAAAAATAGGGGTAGGGTTGAGTTTTCAGGATATGTTATGCAATAATGGGTACAGGACGCCGCATGCATGGGATTAAACATTGAGCAAAAAATTTCCCTGTCTTATCTAATTTATTTTAGAATTTTTGGAAGGTGGATTTTTGTGTTCCCTGGGCATTTTTAGGGAGAGAACTGCTTTGTTATTCTCTAAAAAGCAATCAGTTTAGCGGTTAGCGAGATCTTAAACTTCACCCGGAAGGACAAACGAACGGACGGACAAACAGAAAGACAAACATTGTTCTACATTGTATTGTAAATAATAAAAACCTATACCTCAATCTTGATCTCGGCGTCAGGTCCCAGGCCGGGCGAGACGAAGGAGAGGTTGGAGGCGGTGATGTACTGGTTCCCACCCAAGCTGACAGATATACCCGTGTTGTTCGAGAGTTCCAGCTCAATACTGATCACTTCAAATCTGAAATTGAAGATTATTAATATTGATTGTATTTTCTGTCAAGTCAAAGATTAGTTAAAGATGCCTAAATATAAAAATAATGTCATAACCTTTTATGATGGTTTATATATCTTCTTCTTGCAGTTAAACAATCGACGTTGAAGAATTGACGTAGAATATACGTGAATATCATGACAGGGGAAAGATTGTCGTCAATTTAGCTTGCTAAGATATAACTCGTTTAGTGGTCAGTTCGTCCATCCAGTAGAATGGGAGGCGATGGCGTTATGGGAGTAGAAGCGGAGAATCCTTAATTTAGCCCGTTGCAAGTTTCACTTTGTTAGAGGATATAAAAATCTGGTGTAAGATTCAATCACGATAACATCTAATTATGACTATGTCATAAAACGATATATCTTTAGTTCTTTTAATTGCTTTAACGTCCTATAGCCCAAACAACCTTCTATAAAATAGCTTTGCTACAAAAAAGCTGTCAATTAAGACTTTAATATCATTTATATCTTTCCCTAATATCCTATATTTTGTATTGGTTGTGTGCAGTAAAACAATTGTAAATATGTTTTATCACATTTGTGCGCCAAAAAAAAGTAAACAATGTTTCTTTTCAGAGGTTATGTGCCAAATTTATCAGTATTAACCTAATAATTTAACAATTCTATCCATCCCTTCTAGCTAATTATGGTTTTATATAATTGTTAATTGTCTTTTTTAAAACTCTTTGGAAGTCTTCTCTATAATCTTTTTATTATTGAATTTTAAAAAAATAACATACTAAAAAAATTAAAGTTAAGCATCATTTTAAAAATTACAGTTATAATCGATACAGGTCAAGTTAGATTTGACAAATCCTTATTGCTATTCATATATAAAAAATATCTATTACAAATTTTAGAACAGAGGTGAATTCTTAAAAAAATTTTGCCTCACTAAAATCAGTTTGCCTCAATAAAATTTTAGTAAGGCAAAATTTTCCCCTCTTAATTTTTAGTGAGCCTCACTGATTTTAGTGTGGCAAACTGATTTTAGTGAGGCAAATTTTTTAAAGAATTCACCTCAGTTCATTTTTTTGGGATATTAATGGTCTTAATTTATTCAAACAATTAACCAGTTATTATTTGCATTGAACAAAAAATTAGGGTTCCTACATTACAGGGTCAGTCTGTATAAATGGATGTTATAAGGATTACAGGGGAAATTGTTGCTATTAAGTTTATGGCACCGCTGCTGCAACTTAATGGATATGTGTTGGTATCCATCAGGGAAAAATGATCATGTTGGAATTAACAAGAAGTTTTTAATAACCTATTTTTAAAAAATAAACTTGATATTAATAATTGATGTAATTTTATTTCCTTTAAACAACCACTTATCTATACTTATATAAAAGTAACAGGATACTGTCTGTCTATACCGAAGGATCTCGCTAACAGCTAGACCGATATGGTCCTTCTTTACAGTTTACAACTACTCTGGGGAGGGTACCTTCACCATCGTAAGAGAATCGACACTGGGAAACCCCCTTGTTATTATTATTTTTGATTTGAAATATAAAATAAGGGTTAACTTCTCCCCTCCCATTCCCTCAAGAGCCCCTATATTATTTATCCTTCTATCCATGATATGTGTGTTATTATTATTTGTAAAATAATAATATTTTGCAAGGCTGACAAGCTCAATTTGTGTCACAAAATTGGTGTGCAAAATTTTTAGCAAAAAAATTACAAAATAGCTTCATACGTTTAAAGTTTCAATAAACAGAAAATTTGTATCATAGCTAAAATTCATAAAATCAAATTCTTAATGATGCGTTGGTGTCAAGATAAAAATAAATTTTTAAAAATCTGCACTTTCAAAAACAATTATATTCGCTGAAATAATCGCACATCCAAGAATGTCTGGAATTCTTTTAGCAAATATTTTTGCGTACAAATAAGTAATAGACTAAATACTTTAGAGTTTAAAACGTGTTGCAATAAAAATTCTTTTGGTTTTGGGGGGGATAGAATTGATTTTAGGAAAATAAGGGACTTTTTTTGTTTCATTTTAAAATGTAAATTTGCCTACTTTTTTATCAATTGAATCCATGCAGTGCCTTGTTTTATAAATTTTTTTTTTTAAGTTGGTTTATTGAAAGATGATAGAATAAACTAATTAATTGTTTAGCTTATCAATAATTGATTTAATTATAACTGACAAATTGTCGCCATGCCATTATTTTTACACGAATTTGCCTGATATTTACTTCAACAATATGACAAACACTTATGATTGAAGTCTTTTGTTCATATAACAAACGGTCTTTGTATTTTATTATACAGTAGTACTTAAAAAAAAACTTTTAAAATTTGACAAAAATTAGCAATACTAATAATTGGTCTATTTTATATAAGATAAAAAGTTATGATTTATTATTTGATAATAGTTTAATTTATTAACTAAACATCTTTATTAAGTTACATTACATATTAATAAAATGTTTACTTATTATTAATTCAAATAAACTTAATTTTTCCTTCTTTTCAACATTATGGACATAGTTGTCAATGACATTTGTATAAGAAAGAATTATCTAATTGACTTTAAACTTACGTTATTGATCCATTAATAATCTGTATATCTGTATTTAATAGGAGCTAGTATGAATGTGGTCATCCTTGATTTCTAAAGTATTCTATGTTATCTTTTATTTCCTCCTTCTGACTTCAAAGTTTTCTTTATTCAATTTTTAATCCCTCTTTATCTTTTCTTTTCCTAGATTATAAAACCATAAATTTGATAAAGTTTCCATAAGTCCAAGGATAGATAAATTGACTTTAAAGAATATCCAAAAATATTTGTCATTACTCATTACAATCTACAATACAAAGTAGAATGATGTCTGTCCGTCCGTCCGTCTGTCCGTCTGTCCGTCTGTCTGTCTGTCCGTCCGCCCTTAAGATCTCGGTAACCACTAAACAGATTTTATTCTACTCTTCAGGGAATATACCTACTGGTCCTGTTGTGGTTTTAGACTTTTTTCTTGGGAGGTGGGACACCCCCCCCCCAAAAAAAACCTCCCAAATCAAAAAAAATATATTTGAGATTATTGGTGACAGCTTCAGAAGTACTGAGATTTTTTAAAATTACCTCTTAGGGCAAAGCCCCTAGAGGCTAGGGGCGAAGCCGCTAGTGCACTATAAGGAAAATTAAAAAAGGAATTAGCTAATAGCTAATTTTTAAATTCATGGAAAATAAGAGGAGGGTATTTTTTTTCTCTCCCCAGGGCTACTTAGTACCCACTATAACCTAACCTAATCTCACCTAGAGTAATAAATTAACAAACAAAAACTACCCCCCCCCCCCTCTTATGTATCATGATCAACAAGAGACTTTGTGTGAAAGCGCCGAAAAACTTAGGTATATATGATTTTTGAAAATTCCAGATTCCTAAATCCGTGTAAAGTTGATATTCTCCAATACTCCAATTTTGCTTTCCCCGAATATTGAGCAGAGTTGTGGAAATTGTCAGGCTGCCAGCCGCCCCCCATGCAAACTGCAATTTTAAAAGGTGCACCTCAACCTTTTGGCTTATACCTCTGATAACTCCTATGAGGACGATTGATGTATAGTAGGTCCCAAAGGACTATTGCATACAATCAACCCTTTGATTGCACGATCTTTGTCTGGAAGTCCCAACTGTGCAATGTAATGAGTTACGTCTTTAGTTTTGATGCCATTTTGGTAAAGACTTGAACCCATCAGCTTCTCAAGGGTGGGTGGATGCGCTTAGTGTTTTTGGCTAAATTTGCTTTTCAAATATGTAAAGTTATGATTTTTTTTGTTGTGAAAATAATTTTGAGTCTAAAATTGTGTTAACATGAACATTAATTACTTAGCTGCATATGAAATGATTTTCCTAAAACTATAAAAAGGAGCTTTGACTGTCCCTTTAGTCCACTTTCCCCTTTACCTTTCCCCTGACCTTCTTATGGTTAAACACTATAAAACACAAGGATAAAGGGAAGTATTACAAACATAGAAAACAAAAGGCATATACTCTGTGAAAAAAGGTATGTAATATAATTTTTTTTTGTATCTTTAGGTATACAGCATCTAAGCACATTTTTTTGAAGGCCTTATAAATAAGACAATTTTATTTAAACATTACATTCTGGTTGTAAGATTTTCCATTTTATTATTATATTACTTACCCTTTAAAATTTAAAATATTACTTTTAAGCATTTAATAAAAAGTCACGTTTAGATTATCAGAATTATAATCTAACACCATAATAAAGCAAATTTCATTTGAATAATCTTATATTGTTCAATTGTCAATCCCTTAATCCCCATAAATTTCTATTTTAATATTTGCCAGAAATTTGTATTTAATATGAATATAGGATAATAGAAATTAATTTCTGAACTGATTGACTTCTATATATTTTATACTAGCTGCTGTGCCATTTGATTAATTTCATTATTCGATTACAAACAAATGTCTTTCCCAAGAAGAGTAAATAAAGTATTCATAAAATATATTTATTTAGCTCAGTATCAAAAAGGACTCATTTGTTTTAAATTGCCAATAAACAGAAATATTTAAAAAATGCAGTTAATGAATTCATTTGAAAAATACCAGTTAAATTAGGAGTTAGTGGGCTGATTATACAGCGATAAAAGTCATGTAATAGTTAATTATCGCATTGTATTATATACAGCTTTCCGCGGATATTAAAATAAAAAATATAAGATTAAAACTTTTGTTAACCCCTAGGTGCGACAAAACTGTTATTGATTTTAAAATTTTTATTTTAATTTTCCTAGAAAATTATCTGTAATACGATCATGGCTGAGAACAGGTTTTAATCCAACTGATATCAATCGGTTTCGAAGCCATACTGGTATGTTTGTTCCAATTTAATATGTTTTACATAAAGATTAAAATCGCTGAACATCTTTTCCCTATACCCCGATAGCGCGATCCTTTTTAATTAGAACATCAGTATGCCTTTGATATAATTGGTAATCAATCTAAGGGGGATTCCAAGGACTTTCTGATGCTATCTAATAACAGTATAATTTCAAACTGTTAGCATACAATGGTAATATGTTACAAAAGTATCTTTATAGGCAATAAACCTAATTTATGTCTGTATAATGTGAAGAAAAGTTGCTATCCTGTTATATACAGTGGTAAGGTTTTTTAAGCCTAAAGCTTATGATCTGAATAATTACTGAACCGATTGGCTTCTTTATTTTAGGTGAGCTTCACATAGATCATGTGATGGTTTTAGTCTTTTTTTGCTAATATAAGTCTTTCGCTTTCCCTGAACAGTTCGCCAAATGGACAGGAGGTTTTTGAGATTTTACTGTACATTAGTTGAACTCAAACTGTAAGAAAATATTTTGAGAAATGTTGAATTTGAGCTTTAATAGTGCATATTACTTATTCGATTTTTTTATCTATTTTTTTGTTTCATCCATTATCAAAACGGCTATGGAAATGCGATATAAATATTATTATGAATATATAGAAAATATTGTATTTTTGTGTGAACACCAGAGATTTGGATTGAGTAGTGAATGGAAATGAATACCTTATACAATATACATATTAACATAGGGTTAAGGGATATGACTTTTTCATTTATCTCTCACAAACCATCTAAAATACTAAGTAGCATTATGACTTATGAATATAAAAATAATAATGTCAAACTTTTGTATATTAAACTTAGGTTCAATGTCAACATAAATATCAAATATTCTACTTTTACAACTTTGCTTCAATGTTGCGTCAGCCATTAACACTCTTATTTATTGCCACGTAGTCGGCTAAAAGCTTTACATTGCATATTATTTAAATTATATTGCTTTGGGCATTGACAGGTTTCTTTATTCCTGACTTCTGTAATGGTGTGCACAAATATCTAGGTCAATATTTAGATATATATTAGGGGGTTTCAAATATCCTTGAATTTATTACATAAAAATACAAAAAAAAACTTTTTTGGGATAAATTGGACTACAAGTTTATTTAAAATGTGGACCAATGCAGCGAGGGAGGGGACATTGAGAATTACAATGGTCCCCAAAGTTTCATTCAAAATTCTTATTCGTTGGTTTAACAACTTTGGGGACTATATTGAACTTTGATTGGTTGGTTCACTGATATAGTTGCTCAAACTTCTAATCTATAGAAGAAGTAATTTTGTGTATCATCACTTGGGATGTAATAAATTTTTCGGCCATTGTCCTATCCCTTTAGAACCCTGGTACCAATAAAACAACTTACGGTTTGAAATTAAATTCACAAATATGTAGAACACGGTTGTTATTTTAAGGAACAGTCTATTACCAATTATAAAAGACCATGATCTTTGAAACTTTCTAATGTATATGTATATTACATTAACACGAATACCTAAAAATCTTAATGAAGGATTAGCACTTTTAGCACCAGCGAAAAATGTATTTATTTTCTAGTTTTTGAAAGTGTTGATCCTAGAAATTTAAACTATGCAGGTTTTTATATTCTTAACTTAACCAATTGAGTTACTAATACCTATATTAACGAGGGTCCTAAAAATTTCCAGGTTGGTTTTAAATTATTTTCTTGACCCTCTCTTCCAAAAAAGTGATAAACCTTCTCAGGACCTATGAGAAGGTACAATGAGAATCCACAAGTATACAGAAAAATGGAAGCAAATTTTTATTTATTTTTTATTAGCAAGAACACTTTTGTAAACTCGATTATTTTTTAGTAAATTTATATAGAACTCCCTCTAAAACCAAAATCAATTAAAAAGGTAGAAAATATTTTTTATCCATTGTCCTATCTCTGTAATCTTGCTACCCTCCTGTATTTATATAAGTATGAATGGCTGAAAGCAACCTAAGCCATTCAGATAAAAATTAGGGATATAAGGATATGACAATGACGGATAATTTGTTTTCCTTAAGAAATACTATAAATATTTTGATAATATACAAGATGTCGATTTATCCTTGCTTATTTGCGGAAATTTTTTTTTTCATTGGTTTATCCATCCCATGTATTTCTGAATATAATAAAACTTCCCAACTTTTTTCTTTATAGTTTTACCTTATGCTTTATTCTATTTGATATTAATAATAGTGACCCATATTATCATACTTTTTTTTTAAAAGCACTCTTAAATGAAAATAAAAACCCCAATGATAATACACAAAATTACCCCTTCTGTAGATTACAATTAGTAGTTAAACCGCTTTGACATTCAACTAAATGTACCAACCAATCAAAGTTAATTCAAAGTCCCCAAATTTGTTAAGCATACGAATAAGAAAACGTTATTATAAAACTTTTAGGACTATTGTGATAAACAGCCCATTGTCTCCTTCCTTCTAGGAACAAACATTAATTTCTACCTTGTAGTTTCAGGCTTTGATGATTTGAAAATAATTCTTCCATAAAAGTCTTAAATACATGTCTACTTTACAATGAATAGAGAAGGTCTAGAGAACTATTTAAGGAGATGTCATCTCCACCTAGAGAAATCGCACCTAGAAAACATCCCCCTTCCTTTCATGTAGGGAGGTAGCCGCTAGTACAATGAAGAGTAGGTACTTAAACAAAATTTGATTTAAATTAGAAAGATCTGAGAATACAGAAATAGCTTAAAGAAAAAAATATTTAAGTTGAATATAAAATACTAATGTTATTCAAACTAAAAAACTCCTATTCTGAATTTAGGTAAAGACTTTTAAGAACGGTCCTGATTTACATATTATCTGTTTATATATGAGTTTAAGATATGGTTTCAAAGTTTTTTCCTCCTTAAATTGCGTATACATGACTTTGAAATTTCTTTAAATACTTTCTTTGTGGGAGGTGGAACTTTGTGTTTGAATTACACACAAAAAGTTTTTCATGAATCTGCGAAACATGAATATTAATGTTTGTATGTTTATAATATTGAACCTATTCTTTGGCTTAGAAAAAAATCACTTAAGATAATTCTATAATTAAATGATCCCTTTGGTGCTTTGGCCTCAAAGTGCCTATCGAGCACTGAACCCCCACCCCCTTTTAATATATAAATTTAAATTAATTGAAGCGAAGCCTAAACCCTGCTGTGGCTACCAACTTCCCAACATAATCTAAACTTACCTGATCAGTAATAATCAAACAAATAAAAACTCAATTAATTTAATATAAGACGGGAAGGTCTTTCAACTAGATACTTTTTGGGAAACCACCATAACTTCTTTATTTTTTTTTTTACAGAATGATGGATATAAAACTTAGTAAAAGTTTGCAATTGTCAATTTGTTATATGTTCAGAAATTAAACTTTGTACTTTTATCTACATAGTTTGCAACTACTTTTTTCCCCTTCTTTATATTAAAAAAGGCTATTTATAACAAGACTGCAAATTTTAAAATTATTTTGGCACAAAAATGAATGCAAAAATATCAAGATTAATATGAAAATATAGCTTTATTTTAGATGCATAATGTGGTGAAAATAGCAGTGTATTAATACACATTTATAAAATGAGAAGATATTAAATACACATTTCAAATTTTCCTTTCAAATGTTTTTGAATATAAAGAAAAGGAAACAATAAGTTTTTTTCCTTGTATGGTTATAATACTGTGTAAGAAATCTTTCTTTATCAGTCTTCCATGTAAAATGGAAGATTCTTAAAGTTTCATTTTGTAATTTGTTTTCTTATTTCAGTTTGAACACGTTTTTAGCTCCTATTATTCTTTCTCTCTATATTATTTTTCTAGTGGAAAGTCCCCAAACGTTTTTTTATTAATTGGCTTAACAACTTTGGGGACTTTTAGATTGGTTAATTCATTAAGTTGAGGGTTTAAACGTTTCAACCACTAATTTCAATTTACAGAAGGTGTAATTTTGTGTATCATCATTGGGGTTGTACATCAAATTATCGACTATTTTCTTATCCCTTTAGATCCCTGATGTCGACCACTTAAAAATTATCATTTAAATTATTTTTAAAAAGTTGTAGATTTTCTTACAATCTTTAATATTTGGCGAATTAGTTTAAAGAATTAGGCCATGTCTTGTCTTAAGGACGGGACAATACAAAGTTTTGAATAGTTTCTAAATATCCCTAGTAGTAGTGGCCAGGAAGCCAAGTATATTTAGATTATACTACAGGGATACAAGGATAGATAATAGTTTCTAAATATCCCTGGTAGTAGTGGCCAGGAAGCCAAGTATATATAGATTATAGTACAGGGATACAAGGATAGATAATAGTTAAAAGCTACAAACAGACTATGCGACAGAATTATTAAAATAAGTAGGAACTTATTATTAGAAGCAATCTTAATTCATCATTATGAGTAGCCGATAAAACTGCATTTTTTACATAAATATATTGTTCCCCTTATTCCTGCAAAAAATACATTTTTAGCAATTTAACAGATTCCCCTAAACCCTGGTTGGTATATGGCGTGGCAATAAAGCTACAGGCAACTAAGATAAGTGTTTTCAGACACATAAATAAATTTCTTTCTTTCACAATCATAAAATCATTTCAGTGACAAACAAACATTTTTCATTCTATCATCTACAATACAAAGTAGTACGATGTCTGCCTCTCTGTCCGTCTGTCTGTCTGTCTGAAGCTTAAGATCTCAGCAACCACTGAACCGATTAGGCTCTACTCTTCAGGGAATATACCTACTGGTCCTGGGATGGTTTTAAGCTATTCTCTTGGTGGGGAGACACCGTCAACCCCCCCAAAAAATGAAAAATACCCCCACCCAAAAAAAATAAATCTTTCTTTTTAAATCTAATTAACTCAAAAATAGGTTGATTAAACCTCTTGGGGCATAGCCCCTAGAGGCTAAGGGCGAATCCGCTAGTTTAATATAAAGCAGGGATTTTTGTGTCTGTTCTTAAGAATCTCGGTAACCAATGAACCAATTAAGTTCTCTATTTTAGGGAAGCTTTATAAAGAGTATTTTTCTGTATTTTGATATTGGTTAAGGCCTTTTTATACCCTCTCCTTCCCTTCGAATACAGTCCCCTAAAGACAAGGGAAGCAACAGCAAGTTCTTTATCATAAGCTTAATTCACACACTATCATTTATTAACATTTTTATATTTTGCCTATTTAACTATCCTGTAATTATGAAATTAGTTTACCTGAAATGTACCATATTGCTGTAATGCTCTCCATCCCAGGCCTAAATATAATTTACAATCAGTTTATTTCTTTGATACAATTTTCTTTTAAATATCAAGACAATATATATATATCGCACTGTATTATAAACAGTTTTTCGACTGTTTTGTTGGCCCCGTGCGGTCGAAGGCCTGGTCTGCAAAACAGGGTTTTATACAGTGCTCGACAGCCGCCCGTTAGCCGCCTGTAAACCTCAGGGAAATCAACCTTTTTCCGATTTTAAAAATTAACGGAAAGTCTAAACCTGACCCAACCCCCCTTCAAACTATGGCAATATTTTCAAAGCATTCAATCAGGTTTAAAATTTAGGCTTAGTCCCGGCTGCCGAGCTCTGCCTATAAATGTAAAATCTAAAATTGACATTTCTTTTGACGGAGATTTGTAATACTATTTTTTAAAATATGTACTATTTTTAGGTTTTAAACCATATATTGAAAGATTGTATTTGTAAAGCAAATAAATCTATTTACAATAAAATAAACCCTATTGTGCTATTTGTTTTCTTTTCATTTTAGCAAAACTAGTTTTCTAGTGTCATTGATAGATATTTATGTTCTTTTTAAGCAATATATGAATGATAATATCAGCAGGATTTTGTAAATAAGATAAGTGAACAGTTATTTCTTGCATCATATTATAAACAGCTTTCCGCGAATATAAAATGTACAATTATAAGATTAAAACCAGTTTTTTAGCCCGTTACTTCGGCATGTTTTAGCCTCGAGATGCCGAAGGCACGGGCTAAAAAAACTGGTTTTAATCCTATGATTGTCCATTTTTATACTCGTAGAAAACTGGAATTAATACGATTCTAGGCATATTTTATTCCGTATGGATGAGAACCGGTTTTAATCCACCGGATATTATTCGGTTTCGAATGAGTACGAGAAAGTACTTTCTAATCATAGCCATCTTATAGACTACACAATGGTACATAACTATTTTATAACAGATAAATTTTATCTTTACAGCAGTTCATGTTAAGATCAAACTTTCCACAACTATATGAACCTTACGTCCTAATGTCTATTACTTAAACATGAACCAGTCTTATGTAAATCTTAAAATGTGGACCATCCTAATGGTCTGGTGTTTTATTGACACTACACAGCAATAAGCATGTCTATTACTTAAAAATGAACCAGTCTTATGTAAATCTTGAAAATGTGAACCACCCTAATGGTCTGGTGTGTTATTGACACTATACAGCAATAAGCATACGCAACCTCTTACATTATAATTGATCATCAGACCTTTGGGTGATAGGATAATGGTCTCACACATTTGATTCTATACTATACACATCAACATCCAAGTTCAAAGTTCGTTTTCTGGGTGTCAGAGTATTTGATTTGTAGTGAGATTGTATTGGTTTTTGAAAGGATTTATGCTATCACTTTAAAGTTATTTTAATTTTGAAAACATTCCTTTTAATGAATGTTAATTTAACTAAATGATTCACTTAAGATAGATTATCTTTATATTGCAAATAAACTTAAACATGTGTACACAGTACTGTAATAAATGAGTAACCATCTACCTATAACCATACCAATATATACACATATTCTATACAACAACAACACGTCTTTTTATATTTTTTGTATTATTAATATGGTAGGATATGCTACAGACAGCCTTTATTATAACAAATTTATAACAATATTTGTACTATGGGCTTTGAAAGGTATATTTGTATTCTAATTAAATTGTTAATAATAAAGGAAAAGTAGCGTTGAAGAATTTTTCTAAGATGCTATAAAAGTCTTTTAGTTTTGTTATCCAACTATTTAAAAACTTCATAAAATATTCTTCAGAAAAATTAGTCAAAATTAAGTCAAATAATTCTATTATAAAAACTTGATTCTAATCTGGATAATTATTTCTTTTTCTATTCAACTTGACTACTCTTAAACTATCTTAATATTGTATATACATATATATTCAAATCTTTTTTTTAACAAGTAAAATTTAAAGGTATTACGACTTTTTTTTATTTTTAATATCATTCATGTTATAATAGTATCAATGATCTGAATTTTAAGCATTTTTAGTTATAATCCCTTAATGTAAAACTTTATTTTATTACTTTTCAAAATTAAATTTAAAAAAAAAATTATTCTAATGGCAAGGGGGCAGTAGTAGTTATCATAAATTAGCAAGATCTTTATGTTAAACACTAAATTGATTTTGTTAACCACTAAACCGATTGAAATCTCCATTTTAGGGAATCTTGATATAGATACCTGGATGGTTTTAGGCTATTTTAGCATGAAAAGAGGTCTGCGTGTGGTAATTTTCTGCTAATGTTATCTTAAAAACTTACTTGAATTGCAATCGAATTTTCCAATTTTCCTCTCTGAACATACTGCAAAAGTCCTGCTTCCAACTCGGCTAACCGGAAAGAGGAAACTCGCTCACCGAGGCGTGTCGAACTTTCTATATACCCATCTCTGAAACAAACAAGATCAATTAATCATTAAAAATTACAAACACAAAAAAATAATAGGAATTTTTATTGAAATATTTAAGCTCTTTATTGTGTGTATAAAAAATGACGTCAGAAACTAGAAACTATAAAAAGGGGATAAATTTGAAACTATTGGCAGAAAAATCCCGAATTTCGCCATATTAGAATAATGGACTATTCTAATAAAACGTCATTTTTAGAGGCCTATAGAAGGCTTCAAAATATTTCGATTATCATAAAGCAGTATTTTTTGTCTTGGACCATAGATCTCTTAAACAGTGTATTGATTTGACTGTTAACGTTCTTGTATATTTTCAATGAAGTTTGGGTTGAAAAAATAAAACTTTTACGAGGCCAGGGATTTATTTGTTTTTCAGTTAATTATTGAGAAGCTTCACTCCTAATACAGTATGTATGCATCTATTATTGTTTTATCTATCAGGTATCATAGTGGAATTTGAACAAGGAAATGTATTTTCTAAACAAAAGAAAATTAGATGATTTATAGCCTGCACATTTTTTATTTTAGTATTTTTTTCTATTACATTTTAATGCTTAATTTTCTTATCTCTTCTACTCATTTTCATAGAATATTTATCTTTCAATAGTAATACTGCAATGTACTTGAATTATTTATAAATTATGTATGCACCCTTCTTCCTTCATTTATAGGAACCTAAAGGATTACAGATTAGAATATAATTTCTAAATCTATCCTTATAGTAAAGTAACAGGATGTTTGTTTGTTTGTCTGTGTGTCTGTTTGTCTATTTGTATTTCGAAGGATCTCGCTAACCGCTGAATCGATCGGGTTTTCCTTAACAGGGTAGGTTCTAATAGGTCCCGGGAAGGTTTGTAACTATTTTGGGGGAGGGTACCACCACCCTCTCCAGAGAAATCGATAAAAATAAATTAAATAAAAAAAACGCCGGCCTGCGGAGAAATTTTGCTATTAGCTAAAAACAAAACTATCACCATCTATCGGCGAAAAGAATATTTTTGGTAAATAGCTGAATTAAAAAAAGATTGAAAGAAACAATTTTACGTGTCTCTAGATTCCTCTAGGGGCGTAGCCGCTTGTTAATATATGATGGAAAGGTTGTATTTTCAATTTTTAAAGTAAGTTATAGCCTATAGGTAAACCAATATATCACTGATTTATTTCTCTTAAAAACAACCTTATTTGTAATTTTTGTAGGAATTAGTGTAAGTTTGAACAAATCAAAGCGTTTGATATACTATTTCATATTTCAGATCGAAAGCATCGACCCGCTATTCATTGTATAGGACTCTATAACGTCTGCTATGGTTAAAATAGCAAGTTTTGCAGGGGCCTAACCCAAGTACGTTAAATGGGGGGGGGGGGGGGTTATAGTTGGTAATTATATCCCCACCCCTCTTCGAACATCTTAAACCCACAAAAAAATTGTACCATAGTTCAAAGCAATTTTTTCCCCTTAAAATTACATGAACTTTAACATTTCTTAAACCAAGCTGGGGGTTTTCATCCCCTCAAAAACTTTAATTGGGAGGGGTGATCATAATTAACCATCATATAAACTTTACACCAAGGTAAGGATTGTATATTGGGTAAAACTTAGCCGTGCTTTGCACACACCTAAAAAATCGATTAACCCCAACCAAAATAAAAAGTTTGCACGTCTTACCCTGTGGGCCACTTGATTACACATCCTTTGTCCCTGTATTTATCTTGTGACAAGCAACGACAAAATAATTTGTATTGGCAAAGACAAACAATAAACAACCAGCAGCAGGGACAAACATTCAACATTTTCATATTAAAAAATTACATTGGTTGTGTTAGATTTGTCTTTAAATGTGAGACATAAAAAAATATTTCAATTTTACTTTTAATAATTTTCCAAAAAAATAAAAATACTTTAAAGGAACTAAGAATAGGTAAAAATACAAAATAATAACGAATAAAAACACAGAATAACTTTCCCTATAAAAAACACATAATACAAACATACACATACAAACAAACATCTACAAAATATATTTTTTCTTCTTCAGGGAAATAGGATACGGCTTCACATTTCCAATAATTTACCATTCTAAATCCAATACTATCTTTTTATTGTGAGAATCGAGAGAGGAAGTTTTTTTTTGCTAACAAATTTAAAACTCTTTTTCTCTATTAACAAAGATTTCTAAAGACAGATAGCTAAGAATAATCCCAAACGGGTTAGCTTATTGTTTTATATATATATTTTTATACGGTAATAGAGAAACACTCTTAAAGGATAAAAATATGTGTGTGTGTGTGTGTGTGTGTATGTGTATGTGTATGTGTATTTGTGTGTGTTGTGTGTGTGTGTGTGTGTGTGTGTGTGTGTGTGTGTGTGTGTTTGGATATATCTTTCATATCCAATTTGTTATATGTTGCACAAACGAGAGAAAAACAAGGATGACAACATCCATAAGTAGCGAAGCTCAAAAATTATGAATGGATATCGGAAAAAAATGCTATAAAGCAGTTTCATACAATAAACATTATTGTTGATAAAATAGGGAAATAAGGAAACCTTAAAAATCACGCAACCTTAAAAACCACGAAAATTTTAAAATCTAGGAATCGATCTAGCATCGCAATTTACAGACAAATCTTAATGAAACTTGATAAAAATATGTAGAATATGAGCATATTCAATTCCTGATAATTTCAGCCACAAATTATGAATAGGAATCGAGTAAACCATAGAAAACCTAAAAATATAGGAATCGATCTAGCACCCCAACTAATAAATAAAAATCATAATAAAACTTAAAGAAAATATGTAGAATGTAAATTTAAACAATCCCTGAAAATTTCATCCCATTATCTTAAAAAGGAGTTGAGAAAATTACAAAAACATGAAAATCTAGGAATCGATCTAGCACCCCAAACAACAGACAGATGGACAAAATAATGTATAGATTAGATGGGCATATGTCATAAGAATCTTCACTAAAAATTTCAGCTGTCTATCTTTTCTAGGAGCCGAGAAAATCACGTTTCCCCCACTTTGTCTCAGACGGACGGACAGACGGACAGACGGACGGACATTTCGAATTATAGAGTAGCTTCGCTACTAAAAAGGGCTAAGCGTAGTAATGGAATTGTAAGCTACAAAATGTAATAACTATTATGTTTAAAACCTAGATTAATAATTGAAGGGCATCATAAGAAAATCGGCAAAAAACAAACTAAAATTACTAGATTATAACTATTAAAAAAGGTCCTACAAAAAATTAAAAGATACATGAATATAGCAATCGGCGATTTATTAGTCTTCAACCTATCTATTATGTGAGTACTTTTTATACTTTAATCATTTGAGTAGGATGTAGATTAATTAATATGCTATTGTCCTCTCCCTCCATGGAATTATTCACATAATCTACAAATATTCCCCTAGCCAAAAATTACTTTTTTCATTTCTCCACTAATTGATTCTTATTAGCAAAATCTTTTCATATTTGTATATGTTGATAAACTACATCATCTATAATATATTTATTTGGTTCATTTGGGTCAATTATCTGTAATATTTATTTCTTGCATAGTACTACATAGTGTGTTTAAAAAACTTCTTTTTATATTTAGATGTTTTAGTATCCCTGTAGGCCAAGATTTTAATAACTACTGAACCATTTGAGTTTTTAATTTTAGGACAGCTCCACAAAGGTCTTGTGATTTTGTTTTAGATATAAATCTTACTATGGTTTTGGGCTATTTTCTGTTCTTAACTTCCGCTTTCGAAAGGTCTTATTTAGTGGCACTGTCAATAGTTAAAAATTTACAAAGTGATTATATGTTAATTATTGTCAGATTCAAAGAATTTTTAGACTAAAATACAAAAAACAGTCTTTCTTTTCAACTTCTAACCTAACTGCTGGGCGAAAACGCTTAAATTAAGAATAGGCTGTAGAGTATCTACACTTAAACTAATTTTAAAAGCAAGACTAAAAATGGACATACATCTCTCTAAAATAGAGTACCTTTACTGAAACAAATGTACATATTAACTATTAATAGCGTTATTGAAAATCATTGTGATTGTTAGGCTAAATATTATACTTGAATTGTGACTTGTGAAAAGTAGAAGAAAATAATTTCTCTAAGCAAATATGCAGAAAATTAGTTTCTCCTCTAAAACTAATATACATACAATTTAAACACGGAAATTCTTTCGGAGAATTTTTTCTTAAATTTGTGTATTGCGCATTTTTTCCATTGATTTTTCATGGCTGAAAAATTCTCGGCTTGCCTTCATTTAAATGAAATAATACTGTTGACTATTTAGACAGGCTCTTTATAGTGCCTGTAATGACGTCATGAACAAATGACCAATGATAGGCCACTACACAGACTAAATTACCAATGATAGGCCAGTAATTTTAATTTACCAATGGTAGGCCAGTATAACGCCATTTACTATAGGCACTATAAAAAGCTACTCAATAAAGCATTAAATAAATTAACAGAAAGACATTTTTCTTTTACCTCTAAGATTACAATAGTATTATGCTGTTGTATTAAGTATTAGAGAGGGTTGTTATCGCTAAATCGCCCATACAAATACATCCCCCCCCCCACCACAAAAATTAAAAAAATCCTTTTTAAAAACTATATATATGGTTAAGGATAGACTGTAAACCCCCCTCCTTTCTGTTTCTTTCAAGTTCACTAGGGGCTCAAATATTACATGATTTAAACCAATTTAAAATCTAGTAAATCTTTCCCTTTTCGTAGGCATATACTAGTATAATAAATATTACCATTTCAATATTTATAAGCAAACGCGCACTTTCCTCATAAAATCAAATTTCATAAATTTTGATAATTACTCACCTTTCACTAAAACATTTTGATTTCGAATAAATATGTCATTTGCACCAGAAAAAAGAAGATAAACAAAGTACTAAAGAGATAGTTAAACAGTTTTATGAAAATAATTAAATGGCTAAAAGAATAAAGTGCAATTCTGACTAATGCATTTTCGTAATCTTTTCTTATTAAGAAAAAATATGCAGTTTCTAAAATTAAAGACCTTTACTCTACTTAAATATTAACAAGGATAATCATGGTCATACGTAAAGCTGTGTTAATAAATTAACATTTTTATGAATATATAAAAATAAAGGGCGGTTTCCCTAGAATTGTCTTGTCTAGTACAATCAACTCACCTTATTTTGATAGAAATTTCAAAAAATGGAGTTATTTTCTTTGTTTGATTATTACTTCAGTTTAGGTCATATTATGTAATTGGTAGCCTTGCTGGGTTAGAGTCACCAGAATTGGTTAGGCACGAGTAAAAATTCCCCCATTATATTCAAATGATTTCGAAAAAAAGAAGAAGGTTGGGGTGCAGGTTTTAGTACTCGAAAGATATTTGAGGGAAAATACCCCAAAAATATAGGGAAATAACATTAGTACGTGATTCAATTGACATTTTTTTACATTAAGATTAATATTTCTATCTATTGCTGAGATATTATTGACATATGCCATTTAGGCAGTCAAAATAACTATGCAATATGCATGCTAGATATCAGAGCTGGGCAGCCGCGCTTCAGCCGCAACTAAGCCACAAATACAAACCCGTTTGGATGCTTTGAAAGTTTTTGTAAAAAAAGGGATTGCCAAATTTAGGTCAGGTTTAGACTTCCATTTTGAAATTGTAAATAATGGTTTCCCTAAGGACTACAGGCGGCTGATGCGCGTCTGCTGAGCCCTGCTAAATGTAAAAAGCACAGCAACAATACTTTAAATAGAAAAGTAAAATTATTTCCTAAATTTTTAATTTAGATTCTAAATACAGTTTTAGCAGTAGTTATTAATAAACCACTTGATATGCCATGTTTGTTTTCAAATTTAAGGAAGTTTTCATTTTTCAAACTTTTGATTAACAAGGAATGTATAGTTTTTTTCAAATTTAAGGAAGTTTTCATTTTTCAAACTTTTGATTAACAAGGAATGTATAGTTTTTTTCCCTTACTTTATTTGAAAAGACTTTTTCATTGCCATAAAGATGTTCATTTTCCGAAATTGCCTAGCCATCAAATGTATCATTGATAATATGATGTAATATAATATTCATTATAGAAAATCTGTCACATTAGGGTGGTGTACCGCTGTTCTTACAGTCTTTTATTAACAATAATAAAACAACAGAGTAAGGTGATATGAAAAACTTAAATTCTACTGTTAATGTGAATATTACACAACCAAAGGAACAGCCAAGCATGATTTTCTTGAGGAATAATATTGTATACCAAGTCACCAGAAAATATATTTCTTCCTGGATTCCGAATATCTTCATTAGGGTACCTAGGATATTGGCCAAGTGGTATAACAAAATTTGACTGAAACAATATCTGTGTAGAATATTATTAGAGATTTTTTAACAGTTAATAATCTAATTTACCACTAGCGTTCCATCACAAAGAAAATAGCTTAAAACCACTACAGGACCAATAGGTATATACCCTGAAGACACAATAAAAACTGTCCCGAATTTGTATTAATTTTGAGGAACACGACTCCAGTTACGTCATATTTTTCTTTCCCGAAAAAGGGAAGGGGGAAAGAAAAAAAAGGGAGGGGGGGAAGAAAAAAGAGATGGAAGAAAAGGGGGTTTTCCCCATCTCTTTTGAAGAGATTTTCTTCCCCACTTCCCTTTTTCGGGAAAGAAAAATATGACGTCACTGGAGTCGTGTTCCTCAAAATTAATACAAATTCGGGACAGTTTTTATTGTGTCACCCTGAAGAGTAGAATCTGATCGGTTCAGTGGTTACCAAGATCTTAAGGGATGGACAGACAGACGGACAGACATCAAGCTACTTTGTATTATAGATTGTGAAAAAAGAGAAAAGTAAGGATGACAACATCCATAAAAGCGAAGCTCTATAATCAAAAGATTGGACAAACGAACATTGGACAAACGAACATTGGACAAATGGAAGAGTATTATATGTGAATTTGTTGTAAAATTTAGTAATTACAGGATACTGTTTTAGGCCCTATTACATATTTAGGACTAGAAAAGCTAAAAAAATCAACATGTTCTGAATAGACCTATTTACTTTCTGCCAATGATTATAGAGCTCACACGCTATCTAAAAGATTCTCAACTGTTAGATGATTTATTACGCATACCAATTTTGAAATCGATAAGACAAATTAATGATAAAGGCTATCCGTTACGGACGTACCAAACGATTCTTTTATAGCAAAATTGCAAATTTGGGGACATATATAAAAATCCAAAATCCAAATAATCTTAATATGTTACATATTACGTCTGGTTGCTTTGGTTTTATTCTCAGCAAGTCCAATGATAATTTATAAGTAATTGCCTTGGATCAACCATATAAATATCATTCAGTTAGGCCAATCAAACTCTATTGGTATTTATATAACTTTTAGTTCCCGTTTCAAATTTACATATAGTTTTTATATCGACGTATCGGTAAAATGTCAGTCATGGGCATTTTCATTTAATGCTATATACTAAAAGTATGTTGATAAACGCAATGTTAAATGTTATAGATAATTGATATCCTAATATATAAAGAAGTAAGTTTTTTTTTTGTCTGAAGCTTAAGATTTCAATAATTACTTAACCGATTGAGTTCTCCTTTTAGGGGAACCTTCACATAGTTCTCTGTATGGGTTTAGTCCATTTTTCTAATACCTTCTTACCTAACCCCTTGGATTCAGAGCTCTTAGATGCATGGGCGCAGCAGCTCGTAAGTAAAAAAATTGCATGACTCTATAAAATATAAAATTGCCCTGTATGCATGACTCAACATTCATTGGCTAGGCTGTAATATTTATATGATGGAGTTTATTAGCATCATATCCACAACTGGGAAAAATCAGGGATAGGGTTGTGACATCTAAAGAAAATTTACTTTTCCTCCAACTTTTATGCCAGTCAAATTGTGAGTTTTTAATATTGTAAATCATAAGCTAAAATTGTGTCCAAATTATGCTAAAAAGTTTTCTGTAAGTATAGTTGTCCTTATCCAAAGGCTAAATATAAAACTTCAAATTTATTTTATCAGATTGTCTTAGTGTAGATAATAAGTCAGTCATTTGTGATTTGTGAAAAATGAACACATAGTTGCCCGTTACCCATAGTTATATAATCACGCTCTCTCACTCGCTGGCTTAAATATTTTATAAAAAAAGTCTCTTTTATAAGATTTTTCATTGATACAATAAAATTATGACAGGACTGTCCATTTTTACATTTATTTTTAGAATACTAAGCCATGTGTGTGATCTTATATTACCATAATATCAAAATATGATAAAACTATATTTTGCCAATAAGAATTAATCATTAGATATAAATAGGATTCTTGCTTTCCTTATCAATCTATTTTTCTAGATTAGTGTAGTATATTTTTTTCATTCTTTTTTTCCTTGGTCGATATCATATTATTAAACACAAAACTACCGACTGTTTTGACCATTCTCTTTTGACACTCTAAAAGTGTTAATGTTCGTTTTCCCTTAGTTTCAGAGCTTCGCTTTTATGAATTTTGTCATCCTTGTTATTTTATCATTAACCCAATCCATTCTGTTTTATTTTTGTCATTATATCAAATATTTCTATATTCTTTTCCATTCAAGATATTTGTATCTATCTATCTCTGTATTTATCCCATTTACCCCATTAAGATTTTAATCTTAGAAATCACTATTCCACAAATCAGATGAATACGATAATTAAATCTATAAAAAATTATTGTTGAAAAATTTAAAAAATCAACATGTTTCAAGCGGACTTTCTGGTACGAACGAACAGACTCTAATAATAGAAAAGCGTCGCTTTTAAAGATGATTTTTGTAGTCCAATGAATTTAAAAATCATCTTTGATTTTACTGAAATATGGAAAGCTCCTCTCCCAAATAGGGTCAATCATTATAAAAAAATATTTTTAAAAGTTGAGGTACTTTATTTTTAAAAAAATATATCACAATCAGTGAGTGCAATTTTATGTGATAAAGAGAGAGGTCATTTTCTAGTAAATCCCGTAAAGGTGTGTGTTATAAGGCCTAAAAATAGTAGTAGAACGATAAGGTGCTCTATATATTTGTATTCCCTATTGAATAGAACAATAGGGAAGAAATTTTTTTTTTTTTTTTTTGATAACCGTACCTGGAATATCTTTTAAAAATACGAAATTTCTATCAAACGCTTTGTTTGGCTCAAACTGACAAAAATAAAAAATAAATATAATTATAATAATAATGTTTTCTATAGGTACAATGTAAAGGTTAAGAACAATCTATACCATTAAACTAAGGAAGAAGCCATTCTTTACAGGTTGATTTATTATAATTATATTTTTTTCAATTTTTGTCAGTTTGAGCCAAACAAAGCATTTGATAGAAATTTCTTATTTTTTAAGATATTCCAGGTACGGTTATCAAAAAAAAAAAAAATTTCTTCCCTATTGTTCTATTCAATAGGGAATACAAATATATAGAGCACCTTATCATTCTACTACTATTTTTAGGCCTTATAACACACACCTTTACGGGATTTACTAGAAAATGACCTCCCTCTTTGTTTAGAGAAAAGGCAATTATGTGCAGTTTAAATATATAATTATTTATCTAACAGTTTATTTTGGGAGGATAAACTCTTTTTATTTCACACTATACAAACACATTCATTAAAAATAATACGATAAAAGTTATTTACCATGTTTTAATATCTTTTATATGTTACATTTTCACAAAAGTAAGAGTAAATTAAAATAGTTTTACAAAAGAAATCCAATATTTAAGGGAAGCTATTATTGATAAATATACGTTAGAATCATTAGGTCTTGAATTTTAAAACATTTTAGAATTATACAGTAAATTTAGAATTTAAAAAAATAAATGTTTATTTTAAATTGTTATATTGTAAGTTCGTATAGTAAAAACTTAAATTTAAATTTTTTGGTGTTGTTGTCTGTTATTTGTAAAGAAATTACATAATATACTTATTTTTTCTATAAAGCTTTTAAAGTCCATGAACTTTTTCTTTTTATAATAAAATACATGTTAATAGTTCTATCAAGTCAAATAAATTGAAAACATTATTTCCTTAGCATGATCGCACATAGAACTTACTCATTTCCATAGTCTATACCAATAGTACCGAAGGGTGTGCTATGACTTTTGAAATTAAAAATATAAGATGTATGGGGGTCCAAACTCCTCACCCTCCCCTCAAAAAGTCCCTAGAGGCCTCTGGTGGTGCAGCAGTTATTAGTAGATAAATTTAAAGCTCTTGTTCTGATAATTTTATATTGTGATTTATTTTACAAAAAAAAATTGGGTACATCTATCATTCTATCCTATTATATAAAGTAGAAAGCTTTTTTTGTCTGTAGCGAAGGATCTCGCTAACCGCTTAACCTATATAGTCCTCCTTTACACTGAAGCTTCTTATAGGTCCTTAGATGGTTTCAGGCTATTTTATTTTAATTTATAAGTCTTGGTATGGTTATTGGCCTTCCATATCCCTATAAATAAAGAGCCCATAGATGCTAGTATTAATTAAAACAACCAAAGGCAGAATATTAGATGTTGAAATTAGAAGGAAGATTAACTATTGTTCTTCAATGACCATTATTGACTAACAAATAAGTAAAGCAACTTCATTAAAATCCTCTTTAGTTGTACTATGACAGAATGAAAAAAGTAAAAATATTATATTAATCTCTTATGACAATGGATAACACAAATGTAAATGTACATAAACATAAAAAGAATAAATCAAAAGTGTTGTTGCTACTAAAATATATATTTATGTTTTATTTTATTTATCATTCGTAATAATATTCATTTATTTTTTTATTTGTAATTTAAAGGAATGTAAATATAAGTTTAAAGGAATCTACAACCCTCCAACCATATAATTATATGCCAAGTTGTAAGTAATTTCATTTCCAGTATGACTTCGAAACCGATTGATATTCGCTAGATTAGAACCGGTTCTCAGCCATACTGAAAAAAATATATACCTTCGCCCCTTGGGACTAACAAAGCTAAATTAATTTTAAAATTTTTCATTTTAGTATCAGCGAAAAGTCTTCTATAATGCGATAAATAACTATTATATGAGTTTTGCGAAGGGGGTGCTTTTGGTTTGTTAAATATATGGCCAGCTTGGTTAGAGCCCTGCGCTGGGCTTGGGCATGGAAAAAAACTACCCACCCTTATTCTAAATCTGTTTAAAAAGACTAAAGGATTTAAAAATAGCTATCCGACACTTTATCTATGATTGTTTTCGATGTAGATCCATTATTGTCATGCATAATCCTTTACACCTTTCTGAGGAACACTTAAGGATTTGCAGAGGGAATATGGAAAATTATCAAATAAGCTAGTATATGTATATTTTAAAAGGCATTCTTTAGAGATTGAATCTTTGAATGTCTGATTAACTAGAGACGTTAAAAATTTTTCCTACTGCTACTATGTAAGGTGCGCGTCATTAATAGTTGAAGTAGGGGGAATGCCTTGGCCCAAAACAGGCGTAACTCATTACCATACACAGTACGGAATTACGTGCAATCAAAGAGTTGGTTATCTAATGAGTTGTTGGACCTGTCATTACAGTGTCATAAACAGCAGTCTCACTCCTATAAGGTATGAATGACAGCTTGTTCCATACAGGTTTTTGGTAATGTTTATACCTGTCCATGTTTTTGACACCCATCCTTAACTGTATACTTTAGAAAACCATTACTTGCATATGCATCATGGCTGTAGGAATAGGACAATGATCAATAAATCAATCTTAACCCCATTTCTTAACTTTATACTTTGGAGTTCATTACTTAATTGGTTTATCCTTTTATATTTAGTAACAGGATGTCTGTCTGTGTGTAGCAAAGGATCTTTCTGTTATGGTTCTCCTTTACAATGAAGCTTTATACAATTCCAGGGAACATAATAACTATTTTGAGGGAGAGCCCCTACACAATCCCAAGAAAAATTAACCATGGAAAAAATGCCTTACCTCAAAGGTAAAAAATATCCTCGATCTTCTCTGAAATTAATTAAACGACCTGTTCTATGGTTTTCGAGATCTTAACGGGCAAACACAAAAAATCCTTACTACTTTATATAATATGATAAGGCTAATCTTAATTAGAGAACACACAAACAATAGAAATTTCACCAACCTGGATTCGTTGTAGGTAACGACAAGGATCAACTTGTCTAGCTGAGTGTCCGGGTCTGACACAGCCAGCAGTGAGGTGGGCAGAGGTAGGGTGGAACCTTCCACAACTTTGAACACTGTTCGCTCAACGGTTATCAGCGGCCGGTCGTTCACAGGTAAAATCCTACAACAATAAGAATATGCTAAACAAGGACATTATTTTTTACTACCCTAAATATTAGGGGAAAAATAATAGAATTCTGAAAAGAATTTTTTTCTGACGTTAGAAAATTATTTTATATCAAGACCAAATTATTTAATTCAGTTTTCATGTAAAAAAAACTGTAACGAATATAATATAATTTATAACAAGGAAATAATTCTTAATTTTTGTGTATTGTATATTATATATGTATATGAAAAAAGTTTTTATTAGAATTCATGTACAATAAAGGAACTAAAAATTTGATCATATTCGAATACAAAAACCTGGCGATCGAATATGAAGGATAGTAAATTTAAAAAAAAAATCAAATAAAAATTAGGAAACATGATTTCTGCTTATAAAACTTGGACTAATTTTGATTTTGAATATTTAATGTGGGAGAGGTTTCAGTGGTAAAAAATAGGTTTCATCGAGAGCACAGTTTTTTTAAAAACCAAAACACATATTGACAAGTTATCATTTCAATGAATCTATCATTCTAATTGCAATAGTTTTAGGAACTTCTAAATATTATACATCAGACATGATATATTATGGTCATGTTTAAGTAGACTAACAAAACCAAATTCCGAGGTCCTTACAATGTACAATATTATATTCTTTTTCTAAGTTTAACTATTGAATTATCTAGTTTCATACACCATAGACAGGTTACAACCTTTTCCACTCACATATTTTCTCTCTCATACACATTGTGCTAAGAATCAAAAATAGTTGAAGACAAGGGTAACGTTACCAACGGCGTTACTCCAATGTGAGTAGGGGAAATATCTTTATGAAAAGTGTATTTTAATTTTTAATATCTTTAATTTAATTTGATGCTTTTTTTCATACATAAATCGATTGTATTTTCATTCTGTTATATATTTCAGGTAAAACATAGCAACACACAATCATCAACTTATTTTATTTGAAATCTCAGTGTGTAGATGTAAACTATTTTTAACATATTCAATCTTCAACTTAATTTGATTTAAAGGACAGCGTGTAGATGTAATATATTACATATACATAGTAAACTAAAAACAATAACTTCTGTGGTTTTGCAGCACAGAGTTTGAAAATATGCCATATTTTGTTAGTGGAAAAAAAATCAGACTCCAACTTTAACTTCTTTAGTTTTACAGTGTGTGAATGTAATATAGTTTAGGTACATAGCGAACACATTTACAGTCTGCCTTCATCTTTGTTTAATTTGCAGCAAATTGTGTGAATGTAATATATTCTAGGTACACAGCAAAACATTCTCTATCCTCACCTTTTTTTTGTTTTGCAGCACATTGTGTGAATGTAATATATTCTAGGTACACAGCAAATCATTCTCTCTCTATCCTCAACTTTTTTTTGTTTTACAGCACAGTGTGTTAATGTAATATATTCTAGGTACATAGCAAAAACATTCATACTAAATTCTTCTTTATCAACCTCGGAATTTAGATGAAATATTTCTAGTTGATACTATACATTTCTACATAGTGCAGTTTCTTTCTAGAATAATATTTTTTGGCATAATAATACATTTCAGACACTTTTAAAGACTAACTCACTTTAATCTTTTAGAATTCATAATATACAAGAAACCATTCAAATTTGATACTAAAGCATACATAATGTAATGTTTTTTTGAAATGTAATATTTCTAATTTCATGAAATTTAATATATATATATATATATATATTATAAATATTAAACATAGGTTTAAATATATAGATATGAATACTTTACATTTCATAATTGTAAATCAGATATTCAAAGGTATCTAGAGCCGAAAACTTTTAGTTGAGTTTGGCTGAAACAGAACATGACTTGTAACTAGGTGGCCGATTTCAAATATGTGGCAATCAGCTGTCATAAACCGATATGTTTAGTGTTTACCCAAATTTGTTCAATTAAAATATTTAATTTTTGTCTTAATGTATCTAAATGTGCGGGCGATTATTTTTGCAGCTTGTTTTACCTGAACTAGTGAGCTGGACAAATTGTCTAAAAAAATCAGCCGTGTGACGTCATAAAAATGAGGAATTATCCATCTCTTTTTTAGGGGTTTTCTTTCCCACTTTTTCTCTCATCTCCCTCATTTTATGACGTCACAGGGCTGATTTTTGAGACGCGGCTGCAGTTGGAGAGCCTTGATATATTCACAGGTTTCTCACTGCGCATAATTTACTGGAATTCCAATATTTAAACATTAAGATTAGCATAATATCAACATTATTGACTTACTACAACAAGATTTAAAATAGAATATTACAATATTACATCATATAGAATAGAATATTTATGTTATTATATTTATGTTATTAGGACAAATGCAGACGTGACATGCAGAGTGGACACAACTTAACCGATTTGAAACCATCTAAAAGGTATTTTAAATATTTACTACTGCGGGGGGATTATTTGAATATTCATATCTTAACCTAAGCTAAGCTGTATAGAAATACTTAATTAACTTATTATTTTAGACACTCCGACGTTTGTCACTCCTGTGTTTGTCTAGAAACCAATGTCTCATAAATATACCCATGATTCCAAAAATTTCCAATGGTAAGAAGGTTAAGTTGGGTTTAGCCATATCTTAAAGTTGATATTATCACACTTGATACGAGAAACATAATTTATCATATTTGATACCTATTTTTAGATATAGAAATAGCAAAGCAAGTTAAAGAATGGATGTGCTCTGAAAACTTTGCGCATAGTAGATGTAGAAATGCAAAAATTTGCATGATACTTCCTAGGCAATAAAAATGAAGTATCTGGAAAAGTATACCTAAACTATCTAGAATACCTATATACCTAGTGTAAATAACATGGAATAATATAACATAGAACGTACAGAACCCCCCCCCCTCTCTCATATAAATAGTAAACATATAATGGAACATTCAAAATAAAGGATATATTTGAATTATGGAATTAGATTTTTATTGATAAGAAAATAACAATAAGAAATAATTAATCAAGCAAATTTATGTAAATTTATTTGAATGAGTGCAGCAAATTTCCAGTGAGCTTTAAATTTTCATTCAATAATAAAAAAGGAAAGTTCAACATCGCATAGTATTTTAAAATGTTTAACTAATTAGAGTGCAGAAAAGGGTATCACATAAAGAATTGCAAATAGACCATTATAACCTGTAGATCTATTTTTGTTTTAATGCTTAAATTTAAGTAAACAAGGACGATGAAAATAAGGAAGATAAGGAAGTTAAACACATTAAAACTAGGTGATATAAATGGACCAAATAGATAGCAGCATTACAGACAGATACAAGGAAGGACAGAAAGATAGGAATACTGACAGACAGATATAAATAAGAAGCTTAGCCACCTAAACACTCTATTCTTATCTATGGTACCCATCTTCTTTCTAAAGTATACGCATACTGTTTATACATATTTGACATTGGTGCAGTTATCTATGCAGTACCTACCATCCATCAATCAAAACAAAAACAGTGTGTGTGTGTGTGTGTGTGTGTGTGTGGGTTTATCTTTTTTTGTTATAAAAGATGAATAATGCATAGAGCATCAAATATAACACGAAGGCAATAATTGGCTGTTTCCCTAAAAGTGCCTAGTCGAGCACAGAAAACTCCTTCCCTTATTTTAAAACACGTTGAATATAGGGGAGTAATTTTGTGTGTGTTTGGTTTTTAATTTAGGTAATGTTATTAAAAACATTTGCCCCCCGCAGTGGTACCACAAAAAATAAAAATGTATCCTTTTCCCTTATTTCACAATAAAATTAGTGGCAAGGGAGGCTTTTAAGCCCAACAAAAAGTTTAATATTTTGTATTTTATCACCTTTTTCTTCATTAAAATATAATAAGCGAGAAAAGAAAATTATAATCTGACCTTATTTTCATTATAAATCTTTGTCTTCTTATAGGAGAGTTGTTAGCTAAATCCTCAGTTGTAAGCCCGGCTATAGAACTCTCAAATATGAAACTGTCCTCTGAAAACATAAAAAAAATACTTTTAGATTTTTTCTTTTTTTCTTATTACTACGGAATTAATAAAAACAGACGGATTCATATGTGGCGTAACAACTACAAAATTATATGACATAAGATTTAGTGGATGAACCCCTAGCCTCGAGGCAAGAGAGGGAGAAAAAAATAAAAACTATTACAAGACTTTCAATGATGAGCGAGATCTTTAGAGACAAAAAACCTTACTACTTTATATAATAGTTTAGCTACTTCGTCTCATTTTTTGCAGTGCGGCGGGTTAATTTATCTTGGTGTAGTTTAATTCCTCATTTTATGAATTCATATTTAAAAAAACTAACATAATATTTCAAAACTAGATTAATCCTTAAAAATATCTAATTAATTTTCAAAAATATCTAATCTTTTGATTAATTCTTGATTCATGTTTTTTAATAATCTTATTATTAAAAATTATAATTAGAAAGTTAGATATAATTCAATTAGTTTTTGCTATATTAGTTTGATCTAGGGATTATTATTTATCAATTTCACATTAAAAAACTTTAGATTTTAGTAGAGAATATCAATCAGAAAAAATGACGTTTACATTTGACCAATAACTCAAATAAAAGAGCAATATCAATCGAGTGGGTTTAGGTAAATACTATTAAAAACTCAAAACTCTAAGCTGGATGGATAAATTTCATTTTTACCACGACGTGAATTGTACAGACGATCAAATCGAATAACAGATGCTCACATGTTTTCCCAAAACCGTCACTTACGGACAACCAGACGTCAGTTCTTAAGTACATTTGAAATTATAAATTAATTTCGCTACCAAATGGTTGTACCTGTATTTTCACCAGCAGCGTGTGTGTACAGGATACCGTTGTCTCTGAGGCTCTGGTAGGACAAGATCCTCCCCTCGTCAGACTCAACAAACTTGAGACTGCCGTATTTGGGCAGCTCAATTATTTGCAGGTAGATCTCGTGCTCGCTTATTCCTGAAAAATTTTTAGGTTTTAAAGTTTGTCTTGATGCTTTGTATAAGGCATATAAAAATGACGTTATACTGGCCTACCATCGGTCAGTTAAATGTAAACTGGTCTGCCACTCTTAATTTAGTTAGTTTGTGTATTTGCCTAACATTAGTCATTTATATTGTAAGACGTCATTTTTTAAAGGTACTATAAAGAGCTTCGGTTGTCATCAAGGGCTGATTCAACAATTTTATTCAAATTGAATTTTTTAAAATTTTGATCGTTTGTCAAGGAAATTCGAGGTTAATCAGGCTTTTATTATTAATGCATAATTCTTACGTGCTTTTCTTTATTATTTTAATTCACATTTTTTGAGAGTAAAGTTAAATGCACTAAAATTTTCCTTTCAATATTTCATTTTTGAAAGTAATTTAGTTTAATTATGCGTTTAATAAAATTTTTAAAAATATCCATAATTTTTAAAAGTACTTTTACATAAATATGAAAATAATATGTAGATAAATATACCAATAATATTTTCTTGGGGGTAAAAAATCAATAATAGCTGAATGACTAACGGGTAGATATTTTACTCAAAGTTTAGGTAAGGAAGACATCAAATGTAATGTAGTTTTAGCTTTATATATTTATTCAACTAAAGGTCTTTAACAAGTTAGATATGAAAAAATGACAAAAACAGCATATCAAAACTTTAAGGCTATACCAATATACATACTGTTTGTAATAAAACCTTGAAAAGTTAAAATCTATTCTAAACTGTCTACCGTATCAGTGAGCAATCTTTTTTTCATAAAATATTTTTAGTTATTAATTTTCTCATTATTTTAAACCATATTGTATTCAGCAAATTCTAAGCAGCGACGGAAAAAATTGTAAATTCTTCTGGTAAAAACTTTTGTTATATACAAATTGTATTTTGATGTAGGCAAAAACAATTTTTCTAAGGCACATTAGGTGCATATACTAAACATGATTTATGATCGATGATGGATAAAGCAAAATATGATTAATAGTTAGCCATAAGAGGTGGTTTTGTAACATTCGTACCACAAAATCTCAAAATATTAATAATAAAATATCTAGACAATAACGGCATTAGTCTAAATTACAAAAATGAGTTGAAACCTCATGAAAAAACAGCTAAATAAATGAATAATTGAAAAATTCCTTTTTAGACAAAGTTATAAAAAGTACTATTTGTAAGTGCCATTATAGACCACTAAAGAAATTGGTCGATCAATCGTGTTTCCAAGATTTGTCCAGATTTATGTTTACCTAATTTTTCTGGGCTTTGGATGAGCTGAATATCCTTTGGTGTGATCATTAGGCTGCGCCCCTCCTCTACTTGTACAGCTTGTACCTCCAACAGGTCGCCTAAAAGTAAGATAATTGAAATATCGCATTTTAAGGGTTGTTTTCTCTCAAAGTGCCTGTCGAGCAGTAAAAAAAACCTCATTATTTTAGAAATAAATTGAAAATAAGAGGTAATGGGGTACTTTTTGACTATATATATTTGTAACTACTGCAAGAGGCCCTAACCCAGACGGGCTACCGGTTATCCGATATGACCTAACCTAATCTGTCCTAAAGTAACATACAAAGAAAAATATCCCCTTTCACTTACTTTCAATTTAGTTTTCAAAGAAGGAGGGAGAAGGGGTTCTTTTCTCCTTGCTATTTAATTATTGTCTAATGAATTAATATTAATTGTTTGACATCTTTTCCTTGGGAATCAAACCTGTCATATACTATGGCTAGGCCATCTAACTAGAGAAAGTATAGAAAAGATAAATAGAGAAAAAAGAAATTATATTTGTACACTTCTACACATGTATTTAATGTTATCAAACCTAGATTTAACAAATTTATGGAGAAAACACTTGATCAGGGTTTGATAACTGCGTTTTTTTCCAATGCGGCTAAAACAAGGTGGTTGAAAAGTTTGAACACTCAACTTGATAAATCAACCAATCAAAATTCATTAAAAGTTCCCAAATTTAAGCCAACGATAAAAAAAAACTTTGGGGACTGGTGTAATAAACAGCCCATTGTCCGTTTTGGACTAAAATCCAAAATATTTTACGGGATATATGCATCGGAGTTAGTCTATATATAAAGTATGAATTTTAAAACCATTCAACCGAATGGTCTACAAGATTCAGACAATCTAATGTTTCAGAATTAGGGAGATATCTTTTACAAAGTCTAGATGCAAACCCACTAGTTATGCTATATTCTTGTTAAGTAATTGGATTAAAGCCTATAAACATCAAACATTCAATTATAATAGAGTTTAAATTAATAAAAATTGCTGAATCACAATTATAATTTATAGATTCAAAAGTCTATTTTTATTTTCAATGTTGTTACGGTTGGCCAACCCTAAATTTGATACTGCAAATTTTATGAGGGTAAAAACAAGATTTTCCTTTTTTTGCAGGACATAAGATATGGAGATAATAACCCAATATAACACTATTTACACATTTAATTGCAACATGGCGAGGAAAAATGCACTTTATTTCAAAAATATTTATTTAATTTGGCTTTTTTAGGTTAATTTCAACTTAAAAGAATTGCTAAAATGCGTCTTCACTCCTTCTTTGCCCCCCCCCCCTTTCATTTGTGTCACCTACCTGACATAACATGTGTCTGTTGTTGTTTACAGGGAGGATGTTTACAAGTACATGTATATCCATTCATGCCCTCCTGAATGCAGGATTCTCCAACACCTTTATAATTCAGTATATATTAGAGAATGTCTAAGATTTCAAAACATAAATATTTAAAGGAAGAATGATTACAAATATTGCTATAAACTAAAAGCAACATATTTAAGCAATTCCAATCAATTTGGATCTTGTAATGTATGCTTTCTTTTTCTTAGTTCTGTATCTGTTTTCATATGAATCAACATAACATTTTTTCAATGAATGGAATTTTAAATAAAAAATCATCAATATACTGTATTTTCCTGTGCAGGGTGCCGCGGCACATGGAAACTCCCAGGAGCACCCAGACCGCACCTCATACGTTTCCAGCACCTCGGGGAACCCGATGTTTCGTCCGTCCAGGTACAGGTCGGTGATGCAGCCCTGGAGGCCGGAGCTACCAGATTTGACGCCGTCTTTGATAGCTCGACTCTTTTTCTTCAAGGAAATGCCACCAATGTACAACCTGAAATTTTTTTTGGTTATATTTCTATAAATATATTTAAACAAAAACCATCCCAAAAACAGTTGGAATAATTCAAATATTTTATTATTTGGGCTTGTCTAATGTTTTTGCTGTCAATTAAAATGAACTGTAAAATGTATATTGAATAATCTTGTTTGATGACAATTCTTATCAAAAAATAAAGGAATTATTATTATATTTTGTAACATATGTATAATAAATGTAAATTTAAAATTTAAATCTAGATCTGAACTCTAGTATAGCTATACATAGAATTCAACAGAGAATTCAAGGAATTTATTAGAAGAGCGGAGATATTATAAAACTCATTTTGACAATTTAGATGCATAAATACTTTCATAAATACCTCCAAATGCATAACAAAATAATGTGATTAAAAATTCAGGGTCATATATTTTATTTTAAGGTCATTTGTGTAAACTACTCAGCTTTGCAAGGAAGTGTACGACCCCTTTTGTAATAATCCACATAATTAATCCTGTATTATGACAGTTAAAAAAAGCTATAAAACAAGATAAGTATCCATGAAAACTTCGGCCTTTTAAATAAAAAATTCACTTCATGTTTAATTGTACCTTAAATTAAGTTTTAATATAGGTAAAAAAATCAGATGAAAACATATTCTTAGACTAATAGTTTAGAGGTCTTATGTCCCATACAAATGACAAAAAAGTTGATTTTGTTATCATTATTGAAAAATGTTATTCCTATATACCTGTTGAAAAAAGCAAATATAACTTCTATATTTGTTTTAATGTATATAACTAACCTTGTATTATTGCAGCTAAGGCTGTAAAATAGTAGTACCAAAAGAATTGAAAATATACATTGCAGTAAACGTTAGGATAAAGTAAAAGGTATATTATTTAACGGAACAAATGTGCTGCTACACAAAGTACCTGTTGAGCACTCAAACCCCATCTTATTTGAAACAAAATTAAAATATGGATGGAAATACTTTTTCTTTTCTTTTGCCTATCATATACTGGGTGCTACCTTGTGCACAATATAACCTAACCTTACCTGACCTACAATAAACAAAAAACGTCACCCCCTCTTACTTTCAATTTATTTAAGAATTAGGGATGGGGTTTCAGTTCGAAACTAGGCATTTTGAGGACATACCTTGAAAAATGACATTTAGAAATAAAAGCTTCGGGAATAGTCCCTTTCGTAACATCGCTCCATAAGGGGCGATTCGTCGTATTTTTAAAATGGCTTTTTATAGGTTATTTTAGGTTAGGTTAGGTTATATTGGGTTAGGTGATTGCCCCACAGGGTTAGGTAATTGGCCCCGCAGGATTAGAGCCCCCCGCAGGGGCAAGAAATAGGAGAAAAGCTACTGTGAAAAATAGGAAGAATCGCCCCATAAGGTGCGATGTTACGAAAGGGACTATTCACTAAGCTTCTTGACTGTTCAATAAAATTGAAATATGAATTTCTGCTTGTTTACCATCGCTTTTAGCCTTGAGCAAATGTGTGAAATGAGATTTAAATGTCCCAATTCTTGAATCTATTCATTTTAAATTGATCTACTCATGCTGGGAATATTCTCAACCTTTTCTTCAAATGTCATTGGAACATTTTTCAAGGATTGGTTTAATTTGAAAGCAAATGACAAGATGGATAAATGATTCTATAACTGTTTGTACCAAACTACTAGTCAAAGTCATTATTAAATTGTGACCAGTATTTTTATAATACAATTCAGCCATTTATCTTAAACAACAGCCTAGAAAACAATATTTCCTCCATTGACATTCTTTATCCATCAGAGCATTACAGATAGAACGGCGGAATAAGTGAGTTAAAGAATAGATGCTTATTGGTCTCCTGAATCTTCACCTACAAAATTGAGCACTATATCTCTGATAACAGTCAAGTAAATCAAATCTATAATCTACCATATAAAGACTTGCATCAGAAAATATAGTGATTGGTTGTCATATGTCTATAAACCCATGGAAATTTTAGGAAACTCCTTACTAAAATAACCCAATAAAGAACATTAACAAAAGAAAGCCTTTTTAATTTTAACCTTCCTAAATTAGATAATTTATTACTTTAAGACAAAAATCCTACTTACAAATTAGTGAAGAAAAGATGATTATTAAATCAGTAAAGACACATCTGAGTAAAAATATTAATAGATTACATAAAAAATTATACTTACACAATTTAAAATAGTGTGCGATTTGAAAACATAAATTTAGCTCTTAAAACAATCTAACACTTAGTGGAAAATGTACAGTTGGTAAATGCTTAATGTTGATCATCTTTGACCTTTTTTGTGGACCTTATAAATGACTTTAATCACCAAAGAAAATTACTTGGAAAATTGACTGACGACACCTTTTTAATTTAACAAGAAATTGATTGAAAAAATTTTGAAATTTGATTTATGAATACCATAAAAATCATTCATTGATGGAGAGAGGAAAATTTTTTTTTTGTGTCAAATTTTGGAAAAAAGATGATACAATAGAGTTATACATTGACAAAGAGAAAAACATGCTCGACACAATTTGTAAAGGTGAATAATATTTAAAAATCATATTTTGTTTGTGAGTTAACCCCTTAAATTTCAATATTTATACAGCTAAACATTCAAAAATTCACCAAAATTTAAAAAAGCACATATCTGTACGTAAACGAATATTTTATAATAGATTTACCATTGTATTTAAATTGGTTTTACGTCATGTTTTACTCAGGCATGTCTAAATTTCATAATTCAATGAAGATTTATTATCATTCATTTTTAAAATTTTGTTTTGCCATTGGATTGTAATCTATTTTGTATTGATGATATATGTCCTGTTCCTGGGAAATGGGACCAATTGCTTTAATTTTTCTATTTTTGGTCAGTTTGTGTGTTTGTTTTTTATGTCCGTTTTCAGTTTTCTTTCTTAAAATTGCAGTTTTTTTGCATTATGTAAAAAGCAAAATGAAGGGTAAAGATGCATAAACAGCGACTGGGACTTAAGTTAAAAAATCATCAGAAATATTCAAGATTAGGTGAACCTTCTATATTAATCAATATATATCTTATACATATTGTTATTTAAAGGATTTACATTTTATTTAAGGCCTTAATAAAGTCATACACATGATATTGGTAATTGTTTAAATCGAATTTTGTAATATTGCACATAAGTTTTTCAATATGATCACTTATTGTCAGAATATTTGGAGTATCCATTCCAGCACGATCATTATTACGAAAAAAAATAGTTATTTCTCGCATCGTATTATAAACAGCTTTCCGCGGATATAAAACGTACAATTAAAAGATTAAAGCCTTCGGGACCTCGGGGCTAAAAAACTTGTATTAATCTTATGGTTTCTCGTATTCATTCGAATCCGGTGGATAAAAACCGGTTCTCATCCATACGAAAAAACTATGTCTAGCATCGTATTATATCCATTAGCTTTCTACGAATATAAAAATGTACAACCATAAGATTAAAACCAGTTTTTTTAGCCCCGAGGTGCCGCGGAAAGCTGTTTATAATACGATGTGAGAAATAACTATTATGTGTTCAGCTTTTTGTCATTTTTTTCAATCTCTGTTCGTGTGCGTTGCATAAAAGTACTAGGAGAATTTAAGTTTTGCTTTTACGTTACATTATTATTCATATTTCTACGCTTTCATTTTGTACCTTTCACTCAAACTTAAGTTGCAAAATTTACCAAAAAATGCAATAAAAATTTTAAAATTAGAACTATTGCGTTTCGATTGTAAACTTTTTTTTGTCAAAAATAAAATCACAAAAAAATGATATACCTGTCTGTAAGGTCAATAAATCGTTGGGGTCCAGCCATAGGTTTCTTGACAGCTGCCTGTCCGTCCACCTCCAGATGGATCTGATCAGAGCTGAAGGACAGGGAGACGTTATGCCAGATGCCTGTGTCTACCTGGGCGGGGTGCAACACCTCTGTCACGCCGTTCCCCTGGTCCAACAAGAATCTCAGGTTTCCACTGAAAAACAATGTGCTTTAAAGTATTATAATGTTTCACACCTTGCTTGAACTATGATTAGGGTAATAAAATCTTACAATGTCTAGTATTAATTTATTTAATAACATTTGCAATATTTTTTGAATCATCCGATTTTATAATGTGTTTTTAAATCTACTTTCTAAAAATACATTTTATTTCAAAGCATAGTTTTATAACTTAAAACTGTAACAAAATTTAAGAATGACAACATACAGGAAAAGAAACAAGATACAATGCGGTTTGTTCATTTGTTTTCAATTATTTTTTTCACTTTAAATGCTTAATTGTGCAATAATATAATGCACATGCTTTTTGCATGTAGTATAAAGCGGATGGATTGCATAAATAAAGGATGAGCTTGCAATTACAAGGATTATGTCATAAGAATAACAGGAAAAATGCTACTTGTGTATGTGCAAATTTTATTGCAAAATGAAATGTTTTAATCAACAAGCATAAAAATCAGTGTATTTTTTCCTTACTCAAAAATATGATGTTTTTGAGCTTTAAAAAGTATGAGCATACACAAATTTAAATTAAAGGCATAAAGAAAACAAGAAAAGTTTCTAAATTGGTATATAAGGATATATATTTTGATATTAGGTATAATCCATGCTTGAATAGAAATTAAGTAATAAACTTTTCACCCAGAACATTCATTTTTTTCTATTTTGCAAAAATGAAATCCATTTATATTCTCCATGCTATTTTCATGTGAATACGGATAAAAGAAGAATTGTCAATCTTATTTGTATTTTGTGTTTGTTTGTGTTGGAGTGAGTGTTTGTGTAAATGCTTTCTATCTAATCCTCTTAACAATAGCATTCTATCAATCTTCAGAATTCTCTTTCTGTTGTATATATAAAAGTTGTTAAAGATACATCCAACTATATCTCAGGTTGTAGCGAAGTGTGTTTATACAAATCAAATGATATACATTGATTTCCCAATAACTGTTCTGTTTTTAAGAAAAGTACATATACTATTTTCTTCAATATTGGTTCAAAGGATTTTTAAAGAAAAATTCTAAAAGGAGTTAATAGAAATGGACTCCTTGCAAACACTTCTAAAACAAACACAAATAGTGTAACCAAGGTATTATTTAGAATAAATGTTCTGCTGTTATGTATGAGTTAAAATTAGTATAAGGTATAGGAACCAATAAGAAATCATATTTGTATACAAAGTTTATTAGCTTATAAGAAAAGGGGTTGTAAACATATTCAGACAAACTTGAGATTGATTTACACTTTTTACATGTTATTATATACCAACAAGGATGTTAGCATCTAAAAGTACTGTCTGATGGAATTGTAGAGTAGCTTCACTATTAAAAGAAAGCAAGAATTTACATTTTTTCTTTCTTAAGGACTGCAGCATTTTTATATTAAATGTTACATATCATACTAAAGTAAAATATCAATCTTAATAGTATTTTTTCAAGAAAAAAAAGAAATAAAAATTTTAATATACATTATTTTACCTGAATATTAAAAGCAATACAAATTGTGAACAAATTTTTTCATCAAAATACAAAATCACTAAATATTTTGGGGCTAAATTTATTCACTGAAAGAGATATTATGCATTTTGTTAGTAGTAAGAAATTGATAGGGGATTAAGTAATATTATAAAGTTTTGACGGGAGTATAAATTATGGTCTTTACCTCAATGTGTATAATGCACTCAGGAGAATTGTATTCATGTGTGGGTATTTGTGTGAGTGTTTGTGAGTATTATGTGTAGTGTGTGGTTAAGTGTACTAGGAAGGTATGTGTGTATATTTATTTATAGTTCAACAACACACTTGTCATGTCTGAAGTTAGTATACACTTGATGATCCTAAAAATTGAGATTAAGTGTTTAAAAAGTAGAAACATAAAGTTAAAAACTAGAGCGATATGATAGGCTTAGAATAAGCATTTTAGAGATGCTAGAACTATTTATTAATTGCACAATATGTATCTAATTTTGTTTAATTCAAAACCATATATTTTAAAGAATTTGCACAAATATGAGAATATTTTTTTCATATCAATGTTGGTCTTTTTTTACTAAACTGTTAAAACAGTTTAAGCCAGGTATGTGATGATGACATAGTTTTGATCACTATAAGTACACAGAAAACTAATTATTGTTTTAACTAATAGGTAACTGTTCAAAGACTGAAAATATATAAATATTATCTCATCTATAGAACACATGCAAACAAAAACAATTAATTAAACTTTACTAAGTCTGGGTGTGAAGTTTTTTTTTGATTAATTTGTACATTTAACGGAAATATTCTAAACTTAACTATTTATGTTTAAGAACTATCTAAATTTTAATGAATATAAAAACAGTAATTGCAAATCCTTAATCTTGTTGAAGCCGGGTGTGAAGTTGTAATATAAATTTTAGCACGTATAAGGAAAAGTTGAATGCATCAAACTAAACTAAAACTCTGTATTGAGAATGTATATTATTTAGAGATAAAGAAACAAGAAAAATCTTATATTTAGTTGAAACAATTATAATAATTTTGTTGTTTTAATCAGCACTTTTTTTTTTACTTATTTAGGTAAATATGTTGTCCATGTCTCTAACTAATTTATTTTTGAAAGATTTTTTAATTTCAACAAATCTATTTAAAACTAAATGCATTATCAAATGAAAACTCCTTATACCTGCTATAAGTGAGCATAAATGAGCTAGACTTTTCTTTTTTCTTAAAATATAATTTTAAATTGTTATAAACTTTTAGACATATATTTGTAATTTCTTGGGAAACATTTTTTGATCTAATTTGCTTAATTATTTATTTTAGATCTGATGCTATTTTTTTATTGTCTTTTTACTGATGTTTTTACCCCTGATTTTGCTTGTACATGTATGAATGTACATAATACATATGTTATGAAATTTTATTTACTTGGTGGTATTTGGTAATACTGAGTTACTGAAATATAATTTTGTTATATTCATTTTAATACTTGGTATATCTATTTATGGTTTTCAAACCAATTTAAAGGTTTTGGAAAGTAAATTGCAAAAAAATATAGGTTATTAATATTTTTGAAATTTTAAGAACACCACAATTTTCTCCAAATTTGTACCCATTTTCATTTAAGATAGTTATGATAAAGTAAGATTCTATAAAAACTAAGTAGTGTTTTTTTTTTGTAGAATAAAGGTTTATGTTAGTCAATTTAAAAAAAAATAATTTAATGAAAGGAGATCTATTCAAATTTGTTAAATAGATAAGAAGTTCAGTCAAACAAAACCGAATAACTTTTTAATGTAGTTGTTGTTGTTGTAGCCCTGCTTCTCTGAAGTTAGGACTCAGATGCACAAGGAGACTGGAAGTGAGAATCCTTTGGCCAATCTTAGATTGGTAAGCTTCGCGCACAGCTGATTGTATACTATGTTACATTACAAGCTGACCCGCAATTCTCGTAGAAGCTACTCAATTATTACATCACCCTGGCCTAGAGTTTTGGCAGGTGTTCCATATTAAGCCACCCTAAATAATGACACTCTCATTCGAGGAGCATGAACAAGGGAAGATTGGTAGAATCCTAACTTCCTACAAATCTCCCTCCTTACAACCTTAGGGCATCTCAGGGAAGGTTGCGTGATTATAATCTGACAAATTGCGACAGCATTTGTCAACCAAGTGCAAAGTCTATGTAGTAAAATATATGTTCGTCATATATTAAAAACGACCATGAATGTACGTTGATTTAATTATTCCTTCTTAATATGAATATCAAAGGTAATTTCTGGCTGACAGTATCACAGAGTAATAATTACAGGTTATAAATTTACAATTCTATTAGAAGCCCCTAGAAGTATACCTTTAAAATATAAAGAAACAAAAACCAGTAAGATCTTTCGGCACAGACATAAGAAAATATGCCTAACTAACATTCTTCTTAACAGTAAAGCTTCTTGGTCCTGGGTAGATTTTTAAGATACTTAAAAGTCGAGTGCAACGTATCAATCTTCTATTCCATTCTATGCCATGAGTATTTTATCCTTGACCAAAGAATTCTATTATATATGACAAAGCTAGGTATTGTGTTTGTTTACGGAAGCAACTTCAAGCAGATACCCTGTCAACAAAATTGGTCATTTTTAGGCAGTAAAAAATAATATTAAGACATCTTGGTTTCAAAAAAAATTAAAACAGAGAAATTTTACAGTGGTGTAATGCACTTTTTTTATTAATTGCATTTTATAAATCATTTACACAAAGGCTTAATTTAAAATAGAATATGAACAAAAATTAATTTATAGGGAATTAAAAACGGTTAAAAAATCAAGTACCTTTTAATGAAAGTAAAAAATATCACTCTTGCTGTTTAAAATATTTAAAGGAACAAAGATTCAACCAAAGAAATTTATATTGACAGGGAAGTTCATTTGAATAAGAATAAAAAAAATCGCCAGCCAAAATAAGAAAAAACTCTTCCTATAGTCAATAAAACTTAGTTATAACAGTATGAGCTATCAGGTGTAGGATGATACTTTTGTGTGATCTAACTGTGACAGAAGGGCTTTAGAACAAGGGCAACATCGTCCAGAATGGTAAAATGTCTTCCAGAAAGTTGTATTGTCTATGATCACACTGTATGTCCATATATAACAGTAAATTAGGCGAATAGCCCAAACGAGGAAATATATCAAATTTATTTTCCCAACAATACGTAACAGCTTTATTTCAAAGTTTAAATTGTCAATTTTACCAAACAAAAAACAATTATAGAATGATATACTTTTTAGTTTAGTATTGCCTTTTGATGTAAATGTATTGTTTTGATCTACACTAATATTTATGATAAAATTTGGTAGTTTTTTGTTTACCGCTGAGTTTAAAAAAGATCGTAACTAAAGGACAAGTTCTTTTGTATCCTAAGATTTAAAGAACATATGTATTTATTTCGTTGTTTTGTGAGAATATTAATGTGATGAGAAGAGGGTATATATTATATATTTGATTACATTCTCAACCTAGTTATGCATGCATAGATAGATAATAAAAATACAAAGATAGATAAACAGATAGACTCTAGGTTGGAAGAAAGATAGATGGATTTAATTATTTAATTACAATATCTCAATAGATAGATAGATAGGTGATTAAATGAATAAATATAGAAAGAACTAATTTAGATAGAAATAAAACCCAAATAGAGTAAAATGGATTGATATATAAACTGTTTTTTAGTTATACATGAGGTATTTAGAAATATAGATTAAAGATTTAAAATGGATAGATAGACAGTTATAAAAGAGGAAGAAAGTAAAAGAAAAGAATTGAGTTATATTGAGACTTTGGGGACATTTCAGGGAGATGGATGTTGAAGTTGTTCTTGGAAAAAATAGAGAGAAGAAAGAATGAAGACGATAGTACAAGAAAAATAGGGAGATAGATCATATACCATAAATTGAGTTATAAAAAGAATGTATTACAATAATTTGTTATCAATTAGAGCGATAGAAAACGATAAGGAGATAGATAGAGAAAAAAGAAAGATAGATAGATAGATAGATAGAGAGAGAGGGGGAGAGAGAGAGAGAGAGAGAGAGAGAGAGAAAGAGAGAAAGAGAGAGAAAGAGTAATTGAGAACCCTTTTTATCATATTATTTGCATATTTTTCCCCCCATTAACCCACCCCTATATCCATAATTAGATACACATATCTATTCTGATCTTCTTAAGTATATAATAGGAAGAAAAGGTATATAAATATATCTCAAAGTATACATGTATAATATATAAATGGATGCATATACATACAAAAGGATAGTTATTATATGAAATAAATAAAGTATTTATTTACTTTTTTTTACTTTTTATATTTTATTGGCTTTCATTTATTTGCCCCTGTCATAACTGTAGAAAGTGGCATTGGCTGAAAGAATAACCCACTTTAAACACATTATGATGATTTTGACTGGGGTAATTTTACGTTATTGCGACCGACAACTTTTTAAATGACAATTGTCAAAATCTACATTAATGTTTCTTTTTTTGTGAAATAATGTTCCAATTGTAGTGGATATAAATGTTATATCCTCAATATTGTCTGCATGGATCATTACTTACACAAAAGTTGCAGATATAATATTTTAAAACCTTTTTTATATAAATACTTTTAGTAAAAAGAGCAATTATGACATTATTATACTATTGGCTGCGCCTATAGCATTTAGGCCCTTTGTCTTCCAAGGAGAAGAAAGCAGTTAGAAAAATATCTTAAAATCATCCAAGAAATCTGGAAATAAATCAGCCTAAAACCACCACTGGACATATGTGATGCTTGTCTAAAAAAAGAACCCAATTGGTTCAGAAGTTATTATAATCTTAAGCTACAGACAAAAAACCTTACTACTTTATATAATAGGATTAAAAAGCATTTTTTTTATAAATATTAACAATGAAATATAAAAACACACCTATTGAAGTGTCTTTATACAAAAGCATTCTCCCTAAGCTACCCAACTTTAAGTGACATGTATTGCAACCAGAGTATTTATACACAAAATAATGTCCAATACCCAGGAATAGTGATTTCTACAAAATTATTATAGTACCTTATTCAATTAAAATCATTAAGTTGACTACAATGGTTAGAGGAAAATTTATTGATATTTACTTCAACATAATGACCAACATTGATCAATTCTATGTTAATTTTAGCATTTTACATTTCCGTTGGTTTTTCGACTGGAGAGTAAGGATTACTCCAATGAAAGGTGCAAAAGTATGTACAGCACAATTCCCCAGTACTTGGTGTTGTTCATTTTTGACAATGAGTAATATACACAATATTGACAGAAACACTCTACTGGATTTTTTGCTACTTTAAATTTATACACATAAGTACAGAAAGTTTATCAGTTTAAATAGAAAGTAGACTTTATTGCGTTGAAGCAGCTTATAGTGTCTATAAAATTACGTCATACAATACAAATGACAAATGATAGGCAGTATACATTGTAATTGACCAATGATAGGCCAGTATGACGTCTTTTTTTATAGGCACTATAAGCTGCTTCTACAGCGTGATCTGAGTAAGGAAAAAGGTACGAAAACTTTCAACAAAAAGATTTACCTGTAAATCTCAAGGGCAATAAAATCCTTGCTGGACATATGGCCGTTGTTATAGAGCAGCACACTGTTCGAGGATATTGTCTTGAAACTGAAGGTTACTTCTCCGCCATTTCTAAAAAATATGGATTGGTTACTGACTATATTAAGTAAACCGCAAATTACAGACAAACGTTAAGGCATTTTTAAAGAAAGTTGTTTTATTTTTGATACAGTCAGACGGACAAAGATTTGGAATACACACAAAGAATTGCAGACAAACAATTAAAGCGACATAAATTTAGTTTGATAAAAGAGAAGGTTTTTTTTTACTAAGAACAAAACATTACCTAGAAATCCAGCTAGGAAAGGCTACATATGCATCAGTGTTGAGGAAGGTTATAGGAACATTAGAGGGGGCACTAAACTGTTCTGCACACTCCCAATCAATATTATGCACCTAAAATTTAATATTTTTAAAACCAGGTATAAAAGTCTTTCTGTCTGGTTAGTTACAGCAAGTATAATTAAGTTCACATTTTCAGGAAAGCTTCATAACTTATTCAGCTATCTGACAATGTTTTATTTAAAGTAATGCAGCAACTTTATTTGTTTCAGGCTGGTTTTATGCTATTTTAAAGATTCTTGATCCATCATCTTTGATAGAAATGTCTTAAACAGACCGGCCTAGATATTGTTGGAAGTTACCTTCTTTGTTTTAACAGAAATATACTTCTAATTGTTAATTCGTCCATGCTATTAATTGTAATTTATGTTTGTTTTAATTGCATGAAATGAAAGGCAGCATATAAAAGAAAAACAATAAATTATTGCTAAACAGGCATTCTGTTCAGCAATTTTATTTCATTTGAATTATTTAGACTTTATTTTTATTTCTATATTAAAATCAATTCCAAAAAAATATACGCATAACTATAAACAATATTGTAATGATTGCCATTTAAAAAGATCAATAAAATACTATTTCACAGCATGAACAAAAGCATAAATCTTAGCCAAAATATAGAAGAAAATAAAAGATATTATTTTTTCAATATTCTTAGCGTGTATTATTGAAAATTGAATGTTGAAACATGATTAAACCTCTGGGATAGGAAGGTAGGACAATAAAATAAAAAAATAATATCACCCCAAAATATAATAGACTAAACATATTATAAGATTGTTATGGAATGAAACACATTTTCTTTTTTTTGCAAACTGTTTCTTATATCGTTTTCAACAAAAATTATTATAATCTACTGGAAATATAACATATAATCCATTGTCCTCCCCCTGAATCCCTGATATTTAACCTCCAACATTTCTCTTTATACATTTCTCTATCGTTTTAGTCTTAATCAAAGAAAGAGGGATAAACTTATGTGGTTAAAATCATGAAATAAGTTCAAATAAGTTATTCTGGGGAAAAATGAAAATATATCTCATAAATCTAAAAAACAAGTACAATGTTGATAATAAGGGATAAAATTTAACAAAAATGAAAAACAACAGAGCATTTTACAACAAAAAAGATAGCTCATAAGAAATAGATATATCAAGAAGTACTAAAAGCAAAGTTAATCCATTTCACAAATCTTAATAATAGTACATTACATTATGATTTTGCCATTTGATAAAACAAAAATTCAATCTTTTTATCTCTGATTTTCTCTCTCTTTCTTTCTATCAATTTTCCTTTTCTGCCCTACATATATATGTGAAACTTGTCATTTATATCTGCCAGCACAAAATCCAATCTTATAATTCTTGAACCCCAGCATCACTTTCTCACGTCACATCCAAGTTTTCAGATGGTGAAGCAACTCCATGACCTACATTTTACTTTCGTCCATAAAGAAATGGAAATAAACATGGAAACATTTTAGAAATTCAAAGATAAATTTCAAATGCAAATTTTAAAAAATTTAACTAATAAAGAAACGTTTATTTTAGCTTTACACTAGCGGTAGCGCCTCCTGGATCTAAGGGCTTTGTCCGCAGGCCTGAAACTACCATAAGAGATAAGTTAATAGGCACAATTTAATCAGATTAACATTTATCAAGGTATTATGTTTTAATAGAAAAGCCTATAGCCCTAAACCATTAAGACATTTATAAAGCTTCTCTGAAACATACAATTGATTTGGTTCAGCATTTTCTAAGATCCTTAGCTATTACTACTTTATAAGATAGGATAAAGAAAAATTCAATGTTGTTCCTATCATTTTTGCATTGCTTAGGAATGTGTTTGTTCTTGTTATTTTCAGCTGAATGAGACATCAATAATTTCCAGGTGTTATTTCCGGGTATTTTCTTTATCCCAGGACTTTCTTTTTCACTTTGAAAATATGGAACTATCACATGGATTTTTCATTTAGGAAATAATATTCACAAAAACAACCCAACTATTTTTGATTCCCAGTCTTAAATTAATTCAATAATTACAATAATATAAGACCAATAAACAGCAAAAATAAATGTGTTCTAATTATTTTTTTTGGCAGGCTAATAAGTTTTTTTATTCCTAAATATCAAACCTTTCAATTTCGCCAAAAATACCTGGTACTATCTAAAGCTTCAGCAATAGCCTCATCATTTTAAAACTTTAAATGTTAATTTCTCAGATATTTTTTTAGTCCATGTATTCTTTACATTGACTACATGTCCCAGTTGAATGTAATTAAATCATTTTAGATATTGTTTTTGGACAAGAAACATGAAAAACAGTAGGTATCTTTTATTTTATTACAAAATTCATAAAGCTTAAATTTTTTTTGTAAGGTAACCAAACAATAAATAAGAAGATGGGAGGATAGATTCTACTTATAATTTAGTGTAAAAGACCAATGCTGAACTTTCTGCTTCAATAGGAAATCTGAGTAACAAGTTTTTACACTTAATCAAGTGTTCTACGTGATTGAATTTAGGTCTGTCGGGCAAAAACTGGGAAAAGTTGATTAGTTTTTCAGAAAAGTAAAAGTAAAATTTTCAACAAGTTCAAAACGTTTAAATCTGATAAATCATATTTTTTTTGCCTTTAGATCCTTATTAGCTAACTATAAATACTTCACATGGAATTAAATAAAGTTGAACATGTATTTGTTTTTTTTTTCATGAAAAATGTGGAAAACGTTACAATAACCGATTGGGAGCCGCTTTAACTACTGTTAAAAAAATGCATGCATGTTGTTAGTTTCAATCCAACGGAAATGTATCGGCTTACGAGCCATATACCGAAATATATATAACACATTAGCTATCGCATGTTTTACTAAAGTCAAACTGACATTAAATTATTGACATAGAAAAGGGAAAAAATCTTCAACCTCTTAATCACAAATTCAAATATCTTTATTAGCCATATATATATTTCATAAAAATGAGGATATTGAGAAAATGCAGTTTCTAAAATAACTATTATCACAAAAGCTAGAATAAACTAATTTTTCATCTTCTTTACCCTTTAAATAAGTTATAAAGAGGAAATATGATTTACAATATCATTATTCATACAACAATAATATTTTAATACATCCTTTGTCATCCCCCCTCACTTTCCAACATACTTTCTTTCTTTCTTTTGACCATGCTGTTGTACAGTGAAGAATAATGTTAAATAGAATGAAAAATGTTTGTATGTATAATAGAAAGATGTTTAGTTTCCCTAGAATTTCAAATTTCCTTTGCACTACTGAAATGATTTTTGTACCTTGTTTATACTCTAACATATTTTATAGCTTGTTTTACGTATGGGTTAAGTTTTTTAAGCCTGACATTTACAGATTATATTAAACTAGCGACTGCTTCCCTAACCTCTAGGGACCTCTGTATTTAAATGGTTAGATATAGGGCAAAAATAGCCTAAAAGTATCCCAAGGATCAAACCAATAATCAAAATAGCCTAAACCTCCAAAAACTATGTGAAATATCCTTGTAAAGAAAAGAAGAACTTCATCAGTTTAGCAGTTATTGAAATATCAAGCTTCAGACAAAAAACCGTAGTACCTTAAATAATAGGATGATATTACAGGGGTATACTTTTAGCCCAAACTAGCATAATCAGATATTGTTAAAAGATAAATATATTGTGATGGTTTTATTTGGGACCCAAACAATAAATATTTATGTCATTGTCCACCCTACACACCATTCATAACAAATATGTTAGGATAGACTGGTTCATATTGTCTAGTATACAGTATTCATAACAAATATGTTAGGATAGATTGGTTCATACTGTCTAGTATACAGTATTCATAACAAATATGTTAGGATAGACTGGTTCATATTGTCTAGTATACAGTATTCATAACAAATATGTTAGGATAGACTGGTTCATATTGTCTAGTATAATACAGTATTCATAACAAATATGTTAGGATAGACTGGTTCATATTGTCTAGTATACAGTATTCATAACAAACATGTTAGGATAGATTGGTTCATACTGTCTAGTATACAGTATTCATAACAAATATGTTAGAATAGACTGGTTCATATTGTCTAGTATACAGTATTCATAACAAATATGTTAGGATAGAATGGTTCATATTGTCTAGTATACAGTATTCATAACAAATATGTTAGGATAGACTGGTTCATATTGTCTAGTATAATACAGTATTCATAACAAATATGTTAGGATAGTCTGGTTCATATTGTCTAGTATAATACAGTATTCATAACAAATATGTTAGGATAGACTGGTTCATATTGTCTAGTATACAGTATTCATAACAAATATGTTAGGATAGACTGGTTCATATTGTCTAGTATACAGTATTCATAACAAATATGTTAGGATAGACTGGTTCATATTGTCTAGTATAATACAGTATTCATAACAAATATGTTAGGATAGACTGGTTCATATTGTCCACCCTACACACCATTCATAACAAATATGTTAGGATAGATTGGTTCATACTGTCTAGTATACAGTATTCATAACAAATATGTTAGAATAGACTGGTTCATATTGTCTAGTATACAGTATTCATAACAAATATGTTAGGATAGACTGGTTCATATTGTCTAGTATAATACAGTATTCATAACAAATATGTTAGGATAGTCTGGTTCATATTGTCTAGTATAATACAGTATTCATAACAAATATGTTAGGATAGACTGGTTCATATTGTCTAGTATACAGTATTCATAACAAATATGTTAGGATAGACTGGTTCATATTGTCTATTATACAGTAATCATAACAAATATGTTATGATAGACTGGTTCATATTGGTTGGTATACACTAATACAAAGAGAGTTCCTAACACATTCATTCTGTTTAATTCAAAATTTTTCGAGCCAGTCTTACAAAGATCACATGATAGGGGCAAAAAAGTTGACAACAAACTTGATAATTCCATTAAGGAGAATAATCATATTTCTTAACACATCTTTAACAAGGCACAACTTTTATATTTCAGCGAAGCTACTCACAAACATGGAGGAAAATGAAATGTGGACTGAAAAAATAGTGCTCAAGTTGTTTGGCATGCATGTAATTTTATTGAAAAAGCTTAAAGTTTATCACACCTATACAGGATATACTAATAAAATTTATTTAAACAAAGGGTTAGTTACCAAGTATATAAGTATATAGCAAACAAACCACATAAATCGCCCTTAGAGCTTTATCAATTCTTATATTTGTTATCTTAATTAAATGGCTGATATTAAAGATATCCTAAATAAAGTTTGCCTGTATAGTGCACTTATACTCTAATACAGAGGTCTGATGCACTTATAGTTCCAAATGATCTAATAAAGACACTTTTAGAAGCATATATTATCTAGTTATAGGTATAGCAGAGCCATATAGAATAACTGAATTAAAAAGCGAGATGCTTACAGTAGAATGACAAATAACAAGGATGACAACATCCATAAAAGCAAAGCTCTGAAACGGTAGGATAAACGAAAATTAACACTTGTAGAGTGTCTGAACGAAATAATCAAAATATAAATGTAAAAAAGTCGAAACTAAATTGTAAGTAATTTAAAAAAAACTGCTTAATTACAGGATAGTGTTTAAGGACATACTTACATTTTTAAGACTTGATTTTAAAAATTCTTTTCTTATAACATTGTACTTTGTTGTCCTAGGAATTATTATTCCTAAATCCTAATTAGGAAAAAGCTTCCGTTTTAAAATTTATATATTTTGTCTAGTTTTTAAGATTACTTTTTTATTTCTTATAAATGCTTGTTTAATTTGTATTTCATTGCATTACAAAAATTTGATATGCTATTACAATAAGTGTAAGTTTAGTATGATGACAGAAAACTTACGAAACATAACAAAAAGTATTTTCACTCATACTGCATCTTCATTATTGAAAAGTGAATTAGAAGTGGCAATACTGGTTAAATGAAGTCTTTATAATGGGTTAATATCATTTCTTGAACATCCCACCTAAACACGACACTGCTTTGATATGTATTAAGTCGTAGAATAAGGTTAAGCATGTATGTATCAGATAATTGTATTACTTACAATATTATATGTTCCTTAACACATGGTGCCTCTAACCCCCTTTTACTAGGGTTCTAACAATATTTAATCTACTAAATTATACTATTAATAATAAGGTTATGTTATTAAGAAGAATGAAAGAGACATTTGATTGTTAATCATACTGTTACCCAAAGTTTTATAACGTTCTCCCATACCTTGGCTGAATAATGTTGAAAACTTGTATTATAAATACATTAGGGTTATTTTGTATTATCAATGGGGAAGTATATAAATTTATCGTCTATTGTCTTATCCCTTCAGATCCCTGGTTATTGTCCGGTTTTTGGTTATTTATTTATTACGGTGAAAAATTTTAAAATGAAATTTATGTTTGAATCAAATGATCAAAAACATGTTTTAATAAAATCTAAAAATATTTGTTAGCCTTAGATTTTTCTACTTGTATATATGATGCTTCTATGAAAAAGAGAAACCAATTGAACCTAAGAGATAGGCAGATATACAATCATCCTGCATTGATATTTTTATAATCTTTAAAAAAATACATATATTTTTTTGAGACCATTAAACAACCAAACTGCAATAAAAAAAGTTTTTTTTAGATTTAAGACAAGTATTTTCAAATTTTGATTAGGCAAGTAACATGCAGAAGTATCACGACATAATTCAAACATAGTACATCAAAGCCCTTTTTAAAGTTTATAAAAATAAAAAAAAAACTTGAAAGTCTATAAGAAAGAAAAAATAATGATAGCATTCTTTTTCTATTTTGTATATATATATTCTTTTCTCATTATTGGCATTATGACATAAAGGAATAGACACAGAAACTATATATAGTCATAGGGACCAGTCAGTATTTAAATAATATTACAGCAGCGGGTTTTGTCGTATTTTCCAGTAGCTTCTGATCAGTAGTTTAGGTTAGGTTAGATAAATATAAATGATAGTCGCGCAGGGTTAGGAAATAGGCCCCGCAGGGTTAGAGCTCCCCGAAGGTGCCAGAAATATGAGAAAGGCTACAGTAAAAATACTACGAAACCCGTTAATTCGTTTTCTTTCCATGTTACAAACTATTTTATATGCACGTAGCTACTCTATAATCTCAACACAAATAAGGGCGGATGTTTATATGTCACCCCCCCCCCTCCTGAGTGAAAGTATTGAAGCACCCATTTAAATATTAACATTGCAAACATTAAAACATTGAAGTCTTGTGCTAAAAATACGTCCCAAGGTGACAATGTATATTAGCTGCGCTTTGAAAAAGATAGATTATCTTTAAAGACCGAACTTTAGTGAGACAACTGATTTGTAGAATGTGAGAGAATGAATCCAACTTTTCCTGTCCATAATGAGCCAAACTCTTTCCAACAAACGTTCTTACAAAATTGAGGGGAAAAAAAGGAGATACGGAAAGTGTCATGTGTGACGTCATAAAAAATAAGTTTAAAAAAGAAGGATGAGGGGAGAATTGGGGAAGAAAACCCATAAAAAAGCGAGGATTAAGACGTATTTGATGACGTCACACAAGACACTTTCTATATCTCAAAAAAAGTGATCATAACCAAAAAATTAAAGAGCTAAATTGCCTGAAATTTATATTTAGATTTAATTCTACATTAGGAAGTAACCTAAATCTACTAATATGACTCTATTCTAGTAATGACTATTTCTATTCTATTTCTTTTAATATTAGCACAAAAGATTGAAAGGCAATAAGTAAATGAAAAATTGATATTAGGTTAGGTTAGTATGGTTGCTCTTTTAAAGGTACTTTATGAATAAGTTATTCTAAAGAACATGTCTTAACTTTTGTGATAAGCTAGTGGGTGTTTTTAGAAGTAGTAGATGTAAATTGATCCATAGAATTTAGATATGCAATCAGTATTTTGTAGACCTCTTATTTTTTAAGTAATTTAGTTTAAAACAAGAAAATAATTAGTTGGATTTAAGGTACTAAAACGCAACAAAAAAAAGAAGAAAATTGCCATTATGGACAAAAATAGTAAGATCTTCAATTTGACACCTTACTTTTTGAATTCTGTTGAGTAATTATTGAAAAAATCTATTTAGTTAAAGCCCATTGAATCAAAACTTTGAACTTTTGGAGCTCGTCATGAATGGGTTAAAACAAAATTACAAAAGTTAGGACACGTTCTTTAACTGAAATATTTGTTGTTTTATATTAACATCTTACAGAATTGATAGAGTGGCCGCACACGATTATCTATATATGTATCTTATGTACATATACTATGTAAAAATAATCTAAATTAGTAGAAAAAAGGTAGATCTATTTATACTACATCGGGAAAAGTTAAATCAATACTAAATTAGTTAATTTGACTTTCTGATGAATTGATTGATAAATGCAAATACTATGCAGAAATTAAGTTATTTTAATCTTGTTCCTACTTAACTGTGGCTATAAAGGTATACTGATAATAAGAATTCAAGGCAAAAATGTAAAACAAGAATGATAATATCCACATGAAAAAGAGTTGGCATAAAGCATGACCGACAAACCAACGGAGCAATTAGATTATATACTGGAGGCTTAACGGTGCAGGGTATCTTCAACACAACTTCCACCCATCTATCCCAAATAGCAGCCGAGAAAATCACATTTACCCATAGCAAGCCATAACATTTTTCAATACAACAGCAAATTATCTTAAGGTAATTAAAAATAAACAATGCCACCTCTGAAAATAGACAAACAGTCTTTATTAAAACTCTTTAACTTAGTAATTACAAATTCACAAGCATAAATCGCTTACACACGCGGACGGACAAGTTGGAACACTATAGTTGCCGCTTATATAGGTTCTGCAAGTAACCACATATTTATTGATTTTATAAAAGAAAATTAACCTCTATGGAGATATTCATATTCTATCTACTAATAATTCTTGCTTTAACCTTCATAATATCCCCCCAAGGTTTATCAGTGAATGAATCTCTAATCTAGAGTAAAAATAGTTATTCCATATTAACAACGTTTGGTTGGTTAAGAACAATGTCGGGATAATTCGATTCATTCACCCTCTTGACCAAGCAGTAGTTAGGGAGGGGAACACAGTCACATTTTCGTGGAGTTTTTTTAAATCATTATTTTTTTGAAAACTTTATTTAATATAAATGAAATATTTTAACTTTCAATTAATGTATTTCAGGGAGGGAGAGGTCAATTACAATTCTTATTACTATTTCCATTTCAAGTCTACAAGCTACCAAAGGGAAAATTTAATGGAAAAAACTTTTGGAGTAAGATTATTTATATTCAATCTTTTATAATCTTTATAAAAATATTGTAATTTAAAAATACTCTGAATATTTCATAGTATCTAGAGTCTAGTCTCTTAGAGGACGCCTCAAGAGACCCCTAAATATTACATTTTACAGTAAATGGTCTCTTAGTAATAGGTTACTACTCAGCTGTTATATTATCATGATTAATAATCAATGAAAACCAACCTAAGAACCCAATTTGGCAACACATAATCACTTATAATCCAGGGGGATAAGTACATCCAGGCGAGAGATTCCTAGAGGATTAGGGATACAGGTATAGGTAACTATAATAATAATTATAATCTAAGATAAATACATACAGGAGAGAGATTCCTAGAGGATCAGGAATTCAGGTATAGGTAACTAAATTATAATTATAATCCAGGATAAATACATCCAGGAGAGAGATTCCTAGATGATCAGGGATACAGGTATAGGTAACTAAATTATAATTATAATCCAGGATAAATACATCCAGGAGAGAGATTCCTAGAGGATCAGGGATACAGGTATAGGTAACTATAATAATAATTATAATCCAGGATAAATACATACAGGAGAGAGATTCCTAGAGGATCAGGGATACAGGTATAGGTAACTATAATAATAATTATAATCCAGGATAAATACATCCAGGAGAGAGATTCCTAGAGGATCAGGGATACAGGTATAGGTAACTATAATAATAATTATAATCCAGGATAAATACATACAGGAGAGAGATTCCTAGAGGATCAGGGATACAGGTATAGGTAACTATAATAATAATTATAATCCAGGGGGATAAGTACATCCAGGATAGAGATTCCTAGAGGATCAGGGATACAGGTATAGGTAACTATAATAATAATTATATTCATGATAAGTACATCCAGGAGAGAGATTCCTAGAGGATCAGAGATACAGGTATAGGTAACTATAATAATAATTATAATCCAGGATAAATACATCCTGGAGAGAGATTCCTAGAGGATCAGGGATACAGGTATAGGTAACTATAATAATAATTATAATCCAGGATAAATACATACAGGAGAGAGATTCCTAGAGGATCAGGGATACAGGTATAGGTAACTATAATAATAATCATAATCCAGGATAAATACATCCAGGAGAGAGATTCCTAGAGGATCAGAGATACAGGTATAGGTAACTATAATAATAATTATAATCCAGGATAAATACATCCAGGAGACAGATTCCTAGAGGATCAGGGATACAGGTATAGGTAACTATAATAATAATTATAATCCAGGGGGATAAGTACATCCAGGATAGAGATTCCTAGAGGATCAGGGATACAGGTATAGGTAACTATAATAATAATTATATTCATGATAAGTACATCCAGGAGAGAGATTCCTAGAGGATCAGAGATACAGGTATAGGTAACTATGATAATAATTATAATCCAGGATAAATACATCCTGGAGAGAGATTCCTAGAGGATCAGGGATACAGGTATAGGTAACTATAATAATAATTATAATCCAGGATAAATACATACAGGAGAGAGATTCCTAGAGGATCAGGGATACAGGTATAGGTAACTATAATAATAATCATAATCCAGGATAAATACATCCAGGAGAGAGATTCCTAGAGGATCAGAGATACAGGTATAGGTAACTATAATAATAATTATAATCCAGGATAAATACATCCAGGAGACAGATTCCTAGAGGATCAGGGATACAGGTATAGGTAATGATAATAATAATCATAATCCAGGATAAATACATCCAGGAAAGAGATTCCTAGAGGTCAGAATAGGTATCTATAGTTATATCCAAGGGAATACAGGTGAGTTAATTCTAGAGGATTCAAATCTCATCAATTTTTTACCTTTCATGATTAACATTGCAAAATTTAAAATAATTTCATAATATTATGATCACATATTTTGTTGCAAGAAACAACACTTGCCCAGAAAATAAAAATAAAACAAACCTTAGCTTCTGGATTATTAACAGCCGCATCCTCAGCTCCCATAAGAACATCAATGCCATTGTACATTACATCCTATGAAAAAAAATAATATATAATTTATCTGAATTGACTGTCCTTTTACAAATAAATATAACAAATTGGTGTTAACCTTGATAGGTGCTTTTCTATTTTAAGATTTTTTTTGGAGCTAAGAAACTCTATCATTGTTTTTAGAGCATAGACCACTGAATAGAAAAAAATAGATTAAAATCACCTCCATACATCCTCTGAAGTTCTTCTGATTGCCAAGGAAGACTTTGTTGAAGTCTCCCATCCCACCGACAAACAGGCCGTAGTGGATGTTTAACTCGTAATAACGACCAGGGGATTCCGCCCTGAAAAATAATAATTGTAGAATATTTATAATTAAGTAAAAAATGAATTCGCTCGTTTTTATCAGTTTTATACTTATACAACATGAGTAAAACCGCATCTTAGATGAGCTGCCAAAGTTAATTTTTATAATCATAGAAAAATACAATTTAGGGGTATAGTTCCTTTCGTGGCAATGCCTCTTAAGGGGCGTTTCGTCGTATTTCCAAAGTAGCTTTCCCCCTATTTCTCGCCCCTGTCGGTAGCTCTAGCCATGCGGTGCCAATTGCCTAACGCAGCGAAGAAATCACCTAACCTAAAATAACCTATCAAAAGCTATTGTGAAAATACGACGAAACGCCCCTTAAGAAGTGTTGCCACGAAAGGGACTATGTCCCAATTTAGTTCCTACTATTTGTCTTTACATTTTAGTAAATACTGTCCTAGTATATGCATGATTTTGTCGAGAAGATTTGCTGCGCAAATAAGTTGAATCAAGTACAAAAACTGTGTTAAAGAATTGTGCATGCGAAAACAACTTTGATAAATGTAAAAAGGATGATTTCAATTTTGTTTGCTTCAAAGATCTTTAAGGTTTATTTATGTTAGGTAAAATTCAATTCCATACTATAAGACAGCAGCGTATAGTGCCTAATAAAAAATAACGTCATTCAATACAAATGAATAATAATAGGCCAGTATTCATATTAACATTGGTCAATTACAAAGTTTAATCGCCTATCATTGGTCATTTGTATTGTATGACATCATTTTTAATTAGGTACTAAAAGCTGCTTCATACTATACAGTAGCGTCGACATCAAAATATGTTTGATCAAGACCAAATAACTAATTATCAGACAAAGTAAACTATATTGTAGCTGCGAAAAGTTTCACTTATTTGTAAAGTTTAGCTCCAGAGACTGATTTATTTACCTACGGACGCCTATTGTTCAGGAGAAGCTACGATTCTGAAAAGCTGTTTGAGGTACACGTATGCAAAAGTTTGGGTCAAGTCTCACTTTAGTGAAGGGACAACACCATGGATAAAGAAATATTTTAATATAATAATTACAGCAAGCCATAATTTTGTTATAGGGGTTTACAAAAGATGTAGAAAAATAATGCTATTAAAGATGCCTTTAAAAACCTTTTATGCCATTATTAAATCAATTTAAAACATGCAGCTTGACTAAAAATATCTTTCTTCTGTTTATTTACTCCCTTTTATTCCCTTTATGTATACTTTTATCCCTTTTAAAAGCTAGACTAGACAAAATTGTTTAAGCATACAAAAGTTTAAACTAAACAAGAACAATCATGAACATCTGAAGCGGGAAAAAAAGGAAAAAATCAAGTAAGAGAAGTATTCTTTTTATACAAGTAACTGGATGCGTGTGCAATGAAGGATTTTGCTAAACGATAGACCGATATAAGGCCTCTTGGGGCATATCCGCCGGTTTTATCTTAACAGGTGATATCAACGCAAGAGATTTCTTTTTTTCTATTTCTCTTTTCATAACCTTAATAATACAAGGCACTTTTTATCCCAAGTATTACAGACAACCAAATATTTTATTAATCTACTCCTGTGGATGTGCTAGGGCATTTCCCCAATCCTTGCAAATACGGATGGATTAAAAAGTTAGTGCAAATTTTAGAGTAGCTTCCCTACAGACAAGGTTTGTATATTGTGTGTGAAAAGATGAATACAGTGCACAGCTTTTATTCAAATTAAAAGATAGACTAGATAAATTCGAATATAATTAACAAAGCCAAAAGTAAACTTTTATAATTAAAGCAATTTCACTTAATTTATTTTGAATTGTAAAACCTTTATTTAAAAAAAAACCCACGGCTTTCTTATTACTTTATTTCTTATCACATACTTTTGATTTTATATTAATTTATATATGTCGTATGATAGTTTAGTTTAAAGGCAATATAGAAAGAAGTTTACAGTATATCTTTGAAACAGACTAATATCTGCTGGATTAGAACCTGTTCTTTGCCTTACTGAAAAATCATGTGTAGCATCATACTACAGACAATTTTCTAGAAATATTCGAATAAAAATCAGAAAATTTATACCAGTTTGCTAACTCGGGCCTATTAATATTAAATTTTAATATCCAGGGAAAGTTGTCTTTACTACGATGCGATAAATGTCTATTAGACATTTACTTTTAACGCGTTTGTGTTTGATCTAATAGAGTAGTTACATTATGACATAGCGACGTACAAAGCCTAGTTATTAGGGTTGGCAATCCGTATCCGAATCCGGGATCCGGAATCTGCCCAATTTTTGTCAATTTTGAAATCCGAATCCGGAATCCGTTTTTAATAGCGGATTCGGATTCTTAATATGTAGGCTAAAATTAGCATCTTGAGTTTTTTTCTTTCAACTCCCCCTTTTTGAAGGCAAAGCTTAGCATCATTAAATATAAAATCTTTTAAAATCTGGTTCGATTCTCGGAAGTGAAATACAGAGAACACCAAGAACATTAATTTTAAGGACATAGCACTTAATTTTTAAAATTAAAAAAAGCCCTTTAAAATATTGCTAGAATCCGGAATCAAAATCCGGAATCCGTTTTTGGACGGATTCTTGTAAGAATCCGTATACAGTCCAAAAATTTGACGGATTGCCATCCCTACTAGTTATAGAAAAAAAATCGCTTTTAAATTTGAACCTTATGTAAATATTGACCTGGAAGTATGTACATTGTCCAGAGTGAGTTCAACTTCAGCATTCTTTCTTGTCAAAACTATTTCGTGCCAGGCTACATCGTCCAACCTACAACAGACATACAATAAATTTATATTGTAAAGCTTCGCTTCAAAAATACATATTTTAAATCTTGAATATAACAATTAAATTTTCAAAAATGTTAAATTGCAGTATCGGTTTATTCTACTTTTAAAAAGGGTATCTTAACAGATTATGTTTGGTTATGAAGGCCCCGCAGGGCTAAACAAGACGTGCAAGGGGGACTGATAATGTGGGGGTTAAGTTCCAAAAATCTATAAATCATATTTGTATGTTAAGACAATTTATTACTTTGTAATAAATCAACAATTTGGTTAAAAGCTGTTCTAAAATTAATCAAAACAAGATAAAAATCCAAAATAAAAAATATTTACCTGTATTTAAAACACGCAAGGATAAATTTGTCCTTCCTTTATTTTAGACCTATAATTTGTAACCGACAAATAGACGAATTAATGTACTTATAGAGTTGCTTTGTTTCTAAAATCTGTGTTTTATGTTCGAGCTGAAAAGTAACAATTCTTCTTGAAATAAATCCTATTTTATAAAGTAGTTATATTTTTTTTCTGCAGCTTAAGATTTCCATAACTACTTAACAGATTTAGTTCTCAATTTTATGGGTGCCCAATACCCGCTCCTGATGGCTGATAACAAAAGTAAGTACAAGACACGACCAACTATCCTAACTATTGCAGTCAATCAACACTTTGATTGTATTTATTTGTCTTAAAGTCCCAACTGTGCATGGCAATGGACCTGGCAATGTCACGCATCTGACCAATAGCGCCAGAAGCTAAAATTTTTCTTATCTTTGGTTATGATGCAGTCTGGCGGATATTATTAACTCCCAGACACTGTCCCTTCCTGCTTATGTCTACTAATTGTTATTCCTCCTAACTATTCCTGATTCTAGATCTGACCTGATATTTAATGGTGTGGAAACTTCTGTTTCTCCGGCCCCAAGGTTAATGTGAACCTAAATAAAACAAATTTAGATAAGCTTTTGTAACTTTACTAAGATACAATACTTTTTTTGGTTAAGATAATAATATAGACATACATAACAATATGTGAACTAAAATCCATAAAAATTATAAAACAAACTTTATTTGACTTTAATTCTATTAAATAATTTCTCTATTGGAACTTCCAACTATGCTTGGAAAAGAGTTGCACCTGATCATGGTCTAAACCATTCCTCTTAGTATGATATAAATGGCATTTACATGACATAGCAACAATAGAAAACAATTTATTTCAGCAGAGTTTTAGTAAAATCTTTTGAAATAACCAAATCTTACAATCTTATATTTGTTTACAAATAAACCAAATTTTGTAACAATTTTAATAAAATGTTTCTAGATACAAGCACAAAACTTTTCATAGTTTTGTAATCTAAAATCTTTGATTAGAATTTTGGACAATAATTCTTTATCGATGCATAATATAAGATATATTTTAGTTGATTTTTAAAATAAGCGGCTACTCCAGTAAGCATATTAAAGCCTCTAGATGCAAAACTAATTATATATTCCCACACAATGACAGCTAAACTGCAACATAATAAATGTTGGACTGACAATGTTTGCTAAATAGCTTATTTTAATCTATAAACAAGAGAAATAAAGGGAAATAAACATTGTAAAAAATAAATTTGGTTGCATTTTTGGACAAGGAAAACTTTTCTGAAAAACAAAGGAGCTAACCAATCTTTTGAAATCGTGTCTTAATCTTTTATGCTAATTTTCCAAACTATTACTAAATCCTTAACGGTCAGGGGTAGGCTAGAGGAGTTGGTTGGTGTTGAACGCCCCTTACTCCGTTTTTTTTCTATCTCATTTTCAGTGTGTGAAAGATAGAGGGCTATAATCAACTGACTTTTTCACACAAATGACAGTAAGACTTTTTTGAATATTTCAATCTTGGCAGATCCTCCATAGAAATATATACCCTGAAAATTAGAACCCGATCGATTTAGCAGTTTGCTTGTTCATAAGCTTCATCCGAACTGGCAGGCAGACGTACATACAGAATGGCGGACGGTGAGACATTCTACTACTTTGTTTTATATGTATCTGTGTGATTGGATGCATTTATGTTTTTGTGCATCCCCAACCAAAACTGACCTTGTAAATAAAGTGTACACACGGATCAAGGGATTTGTGGTTGAATAAACCAGAACTCGGCAGCCGCGCCACAGCCAGCCATTGGCTTCAAATTTTAACCCGCTAATGTGACGATTTTTTTGTTGAAAAGATGGATTCTCTGTTGAGGGCCAGGTTTAGACATTAAGCTGAATTTTGATGTTTTAATATGACGATTTCACTGAGACTTACATGCGTGTCATGGAATAATCATTTCAAACAATTGGGATCGACAATCTCGCATGCAAAAAAATAATATACTGTATAATCTTAGAACCCACAGAGACTTCATCAAAATCCTTCTTATATCGACAACCATGACTTCTCAGGGCCAATAAAATAGGAAGTAATCCCTTTATTATTCATTTTCGCACTGCGCGATTAACTGACGTTAGGAACATAATTAAAAGACATATATTTTTTCATTTAGGTTTCCCTTTATTTTAGACAACAAATAAAACAATGAAACAACATTGTTTCTATTTAACTTAGTTTTACTTTCACAACAATGTTTAACATTTAACCAATTTTAGATTTATTTGTAACACAGATAACTACAGACTAAGTCAGTATGGCTTCGAAACCGATTTATATCCGCTGGATTAGATTAGATTCTAAACCATACGGAAAAATCATGTATCGTATCTTATTATTACCAGTCTTCTACTAATATTAAAATAAAAATCAAAATATTAATACCAGTTTTGTTAGTCCGTGCCATCGACAAAACTGGTTTTAATCTTGTATTTTTTATTTTAATATCCGCGGAAAGCTGTCTATAATGTGATGCTATTATCCAATCATTAACGCAAATATAAATCTATCTTATAATAGAATAAATTGAATTAGATAAGACCCTAAGAAAACGAACAACTAATAGATCACTATTAGTACTGCATATGAATAGCGCAGCAATGAAGAATTATATTGTCCACTAGAGAAAAGAGATAGACCAGAATAAAAATCTAGAGAATAAGACTATCACCCAATCTAGATGTAATGATAGCTAATATTTTTCAAAAATACAAATATTCCGATGCGATGGACTAAGTAGGATTGAGAGCTTTAGCGCTTATTGGTCAACATAATCTTCACAGATAAAAATCAACATTTTGGCTCTGATAAAAGTTAACAAAATAAGTTAACATTTCTCGTATTCATTCGAATCCGGTGGATAGGAACCGGTTCTCATCCATACGAAAAAACTATGTCTAGCATCGTATTATATCCAGTTTTCTACGAATATAGAAATGTAAAATCATAAGATTAAAACTAGTTTTTTTAGCAGGTGCCTTCGGCACCACGGGGCTAAAAAAACTAGTTTTAATCTTATAATTGTACATTCTATATCCGCGGAAAGCCGTTATAATACGATACGAGAAATAACTATTCCTCTTTCAACGTCTCAATAAGCATAGACGTTTGAAAAATAGACCAAGTATAGTGTATACTGGATACTCATTAGTTAAGTGAATCTAAACACAAAAATCAGCTTTCTGTCTTAAATAACAGCTGAGTAAATGAAAGGGAATCATGAAGAATCTTTGCTACTAAAATGAATACTAGATAAGTTTGTAATGAAGGTATTGTGTGCAGGTTATGATATCTGTAAAGAATATATTAGTTACACAATATAGTCTATTCAACTACATATTTATAGATAGATAATATTATACATTCCATCCCTATGAAGATGTCTGTAACTGACATAATGAAAAAATTGTACTCTTTGTACACAATAGCTTTTACTAATGTAATAACAAAGAATTCACCCATATGAAACATCATATGTCCAATATAATACCCCCACATTTAAAATTTTAGTTTAAAAATAATAAATTTTTTTCTATAGGACATAGGTAATTTCTTTTTGTAGTATTACCCTCCCCAAAAATAGTTATAGATCGGTTAGCAATATCCTTTAGTACAGACAAACATACATCCTGTTTCTTTAATAACAGAATTCATATGTTTAAAATAGTTATTAACCCTTTAAAACAGGTTTCAAAAGTGTTTTATGAAAAGTCTGGTATATTTGAAAACCCTCTATTAACATTAAGCTTAACTGTGCTAGCACCTGTCTATAGGACTGCCCTACCATTAGTCAATTAAAATGTATACTGGCCTGCCCTTGGTAATTTAGTCTGTGTATTGGCCTGTCATTTGTATTGTATGACGTCATTTTTGAAAAGGCCCTATAAAAAGCTTCCTGTACGTACACATATAATTTACCTTAAGAATGCCCTGCTGTAGCATGATGAGGCAATAATCAGTTTTTCCAGCCGCCAGGAACAACAACGACTCGGATCGGGAGGTACGGAATCTAAAAAAGATATATATATTATTAAATCCATTGTCAGACGCGTGACAGAAGAGGAAAAAACTCGACTTAAAACCAAGTAAAGAAAAAACTTGTGGACAAAGGCTGTGCAATCATAAGATGTTTTTCTCTCGCCATCTGACAGAATAAGAAGGTAGACAAATAAAAGAAGAAAGCTGTACAATTTTGGGGTTTTGGACCTTGATATTTCATCAAACATTTTTTTTGGCTAGCCTTTTAAATAGAAAGATGTTGAGAAAAAATGGCCCTTGATTAGCTAATTTATATATAACTAGTGGCTTCGCCCCTAGCCTCTAGGGGCTTTTTTCCCCAAGAGCTTTAATTAAACCATTTTTTTGTATTTTAGATTTAAAGATAAATAAAAAAAATAAAAAATTCGGGGGGGAAATTTTTTTTTTTTTGGGGGGGGGGTAGTCGACCTCACTATTTTAATTTAAAAAAAAATTTTTTTTTTTTTGGGGGGGGGGTTATTTTTTATTTTTTTAGGGGGTTGGGGGTGTCCCAAAATAGTCATAAATCTTCTTGGGACCTATAAGAAGCTACCCTGTACGAAAAAACAGACAAACAAACATCGTTCTACTTTGTATTATAGATAATAACTACTCAATATATCCCAAAGTACAACCCTTGAAATTATTCATCGTATTTGTAAAGAAGTTGTATCAACTTTTTTTTTTATAGCTAGCCGGTTCTTTTAGTAAGTAGTAGATGTAAAATTTTTCATAGAATTCAGATATGCAATCGGTTTTTTTGTAGACCTCTTATTTTTTAAGTAATTTAAGTTTTTTAAAAAAATAATTAAGTCGGTTTTAAGGTACTAAAACGCAACAAAATAAAAGAAGAAAATGGCCAGTAAGAACAAAAATAGTAAGATCTTTAATTTGACACCTTACTTTTAAAATTCTGTTGAGTAATTATTGAAAAAATCTATTTTTTTAACCTCGGTATAATAAAAACTTTAGACCTAAATATTTTCTCAAACAGACATAAAAAACATGGGTTCATATATACCTTCAGAATCAGAAAAATATTACGAATCCATTGTAAGCAAAATTGAAAAAAATTAAAAAATTAAAAAATTAAAGAAATGGCCAATTATTTTTTTTGTTCAGACAACACTATTGTCTTCCCTTTTTTACCCCCTCTTTACCCCCTCTTTACCCCCTTCCCATTTTTATACTCAATTGAAGAATTAAGACGTTGCCTGTACAATATAATATGATATTTTCATATAATTCCTTTTATTGTAGTTTATATACTATATTGTAAACTTTTTTTTTCAATTTTGCTTACAATGGATTCGTAATATTTTTCTGATTCTGAAGGTATATATGAACCCATATTTTTTTATTTGTGAAATAATAAAATTAAGTTCAAAGTTTTTATTCTCGTGGGTTAAAAAAAATCGATTTTTTCAATAATTACCTGACAGAATTGAAAAAGTAAGGTGTCAAATTAAAGATCTTACTATTTTTGTTCATAATGACCATTTTCTTTCCTTTTTTTGTTGCATTTTAGTACCTTAAAATCGACTTAATTTTTTTTTTTTAAACTTAAATTACTTAAAAAATAAGAGGTCTACAAAAAAACCGATTGCATATCTGAATTCTATGAAAAATTTTACATCTACTACTTACTAAAAGAACCGGCTAGCTATAAAAAAAATAGTTGATACACCTTCTTTAAATAAATGTCTCTAGTATGAAAATGCGAATAAATTTGGAAAAGTGTGACATATAAAGTGTAAATATATCACATAATCTCATCTTTATACAGAGTGATGAATAAGTACAATACAACCTAAACAAAAGGATTTAGCCAGACATTCCCATTTTTTAAGGTTATAGTATCTGAATTAAGTTTTAAGAATATTAAGCATCTACTAGTTATGTTTCTTTTGTCATATCTTTCGATATTTTTTTTTTTCTACTTATAGATGTTGTCATCCTTGTTTTTTAAAATATAAATTTTGACAATATTGCTAAGCACCCTGTACCGACATGTCTTTAGAGATTGCTGAAGATCTAATACCTTTATATCTCCTTGTAATGTCAACATTTTATACCAGCCATGTTAGGGAATAAAGTTTTCTCAATAGGATACGTCCTTATACATCTTAGTTTGTGAAAAAAGGTTAAACAAACATGATATTAACACAAAACAGTATTACTATAAGAAACTCTCCACGTTTAGACAGTTATGTACATTAAAAAGATAACAACTTTAGATAAAAAACCGAAGACTACTTTAATTTATTAATCAACCTTTATCTCTTATTTGTCAGCCCATATTTTGTAAATCTGGATGCTAGGATTGTCTCACCAATTTTATTAGAAGCGAAGTTACTCTACGTTGTAACCCAACTTTGTTAGTTTGCCAAAAAGTTTCATTTGTTACATTTTACAGTTCACCTTCTTCCATGTGAACACCTTTTTATCTTTTTATTCTTTACTTCTTCTGTATTTCTCCCCCTCCCATTAGAGTAAAACAATAGAGGGGGAAGGGGTTAAATGACTCCAAGTCCACACCCCGAGGACCCTGTGCCAACTTTCAATTGGGTCTTTAAATATCAGCCAATAAAATCTTAAATATTAACACAGCCACAAAAGTAAAAGGAATTTGCTAGCAGACAGTGGCTAGGTAGTTGTCAGGTTTATATATCTATACTTATTACATTTATTCCCCTCCCCTTTTTTAATCCATCCCTTCTGATTTGTTTTAGCTTATTTCAAAGCTACCATTGCGAGCGATCGTCCTTGTTTTTATATTGTCAACCTTTTTTATTACGCCGTTGGGAAAGTGACAGAAAAAGTCTCAGAAACAAAGTTAGAAAAAAAAGAGAGACAAGGAGAAATGACGGCTAAAAGGGGTGTAAAAAGAAAATATCATTTTTAGTATAGCATAATAATATTATTACAATATACTAAAAAGGAAAACAATTTTAGGATTTTGAAAGCAAAGCTTGGAGCTATGTTGGTTTGTTCGTCAGTTTGTTGTGTATTTTTGAATGCACAAATTATGCTTATTTCTTAAGACATGGCATTAAGGGTAAAATGCTTTGAATAATTATTTCGGTTGTCTTAAAAAATTAAAAGTATTGCTTTTGAGTAAGGATAGATATAGGGTCCTTTCATTAAAATTGAATTAGGTTAGTTGTGAAATTTTCTGGTATTTGTTGTAGAATAATTCAGTTCGGAACGAGCTTTGCTGAAGAAAACAATTTGCTACAATTTATCTACAAATAAGATTTAAAATGGGCTCTGTTGTATTTCAATTGCTTGTCTTGGAAAACAAGGATGCTAAATTTCATATGTAGTGAACCCTTTGTAACAAAACATTCAATCAAATGGAAGGGAAAATTTAGGAAACGAATATTTTCACAATATTTTTCTATGTGTGATAAGAGATGATAAAATGTATATTTTCTATAAAAATTTCATATATTCCATTCCGATTGCAAGTCCGATGGACAAAGTGATTTATAGAATACATTGGTCAGCAAAACTTCTCTGAATCTTTTTCTGGAAACCTATTGGTTTTTATCAAACTGCTTAATAACCTTTAATTAAAAAAAAAGATTTAAACCTTTAAAAATTTGTTCCCACCTGTGGTATTGAAGACAAATTTAAAGCTGAAGATAAATGGATACTTGAACAAACAATATTTGAAACAACAGTGACAGCCATTGCTTCCCCCTCCCCCTTTCTTTGTTTTATTCACTTTCCTCAAAATTCATTTTTCTAGGTTTTAGGGAGAAGTAAAATAGCTGATTTTACAGAGAGATAGTGATACTTTTTAAAAATTTTAATAGCATAAAATTACAATATGACCAGTGGTGATATTATCTGGAAAGCAGATCCTGTAGTGATTAGAAAGAAGGATTCCAAGCTTAATCCTTACAGATAGTCAGGAGGACGGACAGACATCATTTTATTTTGTATTACATACATGTATTAAACATTAGAGTAATACACTAGAGTGAGAAAGGGTTAAATAACTGTACCTCCTCATCGCAATCGTCTTGTGCAACCTTCCTATTGGGTCATTGAAAATCAACCAATGGTGTCGCTTATATTAACACAGCTAAGTAGCAGAAAATTATTTAGAAGCAGACGAAAGAGGTCTTTGAAAAATAAAGGAAGGTAGTTGTCTGTATATACATCTATACTATAGATCTGTTTATTAAACGGCACTCTATTGATTTACGCCTTTACTAATATGATAAACTTTAAATTATCAAACGGAGAAAGTTTTACCTCGGGGATTTGATTATTTTTACAATTCCAAAACTGAAGTAAAACAAAAATTCATTTTTATCTCTCTAACATAAATAGATAAATGAACAAACAATAAAAAGAACACTTTAATTGATAATCCTTTATCCCTGTGTTATCCTTGTGTGTCAGATATATATTTCCTTCTTCTATATTTCCTGTTAAGCCTAAGCCTTCCCTATTTTATAAATTTCCTCCTTTCGTCCTATTTTCCTGCCAGTTATGTGTATTAGCATCAACCAAAATAATATTTTTTCTCTTTAATTTCAACAAAATTTGGTCAATACACAAAAAAAGTAAGGAAGCAGGTTGATTTTACCAATGTTAATCTATGGATCTTAAGGGATAAAACAATGGACGATAAATTGATGTACATCCCCAGTGATGATAAAAAAGCTACCCTCTTTGTAGGCTAAAATTATTAGTTAGATAATGTTTTTTTTAATTTACTGCTATGCTTTAAAAGTTCAGTCACATATTTTTAAAATTTAGTAAGTTATAATGGTAATAAACCACTTTAAATTCAAAACAAAGCCTCTGCAGACTATCATAGACTTAGTTAAACCAAACATAAACCTTCATAAAATTTTGGAATAGGCTAATGTAAGTAAACCACAATTGAAAACTACTTAAAACTTAAAGCACAATTTATAGCAAGCCAACTTTAATAGACTCAGCTTTACCAAGGCAACATTGGCCAGGCTACTGCAGATTTTAATCAAGTTAAACAATTTGGTATAGGCTAATGTAAGTAGACCATATATGTAAACTACTTAAAACTTAAAGCACAATTTATAGCAAGCCAACTTTAATAGACTCAGCTTTACCAAAACAACACTGGCCAGGCTGCTGCAGATTCTAAAAATCAAGATGAAATAAAAGATTTGGTCGAGGCTAATGTAAGTAAACCATAAATGTAAACTACTTGAAACTGAAACAGAATGATATTATGCAATATATACTACTTATCCTGAATATATATATGCAAAGATGTCTTATCACTACCACATATATAACATATACAAAAATAGCAGTTTTCAATGAGACACTAAAATTAAATACTACTCTCCTTTTCATTAAAACGGATGATTATTTTTGTATGTTGTTCTATACCAAATCACTGCAGAAAGATTCAAAGAAAACATAATGCCGTAAGAATATTTTCATGTAAAGAAAAGGACCACGTGCTTTGCGTTTCTGTTGATTTATGTAATACATTTAGTGAACGTGATGGCACTCCATTAATAAAGAATATGTATATATAGACTATATACACATTGAAGATTTAGATTAAGTAAAAATTGTAGGAATTCAAACTTTAGAAAGTGTTATTATATTGAAAATAAGTTGACAACCTAATGAATAAGCAATAATTTGATTGTAAAACCTTTGTCAAGAAGTCTCTGACTTAGTTTGTATTAAGTTGCACCTGTCTCGGTTTGATTGCAAACTAGTTTTTCTATATAAAGACAAATTGTAGGTTTGATTAATGTTCAATTGTCCTAACCCAGCATTCCTGCTAATATGCATCGAGTATATCCAACATAAAAGTTATATTTTGCCTCAACAAATCTTCAATTTCAATATTTTAAAGATTTCAAAGTTTTGTTGTCAGTTTAACCACGGATTCGGAAGGATATTAGAAAAAAAAACTTTTCCTATTAGATAAACCAATCGAAAGGATTTTACTTGATATTTGACCACCCCCATTGTGGTAAGCATGATGATAAGGTTAACATTTTTTTAAGTAAAGGTTGAAAACTTGTAGATTGTACCGCCCAATCATAATTTAAAATGTCCCCAAAGTTTTAAAGAACGCTACCAGCATAATTTACAGTCCAATGTCCCCTCCCTCGGCGGGTTGAAAAAAATAAACAAAGCACCAACAGACAAAAAATAAGATTCTACTAGCTAAAAAGTACTTCTTGGTGAAAATATATATGTCTCTAACTTAAACTGACTGTTCCAATTTTGGTAGACTTTATTTCAAGATTTATGATGTTTCAAACTAACCTTTTCATCTGTTGCATGCACTCATATTATATTTTACAAAATATCAAGGAAAAATTTTAACTTAAACTATTATGTCAAAGCGAATTATTTAAAGAAAAAATTATGAAATATTTATAATTATTTAAAGCATGTTTCTTATACTTCTTTATAAAACATGGATAACAACATCCATAAGTAGCGAAACTACAAAATTATGGGTGGTCATCTGGGAAAAATGGACTGTAGAGCAGTGTCATATAAAAAAAACATTAAACTAAAATTAATCACAAAACCTTTTAAAATGTATTACATGATCGACACTTAATGATTTGGTCAGAGTCTGAAGAATATGAAGTTGTTTGATCCCTGAAAATTTCAGGCGTCTATTTTTAAAAGGAGCCGAGAAAATCACAGTTTTCCCCAATTTGTCTCTAATAGACGGACGTACATTATGTCCTAGCAAATTATTTTAAAAAATTATAATCATTTAAAGCATTATATTTTTTTATACATAAAAGGATAAAACTAAAAATATAAATAACTTTCATAATTATTGTCACAGCTCTGCCATCTAAACCTGGCGTGCATATAAAAGACCGCATTAGGAAAAAATGTCTCAAAAATGTTGTGCATATAACATTATTGTTTTCAATGACGTGAAATCATTTCCCCATATTGTCAAATTCACACTTTGTTTATATTTGTATAATAGCGAATTAATTTGATGCAACCTTAATAATCAGAGTAAAGGACAATACAAAAGATAAAATTTGTGATCTTTTATAGTTTGCGGTTCCGTTAATTTGTTAATGTAATTCATTTGGCGGAAGTGATCGTACGACGTTTTCAATCTGAGCTTCAAAAATAAATGCATCCACTAAGAATAGCAAAATGTAAAAAAAATATAAACTAATATACTTTTATATATAGAAAATACAGGCTGAATCAAAATTTTGTTGACATTAAAATAGATGTTAATTTTTTTTAATAAAGTGATCTAAATGTTAGTCCCGATATAAATATTTTCTTCTCGATTTTTTTATGGATTGAATTTGAGACCTTAAGGACAAAAAAGTACTGGCAAACAATTGTCTCAACCATAGCCTAATTTTTGGGTTTAACTTGAAAAATAGGATAAAACCTAACTAAATGATATGTGTATGATAAATTATAAATATACATGAATTAGAATCTGTATTATATGAAGAAACCTTTATAAGCGTTTTGAAATATAAAGATATGTTTGGTCGTGGGTTTAAAAATTTGTTAATTATCTGTGTATCCGTTTACGAGATCTTATTAATTTTAGGTTTTATGCAACTAATACAACAAAAATGCAAAATCTTTTATATAAATCTTTTTCTGCAGCACCCCATATGCCCTAAATGCAGTTTAGTAAACTTACATCAAACTTTTTAGAACAAGAATAACAAAATATCTTTTCAATATAAATAGACAGGTTATATGTATATACTCTTTCAAGGTAAATATCATATTCTTTGTTGCAGCGGAGCTGATCGTCAAAAAGTCCATACGCATTTTATTATTTTAAAACCAACAGGAAGAAATTTAAATTTAAGGTTTAGTAATAGTCATTTATCGCTTCGTATTGTAGACAGCTTTCCGCGGATATGATAAATGAAAGATTTAAACAGACAAAACTGGTATTAATTTTATGTTTTTAATTTTAACATTCGTAAAAAAATGTCTGTAATACGATACTATACATGATTTTTCAGTATGATTGAGAACCGGTTCTAATTATTAATTGGTTTGTTATCTTAGACGTACAGACGTAACTAAGTTACATATGTAGTCGATAGATGCAAAGCTACTCTAAAATTGTTGTATTTACCTGAAGGAAATATCTGTGTTGCTCTTAGCATCTTGCATTGGTAAACTAACAAAGCTGGAGCCGTAAAAAGAACCTAAAATATAAATTCATCAGTAATTAGTGACAAAAATTATATGGAGTTATATATTTTAAAATTCATTGTCCTCTCCTTCTCTTAGAAAATAAATAGAATATCTAAGAAAACATAAAAACCCGTAAAGTTTTCTATATGTAAAGTCAACATTGGTCTATTTCGCCGCAATTATGCCAAGCAGCTTTATATTAGAATAGCGCGTTAAAAACAAGGCTGCAAATTTATTTAGCGGTTACACGAACTTTATTGCAGTTGTTTTGCGGCTGCTGATCCATGGTCAAATGGCTGGAACACAATTCAAATTTCAAAGCCTTTGATGTTTATATGAAATTTTGTTCAAACTATATGTCAATAGAAAACCAAGAATAGATGGATAGGTAAATTAATATTTCATCATTTATGCAATGAAAAAGTTTGGTCTTTCATCGTATTATAAACGGCTTTCCGCGGATATAGAATGCACATCGGGGCTAAAAAAAACTGGTTTTAATCTTATGATTGTACATTTTTATATTCGTAGAAAGCTGGATATAGTACGATGCTAGACAAAGTTTTTTCGTATGGATGAGAACCGGCTCCTATCCACCGGTTTCGAATGAATACGAGAAAGAAGTATACAATCGAAGCTTTTTATAGCGTCTGTAAAAAATGGCGTCATACTGGCCTACCATTGGTCATTTCAAAATGTCTACTTGCCTGCCATTGGTAATTAAGTCTGGTCATTTGTATTACATGACTTCATTTTTTATAGGCACTATAAAAAGTTTCTATAAAATTTCATGTTAGAATAATTTATGGGACAAGCACAACATGTGGAGTAGCTTCTCTACTACAAATAAAACCTTAGTTATTGATAAAAACAGGAAGCTGTAAAGAAACAATCATCAATACAAAATTTTTATCAACTAATCGTTGCTTGCAGTTTTGTACAGCTTGTACAATGTACTTCAATCATTTAGCTAATCATGCACTTTTAATTTAATTATTAGGAAGATATATTCGTATTGTATTTGGTTATTTTTTTATTTTATAGCCACTAAAGTGCATAATAAAAAAAATAAGCTACAAAACTTGAAATTAAATCCTATAGTCAAAATTTTATTTATTATTAAACAAAATTTAAAGTATTCCCTTTTAAATATTGCTTTTCAAAGCTCTTGTTTTACAATATTATTTTGTTAGAAAAAAAGAAATTATCTGATAACTTCGATAATTTCTTCACCTTTTTATCACAATTACACAATTTTTAATGTTAAGCAGTTAATTAGTTCATATATGTAATTGACAATTAAATTTGTCGATTAGATCGAATTTTGGACTGTGACATGTGTACTAACTTTACATAGTAACTACTAGCAAAGGTTATGCAATTAAAGAGTTTTATGCCTGAACTACAATCTAAAAACCGTTCTACATTTAATTTGGTTGACAAAATTTAATCTTTAAAAACTTTCTTTTAACGTAATTTAAAAAGTGTGGTATATTTCTCGTTAATGAAGAGAGAAAAATACTTTTAGCTTTTAAATTGTTATAATTTTGTTTTCCATAACCCCTACGCATGAATATAATTTTCTTTGTTAATGTTAAACATACATGAGAATAAATTTATATTTCAGATAATTGTTTTTAAATATAAGGTTAAGGTTAGAGAAATATCTATAGAAGCATTTTAAATTTTAAGCCAAATATAAGACTGGGACAAGTATGTTCATTAGTAGTGTAAGCAAAAACAGATTGATAATAATATTGAACGGGAGTAAAAAAATGTATTATGGGCAAAGTGTTATGTTTAGATAATATATTATAGACATTACTAGTGATTGCGCACCTAGCATCTAGGGGCTCTGTATTTGAACAGGTAGGGAGAGACAGAAAATAGCATTAAGCCACCTTTGTGAGGCTTCTCTAAAATGAAGAACTTAATCGGTTTAGTAGTTATCAAAATCTTAACTTCAGCAAAATAATCTTAGTACTTTAAAAATAGGATATAAAATAACATTTTTGAAGGCAATTTACTTCAATCGATTATTTTTACAAAAAGTTTCAGTCAATTTATGTTCAGATATACCTGCAAATTATTTTCCATAATGTTTTTGCGTGTGGCTGTAATATAAAGGTTGAGATATTTGCTCAATATATTGTAAATTTTACCCTTCATATTCATACTACTCTAGGATAAAGGGATCTTTACCCTTCATATTCATGCTATGAGATAAAAGCATAGTTCAATATATTGCAAATATTACCCTTCTTATTCATACTATAAGATAAGGGCATAGTTTAATATATTGTAAATTATACCCTTCATATTCATGCTATAAGATTAGAGCATAGTTCAATATATTGTAAATTTTACCCTTCCTATTCATGCTATAGGATAAAGGGACTGTTCAATATGTTGTAAATTTTACCCTTCAAATTCATCCTATAGGATAAAGGGATAGTTCAATATATTGTAAATTTTACCCTTCAAATTCATTCATCTCTAGGATAAAGGAATGGTTGAATAAGAAAATTGTTCCCTTAATACAAAATATTTTATTAATCAAACTAAAAAACTGTGTTTTAGATAACACCTGCAGAAAGATTAATTCTTTCTCTTTAAATTTAACCTTTTAAAATTTTAAGATAATATACCTATAATTTAAATTATTTAACCTTAATATTAAATACCATTCACAAGCAAAATATGTGTTAACATCAATGAAGGTCAGAACTATTATTTAAAACTGTTGTTTATAAAATACTCGAGGATTACACTAAAATACCACCATATTTAAAGCATATTTTACTGTGAATTTAAGAAAAACACAATCTCAAGAAATTGCATTAAATGTTGTAGCATAATATGACTGTTTTTGCAAGAGAAATTCTAGGTTAATGTTTTCAATAGAACAAGGAGGATAAGTTCCATCCTTATAATAAAGTAACAGGATGTGTGTCTGTGTGTCTGTGTGTTTGTACCGAAGGATCTCGCTAACCGCTGAACCGATCGGGTTCTCCTTAACAGGGTAGATTCTCATATGTCCCGGGAAGGTTTATAACTATTTTGGGGGAGGGTACCACCACCCTCCCTAGAGAAATTAAATTTTTTTTAAATTTCTCAATTTTAGAAAGAGAGTTCAACGAAAAACAAACATCAAACGTAAATTTTTTTTACTTTTTCTTTTAAAATCTAAAATAAGAAATTGAATTATTAAATTCGACTCTCTCCTCCTCAAGTGCCCCTAGAGGCCTCTAGGGGCGTAGCCGCTAGTATTTATTAAAGTAGCTGGTATTATTTTTGTAAGCTTACGTCAAGCCACTATTGAATTCATCCAATAAAAATGTCTCATAAAAGCAGGAACAACGTAAATTCCTTTACCTATGTACTAATCAATAACCTAAAGTTCTTAGTGGTTTTTTTTCAATGTACTTTGTAACGTTAGCTATGATGAAGCACTCAATTAAAGATCTTGTTGTTGATTAATCAAGAATTGTCTACATATATTCTTTATGAAGAATACATGAAGGTCATGCACAAAATTTCTGAAAGTTCAGCTATCTATAATACAAAGTAGAACGATGTCTGTCTGTTTGTTTGTGTGTTTGTGTGTTTGTTTGTCTGTTTGTTTGTAGCGAAGGATCTCGCTAACCGCTGAACCGATCGGGTTCTTCTTTACAGGGTAGCTTCTCATAGGTCCCGGGAAGGTTTATAACTATTTTTTTGGGGGGTAACCCCCCCAAAAATAAAAAAAATACCCCCCCCCTAAAAATATTTTTTTTTTTTTAATTTTTCTTTTAAATCTAAAATACGATTAATTGGTTTGATTAAACCTCTTGGGGCAAAGCCCCTAGAGGCTAGGGGCGAAGCCGCTAGTTATATAAAAAGTACATCTTCTTTCGTCTGATACTTATAATTCAAAGACAAATACAGATAGATTTTCTGTAGCTAAAGAATGGTTATTCAAAAATATCTGTAACTTTAATCTATAATACAAAGTAGAACGATGTCTGTTCGTCTGTCTGTCCGTCCGTCTGTCTGTCTGTCCGTCCGTCCGTCCCTTAAGATCTCGGTAAACACTGAACCGATCGGATTCTACTCTTCAGGGAATATACCTACTGGTCCTGTGGTGGTTTTAGGCTATTTTCTTGGGGGGTGGGACACCCCCAACGCCCCCAAAAACAAAAAATCCCCCCCATTTTTTTTTGTAGAAGATTTCCTTGGTCCTTTTACGTATTTCGCCAAAAAAAAATTTTATCACCTCTTGGGGCAAAGCCCCTAGAGGCGAAGCCGCTAGTCATATAAAATTCAATAGCTAATGTTTTTAAAGTTAAAATCTAATATCATCTTTCTGAAATAACCTTTTGTGTTAGTTATTAATTTTTAATCTTGCTGCGTTTTAAGCGTCAAAATTAGTTCTTTTCGTCTTTTTTGGCTTCCTTATTTTACTATTTTACATAAACTTTAAGCTATTCCTAATACAAATTAAAAAGTCTTCCTGAATAAACTATGTCTAAATTTATGCACGTGTGTGTGTGTGTTGTGTATTTTTAATATGCAATATGTATTGCAATTTACATATTTTCAGGATAAATGGATATTGGATAAGTGTTTAAAGTCTAATGTAGTCTATAAAAACTTCGTAATAAAAACTTCGTAATAAAAACACAATAATTTGCAAGAATACTCTAAATTTCACTGCAATGTTAAAAAAAAGAATCACTAAATGAAATAAACTCATTGAGTGCAGTTTGGAAATCGGTTCCAAACTTCTTATATGTCTATGTCTAAATATATTTCTTTACGGTTGGTGTAAATATTTAAAATCAAGGCTATTTAAAACAGAGGGCATTAATATTAGAAAGTTCCCTTTTCCATGATTTGATTAAAGTTACACTTTACATTACTTCATACATTATACGTATGTACTGAATAAATGAAAGGCTATGCAGTCGCAATATTTTTTTGTCTATGACGGCTTGCAAGTAATTAACATTTTAGAATTACATTTCTAAAAAATGGGCATTTTTTTTATTGTCAAGCCCTTATGAAGTTCGATCTTAGACAATAAAGTTTATTAAAATGTGAAACATTTTTTTAGTATGTTCAATTTAATGATTTTTATGTCATAAGTTAGCTAAGACTAAAAATTTATGACCTTTTAGCTATTCCATTATAAAGTTACTTTTCTAAAAAATAAACAACAGAATGAACGTATAGACAGTTTAACAGTGTTTATAAAGTAGCTGCTATACTAATAACTAGCGGCTGTGGGCCTAGCATCTTGGGGCTTGTATTGTATGTGAAAGGGTAGAGAAGAGATAGAAAAAAGCATAAAACAATCCAAATTTTAAATTAAATAGCCTAAAACTATATCCTATATCAGGAATCTGAAGCTTCTCTAAAATTTAGAACTCATTCGTCAGAAATCTTAAGCTACAAAAAATCTTACTACTCTATATAATAGGATAATATGATACCTGCATTACAAGTTCCAATGGTGGATGTTAGGCAGAAAATTAGAGTCAGTACAAACTTTACAAAAGATGCCAAACTATCACAATAGTAACTTCTCCTTCTCACTAGATATTCTATATCATTATTATTAGTATTATCATATTTAGAGCTCACTTTTAATTCACTCTTATCCCTATTAAATATCCTATTTGAGTGTGTGTAACTGTTTGAAGTTGTGGTTAACTTTGTTGTTGTTTCTTGTTGTTGTTGTTGTTGGAAGTGGTGGTGTAGTTGTATTGAACTTGATGGTTGTTGTTGGAAAGTTGCATAATATTGTTGTTGTGGTTGTCTTGTGCAATTTGTTGTCCTAGATTTGAGGTGGTTATCATGTATACTCACATATGTGCTTAAATCAGAGGGTTGGTAATAAATAACTTTTGGATTGTGTTGCTATGCGTGCTCGAGTTAGAACCTAGGAAGAAAAGTTTTGCAATCAAAGGTTGAGATGTTTTATTTTACCTAAATTAAAAGCTTTTTGCCAATATCTTCAATTAGGACTTATAGACAAATGTTTTGCAATTAAAGTGCTGGTCATCTGTAACGCTTTAAGGCCTTATAAGCTTAAACACTTTTTTGTCATATTTTAAAAAAGGCCTTTTTCTCATGGTTTACATTTTCAAAAAGAAAATAGGGACAATAGATCTGTTACTCCTATGTTAAACTAAATATCTATTTTATGAAGGCTATTTTGCAAACTAAAATTACTTGAGTGCATTCTTATAAACATTAACAAGGTTAGGTAATACACACATAAAACATATCAGTTAAAGGCCATTAAAAGTAAGTATTATAAATCAATTTGAATCATTTGTATTATTTTTTTATTATTTGTAAAAGATTTTTAAATGGTGTTAAAAAATTATTTAAAATCACAAATAAAAATCCCCTTTAAAGTAAGGATCAACAAATCTTAAATTAGAAAAAAACAAAGATATACTTTCAATTATACCTATAAGTGGATCATTAAACGACACTTCCCCCGTCTGGTTGTTAATATCATAATAATTGTACAATATCCCTGTTAGATTCTATGCATGCGGAGCTCCTCTGACCGTTATTTAACCTAATAGCTTAAAATAAAGATTTTTTTCTTTCGAGACATTTGTCTTTGGCATGTAAGATTATGATAAAAAAATCGACGAAAGTTAACAATTAAGAAGAACTCAGCTTTGTGAATATTTGGATCCTTGTTAAAGGGTGAAAGACTATGGAATACCTTGACACTTGAAACTCTTTCGTGACATTTACTAGCAAAGTTTTCTAGTAAAATTAGAATTTATAACTTTACCGGCCATAATATCTGGAAAAGTTATATGACAAAATTACTTATATAAAACTGGTGACTTTGTCTCTAGCTTCTAGTATAAGACATGAATTTACATTGTCTTAAAAGAAAAATACTAAGAGCATGAAAAAATGATAATATCAATAGGAAAAATGTAAAAATGATTTGACTATGCCAATATGATTCTAGTTATTACAAATGGTTGCCATTATATGGAATGGATATGTGGAAAGTATACCAAATAAAGCATATCAATATTATCTAAAAAGGTAGATCACAGACAGAGATGGATTTACTAAAAAAAGAATAAATAAAATGGTTTCTATTTTAATTATCCTGTAATATCCATTGTCTATATGTCTGTTTGTCCCATTAGATCTAATACTAAAATTAACGGGATAAATGTAAGGTGAAGATTTCATCCATTTTAGGAGTACTTAAACAGTCTAAGGAGAAAAACATAAAGGAAAAAAGACTCCCCCCCCCAAAAAAAAAATAAAAACACAAATGTAAGGATTTTTCATTTGTTTTTCAAAATATTTGTCTATGTAATGTAGGTAGATCAAATGTGTTGTAAGAAAACAAATTTCTAACAGAATTTCAAAATTTTAAATTCTAAGGTTAAAAGAAAAAACCTATGTAAACAAAACAAGGACGATTGAATACAAGGTTTGCAGATAAAATAATTTGGTTATACTTTATACTTCAAAGTTTAGTTTTGCCGTTTTTGTGAGTTTGAAATTTTTAGCACCTTTTCCTTCCCCTTTGTAACAAAACAAACATTTTTAGGCAGGTTAAAATTAATCGGTAAAAGCATTATTTTAACCTTTGATTTTATAGGTTAATACGATTGAAAAGATAACAACTATATTTAGTGGAGAACAACATAACTACAAAGATGGGTTTCGAAGAATTGTTTGATCCAACAATCACATTTTAGTATCAAATGAATAGAATCTATTTTATTGTTGTGATTATAATGTAACCAATGACTTTGAACACCCGGTAAAGTGATTCAAATTTTGTTACATAGCTCTCAAGAGGACAACTTTTACATTTGACCCAAATTGAGAACAAGTTTTGTCAAGTAGATTGTGTAGTAATGTACAGGGTGTCAACATAATTAAGCACTAATTGTATATAAATATACAGGGTGTCAGGTTTATTTAGAATGTGCAGTAATATTTAACACGAGAAAAAATAAAATAAAGGGTTGAGTGAAAGAAATTTGTTTCTCCTTAGACTATCAAATTTATTTGATAATCATAATCTGGCTAAATTATGGAGAAAATTGATTTATACACCAATATCCTATTCCTTTGCTTCTACGAATGAAAAGAACATGGTGATTTTGGGCCATACAATGAAACATTTATCTTTTCTTATCACTTGATATGTTGTTTTATTTCATTTTCTTATCCCATTCCTTTATAACATAACCCTTTCTTTTCTATAATTCAGTATAACCGCAGAGCTTAGGCACACCCGTTACTTCATAGGAAACAAAAATTAGTAACACATAAAGATAATCTTAATAACTTAATTGATTTTTGAATAAATTAAATTACTTTTTATAATGTTCTAATCTCATCTTGTCTGAAATTATTTTTTAAGCTAAGCCAGAATTTAATTTAATTTCTTTCATGAAATAAAGCTGAATTATAGAAAAGGGTTATTTTGGGCAGTTTGACTGTTATAAAGCATTTGACAACATTATGGCAGATAGTCAAGGATTAATAAAGTAATTAAGTCATCTTTTTTTTTACAATTTTTTATACTATATTATAAAAAGTTTGTTCGATAACCACTGAATCGATTGGTTTAAGGATAAGAATTTCTATAATCTTTTATCTAGACAAATCAGAATAAAATGAAAAGCTACAGTTTTCTAGCAAAAGCAAATAGTTCTGTATCTAAATGCGTAAAAGATTTGAAAATCCTATATTTTCCCAATAACTCAAGTTTCCAAACCAAGCAAGGGCGTAGTAAGTATTTCTTATGAGAAGTGGTGAGTGGGGTTAAAAGCGGTTGGAACATTTTATGAAAATTTCAAGGTTTTAGACTCTTTTATATTAAATTTGAGAGTGACTTTCTGATAAATATAGGTAATTGGTTTAAAATTTATTCTCGCATTGTTTCAACTAATTATTTTTTACCGCCATTACACTAAAACAAACTTTGTTCTCCAAACAAATGTAAAATATTAGGACAAATTATATTTTCTTTGGAGTTAAGAGAATTATGATTCGTCCCCCAAATACCCCCCCTGACAACGCTCCATGTTGCCAACCGACAGCAAAAAGGTTGTGTTTGACTGGTGACAGTTCTAAGAAAAATAATGTGGTGTCCGACACTTTTACTTTACAATTTTGCAGCAATGCCATTTATAAGCAAGGATAAATATGTCCATTAGTAGGACATGTTATCATCAGCTTAGAAAGAAAAGAATTTAATTTAAAAAGTTATTAAAATTTTGTAATGGAAAGAAACTTTGGCGGTTTTAAAGTCATTTTAATTTATCAACGGTATGACATTTCTTTCGAAGGCATAATATGCATTAAAAAGATACCAACTTAAATAAATAGTATACACGATTCCTTGTTATCCACCTGAGCAAATTTTTAACAGGACAATCACATTCACCAATTATCTCTTCGTGTGGTTTATTCTTGCGATGAATTGGTGAAATTTGTGAGCTAGGTCCTTCTGACAGCTGACCGGCCAAAGTGTTTTGTCTGTCATTATTATTACAACATGTTACTGAGCCGGAGCTGCTAGAATTTGACCAGCACCCGGCGGCAGGGGAGTCTGTTGACGGCCGGTGACCTTTTGGATGATGGCGGTGGTGGTGGCCCATGGAACACGTCATGGCACTGTCTCGCCTGGTAATTATTTACTTAAACATTGGAAACTAATGTAATATTTTGTTATCTCTTTAAAATTCAAAAATCTATTTTATCTCTTTTTACTTAAACTTCCCTTAAAATTTTATTAAGTATTACAAGTGAAACATCTACATATATATCCTGGATTAAGGAATGGGATAATTAATCAATTACCCCTCCCCCAACCCCTTCTTGGGGAAGTAAAATTTAGCCAATTTAGTGTAAAATACAGATTTTCAATTAATTTCCCATTTTTAAAGTAATTATCCTTGTAGCACATACCTTACCCATGCAACTTGATGCAGTGTCCAATCAAGATAGGACAAGTCAAAATTCAACTTTCCTGAAATAAAAAAAACTAGATTATTTTTTTATACAAAAATCTATATTTAAAATTTTTATAACTTAGTTCACAAAAGACATAGAAGTTTAAGATCAACTGTTTTTTTTATGAAGGTACTTGTTTAGGTTAATCTAAGGATAAAATCAGTCGATCTAAAAAAGTTGTTTGTGAACTGACTTTTTATCTTGATAACCCTTTACACTTTTAAAGTAGTGATATAGCGACATTCTTTCCCAAAAAAATCTTAAATTAACCTCACAAAGTTACAGAGAATTAAAACTATGAGTTATAGATTCATTTTCCTATTCCTTACGCCTGGGAAATTGTCATTTTTGCTAGAAGGATAAATGTATCATAATAAATAAAGTTTTATTGTTTATGCGCATTCAGGGATGGGAAAACGAGGTACAAAATAATCTACCGCATTTAATTCATTTTATTTGAATCAATAAATTTAGAAAATAAATATTACTGAGCATTGCACAAATTTAATTTATTTCTTTTTGCAATTAATGGAAGATTGAATTATCATCTATATAATATATGTACAATATCCATCCCTTTATCCCTGATGAAATATATTGAAGTTTATTCAGATTACATGACTTTCTAAAACCAAAGGACACGTACACGTTTTATTTACTGGGAATAGGGATAGATTCATTAAGAAAAAAAAAGTTTTTTTTTAATTTCTATGCTATTATTGTCAGGGACTTAAAGGGATAAACAAATCGCTGATAAATTGATGTAAATTCCTTATGATGATACTCCTTCTGTAGATTACATTTAGAGGCTAAAACGCTTAAACACTCAACTTAATAAGCCAACTAATCAAAATCCATAAAAGTCCTCACATTTGTTAAGCCAACAGATAAGCAAACGTTATAATAAAAACTTTGGAGACTAGACCTTTTATATCATTTTTATTATAGTTTTGTATTGGTTTGGTTAATATAACTTCTGTGGGCATATTATAAATGAGTTGATCAAGAATTGAAGAATCAGACTTTCTACCAAATTTTCTCCAATTAGATGATATAAAATAGCACACAATTATTATTGTGTAAATTTTCATTATGTTTAATTTTCCTGCTATCCCTAAATGCGGGACATATTTGAAAAAAACAACATATGCTGTATGTAGAATGTACTGACAGAAGTCTAGACTAAAAAGTATTTTATCACGTACAACAGTTTTGATATTATGTCTCTAATTTTCAAATTCATTTTTTTGTAATTATTTTTGTTTATGTGTAGTTTAAAAGGACAGAGCACCTTTATTATCAAATTAGAATTTTATAGGTTCAAATGGACTGGGGAAAAGTTTTTACTTTAGGTGCCCTGTCAGTGTCTTTTAATCTCTATAATTATAAAACAAATGTTTCTCCTTTAATATTTTCATCTCGTTTTGGAGATTCAATGATTCTACAAATCAAAAATCTAAATTGGGAATATATCATATGAGCATTTTAGATACCATATTCACAAACACTACAATATGAATTCGACATAAACAACATGAAATTTAATTTTGTTTATCCTATGGGCTTTGTCCTCCTTGTTAAAAACAAAATTTTTATAACATAAATAATATAAAATCTTTTCATTTTTTCTATTATTATTTTAGCAGTTTGAAATTACTCTAGTTTGCAAAAATTAAAATAGTTTTACAATAAAATGTTATAATATTTTTACGACAATTTCGACCAAGGCAATGCTTTAAAGTAATAAATCTAATGAAGGACTTGGACTTTATGGGGCTTGGAATGTACTCTTAATAAGAATGGGATGTTTTAAATGATAACACTTTTTTTTCTTTTTTTGAACCCCTTTTTTAATGGGCTCTTCTTACCCTTACTTAACTCAACCTAAAATTAGATTTTTTCATAAAGTCAGTTTGTGTTCCATATTCGACATTAGGGAAGCAGACTATAGAAATTTCATTAAGAAAAACCTAAAGTTAAGATTTAAAAATTCATTCAAATTGTACTCCAGAACATTTTTTTATATTCTATGTCCCTTATTCCAATTTTGAGGTAACTAAATTAATAAATAATGAATTACAATGTTTTTATTCTATGTTGAAAGGCTATTACAGGGTAAATAGGGATAGATAAATGGATGTTAACTTAACAACCTAGTAAAAATTTATTACGCCCATTTCTATCACATCATGTTAATATTGTAATTAACAATCATGTCATTCTTAGAATAGAGAAAGTTATATTGTTAAAATAAGATTCTAATAGTTTTAATGTTGGTCAGAATGTCAACAAAATATCAAGCAGCTTGTTTTGTAATCTAAGAACACTTTTAATGAAATACTATGAGTCGAAATAACTAATAAAATAATGAAAGACAAAAAAGTTTTGTGCTTAAAAGGTTAAAGACAAAATGATGTATTTTTAATTGTGGTAACTTTTATTAATCCCATATTTTACTATTCACTAAGTCCATAACTGTAACCCTTTTATATTGTACCTTTTTGTGAGAAATTTTACATTCTTTTACAATAAACAAGGACAATAATATGCAATTAATATTTCATAATATAATATAAGCCATTTCTTACTTCTGTTGTCATTGGATTCTAGTTTTAAAGATTTTAAAATATTAATGGGCAGTTTTTCAAGCCCAGTTCAATAAGGCAAACTGAAACTTGGAATAAGTCATGGAATAGCTGTACGTAGAGAAAGTCGCTAAAAAATCGGACACGTGACGTCATAAAAATGAGAAGAGATGAGATAGAAGAAGTGGGAAAGAAAATCCCTAAAGAAGAGATGGATAATACCTCATTTTTATGACTGATTTTTGAGCGACTTTCTCCCCGTACGGAAGAGCTACACTGCGAGCAATAAACTCCAAGATAAAATAGTTCTATATAGTTTCTTCCCCCTTTTACTCCCTTAATCAAAACTCAGGAATGTATTCATTTATAAAATATTGTATTGATCCATTGGAAGGAGACAATAACTTAAAGTTAAAATGACTGTAAGCAATTCAGCACGTTTTTAATCAACTTCTGCATTAAGACATACAAAAAGTGTAATGATTAAACAGATACAGGATTCTTATATTGTTACTGAATTATTGCCCCAATGACAACGAAAATATATTTTTAAACACTTTTTAAAAAGTTTCCTATAGTCAACTTAAACCATAAAAGGCTCTACAATAGGCATATTTGTAGAGTAACCAATCCCTTTATCCACAAAATCAGCCAACTTTGTTTTTGAAGGAAACAATTTTTCACTGCATTAACTGAAAAGTTTAAAATTGGTGAACAATTTTGTCGGCAGTATTGAAAATTTGTCAATTTCTCGTCTACTTTGTTTACTTTGTGTTTTCTGGTCTAATTACCCGGGCCATGATGATAAACAGAGTACTTTTACAACCATTACTTTAACCCTTCTAAAACAAGTCTTTAAATTGACCACTTTAAAGAGATTATAGCTTGAAAATAAAAATTACAGTATACATGAGTTGCTAAGAAATCACCCTAGGTTGAGTTTCTACCAGGGCCCAGTTTGGGCTATGAATTATACTGGTACACAAGGTTTTTTAACCACGTTAACTCAAAAACTCAAATATCTTTTAGATACCTATTTATACTTTATTGTAAGAAATCTAATATTTAAATTTGAAATATCGAACAAATAACGTATTTATAACACAACAACAATTTGCTTTTAAGTTTTAATTTTTAGGTGAAACATGTTTGCTTAAATTAAAAATCTTTTAAAAACTACTTTTTTATAATTATTTTCATGATATGTTCCAAAATCAATTTTAGTATCCAATTTCATAAAATCTTGATTAGAATAAATCCCATTAATTTTTTTAAAGGCATTGTTAAATAAAACATTGTTACATGGAACAAAACAACTTGAGAACCTGACTGCAAAGTAACTAGATTTACTTGTCCAATTACTTTGAAACTTGGCTGGTTGGTTGAAAAAGTTTTGTTAGACAACACCTTAACACAAAGTAAACATACAACTTATAAAAGGGAATCTTTTCAGTCGTTCCGTGGAAAAAAGTTAAGGTTTTCATAATCTGATATCTTTAAAAAGATTGTATATCGTTCCTTATTTTGATCTAAATAAAGATAAGGAAATATGTAAGTTTTTTCAACTCTAACTATCCTTGACAACACTTTGACTATCTATTCTTATAATTAAGTAAGAGGATGTATGTTTGTTTGTTTGTCTGTTTGTGTTTTTATCTGTTGTTTGTATCTCGCTAACCGCTGAACCGATCGGGTTTTCCTTACCAGGGTAGCTTCTCATATGTCCCGGGAAGCTTTGTAACTTTTTTGGGGGGAGGGTTCCAACACCCTCCCAAGAGATTTTTAATTTAAAAAAGGTCTAAATATAATAAAAAATGGGTTTTGGGGTTCAACTTTCCCTCCTCAAGTCCCCCCTATGGGCCTGTAGGGGCGTAGCCGCTAGTAAGATAATAATTTAGGGAGTAACTTCGCCTGCTGAAAAAAAACATAATTCTACTAGGTAACTCCTACTTATTTAAAATTAGCAAAATTAATTATTAATTAGCCACATTAATTAAGCTGTATTTTTGTGAAAACCAAAAAGGTTTGGTATCCGCAATAAATATGTTTTTCTATCTACTAAATGAAAGAAGAATAAAAATTTTCAATAGTAGCTAAGCATTATTCATTAAAACCCGTATCAACCCCTCTATATTATGCCTATTCTTTTTGTAATGATCTTGTGTCGTAAATGAGGATAAGATAATGTTTTGTCGGCCGCCAAGATTTTTCCTAAAGGCATTTGAGGTTTTCATTTCCTTAAATTAGAATCATAATTAAATTTCGCATTTCTTGTGGGAATTTCACAAAAAAAAGTTTATGTTAGACTTAGTAAATACCTTTAGGAATGTGGTTTTTGTTTTACGTAAAACAGATCTTTATATAGCAGGTCCAACATTTCATTTTCATCAACCTTTGGATTTAGCGAACTTTACCTTAAATTGTACAAGATAATTCAGGAATCTAAATAAGACAATTGCCGATAAATTGATGGACATCCCCAATAATGATACACAAACATACCCCTTCTGTAGATTGAAATTAGTGGTTGAAACGTTTGAACTCTCAACTTGATAAATCAACCAATCGAAATTCATTAAATTCTCCAAAATTGTTAAGCCAACGAATAAAAAGCGTTATCATAAAACTTTGGGGACCAATTATTGTCCCCTCTCTCTCAGAAGATAGTTGCTCTTGTTTTTAGTAAATTGATTATCCCCTACTTTTACTATATTAGTTTAATTTATATGTCGCTAAACTAACTTAGCAGCAGTAGGTACATCTTTTAAGATTTTTTTACTTATAATACGGCTTGGCTAGATTAAGAATTCGCGACAACAATCGAATGTGCTACGTGTTATGCTACGTTGTGGGCTATAGACTTAGATGCTATATGTTATATGGAACTAGTGGCTGTAACCCTGGCATCTAGAGACTCGATTATGGAAGATAGCATAAAACCAGCCGGGACCTATGTTGAGCTGCCCTTATATCAAGAACTCAATCTAAGATTAAGAAAGGAAAAACCTTACTACTTTATATAATAGGATTATTGGTTCGGTTTTTCTATTTATAAAATCACAACCCATTTAAACTAAACCCTTTTTTTCACGCGACTACTTTGATTTATGTTATTTTCTAGGCCAAAAAAAATATTGAGCCATCAAAGATTCGATAATCTATACTTTCATGTTAGAAAGCAGTCTCAAGAAACTATTAAAAATCTTTTTCTTTTTTTCCAACGTTGCATGTGTATAAACCATTTTTCTTTTGAAAAAAGCTTCATAACTCCATATTCAATATCTGTATGGAGAGAGAAAACTAAAATTTTATCTTTTTCTGCATTACATAGGGTCAGGGATGTGTTATCAGTAATTTAAATCGATATGATTTTTTAATGCTGAAATTTTTATCATCTTTTCACTCAATGGAACCTTTACTTTATTTAAAAATCTATATCCTAATAATAATGTACTAAATGTTTTTGTCAAATCCGTAAGATCTCAATAACTTGTAATGAAACGATTGGGTTAAATATTTTAGGTAAGCTTCACACAGGTCCTGTGATGGGTTTAGGATTTTTACTCTCAGATTTAAGGCTTAACATAATTTAAGCTTTTTTTCTAACCTAGCTTTGCTCATTTGATTATAGAATCCGAAGATGCTAAGACGCAGCCGCTTGTAGTATTGTCTCATATTAACTGTCCGAATAGAATTTTAAGATTATATGCTATAAAATGTACTTTTTTATCAACCAAACTTGACGCTGAAATCATGCATTGTTTGTGTGTTTTTACCCTTTTCTGTTTGAAATTACATAAAATTACCAAATATCATTACTAGCTCCATGCACTAGCATGTTTTCATGTAAGACGGTGTTTGACCAACAAATACATTGATAGCACACAATGACACAAGCCTAAATGCCTAATATTGTGCTGTAACACCAACTGTAAAAATTATTGGAACAATGTTGACTGTCCAATGTCTATATATTTCATAAAGTTTTGGGTCCATAAACCAGAGAGTGGGAACCCAAACTAAGTTAATCAGAGGGTGACATTTGACGATAAATTGTTGAAAATTAAAAGTATTGGCGGAAAAGTTTTGACACTGTTATTTTGTACCTACCAAAAAAGATTTGATAAAAATACCCAAAGTATTTAACCCAAAAAATGAGCAATAAAAAGTGATAAAAAGATTTTGGGTAACTGTGTAATTTACAGTTTACACTGTTCCAGAAAATAAATTAATGGCTGACTAATTCATGTACATCCCAAAGTTAATACACAAAATTACCCCTTCTGTAGATTACAATTAGTGGTTAAAACGTATGAACTTTCAATTAAATAAAACAACCAATCAAAATACATTAAGAGTCCACAAAATTGTAAAGCCAACGAATAAGAAAACATTATTATAAAACTTTGGGGACTAGTGTAATAAACAGTCTAGTGTCCCCTCCATCCCTAACTGTTTACCATTTAAAGCTCCATATCCCTGTCAAAAACTCATTGGAAACATTTAAAATATTGCAGATGTGCTTTAGCGCTATAACTTGCCAATGTCGGAACCAGAGATACGGACAAATATGACAAACCCCAAACTGTCCCAGTTTTGAGAAAGACGATTCCTGTGACGTCATATAAAAAGGGAAGGGGGGGAGAAAAGCTCTTCTCTTTTCTCCCATCACTTTTGAAGAGATTTTCTTCCCCCCTTCCCTTTTTCTTTCCCGAAACGTATATGACGTAACTGGAATCGTCTTGCTCAAAACTGGGACAGTTTGGGGTTTGTCACAAATATGATGGAACGTTCAAAACTTTTTAAATTAACAAATAAAAAAACTTTGGAGAAAGGTTACAATTTACAGTTCAAAATTCTAAAGTCATCTTAAAAACTATTATTTATAATATGTCCCCTCCCCACCCATGGGAAAAATAATTTTTGACAAAAAGAGCAAATCATCCAATAATTAAATGTTGAAACATTGAAATATTTCAGTTTTACACTTTGTGCTCTTTGCATGTAATTAATTTAATTTAAATCTCTAGAATGACTAGACTATTAGCATATCGACATATGGTTGAGATCATAATGTTATGATTTTAAAGGCGTTTTTTGGTAGGTTTAGATTTTAGTTTTCTTTATTTCGCCCTTATAATTAGCATGTAAATAATAGCATTACTCATTGAAAGACCTACAGGCAAATTTTAAAAAAATGCTTCAATGATAGGGTATGACTACTAGACTAGATTTTTAGGGAAGATACATCTGTTGACATGAGAATTTTTTAAAATGTTATATTACACATCGCGTATAAAAGTGTTGAACAAATTCTAAATGTTGGCTAGCTTTTATAGCTATCTAGTATCTAGCTATTAAACTGGCTGGTCAAAAACTAATAAAATTGAGTATGATCCAAGTTAACAATAAAAATGTCTTTAATGTTGCTGATTTTTTGGGACATAATGGCAATTTTTTTATTAAACATTTTATCAGCGAACAAGAACAATTTTGTCAAAGGTAGCGCAGTGATATTATTATTGATAAAAAAATAACAGTAAATATTACACAGACTAAACCATTAATTAAACAATTTAATAAGTATATCAAATTAATTATTGTAAAGTACACCAGGTACTCAGCAGAAGGCTGGTGTATTATTGCATGTACTGCTTCATAAGGCAGGGCGTAAACTGTTACTGAATAAATATCTTATGAAAGACCTTCATTATAGAGTAGCTACTCTACTTGAAATAGAAAGAGAGACAACGAAAATATTTAGTTATAGAAAAGTAAACATCGTACTGGGTAATTTGTACGCTAAAATAACATTATTTCACAAACAATATTTCTTCCCCCCTTCAATTTTAAAGAATAGCCTTTTCCTAATTTTACGTGTCAGTATGTCTGACCACAATAATAGATCTATAGATAGAAATGTATATTTAATGTTTGCATGAAGTTAATTTTTTTGGAGGGGGGAGGGGGCGGGGGGTTGATGGGGCTTTTAAGGTTGGTCTCTTACTATTTTTTTTTGCATATATCTGATAGTACTTTTATATAAATATTTTAGAAGTGTAGATTAAATGTTCTTTTTCAAAATTAGAAAAGGTAGATAAAACTAGTAGTTGCTATTTTATTCATATTGTGCTTAAATAGTTGAAATATTAAGGATATTACATACATTATTCTGGACGCATTTGCAGGCTATTTCAGAGATATTTTCCAAACTTAGACAGGCAAACAAAAACTCAAATTATTTAGGATATTTATAATATTACATGTCCATATCCCATACAGTTGTGGTAAGAAATGTATCCAATACACGAATATTGATTTTTATACAAAACTAAGATTTATGGGTTACACTAAGAAAAATCCGCAAATCTCAAGGTTTTAATGATAAATGTATTAAGTATAGATGTATAAACCAGACAACCTCCTTGATCTAGTGTTGGAGACCTTTTTATCTGCTAGCAAATTGCTGTGTCAGGTTGGGGACATACAGTTATCTAGCCCCTTCCCCCTCCATTGTTTTACTTTAATGTTTTTATGGCTACAAATCATGTTTCTAGGATTCTTGATGGCAATATTAAGTTTAAGCTCACCTGGAAAGAAAAACATTGATAAGTCAAAAGAAACCGTTACAATGAGAATTAATTTAAAAAAATCAAAAATCCCAAACCTAACTTCGTTGTTATTTTCCCTTAAAGTGCCGGTCGAGCACTGAAACCCCACACTTTCTTTAAATTAAATTGAAATCTCTGCGGGGGCCTGGCCATGCAGAGCCTATACCTGCAGTGCCCTAATCCTGTATTGCTACCCTTACCCAATATAACCTAACCTAAAGAAATATACAAACAAACTACTCGTACCCTAATTTACAACTTATCTCAAAATAAGGAAAGAGAAGTTTCCTATTTTTCAAATCTTTATAGTTTCGCATCAATATTTCAAGTTTTCATATTTGCCATTTAAACACTAACTGCAATATTTAATAACGAATTATGACACATGTACATACATATAATAATAAATTTTGATGGATGCTTTGCTAACAAAGAAAACACTTAATGGCTCTACATTAGAATTCGTTGCAAGATTTTTTCAACAAAATTGATGAAAAATTGGCCAGCTCTAATAAATGGATGTTTTTGGTGTATATTATCAGACTTTACTATTTTGTACCTACTCTAAAAGCTATATTAGTTAGTTATTCATAGGAATCGTAAATGTTAAGACAATAGCCAATGAATTATTGTACAGACTAAATTATTATAAACATACCCCGTGTGGAAAAGTTTGGACACTTATTGTTTGCAAATCCAAATCAACATATATTTAAAGCCCAAAAAGTTTTTAAGCCAACAACAGAACTATAGTAAAGATATACCCATAGGCGTCCAAGGGGGGGGGGTAATGGGGCGATTACCCCCCCATTCAAAATTTACCCCTACCCTGGGGGTGCCGTAGGCACCCCCAACCATTTAGGAGGGGGTATTTACCCCCCCAAACAATTTTGGGGGGGTAAATACCCCCCACAAAATAAAAAATATCTAATAAAATAAATTTTAATACTATATATTTAATAAAATTTAAATTACCCCCCCCAAAAATTTTACCCCGGGGGTAAATTTTGGGGGGGGTAAACTAAATTTACCCCTGCCAACAGATTTCAGGGGGGGGTAATTACCCCCCCCCCCCCAAGCAAATTTTACCCCCGGGGTAAAAATTTTGGGGGGGGGGGGGTAAAAAAAATTTGCGGCGAGCTTCGCGCGCCATTTTACCCCCCCCAAACACGAATTACCCCCCTCCCTAAAAGATTTTTACCCCCCCCAAAATAAAAAGCTTGGACGCCCCTGATGTATATAATTATACAGACAACTACCTCCCTTTCTTTTTCAAAGACCTCTTTCGTCTGCTTCTAATTTATTTTCTGCTACTTGGCTGTGTTAATATAAACGACACCATTGGTTGATTTTTAATGACCCAATAGAAGCCCAGGTTCTACGAAATACCAGAAAAAAAAATCGTTTTACCAGAAAAGTGGTAAAGCTGGTCAACCTGGTATAATATACCAGTTTCGTGGTAAATTTTACCAGCAAAAATTTTAGCCAAAAAATTAGTCAAATTTTACCATTTTTTTTGTAAAATTTTACGAAACAAAAAAACCCGTTTTTTGTGTTTTAAATAAAAAACAGCTCTTCATAATCAGTTGTAGTACTTTAAAATAATGACTTTTATACAATGAAGCCTAAATTTAAATTTTTTTTTTTTTTTTCAATTTTACCACTTTTGGAAGTTTTACCAAAAATGTGGTCAATTTTACAACTCTATTTTTCAGGTTAAGTCCGAATTTTCGGACTTAGACAAAAAAACACAATTTGGTCAATTTTTACCAAAAAGTTGGTAAAATTTGACAAGGTATTTTTTTAGGCTAAGTCCAAATTTTTGGACTTTGCCAAAAAAAAAAACTTGGTAAAATTTGACCAACTTTTTGGTAAAAATTGACAAGGTAAATTTTTAGGCTAAGTCCAAATTTTTGGACTTTGCCAAAAAAAAAAACTTGGTAAAATTTGACCAACTTTTTGGTAAAAATTGACAAGGTAAATTTTTAGGCTAAGTCCAAATTTTTGGACTTTGCCAAAAAAAAAAACTTGGTAAAATTTGACCAACTTTTTGGTAAAAATTGACAAGGTAAATTTTTAGGCTAAGTCCAGATTTTTGGACTCTGCCAAAAAAAAAACTTGGTAAAATTTGACCAACTTTTTGGTAAAAATTGACAAGGTAAATTTTTAGGCTAAGTCCAGATTTTTGGACTCTGCCAAAAAAAAAAACTTGGTAAAATTTGACCAACTTTTTGGTAAAAATTGACAAGGTAAATTTTTTGGCTAAGTCCAGATTTTTCCAAACAAACATCCTTCTACTTAATGATAAAAATCGCAAATAAAATATAATGAGGAAATATTCAGACCTAATACTTTCCAAACAAAGCATCCTTTTACTCAGCACTATTTGCTTTCGTTATATGGAATATGAAATTAATAAAATATGATGATAATGATTTTATTTAGAATTTATTTCATATTATAACATAACAGGTCATATAGATATTATCCAGGTCAATACTGAAACTACAAAAGATTGGCATCCAAGATAACAACAGTCTACTACTGATGCCTAAATGTCGATTGATAACAGTGCCACCTGGAGAGGTAAATTGTAATGCTGCTTTTATGGAGATTAATGTACTGAAGAACAATCAGGCAAGTCTCCTACCTGGAGGTACTCTGACTATTTGGCTGGAAGTTATAAAACCTGGACCTGAAAGTGCAGTATCCTGTCTCTCTGGTGACCTGGAGAATTGTTTTGAGGATCCAGAGTTTACTGATTGTTTGATAGAAACTAATACCTCCAAATTAAAAGTGCACAAGTTTATACTTGCCTCAAGATCTCCAGTATTTAAGGTAGGTTTTTCCATTCTTACTTGTTAATTAAATTCTTGTCAATATTTTTAGGTAAATTTTTAGGCTAAGTCCAGATTTTTCCAAACAAACATCCTTCTACTTAATGATAAAAATCGCAAATAAAATATAATGATGATAATGATTTTATTTAGAATTTATTTCATATTATAACATAACAGGTCATATAGATATTATCCAGGTCAATACTGAAACTACAAAACTTACTAGTATCGTTTCTGTAAATAACATTTTTTAGAATTTTAGCTTGTGGAATGTTTGGAGCTCTCGAGTAGAACTTAATTAATAAACACCGATTGGGCGGATTGTAATCAATACGCTTTATATGTTAAAGTCAATATTTTTTAGAATTTTAGCTGTGGAATGTTAGGTGTCAACATTGTCGTCATAATAAACACTGATTGTAATCAATACGCTTTATTTAAGTTAATTTTAACTGACTAACAGAATATTCTCTGTTCAACATTGATCGTCATAATAAAACTTATTAGTATCGTTCTGTAAATTATTTGTTAATTTTAACTGACTAACATATTTTAACATATTTTCTCGGTTCAACATTGTCGTTATAATAAATAATGAAATTTTTTGTATAATCTGTGACTGTTACATGTTGAGATGGAACTCTAGTTGTTCTCCATGGAACTGCAAAGCTCCACGTACTTCAAAACTGGTTCAACTCCAAAATCCTGAAAAAGAATATTCATTTTTAAATTAAGCAATTAAAGGATTAACAAATCAAAAAGGCCTTACAAAAAGGAAAGTTAACGGTTTTGGGAAAATTTCATGGAGAAAGTAGATACAGCTTGTGTATGTGCCTGCTTATTAGAGAAAGTTTAATTCAGTTATCAATACATAACCAGACTGAGAGAAACTAAGAATGTCTTATAACGGGAATTTGGAGTTATGGTATGAATTAAATAGTCGTATGTTAGTACTAAGAGAGAGTCTAGAGATTAGAGCCAGAACTGACAATGTCGAGATCCAGAGGGAGGTTTGTAAGAGGTTATATCAACATGGATGGATTACTACACATCTTAATCGCTGCCGTCCTTCCCCTCTGCTGCCCGCCGCTGCCCAGGCTGCCGAACTGGCAGCTGTTCTTCACGAAGTAAACATGCACGAGGATGAATGTAATGCTGTTTAGATTTTAATAATATCCTGAATGTACTGTTTCAATAATATAAAGTAGTAAAATCTAATTTTAAATAGCTACCTATCTAGTACATTATTTTTATGTATTAACTTTTGTCTAACCAGTTTAATATCTATCTAATAAATTTAATAATAGCTTAATTGTTAATATAATTTAGTAGACAGTTTCATAAAGGTAGTTCGATGTGTGTCTGTGTATATTAACTTCATATTTGTTATGCTTGTATACATGGAAACTACCTTTTGGGGCCGAGGTGTTGCCGTAGTTGCGTGTAGGATTATTCCAACTATCTTTTATTACAAATAATTAAACACTTACTTTTAACGGATGAATTTCTGATGGCAACAGCTTCATGTTGGTGCTTAAGAAATGTTCCACGGTCGAATTGCGGTCAGCTTATAATCAGAGAATACACCCAGCTGTGTGCGAAGCTAAACCTGAAAAAGAATATTAATTGAAATATAATTTATATATATTTTTAATATTATTTTACATAAAACACATCTTATAATATCTTTCTATTAAGGGTATAAAACTTCGTTACGCTTAAAACAATCATAAACCTTAAAGGGCGAATATAGGTTGGATATAATATGAGCTTATTTCAAAGGTGCTATTATATAAATTATAATAAATAATTTAAAGATAATGACATATCTAATTGTATTAGTCTGTTTACAGCTTATAAAACCTGTCTAACTCAAGATAATATTATGTAATTAGTGTGGTTCCCTAAGAACTCAAACACTCTACCGGTATCACACAAGGCTTCGTAGCAAGGTTGAATTAAAAAGGTTTCGTTAAAGGATAGTCTTAATAACATGGCCTAAAATATCCATGTTCTTATTAAAATTATTTTAACACTTACTTCTATGTAAACCATTCACTAATTGCAGCGCCCATATATTTTCTCACGAATCTGATTCCTGGTTAAGTCTGAAAAACAATATTAATTGAAATATAATTTGTTAATATTTCTATTATTATTTATATATATTAATAGTAGAATACTTTAAATATTAAGAATAGGATAAAAAGTCGTTCTTATATCATATATCAAAAAGGTTTAAAAAATTATAAAACAAACAGTTTATCGAAGTAGCTTAAAACCATGCGTAAGGTCCTAAATTATATTGATTTTTTTATTACATTATTTAAAACTTACTTCTATGTGAGCCAATCTTTAATTGCAGCGCCCAAATAGTTATTTCTGATGAATCAGTGTTGCTGAACCTGAAAAACAATATTCAATTTAAATATAATTTATTAATATTTCTTACATTCATATATATTAAACCCGGATTATTTAATATTAAGAATAGGATAAAAAGTGTTTCTTAGATCAAATCAAAAAGGTTTAAAAAAGGCTTAAAACAATTATCCTATTATATAAATATATTAATATTGTTCTCTTTTACAACGAAGCTTTTTATTTATTTTAATCTATAGCTGAAACTCAAATTAAAAATAGGATGAGGCCTCGACTTTTCTCTTCCTACTTTAAGTGCCCCTAGAGGCTTCTAAGGGGCATAGCCGCTAGTAAAACTTAAACCGTTAATCGAAGGCAGCCTAAAACCGTACGCTCAAGGTCCTATATTATTAATGTTTTTATATTAAAATTATTTAAACACTTACTTTTACGCAAACCACTCTTTGATTGCAGGGTCCATATACTAACAGCCAAGACTGAAGGTGGACACGTACTTTTTTAAACATCTGACTATCATCTCTTTGATTGCAGGGTCCATATATCAACACTAACAGCCAAGACTGGTAGACAAGTACTTTTTTAAACTTCTGAATATATAGCTCTCTAGGAGTTCTTAACTGACATTCATATAAATCTTGTGACATGGACCATCTCCTGTCAATCATACTTGGATATAACACGTATTTTCTCTAAGAGACTTGAACTATAACACTCATTGTTTACAATAGTTTTCAATCGGTATAGCGGCATTCATGCACATGCTCTGTACAGGTATACAACTTTATATTGAAAAATATTTCTTTTATATCCATTGCAATATATTTTTTTATATTTTATCGATGATATTTCATTTAAGTCATTGCCAAAAATATATTACATTCACATTAAAAAAAATTTACATTTATTTAACTTTCGTAACCCTGTTTTCAGATGATAAAATCAACGTGCTGGACAAAGTTGCCAAACTTTAAAAAACACCTTATGTATATAATATCATTTTAATATTTTACCGGTTAATTAATTAAAACTGCATAACTTATATAATTCATGAAATGTTATTATTCGTTGCAATTTTACGATTAAAAATATAACTGTCTTGCAAAGTGTTTTGCCACCTATTCAATCTGTATGTTGGCAACCGTAACTTTCCATCGGCGCAATAATTCAACTGGACTATATGACTACGGTGCATTTTTGTATTTTAGTAATCATTTTTAGTGAAATTACAGTGAATTAAGACGTTAATATGTATCATTCTGTTTTATAATTCAAATTTTATCATTAATTATTGAAAATTCTTTCTAAAATATTCTTCGTATTCGTTTTTTCTCCCATTTTTGGGACTCTTTTTAGCTTACGTAATATACAGGACTTTTTTAAATGTAAAATTAATAAATATATGTCTTGCACCGTAGTATAAACGGATTGTCGCAAATATAGGAGTACAATTATAAGAATGAAACTACTTTTTTGGCCCAGAGGTGCCGGAGGCACTGGCTAAAAATAACTGTTTTTAATCTTATGCTTTTAGATTTTTATATTCGTAGAAAACCATGCATATAATACGATATGCTAGTTACCTAGTTTTTTGGCGTATGAATGAGAACACCTGTTCCTATCCACCGGATTCGAATGAATACGAGCTATTTTTATTTTGTAATTTTTTATTTCTTAAATATTCTACCTTTTTAGATAGTTCTGAATAACAGGCTATTCAAGTTAATCACCTGGGTACGCGTACATCATAATAACAGGTATGGGTGTATATTAGCTGTATAAGATTTATTTTTTTTCTCCTGCTACAAAATTTGTTCTAAATAAATAGGGGGGGGGGGGGGGGAAGTTTTGACACATTTGCGTAAACAGGGAGTATAGGCTTTATCTTTGGACTGAGAGTATAGGTTATTAGGGATAAAATCATTCTTATATGATGAATTTTCCCAAGTTTTAATATTTTTTGGATAGGCCTCCAGGTTCCGGAGCTCCAGGCCTTCTCCCCCCCCCCCCCCCCTTGTTTAAGGACAAATAAAATACCGGAAAGTTAAAAAACATTAATCACACCCCTCCCAAAAATAAACAAGACAAACAAAATAATCATTCCTCAAATTAGGATGGATCCATACCAATACCACGAGCTGCATGACAGATGGGACGCCCTCATGGTTAGGATGTTGAGACTCTTCTCCAAGCTAAATATTCGAGTTCAAGAAGAATCATGTGGCATTGATGACGCTGTTGAAATAGTAAAACTTTTATACCATCACGGTTGGGTAGAGACACACTTAAAGAAGATTGAACCTATGCCCGAGAATCTCTACGAGAACGAGAGACCCCGCCTGGATGATACCGAGAGACGTGTCATTGACCATGAAGCCGACTGTGCACCTTTCCTCACCAACGTCAGCCCTTTTTTCTAAATAAAACCCAGAGTAACAAGGTAAAAACTACGAAATTATTGCAGGGGTGTATATTCTGCTCCGGGGGGGGGGGGGGGGGAGGGGAGGGGGAAAAAAGAAATAAGTGGATCAATGATGGAAGTTGCTTCAAATCACCTGCTCTTGTTCATGGCTAGTTGTCTTTTGTAGCAGGGGAAAAAATTGTTTTTAACCAAAAAATGTTTCAGAATTCTTTGAGTTTCTTCATTAAAAAACGCTTTAGTTTTCTCATTTTTAATTCAATGTTCTTTCCTTTCAGGGAAGAGAAAGGAGAAGCTAGGAGAAGCCGAGCTCGCCGCCGGCGATTTCATCCAGCCTCCGGATATCCATGCTGAAAGCGAATTTTAATTGTAATTTGTGGCGTTATCCTCTTAGAAAATTTTGTTTGTATTATTTAACTCCCCATCCCCCCCCCCCCCCCAAACTAAATTGCTGGGTTAGGTTAGGCTAGGTTAAGTTATACGGCTAGGTAGAGGCCAGGGGCCGTTTTTCTAGGGGGGGGGGGGTATTTCCTAAGAGGATAACATCAATTTGTTCTTTCAGAACATTTACGTTAACCTCTCTTTGATTGCAGCGCCCATATATTTTATAATTAAGTACCCATGGTGACAGTGATCGAGCCCCACTGGTCGTGCAGATATATAATTTCCTGCATATAAACATTAATAAACATTATTTACCCCTAAAGCCGACGATTACGTATGCACGTGTACAGTTTTTTAAGCTTCTGGCTATAGCTCTCTAGGAGATCTTAATTGATATGTTTTATTTTTTGTTTTTGTTTTTTGATATTTTTGTTATGTTGTTTTTTATTATTTATTATTATTTATTTTATAGCAAATTAACAAATTTTCTGGGTTCAACATTGTTGTTATAATAAAACTCCATGCAACTGCAGAATTCTGCAAAAGTCACGACCAGTGGGGCTCGATTATATATGCGTTCGTCGGCTTTTCAGGGAAGGCAGGAAATTTATATAGGTATTATCCAGGTCAGGACTGGAACAAACAAAATATTATGTATATTGTATATAGTTATTTTTTTCAAAGTAAAAAAATGTCAGACCAACGCTGGATGACGTATGTATAATTGGATCACAATTTTGATAGGTAAGTTTAATTAATTTTATAGACAATCAAAGAATAAATAAGGGTATTTTCTTGTTTGTAACTCTAACTCTTTATTTTGTGAGTTCCTTTGACATTTAATTTTGGTTTCAAAAAGTGTCACTCCCCCCCCCCCCTTTTTTACTTTCTCCTTCTTTCGTTATATGTAAACAAGTAATAACCTTATTATTATAACCAGGGGTGTATATTCTGCACAAGATTTATTTTTTTTCCCCTGCTACAAATTTTTTTATTTTTTTTCCCCCCTAGATTTTTCTGAAAAAGTAGGGGGGGAAATAGAAAAATATTTAAAGAACTCTATACTTCATTTATTTTATCCCTCCTACCACACATTTCTTTAGTTTTTTTTCACCAAGGAGGGGGGGGGGGGAAATGGAAAAAATGTTTTCAGTTTTCTTAATTTTTACATTTTTTTTTCCTCCAACCACTTATTTTTTATTTCCACCCCCCCCCCCCCTGAGCAGGGGATCCCATGCAGAATATACATCCCTGATTATAACATATACTTCTTATTTCAGGAGTTACCTATACACCCCTGTTAGACGTTATTGCAATGGGAGACAATTTGATTGGTACACTCTCTAAAGCTCTACTGAAGCGTATAAGAAGTGGAGATAAGAGGAAAAATGTACAGGTGACTTTTTACAACTAATTATTTCTACATATTTAAGATGAGACCTTACTTTTCATTACTGTACTTAAAGTATAATCTATGCTCGACTTTAATTTCTATTTTTCACTTGCAGTCAGCGCACTATAAACATGCTTGCTCTTACACCAGTATAGTCATATGTACTGTAATCAATTGACACGTGTAGCTTGCCCAAATAACGATCCATAACAACTCCCCTATATTATTTTAAATAAGTAATTCACTAATTATGTAATCTTTTTCCAGTTGCAGCATAAACTGAGGTCCATAAGAAAACTCTTCCTTAATGCAACGAGAAACAGAAAATGGCGCAAGAAACCTCCACAAAGTGAAGACAGTCAGCCATTACTAGAAGAAGAACAGCAGGAGGATTTGATGGATGTGGAATATGAGAACGAAACTGCATCGTCAAAAGGTAACCTACAATATCTGTAATATAAAGTAGAACGATGTCGGTCTGTCTGTTTGTTGTTTGTTTGTCCAAATTCCCACAAACATTGTCTCCCAATTTTTGTTTTTTATTTTCCTTTCAATCTAAATTTCAAACAATTGGTTTGATCAAACGTTAGTTAAGTTTGTCTCAAGATATCCTTGTTCCAGGGGTGTATATTCTACATGGGATCCCTTAACCTAACCCACCTTCACCCACTCTCTACATTTATCTACTTTTTCTGGAATTTTTAATTTTTTAACTTTCTAATTTGACTAGTTTTTCTTTACGGCATTATCCTTATACTAAAGTAACAGGATGTCTGTGTGTCTGTTCAAAAGGATCTTGCTAACCGCTGAACCGATTGGGTTCTCCTTTACAGGGTACCTTCACATAGGTCCCGGGAAGGTTTATAACTATAAAACACCATGTTTAACATCGTATTTTTTTAGGTAAAGTTTGTACAGGCTGCAATACCAACTTCACAAAGGAAACCGAAAGTATATGTTATCAATGCTACGCAAACCAAGTTTTGGAGCGATTAAATAACAATCCTGAAGAAACAAACTACATTAATATTGTTGTAGACAATATTAACAACAATAATACCAACGATAATAATGATGCAGACAATGACAGCATTCAAGATGCCGAGGACTGGGACCACGTCGAATTGTTTGATATACCTGAAGATTATTTTGACCCAGATGATGACGATGACCCTGATGACGAACCTGATGGCGAACCTGATGGCGATCATGACGGGGATAAATTCAAACATCTTACAGAACTTGAGAAAGAAATTGTTAATGATTTCAGAAGCGTTTGTGTTCTAGACAACCCCATCTCTCACAACAAAGTTAGAATCATCCTGGCAATTCTGAAACGCTCGTGTATTTTCAAATTTCCGTCATATAATACATTATTCAAACCCAAATACAAAGTTGAAATCAAAGAAAACAAATATAATCCTACAAATGCTCCTGGTTCACTGATTGAGTGCAGGTATGTTTATATACGATTTAGAAAGCGTAGCATTTCTATAATCATTACCAGAATTTCCGTACGTCCATTTTAAACATGTCGATTTTTCTCCTTTTTTAACAACAAACTTTCAAGTGTTCTAATTATCAGTTTGATCGTTCTTTGGTATATTGCTTCCTGCGACAACTTGAGAACAATATTATAAGCGAAGCCACTCTATAATTAATTCCTTAAAATTTAAGTATGTGCATAAACCTTATCCTTCTTGAAGTATTTTTTTTTAACAAATTTACTTACATTCAATTTTGGTTCGACTTTAATATTTTTAAATTCAGTTCAGATACTTCACAATTGTTAATGTCCGTTTGTCGTACCGTTACAGTGCTTTGGTTTTTATGGATGTTGTCATCCTTGTTCCATTACTTTTCATCGTAATATTATTTGGAGCCCGATGGTGCAAAATTTCTTTGAATTGTGCAAGTTTTAGTTAAAAATATATTTCTTTTTCCAGATTCCCTACCTATGAGATCCTCCAAGACGCCATCACAGACTTTAAACGGTTGAATGGACAACAGGCCGTTGATGATCATATAACTTTTGACATCTCGGGCGACGGAGTGAAAGCAGCTCAGGGATCTCATATCTCCTATTATACTGTCTGGATTAGGTAAGTAATTAATATATTGTGGATTTGAAAGGGTTGGGTTGGGATAAAGTTCTTTTCATATACAGCATGACCCTCGAAAAAATATTTTTTAGGATTGGCACCCTATATTTCAAAGGATATCAAAATATTTGTTTTACATCAATTGACAGCCCAGATTTTTAAAGCCAAAGTTTAGGAAACCATTCAATAAAGAAATAAGAAAGAAAACTAAGTTTACAATTGATACTTTTTTCTATTGCATACATATATAAAAATCTGTCTTACTGTATACCAGGACTTAATTAATACCATAAGTAAACCTAGTTTTTACCACTTTTACGGTAAAATTTTACCAGCCTTTACGTTTTATAAATCAGTAACTACAATTTTAAGTCTAAGGTATTAAATGCTATTATTATTAATTCTTCTTTATTATTTCAGGTTATTCTTCAACAAGGATTTCAGTGTTATATTGCCAGTCAGCATATTTGAGAAGACGAGGAGGCGTCCCTACAGTTACAACTTTCTGGATAATGTTACCCGATTCATCAACAAACTAATTCAAGAAGGATTACCTGGACATACCTTTCAATGTAGAACCATCATCCACGATGCCGTTGCGAGAGCCGATGTATTCGGCATTCTTGGCCATGGATCAAAAAATGGATGCCCACACTGTGACCTTCCAGGGATGGCTTTTTCACAGACTTATCTCCGTCAAAAGAACTTGGTATTGTTCGAATCAATGAATGTATTTTACCCCAGTGACAGCCAAAATATGGGTACGCCGAGGTCTGACGAGAAATTCCGCAAGTTAGAGGAAAATAATCAGAACATGAAAACCAGTTTTTCTGAGCTTGACCCGAGCTTGGATTTAATACAAGATACCCCCAGTGATCCGATGCACGCGTTGCACCTGGGCTATGTAAAGAAAGTGATGACGTACCTGAAGAAAGGACGTAATAGTTATCCAGAATTGGAAGAAGAAGACTTAGTTCAAATGGAGAGAATTACAGGGATGTACTGCATTTGACTAAAGAAATGACGCGTAAAATAGGTGTTTTCTTCGCGCATTTCTCGGCACTGCGATAAAATTCTGCATTTTTAGATTTATGTCTATTACACATTATTTGTACGCCTTGTTATGCCGCTTAAAAGAGTGTTAGTTTGAAAAGTTTAAAGAACTTAAATTTTGAAAATTTTCTCCTTATCACCCATATTTTACCATGAACTGCAGTAACTCCAATTATAGATGAAATCAACGATCAATTGAAGCTTGTTGGCGATTTTGATCGCGTTCCCCGTACGTCCATCATGCGCCTGACAGAGAAGAAGCTAGCCCTCAATTTGAAAAGTTCTGAATTCAAAGTACTGGGCTTTTACCATATGATATTTTATGCAGAGGTAGGTTTTTACCATATTATAATCTTTTTAGAATTTAAAGCTTATTTCAGTTTCATTATATTGTATAGCAATAACATTCTTTTTAAATTTGCGCACGTGTGCTATATTATATATATATTTCTATTGAGGAGGGTGGACTTCCAATAAGTATATAGGGCGAAGCCCCTAGAGGCTAGGGGCGAAAGAGCTAGTTTTACCTTAAATTATTACAATGTTTTTTTTTCCAGTTGGCAAATCTTAAAGATGAACAACGTCTGATATGCAAGTTTTTATTCCACATATTGCGCAGTCTCGAAGAGCATATAACAACTGAACGTGTGGCTGAGCTCAAGACCATGATAATGGTCCTGAACTCAAAATTGGCGGAGATGTACGGCGAATCGTGCTTGAGTTACAATACTCACATGCTTTACCATATGCCGGAACATGTCCGCCGATTTGGACCATCCATGGCGTTCAGTTGTTATGCTTTCGAAAGTGCCAATCATGTGATATCAACTTACATCCGAGGATATAATTTTGGCCTTAAAGAGGTTTCAAACAGGTAATACTATTTTTTTTTAGTTGAGTTCCTTTGACTTTTAGTTTTGGTTTCAAGAAGTGTCACTTCTCCCCCCCCCCCCCCCCACTCTTTACAAATTTTAATGTAATTTTTAAAAATGTAACATAACTTTCTTTCCGTGTATTGCTGATCAAACACTTAAGCTATAACGATTTCACCAGCAACATACCTTTCCGTTTAACAGCCATTAATGACATAAATGACATATTTAGATTGTTGATATTTCACACAGTGAAACCGTACATAAATGAAAAGCTGGCTGTCAGGGGAAAAAGGAATGCCAACAAACGAAAGTTCGAAAGAAATCAATTCTATACAGACTGCCAAGACCTCTACTTTGTCCCAGACTGCCGTCGTGATAAAACAGTATGGTTGGTCCACAAAGTGAGGACATTTTTTCCGGCATACACCTTTCCTGAAGATTCCAGAATAATAGGTAGGGGTGTATATTTTGCACATGATTAATTGTTGTATAGAAATATTTCATGAACTATACATTTCATCTAATTCCTTTTTAACCTACCACAATTTATTTGTAATTCTCTTATCATGCCAGGAGGAGAGTGTGGTAAAGGGGGGAGGGGGGGTCTAGGAAATATGAATTAAGTTTTATGGTTTTAAACACTGAAAATATACACCCCTGGTATTAGGAGTAGGCAAGACTGACGATCCCGAAGACTATAGCCATCCTCCAACACAACTAGCCTCCAACCTACTGAAGTACAGAGTAGCACATATCTCCGTACACCTGTTGCATCAAGATGTCTCCATCGTAATTCCTATCGGAATTTAATTTTGTACATTGAAAGCAGAGAAAGGGGGGGGGGGGGGAAATGACACTTTTTGAAACCAAAACTAAAAGTTCCATATTGTACCCTTATAAAACAACTGCCATGCAAAATGACAGATCTGTAACTGTTTCTTTAGTTCAGTTCCTTTGACTTTTAGTTTTGGTTTCAAAAAGTGTCACTTCCCCCCCCCCCCCCCCCCTTTTGTTATAATATGTATGTAAAATGTTGTAAAATTCAACTGAAGGCCCTTCCCTCTTTATTTGGAATTTATGTGAAATGTACTTTAAAATATTTTTTTCATTAAAATTATTTTTTATAGCTAATTTTAAAAAAGGCATTTCAACTAAATTTAGCAAAACCCTACCTTTTTGGCCATCGATGGGTATGAAGTTAAAGTGTTATAAGTCTAGTCTGTAATTTGAAAGAGTACATGTTTGCAATTTAATTTAATTTTACATAAAATTTTAATTTCTGTCTACACATTTCAGATTTAAAACTATGCAAATTGCCCATGCCAACGACCTGGATACAACAGCGTAATTTCGACTGGCAATTGATCAAGCTAGATCCCAAAATGACGAGGACTGGAAAGAGTGCTAGTTCTGTAAAGGTAAAAATTATATTTAAGGCCTAATTTACTATTGTACAAATTGCTGCTACCTTTCGCTCTTAAAACTTATAAATTCGCATGTTACCGGATCGAAAGGAAAACCTTATCGGTTCATGCTTAACAGACCACAAAAGATTATTGACCAAGTATAATTATTTATTAATTTTCCACAGTGTGTTTAACATTTGATATTAGTAATTAAAATTCTAGGGGCGTAGCCACTGCTATCTAATATCTTTTTATGCATTGTAAATACAACAATTATTTCTTGTTTTAGAACAACAAGCCTACTGGAGGTGGCAAACCTAATGGAAGTGCCAGAGGTGGAAGTGCCAAAGCTCCAAGTGCCAAAACTGGAAGCAACAAATCTACTGGAGGTGGCAAAGGTACAACAGCAAAGGTAGGATTTTAAGTTTTATTGTTATCGGTTTTTGGTTTGTTGGTGTTTTGTTGTTAAACTAAACTTACTAACATGATGTCTGTTTGTGGGTTTGTACCAACAAATCTCGTTAACCGTTGAACAAATTGGGTCCCTCTAACCATATAACTTAACCTAGCCTAACCTAACACAGTCATTTTGTCGGGAGAGGGGGGGGGGAGGGTAAAGTTTTAAAAAATAGAAGAAAAAAATTAGGATAATGCCGGTGTTGTTTAAAACTATAATCCTCGGTAAGTAATGCTTTACAATAATTATCTATATTATTTTTAGAACACAACTAGAACCTCAACATCTCCAATGAGGCCAATAAATATTACCCCACCTCCATCTCCACGGGCACGGCACCACTCCGCGAGTCAACGGACCGCGAGAGTTGTAGTTCCTCCTGCAACATCATCACGATCCCAGTCCCAGTCATCACGACCCCAGGGATCATCTGGCCCTTCTGGTGAGATGGAAGAAAGCGAGGTATTATTTTTATTTCATTTTGTCATCCAGAGGATACAAATTACAATTATTTAGGATATATATCGACTTAGCCTGGAAAAAATAACTTGTAAGATTTGACTAAATTTTTGGTAAACATTGACCAATAAAAATTTACCTTGTAAATTTTTACAAACAAGTTGGTCAAATTTTACCAAGTTGATTTTTTGGTCAAAGTCCAAAAATCTGGACTTAGCCTAAAAATTTACCTTGTCAATTTTTACCAAAAAGTTGGTCAAATTTTACCAAGTTTTTTTGTTTGTCAAAGTCCAAAAATGATGGAAGATGCTTAGGATCACTTGCTCTTGTTTGTGGATAGTCTTCTTTTCTACCACGTAGTTTTTAAAATACCAAGACTTGAAAATATGTGGTTTAATATGTTTAATTTTAAGGATTTGTTCACCGGGGCCGTTATGAACCAAATTCAGAACCAATTTCAGCAGCTACGTACTTTCTTGACCTCACAAATGAAAAATCAAATAGAGCCCATTAATGCGTCCATCAGAAACTTGGTAAACAAAACGTCCACAAACCATGAATTAGTGAAGAATGAAATCAAAGACCTGCAAGACAGTGTATCAAGAGATATGGCTGAAAATACTGTAACCCTGACAACAGAAATGAAGAAAACCGGCAAAATTGTGGAAACCTTGGTGACTGATCTAAGAAGACTGACCAATGTGGATGAGCTTGATGAGGAGGAGGCGAATAAAGGGCCTAGTGAGAATCAGGATGTTGTCGTGGACCAGATTTTCTCACCAGAATTTTACAAAGAAAGAATAAAGAACCATGACCCCTTGGAAAAAGATGGTTATATGAGAAGAGAAGAAATTATCTTTTTCATCCAAAATTTCGAAGACTCACGGAAAGTGGATAAAGGCTGGCAAACCTTACTGAAAGTATGCCGAGACATCATAACCTTCCTATATGTCGTGTTCGAGCAGTTCACCTTTGACGCCCGCATCACCGCTGCCTTTTGGACTGCTCCGGAAGTTATTGATGACGAAACTGGTAAGTAAATATTATTTTGTAAATTTGACATGATGAGAAAACGTTTAAAACAGGGAGAAGGGAGGTGGGGGCAAGGGAAATAAACCGAATAAAAGGGGCATTCCTATTCTTGCTAGCAGGTGACCATGTACAATAATCTTTTTATATATATATTTTATTTGTGAAAATAAATCTTGTGCAGAATATACACCCCTGGTACAATAATAAACATGTACCTATGCATAGTTAATTGAAAATTTCATTATTATTTCAGTGGAACGTTTCTTGGATCATTGTAAGTTAGTGCTTAACGAGACGTACCTACATGAAGCTATCCCACCAAATTTGTGGAGAACAGGAACCTATGTGTCTTCAAGCGACCTTTTTCTAGTGAGGAACCACATACAAGCTTGTAGGTAATTCAATTATTTATCGCATCTATTCCGCGTCTATTAAATGTGAAAGTGGTAGTTTCACAAAATGCATTTCAATGTTCTTTAGTTAAAAAAGTAGTTTCACGAAATGTTAACTGCATATTGTATTCTTGTTAAATTGTTAAACTACATTTCTATGGCATATGTTTCAAAGAATTTCAATTTTGTACCATGTATTTTTTTATGTGGCAAGACTTTTAGTTCATCTTTTCTTGATATATGTTATATGTTATATATTGAGACTGTTTTGATATAAACCCTTTTTTTATCTAGGTTCTTGCGCAATTTCGAACACACTTTTAAAGAGGACGCGACTGGTTTTTGTGAAAATAAGAAGAGGGCCGAAGATTATATGATTGCTAATGAGGATCCTGTCTGCTGGAGGCTATTTCGAGGGCTGGTAACGCGAAAACAAGAACGCGCATTGTCAACCCCAAAGTACAAGTATGAACAGGTTTTTGAAATCAAGCCAAGGAAGGAGACAAGCAATAAGAAAGGCAAGAAAGACAAGAAAGACAAGAAAGACAAGAAGGAAAAGGCACAGAAACAATCAGCCTTACAGATGTGTGAATTTTATCTGGCCCCTGCAGAGATACAAAGAATTAAGCGGCGTATTAAACCGAAGACAATCACAACTTCAACACCAGGTGTTACAGCCGAAGACAAGAAATTTTACTACATGTTAGGTGCCCACTCAATGGGTTGCTTACCCCACGAAGTTCAAGGAAAGAACCCGATTTACTTGAAAAGAAACAATGACAGGTCGAGTACTTCATTTCAGATCAAAAATTATGCAGACATGGCAAAGAACCCCAAGCAATTTTTCAAGACAGTCCATAGTAATAAGAAGGTTATACAAAGAGCTGTAATGTATTATTCGTACGCCACAACCAATTTGAAACCAGAAATGAGTGAAGAACAGACAAAGATTCACAATGCCAGTGAGATAGCAACTGTAATTTCAAGAAATAGAAAGATGAATGCTGCTGATGAATCCACTGCTGATGATTGCACTGCTGATGATTCCACTGCTGATGATTCCACTGCTGATGAATCCACTGATGGTGAAGACAATGATGGTGGAGGCAATGCTGTTGAAGACAATGATGCTGAAGACAATGCTGTTGAAGAAAATGGTATGGAAAACATTGCTGATGAAGAAAGCAACAATGGTGAGGAGCTTGTAATTGATGACGGAGGCGACGACGTTGAAATGAATTCAAATGATGATCAGATTGGGAATGACTTACGCATACCACCCGCGGAGAATCCAGCAGTAACTCCAGAACCAGTAAAGCAACCAGTAAAGCCACGTAGGTTATATGAAGATCCAATTGTCAACAGCCAGTCCAATAATAAACCCAAAGTAAATGTATTTGAAAACATCTCAAGCTCCAAAAGGAAGAAGCATGGAAAGGGCTCGAAAAAGTCGAAGAAGATAATTATTTCTGAAACAGACGATGAGGGCCAAAATGTGGGAAATCTTGATGATACAGTCCCAATGCAAGATGATGAACAACCACCAAACTTTCCACCACTGCAAAGACAGAAAGAATTTTATGGACGAAATAATTCAATCACAGGTACATATTTGTTGAACATTAATTATTATTTATAAGTTTTATCTTTCCTCGTATTGTGTATATACTGCACAAGATTTTTTTTCCTCTGCTACTAATTTTTTTTAAATTTTTCTTCCCCCCCCCCCCTAGTTTTTTTTCACCAAGTAGGGGGAAAATTGAAAAATATTTAAAGAACTCTATGATTTATTTATTCTATCCCTCCTACAACACATTTCCTTTTAAAATTTTTTTTTCAACCAAGTAGGGGGGGTGGGGGGGTGGAAAAAATGTTTTCAGTACTTGCTTTTTGTTTGGAAACGTATAAAATTAATGTATAAATTAATTATTTACAGGCAACAGTAACGAGAGACAGGTGACTGGAAAGGCAACAAGTGTCGTGGAGGAAAGCAGCAGTGATGAGAATGATGAGGATGCCGAAGGTATTGTTATTTATAGTTTGAAAAACGTAGGAACTGTATCACCTAAATTTAAGTTTATTAATATTTTAGTTGAGAAGTAGTCTTAGATAAAAACCCTGTGGATTAATTTTGTTTTAAGGGAAACTTCGTACAGGCCCTGACAGGGTTTTAGGCTAAAATTTGTATGGGCGCAGCCGCTATCTATAATACTAAGTAGCTTAATGTCTGTCCGGCCGTCAGAAGCTTAAGATCTCAGTAACCACTGAATCGATCGAGGTTACGGTAAAATTTTACCACCTTTTAAATCGTATAGGCTGGTAAAATTTTACCATAAAAGTGGTAAAAACTAGGTTTTTTATGGTATTAATTGTATCCTGGAGATCGGATTCTACTCTTCTGTGTATTGGTCCTGCGGTGATTTTAAGCTATTTCCTTGGAGGGGGGGGGGGGGGGGTTGGGTAACATTTATACTATTTGAAATAATGACTATAATAATTATTTAGATGATGTGGCGATCATTCCAAAGAACCGGGAGCGAAGGCAAACCGCATTGGAAGCCGAAGCAAAAACCAAGAAAAGTTTACAGCTGGACAATGAACCATCATTCGAGGTGGATAACGAAGATGACGGAAACCAGAGTGACGAAATTGTGGAGGTTGAGGACAGTGAGGGCAAGAATGACGGCAATGCAAGTAAGGAAATTCGGATACATCCATGTGGAATAATATTACCCAAACTTGCCATTATAATTGAAAACCACACGGGTCATTATGAGGTTGTTGCAGTAGGCTCAAATGTTTCTATATACAACCAAATGGAAATTTTAGAACTCATCAACATTGACGGTAAGTTACAGGTCTTAATGTAATAAATGGGGGGGGGGGGGGGGGGGTGGGCGAAAGTGACACTTTTTTGGGGCTTTTATTGGCGGTTCTCGGCGGTGGCGACGCCGTTTCTTCACAGTTCCATATTGTACCCCTATAAAGCAACTGCCAATGCAAAATTCCCCCTTTTATCTTTGATTGGCATATAAATATAGGGTAAAAAATATTGCTTGTTTTCATTTGAATCTGATTAATAGTAACTAATGTTCATATAGGTATGGAAATAATATTGAAGCTACAATTATGTACATTTGCTTTAACATTTTTTATTTCTTTGTAGGAGAAAAAGCAAAGTGGAAAAAAGATGAAGAAGAAGGTGATTTAATTTCTGACATCAAAGAAGAAGCACCAGAAAGTGATGATACAGATCAAGGTCATCAATCAGACCCAGACACTGGAACTGGCAGTAGTAGTAGTAGTGAAGAAGAAGAAGATGAACGCAGGCCAAAAGCAAAAGTGGCCCAAAAGCCAAAGCCTACCAAAGAAGTTTCTAAACGTCCCAGAAAACAAACAAAATTTCCATCAACGAATCAAATTGAAGCGGTGTTGTACAGAAACCAGAGCAGAGCAAGCACGAGCAGAGCACAAAATGAAAGCCGGGAATATGCTGAAAGTTGCGGAGGCACATCAAATCCTGATACAGACGTAAACCCAGAACCAGGTTGTAGTTATAGTCAACTCAGTGCAGAGCCAGGTTGTAGTAATAGTCAACTCAGTGAGCAACCTAACCAAATTAGGATGCAGCAAATGTTGAACAGAACAAATACACATTTGCCCGATTTCGGCCAGCGTGGTGAGACTCGGACAAGAAGAGATGCCAACAAACGAGTAAAGGCCAACATGAAGAAGCAAAGATTGTGGGAACAGGGACACAGGCCTGAAGATGATGAGTTAGAGAAGAAGAAAAGATCAAGCTCCAGACCACCACAGAGAGCAAGTTCTCAACAATGTTCTCAAAACATAAGCAATTACAGTATCTTTGGCAGCTACATTACAGCTGATTCGGGAAAGGGGTGTATATTCTGCACAAGAAATATTGTTTGTCCACGGCTAAAAATTTTTAAAATTTACAAATGTTTTCAGTTTTCTTAATTATTACCTTTTTTTCTTACCTCCATCTATTTATATTTAATGAAATATAATATACATCCCTGAGCAGACTTGGAAAAAATATTACACATCCGAACCATGTAGAATATACATCCCTGGCAGAATGGAGACAAGTATTATCCGTCGGAACTTTCGTCTGAAAACGAAGAACAAGACGAAGAACAAGACGAAGAACAAGACGAAGAACAAGACGAAGAACAAGACGAAGACCTGATTATAGGTCGCAGTCAATCCCAATAATTCCAGGACTTTACGTATATATATATTTATATGTAATTTTTTTTGATTTCATAAGTTTCATCTTCAATTTTTTTTTATAATATCTAGAAAGGAGTCTTTTCCCAAAATGCATTTGAAGTTAATTTAGTGAACCGTATATTTGAACCTGTTTAAATGTGTTTAAACTCTATTTATATGGCATAAATTTGAAGAAAGTTAAATTTTCTACCACGTACTTTTACCATCTTAACAAAGAAAAATATGCAATTCACAAAATTAAGTTCAAATGCATTTTGTGAAACTACCCCTTTCCACCAATTAAGTTTAATGAGCTTAAAGTTAAGAGCTTAAACTGAAAATTTTTTGTTGTATAATCTGTCGCATTTTTTGTAATTCAGTATATAGCAGTTGTAGTTTACCCCCTAAACTAAGGAAAAAAAGTATTCAGAACTAGCTTTTGTTAATTTTATATATTTGTTTAATTTTGTATAAAAATATTATATATATGACAGTTATCGTAGGGAATGTTTTAATTAATACGGTGGTAGATTTCCATGGTAAAATGCGTAATGTTTATGTGCTGTAATTAAAAAAGAGAACGTTTCAAATTTGTATAAACTTTTTGTAAATGAAATTTGTCTATATACTTGTTTACAATATAAGATATACCAATATGTGATCTTGCTGGCCACCCTATTATATTAAAATTCCCTACGTCAGTTTTTTGGACATTTATTAATGAAAATTTAATTACCAGTGATAATTTGTTTCTTTTCAAATTTAATATAGAATGTCCGACATGACAGCCACAGCAGCAGCCGACTTAGAGAGAGACGAACAGCACGAAGAACAGAAGCCGGAAACCACAAGTGGGTGAGTAATATTTTAATATGTATAAAACGAAGTAGAATGATGTCTGTCTGTCTGTCTGTCCGTCCGTCCGTCCCTAGCTATATTTTGGTAACCATTCATCGAATCGGATTCGACAATCCATCACAACATAATTACATAAATACATATTACATATTTTTTGGTAATTACTTCTTTGGGCAAAGGTCCGATTACCTGGGATATATAATATATATTTATATATTTCAGTGATAGCGAAAAACAGAAGAACGAAATGAGTGTGTCTGAGCCTGAGCTGCCTGCTAAGCTGGCTGACCTGCCTGATACCCCTCCTAAATCGTCTGATACAGAAGATTTGAACCTAACTTTGGATTGCACTACGTAAGTTTATTTATTTTTGTTACCATTCTATTTCTGTTCGGAAGGTGGTAGTAGCCGGATTGAAAAGAGTAGGATAAACATTATTGTTATGGCGAATAATTATAGTTTCATTCAGGGGTGTACATTACGCACAATATTTATTTTGTTCCCGTGGTACAAAATTTTGTATTTTTTTCCCACCTATTTTTATCTCACCAAGTAGGGACGGAAATGGAGAAATATTGAAAGAACTAAAATTTTTGGTCCTACCACACATATTTTAGTTATTTTCCCCCCACCACCTGAACAGGGGATCCCATATAGGATATACACCCCTGATATTTCAAATTAGCAGCTACGCTAAACCCTCTAATATGAAGTATATCTCTTAAAGTTTCTTTTGCCACTCCCTTCCCTTGCCGGTACCTATGAGAAGAACCCGATCTGTTCAGTGGTTATCGAGATCCTTCGGTACATAAACACGGACATCCTGTTACTTTAGTATTATTTTTTTTTATTTTTCAGGGACGACGATGGATGGGAGACAATGCAGAAAATAAAACAAGACCTTAGGGCAGCAAAGCAAAAAATTGCTTCTTTGGAAGAGGAGATCGCTTGTTTGGAAACACAAACAAAGTAAGAAATTTTTTTCACTTCTTTTTTTGGTATTTAATCCGGGCGACTGTGTTGTAAATGATTTTTCGGTACAGACAAATTCACCTTTATATATTACAAAACTAGCAAGTATGCCTCTAGGGGTAAGGTGGGAGTGGTAAATGTGGACCATAAAAAGTTTACTATTTAATAATAATATGATTGCTTAATTCAGGGAGCAATCCGAGAAATGTCCGGCGGCACAAAATGATGATCAGAAGGTCGGACAAGCCTCTGTTATGGAAGGAGAAGCAAAGTAAGATATCCTGTTATATAAAGTAGTAAGCGTTTTTTGTCTGTCCCGAAGGATAACCGCTAAACCGATATTGTTCTCCTTTAAAGTGAAGCTTCTTATAGGTCCTAGAAAGGTTTTAAACTATTTTTGTGCAGGGTGTCTTCACCCCCTCCCCCAAAAAATATTTTTACTCTTCTGAAACTGAAATTGAAAATGGGAAGATGTAGATTTTTCCCCTTCCAACCTTAAGTGCCCCTAGAGGTTTCTAGGGGCGTAGCCACTAGTTTCTTTTAATAATCTTTTTTCATACTTTATCCGGGCGACTGTGTTGTAAATGATTTTTCGGTACAGACAAATTCACCTTTATATATTACAAAACTAGCAAGTAAGCCTCTAGGGGTAAGGTGGGAGTGGTAAATGTGGACCATAAAAAGTTTACTATTTAATAATAATATGATTGCTTAATTCAGGGAGCAATCCGAGAAATGTCCGGCGGCACAAAATGATGATCAGAAGGTCGGACAAGCCTCTGTTATGGAAGGAGAAGCAAAGTAAGATATCCTATTATATAAAGTAGTAAGCGTTTTTTGTCTGTCCCGAAGGATAACCGCTAAACCGATATTGTTCTCCTTTAAAGTGAAGCTTCTTATAGGTCCTGGAAAGGTTTTAAACTATTTTTGTGCAGGGTGTCTTCACCCCCTCCCCCAAAAAATATTTTTACTCTTCTGAAACTGAAATTGAAAATGGGAAGATGTAGATTTTTCCCCTTCCAACCTTAAGTGCCCCTAGAGGTTTCTAGGGGCGTAGCCACTAGTTTCTTTTAATAATCTTTTTTCATACTTTATCCGGGCGACTGTGTTGTAAATGATTTTTCGGTACAGACAAATTCACCTTTATATATTACAAAACTATAGCAAGTATGCCTCTAGGGGTAAGGTGGGAGTGGTAAATGTGGACCATAAAAAGTTTACTATTTAATAATAATATGATTGCTTAATTCAGGGAGCAATCCGAGAAATGTCCGGCGGCACAAAATGATGATCAGAAGGTCGGACAAGCCTCTGTTATGGAAGGAGAAGCAAAGTAAGATATCCTATTATATAAAGTAGTAAGCGTTTTTTGTCTGTCCCGAAGGATAACCGCTAAACCGATATTGTTCTCCTTTAAAGTGAAGCTTCTTATAGGTCCTGGAAAGGTTTTAAACTATTTTTGTGCAGGGTGTCTTCACCCCCTCCCCCAAAAAATATTTTTACTCTTCTGAAACTGAAATTGAAAATGGGAAGATGTTGATTTTTCCCCTTCCAACCTTAAGTGCCCCTAGAGGTTTCTAGGGGCGTAGCCACTAGTTTCTTTTAATAATCTTTTTTCATACTTTATCCGGGCGACTGTGTTGTAAATGATTTTTCGGTACAGACAAATTCACCTTTATATATTACAAAACTATAGCAAGTATGCCTCTAGGGGTAAGGTGGGAGTGGTAAATGTGGACCATAAAAAGTTTATATTTAATAATAATATGATTGCTTAATTCAGGGAGCAATCCGAGAAATGTCCGGCGGCACAAAATGATGATCAGAAGGTCGGACAAGCCTCTGTTATGGAAGGAGAAGCAAAGTAAGATATCCTATTATATAAAGTAGTAAGCGTTTTTTGTCTGTCCCGAAGGATAACCGCTAAACCGATATTGTTCTCCTTTAAAGTGAAGCTTCTTATAGGTCCTGGAAAGGTTTTAAACTATTTTTGTGCAGGGTGTCTTCACCCCCTCCCCCAAAAAATATTTTTACTCTTCTGAAACTGAAATTGAAAATGGGAAGATGTTGATTTTTCCCCTTCCAACCTTAAGTGCCCCTAGAGGTTTCTAGGGGCGTAGCCACTAGTTTCTTTTAATAATCTTTTTTCATACTTTATCCGGGCGACTGTGTTGTAAATGATTTTTCGGTACAGACAAATTCACCTTTATATATTACAAAACTATAGCAAGTATGCCTCTAGGGGTAAGGTGGGAGTGGTAAATGTGGACCATAAAAAGTTTATATTTAATAATAATATGATTGCTTAATTCAGGGAGCAATCCGAGAAATGTCCGGCGGCACAAAAGGATGACCAGAAGGTCGGACAAGCCTCTGTTATGGAAGGAGAAGCAAAGTAAGATATTTCTTTTAATATTATTTTTTCATACTTTATCCGGGCGACAGTGTTGTAAATGATTTTTCTGTAAAGACAAATTCAACGTGTTCCTTTATTTATTAAAAGCGAGTACTAGCAAGTACGCCTCTAGCTGGGTAAGGTGGAAGGGGTAAATGTGGAACCAAAAAGTTAACTACTTAATTTAAATAGATTATTATATATATATTGTTTAATTCAGGAACAAAACAGCTGCAGCTGGCTCTCCAGAAAATTCGGATGAGAACGAGGTTAAGGAAGTCACTGTTATGGAAACACCAGCAAAGTAAGATTTTTAAAAAATTGTTTTTAATACTTTATCCTGGCGACTGTGTTGTAAATGATTTTTCTGTACGCTAAACCCTCTAATATGAAGTATATCCTTAAAGTTTCTTTTGCCACTCCCTTCCCTTGCCGGTACCTATGAGAAGAACCCGATCGGTTCAGCGGTTAACAAGATCCTTCGCTACATACAAACAAAAATCATTTTACTTTGTAGTATAGATTGTTTAATTTCAGGATGAAAGACCAACCGGATTTTGATATAATTTATGAGAACATAAAGAATCCAGGACCAAAAAGCCCAGGTATAGTACAATATTTATACTAGCGACTGTGCCCAAAGCATATAGTGAAACATTTCTGTACTACATTGTATTATTACACTAGGTTAGGTTAGGTTAGGTTAGGTTAGGTTAGGTTGGGTTAGGTTAGGTTAGGTTAGGTTAGGTTAGGTTAGAATAGGCTAGGCTAGGCTAGGCTAGGCTAGGCTAGGTTAAAACTAGAAATATTACTCTTTCTATTAATACACTAGGTTAGGTTAGGCTAGAAAAAAAAACTATTGTAAAATTGAAGTATTTTTTTGTAAAAAAAAGTAATTTTAAAAAATATTTTAATTTCAGTGTATCGGGTGTCAGATGATGAGCAGGAGATGTTTGAACCACCCCCTCCTACAATCCCGCCAGCATCAAAACTGAGTAGGCGCAAAAGAAGTGCAACACCGGGGAAAATCAAGACCTGCGCCCATGGACGCAGTCCCCGAAGCGAGCTGCCATTGAACACGAGACTCATCGAATGCACCTATATGTGCCCAGACTGCCGCGTCTTCTTTCACAAGAGGCAAAAACAAAGAAAAGAAGGACAAAAGTAAGCTGATGTATAATAGTCCTTCCAGTCAGATCATATATAAACTATTTGTGATAAAAAAGTGATATATATCAAGATATCTTGAGTCAAAAATATGTTTAACCACCTTTAATTTGTACGTACATTAATCTATATGACAGTTTGACAGTTTTGTTCTGACGATGAGAATATTCATATAATATTATATTTGAAACCGCTATTCCTATATAGCAAATTTTTGAAAATTTAATAATGGAAAGTAACTTCGTAATATATTTTTCTTGTATAAAAATGTTCTAGTATAAAGTACAATTAGAATCCAGATCTCAGCAATTAAAACCTATGTATATTTGTGTTAATTTCTCAGCTTAAACCGATTAAACATGCAGTTATATTATCTGTAAAACTATGTAATATTTGGTCATTTAAACCACGTCTAGAATTATAGACTAATTAAGAAAATTTCTGTGAATATATACCTATATAGTATCGCGCTATCGTACCTATGTAAATCATTATGTAAAAAAATATGTTTAAGTGTTTCAATCAATAAAGATAATAATGAAAACAATTTTTTTTTTATTTTTGCGTTTTGTGTACAAGCGAGGTTTTTCTATAATTAAGGTCGTTTTTTACCACTTTCTCGTGATTTTTACCACCCGTTTTTACCACAATTATTGGTAAATTTTTACCATATTTACCCTATTTCTGGTAAAATTTTACCAGTTTAGGGCAAAAATATTACCAGGTGTTGAACAGTTTTACCACTTTTTTGGTAAAATTTACCGCAAATTTCTGGTAAATTTTACCAAAAAAGTGGTAAAAATTGGTCAAAATCTGGTATAAATTTGCGTCCTAAAATGGTAATATTTTACCGGAAATCTGGTAAAATTTTACCGATAATTGTGGTAAAAATCGATGGTAAAAAGCGTCTCGGAGTACCACTAAAAGTGTTTTTACCACGATTACGGTAAAATTTTACCACCTTTTAAATCGTATAGGCTGGTAAAATTTTACCATAAAAGTGGTAAAAACTAGGTTTTTTTATGGTATTATATCGATCCTGGGAGGGTTTCACAAGGTGGTTGCGATATTTAACCCTTTCTCCCTCTAAGTGTTTTACTCTAATAAGCAAACGAATGAAAGAAATAAAATCAAAATTTTATATACAAACTTACAAAGATGAAGTGCATAAAAAGAACTACGGGTTCACTATTGGGAATGGTAAAATAAGAACTGTTGACTAAAATATAACCTTTAAGACATGCCGCAAAAAAAACAAGCACAAATGTTTTAAAAAGTTAGGTATGGAATTGAAGGAATATAGGTGGTTAAAATATCAACAAATTCAAGATATAAACAATATATAGACAGGTAAGTAAATTATTTGAAATTATAAAGAGAAGAAATTATCCAAATATGCAAGTGTGAGTGTGTAAATCTGACTTGATATATTTTCAATACTACATTAATCTTTATAATGAAACTTGGTAAAAACCACAAAGCAGAGTGGTAAACATTTATTATATCTTGATGTATTACATGGTAAAAGCGGATTTCCAACACGCAATTTGTGTTCTAATTAACCAAGCTTGAACGTGTAAATATTTTTTAAAATGCTTTGCTTGAAGAAGCTAATGTAAGTGCCCCAAGAGGCCTAGCAGGGTCATAACTACAGGATGTAGAAAAAGAACAAAACGTGATTTTTAATAGGTCAAGAGTTCAGCTTGTATTTTTATTAAAGACATATCGTTGGAAATGTCTTGACAAAAGCTTAAAAAAGCCATTGGAGAACAATTTAATAAACTATTTTAAATAAGTTTAAAAACTAAATCAATTTCAAATATTCACACAAATTTAATTATTTTTGTTAAAACCTCTCCTCGTCTTGTATGGGGTGCAAAATTGCAACCTCTAATGAAATTGATGTTGACCTAGGAAGATTTGTGGCTACTCCCTCTCTACCTTACATCAAATATGGTAACCTAACCAGTATCAAATTAATTTGAAACATATTCCCAATTTTTTTTTTGTCATAGATGGCAACAATGTTTTCGCCACATGACTTTCGGAAATAATTTAAAACTAACCAAACTAAAGTTGCTTTTTCTGCTAGATACAACAAAATTGAGAAGGCCTTTTCAAATCAAAATTCAAATATTTATTGTGACAAAACAACATATACATTTAATAATCAACATTTATAAATAATTACATTGCATTAAGAATTTATTAATAAACTATTCCTTTTGTAAATAATGAATACTATAGGTTTAACACAATATAATACAAGTATCTAAGGACTGAAAAACGCCTGGGGGCGGTGTTGATTCATTCATTTTTCTAGACAATACTCTTTCTATTTCATTATTATAGAAACTTTATTTGTTTGGGGGTAGAGTGATAACACTTGTATTATATATGAAGGTTGGTGAGGGGGGGGGGGGCGGTGTAGGCATACTGATATAAAAAAAGGTAAATGGCAAAACTGTGTTGGAATGTATATTAGCTGGGCCTAGAATGCAGAAACATCTGCCACTCTCCCCCACTCAAAATATCTGTCTATAAATTTATATAAAATATAGAAAATAATCTGAAAATAACAAGCAAGTGAACAATTATTCCTTTTCACCATTATATTTCCCTTACTTAACGTGAAATGGAGAACAAAGCTTGTAGTGCCTATAAAAAATGTCGCCATACAATACAAATGACCACAGATAGGCCAGTATACATTTTAATTGACCAATGATAAAATTTATACTGGCCTTGAATTGGTTAATTAAATTGTGTGACGTCAGTTTCTTACAGGTACTTAAAGCTGGTTCGAAAACAGAAAGAAAACCGTTGAAAATAAAAAGAATCTACATTGACAAATTTACCACGAATTGGTTGTTTGCTTGTCTTAATGTTTCACATTTTTGTTTAATATAAATTAAATACCTGTAATTGATACTGTATCTTAGAAGAGGAAAATTAACTTTGGCTAACGCCTGATAATTTCCAATGTTATATATCAATAATTTATAAGCCTTTAGTCTGCTCTCTTGAACAAACATGTGCTGTGCTTGCCCTGCTAGAAATCTGCACAAATGTCAAGGCAAATTGCCGAGAATTTATGTATTTTTATTTAGTCTTTTCCAGGTATAAAGGGTTAGCTCAATACATACTCCTTTATACATGAATTTTATTTAATAATCCTACTAAATAAATTATTAATTTTTTTGTTCTTTGAAATCACAGTAACAACTGAACTAATTGATTTCTCGAGTAAAGGGAAGATTCACATAAGTCCCAAGATGGTTATATAATATTTTATTAGTACATTTTAGTCTAGGTATGGTTTTATGCAATTTCTATGACAATTTCTTTCCTTACGAATACAGGCCAACTTGACACTAGTATTGAGCCAATAGTTGATAAAAGGGAGAAAGAAAAGTTATCGTTATGTGTTTATTTTTTTCAAATCATACTTTATGTTTATTTGGTTCTATTCTTGTCCCATTGATTAATTATTAACCATCCTATAGGAAAACTAAAGTGACCTCAACCAAATCTATTTTTAAACTATAATGTAATGACCAAAAAAGAAACTATTTCTTTGGACATTAGATTTAATTTTTTTGAGCCTTTTTAGCATCATAAAGCTTTTTGTAACTTCGGTAACAAATTATTTAGACGAAAAAATAAAATAAAGTACGGTTACACATAACATTTCCTCTACTTTTAATTTTTAACAATTTTCTACAAAATAATCGGCGGGGGCGACGTACTGACAAGCCTTGATTAAAGAGTAGATACGAAAATAAGAATTAGTGCAACTTATTTGTAATGTTGTTTGCATGTCTGTTAGATGTCTGTCTATTTATTTATTACATGTCTTATAGATTAAATTATAGACATAGTCTTTTTTATGTCTATCTGTTGGTCTGTAATGCACTTGTGACGTCACACCTATTCAAACCTATTGCCTAGTAAACCTACAAATATTATGTTTATGTCAACAATATTGTATTTTAAAAGTGGTAATAACTTTCATATATTCGGCATGTCGTTAACTGGACTAATTAACCTGATATTAAAATTTGGAAGTGAGATAACAACTAGCATTATTATTATAACCTTTTTCTGACTTGCAACAATATTTTAGTGTAGTCTAATTTTGATCTAACCAGCAAAAAACAAAGAAGACAACATCCATAAAAGTGAAACTCTAAAATCGAAGGGAATGACAAACAAACAATAATTCTTGTAGAGTGTCAGATCTAAATAAGCAGAACATTAATTAATAGAATTAAAGAAACTTTTAATTAATAATTGTAATCAATTAAACGAAATTCTACATAAAGTTGCAAAATACAGGATGTAGTAAAAGGACTTTACTATAGATATGCATCGCGTTTAACACTCCTTCTTGTTCTAGGAATCATTATTCGAAAATCAGGTTAATTATATCATACAAAATTGTGTTGTTAAAAAGTACCTAATTGTTATAGGAATCGTCATGCAGTCTGAATTTTTTAGAAAATAAAACAAGTGCACGTTGATTGGCGCGAACAAACCCTAATGAAAAAAAGACAAAATATTTGAAAATGCTTTAATTTCTAAAAGAAATATTCAAATTTACACAAATCTAATTCTATTAATATTTTTATACAGCATTTGAGACAAATTGTCTTATCTCTTCGTGTAATATCAATTAAATGTAATAGCAGCTTTTATTATACTCATTTTCTATTTAATATTGTAAATATAGGGCGAAACTAGTAATCTTTTTATGACAGTATTATCGAAAATGCATTAGATATATTTACAGTAATAGGATTTGTCTTCTTTTCATTCTTAACATTGCTAGAGTAAAAGATATTTCAATATATTGCATTGGAGTTTTATCCTATTTTCTCTAGGTGTATCATAATGCACTAGTGGCTACGCCCCTAGAGAAACTTCATAGAAGGGATGAGAGTAAAGTTCAACACTCTACTTTGAATTCTATAAAATTATAAATCACTTTTTTGGAGGCGGGTATTCTTTTCTAAAGGCGATTTCTATTGAGAGGGTGAAGGTATCCTCTCTTAAATAGATCTCGGAAATTGCTTGTCGTATTTTTAAGATTTATTTTAAGTTTTAAAATGTATGAAAATGTAAAGAAAAAAAAGCTTTACTTCAAATTACTTTGGATCTATCCAAAGTTTTAATGTTAAAATTGCTTCTTTGTTACACTTGCTAACCTTATTCTGTTACATTTCAAAATATTCGCATCTTTGGATGGAGCAATCCTTGTTTTGCCTAACAATTGTAGAATAGATAAAAAGTGGCTTGAAAATTGTGTTTTCAGGTTATAAGATTCAAAAGTAAACAAATTGGTATCATTTGTATTTATGTCTGTATTAATATTTACCATCAATTTCACGATATAAAGTAAAACATTAACAAGTAATATTATACAAATTAGCAGCGCAGCAATAACAATCCTACAATTATGTGCTAATTGTTCAAAAAGCTAGATCGATATTTAGTAAATTTTAAAGCCTCAATGATAAAGAATTGATAAAAATTTAATACGTGCCTATTGCATGAATCAAAGGAGTTTTGAAGATGGTTTCTGTATTTTTAGAAAAATGGTGATTACTTACGGTCAGACATAAACTAATTATGTATTAACTACGCTATAAATAGATAGCATCTATCTATGTAATAGTATGATGTTGTATAATAGGTAATTTACATTCCTAATATGTAATTATCATTATATTAAGAAATACATTCTCGATTTATACTATTTATTTCCCAGTTGCTTTAAGTACATATTTCATAGGATGGTTGATTTCCACTTTTTCATCTTTTAAGAGCCATAAACCAACCCTTTGATTACTTAACCGTTGTCTTTGAAAAGTTATAATATAAAGAATAAAAATAGATCTATACACCTTCATGGAATTATCACTTTTATTTTAATGGATAAGGATAATGGCGCAATAAGCATTGTAAAATAGGACAACATAAATAAATAGGCTATTGGCTAAGCAATATCGAGTAGTGCCTGTCCCAAAAAATTACACAGATTTAAAAATAGCATAAAATCAAGGTTGAATAATTTTTTCATTAATATTTTGGCTGGGTAAGTTTTAAAGCTAATGATAATAGAAAACTTGATTACTAATTTATGACTTTTCTCAGATAAAAAAAAATACATTATTATAAAAATTATTTTGTATAAACATATTGAATAGAATAGCTATAATGCATAATGCAAATACTATTCAAATCAATCCTGCATGGCCAATATTGCAATATTCCACATTGTCCACGTTAAAGGTTTATCACTTAAATTCTTTTTTAAAGTATTAAGTTTTTATACGTTGACATAGATGTAATGGTGGTTATTTCGTTGTCAACTAACGAATGCGCCCCTAGTATCTAGGGGCTCTTTATTCGAAGGGAAATGAAATGGCAGATAAAGAACCTAAAATCATACCCAGACTTTTTATAAAAATAAAATGGCATAAAAACATCCCGGGAGCTATGAGAAGCTTGAGCTTCACTGTCAAAGAGAACCATATTGGTTCAGCGGTTAGCGAAATCTTTTGCTTGAGACAAAAAAAGCTTACTACTTTAAATGATAGGATTTACCTTAAAACTTGATATTTCAGATTATGTGTAGGCTTTTGAAATATGAAAACAAGACATAGACATAGATTGGGCTATCACCCGATAGCAGCCTCTCAAGTTCTTAAATGCATGGAAAGGTTCTATTTAAGCAATTTATAATTATAATATTCTACTAGTTCCTTAGCCCCTAGTCTCTTTGGTGGATGGGAGAGGGTTGTGATAAATAGCCTAAAAATTCCCAAGACATTTATATAGCTTCCTTGAAAAGTACAATCAAATCGGATCAACAGATTCCGAAATCTTTAGCTTCAGACAAAAAAGCATTAAGGCTTCACGATCTTGATATCAGCAGTTCCTTTAGAAATATCCATTATATGTAAGCTTTAATCCATAGATGGTGTTAGGCTATTTTTCTAACCATAATCTCCTCTAGGATTTCACACGCAAGGGGCTAATCCACCAGTTAATTCATAATGTAAAACTTATAAATATTTAAGAATTAGTGCCAGGCCTACCTCCTGTTTTTATATTGTTTGGCAGGTTATTTTATCCAATTTAATATTTATACCTTTTCTATTGTATTGTAGTGTCACAATAATGTTATTTTATTTGTAAACAAAATAAACAACTTAGTGTGAGCAATATTTTTATAATAAAGCTTTTCCAATTTCAATAAAAAAGTACATTTCTTTTGTGAATATTTATAATGTAGAAATAATACACGATATATTATTTTTTTATAAAAAAATATGCACCAAATTGTTTTATCTATTAAACCATAAATTACTTTTTTAAGTAATACGGTTTTTTTGTCTGTTGCTTAAGATCTCAGAAGAAAAATTTAGTCTGTATTGGTTTTACTTTTAGGGATTCTTTTTTAATATCTTGGGGTTGTATTAGGCTATTTTCCAGACCTCCAGCGCCCTCCCCTTGAGGCTAGGGGGGAAGCAACTAGTTTTATTTTAAAATTGTACAAACATTATGAAATAAGAAAATATCCACACACATTTAAAATATATTTGTCTTGTACGTGAATGAACAGTGAACACAAGAAGTAAATCCTAGATTTTGGTTTAAAGTCGCAAACATACATAATTTATCACAGCCGGGGAAATAACTTTTTATCTTTAATATTTCAGCAAAAACATAATATTTACCGTTTGCTCTGTACATTACAGTTGATTTATTCTTTTGACATTTTACTAATATACTTTAATAATAGGAGATACTTTTAATTATAAATTTTCTTATATTTAAAAAAAAAAATTCCCAAACTTTCTTGATGCCAAGATATTTTGTTTTAAATAATATATCATGGTTTTTAAGGCCTTTTGACCGTTTAAATGTTCAAATTGTATGTGTTTTTTTTCTAAAAAAAAACAACTCCCTAATGTGTATGTATCTAACAACAATTTTATCAAGCAGTAAAATTACGCATAAAATTGACAACAAAAAGGGTTATGGAAAAATGGTTACACTATTTTCACTGTACAAACAATAAAATATTTATGAAGAAATATATCGTGTTAAAGGCAAGAATTTTTAACCGCTAAGTAACCTAAAACAATAATATAGCTAATGATAAGAAAAAGATAAAATTAAAGTTCTGTACAGTATTAAAAAATAAAACCATTTTACCCCCAACTTTTTAAAGTCCCGCATAAGTCCTTCAATGCAGAGGGGGACATTAGCAACAGACAACTTTTTATATTCTATCACAATCTATTTTGATGGCTGGTTAATAAGGATGCAGTTAAAGTTTAAACATGCTTCATAAATCTGTTTTAAATGGTCATATTGTCAATTTTTTTGTTTTTAAAAACTCTTCAATATTTGTGAAGCTAATATATGTATAAGCATGATATGTCTGCTTAAAATTTGTCTTTCTCTACTCACTCCTGTTTGTAGACTTTGGAATTTTCTATACAATTATTGTTTTATTTGATTTTTTTTCTACATCCTTATTATCATCCTTGTTTGTATCTATTTGACAATTATAAAATAAATAAAAGGTGTCTCCTCTGCTCAATTTGAGTATGAGAAAGAAAAAAAAAGCTGACCAACCAAATCTTGTGGTCACACTTTCAATTTACTAATTTGATTTATTTAAAATTTCAAAAACTATAATAGGTACTAACAAGGATGACAACATTCATGAGCAGGGAGGAAAGTGTAGTGGGGCGGAGGGGACAACACTTTATTTTTGCCAGGGGGGTGGATACACAGTCATTAATCTAAAACTGGTAATGGTGTATAACGTTTGAATAATATAGTTCATTAGCTCCTAAAATCTATTATTGCTTTGAAGAAATTAATGTTTTTTCTATGGGCTTAGATTTTGGTAGTCAAGAAATTAATTTAATTGTAAAAATATCAGTTGTTTAAAAAAGTAAACTAGGTTTGATTCAACCTTAAATCTGATCAAACACAAAGGCGAAAAGTAAACAATAAGATAAACGTTCTTTAAACAAAATACTGGTAACTTGGTATAATTGTAGAATGGCTTTCTACAGTCCTAATTTAACAACTCGTGTCAGATGACAGAATAAAATAACTTTAAATATTACTCCCTTATTGGTTAGAAAAGAATGGTAGAGAACCGCAGGACCAGTATCTAAATTCCCTGAATCTGATACGCACAATACTGCCGGTTCAGCAGTTACCTAAATATTAATTTTAAACAGACAGAATTACAGAAAGACCGACAAACATCGTACTTAAGGGTGTTAAAAAAATAACCGATCGCTCACAATTTGAACCACCATAAGTACTTCAAATCTTGGAGATAGACCCCATAATGTTTAAAGTTTTTGGTGGGGAATGTAAAGACCTTTCTTTAGACACCTTAACAAGGTTTCTAACTCAATCTATGCAAATTGACATAAAAAAAAACATCCAACTTTGAGGCATGGCGGCTGTCTATTCCTAGTTCTTGATGATTGCAAGGTCTTTCTTATGATGACAAAATTGTGTTAGAAACCTTGCTAAGGTGTCTAAAGAAAGGTCTTTACATGCCCCATCAAAAACTCCAAACATTATATGGGGTCTATCTACAAGATTTTAAGTACTTATGGTGGTTTAAATTGTAAGCGATTGGTTTTTAAAAAGACATATTTGTAATAAAACATGCACTTTCGGCGTAGGGCAATTTCTCTGCAAGGGGTAGGTCTTAAGCTCTAGGGCTCTGGAAGGGTGAGTGGATTCAAAATTCAATATTGTTTTCTCATTGGCATTGCTTGGTCATGAATTGTATTATTTTTTATTAGTTTTGGACCAAAACTTTAAGGTTTATATTGAAAAAAAGTGAAGCGATTGGTTTTTATTTTAACACCCTTTACTTTGTATTATAGATACAATACAACGTATCTTAATCCCTGTCCCCAAAAGAAAACTAGCAATCTTAATAAAAGTCTTAACTTTTTTTGATCCTGGATAATTTATTTATTTCTTGTTTTAGCACTTTATACCAACTGTCTTTAGGATATATGTGTGTCAGATTTCTTCTAGATAAATTTTGCCTTTTTACTATAATACCCAAAAAGTGTTTTAAACGCAACGTTTACAAAAGATTTTAGTTTTCAATGTTTCTTATTCAAGTTATCTTTTAATACATACCTGTAATAAAAACAAAATATTTAATGAATTTTATTCCACAATTTTATCATAAGGATTAACTGGAAATAATTGACTTTCAAATTTGAAGATGCATTAATTTATCTTTCATTGACTTTCCCTGTATTTCAACAAAATTTAATTTTAACGTGCTTCTTGCAGATAAAGTAAAAGTCTTAATATAATCATTTATGTTATACAGGGTGTTTCAATAGAAACGTCTTTTTTAAATTCTTAATTATGCATAGAAAATAAAACAATTATATAAAATGCTTCATATATTTGGAAAACCTATTCTGGGACATTTATGTTTCAAATATTTGAAAATTATTTTTTTCAATAACTTATGCCTCAAAAACCGGTTTTTCCAAAGGCCTTATTTTTGAAGATTTACGTATTTAAGGTTTTGGAAAAATTGTGCACATTTTTAAAATTCAAATTGCGCAGCTTGTATTAATAGTAGAAAAACGTCATGCATATCGTTAGAATCGTCATAAACTCTAGTTTCTAAAAATAAATGTACTATTATAAAGTGCTATTTGTAGTTTAGGAGCTACGTTGAAAAATGTGAGAAATGTTGAAAAGTTTTAAGAAAATTTAAACATTTTACCACGTAGCTCCTTTACTATACATAGCACATGAATGGTTCGTATATTTCCAAAAACTAGAGTTCATGACGATTCTAACGGTATGCATAACGTTTTTCTACTATTAATACAAGCTGCGCAATTTAAATTTTAAAAATGTGCTCATTTTTTCCACAATCTTTAAATCCATAAATCTTCAAAAATGAGGTCTTTGGAAAAACCGGTTTTTGAGGCAAAGGTTATTGAAAAAATAATTTTCAATTATTTGAAACATAAATGTCCCAGAATAGGTTTTCCAAATATATAAAGCATTTTATATAATTGTTTTATTTTCTATGCATAATTAAGAATTTAAAAAAGACGTTTCTATTAAAACACCCTGTACTTATATTTTTATTGTCCAACAAAATGTATATATGGAGGAAATAGGGATAGGAATAGGTATATCCACACCCATTGCAGAGTAGGATGTCTTTATATCAGTCCAGAGTCATACTAAGTTCTTCTTTGTAGGGAAAATACCTACTGTCATTAATATCAATTATTAAGTTTATTTTATAGATTACTGAAATGATTGGGTTGTGCTTTTTAGATAAGATTTTACATGAGCATGGGATGTTTAAATTTTTAATATGCTAGTAGGTCCTAACTTTTCGAAGTTGTATACTTTAAATAATTCAAGATTAAGAATTGATAATCAATTTAATATTTATTCCTGATCCTTGCCTGCAATGTAGAACAAAACTGTTATCATGAAATTCAATAATGCATGCAGAAACGGTGTGCGATCATTTGCGCATATCAGTATTTTGTGCTAGCAACAAACACAATTTCAGTGCTGTAGTATTAATTTACGATTCTGGTTGCAATAGGAGAAAATTTTGGTCTGTGTATTGAAGAATTGGTGGCGCCCTTTAAAATAGATACACACAAGGACATATAATTATACATTCATTAATAAAATACAAAGAAAACTAAATTCAAATAATAATAGTTGCACCCCTAACCTTAGTTTAGTTTTAGAAAAGGAGAAAAGGAAAGAAAAGTACATTTAACTTATATTCCTTTTACTTTTATAAATGCTTTACAGATTTCCAGGCATAATTAGTTTGAGAGCAGCTATTCTACTGAAAAAGTTTGACAATTTGCACTTAACTAGAAGCTCAACAATTAATTTCTTCATCGCATTGCTTAATATAATTTAGTTATTTTGTTCATTAAAAAAGTGATATATAGTGAAGTTACTTTATTATAATTCATTCAATGGCATAACATACAACATAGAAACTTTAGCTGCTTACTTTCTTTCAGGGAGTCATTGATTAAGGTCTACCTATCACTGGGCTAAACTTATATGATATAACAGTTAGGTATACTAAGCTAACTTTAATATGAATAATATTTTTGTCTTAATGACTCTTTACGTGATTATTTGCAAAGCGGGTGTACAATTTTGATTATTTCACTTACTCAACGTTTACTAACAATTACCAAAGTCTAATTTGATATATAAGATTCGAAAGATTATCTTGTCCTTACCCTGTATCCCTGAATATTTCATAGAAAAGATAACTAACTATAAAATTTTCAAAAGGTGCATTTTTTCCTAGCACAGTAAAAATATGAAAATCTAGTTTCTAACTGAAGTACATAGAATAAACTTTTAAACATTATATTTTATAGTTTTAATCTAATTATTGTAGAATCTTTACCTAGTAACCTAAGTATTAAGGACTTTTTTTTCGAGGTAGAGGAGGTTTTCGAGGTTTTATTATTATATGCACCCCCACCCCCACCCCTTAAAATAGTTTTAGCCATAATATTATGATTCAATAATTGTCTAACATTTAATTTTAAAATTATTCCAAAACAAATTTTAGATTTTTCTTAAATACAAAAAAAGTGATTTCTGAGAGACCTGAGAAGAAAAATGCTTTACTATACTGCTTTTATTTCAATACCACCACTGCCTTATGTGCAAATATGAATTGCTTTGCTAAAATTTGAAGATTTCCCTATATATTTATCTAAAGACGCGTGCATAGGTATATACCAAAGGGTAAGCACCAACAATATCTTAATTAATGTAAAAATCCAAGTTTGGGATGTGAACTAAAACTTACAGAATTTTTACAGGGGTACAGAAGGCCTTCTTTTGGTTGAACTTAAACCAACATCCATCTTTCACTCCTTATTCGCACGCCTCTGTTTATAGATAAATAGATTGGCCCATATCTTAGAAGATAAATATATTGTGTGCAAATTATATGCTTTCTAAAAGTTGGGAAGCTCAACATATTATCATTCTTCATCATATTTGGTCGGTCTTTCTGTTTGTACATTCATAGTAAATAGCCTTTATTGCTAATTTATAAATGCTTGTATGAACTTTAATTCCAAACCTTACATTAAGATTCACGTAAAAATTAGGTATAATCGAGACAGAGAAAGTGCTGCATTATCGATACCATAAAATATGAGCTTACAATTTAACTATGCTGACCTTTTACCTATTAAAAATTACAGGACGATTAGTCATACTAGTATAAACGTATTTAAATGTAATAACAAATCCATGAGCTATTTCTAACTGAAAATGTATAGTTGAATAAATAAATTTAAAGAAGAAAAATTCATTCAACCACCCAACTGTTTATACATTGAATACTTGTCGATAAATTGTGTTTAAGTGCATCGTTTTGTCAACATAAAAACAAACTTTATGGATTTATTTACACTTCCATCTAAAAAGAAAGAAATTGAATATTTATTTGTTTTAGACATTATTCTATTATTGGAAGCAAAACTTTTCTGTATATGTATAAGTGGAAGTCTCTCAGTCAGTACAACTATAAAATAAAGTTGATAAGTTATCCTGCAGCATTAGGTCGACATATAATTCAACTGGATTATGTCAACAGCTATTTTGAAAGTAATCCTTTTTATCATTATATGTTTTTTTAGTGGAAGGGGATATTGGACAATAAATTATACAGTGGTTCATTAATTCAATCTTTAATTCACTGTTTTTAAAACTTTGAGGACTTTATTTAAAACTTGATCAAGTTGTAATATCCCTTGGTTGTACATGTCCTTCAGTGTCCACTAATTGTATATATCAATCTACATAAGGTGTAATATTGTTTATTGTAGTTGGGGCTATTCATAATTCATTGTTTATTAATTTCTTAAGATGTTTGTGATTTTGTATATCATAATTAAAAGATGGATAATCTAAATGAATATCACTAAATATAATCATAATCTTAACTAATCTGAGTTTTTTCATTGTTTTTTATTTACATTTATAAATCGTTATATTAAGATTCCAGGAAAGACTAAATGCTATTGGTTTTGGCATGAATTTGTCCGATGGTTGCGCGAATTTAATTTAGAAAGTTAAGGTATGTACAAACTTCCCTCCTACAAGTTTCCTTTTCAATATTAGTAATTTAAAGAAAATATAAGATAAAAAACACAAGGAATAAATCCAATCCTTTTTTTTATTTTCCTATACGCGGACAACAGTTTCTAAAACCCTACGATAAACACATATTGTGTCGCCATTCTTTCTGAATTATTTCTTGCAAACATTTAAACTTCAAAGTCCCGGATAAATCCTGCAAAATATTCGGGATCGAGAAAAACAACAAGGGAAAATTATCCAAAGGTAATAAAAATATTGTAAACTTTTTTAACATATCTATCTATCTCTATAAAAAGTAAATTCAGATTAAAAAAAAACTACTATGCATACTCCTAAACTATACGTAGCACAGGAATCGTTCTAATATTTCCAAAAAATAGACTACATAGCGGTTCTAATGGTATGCATAACGTTTTTCTACTATTAACACAAGACGCACAGTCTAAATTTTAAAAAGGTCCGCATTTTTTTCACACCCTTTATAAAACCATGAAGCTGCTTAAAGTGCCTAATAAAAAATGACGTCATACAGTACAAATGACCAATGATAGGCCAGCATACATATTACCATTGGTCAATAACAATGTATAATGGCCTATCATTGGTCATTTGTATTGTATAATATATTTTTTTTATAAGCTGCTTCTAAAACTATGGTCCGTCAGGAAAAAATTTATATAAGTAATTTGTTTGTTGATAATTTTTATAACACATTTTCTCGTATTCATTCGAATCCGGTGGATAGGAACCGGTTCTCATCCATACGAAAAAACTATGTCTATCATAGTATTATATCCTTTGGCACCACGGGGCTAAAAAAACTAGTTTTAATCTTATAATTGTACGTTCTATATCCGCGGAAAGCCGTTTATAATACGATACGAGAAATAACTATTCTCGTATTCATTCGAATCCGGTGGATAGGAACCGGTTCTCATCCATACGAAAAAACTATGTCTATCGTCGTATTATATCCAGCTTTCTGCGAATATAGAAATGTACAATCATAAGATTAAAACCAGTTTTTTTAGCCCGTGCCTTCGGCAACTCGGGGCTAAAAAAACTAGTTTTAATCTTACAATTGTACATTCTATATCCGCGGAAAGCGGTTTATAATACGATGAAAGAAATAACTATTCCCAAATTTTTTTATATTATAAATTTCGTTATTTATGTAAGCTTTTACTAGGGGAAAATAATACTTTCAGAGTTGTTATACATACAAATAAAAAGAAAATTGAAGTGAGAGAGATGGAGGGAAAAGATAAATAAGATTGTGGGGAGAGTTAAAGAGAAAATAGTACGGGAGGGGGGGGGGGGGGTTATGTCGCCCCATATTACCTCACAACAAATTCAATTTTCGTTTCACTTTATTTTTATTTTCTCGTTGTAAATAAATATTTGACTTGATACATTTACACAGAATACAACACAAAACAAATACATTGCTGTGACAATGCAATTATCTATCTATCTATATTGTTCTATGTCAGACGCGTGATATTAAGAAGATTATGGGGTATGCAATGACTCTTAAACAGACACCATACATTACTATTAAAAGTTACAACTTTCGACTAATGTCTTGCAATGCAATGTAAAGGTTGGTTGTCATGTCAGTAGATCCAACTTAAGATATCATCAATATTATCATCACAGAACTCTCTTCACTTTTATATAAAAATGTTATAACAATGTAATAAGAGGTAGTATGTCTATCTATCTCTTTGTCCACTGCGTCTTCTAAAACGGCTAAATACCCCATTACATAGAGTAATATTCTCTCCCGTTCTAGCCTTAAATGGAAATACATCCAAAGTCTTTATGTTGAACAAAAGAAATGAACATTCTTCCTATATACTTTTTATCCTGCTAATCAAAAATGAGGGCTCGACACCGCCTATTTAATTGGAGAAAAGCTGCTTAAGATATGATCAATGTTATCAATGATCCTCTGGGATATTAATCAGGTATATCCAAAACGTTCTGTTATCTGAATCATGTTTTTTATATCAACCTATCAATATTCAATAAAAGTACCCAAAGTTTTTAGCCATCGAAAGAAAGAATGGATTATTAAAACTTTGGGTAGAATTGTAATGTTCTATATTTACATGTATGATAATCAATGATAACTTCTTCCAGTAAAGCTTCGAAACCGATTGATATCCGCTTCTCTGCAATACTGAAAATCATGTATAGCATATCGGTGCCATATCTCTATCCGATGATTGTCAGGAATCTTAAGGGATAAGACAATGACCGATAAATTGATGTACTTCCCTAATGATAATACACAAATTACCCCTTCTGTGGCGTAAAATTAGTGGTTGAAACGTTTGAAAACTATTTAAACCAACCAATCAAAAATCACTAAGTTGTTAAGCCATCGAATAAGAAAGTTTGGGTATAGTCCCTTTCGTGGCAACGATCCATAAGGGGCGTTTCTTCGTATTTTCATAGTAGTTTTTGTCCTATTTCTAGCCTCCACGGGGCACTATTCCTGCAGGGCAACCATCGAACCCAATATAACCTAACCTAACCAAAAATAATCTATCAAAAGCCATTTTGAAAAAAACGTTGCCACGAAAGGGACTATTCCCGAACACTTTATTTAAAAACTTTGGGGACTTCTGTAATAAATGGCCCATTGTCCGATCTTTCTCTCTGAGTGATTGTGCCTGCATTGAAATGTCACTCTTTGTTTTAAGTTGTTCATGATATCCTTTCAAAACTTTAACAATAGGTGCAAAATATATATTTTATCATGCCATGGTTCTAAGTAATTAGCATTATAAATAAAAATGGCCACACAAATTTACCATTTTTATGACCTAATCATTATTATGAAACTAAAGTCCAACTCTGAAGGATTAAAATAGTTTTGGACCAAGGTGTCCAGTGAGGGAGTGTAACTTCCTCCCCCATAGTGCTTGATACCATAGGATAAATTGTTGGTAGTGCGAATGGGGCGCTTGTCCAATATTATGATATGGAGATCGCTCTTCTATGAGTACTACTAAAAATCCTACTTTTACTGCAATACACATAGACATTGTCATCGTCGGTTTGTCAATTTAGAATGCTTATCCCTCTATTCCCACAAGTATAATACGAATTTGGTTGAGCCGGTGGTAGCTCAACAAAGACCCACGCGAGGTATTATATTGCTTTAAACTAAGAATAAATGGTTGGTTATGGTATTCGATCGGTATTATATAAGTATATTAAGCACTCAAGAAGGAAGATGGTTTTTATAAAGTGTATTTACATTACAAGTGAATAAGTTAAGTATGAAAATATTTACAGGATAAGTGATAATAATCATAAGTAGTGTAGGACAGAAAAGTGCCCCAAGTCCTATGCATTGAATTGTGCTAAGTGTTAGAGTTCTAACATAAGGCCTAAGCTCAATTCATGCTAAGTACTGAGGGTCCTAAATTTAAACTACAATGCATGCCAAACAACTAAGTCATTACCTTTAAAGCCAGAAGAACTTGATGGTTAGAGAGTCAATAAATAACTGAGATATTTTAAGAAGTGCAAGCTATAACATCAACTAATAAGGATCTAAGCACTTGTCTGTTTAATTAAGTGTCTGTACGTTAAACTTGTGACGTAAATCAAACTATGGTTGTAGGCATACATACTTAAACTAAATGGTTACATGATTACTTTAACAATAAACATAATGTTTTAATAAGCATATAACATTAATAAATCACATACAATTTACCATGATTAGGCTAGCATTACCCATATATGGTATTATATTGGTAAAGATAGGCTAATAAATACTTAAAAGCATAAAAAAGGTGCCTCGGGGCTAGCTAGAGTAATTGTATCTCGTGCCTGAGTTGCGCTTGATAATTGCCGTGGCACGTCAATCAAATATTCAGATTCTACTCTTATATGGTGTAAAATTTATATTAAACATAGGTGGATAGACTAGATGCAAAGCATTTCTGTAAAAGTCTTATTCGTACGTTCAAAGAATTTTGAAAATTGGGGATCGCATCTCCATTGTTATCATCTATAATGCACAGTAGCTTGATATCTGTCCGTTTGTCCGTCTGAAGCTTAAGATCTCGGTAACCACTGAACCTATTGGTCCTGTGGTGGTTTTAAGCTATTTTCTTGGGGGCTGGGACACCCCAACCCCCCAAAAATTAAAATTCCCCACCCCCCCCCAAAAAAAAAATTCTGGGGAAACTACTTCACATAAAATTGGCAGCACCAGATTTTTTTTTCTTTTTCAAATTTTTTAAAAATCACCTCTTGGGGCAAAGCCCCTAGATGCTAGGGGCGAATCCGCTAGTATTTTATAAAGTAGAGCGGGTATTTTGTCAGAAGCTTAATATCTCAATTACTACTGAACTGATTGGGTTCCCTATTTTAGTTAAGATTCATATAGGTCTCCTGATGGTTTTAAGTCATTTCATTTTCATATTCAAGTCTTGGGATGGTTTTTGACTATTTTTCGGCCTCTTTTTGCACTTTTGAATACATACAGAGCCACTATATAATAGGTGCGAAGCCGCTAGTTATTAAATATTATCAATAATAGAATGTTTGCTTATTCAATAACACAAATGCTAATTTCTAGTCCCTCTGGTCTGTGAACACGTTAACGTTAGAATTTTTAACTTTTGAAATTGATATTTTGAATGGTTTGTTTTAAATGGCACAATATTGATACATAAATGAAAATATATAAGTAATCATAACATAACAAAGTAGAGTGTTTGCATGTCTGTCTGTCTATCAAACAATGTAAAATATGAAGTAACAAGAGCAAATTTGTCCATAAAAACTGTAAAAACAGAAAATAAACGAAAACACTGTAGTGTAGATTCAAAAATGCATGCATAGTCTAAAATGGGTAGGGACTGTAGAGTAATGACAACACATATTATATAATGCATTAACAATTCTTTCCAAACCATCCATGTGACAGTTTGATAGACGCAAGTACAAAATACCAAAACTTTTTTGTAGCTGCGCAACCAAAAAAATATCCAAAATAAATGTAGCAACTTTATAGACTTTGGTAATTAATTATTGAAACAAAGTATCACAGAACAGGAATTATATTTGGAAAGACACAAATTTTAGAACAGGAAAAGGTTTAAGTCATTAAAAGTATAAAAAAATGTTGATATTAACCAAAAGTAACGCAGCAATAAATTAATTTTAGTTGAAAGGGGACACGTAATGCAAATTTCGAGAAGTACGGTAATAGTTTTTTTTTATTATATGTTTTTATATAAGGCAATTAATTTGGTCAGATTACTAAACAAGAGCATATGATGCCCCTAGTATAAGTTACTGATCTACATTTATATAGAAATAATATAATTAATAATATATAAACGTTTATTCCAAACCAAAGATTATTTTGATTGTCTTGTTCTATTAATTTTCTTGAATAATTATCCCTCTACATATATTTCTAGAGTACGGACAATGTAGAACTAAGATAAATTAATTCAGACAACCTATTTTATGAATGAAATTTCTTTAGTTAGAAAATAAACATGTTCAGTCTCTCGTAGAATAGTTATCGCATCGTATTATAGACAGCTTTCCGGGTATAGTAAAATTAGATGGACCGAAGGTCCAAGCCAACAAAACTGTTGATTTTTTGAACCAGTTTTAATCCTGCAGATATTAAACGGTTTGGAAGCCATATATACTAGTACACTGTATTCCAGAAATCCCGAAAAATGACAAAAAATCATAGAGAGTGTATATTTGAAAATTTGGATGAAATTTTTTTTAAATAGCAATAAGTATACATATATCTTTTAAAATAATGGTAAAAATACTTATAATAAGGGTTTTACACAAGGGGCGTCAAGGGGGGGGGGGATGTAAAGCTAGTCTAATTAGCACATTTCAGAACTTCCTTTATTTCTAAGCAACATTGACGGGAATCATATCAAAAGATATTACACAACCCAACTAACAATGTTTGTTAACCCTTAATAGTCGGGGGGGGGGGGGAGGCGACCCTCCCCCCTTTTAGTATTTTCTATCTCATTTTCTTTGTGTGAAATCCTGGTGGGCACAGGATGCCAGGATACCTGGCAGGATCATACAGGTAAAGGGCAAAAATATTTTTTTTTATGACTTAAACTTAACATTTCATCTTACCAAAATACTAAAATATCCTATATTACTACATACAGGTGTTCAAGTCAATTTCCGGTTCCAGGTATGATCCTGCAGGTCTCCAGAAATCTTTAATTAACTCCTTTTACCTCAATTTTTTACTTAGATACCTCAAATTTTAAAATTAAGCTATTCTAACAACTATACACGACCAACTAAAATTTTATTAAAATCTGCCGCTATTTTCCTGCCGACTGCCGTCACTGAAATTTATATTTTGAGATTTCTAATAAATATAGATGAGTAAATTTCTTACTCATTTTCTGTGTGTTTATTTAAGCAGGGAGGAAGGAAACAATGGACTGTTTATTATACTAGTCCACAAAGTTTTATAATAGTTTTTTCTTATTTGTAGGCATAACAACTTTTGGGACTTTTGAATTTGATTGGTTGGTTTATTAGTTGAGTGTCCAAACATTTCAACAACTAATTGTAATTTATAGAAGGGGCAATTTTGTTTATTACCATTGGGAATGTACATTATATTACCGGCCATTGTCTTATCCCTTTAGATCCTAGATATGTAAGACTCTAATTTTTATTTTCATTTATTTTAAAGGAAACATTTTCTATCTTAATCAACATAAGTTCTACTCTTCTTTGTTAATAAGTATGAAAGAACCTTTTGTGAAGGGTTGCTCAATATAAGGGTAAAGGGAGTAGATAATGTTAAACATATAAAATCATAATATTTTTTGTTGATTAAGGAAACCACATACAAATATTTAGACTTTTAGCTTTAATGTGATCCAAGATTGACATAAATCGAGCCCCCCCCCCCCCCCCAATAAAAGGTATGATAGTTCAGATAAGACCTTAGACATAAATGGATAATCTTTTATTTGTTTTTAAAACTTTTCTTTACTATTAATTTTATTGAATATGTGTTTGAAATAAATAGAAAAATAAATTACCTTTTTATCTTAAAAAATTGTTATTTTTTGATAGACCAGGTATCTTTAGGGCTTAAAAAAACAAACTTCGCATAGCTTCGCATACACAGGGTAAAGTTCTCTGATATTATACATACATCTAATATCACCATGTAAGAGGATTTGCTTGGACTTTTTTGGTCTTAAAAGATCTGGAACCAAACGTAAAATTTTCATTAGAAGAAAATTGTCTATCTTACAGAAATCGGGTATGCTAAGAAAACCATCTACAATTACAACAAAAAATGGAGATTTGACTTCTTTTAAAGACTAAACGTATAAATTATTACATACTGATTCCAAAAATATATAATACTTAAAAATAGCTTTAAAAATAAAGGGTCCACGATGATTTGAAATGTAGTTTAGTTGACCTTAAAAATAGTTGTTTACAATGATGAAAAGGAACTTAATTCCATACCTCTGGTATAATTACACATAAAATTCTTATTTTTCATAGTAAAGAGCTAATTCTTTCGGCTTTATTTCCAAAAACTTGTGTATATTACTAAACAATTGTTTGAAAGTGTATTTTCCAAAATGTAAAAAACGATTTTTTGTCACCCGTGGAACATAGTGTAGTATATTTATTCATCGCATCGTATTAAAGGAGGCTTTCCGCGGATTAAAACCATTTTATTGGTTTATCGTGTTACTTTTTTAAAAATTAAAAATGTGAAATTGATTAATAATATGTTTGAATAACATTGTGTGTACTTCTCAATATAGAAAAATATAGAATATAACAAGAATAATTATGCACTTTGGCAGGGCAGCAATAACAAGTTGATTACATACCTGAAAAACAATTAATATCAATTTTTGTTCTATTTGCAAACTTGTGTATATGAGATATTTGCTAGATAGTTCGCAATTTTTTACTTAATATTTTTTTATTTTGCTACGCTTTTAAAATTAATGGCTTGTCATTATTGGCAAAATATGACAATTAAAAAGACACAATTTTGATAAAATTGCACTATAATTATATAATAAATATATAAAAGAATAAAAGTAATTCAATTGCTATTTTTCAATGTTTTTCATTTCTATTGTATTAAACATTAACAATTACTAAGTTTTATGTCTATATTATTGGAAATTTATGTGTAACAAAGCTTCTAAAAAATAACTAATTTTGGTTTACGCCGCTTGACAGCCGTTCGTAGTAAATTCCTTTGGATTACAGGCTGCTGATTTGCGGCTGCAATTTCGGCTTTCTTTTTTATCTTAAAAAAATAATACATCTAAATAAATGGAATAATATAACCTATCTAAATGAACAAATGTTGATTGTGGTATGCTTACAACAAAAGACCAGATTACACCAGATTGATTAATTTTTACATTTGGTCAATCCAAGTTTAATAAAACCATAAACACTTTGTAGAAAGGCTTATTGATCTCCTCTCCCTAAAGTTAAAATTGGGAAGACTATCCTGCCCCCCTACTATTCCCCGTAAAAAAATACAACCACCTGACAAAACACTGTGCACACTCCACTGAATAAAATCATTAGACACCTTACCTTGTGATGTTTTAAGCTCGCATGTTACTCATTTAATATCCTAGTAATAGAGAAGTATCGCTACAAAATCTATCAAATTGGGTTAATAGAATCAAGAAGACCCTTCAATTTTAAGATGCACTTGATAAAATAGATGGAAGTAGTCCCTTGATGATTTTTCATTTCTTCACTTCAACAAAACTTTCAGTACAGTCAGACGAATGCAAAATAAGATAAGGTTTGATTTCAAAACTTTCTTTACTTTATTTTATTTTAGTTTTGTTTATTTATGTCAAAAGATTATATTTTTTGTATAAAATAATAAACCTATTCCTCATTTTAATGAATTTGTTTCTCCAGCCCTTTTGATTTATTTCGCATTTCAAGATTTTTTTATCATGGAATTTTCTACCCTTGTTTCTATTATTTTTTGTTATTCAAATTATCCATGCGCTTAATCTAGCATTCATTCTGTTCAGGGTAAAGGGAGCAGTCATAATAAACTTGTTACTATATCATTGCTGCGCTGCCTTTGAATAAAACTTTTCTTGTATTTTTTATGATAATTTAATTTCAACCTACAGTTACAAAATATGATATTTTTCTCAATTTGTTTTTCATTTATTTCGTTTTACTTTATTCGTGTATATAACCCCTTTCCTTTGCCTAAATTAAAGGTACACATTCTATTAGTGGTGTTTTCAAATTTCGAAAAAATAACATTTTCACAATAGCAAAACTATATATCATCATGTGTTAATATGTAAAAGGTTTCATAACTGCGAAAGTCAATTAATTAATTTATATGATATATAATATGTGCGATGTGCAATCTACCTACTACTATTGTAAGTACTAAATAGCAGCGCTAATGAAACTTAGTGGGTTTGAATCCACACCCCTGCGCTCACCCATATATGCAGCTCCCCTTCATACAGAGACGGTACCTTTTAACTTTATTCCCCATGCAAATTCAAGGAGTATTTACTCAACGTTCTTACATCTGATTTATAAAACATGCCTTTTCCAAAAAATTTAACAGTTTTCTGGACAAAATAGGTAATGATTATAGAGTTGCTAAGCTTCCTAAATTGAAACAACTATTACAGGAATCCTCATGTCAAATTTGAAATCAATATTACAATTCTGGCATGCCTAAATTAAGGATAGGATCTATCTGGTAGGAATAAACAGATAGAAAAATCATTATTTAGAAAAGCATCGCTTTAAATTAAACATGATAATTCCATTTCATAGGCGTATGGGCTGTTTTTAAGTTAGGGTAAACAGGTCTCAATATAAACTATTTATTTTATCAACTTTAAAGTAATTAGACTTACTGTAAAATTGTATTGTTTTGAGAACTAAGTAGCTTATGCTTTCTTACGCGCCTTACCTATATAGAACATTTCTTACAGGTGGGGCACTTGTTGTTTTTAGAACATATTAGCTTTCTATGGGGCACTAGATACCGTATAGAACTTATAAGTACGAATTTATTAAAACTTATAATTCATTGTGAAAAAAATAGACTAAACTATTTTAACGCACTATAATTGATTTAATTATATGTTCTATTTTCTTTGAAATCTTCAAATTAAAAATGTTTAAATTGTGAATTTTTTTTATAAGATTGTGTAAAGACTATCGAAAAATTAAGAATGGTAAAACTAAACTTTTATAAAATCTGAAATTGAAGTAAATTAAAACTACAAGTGACGATTTCTATCCCCAAAATATAATTTTAAGACATTTCTTTAATTTCCCTCGGAAGTAAACCTCCCCTTCCCCCCACAACCTCCTTACAAATGTACATACTTCCCTTTTCTGCTTTAATTTAGATATATTTTCTGTGATCTTCAGGGGAGTTTCGTCTGATATGAATTTGGGTTATTTTAAGCTTTTTGCCTTAAAGTCATTATAGCGTTGTTCTTTCTTTTAGACATATTTAAGACAGCCATTGTAATTCAAAATTTCACAAACATATGTCTATAGCAGGTATTGTAATAAAATCACCAAACCGTAAGATATTTTTTTTCTGATTTTAATTTTCTTGTATTGAAATGACAAACAGACAACCGGAAATATATAGCAGCTTCACTACTTAAATAGAGTAATTTCCATTTACTTGAAAAAGGTCCAAAAATAAACTATTTAAAACAAGGATGACAACATCCATAAAAGCGAAGCTCTGAAATAGAAGGACAAACTAACATTAACACTTGTAGATTGTCAGAACTGAATTAGCAGAATATTAATGCATCAGTACAAACAATATTGTAAGTAAATTTGTTGCAAAACTGCATAAACAGATGATACTGTTTACATACTTACATTTTTTGGACTTGTTTATAGAGATGCTTTGCTTATAACATTGTACCTTGCTGTAATATGAATCAGTTTTCAAAAAATCAGAAGAATTGGATAATTTTAACATACAAAAATTTGTTTTCAAAAAAGTTAAAAATCGACATGTTTCAAATGGACGTACGGACATTCCCGGTATTGATTATAGAGTTGCTACGCTACTAAATTGTACCTAACTACTACAGGAATCATGCAAAGTTTGAAATCGAAAGGACAATTCTAACCTGTTTAAATTAACGAAAAGAGCTAACTCTCTGTGACGGACGTACGGACGGACCGACCCTAATTATAGAAAAGCTTCGCTTTTAACAAGTAATTTCTATAGCCAATAGATTACTAGATTGACGCAGATGCCATACGTAGTTTTATAAAAGTTTTGTCAGATGTTTTAGTGGTCCACTAGTCGGTTTAAGGAATGTTATCTTTTGTAAGCACATAAATAAATCTCGTACTTTTTCTAATTATCTTTACGACTTTTTTGTACAAAATTCTTTTGTCTATCTGCGTATTTCATTTAAATATTTCCCAGATTTTTCTAAGAATTTCAGTATTAAATTCTGTCTAAACGTATTATAATATATCCTTGTTTTTGTCCAACTTCTTTTATTAGTTAGTTGGAATTTTTAACTTAATTTCATGCTTTTTTAGTCTGAAGCGTCTAGCCTTTTATAAACTATAGTTAAATTAAAAAGTTTTTAAAACAAGGACGATTTTTCTTCGTATGTGAATTGCAAATTTTACATGATCCTAGAGTTTTTGTTAGACATATGGGAGTCTATATATAAATCGTTAAAGCTGGTAAGTCGACGTATAAATCAGAAAATATAGGTAGCATAATTGTTGGTTTATATTTTAGAATCCATAACTACTTTCAAATCTAATTTGGTTGAAATAAAATTGTAACAGAATACTTGATTTACCTATGTAATGGTTATCATATTGATGCTTTAAGAAAAAAATGCTGAAAACAAGCGCCTGGATATTTCCTTTTTAATAGAAATTTTACAAATAAGACAAAATAATTATTAATTACCATTAGTCTATCTCATTATACAATGCATGATAATTTGATCTTCCTCCAATTTGAATTAGTGATCTTCTTTCTTTGAAATTGTTAATTATTGGGGGAAAGAAAAGGTTGTAAGTTAAGATAATAATTGTATTTGTTTTGATTGAGATTGGACAACAGACATTTATCATACAACCAAAATCCTGTGTGTTCAATTTTGACTACATGTAATTAAACAAGACCAATTAAGGTCATATATGCATGCGTAGTAGTACTTGTTTATTATTATAGAAAGATTAACATAGTAATTATTAAAGAGTGGTTTTAATACATTAACTTTATTTTTTTATTGCCCTCTAACTCCAGTAAAATTAGAGTATTCCACACAAATCTAACATGCTTAAATTAACAGATCTAAAGTATAGATGTATAATGTATATACAGACAACTACCTCCCTTCATTTTCCAAAGACCTCTTTCGTCTGCTTCTAAATTAGGAGATACAGTTATTTAACCCTTTCTCCCTCTAGTGTTTTACTCTTATCTTAAATTAACGACAAGAGCTATCTCTTTCGGACGGACCGACCCTAATTATAGAAAAGCTTTGCTTATAATAATTATAATGTTTGTTTGAGGATTTGTGATTCTGTTTCTGATTGGGGGCAATTCTACGTAAATCTGTCTACTCAGATAGTAACAAAGTTTATGTGGTAAAGTAATAAATTAAAACTTGTAGTGGGTTAAAATAACGATCGCCCCACCTCACCCCCCTTACCCTATCCCCTAACTTTTTACTAAATGAAAGAACTGACCAATAAATGACAGGGTAAAAAGCAACATACATTGACAACAATTTTCCCCCTGTCATAATATCCAGATATAGTCTACATCCATTCATGAAGATGAACTTATAATTAAACTGTCGACTTTAATAAGTATCAGACAATTTAGGTTTATGACAATAGTTATACCTATTCTTATTAAATTTTAATGTAGCATTTCATTTCCGGTATGTCTTCGAAACCCATTAATATCTGCTGGATTAGAACTGATTCCAAGCCATACTGAAAAATCAGGTATCATAACTTCCCAGTTCAGTTTTAATATCCGCAAGCTGTCTAAAATGTGATGCGATAAATGAGATTTTTTTTTATAAAATCCAACTAATATTATTATTCTACTTTTCTAGACAGCTTTGGTAGACACATATATTTGTCTGTGTGTGTAATTGTAACAGATTTAAGATGTAGGTGGGTATAATTGTGTGTGTGTGTGTGTGTGTGTGCGTGCAAGTGTGTGTATCCCCTGGCACATGATGTGCAATCAAGGGAAAGCCAGATGTGCCAGTGATAAAGGGTTAGCTATTCGGGCTTAAAAAAGAGCATCAATTAACAATTTAGAGATAAAGGATATTTTTTTTGTGTGTAGCTTTTCGGCAAGCTAAAATAAGGCTAATAAAGAGGAAAATACCTCCCCTCATAATATTATTATGTAAAAAAAACAATTTTTAGGGGGGGGGGGTAAGTGATTTCTTGGAGCCACAACCTTAGTTGTAATTGTACTGGGCCAATATTTTTTTACTTTTACCTATTCCTCCATTCCGAATATCTAAGCAGATACAAATTGAATTACTTGATACTCAAATCACCAGGGATTCAGGGATGGAGAAATAGACGGTAGATTAATCTTGCCCTCAAAGTCTATCTGTGAATGATAGAAAGAGTTTTAGTGGGAAATGAGGTTGGTAAATTAATTATTGCGGCAGTGCATGAACCTCTCCTCCCTGCAAATCACAAACTTGTTGTCTTTTGACTGGGGAAATAATGAAAATAGGTATTATCTATTATTAGAAAAGCAAAGGACTGTTTATCATTTTTTAAAACAAGGATGATAATGATTATAAAAGCTAAGTTCAACAAATAAGACATGACAATAAAAAAAGTATTGAGGGACATTTTGAAAATTATCTGAAAACCTGTCACAAATAATATTAATGCAGAATGCTCAACTTAGGCATACATACATTTCAAGCAGTATCTTGCCAATGTGTGATTAATAACCCCTCATAGGTTGACCAACACCCTGTGGGCTTGTTACACCCCAGCGACAAAAAATGTGGGGTGTATTATGTATATTATTTGAAACAAATAGTCCTACAAACAAACAAATGCACATCTATTTTGTTCTGCAACATAATCTAAAAATAACTTTCTTCATGTGATTTTGATACACAAAATGTAAAAATGTAGAAAGGTGAATAAAGAAGAAAGAGAAAGAATACTTATTATGAATACCAAGTATATTGTCCTTGCGGAAGTACATACATTATTTCCACAATTTGTACAGTTGTAATTGTACTTTCAAATTGATTGTAATTTAAAGTAATGCAATTGATGTTGATAAAATACAAGCTTAATATCAAAGATGTACAAAAATAGGATTTGAAGCTGAGCAATCTACCTATAGGTACTTTTATTCTCTGTGTGTGTGTGTGTGTGTGTTTGATTATGTGCATAATATGAGTCTGTTTGTGTGTTCAAAGGTACACTCCAGAAGGTGATTTTTTGTAAAATAGGATAAAAAGGCACACATAGTTACATTTGTAGGAGATAGCTCTACGTTTATTAACAGCATGTAAGCAATTGTCAAGACTACATAAAAAGAAGAATAAAAATTGGTGTAATAATGTTATTGAATCAAAGAATATCTTTTTTAAAAAAATAATTAGCAATAACTCTATTTGCGATTTTCGACGTGCTTTTTTGTGTTTGTGTGTATGAAAATAAATTTTACGTAGGGACATGACTAATTATAGAGTAGCTACACTTAACAAACATAAATATTGATAACTGAAGTAGTATCCTATTATATGGCTTGTTTGTTTCTTATTGTGTGTCTTTGTGTGTATTAAGGTGACCACCACAATCAATAAATTACATACACATATATACATATATTCCATCTAGTTTTAGTTGTCAAGCTTTTCTATAGCCACGTGTGTGACAATTACGATTATATTCGACTGTTGCATTTTTACATTAACAAGGATGAAAACATCCATAAAAGCGAAGCACTGAAACGGTAGGACAAAACGGACATTAACGCTTGTATAGTGTCTGAACTGAATAATCAGAATATAAAAGTATAAGAGTCGAAGCAAAATGGTAAGTAAATTTGTTGAAAAACTGCTTGATACAGGATAATGTTTATGGACATACTTACATTTTTAGGACTTGATTATATAGTTGCTTTACTTATAATATTGTACTTTGTTGTCCCAGGAATCTATATACCAAAAATCAGATTAAACAGATAATTGGATCACATAAAAATTAGTTGTTAAAAAAGTAGAAAAATCAACATATTTAAAATGGACATACGGACATTCTGGTAATGATTATGAAGTTGCTACGCTTTCTAAATCGTACCAAACTACTACAGGAATTACCATGCAAAGTTTGAAATCGATAAAACAATTCTAACATGCCCTATTGAAGAAAAAAGTCTATCTGTCTCAAACGGACGGACTGATCATAATTATAGAAAAGCTTCGCTTTAAAAAAAAATTCTAAGAACTTTGGGTTGTTTAATCGTAAATGGACAAATGAATGAAAAATTAAGAGAGATTATCAGATAGGGCATAAACATTCGACAATAATTTCAATCTAAAGAAGGGGTAATATGTGCCGTGGGCACCCGCAAAATTTTTATTTTCAATTTTCAATTTTATCTCGCTTTTAAAAATTGCAATACTGTAAAATGGGTGGAATCGATATCTTATTGCTTTGCTATCTGAGTGATATACAAATTCTATTAGCTATGATCTTGCACATTACATCTTACAGTCTAAATAAACGTTTTCCTTCGACTTATGCATATTGTCATTCTTGTTATCTCTCCATTCATATTCTAAATATACACCTACACTTTTTATGTCACAATTACCTTAAAAAAAGAAAGAAAAAACCAAATGAAATTTATGTGAGATTATAATTTTTATCTAAATCATTTAGTTATAGTTAAAATTAAAACTGTTTTAGAAACCAATTAATAAATCTTTCCTTATATTCTTGAGATAATAAGAAACCCTTTTAAAATTTCAATTTAGATTTTGTAAAAGTTTTAACTTATTTTTGCATCGCGCAACGCACTAATCGGCCTAAACTTTTACTATTTTGATGAAAACACGAAAATTCTATCAAAACTTTTTGTTGCTCTCTGTTATATATTATTGTCATATTTAGATATACATATATGTATATATACTAAGTATATGCTAGTTCTTCCTAAAAATATATATAAAATATGTTCTAAGTTTAGAAGAAAAAATATTAGAAAAGAAAACTATTTTTTTATTTAAAAATTAATTACACTTCACTTGAAAGTTAACCTGCGACCGTGGCTCAACACGTAGCATTCACTCGCCTCAGGGAGGTGAGAGGTTCGAATCTTGGCTTAACACCGCGTCATGACTAAAGATGTTAAAAATAGTTCTTTCTGTCGCTATGATAGGTGCGCGATATTGATAATGGGAGTAAGGGGGATGATTTGGCCAAAAACAGGCGTAACTCATTACCATGCTCAGTTAGGACTTCTAGGGCAAAGGTCGTGCAATCAAAGAGTTGGTTGTCCGATAGGTGTTACTTAACCTTAGCCCGTATGTGGTAACTTGCAAGTTTTAGCCAATACAAAACGCTTATTTTTCCATAGAATTTTAGGTTTTTGTACAGATATTAAACTTTAAATATTTAAAAATATATAATACATGTGTGTTTGGCAACTGCATTTTTTGGCGTTACGCAACCAATTTGGTTTGTTTGCTTACAGAAAGATAAAAACAAATAATATCAAGGTTGCTGCATAATTTTATAATGTAACAACAATATCTAAACTTTTGCTGCACACTATAGCAAAGAAAAATCTGGTTTAGACTAAATTTTATTCATGTTGTGTATACACCATTGAAAGTTGTTATTTAATATTTATGAAATGCATATTGAATTCTATTTGGTTTTGTTTGTTCAAGTTTATGTTAGCTCCGAGTTTATTAGGTTTTTGCGCAATTTCCGCAAATTTTTTTTGGTACATTGATAATCCCCCATTCTACCTTCTATTGCAATTTTCTATTGTTTTTTTACATCTCAATCTAACCATATGCTAAGTACAAAAATTAAGATTAGAGTACTTTTTAGTTTGACTCTTTGAAATAAGAATAAATTCAATATTTCAAATTGCATTGTATTTTTTACTTTAAATAAGACTAACTCAACAGATACAATAATTTTTAATACATTATCTTTGTTATTAGTTTGGAAATAAGTATGAGGACAGACACAATTACTTTTAAATAGCTTCACTACTAAATTAGCATTTTTTACAGCAAAAGGTTTTGAATTGTGTCATAGGTTCTGGAGACCCAGGTCAACCCAAGCTAGCTTCCATTTGAAATTTACATCCTATTATATAGTAGTAAGGGTTTTGTCTTTAGCTAAAGATCTCAAAAATTGCGATTGAAAAGAGTTGTAGTTTCCAAGGTATCTAAATGTTTTTTAGTTCTAATACTTTCTCCTAGATTGCTAGGGGCTAAGCAACTAGTAACTGTAAAAATTTATCTAACCTGGAAACTATTAGCTTTGTTTGGTGCAAAGAAAAACAAATATAAAATTAAAAGAAAAAAGATTTATTTATTCTTGTGTTCAAATAAAGCCATACAAAGTCGTGATTTAATTTAACAGAATTTCAATAAGCAAAATATATGTACTATTATACTGATATATATTATTACCTTAAATATTTTAAAGTACAAAAATTTAATGCATTTATTATATTTATTAAACATTAAATACAAATTATGATTTAAGAATTTATTCGCTTTAGCTTTTGATTCTTTTTAACGTATATGGTTAAATATGTATGCAAATATTTATACTTCAAGAAATCATTGATTTATAAAACTTGCCAAACTAATTAGAAAAAACCTGACAACGGAATTTTTTCATTTTTTTCTCAATATATGGGTGCAAACTTTCTATATTAATTCAATTCGATAAAAACATGACTATTTCGTCGGACACGTACTCTACACAATATACCTAATACCCCTGATGAAATATACTTGATATCTTTGAAAAAGACCTTATTTCTCAGCTTTTTTAAAATTAAACTAACTAACGTCAATTTTTACAAGTTCCCCCAAAAATATGTCTTTTTTGTTGGACACCCTGTAAATATTCTTAATATCCTTGAAACAGACCCTCTTCTTTCTTGACTATATTAGAATTGGGCCAACATAAATTTTACGGCTTGAAGAAGAGAGTAATAGCCAGAAACAGGTACAATTTTTTACAATTTTAATCTATTTTGATTATCTCATAATATAAAGAAGTAAACTTTGTTTTCTGTGGAGTTAAAGATCTCTAAAAATACTGGTCAAAGTTGGTTTTATTTTTTAGGAGTTTCTTTGGTGGTGATTTTAGGCTATTTTCCCTGACCACCCCCGGCCTTTTTCTAGAGACTAGTGCTAAGTTTTGTCTGAAATTCCAGACAAAGGTCGTGCAATCAAATAGTTGGTTGTCTGTTGGGAGCTACTTAACCTAATATTACGGGTATCTTGACAGAAAAAAAGAGATATGACTCCCTTTAGTTATCCTTGGCTGTTGGATCTGACGTTAAAGTGTCATGGACAGCTGCCTTATCCGTATGAGGCAATTTATGGGTAATAGTAAATACAAGTGTTAAAAGATAAAAGGTAAAAAAAACCACTGAAAAACTGACCCCTGTCCCAGGCAATATCTATGTATGCAAAAGTGGTGCACCTATTGATTTATAATCTATAGTAAATGCACATAAAATAGAAAGTGGTTCCCCGTTTCAATCATAAAACTTAATTACATCAAAACGTAGCAATATTAATGTTGAAAATATAATGGTATGTCACATATTTCATGTCAATAGGAACCATATTTGATATGATATCATATGGAGTTTAAAGTTTTAATAAAGTTTATATACACACTGTCATATTTATGCATTCATATGTGGACAAATTCAGTTATATATATGTGTCTGTTGGGTTGGTAATGCTGCGTGTTGCGCATTTACGTGTGTGTTTTCCTAGTTATAGCCAACATGAGAGTAAAACAATAAAGGGGGAAGGGGTTAAATAACTGTATGTCCCCATCCCGAGGACCCTGTCCCGACTTTCATTCGAGTCTTTAAAAATTAACCAGTAGCGTAAGAAATATTAACACAGCCAAGTCGCTTCAAAAGAGCAGAAAGCAATTTGCAAGCAGACGAAAGAGTTCTCTAACAGAGAGATCCAGGTTGTTATCTGGTTATACATCTATATTTATAGGTTTATTTAGCCAACTATTTCTTATTTTTTACTTGTTGTTAACAATTACGTCACATCGTTGTATGAAAAACTAAATCTAGCAAATGCAAATTAAACCTCTCAGCATCTTCCATTGTTTTATCCCTATATCCCTGGCCTTGTTACATCTGCATAAGGGATATTGAATCAAATTAAAATTCTTTCCCTCATCCGGTCTTTCATTTCTAGACGTATTATTCTCAAGGATGTAGGAATAGGCAAATGTCAGATTTTTATATCTTTTAAAGAAACTCAAATTTTGTAGTTTAAAATATTCATATATCCTTAAATAGCTGCTTTTTAGATAAATCTATTTCTAGTCACATTTCAGGGAGTGAGGGGACATTGGGCTGCTTATTACACTAGTCCAAAAAGTTTTATAATAACCTTTCTTATTCGTTAGCTGAAGAACTTTGAGACTTTGAGGGAATTTTGATTGGTTTATATACATCAATTTAGCCTTTGTTTTATCCCTTTAGATCGCTGCACAAATCTGTGCTTCTTTTAAATATTACTATGATTGTTATTCTTTCTTTTTTCAAATGTTTCAGATTATACTGTAATATGTTTAAAACTATAAAGTAATCCTTATAGGTCCTTGGATGGTTTAGTGCTATTTTGTGGGAGGGCACCATCACCCTCCCAAGAGAATTCGCCTATAAAAAACTTCCCAAGGTAAAGTAGAACCAAATTAGTTCAGTGGTTAAAGAGAGCCTTGGGTATAAACAGACACCCTTTTCAGGAAAAAATATTCAACGTCTTTATTGTTCTTAAGTTCAAGACTAAATCCTTTTATTTAATTTGTAATATTTATGTATGTCATCTCAGATCTCGCTAATTACATAACCAACTTTTAATACAGCTTAGAATACAGCTTAATATCCTTAGAATGTCAGGGGCGCTGCCACAAGTGAAGTAAATAAACATATTTTATCAAAATGATGATAAAAATAAATTTGATTATAAAACTCATTATTGTTTCATTAGTGCCTTTAATAAGTTTTGTGTGCATCAACAAGAAAGTGGTAACTCAAATATTCTCGTGACATTATTTCAGGGCTCGGCAGCCGCGCACAGGCCTCAAACCCGCTTGTGCACAAAAGAAAAAAATCCCGAAAAGATAGATTGTCTGTTTAGAAACAGGTTTAGACATCCAGCTGAATTTTAAAGTTATAAGGAGATGATTTCAATAAGGCATCCGTGCGACTGCAAAGCTCTGTATTAAGTACTAAACCTTTACTTGCTAGAACAAATCTTTCAAGGACTATCATATCTTATGTTATTTTACTGCCATAGAATAAGGAGGAATAGAAATGAAAACCTCAAATAGTTTAGGGAATATTGAAGAAAAGTTGCGCTTGCGCTATAAAAACATAATATGAAACTTGTCAAGTTGGGACAAAACTGAAATAATATCTTTTTAATGAAAATATATCGAAAAGTATTAGATTTTTCCTCTAACTTTATGTCTCTACTGCATAGAAATTAAATTTATGTTTATCTAATATTGTTTACATTTCACCACTGTCAATGTACTTTATGACGCAACTTGCGTAATCACTCGATTACGAAATGTAAATGTAACTTGCGTATAACTCAACAATTAATAAAATAATTTATGATAATAATTGAAATTAAAATACTTAAAAATATATAATTGGATATAAACATCTTTTACTCTCAGACCTTGAAAGAATTAAAAATCAGCTGCTAAGGATTTTTTGTAAACAAATTCATGCGCAACCATAATACAAATGCCGTGATCATTATTTCTTAACCAAATATTTTTAAAGTCATTTTTTTACTAAATTCATGTTGAAATGAATTTTTGTTTATAGTTTTGCTAATACTATAAGGTTTTAATCCATTGTGAATAGGACAAATATGGCTGGACTATTGGCTGTATGGCTTTTAGTATACTATTAAAAAAGGCATTTATTTTTCATATCATTTCTCGATAATATCTGAAATCATATGATTTTACTACAAGCCTTGTAGCCATTTAGGGCTTTTAAAAGTTCAATTTTATTTCAGGCTAGCCAGGCAGAATCTTCTACCTGGATTCTATTCTATACTTTATCTTCTTTGTTTACTGCTTGTAAGTATACATAAATGACGTATCTAATAAACTACATCTAAATGAAATATTTTGTCAAAAAAAGTTTCTGTATCCTTTGTGAATGAACGTGAAAAGATTTTCTGAGACAAGGCGTGCAATCTAAATGGATATAATTGGTAACTTACTTTTTTGTACTTATAAAGTTGCTTATGATTAAACGGACTCTCTATCTTGGTTAGCTATAAAAATATAAAGGAAAATGGGGGGGAGGGGATAAAATGTTATCTATCCAAATAAAATTTTCGTGGAAAATGGCCAAGATACGCAAATTGTATACAGACAGACAAACATATACCATATTGCTTAGGCATCGCATTTCTTCATAGAACAACTGAAACTCTTAATCCGATGAAAATCGAATATGACAACAAATTTTAATTTTAATGACAAACAGACAGAAAAGCAGACACAAAGACAAACAAAAAACTTTATTGTGACCCTTTTTTTGGAGGCTCTTTGGGCAACACAAATCACAAAAAAATCATTGGAGGAAAATGTAAAAACGATATGCCTATTTAAAAAGTAAATTGTAATAGTCTCTATCAAAGTGCAATACTTGGCATATATAAATTCTAAATAGCGCAGCTACTTTTTAAGTTACTATATCTGCCTAAATAGCAATTCAAGAGTACAAGAGCAAATTGACAAGGACATTGTATTGGATACGCTCTTACTCTAATATTAAATCTAAAATCTAAATAAGTTACTCTAGAGTTTTATATGCTTAAATTGATCTTTATTTAGAGTATGGGCTTTTTCTGCCACAATCATCAAAATGCATGCTATTTTTTTAGCCAATATATTGGCTATTGTAATTTGGACAATATAATACTTGATTGCATGTATTTAATATGAAAGTCTTTGCATGAAATGCAGCGCATTATATTTTTATCAATAGTGTAAAACTCAAATCGTGTTTGTGGATAATTCAAGTAGATAGATGATTTATCATCAAGCCTTTAAATCAAAGGAATTTCCCCAGGATAAAAACTGGTTCTTACCCGTAAAAATTTTGTTCATGAAGACTAAATCAAATCATAAAATTAATCTCCTTCTTGTAAAAGTCTTTGATAATAATTTTCTAACTTTAGACACCTCAAATTAATTAAACAAGGATGACAACATCCATAAAAGCGAAGCACTGAAACGGTAGGACAAACGGACATTAACACTTGTATAGTATCTGAACTGAAAAATCGGAACATAAATGTATAAATGTCGAATCAAAATTGTAGGTAAATTTGTTGAAAAACTGCTTAAAAACAGGATAATGTTTATGGACATACTTACATTTTTGGACTTGTTGTCCCAGGAATCAATATACCAAAAATCGGATCAAACGGATAATTAAAACACTTGAAAATTTGTTGTTAAAAAAGTAGAAAAATCAACATGTTTAAAATGGACGTACGGACATTTTGGTAATGATTATAGGGTTGCTACGCTTTCTAAATCGTACCCAACTACTACAGGAATCATCATGCGAAGTTTTAAATCGATAGGACAATTCTAACATGCCTAAATTAACGAATAAAAGCTATCTATCTCGGACGGACGGACGGACGTACGGACGGACGGACGGACGGACGTACGGACGGACGGACGGACGGAACTACCCTAATTATAGAAAAGCTTCGCTTTCAAAAAGATATATGCTTATTGCTTATAAATTTATCTTTTATTATAAAAACAGCCTTCATATTGAGGAATTTGTCTCCCTACCAGTGCGTAGTTGGAAGCAGTTATATTCCTTGAAACGAGGCAAACTTTATACAGAACAATGCAATATTATATATACATACATAGACTTTAAATACTTGCCAGTATATATGCATAGTAGCCTGTACCAAAATATACTATCTTCCAGATTCTTGTAAGTATGTAAGCATAGTAGCCTGTATCAAAATATACTACATACTATATTCTTGCTAGTATATATGATTATTGTAGACTTACCTAAAATTAACAACAAATAAATTAATCATCTCTATTTCATAAAGTCTAAAGGTTGGGACAATGGACAAAATTTTTCAGGGAATGAAGGGTTGTAAATTTATTGAACTGGTAGAGTCCTTTTTAAAGTAAATGTTTCTTCCAGTTTTACATATTTTTTGATGCAAAATTATATGATTTTTTTCTTGTTCTTTTATTTTTTAAAGGACAAGATATTGAAATGGCTATATTTATTAAAGCTTTTTTACAGTTACAGTTATAAAAATAAGTCATGATGGTAAATTCTATTTCTGGCCATTCTAATGAACACATAACGCCAACACATATTCAGTAACTTTGGTAACCATAGTCGTTGCCGACGTCAGTCTCACTTTATTTGTGCATTTACAAGCAGTAGATTTCCTTTTTTGAACCTACAATTTTTTAACATAAATTTTCAATATTACCTATTAATTATGTACTTTTCCAGTTAAGGTATTTTTGGCATTCATAGATTTTAATCCTCACTAGAAAATAATAAAGTGTGTGTGACTACTCTATAGTTTATACAACTGACGTGTACTTAATACTACATCATACAAAATATTTGTAAATTATATTTGCGTCTACCTTTAAAGTACACACTACTACACCACAAACATATTTGTAAAGTGTGCATGTGTCTACCATCTAGTGTATACTTTTGGTGTACAAACTACTACATCACAAACATATTTGTAAAGTGAGTCTGTGTCTACTCTATAGTTTATACTATTGGTGTACACATGACTGCACTCAGAAACTTGTCAAAATACACACATGCATTCACTGGTAAAATAAGGGAAATGAGCTTAGAGAAGGTTTGTAATTTTCAATAAGTTACAATAATGATTTCTCATCAATTAGTACTCCCTACTTTACAGAAAATCTTTAAAAATATATTAAACTCTTTTAAAAAGTTAAATATCATAACTTTGATTCTCTTATACTAAGCATATAAATAAACAAGGATAATTGTGTCCATATACATACTTAATGTTGCTTTTTTCCTCGTTTAGATATCTTAGAATAGAGTAGACAGTTATCAAGCTACTTTCCTCTTTATATTCATAAGACCATTTTATTTTTTTTAAATTCAAAATATATTTTTAAAGAAAATATGAAAAGGTATCAAACGCCGTTTTTTATTAGATAGGCCATCTATCGATTAATAAGTTTAGGGCTTTTTTTTCTTTATTATAATTTATTTTCCAGATTAATTTAACGCCAACGCTTCATATATTAAATTGCTATACACCTTTCTCCGTCCCTGGAACTTTATGAATGTGTTATAACTGCATCTGATTAATTCAACTTATATATATATATTCTTTGATTTAATATGAATTTCATTAATTTATAATTTGACATATTCAGTCCGTGTGGATGCAGGTCAAATTTACTGTTTTTATAACATATAGTTAAAAATTTCGACTGTGCCCCAAGCATTGAAAACATCTTATAGATATGGCCAGGATATACGTAAGGCTGATCTAAAATGGGGAACTTAATGCTTTAGGTGTCAGCGAGATACATAAAAAAATCTTATTACATTGAACATATATTACTAGCGGCTGCGAACCTCTAGCACCTTGGGGCTCTGTTTTTAAAGGGGCCAGACAAATAACTTAAAACCAATACTTAAATATCAAATAGCAAAGATCCGTCATAGAACCTGTGTGAAGCTTATTTAAAACAGAGAACCAAATCAATCAAGTAGTTATTGAGATCTTGTGATTTAGACATAAAACCCTTACTACTTTTTTATAATAGGATACAATTTTTTAGCTTTTAGAAATGACAGTACATAAAACTTGTATAAATTTTTCTAAAATCTTGGGGAAAATATTGACGACCAGTGTAAACGAAATATAGTTTACTGATATTCAATTAGAGTATATATCAGTAAAATCTGTATATTACTATTTTTTCCATATAACTTATGCATTTCAATCATATTATAAAAGCATTCACAAATTATATTTCAGTTATATTTCTGCTTGGGGATTTAAAACTTGTTTAGCCTTTTGTTTTCGTATTTAACAGTTAGGGAGTTGAATCCATTTTTATAGAAGTAGAAATATAATCTATGATTATGGTTTGGACCCTCTAAAACTGTAATCTACCCTTCCACTTTCCCCTCTCTTGGTAAAGATATCTTCAACGCCGATACGATTTTTGAAATATAAGATTCTACTTTTGTCTCTCTTGTTAAAGATATCTTCACCAAGAGAGGCAAAAGTGGAATCTTAAATTTCCAAAATCGTATCGGTGTTGAAGATATCTTCACCAAGAGAGGGGAAAGTGGAATCTTACATTTCAAAAATCGTATCGGCGTTAAAGATATTTTCACCAAGAGAGGGGAAAGTAGAATCTTACATTTCAAAAATCGTATCGGCGTTGAAGATATCTTCACCAAGAGAGGGGAAAGTGGAAAGGTAGATTACAGTTTTAGAGGGTCGAAACCATAATCATAGATTATATTTCTGCTTCTATAAAAATGGATTCAACTCCCTGACTGTTTAATAAGCTTATAAATAATTCAATATAACAAGAACAATACATTTGTAAGTTGCGAAGCTTAAATTTAAATGGTTATTAAATTTGTTTTATATAAATACTTTAAATTTTAACAATTTACATCTTATTTCAAAATTAACAAGTAAACAAGGAATTGTTACGTCATTTTAGTATCGGTCAACGTATGCACGATCATGCCCATGTACAAGAAAAACAGTGCTAATATACATGTTTTATCTTTTCCATATTACATTCTTTGCGGGTAGAGAGAAAAAAGAAGGAAATAAATTCCAACAAAATCCGCGAATCACATATTCCAAGTTTGTTGGGGGGGATTTACAGGAAACCGGAGCTTCAAAAGAAAACTAAACTGTTTATGTCCTAATTTTATCATTCAAAGGTGAACATTTTCCTTTTTATAAAAGCACAGCTGCTCTATAACTAGAGTATAGCCGTCCGTCTGCACCAGTATACAAGAAATATTACACAGCTGCTATGTAAAATATGCATCTTACTTTTTCAATTAGATGCAACTGACAAAATAACTTATTTAAGCAGCTTATAGTGCCAATTGACCAATTGACCAAGGGTAAAATATATACTGGCCTATCATTGGTTATTTGTATTTTATGACGAAATTTACGACATTTTTTTAGACACTATAAACTGCTTCGCACATATGTTTAACCTAATATTATACATAGTATTCATCCGGATTGAGTTTAAACTGTTCTAATTTTGTATTTTATTGATTTTCTTGTTACAAATGTATATAGGCTGCGCTAGTCATGGACAAACTTGTCCTTGTAGTATATGCTGCTGCCCTTTGTATGTCTGGATCAAATAAAGATAATACAATTTAACTGACAGCATCGCACTTTAACAATCTTACATTTTACTAAGAGGGGCTCATATTCCAACGAAATTAAGATCTGAAGCTCTTTATGATGCCTATAAAAAAGGGAAATAAATTAAAAGAGAATTTTTGGCCAAAGTATCCCGAATGACGTCTTATTAGAATAGATCATTATAGTCCAAAACCTGATAATTCTGATTCTGTCTCCGGTAATAGTAGCATTTTTTCTGGTAAAATACATCCCCCCGGCCCCCCCCCCCCCCCAACCCCAACTTTTTATTGAATATCAAACAATCCTAAACTCCCCCCCCCCTCCTCCTCAAATTATTTTCATCATTAAAAAATGTATTGGGCGAAGCAACAGGCAATTAAATAAGAACTTTGTAAATTAAAGAAAATACTAAATGTAACTTGCTCTCATGTATATTAACTAAATGTAAAAATGTTTATTTTTATTTCTCTAAACAAAAGGTAAGTTTCTGTAAATAAAACTATGAAAAAACCTGAACTTAAAACTAAAAAATGAAAGATCATAACATCAAAATGTATTGTGTTGGGAAGTAAACGTTTTTCAAATTTGATTTTTAACCTCGTTTTGACGTCAAACTAAAGTATAATTGAAATAATCTAACTTTCTTGAAATATACGAAGGAAAAGTTTAAGAATTAAAAAGGATGATATGTAATATTTTTTGTAAGTAACCACTGTTTGTAAAGATTAGATTATGTAATTAGTAGCGCAGTTACTATGTAGTAAAAGTATGTCCATGGAGCAGTTCTCCCAGTAGCAAGGCTACTCTATTAATTCCTTTATAAAAGTAAATCTTACCCTTCGTCTCTGATGTATGTTTTAAGTAACTTATCATTTTTCCTTGCCGCTATTTAAGATAGACGTTTGATTTTTTGTTTTTTGTTTTGTTGGTGCTTCATTTTATAACAAAATAGTGATTTAATTTGCAAAGATAGTTTGCTAAAATTTTTGCATAGGTTAAAATAAAGAATAAACCCTTTAATTAATATTTATTTGTGTGTTTTGTTATTTTTTCAACCATACCATTTTACATTTTCTGTTTGCTTTAAGTAACCATCAGTCTAAACGCTTGTGATACCTTAATGCACTCTTTAGCAAAATCTAATTTCTTATCAAAACTTTAAAGTAGCTGTGTGTGTCATGAGAAAAACTTGCAGTCTCTGTTTTAAAAAAATTCTCGTTTAATATTGCTCCCACGGGGTCCAGCCCATGCATAAAAATGGTAAACTTAGTACAAAGTGAATATGAAGAGAATATTTAATGAAAAAGAATTTCTCATTGCAGCATTCACCAGGTATCCAGGGATTGGGAAATGGCAGCTAAAGAAAGGATATATATTCCCAGGGATATTAAGGGATAAGACAAACAATGATATATTGATGAATAGCCCCAGTATAAATAAACAAAGTTACCCCTTTAAAAAATTTAAATTATTGGTCTTAAATTTTGGGCACTGCGAGTTTAAGCCAGATAATCAAGATTTATCTACGTTTTTAAACTAACCAATAGAAAAAAAAAGAAATCTTTAGGGTATTAGCATAATATATAATAAGAAGAAAGATTGATATATGTTCTACATACCTATCTTTATATGCCTGTTAATTCTCTGACGAAGTTAAATTATATTACTAAGATAACATTTACTACAATTCGTTTTTGTCTACAATTTTGTCCCAGTAGATTTTAAATATATTTAAATCATGTAATATACATATAATAAAATATACTTTTCTAAAATATACTAAAAAAACAATTATTGTAGCTTTGATTTAAGCAAAGCATTTGACTTCGCTAATAAACAAAAATCTGTGAAAATAAAGAAATTGCATTCTCTAATGTATCATTTGATATAAAAAAGTGAAGCGAACAAAAAATGATTTTCGAGGAAAATTGCGGCAAAGTTTCTTTTTATATTGAAATTATGTTACCTACATAATATTTATATGTAATGTATAAAGTATATAGGTCTAGTTTCTAGACTTTATTATGAAACATATTATACACTGATGTGTACCTATTAAAAGCAAAGATTTTCTACGAAAAGATTGTATGTAAATTTTTGCTTTTAATTTCTTCACAAGACGAAAAAAAATATGTCTTTGAAACTTCTTATTTTATGTTGTTGCTTTTTTTGTAGTTAAAAATTATATAAGATAGGTATAATTTGTGCTTTCACGTATATCACCATTTATTTTTAAAAATGATTCTAAACACTTTAACTTACAGAGATGTAATATCTATTTATGCATCGTATTATAGACAGCATTCTGCGTATATCAAGATAAAGAATTATAAAGATTATAACCAGTGCATAATAATCGGGTTCGAAGCACAACAGGAAAGTATTTTTAAATAATTAGATATTTCTGTTAGTTTATTAAGTAGAAATGATATATTAAAAAAAATAAAACACAATTATCCACATTTTTTCCTCGAGAGGTTACTCTATGATTCACTTTATCCGTCAGTAACTCTATGTGATTTACTCTGCTATTATCTAAGCTAGACCTCTGATTTTTCTTGTCATCATTCCTTTCATTATCAGGCATTTTGAAGTATATAACACACATAGCAGCCTGACTTCTTATATAACAACTTTTTTTCGCTTTTTTAATTTTTACTGATTTTGACATATCATCTGTGTTTTCGGTCCGATTTTGAATTTTTTCTTTCCTACTTTTCTTATATCTTTTACTCTTATATTCTTATTTCTCTTTCTTTTTCTTCCTCTTTTTTATGGCCAAATAATATTTATTAGATTTACTTTGTCCATTCATACTTATGGATGTTAACATTTTTGTTGTACATAAAAAGTACATATTGTATGCATTGCATATAAATTAGATTTTCTTTTGTGGAACATTTAGCCAGAATTTTAAATTTCTTCATAAATTTATCCTACTTTATATATTGTCTTTATCTTGTTTATATGTTTTGAACAATTTATTTTGACAGTTTATGTAGAAAGATAGCTAAAAATATTAGTTAAGTAGATAAATAGCCACTAAAAATATACTTCTTTTGATGTAAATGAAGGACTGATAACTCAATTAAATCAAATAAAGATCTTTTGATTTCCTCTTTAGTAGGATCAAATCTACTCTACAAGTCATGTGTGTCTTCCTGAAAATCGTGGAAATGTGTTTTGTTAAAAATCTTATCACTTTTTATATATATACAGCAATTTAAACGAAATGTTTTCAATGTCAAAAAAGGTACATACAAATTTGGCAAATTCTATTTAGCAAAATAACACTTTTGACGAAGCCCAATCTGTACCACTTTTGATTCCTGTGACGTAATTAAAATGAGGAATTCTCTATCTCTTTTTAGGGGTTTTCTTTCCCACTTCTTCTCTCATCTCCCTCATTTTATGACGTCACAGGAATCAAAAGTGGTGCAAAAGTGGTACAGATTGGGCTTCGTCCACTTTTACCACAATATCAAAACTCCACAATCGTTGGGAGTATTCGCCCTTGTTATGATGTTACAACATATTGTTGTATATGTAATAAAGAAATATAGGGAGGTTATTGATAGGTCTGTAATCTCTCTTATATAATTGTTTATATACATGTTTTCTTAAGGTGGACATACGATAAGTTTACTTACATGTACAATTTGTGAATCATATGGTAATCTTTATGGTTATTGAGAAGTCTGTAATTTGTCTTCTATCATAGTTAAATTCATGGATATGCGATAAGTTTTCTTATATGACCAACTCTTTCAGATAAAAGTTATAAATACCGTTTGTTTTATCCAAATCCAGCTTAACCAACAACTGAGTAAGTTAAAAACATATTTCGTAATTTCAGCAGATATTTTGTGATTTTGTGGGGCAACGTTTCCTAGTAATTTATTTCACTATACAGCTTATTCCTGTTATAAAGCGAACCAAATAATGTTGTGCATTTTACTAAATTGTAAGTGTGTCTATCTTGTTAACAAGGAATCCGACTATAATAATAAGACAGAGTAAAAGTAATATACCAGACATATTAGAATAAAGTAACACATAACCAGGGAAGCAGGGGTAAACAATGCCGTATTAATTAACTTAAACAAGTCTTTACCCCAAAGTTTACAAACTACCTAAAACAAAAATATTGAATAATACTTTGGGACAAAGCCTTTTTAAATTTCCGTAGTCCTTTCCCAGCACATAACACATACATAATCTTAATAATAACAAGAAACATAAAAAAAAGTTGGCTGTGAGTTATATGTTTTTTTTAGAAAGAAAAAGTCGCTTCGTACACAACAAAAATACTTTTTCACAAGTTATTTTTATTAATTCTTATACTATTTAGTAATTCTAATGAAGAGTTATTTTCTTTCATGTTACTGGCTTTCTTAAATAAATTTATTATTCACTTATTAATTACTAGTGGCAATGCACCCAGAGGCCTTTATCAGCACTTGAATTAGGGGGGGAAGAGTGATGATATTTTTTTCTAGGGATAATTTTCTTAGCTTCTATAAAAGATTGACGGCTGAAACTTTTTGTCAACCTTTCAATAATATGAAGTATAATTAAGTATAAAACATCCATGGCGGTCGAACTGCTTTTAGGCAGGTTTTTAGCTACTTTTATATTTTCTACTTGAAAAAAACATATTAAAAGCTGAGTATGTATGCTCTATTAAAAAATGAGTTTGATTAAAATTATTTGAAAACGAAGATTAAAGATGTGCTCCCAAGATAATAACCAACCTTATAACCCTCTAAATTTGTTGGAGAAAAGTTTATAAAAGTTTTCCACAAATTACAGAGGCATACAACTAAAACTAACTAGAGTTACAGGTAAACAAGATTAACAGGGACAAAAGGTTATGTTATTATGTATACAACTATTCCGCTGGTCAAATTATTTGTATTTTTGTGTTGGTATACTACAATTTCATGAGTTGACAAAATTGTACTCAATGAAATTGGTCATTAAATAAACCATTTTTTGAGCAATTTTTCCTTTTATTTACGTAAACATTGTGACCAACTTTAATATTGTTTTTTAAATCATATCTAGATATAATAATATATTTTTTCCAGCATCTAATTTAAGAAAATCTCCCACAAAAAAATATGAATATTATCTACCATAACTTATAAAGATGAAACAATTTAAATTCATTAGTTTCTAAATTAGAAAATTAAATTACCCCATATAGGTAATTTTGTTTTAAAGTTTATGAAATAATTAATAGTTTTATTGGTTAATTGTATCTGTATGTTGAACAATGAAAGCTTATAATATCCTACATAAATACTAAGTTTTACTTTTTTGTCCTTTAAGATTCCGCTAACCAATTATCTGGGGACTGCGTAGATACTTTACTGTAAAATGGTAGCTGCGTTCGTTTAAAATGAAATGGTAACCGAAATGTTTATCAAAAATTGAAATATTTTCAACAGGATAATTGATTCAATCTAAAACTAATATTTTTAAAAGTAGGAAAAAACGAGAAATGCAATAAATTGAATTAGTTAGACTCAATAAAGTTAATATAGATAAATTTAATAAATTTTATTTATTTAGTTTTATCCTCTAGTCCCCCAGGATTAAGTCGACACAAACTTTCAATATTCGTGAAAATCTAAATTTACTAATTTGTACTCATTAAAAGTAACCCTTAGGATTGATTTGGTATTATGCCTTTAGGTAAAATAAATCTTGTTATATATTATTTCATATCTTATAGATTTTACTTATATTTCATTGTAATACAATTGAACTTTTATATTATGTTTTAGATTAAAATACATTTTTGCAAATGGCAAAGATAATCTATAAATTGACCTATTGGTCACTGTGAGTATAATGTTTAAAAGAAGCTGAAGAGATCAATAATTTTTTCTGTACCAACATACCATCAATATTTGCCTAATTGCCATTCTATGTTTTTTATTAGTTCAAAAATACACAAGCATGCAAAGAATGCATGACAAATGCAATATACAAATCTTTAGTCTTAAATTTACTTTTTAATGTTTTTTTTAAAAAAAATTTATTAATTTAACTTTATGCTTTTGTAAAGTATTTATGTATTACTAGCGGCTGCTCTCCTAGCATCTAGGGGCTCCCTATTCGAAGGGGTAAGAAAGGGCATAAAAAAGCTTAAAACCATCTTAGTACCTGTATGAAGCTCAACTGTAAAGGAGAACGATTTCGGTTCAGCGGTTAGCTGACAAAAAAAGGCTTACTGCTTTAGGATTTAGTATTTTCTATTTTATAGTATATTACTAATAAATAACAATTTTAAGGTATATTTTAGTAAATTTTGTCAGAATGTATCAAAGTTTATCTTAAACAGTTGCTTAAACTTTATCCAGTTTTCATTCATTAAAAACTTGGAAATTAAATTCTTACATAAACTCATTACAACTCATAACGTTGAAAATCATTTGATGTTGATAAAAATTATAGAGAATTGTGGCAAATTAATTTTCCACAGAAAAGCAAACTTTTCTTTATGTTTTCAATATCTTATTTTTTTTATTTTTATGTTATGAAAAAAAGTAGTTGAAATAGCTTTAATAGGTTAATTAATGAGTGTAAACTATTATGCTCTTAAATCTTAGTATATACTTACAAATTACTGTATTTTTTTACTTTTGTTGGATTCTGGACGGATTAAAACATATATAGATAAGCATTTTTTATTTTATTTTTGCTGCGCTTCCTAAGTTCCTAATGACATTCTTTTAAAATTCTATGATTCACAGCTATTTCCCAAATAATCGAAAATAAGTAATAATTACCTGTTTTATTAAATCAACTAACAATAATAAAATCTTTTTAAACCCATATGAATGGGATAAGTTATTAACATGAAAGGTTTTATAAAGCAAAATTGAGGCAATGGTAAACAGGATTATCAGCCTGTATTAAGTCACTGAGTCTTAACATTTTTTCACCTTTGATATTATTTTCTATCCAAAATAATTTAAGTTTCACAATTTTTATATGATAAAATAAGGCTTTTGTTCAAAATGCCTTCTTATATTTTCACAAACACTTTTTTGTATTATGAAAGTGGGTTAAAAACTAAAAATATGTTCGGCCATAATATGAAAATTGAAATAACTGTAAAAATGACGCCACCACCGAAAATTCGGGTGGTACGGTTTCTTTTGAGGCTGTTACCGGACTAAGATTTGTGTCCCAAGATTTTTGGAAATTGGCCAATGTGTAGAGTAAGAGAGAGATAAATAGAAAAGGGAAAGGGGGATATCATTGAGATAGAGAAAAAGATTAAAGGTAAAGGAGAAATAGGGGGGATACAGAGAGAGAGAGAGAGAGAGGCCGGTGCGATTCTAGCGTAGCCGCGGTCTGCATCAAAATAGAGAAACGTATGGAAAGAAGGGTTGAATGAAAATACTCCCCCCAAGGGAAATAAATGAGGCTGTTCATTTCGGATACAAAAGAGGATGGGGGAAGGCAAAGGGGGTCGTTAAAGGAAGTGGGGTTAAAGCCGGTGTTGTAATGTGTAAAGATAAGTAAGTGAAGTGTGTATATATTATGTAGTATACATAGAGAAGGAAAGAGAAACGTAAAGGAAATTTTTCTTCTTTAGCGTTTGCAACTTTAGGCACGGCGCACTCGAGGATTAGGGACACACTTTATAACAAATATAAAACATGTAAATGCCAATGTAAATTATAAAGAAAACAAGCTCCAAAAATAAAATATCAACCAATTTACTGGAAACATCTTATTGTAATCAATTTTAGAAGTCGGTTTAGGTTAAAATACCAAAAAAAAGATTATAATAAATTGGTCTTTATATTTTATTTAGTAAATATTAAATACAGGGAAAACACAATGGTTGCCATAATAATCTTTTTTTCCAGTTTTCGAGTCTTGGTATGAGAAGAAAAGTGGACATAGAGTGAGGGTACATTGGATTTTAAATTATATTGGTAACCAAAGTTCTCTAGACTCTGCCTGAAAAACTTTGGGTTCTTGCAATTTTCAAAATTTCAACTTTTGGGATGTACATCAATTTATCGTTCACTATCTTATCCCTTAGTATCATTGCTTTAAACGTTTTTAGATTTTCAGATTGTTTATCTCTGTCCAGGCGTAGCGCACACACACACACACACACGTGCTTAAATTGAAAAAGGTGTGAATTGAGGGGGAAAGATAGGTAAAGATAAGATTGTACGGGAGGGAAAGGAAGTGAGTTGTGTCTATATGCAAAATTTAAGAACAGGGGAATAATAAATATGCTTTCGTATTCATAGGTAGGTACATACCTGAAGCTGCATTATATAGTACTAGCGATTACGCCCCTAGAGGGGCACTTGAAGTTATAGGGGGTTGAATTTAACACCCCCCTCCCATTTTAATTTTAGTTTAAAAAGAAAAAGTAAGAAAAACTACGAGGTGGGGGGGGATTTTTGGGGGAGGGTGGTACCCTCCCTCAAAATAGCTAAAACCACAAGGACATATGAAAAGCTATACTGTAAAGGAGAACCGTATCGGTTCAACGGTTAGCGAGATATAGAAGGACAGACACATATATAGTTTGCTACTTATATATACAAATTTTATATAAGTGCAAGTGAGGTAGTGCAACACGGCGAGTGCAACATTTAGCATCTCATTAAGGGAAACATTTTTTATTAAAGTTATCAACTAAATTTATAAAGTCTATGTTTATAATTTTCATATCGAAAGATCTGGCTAACCGCTGGACCGGCAAGGTTTTTATATTCATGGAATCTCTATATAGTTGTTGGTTTTTATTTTTGGGATAATGGGATTGGAGCTCATCACCCTCGCCCCCAAAAATTAATAGAAATAAGAAAAGTTCACCCAAACCACAGTCTGAAATAAAAAGTTAGTAATTAACGCTTCAAAAAAATATTTGTTAAACAATTCGGGAATAGTCCCTTTCGTAACATCGCTCCATAAGGGGCGATTCGTCGTATTTTTAAAATGGCTTTTTATATGTTATTTTAGGTTAGGTTAGGTTATATTGGGTTAGGGTTAGGGTATTGGCCTCACAGGGTTAGAGCCCCCCGCAGTGGCTAGAAATAGGAGAAAAGCTACTGTGAAAAATACGAAGAATCGCCCCATAAGGTGCGATGTTACGAAAGGGACTACATACACCCAACAATTCTTAGCATTGGACAATAGACAAACGGACTTGCATTATTAATTTTCGCTTACAAAAATTCAAAATTTCAATTTAAGAAATAAAAATACAACATTGAAATTGCTGCGCTACTTCTGCAAGAAGTTATTGTTAATTATCATTTTTAATGGTTCTAAATGGTTTGCAAACATGAATTGTTTGGACTATATACTCAAATACTCAAACTATAAACAAAACTTTTTGGATTAACGCAAGGAATTAGGGATAAGTAAATGGGTGTAAAGTTTATAAACCTTTGTTTGTCCTGTTACAGTTTCTGTATTTATTCAAAAAATGCTAAGGTAAAAATATCCATTAGGACAACGTACAATTTATGCTGATAAAATGTCTTTATGTTCGACAGAGCACTTGGAATTCTGAACGTCGATTCCTAAAAGAATTTACCATTACGTTTACTCTATCAAAATTATGAGATTTAAAAGTTTTTGGATTAAACAGCTCGCACAAATTAATATAATTAATAACCACTTTGATCAGGCCCTCATGGTTATTTGTATGTACAACAACAAAAAACATACAAAAATATGCAAATTCATTTTAAAAAAACAGTTAGAAAGAAAAAAAGGCGGAGGCTTATTTATTTGCTTCTGAAAGCTTAATGTGTGCTAGCCTTGCGAATAAATAAGGGTAAAGCTGCAGCTGCTGAAGCTTGTTTAAATACAAAATTTTTTTTTGAAAACTAATAATTCACATTTATTTTCAAAATTATACAATATATCATATTTAAAAATCTGTTAATTCATAAAATTATTTTTCAAATGAAGGAGAAAATAAATATTTATTTTGCCAATCTGGAAGTAAAACGAATGGTAACATGTAGGTTAATCAGTTAGACAGACAGTCAAACCTAAGGCAATTTTCAACAATATACAAATGACTTGAAAAGTACCTCCCACTGAAAATTTATCTCAAACTTCTTTAAAATGCATTAAAAATGTTAGCTTTAGCCAACAACTTTTGCATATTGATAAAATGATCTTATGCATTTGCTATATTGTTTGGTAGCCATCAGTCTCATTAAATGCAGGGATAAGGGATAGGAAACCTGGCCATAAATTAGGTCTCGGCCTGGTTTTGAAAGGGATCATGCAACTTTTACCATTTGCCTAATTTAATGACCTTACTGGCGGACGGCTCATATTGGCTACCGCTCTAAACCAATAGTGTTCTGTGATTTGGGCTTGTTTTGTATCAACCAATCACCAATTGGCGGAGCCAATTGGTGATTGGTTGATACAAAACAAGCCCAAATCACAGATGGCGGAAATTTTAGAAGCAGACAATTATAGAAAAAATAATGATTTCGTCTGCTACGAAAAAATAAATATAAATGGTGTTAGATCACATTAGTTTAATTATTAAATCTGCTTAGAGTTAAACATTAAAAAAGGGCCACATAGAAAAAACAAAAATAACGGGATTATTTTTTTGGAAAGAAGGTAGCTACGAATTTTCATTTGGTAGTTTATAAATTAGATGTTGTATTTTGAATTTTAAAAATTTATTACGGAATTGATACAACACCTTCACCCTAATTTTTGTACAATACAACACAGTACAGATATATCATTACATTATATCCAGTATAGTATCCAAAGAACTTGATAGAATGTTACCCAAGTGCATATTTATTTATTTATTTATTTTGAATTTTAATTAGCAATGAAATTTTCAAATAAAATTTTTACTCATTAATAAAAATGCTAATAATACAAACTAAAATCTGTCTGAGGGAAACCCAACGATAGCTTTCTGACAGTTCAAATTACCAAAGTAAAAGATAAAAAATTTTGGGAGAGAAAAAACTTCATTTTAACAAAAGCCATTAATATATAGGTTTATAAAAAGTTATGTTTTTTACTTTAAACTAGCTACCTGAATTTGATTCTATACTTTATCTACACACACACACACAGCTTTTTCATTAGCATTTTATACGAACCACTGCGCTATCCCAAAACTGGTTTATTAGGCTAGAAATAGGCCTAGGCTTGAAATAGGCCTGAAATAATATTTTCCTACGTTTCCCATCCCTTATCCCTGCATTAAATGCTTATTACATAATTGTTACTGTTTTTATGAGAAACAATAATCTTTATAAACCAGGTTGAATCGTTGTTTATGTGCAAATGTGACTCCGTGCTAAATTTCTGCAATCAAAGAGTGAATGGCGTTTATCATGTACATGATAACTGCATAAGCACAGCTATAATTAGTAGTTTAAAAACTTTTACAGCCGCCTTTTCCTGCACTAAGCCACAACCAGCAAGTCCAATATATCTTAAAATTTAATATCATAAAACCAACCCGGGTCCTATTAAAAACTTTCCTTGTTTGGAGAACTCATTTTAGTGTTCATCGATTTCTTAACCTTCAGACAAAATTCTTTACTACTTTATATTATAGGATTATGTCTTAGCAGTAAATTTGATACTTGGTTTTATTAATAGAAAATTTAATAAGATTTTGGAACGGGGTTAAATTTAATCAAAAAGTAAATGTTGATCAATTTCTTTTACCTCACATTTTCTTGTCTACCTTATCTATTGTTCTAATTTATCTCAGAAAAAGTAAGGAAATGTGTAAAAAATGAATTCTATCCAATCTTTTAACCCTAGTTTCTACATGTAAGCAAAGCTTTTCTTTATATGAGGTATATAATATATGTGTCTTTTGTATGACTTTAACACAACAGAAGGTAATCAAAGTATTAGAAAATTGTATGTGTCTTCAAACGATCATATGCTACCCTGAAATATATTAACGATACCTTAAATTTTTTCTTGATTAATTAAAATTGAATCATAGAATTATCCTTAAACAGTTAGGGAGTTAAATCCATTTTTATAGAAGCAGAAATATAATCTATGATTATGGTTTGGACCCTCTAAAACTGTAATCTACCCTTCCACTTTCCCCTCTCTTGGTGAAGATATCTTCAACGCCGATACGATTTTTGAAATATAAGATTCCACTTTGGTCTCTCTTGTTGAAGATATCTTCACCAAGAGAGGCAAAAGTGGAATCTTAAATTTCAAAAATCGTATCGGCGTTGAAGATATCTTCACTAAGAAAGGGGAAAGTGGAATCTAACATTTCAAAAATCGTATCGGCGTTGAAGATATCTTCACCAAGAGAAGGGAAAGTAGAATCTTACATTTCAAAAATCGTATCGGCGTTGAAGATATCTTCACCAAGAGAGGGGAAAGTGGAAAGGTAGATTACAGTTTTAGAGGGTCCAAACCATAATCATAGATTATATTTCTGCTTCTATAAAAATGGATTCAACTCCCTAACTGTTAAATGTATTTGAGTCTGTTTGTTATTGTTTTATGCGCTATTCTAAACAATGTTTTTCTTGTCAAGATACAGCAATACGTGATCTTTTATTGCAGGTAAGTTTATGGGATTTTATGTTAAAATAAGTTACAATATTTGCTGTTTACTATAACAGTGTTTAAATATTTTCTGGCGTTGACATCAATGCAATTAAAGATGAACTTTACCTTAATTACAAATTAACCCAGCCATTTGACAACTCATTACAAGAAACAGATAGTTGCATGGTCCTATAGTTGTATTTTTTAATGATTACAGCAAAATCTGTCCTTGAGGAAGTCTGTTGGTGTACTGTTTTGCCTCTAAGACCCAAGACTAAGGAACCAACTAGTAATGGATAGAAAATAAGAACCCCAGCGACGTTTTTGCTGACGACAAGAAATAAAAGATGGAATGAGAATTTTGTCGGCTGCCCAATAGCCTGGATCGATATGGTAATTTTCTTGAAATACACTTCAAAATATAGATAATAAAGGACTTTTTTTTGTTTGTTTTATATTAGAAAAGTATGCAGAGCGATCAACCCGATAGCATTACCGACAGACAGCAGGGCAAACAGACACTAGGGTAACTTCGCGACAGAGCTTATTTTTTACTGTTGTATTCCTAAAATTCTTTTAATTATTTAGGCTAATAAGATTATATGATGATAATCGACATTTCTGACCATTCTACTGGCCAGCCATAAAAGTTGTAAAAGAAGTGAATTATTTAATTCACCAAGATATATCTATCCAAGTTTTCAACACAGAACAATGGGCTAACTACAATAGAAAAGAAAGAAAAGAAATATCATTTTGTGATAAAACTTTATAGTTTTTATATCTCTGGGTTGCTTAATATCTGATTATCTGTTTTACTTTGGGATACAGATAATTATTAACAACATATTTTTTAATTAAAATATTAATTTCCTTTTTGACAAATAAGACTAAATTATAATTGATTACAAAAGTATTTTGTCAAACGGATAGAAATACTGCGCTTATGATTTATTCCTAAATGACTTTCAATAAAAAAGTCGATATTAAGTAAATTGTACAATTATTTAATAAACTAATTTAGTATCAAAAAAGTAAAAACTCAACACGTAGATGTACGTACTCTATGGTAAAGTTATAGAACTGCAATTGCAATCAGAAAAAAGGCCTCCAAATAAACTGCAATAGCTAATACTGAATAATACGCAGTGCCCATGTATGCGCGAAATAGACAATTTCAGCAACAGTTTACCGTAAACTGCATCAGATCCAATTCTTTATAATTTTTATACTACAGCTTTTTTAACAAAGTAAAATTTGTAAAAATAATTAGATCATGAAAAATTCCTAAAACAATGAACTCAAAAATGTTCAGGAAATAAAGATAATGTTAGTGTTTTTTTTGTACTGATTTTAACATTTATCTACTGATTTGCATTAAGATTTTACAAAAAATATATTTAAATGTGAAATGCAGGGCTAAATATAAGTAAACTTTTGCAATGAAAAAAGATAGGCATAGGGAGTCAATTAGCATGTTCACAAGAAGTCTAAAGAGATAAGACAATGGCCGATGAATTGATGTCATTCCCAAATGATGATACATAAATTTACCCAATATTAAGATGACAATTATTGGTTTAAACTTTTAAACACTCATTGGAACCAACCAATGAAAATTTAACCAAACAAATAAGAAACGTTATTATAAACTTTGGGGATTGGTATAATAAACAACCCATGTCCCCTCCCTCTCTGTTGTTTCATGCATATAAACTTAAAAACAATTTCGGGGATAATATGCTAAACACTAGCAAAGAAATACATTAATGCCTAGATGGGTTCAAAAAGATAATATCCTTGACATATTAAGATTAATTAAAATATAAATTCGCACGAATAAAAACTAGAAAAGTAGAACATCATTTTTAATTCTAGGGAATATATATTATATATATCCTTTTATAAAGGTGGCTTCCCTCTAGAAAGGAGATATACCTTCCTTGGGATATAAAGGATATGAGAAAAGTGATATTATATGTTAAACAACGAAAAAATAGTCATAGAAAGCTCTTTAAAAAAGCATAGAACCAAAACTAATATTCATCATTTTTTAAAAATTTATCCTATTATATAAAGTAATAAGGGTTTATCTTTTTAGAAAAAGTTTACATAGGTCCTCTGAATGTCTAGGGTTTAAGATTTCAATATTTGGATGGTTTTAAGCCATTTTTCTAGCCTCTTTTTGCCCCTTTGAATGGAGAAGCCCTAGCCGCTAGTGGTATAACTAAAATAGAACTTCAATAAGAACTTACTGATTTAAGATCAGGTTAGTAATTCAGCTTACAGGAAAGCTGCATTGAAATTATATCTCAGCTAAGAATTCAATTCTTCGTTTTTCTCCCTTTAATAAGGAAACAAGGAACAAATAAGAATTGTCTTTAATGATTTATGCCTGATATCCCTGCATGATTCCGGTATGTTTCCAAGTGATATTTAAAGGGCAACATAACATTGCAAGCTTTTATATCCGCCTGTGCTCAACTGTTTCAGAGCTAGGGATCTGTATTCTAAACCTAGTTAATTATAGAGTAGCTTTACAGCTTGTAATGTTAATATGAGAGCTCTCGAAGTATCTAACATTCGTCTTAAAAGGGTTTTCCGACGTAAATGGTGACAATAAAATGGGAATGCCATGGTTCAAAATACAGGTGAAATTGATTGCATAGCAGATGGGTAATTCATTATGGTAAATTTGGATCATATGAAGAAAATGAAGTCATTCCTAAAAAGGACAGAAATTCCCTTCCTTGGGTATAGGAAGGCTATTTACTTTCCTTTTTCTTACAAATTCTCTGTAAGGAAGGTGATTTCTGTCCACTATCTTACAAATTCTCACTAAAGGAAGGTGACCTCTGTCCACCATCTTACAAATTCTTCCTAATTCTTAGAAATTCTTCCTTTTCCTCACTATTACAACTATGCTTAATAAATCTACCTTATTTACCCAAATTCTTACTTATTCTCAGAAATTCTACCTTAATTAGACAAATTCTCCCTTATTCTAAGAAGACCTACCTTATTCAAGGAAATTCTTCCTTATTCTAAGAAAATCTACCTTATTCCCTCAAATTCTTCCTTATTCTAAGAAATACTTCCTAATTCTATGAAAATCTACCTTATTCTAAGACATTCTTCCTTATTCTAAGAAAATCTTCCTTATTCTAATAAGATCTACCTTATTCTAAGAAATACTTCCTAATTCTATGATAATCTACCTTATTCTAACAAATTCTCCCTTATTCTAAGAAGACCTACCTTATTCTAGGAAATTCTTCCTTATTCTAGGAAATTCTTCCTTATTCTAAGAAAATCTACCTTATTCCTTCAAATTCTTCCTTATTCTAAGAAATACTTCCTAATTCTATGAGAATCTACCTTATTCTAAGACATTCTTCCTTATTCTAAGAAAATCTACCTTATTCTAAGACATTCTTCCTTATTCTAAGAAATTCTTCCTTATTCTAATAAGATCTACCTTATTCTAAGAAATACTTCCTAATTCTATGAAAATCTACTTTATTCTAAGACATTCTTCCTTATTCTAAGAAAATCTACCTTATTCTAAGACATTCTTCCTTATTCTAAGAAATTCTACCTTATTCTAAGACATTCTTCCTTATTCTAAGAAATTCTTTCTTATTCTAATAAGATCTACCTTATTCTAAGAAATACTTCCTAATTCTATGAAAATCTACCTTATTATAAGACATTCTTCCTTATTCTAAGAAAATCTACCTTATTCTAAGACATTCTTCCTTATTCTAAGAAAATCTAGCTTATTCTAAGAACTTCTTCCTTTTCCTTACTAATTCTCTCTTATTTTCAGATAACCTAGCTTTTTCTAAGAAGTTCTTCCTTAATTCCCCTAATTCTTCCTTTTTCTCAGATAATTTTCCTAATTTATATTGGGATATCATAACTGAAATAGAGGTATAGAGAATATATAAATTCTGCCTTTTCCCCTTCCTTATTCTCTCAAAATCTTGGTTTTTCTCACATATATTTCCTTATGTTTATTGGGATATCAGAACAAGATGTGTAGGATAAGTTTGAGTTGTATCTTTTGACCTGAAATGTTTGTTTGTACTTTAGTAGGTGGAATGTTCATAAAGTACATTTTAATAGGAACCCCAGTCAGAAGTATGAAATTATCTTAAGAAATAATAGAAAATTCAGTATATTTTTTGGTTGTATCTTTTGACATTTAGTGTTTATGTTTTTATTCATAAAATTATTAATAATTAACATAATTTTGCAGAGAAATAAACCTAATAATTACAGGATAACAGAAAAAGACAAGTAGTCTTTACAATCTTTCTCTAGCCAACACATAAAATATTAGACCAAGACCAAAAAAGTAATAATTTCAAAACAAATTAAAATATTTTGTATATTTTACTGATAATTTTCTTCAATAACTATATGTTATTATCAATCCTTTTATAAAAAGTAACAGGATGTTTGTCTGAGCTCCCAAGAAAAATTGCCTAAAGAAAAAAATTTCCCCCCTAACCATCAGAAAAAAATCTTTTCCTTTTCAAAAATAAAATCCCAGGCTTAGAGTCAGACATTTTTATTTGATTAATTACCCAAAGTGTCCATAGAAGCCTCTAGTGGCGTAGCTGCTAGTCTCAACCAATGTAATGTTTTTTTTCTTCACATTCCTATTTATGTGGTACAAACTCTATAGAAAGTTGGCAACTTATTCTTTTCGTCGGTAAAATCAAACAGCTGATAATTATGAAATCAATTCAAGGGCAATTAGAGTGGGTCAATTTTAAATTTTTTTTTAAATTTTGAATTCACCACAATGGATTTATTATTACTTATATCTTACACGAAACATTTCATGTTCTTTAATAGAGTGAACTCTCTTGCGGGCTAAAATAACGATCTTCCCCACCCAATTCTTTACCCTATTCCCTCCCCTCCTAATGGAAAAATGGTACACCAAATAAAATCGAAGGGAAATTGCAACCTAAACTAACTAAAATACTATTAATCCACGTTAATAAATATAGCATTAATTGGAAGTTGAACCATAATTTTGTATCCTCTTAAAATATCATTGTTGTAGATGGTTAAAACATTATCTATCCCCTCTCCCCTTTACCCTATCTCTTTTCCTTCTTTATGGTGAATAAACTGACCAATAAACAGGTTAGCAACTTAATTTGGCGACAACTTTTCTATGTAACTCTATGTCAATAAGATAGGGTACTTATAGCTTTAAAAATCGAACCATCCTTATAAATATTGACCCAACTCGACCCAATTTGTTGCTTTTAAAGACCAATACTAAAATCTAAATACAAAAAGTTTTGACATTAAGAAATATTTTATTTTTTGGTATTAAGTAATATGAATATTAAGAAAAATTCATTATCCTTTATATCTTTTGAACATATATTTATAATTATAAAAATATCCGAAAATCAACAATTCTTTAGCTCTGATGTTGGTCATCACTCATCCCCTCACTAACCCATATGTTCTATTATTCATTCCGAAAATATACTATTAACAGGGATCAAAAGGGATAAGACAATTGCCGATAAGTTGATGTAAATCCTCAATGATTAAACATAAAATTATCCCTTCTGTAAGTTATAATTGGTGGTTAAATAGTTTACTATTAACAAGGATCCAAGGAATAAGACAATTGCCGATAAGTTGATGTAAATCCTCACTGATTAAACATAAAATTATCCCTTTTGTAAGTTATAATTAGTGGTTGAATTGAATCGTTAATGGACAGGACACTCATTTTAATGTACAAACCAATAAAATTCAATAAAAGTTTTAAGTCACTGAATAAGAAAACGTTATTATAAAACTTTGGGGACCAGTGCAGTGTAATAAACAGCTCAATATTCACTCCCTCCCTGGATTATTACAGAGTACACTAAGTTTTATTTTAACAATTTCCTATTTATGGGCTCAACAACTTTAGAGACTTTTTATTTAATTAATTAAGTAAATTGATTTATCATCCATTGTCCTATCCCTCTTAATTCCTGATTATAGGTTGATTTCTCTGTTTCGGCATGGGACAAGGACAACATATCACAGACAATTTATAAATATAGAATATGTAATATAAAAGTTTTTTAAAAATAATTAGATACCGCTGAACCGATATGGTTCACTTTTACACTGTAGCTTCTCATAGATCCTGAGAAGGTTTATAGCTATTTTGAGAAGGGTACCACCACCCACCTTGAAAAATATTACTCCTTTACAAAAAATTTTAATTTAAAATAAAATAAAAAGAATGAAAAATGTGGGGATGAGTATGATCCCCCCCCCCCACCAAAACAAAAAAAATTAACCCCCTTCCCTCATTTTTTTCACTTTTTCATTTTAAACTACTATAGAAAATGGAGATATTAAATTCAATTCCCACCACCTAAAGTGCCCCTAAAAGTGTCTCTAGGAGCGTAGCCGCTAGTTTGAAATAAAACACTAACAATATAATTAATTATCCATTAAAATTCTTAAAATTCTAAATATACATAGTCTATGGTCTTATTTTAAATGTATGTCTGTGGGTTAGTGTTCGTTCATGAAAAATACACACCCTCCCTTACCATGTAGGCGGCCGTGCTGTGTCAAATTCTTGTCCAGGCTAGCCAAGCTGACGGACGTTTTTTTTTTCTAATTTCTAAAAGCTACCTTTTTTATAAGAATATTTTTTTAATATTATATATAGAAGCAGTATGGTTCTTCATTACTGTTTAGCTTCTTATAAGACAAAGGAAGGTTTATAGCTATTTTGGGGGAGAGTACTAACACATTCTAAACAAATATCTCCCCTAGGAAAAATCTCCCCCCCCCCAAAAAAAAAAGAATTAGAACCCCACTAAAATTAAAGAGGTCTCTAGGGGCTAGTTTGTCATTAAATTAAAAACATTCTTATTTTTCACTCTTAAAAAAGCTAGCTTTTTTATTTGGATGAAAAAATCTGATCTACATAAAATTATTGCAACACAGACTGTTCTCATCTCCTGGTAGAATATGAAGAAAATAGTAAGGTTTTTCTGTCTGAAGCTTAAGATCCCAGGAATGGTTGGTCTAATTAGCAAGAATTAGCTAAATTATCTGAGACAAAGGAAGGATATGTGATGAGAAGGAAGACTTTGAGGGAATAAGGTAGATTTTCTTAGAATAAGGAAGAATGTCTTATAATAAGGTAGATTTTCATAGAATTAGGAAGTATTTCTTAGAATAAGGTAGATCTTATTGGAATAAGGAAGAATTTCTTAGAATAAGGTAGGCTATCTGAGAATAAGGAAGAACTAGGAGGTATTGGGTTAATTTTCTTATAATTAGGAAGATTAAGTGAGATTTAGGAAAAGATTTTCTTAGAATAAGGAAGAATGTCTTAGAATAAGGTAGATTTTCTTAGAATAAGGAAGAATGTCTTAGAATAAGGTAGATTTTCTTAGAATTAGGAAGAATGTCTTAGAATAAGGTAGATTTTCTTAGAAAAAGGAAGAATGTCTTATAATATGGTAGATTTTCATAGAATTAGGAAGTATTTCTTAGAATAAGGTAGATCTTATTAGAATAACTAAGAATTTCTTAGAATAAGGAAGAATGTCTTAGAATAAGGTAGATTTTCATAGAATTAGGAAGAATTTCTTAGAATAAGGAAGAATGTCTTAGAATAAGGTAGATTGTCATAGAATTAGGAAGTATTTCTTAGAATAAGGTAGATCTTATTAGAATAAGGAAGAATTTCTTAGAATAAGGTAGGCTATCTGAGAATAAGGAAGAACTAGGAGGTATTGGGTTAATTTTCTTATAATTAGGAAGATTAAGTGAGATTTAGGAAGAGATTTTCTTAGAATAAGGAAGATTGTCTTAGAATAAGGTAGATTTTCTTAGAATAAGGAAGAATGTCTTAGAATAAGGTAGATTTTCTTAGAATAAGGAAGAATGTCTTAGAATAAGGTAGATTTTCATAGAATTAGGAAGAATGTCTTAGAATAAGGTAGATTTTCTTAGAAAAAGGAAGAATGTCTTATAATATGGTAGATTTTCATAAAATTAGGAAGTATTTCTTAGAATAAGGTAGATCTTATTAGAATAACTAAGAATTTCTTAGAATAAGGAAGAATGTCTTAGAATAAGGTAGATTTTCTTAGAATAAGGAAGAATGTCTTATAATAAGGTAGATTTTCATAGAATTAGGAAGAATTTCTTAGAATAAGGAAGAATGTCTTAGAATAAGGTAGATTGTCATAGAATTAGGAAGTATTTCTTAGAATAAGGTAGATCTTATTAGAATAAGGAAGAATTTCTTAGAATAAGGTAGGCTATCTGAGAATAAGGAAGAACTTAGAGGTATTGGGTTAATTTTCTTAGAATTAGGAAGATAAAGTGAGATTTAGGAAGGTGATTTTTATCCTCTTTTTCAGATATGTGAGAAAAAGGAGAGTGATTTTTGTCCATATTTGAGATATCTGAGAAAAAGGAAGATGATTTCTGTCCTTTTTGGAAGGGAATTTCTGTCCTTTTTAGGAATGACTTCATTTCCTTCATATGATCCGTAAATTTTGTTTTGGTATGATGGTTTAATTTAATAACTTATAACCTGCAAATCACCAATAAAAATCTTTGCTCATAACACTCGAACAGTTTAAGATATCTTAAGTGACGTACGAACATCTAAGTACTTTATTTATTAGAATTTGTACTTTTACTTTTCTTTTTTTAATATAGATCTCAATCCACGATTTTTCTTAATAGTAATACTAAGGGGAAATATCACAATAAATATAATAAAACAGGCTTTCTTTTCTAAAAAAGTTATTTTCTTTGTTGTCTCCATTTAGTAATTAGGTACTCAAAACATTCATTTACTTACAATTAATTTTCAAAAATCTATTTAAGGTCTATGAAAAACAGGGGTCGTTGTTTGGAATTAGAAAGTTTCATACCAAAGATATTAAAAAGGTACACTTTCCGGCGTACCTTGTTATGAATAAGAACCCCTTCCCCTACTTTTTCTGGAAAAAATTCAAATAAGGGGGATGTACTAATACTTTATGTTATGTTAGGTTAGGTTATATTAGATAGTGGGTAGCCTCCCAGGAATAGGACATAGAAAAATCCCCCTAACCTTATTTTATATTGTATTCAAAAATGAAAGAGGGGGGGGGGATAAATACTCGAAAGGCACTTTGTGGGAAAGCAATATTTTGAATCAAACTTTAAAATGTTTTGCTAAAAAATATTATCAAGAAGGAAGAGGAAATGTTTACCAAAGACAAATTTTTCGCAGAAACTTCGGGGGAAATAATAAATTACCATCCATTGTCCTATCCATAAACTATATTAGTATGGAGAAGTTTCGTGATAATAAGTATTTCTATAAAAGTATTTTTCAATACTTTTCCTTTCAAGTTTAACTTGTTAAACAATGTATAAGAATAATTTACAAGATTTATATAGCATGAACTGTTTTATTTTTAAGCTTTTACATTGCTTAGTATTGTTTTTTTTATATTTAAATTTATTTTTTGTTGTGTCAAAAATTGGTAAAAAATCTTTTTATAAACTTTTTATAAAGTTTCTCAAGCTGGCTCAATCAGTTTATTTTTTCATTGGTTCCTTGTCTATGAAAAAATTTGTATGCATTATGGAGATGTGCACACATCACAGCAGGGGTACAGGGATATAACAACAAAAGACAGGAAGCGAGCACAGGGATATTAGACTGTAAACTACAGGATATGGAACAAAAGTATTGCTTAATTTAACCCACTTATCATTGACATAAATTAATAATAAATATCTTATATTCTTTATTGACTTGGAGTATTTTGTACAAAAAAAATATTGTATAGTATTCAACAATCTATACCCCAAAACATATGCTATGGAAAAACAATTTGAAGGCATAAAGGGTAAACTAAATTTAATTAGCACCCTATGATAAAAAAAATAAATGATTATTCGTCCTTGCGTATCCCTAGAACCCTGACACAACATAATATTTAGATGCAACACAACTAAACTTTTTTAGCAGCGAAGCAATGCTAAAAAGGTTATGCTTTTGGATCTAACTACACAGGGAAAAGCAGCACTGTATGTACACGATTTACTCATAACTCATTGCGCCAGGTTTATATTTAGTGGTATAGTCGTACTTTTACTCAAAGTGTCTATTGAGCACTGAAAACAACTCCTTATTTTTGAAAACATAACCTAATCTAACTCTACCCAAAATTAATTAAAAATGATTTGTAAATAAGGGGGAAAGGAAATTTATACTTCACCAGGCAATCGAATGGAAATCACCGAGTACCATATTGAAACGTATTGGACCACATTTGACAATGAATAAGACATACACCATGAACGGTTGGTGGTGACCAACCTTCGTTGTTATAAAACACATTGTTCTTGCGTTTTTACTGTTTTCTTCTTTTCGAGAATACTCAAAAGTTTTCTTTTTTTGAGTATTGTTAAGTAACTATAAGTAATCAGCAATCAAAAGTTATACAGTATCCAACAATACGACTGCCAATAGGTTATTTGGTAAGTATTTTAAAAGCAAAGCTTTTCTGCAATTACGGTTATTTTTTACAGTATATATGTACTATCTATAATCGTTAATTTAGTCATATTCATTCGAATGATTCCCAGTAAGATTAGGAATAGCTTCTCAAAATTAAATCAAGAACGAATGTTAGTGGTGATTTTGATGATATGAAAGGAAATAATTTAGGTTAGTTTGTTTTTATCTCCCATTTCCCCACACCATAATATCTGCAAAAAACTCCATTTGGTTTAATGAATTATTGATGACCAGAGAAAAATCTGAAGTTCTGTGGTTAACTCTCGATATTTTTCCTAATGTTGTCGCACAATAACTTTACTAATTCTATATTTTACAAATGTTTATTTAATGCAATGTTGTTTTTTATCCCAGGAATCTTAAGGGATTGGTGGATAAGTTTGGACACTGCTAATTTGAACCAATCGATCAAGATTTAATAAATAGTTCTTAACTTGTTAAGTATACACTTTATACAATTTTGGATACCTGTATTATTGTCATTCTATTGTCTCTTCCTTACCTGTGGAGAAGTAATATCCAGTAATAAAAAATAGTAAGATGTTTTTTTGTCTGAAGCCTAAGATATCGAAAAATAATGGTCCGACCTGGTTACACTTTTCAGGGAAGCTTTATAATAACTTTGGGTTGTTATAGGCTATTTAAGGGAGGAAGTAACCTGTGATAAAAATTGCGATATTGAAAGCGCATACATATAAATCAATAAGTTTTTTTTAGTAAAATCATAGTGTAACAATTGCTTTCATATATAGAATGTATTATGATTTTCCAAACAAAATGTATATCTGAAAGTTTTATATTTTTCAAACGATAAAACTTAAAATTTTGTAGTTTTCCTCTTGAAATCTTAGAAACTAATGTAATCGAAATTAATAATAATTTATATTGTTGCTAGAATCCAGCAATTAAGTAACAGTGCAACAGTGTAGTTGTTGATAATTTTTGTACGTCTTTTGTGTGACTTGGTTTGGGACAAAATCATCACTTATACGATAATTAAATAGCGATAAACTTAAATATGAAATTAAACATCTGTCTGTGTGTATAATATAAAAGATCTAGCTGGTTTTGGTTTCTTTTAGAGCGAAGCTTCTTGTAGTACACTGATAACTTTTTTTATATTTATTTTGAAGGAAGGTTTCTAAACCCTCCCTTCCCTAGATAACTCACAAAAAATAACTTAACCTTCCAAATGTGTTTAATTTTCTTTAAAAATATACATTAAGATGACGTGTCATAGAATTTGCCCCTAAAGGCCTCTAGGGGCATAAATGTTACTCTTATTTTTGAAATTTTTTTTATAAAAATCCTTAAATGGGAAAAATATAGTGATTTTATCTAACCTACTCTTGGTATAACCTTTAATTCTTAAGTTAAGACTAAATTTTCCTAAGACTTTTTAATTTGTATTATAACAGTTTAATTTTAGGAAACCATAAAAGATCATTTGCTGTTGCACTTTGATTTTGGGTAATTGTTGAAACCACTCAATAAGTAAATTGTTGGCAGAAGTCCAAGTTGGTAATCAAGACACAAAAGAACAATGTTAACATTTTATAAAAACATTTAAATGTTTAATATAGATAAAACATAATAAATTGAGTATTTAGTTACTAAATTTGTTATATAATCTTACACATGTTTTACCATCTAAAAAGTAGGGTTGGGCCGGATATCCGGTGTAGCCGGATATCTGGCCGGATATCCGGCCATTTTCAATATCCGGCCGGGTACCGGATATTGAAACTATCCGGCCGGATATCCGGCAATATAATCTTTTATATTTTACAACAAAAATCTCTGTTTTTTTTTAATCTTCAATGGCTTTAATTTTCTTATTATTGAAGCTAGAAGAACAATTTTTTCTGAATATGTTTATGTTTATGTAAATTTTATATTATAAATCTCAAAACATAAATTTTGGCGGCTGCAGCTGTACTTGGCAGCTGCCAGCCGCAAACCGACGGTTGGCAGGTAAACGGCAACAGATTTTATAAAATTGTAATATGTTATGAAGATATATAAAAAAGCCTAAGTTTAAAATTCGAAATCTTCAAGTAAAAATTTGCGGTCACAGGAACCGTTTAAAGATATCTGGAGACCTGGAGGTTCAGGACTTGCAGGATTATACCTGGAACCTGAAATCGACTTGAACACCTATATTACATATGAGGATGTACGACTATAGGATATTTTAGTATTAGATAACATGAAATGCTTTGTTTAAGTAAAAAAATATTTTTACTTTTTACCTAAATGACCTTACCAGATTTGCTGGTATCCTGTGCCCATGGGCTATTATTCAGAACTATCTGAAAAGGTAGAATATTTAAGAAATAAAAAATTACAAAATAAAAATAGCTCGTATTCATTCGAATCCGGTGGATAGGAACAGGTGTTCTCATTCATACGCCAAAAAACTAGGTAACTAGCATATCGTATTATATGCATGGTTTTCTACGAATATAAAAATCTAAAAGCATAAGATTAAAAACAGTTATTTTTAGCCAGTGCCTCCGGCACCTCTGGGCCAAAAAAGTAGTTTCATTCTTATAATTGTACTCCTATATTTGCGACAATCCGTTTATACTACGGTGCAAGACATATATTTATTAATTTTACATTTAAAAAAGTCCTGTATATTACGTAAGCTAAAAAGAGTCCCAAAAATGGGAGAAAAAACGAATACGAAGAATATTTTAGAAAGAATTTTCAATAATTAATGATAAAATTTGAATTATAAAACAGAATGATACATATTAACTTCAAAATTCACTGTAATTTCACTAAAAATGATTACTAAAATACAAAAATGCACCGTAGTCATATAGTCCAGTTGAATTATTGCGCCGATGGAAAGTTACGGTTGCCAACATACAGATTGAATAGGTGGCAAAACACTTTGCAAGACAGTTATATTTTTAATCGTAAAATTGCAACGAATAATAACATTTCATGAATTATATAAGTTATGCAGTTTTAATTAATTAACCGGTAAAATATTAAAATGATATTATATACATAAGGTGTTTTTTAAAGTTTGGCAACTTTGTCCAGCACGTTGATTTTATCATCTGAAAACAGGGTTACGAAAGTTAAATTAATGTAAATTTTTTTTAATGTGAATGTAATATATTTTTGCAATGACTTAAATGAAATATCATCGATAAAATATAAAAAAATATATTGCAATGGATATAAAAGAAATATTTTTCAATATAAAGTTGTATACCTGTACAGAGCATGTGCATGAATGCCGCTATACCGATTGAAAACTATTGTAAACAATGAGTGTTATATTGATCAAGTCTCTTAGAGAAAATACGTGTTATATCCAAGTATGATTGACAGGAGATGGTCCATGTCACAAGATTTATATGAATGTCAGTTAAGAACGCCTAGAGAGCTATATATTCAGAAGTTTAAAAAAGTACTTGTCTACCAGTCTTGGCTGTTAGTGTTGATATATGGACCCTGCAATCAAAGAGCTGATATTCAGAAGTTTAAAAAAGTACGTGTCCACCTTCAGTCTTGGCTGTTAGTATATGGACCCTGCAATCAAAGAGTGGTTTGCGTAAAAGTAAGTGTTTAAATAATTTTAATATAAAAACATTAATAATATAGGACCTTGAGCGTACGGTTTTAGGCTGCCTTCGATTAACGGTTTAAGTTTTACTAGCGGCTATGCCCCTTAGAAGCCTCTAGGGGCACTTAAAGTAGGAAGAGAAAAGTCGAGGCCTCATCCTATTTTTAATTTGAGTTTCAGCTATAGATTAAAATAAATAAAAAGCTTCGTTGTAAAAGAGAACAATATTAATATATTTATATAATAGGATAATTGTTTTAAGCCTTTTTTAAGCCTTTTTGATTTGATCTAAGAAACACTTTTTATCCTATTCTTAATATTAAATAATCCGGGTTTAATATATATGAATGTAAAAGAAATATTAATAAATTATATTTAAATTGAATATTGTTTTTCAGGTTCAGCAACACTGATTCATCAGAAATAACTATTTGGGCGCTGCAATTAAAGATTGGCGAGATAGAAGTAAGTGTTTAAATAATGTAATAAAAAATCAATATAATTTAGGACCTTACGCATGGTTTTAAGCTGCTTCGATAAACTGTTTGTTTTATAATTTTTTAAACCTTTTTGATATATGATATAAGAACGACTTTTTATCCTATTCTTAATATTTAAAGTATTCTACTATTAATATATATAAATAATAATAGAAATATTAACAAATTATATTTCAATTAATATTGTTTTTCAGACTTAACCAGGAATCAGATTCGTGAGAAAATATATGGGCGCTGCAATTAGTGAATGGTTTACATAGAAGTAAGTGTTAAAATAATTTTAATAAGAACATGGATATTTTAGGCCATGTTATTAAGACTATCCTTTAACGAAGCCTTTTTAATTCAACCTTGCTACGAAGCCTTGTGTGATGGTAGAGTGTTTGAGTTCTTAGGGAACCACACTAATTACATAATATTATCTTGAGTTAGACAGGTTTTATAAGCTGTAAACAGACTAATACAATTAGATATGTCATTATCTTTAAATTATTTATTATAATCTATATAATAGCACCTTTGAAATAAGCTCATATTATATCCAACCTATATTCGCCCTTTAAGGTTTATGATTGTTTTAAGCGTAACGAATTTTTATACCCTTAATAGAAAGATATTATAAGATGTGTTTTATGTAAAATAATATTAAAAATAAATATAAATTATATTTCAATTAATATTCTTTTTCAGGTTTAGCTTCGCACACAGCTGGGTTTATTCTCTGATTATAAGCTGACCGCAATTCGACCGTGGAACATTTCTTGCACCAACATGAAGCTGTTGCCATCAGAAATTCATCCGTTAAAAGTAAGTGTTTAATTATTTGTAATAAAAGATAGTTGGAATAATCCTACACGCAACTACGGCAACACCTCGGCCCCAAAAGGTAGTTTCCATGTATACAAGCATAACAAATATGAAGTTAATATACACAGACACACATCGAACTACCTTTATGAAACTGTATACTAAATTATATTAACAATTAAGCTATTATTAAATTTATTAGATAGATATTAAACTGGTTAGACAAAAGTTAATACATAAAAATAATGTACTAGATAGGTAGCTATTTAAAATTAGATTTTACTACTTTATATTATTGAAACAGTACATTCAGGATATTATTAAAATCTAAACAGCATTACATTCATCCTCGTGCATGTTTACTTCGTGAAGAACAGCTGCCAGTTCGGCAGCCTGGGCAGCGGCGGGCAGCAGAGGGGAAGGACGGCAGCGATTAAGATGTGTAGTAATCCATCCATGTTGATATAACCTCTTACAAACCTCCCTCTGGATCTCGACATTGTCAGTTCTGGCTCTAATCTCTAGACTCTCTCTTAAAACTAACATACGACTATTTAATTCATACCATAACTCCAAATTCCCGTTATAAGACATTCTTAGTTTCTCTCAGTCTGGTTATGTATTGATAACTGAATTAAACTTTCTCTAATAAGCAGGCACGTACACAAGCTGTATCTACTTTCTCCATGAAATTTTCCCAAAACCGTTAACTTTCCTTTTTGTAAGGCCTTTTTGATTTGTTAATCCTTTAATTGCTTAATTTAAAAATGAATATTCTTTTTCAGGATTTTGGAGTTGAACCAGTTTTGAAGTGCGGAGCTTTGCAGTTCCATGGAGAACAACTAGAGTTCCATCTCAAGATGTAACAGTCACAGATTATACAAAAAATTTCATTATTTATTATGACGACAATGTTGAACCGAGAAAATATGTTAGTCAGTTAAAATTAACAAATAATTTACAGAACGATACTAATAAGTTTTATTATGACGATCAATGTTGAACAGAGAATATTCTGTTAGTCAGTTAAAATTAACTTAAATAAAGCGTATTGATTACAATCAGTGTTTATTATGACGACAATGTTGACACCTAACATTCCACAAGCTAAAATTCTAAAAAATATTGACTTTAACATATAAAGCGTATTGATTACAATCCGCCCAATCGGTGTTTATTAATTAAGTTCTACTCGAGAGCTCCAAACATTCCACAAGCTAAAATTCTAAAAAATGTTATTTACAGAAACGATACTAGTAAGTTTTGTAGTTTCAGTATTGACCTGGATAATATCTATATGACCTGTTATGTTATAATATGAAATAAATTCTAAATAAAATCATTATCATCATTATATTTTATTTGCGATTTTTATCATTAAGTAGAAGGATGTTTGTTTGGAAAAATCTGGACTTAGCCTAAAAATTTACCTAAAAATATTGACAAGAATTTAATTAACAAGTAAGAATGGAAAAACCTACCTTAAATACTGGAGATCTTGAGGCAAGTATAAACTTGTGCACTTTTAATTTGGAGGTACTAGTTTCTATCAAACAATCAGTAAACTCTGGATCCTCAAAACAATTCTCCAGGTCACCAGAGAGACAGGATACTGCACTTTCAGGTCCAGGTTTTATAACTTCCAGCCAAATAGTCAGAGTACCTCCAGGTAGGAGACTTGCCTGATTGTTCTTCAGTACATTAATCTCCATAAAAGCAGCATTACAATTTCCCTCTCCAGGTGGCACTGTTATCAATCGACATTTAGGCATCAGTACTAGACTGTTGTTATCTTGGATGCCAATCTTTTGTAGTTTCAGTATTGACCTGGATAATATCTATATGACCTGTTATGTTATAATATGAAATAAATTCTAAATAAAATCATTATCATCATATTTTATTAATTTCATATTCCATATAACGAAAGCAAATAGTGCTGAGTAAACAGATGTTTGTTTGGAAAGTATTAGGTCTGAATATTTCCTCATTATATTTTATTTGCGATTTTTATCATTAAGTAGAAGGATGTTTGTTTGGAAAAATCTGGACTTAGCCTAAAAATTTACCTTGTCAATTTTTACCAAAAAGTTGGTCAAATTTTACCAAGTTTTTTTTTTTGGCAGAGTCCAAAAATCTGGACTTAGCCTAAAAATTTACCTTGTCAATTTTTACCAAAAAGTTGGTCAAATTTTACCAAGTTTTTTTTTTTGGCAAAGTCCAAAAATTTGGACTTAGCCTAAAAATTTACCTTGTCAATTTTTACCAAAAAGTTGGTCAAATTTTACCAAGTTTTTTTTTTTGGCAAAGTCCAAAAATTTGGACTTAGCCTAAAAATTTACCTTGTCAATTTTTACCAAAAAGTTGGTCAAATTTTACCAAGTTTTTTTTTTTGGCAAAGTCCAAAAATTTGGACTTAGCCTAAAAATTTACCTTGTCAATTTTTACCAAAAAGTTGGTCAAATTTTACAAAGTTTTTTTTTTTGGCAAAGTCCAAAAATTTGGACTTAGCCTAAAAATTTACCTTGTCAATTTTTACCAAAAAGTTGGTCAAATTTTACCAAGTTAATTTTTTTTGGCAAAGTCCAAAAATCTGGACTTAGCCTAAAAAAATACCTTGTCAAATTTTACCAACTTTTTGGTAAAAATTGACCAAATTGTGTTTTTTTGTCTAAGTCCGAAAATTCGGACTTAACCTGAAAAATAGAGTTGTAAAATTGACCACATTTTTGGTAAAACTTCCAAAAGTGGTAAAATTGAAAAAAAAAAAAAAATTTAAATTTAGGCTTCATTGTATAAAAGTCATTATTTTAAAGTACTACAACTGATTATGAAGAGCTGTTTTTTATTTAAAACACAAAAAACGGGTTTTTTGTTTCGTCAAATTTTACAAAAAAAATGGTGAAATTTGACTAATTTTTTGGCTAAAATTTTTTCTGGTAAAATTTACCACGAAACTGGTATATTTTACCAGGTTGACCAGCTTTACCACTTTTCTGGTAAAACGACTCTTTTTTTATGGTATTTCGTAGAACCTGGGCACCAGGAAGGAGGTATTAAAAAAATTTCAACTCTCATACCCATATTTCGAAAGTCACTCAGTTATAGCCCTCTACCTTTTATACACAGAAAATGGGATAGAAAAAAATCAGAGGGGGTGGGGGGTAGGCATTCAACGCCACCTCCCCGCAAATCCTCCAACCGTTAGAGATTGATATTACAGATTGAGAGTAGTAATAGTTAATTAGATTTATTTACTAAGCTTTTTTTGTCTGAAGCAAGGGATCTTGCTAACTGCTGAGCTGATATGGTTCTCCTTTAGAGTGAAGCTTCTTATAAGTCCCAGGGTGGTTTTAGGCTGTTTAATTTTTATAAAAAAGTCGTTGTAAGGTTTTAAGTTATTTTTCTGCACTTTCATGTCCCTTCTAATATATATCCCTAGATACTAGGGACGCAGACGCTAGTATAATATAAAACATATTTATGAAGAAATTTTTTTTGCGGGAATAGTCCCTTTCGTTGCAACGCCCCTTAAGGAGCAATTATTCGTATTTTCACAGTAGCGTATCTCCTATTTCTAGCCCCTCGCGGGGGTCTCTAACCTTGCGGGGCCAATTGCCTTACCCTGCGGGGAAATCACATTACCAAATATAACCTAACCTAACCTAAAATAACCTATTTAAAGCAATTTAAAAAATAAAATGAATCGCCCCTTAAGGTGCGTTGCCACGAAAGGGACTATATCCTTTTTTGATACTTTAATATGTAGTAATTTGGCCGGTTATCCGGCCGAATATCCGGTAATTTGGCCGGATAACCGGATATTTGCCGGATATCCGGTATCCGGTATCCGGCCAAAAAAATATCCGGCCCAACCCTACTAAAAAGGACATATAATTAAATTTGTTTAAGTACCTCAATCAAATTGTGACTAATGAACTCACTTGAGATGTATCTGTGATGATATGTGACTATTTAGTCAAAAGATTTTATACTTTGACTTTAAATTTATAAATAGCAACTTTTAAAGAATAATTCTGAAAACCTTTGCAAAAAATAGCAAAATTAGAATACTAGAAAACCCAACCCTATTCTGATAATAATTTAAAAGCATCCTATTAATATGTAACCTATATATTTAGTAAAAACCTTACAACGTTCCTATACTGTATTTAATCCAAGATTGGCAGGAATAACAGGTTAGTTAAATAAAGAATAAATTTATGAACCTCCAATAGACGTGTTACTTAAATTACACTTTTTCGAATTTCATTCTTCTGTTCACTAGTAGCTCTATATCTCTAATGGCTAAGCAGCGTCACGGATAAAAAAAAACATATAATGGTAGCATGGCGGTTTTAAAGAGTTCTCAAAAAATTTTCAGGTTTTAACTCTTCTGTGATTGGTCAAAAGTTACATATTTCAGGTGAATGATTAACAGAAAATCAATTTATTAGATAGAGGCTTTATACCATTATAATTCTTTGAATATATCTTTTCGACAAAAAAGATCAAGATCTGTAAAGCTTAGTCTTCCTTTCTATGTAACTCATGTGTAACTTTGTAACTTTGAAACAGAGCATGTTCGTTAAAACTTAAAACTGTTAACGTAACTTCGTTGATAGTAAGTTAAGACAGATTAGCTAATCCAATTTTTCTTTCGGCTAATATTCATCAACATTCCCTTTTAAGTTCTAATTTGAGTATTTAAACAATGGTTCTTGGATCTTCTTTGGATTGGGCACTTATTTGAGGTATTGCTGAAAATGAGATTTTCTTATCTTTCAGTACATGTAGGAGTTTCATCCTCCAGGCTGTTTTTAGTCTACCTGGTTTTCTTTTTCCTTGGAATTCCACTTCAAGGCTTGATTGGTTAGTTCACCATATTCTTTCCTTAGAGTGTGCCCAACCATCTCTATTTTTTTTTCTGTTTTATTGGCAGTTTGATGTCTGACATATCACTGCGCTCTAAAAGCTCAGAATTTGTAATCTAATTTCGACTAGTATTGTAACCATAAAATTACACGTATTAACCAATCCCTGTATCCTGAAGAGGAAACCTATATCTATTACTATGGACTGGATAAGTTTTTACTTCAGGAAATGATATACCTACAATATAATTCTTTATCTATACTCTTTTTCTAAAGTAAAATCCTCTAATTGATCTGCAGACCACACCTTCACTCCCCTTTTTTTTTTGATTTTACAAAACTACCACATGCATTCAAAAGTAATTAAAGTGCTTACACAAGTTTATAGGACCTACATGCAGTAAACCTATTTCATTTTGGCCACGAATTCTATTCATTACCGCTAGATTAAAACCATTTTTAAGATCTACCGAAGATCGTTATGAAATTGCCCGTGACTATACTTTTAGAAATCTTTGTGTGAATCTATGTGTAAATATGTCTGTCTGTCTGTATGAATAAAACGCTAAATAGACAATGTTGTGCTTATCAGGTAATATACATACTGGTCCTGTGGTGGTTTTAAGCTATTTTTAGGGGGCTTGGCCATCCTTAGCCCTAAGATTAAACAAGAGAGTTGAGAGGGTAACATGTACGCTCCAAATTTAATTTAACGGGATGTTATTTTCTCTTCCAGCTAATTTTTACAATAGTTTTTTTTGGAACAAAGTTTCATTTCTTGCTTTTTAGGTTTAATTGCATTTATTACTTCTTTATAATACTAGTACGTCTTTTAAACTGTGTATTGATCAAAAGACGGCAATAACTATTTTTTGATGAAAAGATATTAAGCTTGGTTTAATCTAGCAAATTTAGCAATAAATGATCCTGCTATAGTAAAATTATGTACTGTTTTTCTATGGGATTTTTTACAAAGTTGAGATGCAAAATTTTTAAAATAAGCACTAGAACCCAAAGATTATTTGCATGTGCTCTTATTTGTTGTCTACAAACTTTGGGGACTTAAATATTGTTTTGGAAGTGCAAACTAAAAGTGTCCAAACTTTTCTATCAATGATTTTAATCTACAGAACGGCTAATTCTATTAATTGTAAATTTTTTCGATAACTCAGTCCTTGTTAATTAATGTTTTTTTTATTCTTTTGTTTGTCTAAAATGAATAAATAAAAAGTTATAGATTATCCTTGTTTTTCTTGGCATGACATATCATCTATTCTATAACAAATTAGAACACCATATTTATTTTCGGGGAAAGGGCTGTCAGTTTTAAGTTTATACTTGCAAATCTACGCTATAAGTGTTTTTCTTTCTTTCTGTCTGTAAATATTTCAATATTACACATAATATTTCCATAAGTTATTGGTGGTTTCCAATTGATTTTAATAAGGTATTACAGGTATGGGTTAGAAGAGTCCCCCAAAAAATTGGCATACATATAAGAAATAAAGTATTAATATATAAAAACATTGTTATTGCATTATAAAACTAAACTGATAAACTACCAGTGCATTAAAATCTGGATTTATGGAACGAAAAATGAAAACAGTTTGTTAGATTAATGCTTTGTAATATTCTAGATATTAAAATTTTTCTCATGTTTTTTAAAAATAATTTTCCATGTTCTCTTATTAATTTGTTGATATAAGCATATCACATGTTTGGATAAATATTATTCTTAATGTTTATTGATGTCTTTTTTATTACATTCTTAGCGGTACAACAATAATTATTGTAGAATTTTTCCTTAGTACTATGATGCTGTAGTTACAATGTTGTTCTTAGTAACTGTTCTCTAAACTGTATAATTGTAAAAGACAATTAGCTATTCTATTAAAATATATTAATTATGTGTTAACATTTATGTTATGTATTTGATATTATGTAGCTTTGATCTTAACAAAGTATTTAATAACAAAATGAAGTAATATTTTGATCCTTGAAAACCATTTTAAATGACCCTTACATACAAATATACTGCATTTATAGTTATTTATCAGCTAATATAACAAAGTTAGCATGCAATTAAACGTTGTTTGATAACTTACATGTTTGTTAGTGTTCTACTTCTGGCGGCAATAATTATGAGATGAAAAAACACCATTTTAAAAGCACACTAGGATAACAGCCCATCCGGATAGGGCTTTGGAGGGTCAGAATACTTCAAAACTTAAAATAAAGGGGGGGGGGGTTGAATGAGCTCCAAATAATTTATTGTTTTAAAAACCTTGTAAATTCTTTTTCTCCACTCATACTTTTATATTAGGCTGTAGATATATAAAAATTAGAATTTATTTTAGATAATAAGTAGAACTTCTTAATCTTAAACTATTTGAAAGAAAGTATTATTCGTAGAATGTAGAAGGTAGATAGATAGATTATTATATTATCAAGAAAATGAGTCGTAACTAAATATTCAGGTCAAAGCGTAATATGCAAAATTGGTGTTCTAAAAAAACAAACAATATTTAATAAACAAATTTGTTTAATTAAAAAGAATTTTAATGCTATTTTCTATTTTAGTGTGTAATTGTATCGTTTGGACACATTCTTGCAAAAAGATGCGTTTAAACTGCGGGGCCCGGCTCCCTTTAACCCTCAATAATCTGACCTGCTTTTAAAAAACATCGATGTCAGAAAGTTTTAATTATTACAACTTTTATAGTAAATATATGTAAGTGAGGATTTTAAAAAGAATATATAAAATTGTTAATAAACAAAGAAGTATAAAAACTAAAATTGTTGTTACGTTGAATAAACGCTTTAGTTTTGATTTCCCTTTCTTGTTTCACATGAATAACTATAGGCAAAATATAAATTTGTTTTACAGGGAGATATTAAATAGTAAATTAGTTAATAAAACTCAGAAAAGAAAGCTGCAATCATTTTATGTTTGATTTAATTTTTGTTGTAAATTCTTTATTTTCTAATCAATTATTCTTAAATAAGAATATAATATACTAAAAACTATTTGTGTATTGTTAAATTCTTATTTTAGGTTAGGTTAGGTTAGTAAAGTATAGCAGAACCCTGCATGGCTAGTACCTTGTGAGGAAGGATTAAGCCCCGCAAGGTTAAGTAAAATTATGAGTAAAAGCACCTAAATGTTTACTAACGTAAATTATCAAATCAAATGTAATTTTGAGTAAAATTTTGCAACATCTACTACAAAAATAGTTGTAAGCTTATTATTGACACAGTTGTCCTTGTTAAATGCAATAGTGTGTGTTGTATAAAGTTAGTATCAATTGGAATTTAGGAGAAATTTGTCAATTGACAAGAGAATGTAATCATTAATGCACAAAGATAAACACACACACAATTTACCTACGAGTTAAAATATTCAAAATTTTGAAAATCTTTAATTCTCTACGATTTTTTTTCTAGTAGCCTTATGGGACTTTGCCTTATTCAAAACGATAGTAATTGCATGAGTGTGTGTGTGGGGAGGGTGGAGGGGGGCTCTTGATAATTCTAAACAGTGTACATTTTCCATCATTGCCTTGATTTCATGACCATTGTCTGTGTGTCGAATATCTGCAAAGTAATTAGTTGTGTATGTCTAGGGGAGAAGGAAATTTCCCTTCTCTTACAATTAACATAGCTGACATACAGCACTATATATTTTATCGTCTTTAGCATGATGCAGTGTGGTCCTAGTTCGAACCCGACACATCAAGCAAATACGTTAACAATGCCCAGGGCAAAAGAAATTTTGAGGAGTTTGTTTTTGGTGTATATCTTTTGGATACAAGTGACCTTGTTCTTTTTCAATATTTTGTATCCCGGCTCTGAAAACACAATGTCAACTATCTACGTGAATTATTTAAAGCAAAGTGCATGAAATTAGATTTTCACTCTTCCCCCTTTTCATATGTTTCAATATGGCTGCTTCGAACATATACTTTCAATTGTCTTTCATTTTTAGATATCCAGCTACTCTTTAAATATAGTCTTTCCTACTATTTTTATTAGAAAAACAATGTTTGCAGTTGGTCAAATGGATAAATCCCCCCTCCTCACCCCAATATTTTATTTTGGTTTTTAAAGAAAATTTTAAAAAAGAATTTTTTTTTTGGGAGGGGATTTTTTTTCTATGGTCGATTCCTCTTGGAAGGTGTTGGTACACTTCCCCAAAATAAACCTTACCGGTACCTATGAGAAGCTACCCTGTTAAGGAAAACCCGATCGGTTCAGCGGTTAGTTTGATCCTTTGGTGCAAACAGAAGACATCGTTCTACTTTGTATTATAGATATACGTGGATATTATGAAAGGGGGAAATTGCCGTTGCTAACATTGACATAATTTATTGGTTAGTTCGTTCATCCAGTTTGAGGGGATAGGGCAAAAGGTTGAATGCTGGAGTTATCATTATTTTAGCCAGCTACAGGTTTCATTAATTTAGAGTACATTATAAGCTGGTGTAACATCCAAGTAATAGTAAATGCATTGCAATAAACTTAAAATCAATCAAATTCATTTATAGATAAAATTACACAATAATATAAAATGAAAATATGTCCCTTAAAAACTTTTACTGTTAAATCAATTCTTAATTAGCAACTAGATATCTTTTTACACCTTCTAGACTATGCGACCTGGCTCAAATAATTATTTTGTCTAAGAAAATTCTTAAAAGAAGAACAAAACGTTCATAGTAGTAAAGCAAAAAATATTTATTTGTTCTATATTTTTGTGCATTTTAAATATTAAAACTTTGGAGTATCATTTAAACATTGGGCGATTATCTCAAAAGTGAGGCTAACCTTAAAGAAATGCCTTATATAATTTGAAAGATAATATACATTACTACAAAATTAAATTTATGTTGTTAGATAAAATTTACTACATTGCAGAGGTGCTTCAGTGCCTAAAAAGTCTTAAATTGTAACCCAATTCCTTAAGCTACATATTTCATTTGTAAAATTTTCTTTCTTTTTTTCTCAATGATATGAATATTTACTGAACAGTAATACCTAAAATGGTCAACACACATTCATTTTAATGATTTGTACACCAAGTAATATGATATTTTGAGACAATTTTATTTGAACCAACTTCAAAATATAGGCCCCTAGATGCTAGGAATACATTTGCTAGTATTTCTCTGAATGCTTTTTTAAAACTAAACATTTATTCAACGGTTAGTAATTCAAAGTTAAATGGTGGCTGAATAAGTTAATTATTACATGGTTCTTACACAAGATTATCATGAACTCTAATAAATTGAGACTTGTAGCTGACTAAAAAAACGACCTCTTCTCCAAATTCATCTCCTTCCCTCCTACTGGATGATCAAACTAATCAATAAATGATGTCCATGTTAGCAATTGAAGTTCCATGTATGTTCTCTATCCATTTGTGATTGTCTGCGCGACTGACCAATGTTGTATATATCATTAAGATTTGTGTAAGGGTGCACCTGAATAGTAATACATAAAAAAAGTGAAGTACATTCCAGGATTTTGATATCAGGTGATCATAAAGTAACTTTACATAAAGTTGTAGATGAAACAAATAAAGTTTTTATCAAATTTGATAATACTTATTAACTAACTTTCCTCTTGTTTACTTTGAAGAAATTTTTACAAATATGTGAAATTGTATGCTCTTACATGTTTGATTTGCATAACAAAAATTGAATTGAAAATTCAAAAATAAGATTCATGAATTTATAGTCATACAATTACCATTAGACACATGACTCTTAAATGTTAATTTGTTGTAATAGTATTAGAGTAAAACACTAAAGTGGGAAGTGATTAAATAACTGTCTGTCTCTATTTCAAGGACCTTGTGCAGGAAGATGATTAAAGTCCCTCAACAGATTATGACCAATGGTAAATTTTATGCTGGCCTCTCATTGGTTATTTTATCGATTGACGTCATAATCTGTTGAGGGACTTTAATCATCCTCTTGTGTAGACTCTCAATTGGGTCTTTGAAAATCATTCAATGGTGTCAAGAATATTAATGCAGCCTTGTGTTGACTCTCAATTGGGCTTTTTAAAATCAATCAATAGAATCGAGAATATTAACACAGCTTAGTAGCAGAAAACAATTTGCTAGCAGACCTAAAAGGTCTTTGGAAAAACGATGCAGGTAGTTATCTGTATATACTATAGATCAGTTGTAATAGTGATTGTTTTATTTACTTACAATTGATAAAGTGTTATTCATTTGTTCAGTGTGAATCATTTAACAATTAAAAAAATAATCGTTAAACATTACATGGCCAGTATTCCAATACCATTCAGAGATTGAAAGGGTACAATGGGCTGTTTATTGCACTAGCCAACAAAGTTTTTTAGTAACGTTTTCTAATTCGTTGACATAATAACTTCTGGGACTTCAATGAATTTTGATCGGTTGGTTAATTGAGTTACATTTTTTAAACCTTTCAACCACTAACTTTTATATAAAGAATGGTTAATTTTGAGTATTACATTAGAGATGTAAATCAATTTATCAGCCAATGACCTATACCTTTAGATCCCTGGATTTGTTAGATTACAAAAAATAGTACGTTATGGAACTAAAGAAAGAGTAAATTTTTTGTACATTATATTGTTACTGTACACAATAGAAAAAGGGATGTATAGCAACAATTCCACAATTCTGATACGAAGTCATTCCATGTCCCATAAATTTTGATCTCAATCTTTAACATGGGGGCAGAAAAATACCAAAGTTGCAAATCTTTTACTTTTTTCATTTTTAAACAGTTTTTATTTTTAGTTTGGACAACAATTTATACTATCGAGCAATGTAAATTTTAACCTTATTTATATATATAGCAAACGACGCAAGCTTAGCACAGAGAGAAAGAGAGGGAGAGAGAGGGAACAATTGGATGTTTATAACACTAGTCCCCAAAGTTTATCGAGTTTATGATAACGTTTTCTTCTTACTCGGCTTTACAACTTTGAAAACTTTAGTGAGTTTTGATTAGTTGGTTTATCAAGTTGAGTGTTCAAACATTTCAAACACTAATTTTACGTTACAGACGGGGTAATTTTGTGTATCATCATTGGTGATGTACATCAATTTATCGACCAATTATCCCTTTGGATACCTGAGAGCTTAGATCTTAAAAAGGGTTGGTAACTAAAGAGTTGTGAGTTATTAAAAATTAAGGAAAAGATGGATTGTAAAGTTCGAGTAACATAATTAAGACTTTGTAGTGTTTTTTTTATATTTTTTTTTTATACAATAAAATATACCATAAATTTTAGAGTATATCAATATCTTAAATTTAAACAATCCAATAAAGTGCAGGATAATCCTATTTACATGCTGCATTAAATGACAGAGATACATATTTTATAAAATACTAAAAGAGATATTAAAGTTGCTCAAAATTTGAAATCAGGAAGACTGAAATTATGCCCTCCACCGTGGCACCATTATCACCGTGACCGTAGCTTAACACATAGCGCATCCGATCCAAGTCGGGGAAGTGATCGGATCGAATCTTGGCCCAACACAGCATCAAAACTAAAGATGTTAAAATGGTTCCTACTGCTGCTATGTCAACTACGCGACATTAATAGTTAGAGTAAGGGGGATGCCTTGGTCCAAAACAGGTGCAATTCAAACTCAAAATATGTCCAAGGTGGAGTATAGAGGACTTGTACCCGAAGCGTCACCGAACCCCCAAGAGATCACCATAACTGTAATAACTTTAGAATTAGCTTTCATTTTATGTTTAGAATTCAATTATATCTTTAAAATAAAATTTAAATGATTTTTTTTATCCTTAAGCATGGGATTTAACATTTAACTAAAATTTTAAAAGTAAAAAGATAGCATCTTACATTTGTACAGAGGGCAGTTTGCACAAGCCTTGATTTACTAATGACTTACCCTAAATTTACAGTTTTCTACATATAAAGCCTTAATGCAATAAAAGGTTATTTCTGCCATCTTTTACTAGTCTTACTCTTAGCCTTATGATTTCTCTTAAAGTTTCTATCAAGTACTGATTACTGAAGTTTTAAAACAAATTTAAAATAATAAGGGGAGTTGGTAGTTTTTGGTCCTAGGATAAACGCAGGTGTGACAAAGATCGTTTTGGACACTTAACCTAACATAACATATTTTAAACCTTCTTATAAGTTTTTAAAATGCCTTACCCCTGCGGGTGGCTTATGTGTGACTAATCCTTGCAGGGGGCCCTAAAGATGCGTGACCTATACCAGCGATGCTCTAACCCTCCAGGGTTAGCCAGTACCTTATATAATCCTTATCTATCCTGAAGGAAACAAAGAAAGAAGGTGGGGGTTTCAGTCCTCAATTAAAAGCTTTCAGAAAAAACGTCACTTTATCATTCTAGTAAACTGAATATGTGAACAATCTTGAAAGTAAGTGTAACAAAAACTTAAATATAAACAAGAACGCGACATCATGTAAACAACTTTGCTTTTAATTGTGTAAACGCCAGGGATAAATTCAGAATACTAGCCATATAGTTAAACAGGATTTTAAGTTGAATGTTGAAATTGAAGAAAAAAAAGGGTAAATATAAAACATGTTATTACAAGAAATTATATTTCTTGTTGATTATGTTTTTCAATTATAGCTGTTTTTTACATTAACAATTTTGTTATATTGATAATTAGTCTTACCTTTTAATTAAGATAATACATCAAGCTAAAGTAGTTATTCAATGGTTTCGATTAATTACTATTTTTGTGGATATACTTTTCTTTTCTTACAACAACATACTTTTAAGGTCTAAATTCATCAAAACAAGAAACATGAAGCCAAGAAAATCATATTTCTGCCTTAGATCATTCTGACAGTTGGACAGTAAACAGTCGTACAGACAGAGAAATAGGACACATAGACAGACAGACAGAAAAACAGACACAGAGTGTAGAGGCTACAAATTGATATTTACAATCATTTTTGTACTACATACCTGGATTAATACACATTTTGTGATACCTTGGTAAATTTGATCGGTTTGGTTAGAATTTTGACATGGATCAAGATTACAAATTGCCAACTTTAAAGTCATTTTCTTTAACAGTCCATTACCGTCGAATCTACATATCTAATTATACACCTTTATGTAGAACTGTAGAGTAGCTGTTAGAGTAAAACACTAGAGGGAGAAAGGGTTAAATAACTGTATCTCCCCATCGCAACTGTCTTGTGCAACATTTCTAGTGGGTCATTGAAAATCAACCAATCGTATTGCTTATATTACACAGCCAAGTAGCAGAAAATATTTTATAAGCAGAAGAAAGAGGTCTTTAAAAAATGAAGGGAGGTAGTTGTCTGTATATACATCTATACTATAGATCTGTTGAGTAGCTACACATAAAAATCTATTCCACATGAACTCTTCTGTTCTTGTTTTAATTTGTTAGGTCACTGCATTGGCAAGCTATCGTGTAAACCTTTAATAGAAGCATGCAAACAATATATGTATGTATATTGCTCGCAATAAGTATGTTAATGTACCATGCAGTAGAAGATAATAAATAAAATCATATTTGTATAACAATCAAAAGAAATTATGTGTAAGATACAAAAAAGAATTAAAAAAGTGAATCAAAATAGAAAATATTTTTCGAAAGAATCTTTAATGGCTATTAAAATTGAAAAAAAACATAACTTAAAATATCCTAAATTTAAAAAAAAGTTTATAGATAATTTTCAAAAAAAATATTGTAATTTCAATGAAATGAGAAGAAAACCCTAACTATTTTTCTTAAGAAGTGTGAGGCTGAGTAACCCCTAGAGGCTAGAGGGCCATCTGTTTGTAAAATATAAAGACACTAGCATAACCTCACTGGGGTAATACAATAAACTGCGGTTTCATACTCACACAACTCTAGAACACGAATAATTTTTCAAAAAAAATCCATGAAAATAAAATATTCTTTCCTTCAGTTATTTCCAAACAAAAGTTTATACTTTGCCTAATGTTTGCATTGAAAAAGTTAATTACATCCTTACTTTACAGAAATCTAATTTAGATATTGAAAGGTTTATATTTTTAACAACATATTTAGATTACTTTTAGCTGTCTAAAAATAATATGTTATTGGCAATGTAAGAGAAAACTTTGGTCATGTTTAACCTCAAGTTTAACAATCTAAAATTGTACAATATAATTGTTAACAATATTGTACAATATTGTTAACAATCATTTTGGCGATGAAAGAAAATGAATTGTTTTTTATCTGAACGTGTACATACTTTATATTACCTGCATTAGTTTAAGATAAAGGGCAACAAGAAGTAATGTTATATCCCGTACAACACTTTTTACAAACTTAAAATTAGTATTATCATTGAAAAGTTCAAAACAATATATGACCAGTTGGTATTTAAATATTTCTTCTTCTTTCTCTGTCAAATCTTGGCTAAAAGTCAAAATTATTTTTTTAGTGTTTAGTCCCCCCTCTATCTCGACTCTTATTACAGATAGAGACATAAATTAAATTTCTGGTAGTTCATGTGCATTTTTGGAGAAAATTACTTTTTCTGGTCATAGCAGTCATATTAAAACAGCTGTAGAGCGGCCAATTTTAAAGCTGGAATTACCAAATTTTAGGTGGAACTTTTATTTTTCATAACAAAAAAATTACTTTTTCTGATCATCGTCGAAAAACGGCAATATTTATGATATATGTCTATAGTAAAAGCCGGACGAAAAATCGGTCATAAAGTCGTCCAGGGAGCGGTCAAACGGCCAATACACCACTTTTCTCAGATGCTCATTGATATCTAAGTATTCACCAAAAAATTTTAGGTCTCTATCTTATACACAAAAGTCATAATAAAGAAATTAATATTTATTTAGAATTTTTTAAAAATTTTAGTACCACCCAACTCTTGCCGACGTATAATTACTAAACTTAAAAAGTCATAAAGTCATAGCTCTCTATCTTACCTAAAAAAATGACATTAAAATGACATAAACAAATACCGATATAATGCGGTATTTTAATTGTGAAAAATATGATTTTTATAATATTTTCAGTTCAAAATGCTTGTTTATGAGATGCTATTTATGAATTGTTACCTTTCTTGGGTGTTTTCTTTTTTCTATTTGCATAAAACACCTGGTTTTACGGGATATCTACACTAATAATGTTACCCTTATAAGAAATTGAATTGTATTCAATATTATTTTTATTTCACTGCAGTCTTTTATTTCACGTTATTCCAGCGGTAGCGTAGCAACAGGAGGTTGCGTTGTGTTCAAAGTATTGCATTTTGATTTGACGTGATAAAAATTTTGGATCATTAAAAGAAAATGAATCTACGACGAACCCGATACATCGTTTTCTTTTGTTCGATCCTAAATTTAAATTCGAAATTTCAAATTTCATCGTTGGATTTTTACAAAGTTTTTGTACTTAGATTGAGCAACGCTAGTCTAATCCAAGATATTTAACAACCTGGATGTAAATATCCAATAAAATAAGCAAATAAATTTGTTTTCTAAATATGAAATAAAGAAAAGAGACAAACGATACAATCTCTACATAGATGTTGAACATAAAAAGATTTGTCCTGTAAGGCTGGAAAAACAAATTTCAATCTATTGTCAATTTGGTTTGGATCTCGGTCCATTTGTTTGTGTATTGTCATGGGACTCCTCAATATAGATAACCATTTTTTCATATACACACTCTAAAAAGACAATGTCCTAAGATTTTAGTAATTATATAAGAAGAAGCGTAGAGATATTTTGAATTTTACATTGAAATATATTTGTTTTCAATGCTACAGTTACTGGTTAAATAGATAAGAAAAAGGGTAGAGATATTTTGATACTTACATTGAAATATGGTCTTATATTTGTTTTAAATGCTACAGTTACTGGTTAAATAAATTTAGATAAATATAAACTATAATTCATTTGTAAGGTTTTTTGTCTAAAGCTAAATATCTTTAAAAAAATGGTGGTCTGAATTGGGTATAATTATAGTTATATTAAATATAGTGCAATGGATACAGTACACATTTGTATGATAAATATGTATCTATTTAAAAAATCTATTAGCTTGCCTTACAGTTTGGATTTAGTTCTTGTAGATTTTGTGCATTTTGGAAACAGTTTTAGAAAAAAATTACATCTATATAAATTGAAGTTTTAATAGAATATATAAGTAATAAATGATTGGGGATATTTAAAAGAAACTAAATAGTGTTTGTAAATAATAAAAAAACAATAAGACTTGTCCATTAATTTATTTTCCATTTTAGTTGCAAAACTGTTTTATTAAAGGATCTGTCAGTATGTATGAAAAGGAACAAATTAAACGAGTGGCTCTTTGGCTTGACGGAGTTGAGTTAAATATCCTTTAAAAAATAGCTTGAACATAACAAACATTTAACTCAAACCCATGACAGATTTTAACCAACAACAACTAAGTTAAGTATTTTGAGGGTTATAAAGGTGAAATATTCAAGAATGGCTTAAAAGAAAAAGCCTCAAAATTTAAATATTTATATATATTTTTATAAACAGACCTTATTTATAATGCATCAACGCTGCAAAAGGCAATTTTCATAAAATACTTCTCAAAATACATGTAATATTTCATTTAAATTTTTTTTAAGGGGTAGGGTGGTCCAGGGGGTATTCAAATATGACTATAGGGGAAACTCCCTGACAATTATCTAGTCCGCCTAGAATCCGGTCTCCCTTTCACATGCAGCTGAATTATTCCAATTCACTTGAATTATGTTTGAATTTTGGCATACTATACCTTTCTTTTACTACTAGGCATAGTAGGAACTCTCGGTTGCCTCGAATTTTGTAAATCACAATTTCTAAATTCAGCACATTTAAAGTTTTATCAAAAGTGAGTATCTCAAAAGAGATATACACAAGTTTTAAAGCTTGGTAACAATTTAAAAAAAAGAAAATACATGTAATTCAATAAAATAAACATTTATGACGAATTAATAAAATATTTCAATAAACATGGATGTTAAGACATTTTACCTGAACCCAGCGAAGCTTTTCATAGTGCCTATAAAAATGACGTTATACTGGCCTACCATTGGTCAATGAAAATATATATTTGAAGGCAATTGGATATTTAGTCTGTGTATTGGCCTATCATTGGTCATTTGTATTGTGTGACGTCATTTTTTAGGCATTATAAAGAGCTTCGAATTTAGCTTGGGCGTTTTGATTCACACAATTTAATTCATTGTCTCATACTTGCTACAACCCCAATATGTAAATATAATATGATGTGATCCCCTCCCTTTTTTGGCACACAAACACATCGCAAATTTTATCCTCGCAATAAACTTACTTCACTCCATCCACAGGGACAAGTGGTTATTAGGTTTTTTTTCTTCTTAAGTAGAAATTTATTTCCAGTTTAATGTTTTTAGATTTATGTAATCTTTGTATAATTAAAAATACGGGGTTTCAAAGTTGCTATTGTATTTCTAAAAACTTGTGGAGTGCCTTTGGCTATGGTTATACCGCGGTCACGGTGTTTGGCAGAGATTCGAACACGTCTTACATCCCACGTCCCACAGTCAAAGGTTTTACACTTTGGTTTTTTTCCCTTGTATGGGTTGCTTTGAGAAAAATTCTTTTGTTTAAAATACGATAATTTTAAGGAAAACCCACTAAAAACTTTCCCTCTTTTCATAAATTTCAAGCAGTTTGACATTATAATCGTAGTTGATTGAATTTTATTAAAGTCATACAAATATCGTGTTTTACTAAAAAAAAATTCTTAAAAAAACCTTTAATGTTTTATGTTTTATTATTCAACTATTACACTTAAAAATATTTTTATTCTTCTCTTTATTAGATGAAACAATATATACATTTAATTATCCTGTTTTATATTAATGTAATCTTTCTAGATGTGTCTGTTCTTTCTAATATAAAACTCTTAAGTCTTGATTTTTTTGTCTGCTATTATGTTATTAGTTTGCATAATAGCCATAAGCCAATGACTCGATGTCATTGGTAAAAAGTACTTAGGTCAAATATAACGCCATGACACCAAGCATTTAATATATTTGATTATATTAAAAGCAATAAAGTATTTCCTAAAATGACTTCTTTAATATTATTTTGTAATTTAATAAAAAATAAAAGTTCCTTTTGGATAGCCCAGCCATTCTTAAGTGTATACTAAAGTGAAGAAGTCGGGGGAAAGGAATAATAAGAAATGGCAACATTTGGTTATTTAAATAGTTTGAATTTTGCTATTAATATTTAATATAACATGTGTTACATAACTTTGACAAATTTTAATAGATAATTTTTTTTTTTAGTTGATTTACCTGCGTATATCCATGAGTAAAGTAAAGTATTGCATCTCTGCACTAATTAATCAACCCCTTAGAGTAACAAAAACTAGGGACTACAAAATAGATATAACAAAATGAGATACAATATAGATTATTTTTTTAGTTCTCAAACTTTGCCTCTCTTGCGCTTTATTAGGCTTTACCGAGAAAAATGAACTTTATCAATGCAATGGTCGAAGTTAAACCAAATTAATTATACCTAAATGGTAAAATTAACTTTGATCACGTAACTATTGTTACCAGAAGTTATTCATAGGTTTAAAAAGTTATCGGTTTATATAACAAAAATTATTGTTATTACTTGATTTTTTAAAAGAGTTTGTTTTTACCTCACTGAAGAAGAATAGATAATTTTTGGATTAAATCTCTTAGACAAAATATTTCATATTTTTGTGTGCAAAAAACCCCGGAAAGTAGACACGATGCTTAACAAAAATTCTTATGTCTATTGTTGGGTAAGTTTGTTGTATAAATACACAAGGAGTTACTAAACTAATTCTAACGGAACTGCAGAAAAATTTGCAAATTCTACAAATTTGTGGCCTACATTTATTTGTAATAAGTTTAGGTACATACACTAAGATGCGAGAGAAACATTGAGTACAAAAAAAACTAAAAAAAGATGACCAATTACATATTTTCAATGCATAAATATGTTCTTATTTGTTTACATATATGTTAACCATGTTAAAGGAACCCTGCAGGAAATACACCGCCACACACTGCCACAAGTAGGCCCGGTATCCCAAATTAAAGCCAACACGTCTAACAACGAAAAAAGTTATAGGCGTTGTAAAATGACATTTTAGGGAGTTGAAAATTTTAAAGAACTGTGATTAAACATAAGATTCTGGCAGCAAAATAGACTAATATTTTACCTATAAAGAGCAACATTTTTCTGAAGGCTTCCTTTAAATCCAATTGTGCTCTTTTGTTTAATAGACTTTTTAAAACCTTTAAATTTTTTTAAAAATCTAAAATTATAATTTTAAAAAAAACGTATCACTAACGTTTAAATAAAATTTGCAATAGTAAAAGGAAAGCTATTGATTTTCTAGATTTCCAATTTTATAAATTCAGTATTGTTTTTCTTGCAAAAACTTGACAAACTTGTTTTCCTTTAATCATTTTCTGAAAAATCTAAAATCTTTTCTAATTTTGCAATTCTAAAAAACCTACTTATGCCCTTGTAATTAACCTACCCGCACTTTTACCTATAAATGCATTTTGACTTCTCTAGTTGGTTTCTAAACTTATGCAGTTACAGTACAGTACAATACCATCAGTGGCTTTAATTCAACTGTAATGCTATACTATTCAATAGTTCAAGAGCCAAACTAAATGAATGCAGGTGAATGTATGTGCTTTGCATCTTTTTACTAGCAAAAAAACATAGGTTAATTGTGTACTAAAATTCTATTGTTGAAAAAGACAATTTTTAAAATGCATAAATATCCAATACTAATAGCTGCTTGTCTAACAAAACCTCATCTGAAATTGTTTCTGTAACAATTTCATTAGAAAATATTGTTCTAAAAAGAGAACAAGCATTAAAAGGCCGAAGCTAACATAGAAAAATCAAGCACTTGTTAAATATATCAAAGGAATTTAGCATTATTATATTTATTAATACACAACAAAAGTTTCTAGTTATTACTATGTCAAGATAAAACCTCAGACAAATGCCAATTGATTGAAATCTAATCTAAATAATGTAAGAATACAGGCCTAAGAAGAAATAGATTGAACAATATATTCAGGAATAGAACATTACTAAAAGCTAGGATCATTTTTACTTCATTTATTTTTCCTTTTCTCTCTGATTGTACTTATTGATGTCTCAAGATAGAAGATAGAATATGGTTTCTAGAGCTGGTGAAGTATAAAATATCACAATGAATTTCAAGTATCATATTTCAAATATCACATTGTTTCGCTACTTAATTTATTTTCTTTAAGAACTTTCAACCATTTGTATGTTTGTAGGTTAAAGTCTTTTGCATTTCTTACCATTAATACTTAATTTACTTTTATTAAACTTTTTTCCTTATGGTAAAATTAGTAAATATATTTTCCTGTTAAAGATTATATTAAATACATAATTAAAGGTGTTATTTGTATATTTTACTAATAGTATGTTTTTTTGATACATAAGAAAGATTTAAAAGATTGTACTTAACTGTTAAAAAATGATATATTGGTTTCCACCCATAAAAGTTTAATATCCTAAGATCACAATTTCAGATTCGCTTGTATTTTTGTTTTAAATTAATTAACATATCGAAACTTCATGTATTGACATCTGTGTCATAGTTTTGACTGTCTTCGTTTTTGTAAAATTCAAGACATATACTAAAAAGTTAGTAATGTCTGTTAAACCTACATTTATAAATTATCTGTAGTAATAAAATCTACTTGATATTATAGTATCAAAACTCATTCTTATGATTTGACATATACCTATTATGATAAATAATTTGTAAAAGCTTTTAAACATAATACATGCAAAGAAAAGTAATCAAATACTTTAATCCTTCGAAAATCTTTTTAATAAAATATATTGTTATGAACCTAAGGTCGTACAAAATTTCTTGATTTAATTTGAAATACAAATCTATCAACTTTTTGAAACAGTTCCTTGATGAAATAAGCCTAAAGTTATGTGTAAGGTGCAGCAACAAAGTTCAGTTCTTTGTGTAAAATATAGTATACAACTACAGTTGAAGACTTGATAAATGTTTGGATAATTTTCCCCTAAGATTTTCTTTTCTAAAATTATTAAGGTCTGTTTATCTTTGCAGAAATATAAAAGATTATTAATAAAGCCAAAATGCGAAGAAAAAACACTGCAAATGAGTTGCCTTGCAAATTGATTTTTAATTATCGATGGTTTTTATAAGGTAACAGTTATAGAATATAAGAATAGTTCTGTCCTTTGGATTGTTTAAAGAAATCTTTAGTAAAAAATAAGCAATCTGTGTTGAAATTTTCGATTTCTGTTTGATTTTTTGTTGATAAATAGACAAACAATTCCTTCTTTATTTATTAAATATTTTCAGCTCCCCAACCGTGAATGTATTTGTTTGTTCTTCCGAAAAATTTTGGCCCACTTGGAAATTCTGTATTAACTGCACTGCTCAATTAGAGTCATAGGCGTTCAGGCAGGGTTGGTTAATTGGTGTGTTACCTAGATGTATTACTGGCAAGGCTGCTGTCTATGGCACTGGGTTGGTTAATTGGTTTGTTGGCTATGAATAGATGAAACTTCATACCAAAACACGTCATACCAAAAATAATCATCATCAAACGATGACTCAGGTCTTAAAGACGCAAAAGCTTGCGTTGTTTTGTGTTTATAGATCCTTTCAAGTGTAAATTTTCTTTTGAAGTTCAAGTGTGTGTGGGGGAGATGGAGAAGTTTTATGCTATGTTTTATTTTTAAGGTAAATTTCCATTAACATTTTTAAATTAAATCTAAAATAAACGAGGGTTTAAGATAGTTATACATCTGGTGACATGTTATAAGAAGCTTGAATCTTTCATAAAGAGTCCAACCGTACAGCATACGGGTTAAATCTTCTCCACCAACAAAAAATGAATGACATGCACGCCCCTGATAAGGTTGAGGATAAAGTTAAGATGTGATGAGAATATTAAATTAATAAATATTTACTTCTTGTTTAGCTGCAGCTTTTAAACAAAGCTTGCATCAATACTTCCCTGTTCTACGTCATCAGCATAATTAGGGTTTGAAAGATATCCCCCCCCCCCACCACCCATCAACCCCAAATTAAAAATCATGGGTGGTGTGTGTACCCCCTTTAAATTTTGCAATACTCCAAATTTAATCCCTGGACACTACTTAAAGTTGGGAGGTGTTGTATCCTCTCTATAAGATATTTTTTATTTAAGAAAAAAAAATTTTTAAGCCCCCCTTTTTAACCTTCATACGCTCCAATGTTAAACATTTCATCTGTTAAAGGAATAGAAAAAAATATGAAACAATATTAGAATAAAGGATCTTGAAAAATTGATATTTTAAAAATGTACCTATTAAATGTTTGTAATGTTTGTCTGTTAACTAATTAGGAAAACTTATCACCCAAGCTATTAACAAAAATGACAGAATTATTTAGTGCCTCTGTTTTTGCAGTCTGGGGCATATTTACTGTTTTACAATTTGATGAATCTTTAATTCTTTAAGTTGAGCAACTGTAACGTCCTCATTAGTAGCATACCAATTATTTTTTAATTTTTGTAACGAGTGACTTCCCTTAACATAAAAAATGTTGTTTTTAAAACAATAATTTTTGTTGATGGTTAGTTTTACTTTCTTTCCCATGGGTTATATCTCCAAGAGAGTTGACATTAGAAATATAATCATCCTTGGTCCAATTCTAAACTAATTTTTAAAATATTGGTCACTATGTCATTTATCTTACTGAAATCAATAAATTCAGCTACTTAATTTAATTTAGAACCCCTCATGGTGTATTGATTTTAAAAAGATATTCATATTCATATTTACTCAACTGGTAAAATATAAGCTTCAACTTAAATTTAAAAATTGTTAAAACTTCTTGTTTTTATTTAAATCACAACATTTTTCACTTTTTTGTAGCGGACTAAATTATCCCAAGGAATGTTTTGAAAAAACTTGAAAGGACAAAGGAACTTAAGGTCTTTGATAGAAAGAAAAAAAACTTTTAGTAATTTTCATTTTAAGGAAATATTTTAATACTCAGATAATTCAAATAAATATGAAATAAAGCAGTAAAAAAGTTACAAAAAGCTATAGTTGTAGGAAAAAAATAGAAAAAAATATGAAAGTCATTGAAATGCTAAATATAGATAACTCTTTTTTTATGACAACAATGTTTATTGTTTACCAAAACATAAACTTTTATTGTGTCTTCTTTACATGTCCCCCTTATGTAAATACACATAGGAAATTCTACATAAAAGAACCATTAACAAAATATTATGTATAAATATGTCAGGGATCTAGGGATAAGATGATAAATTACTCTACTTGATATGTGTGAAGTCCTGTGTTTGGTAGCCTAAAATTGTTAGGGTGTAGATAAATTTTAGTGTTATTGTTTTCTAACTTACTGATTTACTGTATTATTTATCCCATATATAAACTAATAACCAAACATAGTTAAGCAAAAACCAATTAGTGTTGCCATTTAAAAGATATTTTGTTTATTAAGGACGTAAAATTCTTTATACTTTATACAATACTTACATTACATAAAATAGGGATTGTTATGTGTGATTAATTGATTAATAAACCTTAGTTTCTTTTGGTTTAAACCGTTATGAAGTAGGTTAAGAACTTATGTAAAGCCACTAGGGCCAGCTCTAGCTCCAAGTTCAAGCACATTATGTCTTGACCCACTATCTCAAGAGAGCTTCTCACTCATATGGCAGGTGACCCAGGGCCTCAAATTAAGTCATCATAATGATTGACACTCTCCGCAGAGAAGCTTTGTATAGTGGTAGTAATGATATCATGTTTGTTAAGATTGAGTACCCAAACTTACTCAATAATCTCTCTTCTTTCACAACTAGGGAGACGTTGTATGATTTATAGTTCTTTTTTTGAATATAGTCAACCTTGCTATTTTATTTGTCACAAAGAAAATCCATTATCAAAAATGTTGATCACACACACATTTGACTAATATACCATTTTCAAAGTAGCACAGATACTTGTTGACAAAACTTTATTCCTGGCCGGTTAATGTGAAAGCAATATTTAATGAGAGATTGCTATATTATCTTTTTTACAACAATGTATATTTACCAGAAAATATTATTTACTTCTCTATAGTAATAAGTTTATTTTTTTCTATATGGGGTATAGAAGATGAAGCCCCTCGGCTCCCCCCCCCCCCCATTTAAAAAAAATATTATACAAACTTGGATAAAATGAATTTTTAATGTCAATACAATTAAAACAATTTTGATAAAAAACTTAGTTGCTATTAATAAACATTCTTTAATATCCTTTAAAATTTCATAAACCTAAATATTAAATAAGGAGACAGTAAACTTGTGACTGTTACAACCATAAAAATGTTGGAAAAATAAATTTACCTGGGGGCCTTGGGCTGGCTATTGTTATTCTCCATTATTTGTCAACCAGAAACCTATAAATAATATCAAACAGGTATAAATCAATTTATTTATTATAGAGAGCCCGTTTTTCTCATTTTTCTTCATTTTGTGAGGAAAATTTATACATTTCATAAATATTTTTCCTTATTATAAACTCATTAAATTTTGATAAATGTGATGTACAAAATTCCTTACATTTTCTTATAATATTTTTCAAAACTAAAAAAGTTCTTGGAGGTTTGACTGTCTACTGTGTGTGATTTACTTTAAAAGTTATCTACAAAGAATTCATAACAAGAGAAAAAATGAATGCCCTTTGTACATAAAATCCGCAATTTCTAAGATTTATTCCAATGCCATTTTGCAATTACAATTGGAAAATGCCAATGAGAAAAATAATGTTCTGAACTTGAAGATTTGTAATCCTCTTTTGTATTATATGAATAATGTAACCAAAACATTGTATAGGGCTGCCATCAATACAGTAAGATTCAGAAAAAATCTGTTTGAGTTTTTCCAATATGACCTCGAAACCTATTAATATCAGCTCGCTTACAACCAGTTCTCTGCCATACTGAAAAACAATGTTTAGCACTGGATAACAATAATTGTCTACAAATATTAAAGTAAAAATCATAAAATACCAGATTTGTTAGCCCAGGCCTTCGGCCCCTGGGGCATTCATTTTATATTTATTTTTACGTTTGTAAAAAAGAATTGTACTTATAAAATAGGTATACTGTCTTGTTCTCTCTTTTTAAATGTTTTAAGTAATTTTTTTTTCTGATTCACCCTTTCAAAATTTACAATAGATGAAAATATTGATACAATATTCAACAGTTTGTAAAATAAAAAAAAATGTAATTTAAATAAAAATTAGATTATGATGTTTGTACAGTTGTTTTGCTCCATCCTGTAAAATTTGCAATATTTGTGAATATTCATATAGGACATAAACATACATATAGCCTGTTTCAGTGTCTATAAATTAGGAAAATAGTTTGCCACATAGTCAAACATGAATAGAAATTTACAAATTTTCCCATATATCTGTCAGGGTTAAAAGATTCTCGAAAAAACTCGGATTTATCTTCAGAAGAAAGATTTTGTCTAGGAAAATAAAGAAAAAACTCGAAAATTTGTATAAAATTAAAATTGAAGCCTTATTTTATTACTAAAACTACGTTTAAAAAAAAGTGTTTATTTATTATCATTTGGCATTATGTATATTCAGGGTTGAAATGGAGAGAATAATCACCTATTTAATTATGAATTTAGTAACTTTTTGTGAACAGTCGTGGAATAAAGAAAAATAAGATGAATTCTTTTAAAAATAAATGCTCAAATGTGTATAATTCTAGACCCATTTTGTATTCTATGTATATAAATGTACATTATAAATTACACAAGGGATACATGGCTAGGTATACGGAAGGCAAAATAAGAGTTTCCTAACATTTTCTCTTTCTCCGCATTAAAAACATTATAAATAGATTTTTTAAAATCCATTTACTTATCCCTGTCTTCTTGATAATGTACCAAATGTTTGCTATTTCGGGTCAACAAATATTCTGCATATTATTATTCAGAGTGCAAATTGCATCTTCATTTAAAATTAAGATTTTTGGGAGATTTTTTCCAGGGATAAGGGATGGGAAACGTAAGAAAATATTATTCCAGGCCTATTTTCCAACTAGGCCTAAAAAACTAGTTTCGGGATGACGACACTGCATGATAGACTCGAAATAAAGTATTACCAAACTTTACCAATAAACTGTAAACAAATATGATAAATATACAAGCAAAATAACAAGTTAATGTTGAGATTCAATTCCTTCTCGTTCCTTCTTAAGCATAAAATGAATTTGAAAATTTTTAACATAAACTTTAATATCCTTATCAGGATGTTGATTTTATATGTCGTCTTTATGACAGGTGAAGATGTTATGAATATATTTCTTAAATTATGTATATAAAAAAATATTGTACGGCGGTAATATCAAATTAAATTAAAAATAATTTTTTTTTTTTGTTTTTTTTGTACCAGAATCATCCCTGCAATGAAAGAAGAAAAAAATTTGTTTTGTTTTACATAGCAGACTAAATGTATTATGATAACATACAACGTCTCTTTGTGAGTTCATATTTATAATATTGATTTTTATAAATGAATTAATGAAAAAATATTTGTTTGAAATTTGACTAAATGTCATATTGTATAATTTACTTAACCCTTAACAGTCGGGCCCCTTGCCGCATCTTTATCGGTCGGGGGTGAGGGGGTGGTGTTCAACGCCCCCTCCCCTATTATCTGAGCCAGTATTAGAGCTAGAGGTCTTAAAATTTCCGACTATAAGTGAGTCAAAGTAAATTTTCGCTTTCTTCATCCTTTTATTTAACAACCTTTGTTTTTAGGTCCTTTTTTACTTAAATATTACTAACGGCTGCCTTTATTTTAATTACAATCTTCTTTAAAAGGACTGTTAATGTTTATGATAATTCATATTAGATTTCAGCAATGTGAAGCTGCTTTGTTTAGGAGTGAGGGGGTGTTTGAGCTAATACTATTCAGAATCAAATCTTTAGTGGTGAAGCTACTCTATAATTTACTTTTTCTGTGTGTTAGTTAGTCCGTAACACTAAGGGGAAAATGTAATTTTCTTAGGTCTTATTGGAGACAGCTGAAATATTCAGTGAAGATTCTTTGACATTTATTCTTTACAATGCCTTTTTGTCTGTCTGTTGGTCATGCTTCAAAAGACATATTACATATTCTCTCCTCTCATTTGTATTTGTTAAGAAAACATAACATCTGCTCTCACTTTGTGCATTTGACCATTACAAGATTTTTTGTGCTTTGCTTCTAATGGTTGTTGTCATAAATGTTTTATTTTGACAATGATCAAAGTATAACCCAATAAATTTTAGCATGTTAGTTTGTTCTGAAATTTTTGCAAGGGGGTACTTTCATGAATAAAAATATATCACAAATTCAGTTTGTCAAAAATATTAATAAGAAGAATGTTCATAAAAAAATAATACTAAAATTTTTGTTCTGATTCCACAATATAAGTTTCAAGTTAGTGTGAAACTGCATTTTGATACTCCGTGCATCATTTTACCCACAAACCTGTCGCATAACTCTTTTTTTAATTTGAATCCCAAAAAAGCTTGGGCGTCTTTGATTTTTATCCTTATATAACAGTAACATGATGTCTATTTATCTATAAGGATCTCGCTAACTGCTAGACAGATATGGTTTTTCATTAAAGCTTTATATATGTCCTGGCCATGTTTATAACTATTTTGGGAAAGGGTACCTCCACAATATAAAAATTGCTCCTAACAAAAAATAACCCTCTAAAATTTTTGAAAAACTATGATCTTAAGTGTAGTTGCGACTCTCCACCCCCCCCCCCCCCCCTCCCCTTCCTATCGCCAAGTGTCCCTAGATGATTTAAGGGTGCGTAGCCGCTAGTCCTTATATGGAAATAACGGGATGTATGTATATCTGTCTCTAGCAAAGGAACTCGTTATCCGCTGAACAGATGTGGTCCTTGTTTTTTTTTGTAAAACTTAAATTAAAAAATAGAGGGGATTAAATTCTAGTGCCCATAATGATTGCTGGGGGCGTAGCGATTTTAGCATGGCAAGCATCGTTTTAGAATTAAAAAGAAGATAAATGTTTTAGTTAATAACAACCCAACAAATGATGTCTATAGCAATTTGATCAGCTGATTGGTTTTAATACTAGATGTTTTTTTAAGTAGTGCAGCTACTCTAAATCTAGGAAATAAATCTAATTTTGCTTAGAATTTACTTTTAGGTGTTTTAAACGTTGTAAATTGAAGATTTTATTTTGATAATTAACATTTTACAACAATACCCTCTATAAACTGTGAGGAAGTTTGATAAAATTACGTTTATTTTGCAAGCTTTTTTGAAAATACTTCATTATTTTTATAATTCTGACAAAATAGAATTTCTGTTTAAGTAAATAACATGGCCACAAAAAGGTTTAAGCAGTTATTGAAATATTTTATTACCATTCTTGCTAATTAAATAGTCGTTAACTATGTTTAATTTGTATTTTTTTAAAAGACAAGAAAAATATCCTACTTAAATGCTACTTTTATGAAGTTATCTTAAACCTTTTCCAAAAGTTTGTTTTATAAAAATATTTTATTTTCCATTGATTTTATTGATTATATAGGTTAAAAATATCAAAAGTATTTTTTAAAGGCAATAGATTAATTTTGATTAATTCCGATTTTTATTTTTTTAAATTTTTTTCAAATCTGAAAGAATATGCCTGTCTTTTTAAAGAATAGATTATATAAAAAAAACTAAATTAAACATATTCAGGCTATCAAAAAGTTAAAAATATTTTTTTTTTACTATTAAATCGCTAATTTTTAAAATCATTAGATTTTAAGCTTATTTTGCATGGAAACACACTTTTTCAGTCATTTCTTCTCAACAATGGATCTTAAATGATTATTACTGAAAACTTTCATGAAAATGTTATTAACCAAAACTCCAAATAAAGGAAATAATTGCCGTTTGCGAAAATGTGTGCAAAAAGTTGCCAATATCTCGTAAGAAGGGACTTAATGGATTTTAATTTTTACTGCTTACGACTTAGTGGACTATAAACTATTAGAAAAGTATCACTTCAAGGTGGAATTTTAAGGGTCAACTTTTTTTCTTTTAAAATTCGCAGTGCGCAGTAGTTAGATTTGAAAACTATGAACAATGATGAAATAGCTATTATATGAATGCAAAGAAAAAAAGTATAGAATAGAATTCAGGTAGTTAATTTCACCTATCATAAAATATAATAAAAACTTTTCAAAGAACCAATATGTTAGTGGCTTTAAGTAGAATCCCGTTATTACTTCGCCAACCCCCCCCCCCCCCATTTAAAACAAAGTTTTTTTTGAGATGGTTAAATCTGATTTATTTTCAAACATTTTAAGGGGGGATCTACTTCACCCCAAAATTTGTATATAGAAATAAACACCGCTTTAGCTCCCCAGCTTTAATAAATAAATTAAGTAGAATTGAATAAGTACATGGGTAACATTCTATCAACTAATTGTTCCATAGCAAACATATAAATTAAGAATTAAAAAAAAAAAAATATTTTACGTTAAATATTAACAGAAAAGTTCAATTAAGTGTGTAATAATTTTTACCAAAATGAATGAAATTTTTTTTTTAACAAAACACAGTACACTTTTATTTACATATTGAACTAGTTTTGTATTTGTGATCATTTAGATGGGTTATCAATTCCACATGAAATGTAACTTTTAAATTGTCTAAAGACATGAGTTTTTCACATTGTTCTAAAGTATAAAATGTTGAATCCTACTCAGTCTTCAAAAAACGATCTCTCAATTTATGTTTTGCTATATGGACATTTATTAATGTGTAGATTTAATAATAAGTTGATGTGATTGAACGTCATATATATTGTTGTCATTCTAAAGCAGAAAGTTTCCATTGTTGTCTTTCTAATAGCAGAAATTTATGTTTGGTTGAATTAATTTAGCCAATAATGAACTGGGGGACGCGTTTGTTATTAATTAATTGGTTAATGCTAAAAGCAAGTTTCAGGCTATTGGATATTGGCCTACAGCCAATGAGGAACTGGGGGAAATGAGTTGATTTTATAGGCAAAAAAGAAAAGTTGCCCCATCACTTTTAAAAGGAGGCTGAGACCTAATTTTCGGTCAGGTTTCCCATCCCTTATCCCTGATTTTTTCTTGCAAAAAATCTTAATCGTACAAAAAGAAGAGTAGATATTTTGAAATATTTCTGATCTTTTTCGGAGAAATTAAATAAAACACAAAATAACCCTGCGTACAGTACATATTATTCTGTTATGTAGAGCTCGGTGAGGGGATATTGATTTATCTGCTATTGTCCTCCATGTGGAAAACTTCAATTTCTCATAAAATTGTGTTTTTAACTCTAATTTGTAAGACATACAAAATCAAGTGAAAGAAATAGAAGAAAAAAAAAATTATTTTCTCGAAAGTAGAACCACTTCGAAGGAATTATATACCATTGATCCATCTGAAAGATTTTAAGTGACATTTGAACCTAATTCTTTTTTAAAACACAAGTTAGAATGAGCAAGCAGACAAAATCCATTTATCCACAGAGTTTACATAGTTGAAACATAATCGAGTTCATTCCAACAGGATTGGTTTATTTCAACAAGTTTCTAAAGTCCTAATGTCACATAAAAAAAAACAGAACTATAGTAGGCTGTCATTGTACAGATACTACTCTGATATTGCTTTTTAGAACGGCACTAAGAATCTTCCTTTGTCCTTGGTAATGTCTGTGATTAAAGTCAGGAAATTAAAGTAGAATGGGAGAACATCAATTCATCATTACTCAAGTAAAATTCAGAAATAAAGGGGAAGCTGTAAAATAAGAACAGTTTCTATTTACATTGCAAGTAGATAAATATTTTATTGTTTTTATATAAGTTTAAAATACACTCTCTGTGTCAAAAATTTTCTTGATTCTTAAAAACCAAGGAGAGAAGTGTTAGGGAGAGGGTAATACTAACCCCCAACACAGTTTGTGAGTAAACTTTTTAAGAGGTGGAGGAGGTGCAAAATCTAGGTAATATAGTTCTATATTTTTTGGGGCAGCCCACCCCTTTAAACCCCAACCCCATTGGATGTTTTTGGAAAACTCAACCAAATTGTACCAGCTGTTTCAGGAATATTTTGATTTAAACCATTAGTATATTAAATCTATTTATCCAATTAAGACGTCATCACAGTTGCCTGTAGTGACAGACAACACAATTGAATAAACTATATCTAATCTGCATAATATTTAATTATTTGTATTGTTTTTTTTTACTATCTTTTTATTATAATATGACTGATCATCAAAAAAAATCTGTTTTTGTTCCTAATATTTCTGAGTAATAACTTTGTCAACATAGAAAGATGAAAAAGTTCTTTAACAAGAGTTTCAAATAATTTGTGTATATATATTATCTTCTTACAGGAGAAACTACTAAAATGGTTTTGATTATAAAAATCAGCAAATATATTAAGGCAATCTTTAAATATTATTCAATTTTATAACTGTTTTTAACAATCTACATATAACAGTTATTTCTTTCTAATTTTCCAAATTATTTTTCAGTTTGTCTTATTATCTTATGTAATATCTTATTTAGTTCTTTTTACAGCGTGGAGGATAAAATGCACTACTCCCCCTTCCAGAATAACGATTTTACGGAGCCCAAACAACCTGATATAAGGGTAATCAAACACAACTCAAACATTTTTTTTTAAAATGATTGTTATTGAGCATACTTGTCCTTAATTAACGAGCTAATTAATGATTTCGCTCTAATATAGTGAATTTTGAATAAATAGTTTGTTGGGAAATGAATACTTGTAAACATTCATAAAAGCAAAGGTATAGCCTAAAAAATAAAGAATACTTATGCAATTTTATAATACCTAATGACTCCAGAACCATATGCAGACATTAATCTTAAAAACATAAGGCCGGACAATTTAAATTACTAATTTGAATCTAAATAAATAAACTGATAATTAAAATATGTTTTAAGGCCTTTTATTCGAGCATAAGATTCCCAAACGGAAACAACAAAGATTTGGATGTCATATGGCTTGACTCTTGACGCAACTGTTGAAAAACAGTTAACGGTTATAAACAATGAAAAGCTAAATAATAATATAAATTTTTCAAATTTTAATTCCTATTATTTATGATTTTTGACCAGGCTAATATTATTCAGTCTATCAAAAATTGATTAACTGATTATTGAATAAGTATTTATCATGAATTATGCTATGAAATTAATTAACATACATTATAAATATAAAGCATACAGTCGAAATAGCTCCTTTGCATATATTTGGATGTTCCTCAAAAGTCGACAAATGTTACAACGTTTGACTGAACTATGACATCTATTTGCATAGTTTTTCCAAACGCAGCAACATTTGTTCACTTTTTTGGAGACACTATAATTAAGGCACTTATTTTTTCAAATATAGATTTTGATTTTGATTTAAAATATAAGAATTCGATTAATGTAAGCTTGACTAAAGTAAAGTATTTAACGAAGTTTCACTCAATAAACAATCTGACCACATTATTGGTACAAACTGATATTTTTGGTCCACTCTGACGTTTGTCCCAAAAATCCTGCGTTTGTCCACTCTGACGTTTGTCCCACTCTGACGTTTGGGACTCTTGCGTTTGTCCACTCTGATGTTTTTCCACTCTGACGTTTGGGACTCTTACGTTTGTCGTGGAACCATATTTTTATATTTCAATCATATAAAAAGTAAGCTTCAAATAATTTAATTTTTAGCTTGGGGAAATAATTTGGTAGAAATATGGTTAGTTTTATGTGATAATAATAATGATAAGCAAAGTCATTCGCCTGCCAGAATTTCTTGGTGTCCATCTAGGGTATTTAATAAATTTTTTATCTAGCAAGCGTATCAACATAATCGTGTCAGTTGGTATCATTTCAAAACACTTAATGCTATTATATAAAGTAGTAAGTTTCTTTTGTCTATGGATCTCATTAACCGCTGAACCGATATTCACAATGAAACTTCTTTTAGTTCCAGGGAAAAATTGCCCCTAGAAAAAATAACCATCTAATTTTTTTTCTTCTACTTTTTATTTTTAAAATCTCGGGGCGGGTTGACTCCCAACTCCCCCCCGAATTAAGTGACCTAAGCGGCTTCTAGGGCCGTTTTTATTTTTCATCTAATCTTTCCATAACAACTAGGAACAATGTATATAATATTTTAACACGATTACTACGCTTAGAAAAAAGATAAAAATCGCATTAATCATCCTGAAGGAAAATGAACAATAATTTATACTTTGAAATTTGAAAAGTTTTGACATGATCTTGGTTGCATAATGGTATTTTATGTGTGAAACTTTTTTTAGCGTAGTTACGCTTTAATTAGATTTAATTTAGATTTAACAAAATATTGGATTAAAGGGGGTTTTTGTGTTTTATTTAAAGATTCTCTTTGTCCTAGCATTTTATATAAAGTAGTAAGATTTTTTTTGTCTGTTGCATAAGATTATGATAACAACTGAACTGATGAGTTTTCAATTTTAAGAAAGCTTCTTATAGGTCCCTGAATGGTTTATGTTACTTGATTTGGTTTGGTTTGGTTTTAGGCTATTTTACTACTTTTCTTATCCCTTCAAATACAGGGCTAGAAAATATTTAAAGAAATGTTAATAATGACTTTGTTATCTTTATGTTTGATGAGTGATGTATTTTTGTAAGATGATATTCTTTTCTAATTTTTTAAAAGTATTTCAATGTCACGAGTAAAATAGTTCTTGTTGTTCTAATCATGATATCTTTGCTCCGCCACAAATGATTAGCACTGAGCTGGATCTTAAAATCGTTTATAGGTGCGCTGAACCGGGGCGATTATTTCAGCGCACCATCAGATAAAATACCTTACTGACACGGCGTAAGTAATAAAGTTGTACTGGCGCGGATCGATATTTTATTTAGTGTCGTTAGCGATCTAGCAACACTGCGCCGAAAACCTTTTACAAATCTATGTTTTATAGCAATAGCTGTGGCGCACCATCAGCGCACCTCCGGTTCACCTTTGAATCGCCCCGATTCAGCGCACCTCTAAAATGATTTAAAGATCCAGCTCTGATATTTTAACAGTAATTGCTGCTGCGCCACTGCTAACAATAATGCGTTTGTCCTTGTTTGTTTTGTTTGCGGGTAAAATATGATATGTTTACCAAGTTTACACTGTAATCTCATTTGTCAACGCAGACAAATCGGTAGGGTCCCATAGTTCGAAAGTGAACCTCCCCAATAACAATCTCCAATATCCATACAACTTACTTTTTTTATTAACGTTATAAATTAAGAGGATTTGTATAGGATTAAGGTATAAATTTGATAGTGTACAAATACTATGAGCATTACCTATAAAAACCTATTGTTTTATTTTGACTTTTAAAAACAATATTTTCGTATGAAAGAATTAACTTGGTTTATAATATAAAAATGCCCACGACGATTTGGTCATTTTTTAAATTCTAATTAATTAATATCATTGCAGTAATTTTGCATTACAAGCGGTATATTCTATATTTGTTGAGGTTTTTTTTATTGATATTATTCTTGTTTTAATGATTTTTATTGAACAAATTTCAGAAACATCTGTGCCCATACGATACTACACCTAACCCTTTACAATTCTCACAAATCAAAAAAAAATTTCAATTTAGGTATCTGACAAGTCCTTTTATTCTTTTCAATGCCAGAGGGTGTGTGTTTGGTTCATAAGGCTTAAAAAGGTTTCTTACAGACAAATCTTGTTTATAATGCGACAAATTATTACAAAGTAAATTCTGGAGTTTTGAATTTTGTCATTTTTTTCTTTTTTTAATATGAATATCTAAAATATACAATAATTTATAAAAATATATTTTTAAAATGTTTTATATTCGCTGAAAAACAATTGCTTTACATTCATCAAATATTAATAATGATAATGAAGCTTTGTATAGTGCCTAGCTCTAATCCTATAAAAAATATATGTCATACTGGTCTACCATTGTACAATTAAAATGTTATTGGCCTGCCATTGGTACTTTAGTCTGTATATTGGAATATTGTTGGTCATTGTATTGTATGGCGTAATTTTTTAAAGGCACTATAAAAGACTTCAAGAATGATTTTAAAATGTACAGTCTTAACCAATAAATCCTTCAACCCCCGCATAAAAAGAAAATATGTCTTAATTAGTAAAAACTTTCTGTTTTTTCTTGTTATAAATAATTTATTTGGAAAAACAAAGCTAAAAGTTTGAAAAGTTAGAGAAAGGAAAAAAGTAATCAAATAAATTGGCGAGAAAAAGTTTGTATTCTCCCCCCCTTGTTTTCAATTTCATGTGAACTGTATGACACCGTGTCTAATTCTAATCAAGATAGGACAATAATTATCAGTTTATATGAGATCTTCTCATCATTTTATACTTTGCATCGCGTTTAGTAAATCTTTTTTTTTCAATTAATTTTTTCCATCAAAAAAAGTGTGAAAACATAAATGAAAATATATTTCTATTTACAGTAGAGACCTGCTATTGTATTTAAATGTATTCTTGGATAATAGGCTGCGCAGTTTTTAATTTGATGCCTGGGTTAATTCGGAGCAATCTTTAGATTTGACAAGGGAATGACGTGGTATATAAGTTGATATTTTTGTATTGATAAAAAAATTTCATTCAAAAATTCACAATGACAAAATTATAGTAAGTTGATCTATATTAAGGAATGCAAAAGAATATGAATTTCAATATGGCTTTGAAACCAATTAATATCCGCAGGATTAGAACTGATTCTCAGTCATACTGAAAAATCATCGTATAATAGACAATTTTCTCGAATATGACCATAAAATTAAAGAAAAAATTGTTGCAAGAAAATATTTGCACACAGAAAACTATTCTAAAATTTGGTTTATTTTTACAAGCAAAACATACTTTGTCAAATTAACAAGAAACAAATAAAACCTAATCATTTTTGGTTAAAAAGAAGAGCGGAGCATTTTTAGTTTATCCTAACTATTTTGGCAACATTGGAGTATAATACTTATCTCATGTTTAAAATCAATTTGTGAATAAAATAAAGTTTTGGTGGTATCATGAGGCAGCCAGAATAGCCATGTACTAAAAAAGCCAGACAACCCCACCCCCCCACTTTTTTTTCTTACTAGTTATAGTTATCGCAGGAGATTAAAATGAAAATCATAAGATCAAAACCTGTTTTTTAGCCCCGAGGGGACGAAGGTCTGGGCTAACAAAACTGTTATTAATTATCTAATTTTTTCATACATTTATGGAAAATTTTCTGTGATACGATGCTATGTATACATGATTTTTCAGTATGGCTGAGAACCTGTTCAAATATATCGGATATTAATCGGTTTCGAGGCTATACTGGAAAATTGTTTTTAGAATAAAAGCTCTCTACTGTACATAATCTTTATGGAATAATTATTCTAAATGGTTTGTTTGTTAATCTATCCATTTATATATCATTAGTATTGTATATCATAATATTTAGGATTTATTAGTAGTGCAACTATTTATTAATGTTTTCTATAACTAAGCCATACCAAAAATGTACTTTTCTCATATATGGTTTAAATAACAATTTTTGTTAATAAAGGCGCTTAAAAACTAAGATGTTTAGTGTATTAATCAAACTTTGTTTAACGTATTTGAGGTAATTTACAAATAAAATACTGTTCATAACAGTTTTAAATAAATATAATAATACTAAATAATTTGACCTCATATCAACTACATTATTTAAGACACGACAAAATTATGTTACATTTGAATTCAAACCATTTTTAAATCATTTTTCTATTTCTAAAGCTAATTCTGAAATTTAAAAAACGGAATAAATTGAAAATGTATATTTTTCATTTTTGTGATGAAACTGCATGCATTGCAGCTTACCTCAACACAGAAACATTTATCAACACACAAAAAATCTACCAATAATTTTGATTTTGAACATTTTGATTTTTAATTATATCTTTGATAAGTGATCTCCCATTTGTAGTTCGGTCTGTTTTATAAATTGCCCTAATGCCTTACTGTTAGATTCTATTCATAATAGACGAATAATTTAGGACAACTGCAATACTCAAGATTAAGATCAGGGTGTTCCAGTCTACTATCAGGCTAGTTAATTAAGAAAAATCAAGCAAGCATTATCAAATTAAATGGACAACTTTGCTTTTAGTTTCCGAGTTAGGATGGGTAGCTTTTAATCCTCTCAACAACCCTCTCCGGGTATAATTATCTGGAGCCACCAACCCCTCAACCCAAACTAGTGTTGAAATAAATAAAAAAATGTTATTAATTTTAAATCTTTAAAATTGTATAATAATACAAAAATTGTACACAGCAAAATTTTGTATGTGAAAATCTTTTTAAAAAATATGAATAAATTATGTTTTCCTGTTCGTATATCTCTCTACAGGTTTAAGCAATAGAAGATAAATCAGGGAAACGGGGATGATTCAATGAAAGAAAAATTAGTTCTTCTTCCATTTATTATCTTATTTTTGTTATCTTATAGTTATTAGAGCGAAATAAGGGTGGTATATAAAATTATCCACAATTGTCCTCCTCCTCCCAGAAGATAAATCCATTTAAATTTTATATTTTCTATCATACAGAGATATGTAAATCTAGCTGCTCAGTAAAAGCAACAAGGACGATTATGCCCAAACAAGGAAAAGATTTGAAGAATCAAAAATATATTATTTGAATATGTACGACATAAAACAACGTATCAGGACTTTTTATTTGACTTTAAAGACTGCTAATGGCTAAACTGTATATGTATAAAACATCACGGTAGGTTATAATAATAAAAAAATGCTGATGCGAATAGAAAGAAAAAAAAAACATGGGCTTCTTCGTTCGTCTATGTCTACTTACTGCCCGTTTTATGAGAATTACTTTTTTACAGTTAATTAATTTTCTGTTACAGTTAGACAGGCTCGAGTGAATTTTAGAGAAGAATGTTTAATAAAAATATATACATTTATTTAAATCCATCATCTTAAAATCTTTTTGGGAGCATAACTTTTCCAAAGATATGTTATTTGATTACAGAATTCTAAGTCAATGTTTTGCTTTTAGGTTTATTTTTTGTTAAATTCTACATATTGCCATGTCAAGTCTTTAACAATAATTTCGAAAAATTACCACTTAAAGAAAACATCTATACCATAACACAACAAGCTTAGCAACCTTTTATTCAATCAAAGCATTGGTGGATATGAACCATCTACGCATTACGTTATTTGACAATGGCCGATAAACTAATATACATCCCTAATGTTAATAAACAAAATTAACCTTCTTTAGATTAAAACTATTGGTTGCAAGGTGGACACTGCTATTCTGGAACCAACCAATCAAAATACAACAATATAATCAAAAGTTTTTAGCCAGCAAACAAGATCCTTTGGTTACCAGTATCCAATGTCTTACCTCCTTGCATATATCATAAATTTTAAAATTCTTATACTTCATTAGCTTTAATTTATTGATTGTTATCATCCTTGTTAAATGTAAAAGTAGGTGAGCAAAGAAGAGATAAGTGACAAGATTTCTTTTATTATCAATCATTCTATATTATGGAAAACATAAGTCGTTTAATTAAATTGAAAGTCTTTTGGGTTTGTTTTTTTAATATCTAATTCTTGAGATAATATAATTTAATTTGGTGGTTGGTTTTACAAATCCAAAATCATAGTTTATGTTTGTATAGTTTAATATTATAAACTATACGTAGCACAGGAAAAGTTCAAAAAAACACCCAAAAACTAGAGTTTTATGACGATTCTAACGATATGCATAATATTTTTTCTACTATTAACACAGGCCGCGCAATTTGAATTTTTAAAATGTACGCATTTTTGCACACTCTTAAAATTGGTCATGATATAAAAATCTTCCAAAAATAGGTACTTTAGAAAAACCGATTTTTAAGGCATAATTTGGTGAAAATCGACAATTATTTTTTCGTATACAAAACTCCCCAATCCAATCAAGAAATTAAGATATAGATTTTTAATTTCTGTCAATGGCAAGTGGGTTATAAGCTATACTTTTATTTCATTAAAAAATTACCCTGTATAATTTACCCACGAAAGGCTTTATTCCTAAGAAAAGCTACTATTTCTAGTCTAACCAATAAAATGGCTTTACCTTTACTGTTTTCCTATTGGCAGATTTATAGAGCATGTATTTAGATTATATATATGCAATGATTTTATATTGGTTGTTAAAATAGAATAAAAATTATTTATCCCAATTTATTGTATAAATGAGGAATTTTAGAATAACATACATTTTCAAAAAAATAATTTATAGAAAAGCTATATGTGCAATACAAAGCAAAAATGGCCTTAATATGTAAAAACAAAATAAATATTTTCCTATAAATTGTTTTTATTTTCGATATTTCTCATATAAAATTGGTTTTGATGCATATGTTTTCAATTTAAAATAATGCATTCCAATTTTATTTTGTAGCTTGGCATTTCTACAACAGTTATTATAAACATTGGCAAAAAACTTTTTGCAATTTAAAACCTGTTAAAATTTGTTTCAACGCTTATCCTAAATTTAAAAAAAATAGATAAAAAAGTATAAAATATTTCCATTGTTCTTTTTAAATCATCACAAGCTATCTTTAAAAGATCATTACAATATTAAACAAATAAAATTAAGTATGCCTATTGTTTTCTCCGACAATTTTCGGCAACCATGTTCTATCATTTGTTTTGAGAACCATGCTTGATTGACTTATGACCCTTGAATGTAATCCCAGTGCGCAGGGATAGTTTCATAGTAGACAATTTAATCTTCCCCAGAAGTTACAGTAATCTTACTGAAATTTTTTTTTTGGCTTTCTATAACAAAAATATGTTTTTTTTAATTGGAGAACTTTATCTACCATTAATGTATCCCTGTATTCTTGTGCGTGCATATATTATGTCTGACCCACTTTATACCGTCATAAATATGATATAGGCTCAGGAAACGGGGATAGGTTATTCAAAGGTGTAATTCTTAAATTGTGTTTCATATTTTTTACAGCAATCAAATATACAATAATTGCGGTGTGCATTTATTAAAATTGATGGATTTAAATATAAACGGCACAGTCTTGAATATTTTTATCCTTATATTTTTTGTATTGAAGTTCAGTTATACTGATAAACCATGTATCGTTTATAGACAATTTTTAATGAAAAATAAAATAAAAATAATACTTCTTTTGGACTTTTCCTTTGCCTTATTGCAACCAACAAAATTAGAACTAATCTGATAATCTTTCTTTCTATTATCCACGTAAATCTGTCTATAATACGATGCAATAAATGATTATTACTATTGCTGTATTTGGTTATCTCTTTACCTAACCCTTACATCATAATTCATCAATGTTATGGATACAATACAATAATATATAAAGTGTACCTTTCATTTTTATTATTTGTATTACATGCATGTGTATTGTGTAGTATACCATCTATAATACAAAGTAGAATGAAGTCTGTCCGTCCGTCTGTCTGTCCATCCGTCCGTCCCTTAAGATCTCGGTAACCACTAAACCGATCGGATATACTCTTCAGGGAATATACCTACTGGTCCTGTGGTGGTTTTAGGTTTATTTTTTTGGGTGTGGGACAACCACAACCCCCCCCCCCCAAAAAAAAAAAATCCCCCCTCATTTTTTTAAACGGATGGTTGTTGCACCAGTAGCACTGAATTTTTTAAATTACCTCTTGTGGCAAATTATTATCATTTTTACAATTTAAGAGTAGACGAGTTAGACAAACAAATACTTAAATTTAATGTTTAATTTAGCTATTATTAATATTCTTTAGTTCATTCTTTTGGCCAGTACAAAGATATTAGTTTGATAAAATATTCTTAGGTTGAGATGGATCGATAGCTTTTAAAACTTTAATCTTTTATGTAAATTCCTATAACATTTAATAATATACATAATTAGTTTAATGTTAAAATTCAGGTCTTTGACATTAATGAAAATTTTGTATAATCTTTGTTAAAGGCTGGGTAAAGACTTCAACTATGTTATCAAAGTTTTAAAAATCAGGGACAGGGGTATTTTATCTTCAAGAGTTGCATCTAACTTTTCCGCATTGAAAATCATACATATAGATTATTGCTACACCTAAGCGGCTTATAGTGTTATTTGTTGTACTTGTCTAGCATAACAGGCGCGAGCTTCGGAACACGACGGACGGACGTCACTCAGATTTAACTGTAGAGAACCTTCACTTCTATGCCAAAAACACAGAGGTTATACTCACAAGTTTATTGGTACAAAAGTTTAACAATACTAAAGTCAATATTTACAGAATTAGGATGGGTTAAATGCTGTAGCAGTAGATTTCTTCCCCATATATAATTTTGGGGAAGGATCAACAACATAAGAAAGGTAATATTTACATATTTAGGGTGGGTTAGCTACGATGATACTAGATTTCTTACACTTTGGAAGAAATATTTACAAGCCCATTATCATTAGAGGGAGAGCAGCCATTCTTAATACAGGTCTGTCCACTTTACTTGAACCAACAGATTTTTATAATTGAGGAGTTCAAAAGGTCAAGCATTTATTATGAAGTGTTTTCAAGAAATCCTAGATTGTATTTAAGTGTAATAGCCCTGTCACTAGTTTCCACCTGCATAAAGTTTCAAGAAATCCTAGATTGTATTCAAGTGTAATAGCCCTGTCACTAGTTTCCACCTGCATAAAGTTTACAAATTTTAGCAAAGTTTAATAAGTGGGCCATCTTGTTTTTCAACAACTTTGGCAAGAAATATTTTCTCTTTGGTTTAGTCCTTAGAATACAAATACTAGAAATTATTCAATAATTGAGACAAGTTCTAACTGAGAAAGAAGCATTTTAAACTTAACGGGAATCTATGAAACAGAACATCTCTATAAGCAGTGTATTTAAAAATGTGAAAACATAGTTTTTAAAACACATAATTCTAAAGCATAGAATTTATAATTTTAAATTCGACATTATGCACAATTATATTGCAAGCATTGTCACTCCATAATTAGATTAAAAATATACATTTGTTCCTTTCTTTGATCTCTTTTATGAATGTTGTCATCCATACTTATATAAGTTAAACTTTTGACGCCTAGACAAGAAACGATTTGGGTTGATGCCTATAAAAATGACGTTAAACAACATAAATGACCAAGAATAAGTCTAAATTACCAGTGCAGTGGCAGGCTAGTATACATTTTATGACGTTGTTTTTTATAGACTCTATAAAAAGCTTCATTACAGTTAAAAATTAGTGCAAAAATTGAATAAAGTAGTTTTACCTAATAATTATTCTAGCATAATTTTCTAAGGTGAATCTTTTTAGTGTTGAAGAAACTTGCTACTGCTGCATAATAATTTTTGTTTGTTTTTATTTCAAATGACAAAAATTATTTCGGGGTAACGAACCTTTAATTGAAAATTATAATCAACACAGTGTAATTTTTTTACTTTTAATGGAAAAACAGTGAGGATTAGTTCTGAATAAAAATTGAGTAGGAAAAAACTTGAAATGAAATGAAATGAAATATTTATTTTATGACACATACAAAAAAATATATATACATAACATGGTATAATCACAAACAAACAATAAAATTGATCATGATTACTTACAGTTTAATAATAAAGATAATATTATTCACATTCAAAATTCGTGTCAAAGGACTAAATAATCTCTCTCGAGGTAATATTAAGTAGCCTTTGCAGATAAGAAAAAATGATAAAAAAAATAGTAGATAACATGAAACATAATTATTTAAAACAAGAACTTACGCAATGATATATGATGGGGATTATAGTATGGAATTGAAAGGAAAGGAATTGGAAGGGAAAATAATATGATGTGCGTTTGTAATATTGACTATAAACATTTTTTATTAATAAAGAGGGTAAATCAGTGAAGACTTGTAGAACAGACAGAATAAGTGTTTAACATTCTTAGGTGGCAAGAACGGCAAAGAAGTCTATAACATGTTATGTCTATTTTTGCAAGAAGGCATTTTTTTAGCTTAATCTTAAATTGATTTAGGTTTAAGGCATTTTTATATTATCACGGTCATCAAAACTGTTCCATGTCTTTGGAAATGAACAAATAGGAAGCCTCTCTACTAAGTTAATTCGAGAAAAGGGAACAGTTAAATTATTATTGTTTCTCAAAACGAAGTTACCATTTAATTCACCTCGTCTGGGCCACATATTATTAAAAGACCTTGGCAACAAATTATTTTTGTACTCATACATAAATTTTAGTTTGAAGTAATGTGCTAGAGATTCAAAGGGTAAAAAATTGAGATTTTAAATAAAGGACTAGAATGGCTATAGTAAGTTGCTTGCTTAATACATCTCACAGCCATTTTTTGTTTAGTGATTATGCCAGTAAGATTTGTGGGTGATGCACATGAGTAGATAAGGATTCCATAAACTAAATGACAATGAAAAATAGAGTAATATAGAGCTTTGAGAGCTTTTTCAGTGAGTAGACCTTGACATTTTCGGAGACAAAATAATGATTTAGAGAGCTTTTTGTTCAATTCATTTATATGAACTTTAAAATTTAAGGCTGGATCCAAATAAATACCCAAGAATTTTATAGCTGGAATATCACTTTCATGGTTGACAAAGTCAATTCTATGTCTAAGTAAAGGGTTAGGGTTAAGGGTATTTGGATCATTATCATCAAAATAGAGATTGATTTCATTCCACGGAATAAGGGAGGGAGTAGGATAAAATATAGTGAATTTTGTTTTGTTGGGATGTAAAGACATTTGATTGGCCCTAAACCACTGTGAAATATTTTTGAGTTCTGCATTAACAAATTCAACAAGCTCATTTAGGTTTTTACCAGAGGCTAATATAGTAGTGTCATCACAGAAAAGTAGGACTTTTAAAAGTGTTGACTTAGGCAAGTCATTAAAAAATAAAAGAAACAAAATTGGACCTAATATGCTACCTTGAGGCACTCCACTATCTATCTCTAATGGATCAGAGTCAAAAAGGCCAAATTTAACAAATTGATTTCTATCTGTTAAATATGATTCAAACCAATTAAGCAAGTTCCTATTAATACCAAATTTCTGTAGCTTCATAAGTAGAGTATTTTTAGGCACACAATCAAATGCTTTGCGAATATCACAAAAAATTCCAATAGTATACTCCTTGTTATTCATAGCTTTACTTACATGATTGAGTAAATGAATCATAGGATGATATGTTGAATTATTTGCCTGAAATCCAAATTGAAGTTCATCAATAAGATTATTATCAGAAAGATAAGCTTGCAAATTAATGGCAATGAACTTTTCTAGAATTTTTGAGAAAATAAGAAGAAGAGAAATTGGCCTGTAATCATTAAGATTGAAAGGATCTCCGCCTTTTTTGAAGACAGCTGTTACTTTAGCCATTTTAAATTGTTCAGGTACAGAGCCAAGTTTAATTAATTTATTGAAAATATGACATAAAGGATCTAGAATTTGTGAAACGACTTTTTTCAATAAAAAAGATGATATTCCAAGGTAGTCACAAGATTTTTTTAGGTCAAAATTATTAACAATTTCAGTTATAGTTGCAGGTGTGATTGGGGGAATGTTAAATAGGTTGCCAGATTCTTCAAGATAAGAGTCAGGGGATCTCTCAGTAGGGGGTATAGCCTGTCGAATATTAAAAGCAATGCTAGAAAAATGCCTATTAAATGCCTCTCCTATGTTCTTATCACCAATGATCTCATTACCATCAACAATAATCTTATTGGTTGAAAATTTTCTTTTTGAGTTCAAACCAGCGACATCTTTAATAATTTGCCAACTCTTTTTAAGATTGTTTTGGTTGGAGACAAGTAGATTACTATAATATAACTTTTTTGCAGTTTTCAAAACTTTGTTATAAATATTTTTATATTTAGTATACGATTCCTTATTCTCAGTTGTTGGAACTTTTGCTAATCTAGATTGTAATTCAAATTTCTTAATTCTAGACCTTAATATACCTTTGGTCATCCAATTTTGGATCATGTGGTAGTTTTTATTAAATCTAACTTCCTTAACAGGAATATTTCTCTCAAAAGAAGCTTGAAATAAGTTTTGGAAAATAGCATAGCTTTCTGTGGGGTTATTTTTTGCATAGACTTCATTAAAAGACAAATTACTCAAGTCATCTTTAAAGCTTACAATATTAACGTCAGAAAAATCTCTAGTGGAAATTACTTTTGGGTTTGTCTTATGTTTATTAGTGCTAATAAGATGAAAAGTTGAGAAATGGTCGCTCAAATAAGTAGTTATTACTCCAGAAACCATTTGATCCTTAATATCATTTGTCCAGATGTGGTCAATAAGTGTAGCTGTATTGTTATGGGCTGAGACTCTTGTAGGGTTAGAGATCAGCTGTAGGAAGCCAGCGCTAAAAAGCATGCTGACAAAATCCGCTGTATAATTATGTACATTGTAAGCAAACAAATCTAGATTAAAGTCTCCACAAAGAATTGCTTTACATTTTCGCTCCGTAATAGAGTCTAAAATGCCTTGAAAATGTTCCAAAAATAACTCTATTTGCATATTAGGTGTAAGATTGTTTAACCCAGTGCTAGGGGGTCTGTAGAAATTACCAATAACAAGTTTTTTCTTGTTGCTAAACTCCAATTCTATGAACAAACTTTCAATAATTTTTTCATGAAAAATGGAATACTCATTAAGAACAGAAAAATTTAAAGATTTGTTGATATAGAAAGCTACGCCCCCACCCACAAAAGTTGTTCTTGTTTTAAATAGAATAGGGTGATATAAAGATATTTCAAAGATGGATGGAATAACAATGGAATAACATTCTTGTAAACAAATGATATCAAAAATAACCCCTTCCTCTTTCCAAAAATGAATTAGATCAGAAAGGCTAGAAAATTTAGAATTAATAGATTGAATATTTAAACTGAGAATAGAAATGTTTTTTGACAGTGGGGTGTCCAACAAATTTTTAAAATCATTAAAGAAAAAACAAATGTTTTTTAGAAGAGGTATAAAAGATAAGTTGTATGGTACTGAAAAAAATCCTAAGTACTATAATAAAATATTTTTTTTTAACTAGAGCTAAAATTATTAAATATTGAAATAAAAAACAGAGGAATCAGATAAGAATTAATGCTAAATTTAGGAGAAAATAAAATAGGTTTTTTTTTTATTTAAAAGTAGATTCTTGTAGGAATATGTTGGTAAATCTAATCTTTAAATAAATTAACATTAAAGGTAGAGCAAGCAAGGTCATTATCATTTGGCAATAGACCTTCACCTTTTTCAATTTCACCTTTTGTAGCTCCATTCTTTACCTCCTGCCAGCTGCTTTCTCCTGAATCCTTATGTTCTCCTTGGGCTCCACTAGCATGCTGTCCATCCCGACCAGAATACTGTCCACCACGCCCTCTACCACGTCCTCCAGGAACACCTCCACGTCCACCAGGAACACCTCCACGTCCAGCTGGCACTCCACTACGTCCACCATGTCCAGATGATTGGCTCCAAGACCCTCCATTGCCTCTAACTGGGCCCTTAGATCTCAGTTGCCGATTGTTTGTAGGAAGATCTGCTCTACTTTTTCTGGAGGGTGATGAGTCATTGAGGGAGGCAACAGCTTTGTCAACCTCTGCTGTGGGATCTGTTCTTATATCCTCAACAAAGAATACCTCTGAGAACCCAGCTCCAGTTTCATTGGACTCCTCACCTTTGCTGTCAGCCAGAGAGAATCTCAGGTTCCCATCAAATGCCCAAGCAGCCTTAACCCTAGGGTCTTGTTTCAGGGCCATCAGATATTTATGGTTCATTGCTGTAAGATCAGGAAATGCAGAATAAAATTTAACACCCATTGTTGTCTCTGCTGCCGTTGGATTTGGCATAAATTTTCTCTTATACCTAAGAAACAGATTTCTCATATACCTTGACATGAATCTTATGATGATAGTTCTTGGAAGATTATTTCGTTTTTTACCAACAAAATGACCATTTGAAAGGAGATCAAAGACTTTAGGAACCGAGTCAATCTTAGTAGGGCCCCATTCTGTGTTCACATCAGTGTCTTCAGGCTTTGGGGTAAGCTTCCTCAGCACAGGCTCAATGATAGCATTGTAGGCAGTAGTAATGCATGCCTCATCAGCTCCCACTTTCTTAACAAGCTCAGACGAGACAGATAGCCCATGAATTCTAATGGTCCAATTGCGATTGTACTGCTCATTACTGTTGCAGTATAACTTTAAATCACTGCAACATTTTTTGAGGTTTGACTTATCCAGAGATATTTTTGAATCACTTTTGTTAGCATTGCATAACAGTTCTTTTAGTTTTTCAGGCGTCACTTTATTTTCAATGAGAATTTTAGTTAAATCCCCAATATTACTATCACTTTGTTGTTGTTCAACTTGATTTGTAGCCATTGTTAAAATAGAAAATTGTTGGACACCCTTTCCCCAATAATTTCTATTAATAGGTCATACAGGATATATTTATTACACGTCCGTTCAGTCTGGCGGTCAACTATCAACTAACTTGAATACAAAGCTCTTGCACTTAGTCTAAATATTTGAGATTGCTATGTACCTATATTTGGAATATATAAAATAATTATCATAATGTCAGCTATAACTTTTTTATTTAATGTCCTATGAAAGTAAACTGAATTAATAGTCATTAAATTTAGATCATGTCACGCCAGTAATAAATCATCATTAGGCTTCATGTGTGTGCAGCAATTTGTACATATATTAGCTAGCTGGTTTTGCACCATTTTTGTAAAATAGCCAAGGACCATCTATAACTTGTAGACATCTTCTTAAAAGGATCTACAGTTTCAAAGGGCTAACACTTTAAAGGAACCCTGCAAGACATATACCGCTTTAGTACTGAAAGACTGCCACAAGTATACCCAATTACCAAAATTTGAAGCCTCCAGCTTCAATAACAATAAAGTTATAGACATTTAAAAATGATATTTTAGTACAATGAAAATGAAAAGTTTTTCATTGCTAATAATAAAATGTCATTATTAAAATACGTCGCCTAGAAAGAAAATTATAAGTTATTTTTGGCAGAAACTTAGGATGCCAGTAACTGATAACATTTTTACAATAAAAACACCCTTCTTTATAGTCAAAGTCATTAAAAAAAAATCAGTTTAATTGAGAGTACTGTAGTGTTAGAATGCCAGCCTTTAGGATTTCTAGCCAGTCAGAAGGCTGAGTTCGCGCTAAATCCGCTGAACAACAAATCACAGCTGAGCATCTGTATTACTTACATTAGTTTCATTTTTTCCCTGCTATGATTTTACGCTTACAAATGTAATTTAAACCGAATTTTTAAAACAGATTTTGATTATGAAAAGGTTTTTTATTGTAAAAATGTTATCAGTTACTGGCAACCTAAGTTTCTGACAAAATAAGCTTTTAATTTTGCTTCTAAACAACGTAATTTAATATGGAAATTTCTATCTTAAGCAATGAAAATCTTTCAAAACTTTCATTGTACTAAAAAACATTTTGTTATTGAAGCTGGAGGCTTCAAATTTTGGTATTGTGTCTACTCGTGGCAGTCTTTCAGCAGTTACAGCGGGGTATTTCCTGCAGGGTTCCTTTAAACAAGCTGCATTTATTTTAGTTATGCAAAAAATTAATACTACATTAATTAAATCATAAGAAAATAATAAATAATACATTTCTAAGGAAAATGGCACACAATTGGAATGTCAATTTACATATTTTCCTCGACTTTTGACAGATTCATTTTCTTATCAGATTGATTTTAATACTAATATTTTTGACATATGTTTTTGACTTTCCTGCATTCAAATAAGTTTTTTCAATGCATTTTTCTTTTCATTTTCCGAATCTTTTTAAAAATCTTAACATTGTAATATGTTATGGATTGGTGCAAATATTTTTTTAAAAACACTTATACTTAAGAAAGTTATTCTAAAAATGAACCAATACAAGTGTGTATCAAAGAATCTCGCTAACCACTGAACCCACATGATTCTCCTTTACAGGGTAGCTTCTGATAGGACATGGGTAGATTAATATCATTTTTTTGCGGAGGGTACCGCCACTCTCCCAGTAGAAATCGCCCTAGAATAAAATTATCCCCTATTAAATTTGTCTTATAAATCGAAAGTGAGAGGGTCGACTTAACTCCCCAGGGCCCCTAGAGACCTTTAAGGGCGTAGCGTTAGTAATATGATAATTTCTTTATTTAGGCGGGAAGAAAAAACCTCACACTCCTACCCTACCCTTGTCCACAGACGGATTAGAGTTAATTACATATATACACACATTTTATCTTCTTTTTAGTAGCGAAGCTAATTCACTTTGTACATCCGTCAGTCCGTCCGTAACGCTATGAGAGAAACGTGATTTTCTCGGCTCCTATTCAAGATAACCAGCTGAGGTGTTTAGTGAAAGTTTCCACTATATATGCCCATCTAATATATACATACATTGTTTTGTTCGTCTGTTTGAATTTTGGGGTGCTAGATAGATTCCTAGAGTTTTACCTTTTCGTGATTTTCTCAAATCTTTTTCAAGATAAAGGGCTCATTTCATTCTCAATTCCCATTCAGGATTGACGGCTTAAATTATCAGTGATTGAATATGCTCATGTTCTACATATTTCCATCAAGTTTCATTAAGATTTGTCGATTAATTGCGGTGCTATATCGATTCCTAGATTTTTTAATTTTATTTTACCAAGATTGATATTTATTGTATGACACTGCTTTATCGAATTTTTTTCCCGATATCCATTCATAATTTTAAGCTTCGCTACTTATGGATGTTGTCGTCCTTTTTATATTATTTTGTGAAGATAGACAGGATTAATATTAAAAAAAAGATAATGTTCTCACCTCTTTCTGTCTGTACTAGTGTCTTGTAATCAACAGATAAAGGGAAAAGAATTGAAGCCAAATGAATTGTATAAAAAATCTTTTTTTTATTAATTCTGTGGTATCTGTGCAATATTTAGTTATTTTGCATGATTTTAGTATTTTTGTCTATTTACTTGACTTGAAATAGAAAGATATTTAAAATCTGATTTCTTGGGCTTATAAAAAATTATGTTTTATCTAAGGCCCAACAATCTGTTTTATTAGCTTTTTTGACAGAGTTGCGGCGAAATACATTATCAAATAATTTTCAAAGTGGCTGTCTTTATATGAGTGTTTGATGACAGAAATTAACGTAAGCACAACTATACAAAGTACTGTTCCTTTAATCCTGCCTAATCACATTTCTAAGAATGATACAATTATGTATATACGTAGCTGTATATTGTACAATGTCTAGTTAACCCTAATCCAGAGGGCTTCCCAATAACTAACACTCCGTGGGGAGGGGGTATGGAATAAACGCCCACCTTTAATCTTGGAATACTATAAAAGTTATGAAGAAATACCGAAAAGCAAAGTTGTTCAGTTTTAAAAATATAATATTATAATTAATTTTACCGTCGTGGTACCGTTATTTACCGTTAAAAATTGCGGTAACGGTAGAACAGCTTGAAAATCAAAATAGGTGCATAAATTGAAGTTGGTAGCTTAAATCTTAATCTTTTGATTTATCAAATTTATAGAAGTTATTATCATACTTTTATTTGTTTGTCAACGTCCTTTTAAGGTAAAAAAAGCTTTAAGTAATGTTCCTTTGCGCGTAAATACGTGATCTAGTATACCTGGATTTTGGAAGGCTCCTATAGCCACCAGAATTGATGGACCCAACAAAATTTCTGCTATTTGAAAAGTCAGAAAATTGTTTAACTATAAATTTCACAAAATGATATGCATGAAAGCCCTCCCCCCCCCCCCCCCACCAAAGTTTTAATATGGTTAAAGAAAGTTTTATGTAAGACAATTTACACTAGAGTATGTATCTATGATGTATGACAAGTAACAGAAAAACATTTAATAATACGATCCTTTTCTTGAATTTTCAAAATTGTATGATAATGCGATGCGACTTTTTGATTTAAGGTTTTTCAGCTACAGCTCTTCAACATCTTTTGTAATAAATGACTACAGACTTAAATTTTCTAACTTTCAACTAAATGGTGTTTGCCCTTTGAGCGAAGTTGTAAGGTTATCACCAGAAGACATGATATGGATTAAATAAGGTTAGGTTGGGTTAATTAATAAAGTACAATTAAATTTTCATTAATCATAATCATGTCAGTTTCCATCAGGTTACTGAACACTAATGTTATTTTATCTACATAATAGAAATAAGAGACAAAATCCTTTTCTTTCCCCATACATAACACAAAAAGTATGACCATATTTTGTTATTGGACCAAACCAGCCAACCCTCTTCAACTGTAGTGTATAAAAAAATGCAATTTAACCAATGCCCAGAAAAGGTTAAAAAGGTATATTTTTAGGTTTGAGAGATGCGTTTCTTAAATTTCATTTTTAAATTTTTACTTTTCAAATATCGAATGACCAGTATTTTGTCTGATCTGACGTTGGTAAATAAAAGTGATATCTATTTCTTATTACTATTTATAAAACCCAATAATTGACATGTTTTTATATCTTGTAAACTGCTGACACAAAGCTAAAAACTATTATCATAACATGCCTAAAAACCCGCGACCGTGGCTCAACACGTAGCACATCCGCTAGTCGTTGGGAAGCTGATAGGTTCGAATCTCGGGCCGACACCGCGTCATAACTAAAGATGTTAAAAATGGTTCCTACTGCTGCTATGTCAGATGTCAGTCTTCACTTAATAAAATAATTTTGATGAAAGAAGGGGGTAATTTTATTCCACATACAACAGACTAGAGCCTTCCTAAGTAATCTTTTGCAACAGGAGAGGAAAGAAAAAAAGTTTTTCAATAAAAGGTGCAATATGTCTAATCTATAATGCAAAAACTTATTCTTACAAAAGTTATCTTAACAATTTGTTAATGTAATTAAAGGTTTAATGATTATATGTGCATAGTAAAGTAACATTCTTCAGATGCTTACAACATTCTCTAGCCTAGAGATTAAATTCAATTAAAGTACACTATACATATGTCTATTATATACCTGCTAGCTTCGCCCTTTTCCTAACGTTTTTTTCGTAGGCGTTTACAGTAATTTAAAATATACAGCTTTTTATCATTGACACAAAACAAAAAGAAAAAAAAACTGCCTAAACAACGCCTGTCTCGCGTTTTTTTGGTGGGGTAAATGGGGTTATTTTGTTTCTCTTAAGAGGGTTAGAGCTGTACAGATAAAATCTTTCTGGGTCCTTTTAGCTTTACTGTAAGAACCATATCGATCAAGTAGTTATATAGCAAAAGCTTTCGGCAAACATGAAGAGACAGACAGAGAGGCATCCTAAGTACATCCTTTTTTTTATAGGATTGATATTATTTTTTTTATGTTTTTCATTTAGAGGATACGCACCGTACGTACACGTTTATAATTCATACTTTCACAAACCTAAAATAATATATGATTTTTGCTGAAATGAAGTAAAATTTTTCACTACTTAGTGCTTGTATGACAAAAGTTACGTATCTATTAACAATCTGGCCCAGGCATTATCAAAGAGTTATAGAGCCAATTTTTATTATTTAAGATTTTACAAGCTCAAGTTTTAGGACTTTGTGTTAATTAGGCCATATGATTTTGGGATAGACTTTCATTTTGCTGGCTAAATAAATTACAGAGGTTAAGAACTTTTCTGTTCTGGTTTAAAGAAAAAAAAGAAATAAAAAGATTCCAAGTGGGGTGTGGGTGGGGAAGTGAGAAGGGTAAAGGCATAATACATTCCAAAAAATCTTATGTACCCAACCTACATCAAATTTATTAATATGGTGTAAAGTCCTTAGTTTTTTTTTACAAAATATCTTGGACGTCCTCGGTTAGTGCACAATTTTTTTTAGGATACGTTTCCCTACTCAAAAAAAAATGTTAGAAGAAGTAATAACGCACAGAGATAGGATTAAGTGAGGTTTAGAGATTTACAGATTTACCAACTACATAGGAAATAACATTCTTTTGATTTAGTATTTGCTTTAAAAAGAGCAGTTTCGTAATTTATTTTGGATTTTAAAGGTACTGAACACCCAACAAAGTTTTTTAGTATATACCTGGAGACTTTTTGGTTAAAAAATTTAGACATTTAAGTCTATTTAAAAAATTCTTAGTAAGCTAATTAATAGAAATTTTTAATCTTTCCCGTCAGACTGCCTTAGAACCCTTTCCATCAAATAACATTTTTAAGACTTAAAACACTCTAAGAACAAAGCCCAATCAAACTTATATAAAGAAAAAAGTACACTAACCACAGTTTATCTTTACTATTAATTGTAAAATCTTAACATTTAAAACATAATAGAAATAAATTTATTCTCCTTAATATTTTGAATGTCATCTTGAACAAATGATAATAGTTTGTTATCGATTTACTATACGTGTAAGAACACAGTAATAGTGTCTGACTGATTATGACGTTACAAAAAAAATTGCCAATGAGAGGCCGTTATTGACCAATGGTAAAATTTATAGTGGCCTCTCATTGGCTAATTTTTAAGGTTACGTCATAATCAGTCAGACACTATTACTGTGTTCTACGTGTAAACATAATTGTCCTTGCTAATTTTGTAATTCATGTTATTCATCACATTAATACCAAAATAAAGTCTTTAAACTTGAGATGCAACATCCACATTATATGATGCAAAAGTATTTGTTTAAGTCTTTATAACCCAAATTTAATATTTGCCAAAGAAGAAAGTTTTAAATTAACTAAAAGTTGTGCAATTATAAAAGTTTATCCTCTGCACATTTTATACAAAGTTTATTTTTATTAGTCAAATGAAAAAATGTGGCCATTTAACCTATACTTCAAAATGAATAATATATTTAATCAATGATGGTTCTTTCTCTATGACTTGATATCATGTTTACCTATTATATTTAATTCGGTCAGCCCAGGAATAAAGTATTCCCAACTAGCAAAATAAATCAACCATAAAAGATTTTGGCAGATAAAAACCGCCATCCAAGCTAAAATCTAGTTTCATATTCTTAAAATGAATTCAGTTGTGCGTTACATCTTGGTCAAACACACATGACACAAACAACATTGGCAAAATTGATTCTAACTTATTATATTTACAGCCTTAAAAATTAAGAACTTATATTTTGTAAACTAAGTTTTCTAACTTGAAATGTCTTATTTATTCACTAGCGGCTACGCCCCTAGAATCCTCTAGGGGTAAACAATGTGAGAGATACCCTCACCCAAAATAGTTAAAACCTTCCCTGGACCTATAAGAATCTTCATTGTAAAGGACAACCATATCGTATCAGGAGTTAGCGAGATCCTTCGCTACAGACAAAAAAGCTTACAGGGGGTACAATTTTCTCACACATACTTCTTTCTTATTTAGTCTATTAAAAGGATTAAAAATACAAGGACATATATTTTTTTAACTATTATTTTATACATCTTAATTGGAACTGATGATCTATTTAATAGTAAAACAATTGTATTCCATCAATAAAAAGTTAAAGAAATGACCTGTGTTTATATATATAATAATAATACTTTATCCTTATTCTAAAGTAACAGGATGTCTGTGTGTTTGTACCCAAGGTTCTCGCTAACCGCTGAACCGATCGGGTTCTCCTTAACAGTGTAGCTTCTCATAGGTCCCGGGAAGGTTTATAACTATTTTGGGGGAGGGTACCACCACCCTCCCAAGAGAAATCGCCCCTAGAAAAAAATTACCCCTCCCGAAAAAGAGACTTGAACGAAACATAAACCAATTATTTCTCTAATTAGATATTTTAAATAAAAAAAACATTTAAAGTGCCACTAGAGGCCTCTAGGGGCGTAGCCGCTAGTATGTTATATAGCATTTAGGATTACATACAAAAATCATATTTTGATCTTAGCAAAAGTAAACATGTTATTTTTATTTTTAAAGTTTTAAAATTTCTTTGCAGTTATTAAAAAACAAGGATGACAACATCCATAAAAGCGAAGCACTGAAACGGTAGGACAAACGGACGTTAACACTTGTATAGTTTCAGAACTGAATAATCCTAATATAAATGTATAAGAGTCAAAGCAAAATTGTAAGTAAATTTGTTAAAAAACTGCTTGATACAGGATAATGTTTATGGACATACTTACATTTTTAGGACTTAATTATAGAGTTGCTTCGTTTATTACATCATACTTTGTTGTCCCAGGAATCAATATACTAAAAATCAGATCAATCGGATAATTAGATCACATAAAAATTTGATGTTAAAAAAGTAAAAAAATCATCATGTTTAAAATTGACGTACGGACATTTTGGTAATGATTATAGAGTTGCTACGCTTTCTAAATCGTACCTAACTGCTAAAGGAATCACCATGCAAAATTTGAAATCGATAGGACAATTCTAACATGCCTAAATTAACGAAAAAAGCTATCCGTTACGGACGGACGGACGGACCGACCCTAATTATAGAAAAGCTTTGCTTTTAAAAATATAAAATGAATAAACCCAATACATAGAATAGAATGAAGAAAATCAAACTTTAATTTGAAGTTAAATCACAAAACTTCTGTAATTGTTAAACTAAACTGAATTTAAAAGCTTGATTTTATTATGATATATAACTTCTGTTATTTACTAAGTATATTTGCGATAACTTTTATTTAATGAAATCTTCCAATTTTTAACATGTACAAAACGGCCTGCTTTATTGCATCAAGATCCATGACAGATCTATATAGGAAATAAACGTCTATATATGAGCTCGAATCTTCCAAACGTATAGTGTATAAAACTCATAGTGCTCCAATAATCCCTATTAAATTCTCATTGACCAGATCGTTAAGACACATTATTCTACTTTTAGCATCATAAATTCAGTTTTTAAATTCATGTTGCTATTTAAATAACATTGAAGTATTTGATTTCTATTCATAAAACAGAAAACTTAAATTTATAATATAGTAAATCTAAGAAAACTTAGTTTTAAAATGAAATGATTCATGCGACACTCCCGTAATGTGGTCAGATATTAAACTAAACATTTCAACCCTTTGAGGACGATAAATTGAAATGAAGAATATTAGGATTTCAATCTTTAAAATATGATAAAAAAATGGAGCAAAACGTTAAATCGTGTATTGTTACATTGGGTGTAAATATAAAACTAAGAATTACTGATTAAATATATATTAAACAGATATTCTAACGTAAAATGTTAAAGTCGAATTATTATGTGTAACGTATAGATATGAAGAGAGAGAAAAAGAGAAGGAGCGAGAGAGATAGAAAGAGAAAGGGGGGAGACCGAGAGAGAACGGGGGAATGAGAGAGAGAGAGAGGTGGGGGGGGGGGGAGTGAGAGAAAGAAAGAGAGAGAGACGGGGGGGGGGGTACATAATGAATCATAGGCATTCTAATTTTATTACAAGCTGAATTTGAAAAGATAATAAAATGAACATTTAATTGAAGAATAAAAGAATAAAATTTGTAAGGCAAAGAGCGATAGTATTCAAAAAGAGTAATTATCTCTGATAATTAATAACATTAACAAGGATGACAAAATCCGTAAAAGAGAAACATTAATCAATTCTACTAAAGAACATTAAGAAATATAGAGTAACTGCACTTAAAAGAGAAAATATTTAGATTTCAGCAAAAATTTAAGTAAATATGTCATTTAATAGGTTAAATAAAAGTTATTTTATTTGGACATACTAACGACATGGTGATAGGGCTATCAGAACTACCTGTTAGGGACGTACGGATGGACAGATCAACCCCCACTGTAGAAAAGTTTGGCTTTTAACAAGAAATAGATCATTAACATTATACAATCCCTTTTACCCCATTTCATTCCCTCTTACTGGATGAACGAACTGACCAATAGATAAGGTCCATACTGGCAAGCTATATAGGGAATATTAACACAATTTTCAGCCATTGAATAGCAAATGAGAAAATTACTGTTTCCTCTAATCCTAGCCAACAGACGAACGGGCGGACATTTTGAATTATAAATAAGCAATAAGCAATTATAATAACAAATGTCTATTATAATCTTGATTAAAAATTTAAGCCATCTAATTTTTATAGCAGCTAAGAAAACAAATATTTTAGAGTGAATTATAGAGTAAGAAGGATAGTTTCAATTCCAAAATTTCTTTTCCTCAGAGAAGGTGGTAACATATGACTGTAAATTACACTATTAACCAAAGTTTAGTAACCAATTTGACTAAAAAACTTAATCAGTGTTTCGTCAGTTCTAAACAAAAAGTGTTCAAACTTTTAAATCAACCGAAGGCTTACCCCTGTTTATCACTATGGGGGATGTAAAATAAATATAAAACATTATTTTCTAAGATCCCTGAGTTTAAAAATCATCAACAAGGATGATAATATCCATAAGTAGCAAAAATCCTAATAGTAAAAGTAAAAACACAAAAGCAAAAAAAAGAAAACGCGGCATAACCAACAGACAGACGAACGATGATCAGTGCAGTGGTCATACAAATCTTCACACAAAATATTAGTAGTCTTTAATATCAGAAAATAAAATTGTGTTTATGTGCAGTACTGATTGATCAACGGATAGGTGGACAAAAGTGCATTGGTCTCAAAAAAAATAAATCTTCTATATTAAATAGCAGAAAGGAAAATAAACATTTCTATTTTTCAGAGCACTATAGACAGAATAACGGACTAAGTAAGGAATAAAACTTTTAAAATTTAAATTAATTGACTTCGTAACTAACATTTAACAGGTAAATAAGGATGACAACATCCATAACTTTAGAAGCTCTTGAATTTAAAAAACAAAAAGCAAAGCAAATAAAAGCAAAAAGGGTGCACAACAGACAGACATATAAAGTAATGATGCATAGTGAATCTTTACACAAAAAAATATCTTCGATAAAAGCTGGGAAAATTATTTAAGAGCATTACCGAGTGACCGACAGACAATATTATTCTTAGAGTATACATGCATTGGTCAGCAAACATAAAATAAGTCTTCTGTCTTAACCCTTAATCCAGTACGGATATTTAATATTCTCAAGAGCATTACAGACCAGCGAACAACGTGAGCTGTAGGCTAGTATTTATTTATATACGTAACTAGAGTTGGCTCGATATAATTATCTCCCTATTGGCTAGTTTTCTATATGCATATCTATTTCTCAATAAATCTATTTTCCTCACCCGGCATTACTATCTAAAAGAAAGTAAATATTCAATAATTTAAATGATTTTAAATAGATTTTTTAAATTATATTTTTTTCTTTACATTACCATCACCAAAGGGTTAATAATGATGATTACAATTTTAGTTTAATATTTGAACACACAAAATGTCGCCACAATCGAATTCTTTTAAAACAGAGTTTTCTTAAATTTATTATATTATAAATTAAAATTTTCTTTTTTATTATTAGAAATTAAATACATCAATATAAGGTAAATAGCAACATGAAATTTAAAAAAGGAATTTATTTTTAATAAAGTAAAATAATGGGTCTTATTGTTCTGGGCAATGAGAGTTTATTATGGATTATTGGAGCACTATGAGTTTTAAACAAATATTCCTTGGAAAACTTGAGCTCGTTTATAGACATTTATTTCCTATATAGATCTGACATGGATCTTGAAGCAATTAAGCAGGCCGTTTTGTACATGTTAAAAATTGGAAGATTTCATTAAATAAAAGTTATCTCAAATATACTTAGTAAATAATATATCTTTCTGTCTTTGTGCAGTTATATAATGATCTTGCTAACTGCTGACTGATATGTTGCTGATTTATTTATAAAAAAAAATCATCGGTAACGCTTTTATTTTACAATTAATACCTTAAATAACTTTTTACATCTTATTTTTTTGCTTTCTTTTTATACAGAAATTATCTATTAGTTATTTGATTCTAAATGCTTCAAATATTACACTTGTTCACAATCCAATGTCCCATCAACCCATGAATCTTTGTTTCATATATTTGCAATAATCTTTTATCTTGAGTATTGTAAAGTAGAAGGTAATACACAAGCTTATAAATTCAGGAATACGTTTCATATCAATAATGTCATTGATTTCAAAAGACTTTATGGATGGCACAGAGCAAGGGGATAATGGGCTATTTATTACACTAGTCCCCAAAGGTTTTAATATCGCTTCCTTACTCGTTGACTTAACAATTTAAAGGAGTTTTTGAATTTTAATAGGTTGATTAATTTAATTGAGTGTTCAAACGTTTCAACTACTAATTTTATTCTACAGAAGGAGTTATTTTGTGAATCATTATTAGGTTTGTACATCAATTTATCGGCTATTGTCTTATCCCTTTAGATCCTTGTTATAGATCAAGGTTGAACAACATGTGTCTGAATTTTTATGGTATCGCACATAACAGAAGCTGGTAGTAAATAATAATCGAAACCACCATCAAAAGGGCATCCTACCATAAACATGTATAAACGTGTAGAAACCATATGCTCATGTCATGATTATTATTTCATAATTGCAACCTTTCATTCAACAACCTTGGCTAAAACAAGGCCTCCTATGTAATCCTTTCAAGTACAAGTGATATAGATCTTATTTTCTCATTCATCCTGAATTCCTAATTAACTAGGTTTCCATCAAGGTGGCCGTTAACTTTTTAATTTAGTTATAACACATGTAATTAAGAGAAAAGAGCGTATTTGTTTGTTCTCATGGACCTTAAGGAATAAGACAATGGATAAAAAAATAATAAGCATTCCCGATGTGAATAAACAAAATTGCTCTTTTTATATATAGTTTACTCCAATGATTAATCAAAATTTAATCATTTAACAAATTAGATAACATAGTTAATAAACTTCTGGTATCAGTTTAATTCACAGTCCAAAGTCCCGTCCCTCCCTGAAGCTATAATAGCTAAAGTGAAATTCAAAAAACTCTAAAAGTGAAATATAAAACAAGTAAATCAACATTATATAAGATATTGAGTTTTAGTCATAAAATGGGTAGAAAAAGGCAAATTTATTTTCGGAATGAATTGGGTTTATAAACAAGGTCCTCCATTGGTTGGCTTTGGGCCCTGTTTTATTCTTTATTTTTGCTTTTATTTACTTACCTTCTATAGACCACTCCCTGTATCACTGATAGATTATGTATTGGTTAGTGTATTAGAAAGACATCAAACAACAAACAATTTATTATGTCCTTACTTCAGGGAAAAACGGAAAATAATCATTAGTAGAACAATTTCTTTAAATGCATTTAACAAGTTTAATAAAATCAAATGACTATAAAATCATTCATATAAAAACAAGAACAACAATTTCGTAAACAAGAAAACTATGTAATTTCTTAATAAGCTCTGTAATGACAACAAACAAAAGATATATGATTCAAATATAACTAGAACCCTGAAATAATTCAGAAAACTTACCTTCAATTCAGTTAGGTTTGCATTTATAGTGATTGTCAAAACTTCCATATACATATTAAGGCTAAGAAGAATGAAAGAGTTCTCTTATTTGTTGGCGTAAACACTTTGGGTACCAGTATCAAATATAGATTAGTTGGTTCAACAATTAATCTAAATTTTAAGATAGAGAAATTTTGGTTTTCATTAGTTGGATTAAATATCAATTTGTCGTCCATTGTTTTATCCCATAAGATGCTTGTGTTATGGATTTAAACTAAACACTATTTTTTTATATTTCTCACTTATTCCTTAATCCCTGCACGTCTGATCATCCCTTGAGAGGGTTATAACAATTGTGTTTGTGTCCCACCTCTGTGTTTTCTCTCTATTTTCTAAGATGGATAGTTTATTAGTCCCTTGGGCATTGATCAGTAATAGGAATACACATATTAGAGCACAGTAATAAAGTATCAAATACAAACAGTTCAATATTTTTTCTTAATTGTATCTTAAAACGTTTAAAGCTTTTCTTTATATTTTAAACATGTGACGAAAAGGTGCAAAGAGTTTGTAATAAATTAATTTGTAACTGATCTAAATATTGTGTAAACCTTTGGAGAACATGTTAAAAAGACAATTAAATCAAAAAAATATAATCTTTTTATTAAGTTAAAAAGACAATTGGATCAAAAAAATATTATCTTTTTATTAAGTTTGTCATAGTTTGATCAGGACCTGCAGGATCATACCCTGAACCTGAAATTGACTTGAACACATGTATTTTACAGAGGGATGTACTATTAGAGGATATTTTAGTATTTTGGTAAGATAAAATGCTTTGTTTAAGTAAAAAAAAATATTTTTGCTCTTTACTTGGATGACCCTCCCAGGTTTGCTGGCATCCTGTGCCCGCCAGGATGGTGATATTAAAAAAATTCCAACTCTCAATTATGTGTCATACCCATACTTAAAAAGTCACGCAGTTTGGATTTTTTATCTTTCACCCCTCCCCCCATCCCGACCGTAAAGGGTTAAACTAAATATCTATTATAATGAATTTAAACAAAAGATCACAGGGTAAGTTGTAAAACTCTTACCATATAAAGATAGTTGTCTATTCTTGAAGTCTATTGTAAAGTGAAACCATTAACTATGAGATAGAACCTAGAGCCAAGGTCTTTATTAATCATGTGACTATAGTATCATTGTTTTTTTTACAATTGTTATCAAAAAGAGGCAGGTCTGTTATACTACAATTATATGCTTGATCTATTTTATTGTTTTTAAATAAAACCCTAGTATGAGGTTCTAAAATACTGAAAGGAAAAATAAGAATGATTTCATCCATACGTAACAAAGCACAAAAATCATGGATGGACAACTTGTAATTTTCAATAGTCTTCGCATCCCCTATCAGCCACCACTACGCCTCAAATTTAAACCTGTTTAGAAGCTTTGGCAATTTTATTGAAAAGAGGTTTTGTCGTATTTGGGTCAGGTTTAGTCTGATTTTTAAAATTGTAAAAGGCTTTCAGACAGCTGACGTGCCGCGGCCAAGCAATGGCTTTTATGTGCTTCAAAGATAAATTTTTACTTGATACTGTGCAAATGAATTTAAAGAATACAGGGGACAAGCGTTAAATAGTTGTATCAATAGGCATCTACTCCCCCATAAAAACTTATTATTTCTAAGATAAGCAGGTATGTATTTTTCTGTTTAATTTATCTATACTTATACATATATTCAGTGAATACATTTGTGTCTGTCTTCTATTTTTTATGATAATGTTATAAATCTTGCATTATATTAAGTTAAAATAAACTTTAGTTGGATTCTAAGATAGTCCTATTCATGCAAAGGGTGTTTTTTTTGCAAGGGGTAGCCGAAGCTTAATTGAAAATCTAAAACAAAATTGAGAAGGGTGCAGGAAGGTTTGATTTTTAGGGGGTTCCCCACAACACCTTATTTTTATTTTTAAACAAAACTAAAAAATTGGAGGGAAGGATTTTTTTTCTTTTTAAAGAAGTGTGTGGTTCCAGCCCTGATGAAAATAGCTTAAAACCAACAAAGTACCAGTTGGTATATTTCCTTAAAGTAGAGCCCAATCGGTTCAGCGGTTACTGAGCTTCAGAAAGACTCATTCTACTTTGGAATATATAGATATTCCAAACTGATTACTTTTGTTAATACATCACAGGATGATTCTAAAAATCGTTTCCAAACTAATTTGAATGTAAATGTTTTAGAAATATGCAGAAAATAAATTTAAATTAAATTTTTCACATTTTCTACCCTAAAGATTAGGGATACACAATGTCAAACTTAATAATCAATTATTATATTAGACAATCATACATTTAAAGTCTCGATATTGATCCTAAAAGTAAAAGGGATTCTAATATATTTCTTTATTTTTTGCCTATTAATTAACTTTTTTAAGCAAAATTTTGTTTGATATTATAACATCTTGTAAATATGATTTACAAAAGTAGTACAACAATCCCTGGTTACTCGACACTTTTCCAACCATAAAATTAATAGACACTGTAATCTTCCTTCTCTAGTTTTATTTCCATATAATATTTTATACATTCTACAATATTACCGTTTTTTTAGTAAGTCTGGTTCACATTTAGAGATGTTAGAATTGTCCTATTGTATTTCAAACTTGGATTTTTAAAAGGTTATTACTGATCACGTATCTAAGACATAAGACAATGAACAATATTTGTTTTTATATTTAACTAGAGTAAAACTAATGGTTGAAGAGTTTTGACACTCTGGCTGCTGAAAAGAAACAATGCACCTAATATTAGATTTTTCAAGTAAGAATATTGCATTTGTAGAAAATGTTTAAGCGATAAAAGTCATTTTCGTCAGCAAACACCAAAAACGAAATTAATTTGGTAAAAAAATCACGAAACATATACGTGATTTTCAGCTGTTGTTGGGGGGCACACTTTTTAAAAATTAAGCCCCCCCCAATATTATTTTAGATTTTTGTTGCTTGTTGGTTTTACCTCATACCTTCACTTTGGTTGTTGTCAGATCTAAATACTTATATACCAAACATTTTAATAATTATTTACATAATGAAGGCTTTATATAAAAGCTTTACCCTTGGTGGGACAGTTGTTGATCTTTACTTTCATAAATATCAACATCCTTGTTATTCATACATTCTCCAATCCTTTAAAGCCTCTCAACACACACAAACTTGAATTTCTTTAAATGGATTCTTAAAAAAAATTACTTTGTGTGTTATAAAAATCCTGGAAAATGGAATGGAAAGACGGAGTTAACAAAATGTCGAAGATATTACCTCTCACAAGTAGAGGTAGCAATATATATTCTTCAACAAAGGACGATTATGTTCAATACTTCGGTGATTTACCTATAAGTTTCAATGAGCATAGGACAGATCAATGGAAAATAAGGGACGGCCTGTTTTTTTTCCTTTTGTCTTTTCCCTGCGTAGAACACTAACCCTTTTGGCCTACACATGCGGGGCTACTCTGTACTCTATATAACCTATCCTAAAGGTTAATGTCAAATCTAGAAAATATGCCCACTCCCCTCTCTTATTTTCCATACATTTCCAACGAACCTAGTAATAGTGTCTAACTTTTTATCTTTGTGACGTAACAAAAATCGAAGGATGAGAGGGGAGGTGGGAAAGGAAACCCCTAAAAAAGGGTTGGATTTTTGTTACGTCACAAAGATAAAAAGTTAGACACTAATACTAGGTTCATTTCCAACATTTTCCAACATTTCTAAACCAATATGTTGAATATAAATGAAAGATTTTATTGCACTCTTTATTTTTGTATTACACTCTTTATTTTTGTAAATCGTGTTCATGGGTTGAAAAATGAAGTAAATACTAAAACATGTTATAGTGATGATAGGTCTTATTCAAATATTTTCTATTTTTCATTCTTATTAGTGATTATTTATCCATTTATCCCTGAGACTTATATAAGAAATAATACATTTTTACTTTCCTATTAAAGATTAAAATTTATCTGTCCTATAATATAAAGTAGTAAGGTTTTTTTGCCTGAAACTTAAGATTTCATAACTACCTGAGTTCCCCATTTTAAGCATCGAATAGGTCATTTGATGGTTTTAGGCTATTTCTTAATTTAGGTTTATTTCTTGGTATGGTTTTAAGCTATCTTTTCTTTCCGTTGCTTCCCCTTCGTATACAGAGCCCCTAGTAGGATCATATTGTAATCTATAATACAAAGTAGCTTGATGTCTGTCCGTCTGTCCGTCTGTCCGTCTGTCTGTCTGTCTGTCTGTCTGTCCCTTAAGATCTCGGTAACCGCTGAACCGATTGGATTCTACTCTTCAGGGTATATACCTATTGGTCCTGTGGTGGTTTTAAGCTATTTTCTTGGGGGGTGGGACACCCCCAACCCCCCCAAAAACAAAAAAAATTCCCCCCATTTTTTTTTTTTTTTTTTTTTTTTTTTTTTTTATAGAAGAATTCTTTTGTAGAAATATTCTTTTGTAGAAGAATTCTTTTGTAGAAGATTTCTTTTGTAGAAGATTTCTTTAATTCTTCTAATTTTTTTTTTGAATTTTTTGTTGTTGTCATCTCTTGGGGCAAAGCCCCTAGAGGCTAGGGGCGAAGCCGCTAGTAAATAAGATAAAGGAATAAAAATGATCGTGGTTGAATATAGTGACGTACTTACATAGATGTAATAATTACACAATCTTTTGACAGGTATACTGTACACAGTTTAACAAAATATAAAAGCTAGACTGTAACAATACGAATATAAATGTTTGTAACTGAGAAAAGTCTGAATTCAAATGATGCTTGTTCAATCTATTGTAAGATATACACTTTATACCTTTCTCTAGGCTGGAATAAACAATAGACCAAAAGAACCCAGAGAGCCCATATTTTTCTATGACAATTCTATATGTAAACCTCAACTAAATTACATATCAAATGAAAATGTCCTGGCAGTTTAACCTTCCTGGGTATACAATTTTAATACATTGAGAAAAAAAATAATTTGAATTTTATGAAAGCACATTAGCCCATAGACTGTTCCCTCATCCCGCTGGCATGAAAAAGGGCATAAAGCACTTAGAGTTTAAAGTCAAATAAAAAAAAAAATCTGGGTTGTCCTTTTTATTGTAGTTTATGAAATATTTATCTACAGCTGTTTTAAGTTCAAACAGCTTGGCTTAAAAAAGGTTTCTAAATGCATTTTGGGACCGTCTAGCTATAGTTTACATTGACATTTAAAGACAGGAACATTTAACATAGACATATACACATTTTTACAACCATTTATCAAGTGACTTTTACTTTTGCTAACATTTTATTTACCTTTTTAAAAAGAAAACTTTTCTGTATTAACAGTGAAAATGTTCTTCTATCCATCAGACGAAATTAGTAGATTTGGTTGCAAACATCTCGGATATGCATATTCCTAATTTTAGGAAAGCCTACTCACTCTCAGTGCCAAACAAACATCTACTATTAGACATACAATTTAAATTTTATAAATATTATGAAAAATTGTAAAATAAACCTGGTACTAAGCAGTAGCTTGGTGTACTATTGTATGTACTGCAGGGCGTAATCTTTCACTGAATAAATATTTTGTTTTATGTTTTTTATGTTAAATAGCATAGAACCATACTTTCTATTCTAATTAAATCTTTAAAGTTTCCTGTGACAATTAGACGTATTAAATTCTAAAGTCATTATTGGAAGATCATTATGACCATCTTATTGTTGGCTATAATGTTCTTGTATCTGGTTAGATTCAGAATTTGACAAAATTTTCTTTGTGATTTTTAAATAAACTTTTAAAATAATATTAAATGGTTAGATCAACATGTTGCAAAAGATGTTTCTAAGATTATTTTTTATTCAAGGCGTTGCACCTTTTTCAAATAATTCTAGAATTATAACTTTTTTACTTAGAATTCCTACTGAAAACTGCCAGACCTATATTTGAAGCCAAAAATATATTTTCCTCTTAAGTCGAGTAAATTGCATGAATATCTGTGTGTGTGGGTGGGTGTGTATATGGTGCTTAGCATAGCTTACATAATCTCTTCAGTTTTGCAAAAGTTAATCCATTTTGGGGATGGGCATTTTAGGACTTTACCAGCATTAAAACAATTAGTCATGCAGCTGTACCAAAGTTATGGATAATTTAAAGACTTTACTTTATGTTAAGTACAATGGACGATCAATGAAAAATCAGGCTTTAAGTGGGCAGTCGGTCAGGTTAAAATCAAAGCCATCCATTTTAGGATCATCTCTGTAGATTTTTATAATACTAAAACTGACAGAAACACTAAATAGATGCAAATTTAAGACTCCACCAGGAAAAAATAATATAAGTAAAGTTTCGCTGTAATAATATTTTTGAAGCAAATGCATTTGGAGTTACCACAGAAATACATAGAATAATATTTAAAAAGAAATTTAATTAGCAAAGCTACTCTATACAATAAAATCAATTGGTTAAGCTGTTTTTTATTTTGTTTTTAAGAGCAAATATGCATAAAAGCTTATCATTTCTTTTATAACTAGCTAATTTATTATTGCTGTACCCTTTGACTTTTTTGTTATTAGCTGCTATTCCCCTAGAGGCCTCGAGAAGCACATGAGTGTGGGGTAGCCATGCCCATTTTCAGCTTTAGTTTTTAAAATGGTAAAAAAATGTAATGGGTTATTTTTTTTCCTAGGAGGATGGTTATATCCTCCCCTCAAATAATTATAAGCCTTTCCTTGACATAACCTATTATATTCTTATTATATTCTTTTAATTTCAAAAAGTAGAAAGACATATTTTTGCTTTATGTTACCTGTTTTTAGACCTTAGAAAACAAAGCGTTACAAAATTATTATAGTAACTATAAAGTTTCTATAAAATTTCAAGTGTTTATGTAATTTGTACTTATTAAATTTACCTGTGAAAATTCTGTAGAATTACTCTATGTTAAAAGTTGATCCACTTAATACTTTGTAAGTCTAGTGCAAAGATTATCATCTAATATAATTAAAATAATAATAGTAAGTATTTTCACGTAATATATCTTTCATTCTTTATAGTATACAAATAAAACACTATTTAAAACATTTTTTAAACAACTCCAACATTAGGCCAATCTCTCCTTCCAACTAAAAAAAGGGTTGTGAGTCAAAAATAATAAGTCAAAAATATATTGTTAATAATTTGTAACACATTATATGAAAATTAGTAAAAAAAAACTGCTACCGTGACTCAATATTAAGTGCATACTCACTTCGTCTGGGAGGTGATAGGTACGAATCTTGGCCAAACCCAGCGTTATAACTATAGACTTTACTTTACTATATCCAATGTCAGGTGCGAAATATATAGTTGGAGTAGGGAAAATGCCTTGACCCTTAAACATACAACTTATTACCATGCACAGTTAGGAATTCTCAGACAAAGGTCGTGCAAGCAAAGGGTTGGTTGTCTGTCGGATGATGCTCTGGATTCTCTAAATGAAAACTCGAAGGAGAATACAAGGTAAGTTAAATTTGTGAAAACATTAAATGAGTAAAAATGAAACAAAAACTTGTTTTAAATCAAACAGATTTACTAAAAGTGTTATTTGTACTTTAAACTTATTGCACATCTATACAGAAAAGTCCCAGCTTTCTGATGTTTGTATGTAAATGATAAATTTGTGTATCCTAAATCTTCACGAAACCTCTACATTTTGCATTTTTTAACTATTTAATTTGCAAATATAAAAATAAAATAATATGAATAATCAAATTAGATAAATACTAATATGCAGATATGCATTTTACAACTTTTATATTACAACGATGTTTAAAAATGATTAAAATTTACCTAAAATTCATAAAAGTGTAGTCAGAATATGGAATTGTAACATAAAATATAAAAATTGTATTTTTTGTAAGACGACCTTCTGTTGTTGATCAAATAAATTATAGAATGATTCCCTCAATATTTATTACAATATAGAGATAAAGTGTATTACAAATACTGCACGTTTACTGATACCCAAAGTTTTATCAACACATTCTATCATTCGTTAGCTTATTACTTTTGGGTAAATTTAATAAATTGTCATTGGTTGGATTTGTCAAAACTTTTCAACCAATAAATGTAATCAACCTAGTGGTAAAGAATATACATTGACTTATCGTCTATCTTAAAGGTCATTGAATAAGTTCCTAATCTTTAAAGAATACCTTAGCTTCTTGTCTAAATCTATTAGCAACAAAATACTATCTATCATATATAAACTTATACATAAATTATTGAATTCCTTCTGTTTTTAGCTTAAAAATACAAGTAAAAAACTTTTTTAAAATTTTAATAGTCAATTTTTACAACTGGCAATTTAAATATAATTCATAAAAATGTGTGTAATTTTAAAGAGAAATTTAATCAAATTTTCTAGGAAATTGACCCATTTTTAGATTCTAAGCTTCTTTAAAGTTGTATATGTCCTTGTGTCAACTTGAAGATAATACCAGTTAATTTTCAATGTAAGGGTATTTAGTATCAATAGTGAGCATTGCATATCCTTTACTATAGCTTATGTAAATCTTACATTTACCCATTTCAGAGATATTTAGCTTCAAACAAAACAAATCTTGCTGCTTTATATTATAGGTCGTTACAGCCTTAAATCAAATTTAATTTTAAGAAAAGCATCATGACTTTCTATTTGCAAGGATACTTGTGTACTAACACGTTCTTGTCCACCTAGATGACAAGGTTATTAAAGAATTCATGATTGCCTTAGGGAATAGATTAATAAATATAGGGATTCAACTTCAATAAAAGATAATAATTAAGTAAGAATATTTTAATCGCTACATTTTTGACAACAAAATAGACAAAATCCATGAATGTGAAGCAAAAATAGATAGTTACTGCATTAGTTATTCTATTTTAGGTGATTGTTCCCGGGATGCCCTAGGAGTTAAGGTTTCCCAAATCTTACGTATGCCTTTTTATCTATCTTAAACTTACTAATCCTCTGACAAATTTACAAAAATTACCTACTTAATTAACAAAGAAAACTTTGAAGTTTTCATATGAAACGGTTAATTTTTAAAATTCTGATATTCTCGCCTTTTCTCCCTGAAAGATTAAGTTATGAATAGATTGGTTTATCTTGAAATTTTAGAATTAGGGGAGGAATTATATATTAGGTAAAAAGGTCCTAAAATATAGTTATACTTTAACAAAAACTAATCCATTAAAACATAAATAATACTATAGGGAGTTATTAAACTATCTTTAGAAAGAAGATAAGACGTGTAGTCCTCTCATGGCAAAGCCTCCCAGTTTTTATATTTATTTTGTACAGCATATCTCTTTAACATAAATCTTTTTTCCTTTTTTACATATTTACAATCTTATTTTTATTCTTTGAATATTTGTTTATGTGTAAGTGCAAAACCTGTATTTTCGCGATTTAATATCAGATGATTTCAGTCCTTTATCTTTATCTCAAAATTAATAACATTACCTACTGACTAAGTAATGTTTGTTGTTTTGAAGCACTACCGTATCAAAAACAAAGTGGCCTGTCTTCAAGGGATACACAAATTGGGGAAATTTGGTATTTTCCCGTATTTTTCTTTTGTAGATCTCCGTTCCTTTTTCCCAACTAAGTATAACGCTAAAATCGCTGACTGTATGTAAGCTACTGACGAATATCCAATACTATAGAGTCTATAGTATATTCATGAATGTCTTAGTATAGACATTCATGAATTAAATTATATTGTAATATACGATATAGTGTTCAATAACAGCTAAAAAAAATTTTTCTCTTTAAGATATTTTAAATTTAAACAGTTGTCTAATTGTCTATGGTCTAAGTGTCAATGTGGTAAGACGGCAGCATACGGACGGGCATTTTACAGAGTTGCTACGCAGTGGCTTATCAAGTCAAGCCTTCTACACTAATCCTATTATCACCATTCACCTCATGACCGCTGATGACCCCACCGGCAGCGGTCAGATTGGACTGGCTAAATGGGGGAGGGACGCGGCCACTTAGCAACCCCGCGCCCCTCAGGCAACTATCCTACCGGGAGGTGGTTACCTTCCCCTTTACTGCAGCTTACCCCACAGATGCCTACTGCCGCGGGCTACGCCCTTGTCTCCCCACACCCCCTTCAAACCTAACTTATTGTTATCATCTATTTTTGTATATATAGTAATCACCCATTGTAAATGTATTCAGTTTTAAATATAATTTTGTATGAGTAAATCCTGCTAGTTTGTTATTGGTAGAATTCTTCAAGGCTAGGGGCTCGTTGGATTCGAACTCGCAACGGTAAGCGGAAACGCTTCAGCTTACCACAACTTGGTGTCAGCATGTTTCAATCGAGCCCTGCAAAAACTAGCCAATTCTACCTCTGATTGGACCCTTTTGCAAGTAAGGGGACAGTCAGCCGCCAATTAAGAAGCCAACTGACCCGCGAGACGGCCTTTTTAGGTCGATTTTCCATCATTTTGAACGCATTATGTAGGCCTCTGGCCTACGGCAAGCAGATTTAGCCTGCTAAAAGCGCCAGTTTACGGCGTTTTCCGTACAGTGCGGGAGTAGCGCTAGGTGTGCAGCCACGGTAATCAGATAATTTAGCTCAGACGGCTACAGAACTGAGTCTAATTTGGCACGTGTAGCTGGGACAAGCCCCAGGACACCCAGGCCAAATCTACGAGACGGACAGCTGCGTAGCTGGTCTCCCTGAGAAGGCAATGTGTGGCTGCGAAGCTTCAGCACACAAGTAAGGCCTACCACTGCGACGGATAGCAGAATTTGAGCCCAAGGTGCGGCAGGACGGGACATTCCCTGCCGTTACCTCCCAGGATTCGAACCCACAGCGCTGCAGGATGGGCCATTCCCTGCCGCCACCCCTCGGGATTCGAACCCGCGGCGCTGCAGGACGGGACATTCCCTGCCGCCGCCACCTATCGACGCTTGCAGGACGGACATTCCCTGCTGCCATTGCTTCCAGAATCACACTTAGAGCTCCTAGTGATAACTACACATAAGTGTTTATAAATGTCAACCAAGTGATAAAATATAAAATTGTTGACCCAGTGATTTAATAAGCTCTAGTGATTCGAAGCTCCAGTGTAAGCCACCACCAAAGGTTTACACCCACTATGGTAGGCGATAGCACCATAGCTGCGGTTCGGCCGCTGCCGAAATTTTGCCCGACCCCAGCCGAGCGGGAGGCCTCCTTGTCTCAAGGGCAGGACCTCCACTTCCCCTGCCATATCAGGGTGAGGTTCCCTACTCCTGACCCTGCCCAGCACGTACAGGTTGACGCCATGGTAGATTCTGGCAACCGTGTACCAGGGTCCGCTGTTATTTCTGAGCACCTCATGCACGCAATGGGCGTGCAGAGGATGTTGGTTCCAGACAACACCCAGATCCTGACTGCTAATGAGGAAGGGCAGCCCCTTCAGGTAATTGGAAAGTTATATAAATTATATATGGCAGTCTCACACACTCTTATACTCCATCTGTACCACGTGACCGTGGTACGGAACCTCTCACACCCCCTGAACTTAGGGGGGTACTTTCTCAAGGAGTTCGGAACTAGGCTCTGTTTCGACATGCAACCCCCCTGCTTGTGGGTGCGTGGGGAGTTTATCCCACTCCATGGCGTCCCTATAGACCGGGAGACAGCCGAGAGAGAGTTGAGTTACGAGGGGCCTCTGCCAGGCCCACTGCCGGAGCAGCCGCGCGTAGTTGAGCAAGGCACGCACTGTGTGGATGCTGCGCTGAACGCCCACAGGGGGACCAACCTGCTAGCCATGGGAGTACCCCCAGTGCCCCGGGTGCCTCTGGAGAGCCTGCCAACAACGTTCCCCGAGATTTCCAGCCCTCCAGAGCCTATCTTCTCCGCCGATACCTTTATCAACGGCCAGACGTGTCCACCTGGCCCCCTCTACCTGGGCCCCCCAGCAATCCAACCTGCCAAGTCCGAGACCAGGCCCGTCAAGTTGCGGTCTGATGCACTTGAAGCCGCGCCCAACACCCAGGATTCAGCCTCTCCCGGCGCCGTGCCCATCAAGTCGTGGCCGAACGCCCCCGGAGCCAAGGCTGGCCCTGACAACCCGGCCTCTTCTAGCGCCGAGCCTGTCAAGTCGTGGCCGGACGCCCTCGGAGCCACGAATGGCTCCGATGCCTCAGCCTCTCCCGGCGCCAAGCCCGTCAAGTCGTGGCTGAACGCCCCCGGAGCCAAGGCTGGCCCCGACAACCCGGCCTCTCCTAGCGCCGAGCCATCAAGTCATGGCCGGACGCCCTCGGAGCCACGACTGGCTCCGATGCCTCAGCCTCTCCCGGCGCCGAGCCCGTCAAATCGCGGCCGGTTGCCTCCGGAGCCAAAGCTGACCTTGTGCCAGCCACTTACAGGCTAAGTGCTGTCACTCCAACAAATGGCCAACCACCCAAACTCCGTACGGCCAAGCGGGTGGTCTTGCCTGGGCGCGGCGTCATGGCTGTCCCTGTTGAGCTAGTGGGACACCGCACCAAGGATGCCATCCAACAAAGGTTTGGGGAGTATCTTGTCATACCAGAAGGCCTGTATGCGCACAGGCCTGGCTCCGCCAACGTGTTCCGAGTACTGGTGGTCAATGAGGGGGAGATGCCTCTCCTGCTGAACGCCGGCCTCCCCGTGGCTGGGGAGCTGGTGAAGCCCGACATTCTGGAGGTCTCCGACGAGCCTCCCCCTCGCATCCTTTCCTTCCAAGAGCCTGCTGAGCCCCCAGCAGCAGCAGCTGTGGGCAGATCTTGAGATGGAGGAGAACGAATTTCTGCGTAAGGACCCCCTGCTCAAGAAGGAGGTCTGGACCCTGCTGTCGGAGTACAGGGACGTCATCTCCAACTCCACACCAGGCTGCACCGACGTAGTAGAGCTACAGCTGCGCCTCAAGCCAGGGACCCAGCCGATCCGCCAGAAATTTCGTGATTTGAACCCACGGCAGGAGGCCGAGCTGGAAAAGCAGCTGGACACATGGCTGAAGGAAGGAGTCATAGAGCCTTCGGAATCAGCCTGAAACAGCCCCCTGGTGCCCATCAAGAAGAAGGACAGGAGCACCCGTTGGGCGGTCGACTACCGGGCCCTCAACAAGTGCCTTGAGCTGAACAGCTACCCCTTGCCCAAGATCCAGCAGCTGGTAGAACGAGCTGGGGGACACCGCGTCTACAGTGCCTTAGACGCGGTGGCTGCGTACTACACCATCCGAGTGTCCGAGGATAGCCGGCCCTGCACCGCTTTCACCACCCCCAGGGGCTTGTACCAATGGAAAAGGATGCCCTTCGGCCTAGCCACCGCACCGTCTGTCTACTCCAGGTTCATTGCAGGGGTCCTGAACCCATTGGGCACGGCCAACCTCCAGTCATATCTTGATGACGTCCTGTCCTTTCACAACGACACCTGGGCCCACCTGGCTAGGCTCCGGGAAGTCTTGGAAGCCCACCGCAGGGGAGTAATCCGCCTCAAGCCCTCCAAGACCAAGCTATTCCGAGCCAAGGTGGACTATCTGGGCCACACCCTCAGCCGTGAGGGGATAGCCATGCAAGAGGATTATATTGACCGCATCCTTGACTGGCCGGCCCCCATCACCCCCAAGGACCTGCTGGCACTCCTGGGGTTCTTTGGATACTACCGGCTGTTCATCCCGGAGTATGCCGACCTCACCTACAAGATGAATCGGCAGAAAACGGCCAGGACACTGACCTGGACAGCCAAGATGGAAGCCCAGGTGGTACAGCTCAAGGACAAGTTTCGCCAAGCCCCCATCTGAGCGCCACCCAGGTTTGACCTACCAGCCGTGTTCCAGCTCACCACGGACTACAGCAGCAGGGCCATCTCTGCCATCCTCAGCCAGTGCCAGGACGGCAAGGAGAGGCTCATTGCCGCCGTGGGGCGCAAGACGACCAACCCCGAGACCCGCTATCTGTCCTGGAAGGGAGAGATGGCCGCCATCATGTATGGGATCAAAGAAATTCCACGGCATCTTGTCCTACCGCAGCTTCCAGATCAACACTGACTCCTCAGCCTTGCTACAGATGAAGTCACTGAATGCATCCACAGGGATGGTGGCCTGCTGGCAGGAAGAGCTAGCGGCTCTAGACTTCACTGTCTGCCATCGCCCCGGCACCCAGAATACCAACGCTGACGCCCTCAGCCGCCGGGAGGATGACAATATGCCGGCCTCGTCCGCCGAAGAATTAGCAGAACAGGCTGAATATCTCCATCACCTTTGCCAGCTAGGGGAGCCCGCAGCTGGCAGACCCTCCGCAGTACGGCTGGACCCGGCACGAGTCTTAGAAGCCCAGACCCAGGATCCCCTCCTGCTCCGTGTCCGCCAGTGGGTGGCTGATGGGAAACCCCCAACTAAGGCTGAGCTACGGGGCAAGGACCAAGACGAGCAACAGTACGCCAGCCGCTTCGCAGCCCTTGGACTTGATGAGCATGGCTGCCTCACCACCACCGACCAGACCCTGACAGGGGAGAGAACAAGATACCTGCTGCCTTCGGCCCTCCGGCAGGACGCGTTCTTCCTGGCCCATGGAGCCCCCATGGCTGGGCACTATGGGATGGACGCCTCTATCGCTCGCGTCGCCATGCATTTCTGGTGGCCCAACCTGTCCCGTGACGTCCGCCTGATGGTCCAGACTTGTCCTGAGTGCGTACAGAAGGTCACCAAGGAGAGGCTGAAGTTAGGAATACATGTGCCCTCCCGGCAGGGGTATCCACAGCAAGTCCTGTTCATTGATCTGGTGGGGCCCCTACCAGAGATGCCAGCCGGGAACCGTTACATCCTCACCTGTCAGGATGGGTTCAGCCGGTTTGTCAGCCTCTACGCCATCCCCAACAAGCGCACCCTCACGGTGGCCGAGACCCTACTGCACCGCCACCTGGCCACGTTCAGATGCCCCCTGAAGATCCAATCCGACAATGGGATGGAGTTCACTGGCCAGGTATTCAAGGAACTAGCCTCCAAGCTCGAGATTGGCCTGACACATCCACCACCCTACAACCCGCAGTCCAACCGGGTTGAGAGGTTCCATCGGACGCTCAACACAGGCATGCGGCTGTTCCTGGATAGAGACGACAACAACTGGGAGCCACACTTGCCTGCTATCGCCTTCGCCTACAACACCAAGACCTGCAGGTCCACGGGCGTGACCCCTTTCCTGGCCTACTTTGGGAGAGAGGCCAAGCTCCCGGTGGACCTGGTACTCCGGCTGCCAGACACTGAATATGCATCAGTCCCAGCCAACGTCCAAGCCCTCCTGCAACGATACCACGCCGTGTATGACGCAATCCAGCAGCGAGAGGAGGGAACCATTCGAAGGAGCGCGGCCGCCTACGAAGGCACGGCCAGGTACGAGGTTGGAGACCTGGTCTGGTATCTGGCCCCCCGCCTGGTGCCAGGGAAAGCAGCCAAGATTACCAAGAGATGGACTGGCCCCTGGAAGATAGTGAGACGGGCCACGGACGTCCACTACGTCATCAGGCTAGGGGCTCGTTGGATTCGAACTCGCAACGGTAAGCTGAAACACTTCAGCTTACCACATCAATACCAAAGACCTTTCTAATGATTGATCTGGGAGGTCTCTTTCAAGGAAGTGTTAAACATGGCTGCTTGCACTATTTTCAGCTAACTTACATCATAGGCAAATGGTTATTTTATAAGGGAAGGAGGAATGGTTATTTTCACCCAACATACCATTTAGTGTATTATGCCGGGAATTCAAATCTGTTCGTAATTATATACATGTTCACAATATCTTAGAATTATAATTCCTTCTGTCCTACCTTCTTACAACTTACCTTCTAAGGATAGCATTCTAGATGGTCGCAAAATAGGAATTATATCGTAATTTTGAAAATTTGTATTATCTTGTCATAATTTTGTACTTTTATCATATTCAACTGTTGTCGAAAAGGCAGAAACTTATATGTCAGCTATTACAATCTTTATAAATATTTTGTTAATGTTTACAGTGTTTTTACTGAAAGAAGGAAACGGGACAATGAGTGGTAATTGTAATTTTTCTATTCTCTCCCAAATACATAATAAAGGGCAAGATTTTTAAATTATTAAATCCTATTTTAACTATACCAAATAAAAGTCAAAATTGTACATTGATTTTAAGAAAATAGAATTTTTAGTCAAAATCTAGTAATCTAGGGACAACGGTTTCACGCAGATCTATTTGCTAATGATATCTAAAACAATCACTCATTTTTTGCTTTGTGGTAAAATTTCTTTAAAGTAATTTAAAGTAGTAATATCTTTTCATTTTTGTATTAGAATTTAAAAAAAACTTTTTTCTAAATTATTTAGAATATTTTGAAGGCAAACTTCATTAAAACCCCTAAGCAACCCTGTATCGATAAGTAAAAAGATGGTCGTATTTTACCTGCTTTGTAATCCCCCATTTTATAGGCCACCCCCTCTCCTCTTAAACATATCTATATCCACTTTTCTAGCTCTAACCCTCCCCCCACCGGTAAGGTATTAATCCAATCCTGAGAAGTTGCCTAAAGCTTTTTAAATTTCTGTTCTTCTTATTCCTTGCTTTGGAAATGGCGGTTTCTTGTATCATTTCTCTTCCAAAATTACAGCACATATTTCTTTTTGTAGAATTTAAAATATTTGTTACTTTATTTTCAAAAGCACTATGAAAAGCCCCTAAAAAGGGCAACCGCCACTTTTTAAGCACAATAACTCACCCCCCCCCCCCCCTCCATTTTTACTTCTCTTTATTCATTTTTTGCGGCCACCTTTGTTCCTAACCACTCCTTGTTTCCCCTTCATCTTTCCCTTCCCACTTCCTTCTTGAGTGATAAAGAAAACAACCTGTATTAAAATTTCGTGTTTTTAGTGTATGTGTGTGTGTTAACGTATGTTCTTAGTATAATAAACATGGTTTCCTAAAAATAAAAATATATGATTATGTAATCAGCAAAATCCGCAATATCACATGTCACAATAGAACAATTAAATCTATGAGAATTGCATCAACAAAAACTAACAATTCCTAATATTATAAAATTTGCTAGTGCTTGCATCTCTAGAATTTAGAGGATCTGTACTCGAAGAGAGACGGAAGGAGAGATAAAAATATCCTAAAACCATTCTGAGACTTATGTGTGGCTTCCCTAAAATTGAGATTCCAATCGGTTCAGTAGTTTCAGACAAAAAAAGCCTTACTACTTTCTTTATATAATAGGATAGTAAGTTCATAAAGCATGTTTTATGTTTAGATAATGTACTGTTTGAAATACAAGAAAATAAGCCGATAACTTTACATTGGCACAATAAAACAAATGAATTTGGTTTCCAACTGTAGAACATAGTTGAACGGTCGGCCATAATTACCCTAGTTATTAAGAAACTGCGTATTTTGAAAATACGACAATTTTAATTATATAGCTAACAAAATGTATATATTAAATCAAATAGATATAGGTATTATATTTAGTAAATTAAAAATGGCTTTGAACTGGAAGAAAGTATATATAAATTTAACGCTTTTTTCGGCAGCTTCGAATAGACCTGAGAGAAAACTTAAGTATTATGTTTGTGTGTGTGTGTGCGCGCACAGAGTGTTTTGTGCGCGCATAGGTCTGTCTGTGCGTATCTATGCACCTTTCTGAGATAGGGAAGGAAGGTGCTCAACGTTTATATATTGTAAAAAATAAATAGCTATTTATCTACATATAGCAAAAAAATGTAACGTTAGTTTTGAAATATTTTACATAGTTAATCATCTAGTATTAACATTTGTGTATTAAATATCCATTTATGCTAAATTTTGTTTGCTTAAAGAACTCATTTAGTGTTAACATTTGTCTAATTCTTTATTAATTTCTAATTTAATTTTAGAAAAAAAATCGATTTACTTTTTCAAACTTTAAAAAAAATTGCTGTTGAAAATTGTGTTTTCTATGTTGTTTTGTAGTTACATTTACTGAATGAATAGTATAACATATATATAGTGTGGTCACTATATATATATTTTTTATATATTTAGCTACATACACACACACACACACACACACACACACACATATGCACACCTACAACAAGGTCAATCTACCTTTCCTTCCCTTACACACACACACACACACACACACACAGACTTTTTTACGATACATACTCATACTTTAGTTAAAGTCATCATGTTAAAGCGACAGTACTGAGCAATATCTGTCACTGGCTGTAGTTTATAGTGAATTTTAAATCATAAACACATACGTATATACGTAAACGACCACTCCCTACGATACAAAACAGGTGGAAAATAAGCAAAGCGTGAAATAATAATCGTTTAGAAATGTAGTTTAAAAAAACATTAGTGAATTATCAACAAAACCCGGTGCAAAAACTGTGAATTACTAACTTTTTAATGTGATGAACCTTAAGTTTTAGTGATATAGACAAAAAAAAATATTAAAAAGTCTAAAAATGCCTAGTCGGAAATCGTCTAAAAATTCGCATGACAACTATGGCCGCGCTTATGCGAACGGCGGGTACAACTATGGACCGCCGCAGTACGGCAGCTATAATAGATATGTCAACTCTTCAGGGATTAACATAAATCATAAAATAATATCATAAAACTTTTTAATAGCAAAGGAAACTTTTTACTCTTATCTTGGTTGGTAAATGTTACGTGTTTTGTAGGGATCTTAAGGGATAAGATAATGGGTGAACAATTTATAAACTATGATAAACCAAATAGGTATATTATGATTGTTAATGTATGTATGTAATGTTTTTTGGTCGGGGCTGGGTTGGGGTGTGGGGTTCGTTGCTCACCCGAAATTTTGACACCCTTGGGGTGTAGGGGGGTGTGAGTTTTAAGGAGGTGTAATCAGGGAGTAAGGGAGGGGACAATGGATCCAATATTCAATCTTTAGGAGTCTCAGACTTTGGGGACTGGCTTAAAGGGAATGTGCAAGAATTTAGCAGTTTCTGACTGAGTTTGGGGACTTGCGCAAGAAATGCCGTTACTCGCTATGTTAGTTTTGAATATATATAGTTTTGCAGACAGAGAGTAGTTCAAATATAAATACACGGCCCCCCTCTCATACTATATTTCACTCCCTTCATCCCCACCTCCTTTTTAAAAGTAGACGAGAAAGGGAAATGGAGAAGGGAGGTGGGGGAAATAAACAGGATAAAAAGGGGCAGGAAGGCGTGCGGGTCATATACTTGCCCATCCAGCTACACGCCTGCCTGCCCCTTTTTTCCGTGTTCACATCACTTGCCCCCAAATATCTTTTCTCTTTCCCTGTCATCTGAAGAGATCCAGGGAGATATTTCTAGTAATTAAATATAGAATGGTTATGTCAGTCTGTAATACTGGTAATCTTATTTTCAAATGATTGCTTTTTTTCTTGGAACTTTTTTCTTAGTTTATGGTTTTCTAGATTTAAGCAACAATCACTTTACAATTTCCACCATATTTTCGGGATTATTCTGGTTTTCATGGCCTTTCTTCAAAAACTCTCAAATTGAATTAATTGCCCATTGTCCCCTCCCTTACTCCCTGAGGTGTAATACAGAAAACAAGAGAGGAGTTATTTGTCGTTCAGTGCAAAAAAAACATTTGCAAAAAATCTTTTTTTTTGGGGGGGGGGAGATTAGAAAAGCAATTTATTCAGACAGACATTAAGATGTAAAAAAAAAGTGCCAAAGCCTTTTTTTTTATTTTGGTAAAGGACCGTTAATTTTTTCACGCTACCCTTAACTCTAAGGGGATAGTGAATAAGTACAATGTTCTACTACATATGTGTATTTAATATGTTCATCATATCATGAAAATTATGTTTTTGTTATCCATCCAGGTTACGGGTCGTACAATCCGTACGGAACCGTTGGGTATGGCGGCTCCATGGACAGGCGCGGAGGAGGCGGCAGTATAAGGAAAGGATTATTTACTCCACTGTTTTTAGAAGACGTATAATATTTTTCGGTGTTATTCTTTTTTAAAAAAATATAGTTTGTCAATATATTTTTGTCAGTTTAATAAGAAATTATCCATAATCTTTATAATTCAATTTCATTCAAAATAAAATATGTTTAAAAAACCTGAAGTAAATAACTTATCAGAGATGGGTTGTATCCTGACCCCTATCGGAGGGGAGGTTACGAGCAGCAGGGTGCTGCAGTACCCTATTATAATGGGGGAGGGTTGGAGGACAAGTGGAGACACACCTACCCATATGTGCCAACCAGCTATAACTATCATCACTCTTCCAGGTAAGATTTTATTCATCCAGCTACTTATCTGGATAATCTATACTTAAGATGATAAGTCTTGAACCAGAGTTTTATTTTAAAAGCATAAAAAATAAAATAGTATAATAGTAGTTAATTAGCTCCTTTTTATAAGTCAAGCCCAGAGGAAACAGCAGAATGAATCCATACTTATTTAAACCTTTGTAGTATACTTTTTTCTAAACATCATTTTTAATGATAATTCTATGCTACTTTTGAACATATTTGTCCTGGCTGTAAATGTATAACAAGAAAAGATTTAAATTATTGTTTAAAATTTCAAATACATTAAATTATTACAGAAAGTTTAAAAATGTATATTAAATAATTAATGCTCGATTGAAATTAATCCTTCTATTCTTAATTTCAAGTTATTAGATCATAAATTTAATATTTAATTTGGCGAATCAAATTTCTTTGTGTTTGGAAAGCTAAAGCAATTCAAGTATTATATAAAATTATATAAAAATCCTCACAATTTATTCTTTTCGTGAAAAAATAGGATTGATAAAAGCAACAGAACAACTTGTTTTAGAATGATATACAAATAACGTACAGAAGAAGTTATATCTCCCATAACAAACATATAGTTCCTTAAGTAAAATTATCTGTTATAAACCTAATCAAAGTACAGTAAAAGAAATTTTGCTTTAAGCAAAATGTCCATTAATTAGAATAACAACTGTAAGAATATTACAGACCAAGGAGATACGAGATATGACATGCACCTGATTTACAAGTCTTGAATTTGAAATGATTTTAAGCTAACCAAAGTAGCTGCTTAGATACGTGTCTTTACTTTTTAAAAGCGAAGCTTTTCTATAATTAGGGTCGGTCCGTACGTCCGAGAGAGTTAGCTTTTATTCGTTAATTTAGGCATGTTAGAATTGTCCTATCAAACTTTGCATGGTGATTCCTGTAGTAGTTAGGTACGAGTTGGAAAGCATAGCAACTCTATAATTATTACCAGAATGTCCGTACGTCCATTTTAAACATGTTGATTTTTTTCCTTTTTTAATAAAAATTTGTTATGTGATAAAAACATCCGATTGATCTGATTTTTTGATTACTGATTCCTATTAAAATAAGGTACAATATTATAAGCGAAGCATCTCTATAATCAAGTATTAAAAATGTCAGTATGTCCTTAAACAGAATTCTGTATTTAAGAAGTTTTGCAACAAATTTACGTTGGTATAATTTTGTCAAACCTTATATTTTCATATTTTGTATATTCAGTTCTGACACTCAACAAAAGTTAATGTTCGTCTGTCATATCGTTTCAGAGCTTCGCCTTTATGGATGTTGTCATCCTTGTTACGTTTTAATTAGTATCCTTTTTTCAGCTGTTACCTTCGCTATATATTCTTTAAATGTACATATGTATAAAATCTAAATGTACATATTAACATAGCCTAGGTGCGCTAAAGCACCGAAAACAAGAAATAAAGGGGTGTTCCTATAATGTGACGGAATTTAACAAAAATACATCTTTCTAATAATCAACAATGAAATATTTAAGTTTTAGCCGTCTCAATTTATGATTACTAATTGATAAAAACAAATCGGGTATAGTTTTAGATTTTTACCCTAAATTATTGAAGTTACAAGAGATTAAAAGTTAAATATTTTCTTATGAATTTTCTTGGACAATAAACTAATCCCACCATTTTGATGATTATATTTTGTTATAGTTGAGAGGAGGGTCTAAAATGTAAATCAATTATTATCTCCTCGTTCTTTTCGTTACCAAAATTTGCTAAAACTTCTCCTAATTTTTTAAACTATATTATGTGCACATTTTACTGTGAGGCTTCCGCGTAGGTTCAGGTTTTTGAGCACAACCACCATTCAAAGGACACTAGTGCATTTTTCTATAAGTTTTTTAACAAAGGATGAATTATGGGTAATTCTTATCCATTTTGGCTATCTCATAAATTTGCCTGTGGTAGCATGGAATTAGATTGTTTTTTATGTGTTATTTTTAACTGTGATAGGACAATTTGTGATGAATTAATCTTCTATGAGAATAAAGTTAATACACACAAACTTTAACCTATTTGGACTGGAGAAATATAAAAAAATACTATTTTCTCTTATTCTAATAATTCAAACCAGCCTAAGACGAAAAATAATCTATAATGATTATGATTCCATCGTTCTTTCTAAAAATCTAGAAAAAAAATAAAACTAAGGATTTAGTAAAAACCCTTTAGTTTTTATTTCAATAATTCCAATTCAAATTTTGGTAATATTGAAATTATTTTTAATTCTAATGGAAGTTTGCAAAGTGTCCTTTAAGATCAGGCCATCTTAAATGGCAATGACCAATACTTAACATTTTTTATGTGATCATTTTTATATGCCTTTCACAAACACTCCATTTAAAAAAAATAAAGTGTATAAATGGAAAAATATTGTCCTTCATGTACAATTTGTCAATGGGCAAGTATTGGTCACTAAGAATGGCACTGCAAGTGATTTCTTGCAGTTTGAATAAATATTCATACAATGCACTGCTATTAACATCATTTCTTATTTGCCTCCAACCATTGACGGTTGAATTAATCTACATCACATTCTCTCCCCTACAATTATCCAGCTACATAATATAGATTTTTAAACATATGTTAAAATACAAGAAAATATGAGCATTGTTCAAGTATTTTTAAAGTAAGTCTCAAAATTATTTAAAGAAGATATTTTTTCAAGGATGAAGGGTATATTGAACTGTAAAGCATTATTAGGGATGTACATTAACTTTTGTCTATTGTCTTATACCTTAAGATCTCTGAATTTTTAAAAAGGTAAAAGATCGGGTAAACAATCAAAGAATTACAATGATTATATGATTTTGAATTGTAAAATATTGTTACTTTTACAATGATCTTATGTTGATATGGATCAACTACAGTTGACGGTAAAAATATTCCTGGTAACGAATATTTCCAAAAATCTATGATTTTTAAGGCAGTTAGCTGCCAAACGGCTAAACACACAGATCATGCCCGCACACTGTTTTAAGCGGCATAAGAAGGCCTACAAATAATCTGGAATAGCCATAAATTAATAATTCATAATTATCTCACAGTGCAGATAAATGCGCGAAAAAGACCTATTTTTCTTCTGTGAAGCTTTCCCTGTGCATAATTTTATCTTGGCTATTCCAGATTATTTGTAGTCCTTCTTATGCCGCTTAAAATGGTGTGCGGGTATGATCTGTACGTTCAGCCGTTTAGCAGCTAGCAGCGTTTAAAATTCATAGATTTTTGGAAATATTCGTTACCAGGAATATTTTTACCGTCAACTGTAGTTGATCCATATCAACATAAGATCATTGTAAAAGTAACAATATGCTTTTGAATTATCAGGGGGTATTTTACAATTCAAAATCATATAATCATTGTAATTCTTTGATTGTTTACCCGATCTTTTACCTTTTTAAAAATTCAGAGATCTTAAGGTATAAGACAATAGACAAAAGTTAATGTACATCCCTAATAATGCTTTACAGTCCGATGTACCCTTCATTTTTGGAAACATTCGTTACCAAGAATATTTTACCGTGAACTGCAGTTGATCCGTTGAGATCATACCGGTCCTTAAATTTGATAGTGGGTATTATGGATCTATAGAGATAAAACAATGGTCAATAAATTGATGTACATTCCAATAATGACAAACAAAGTTACCCCTTCTGTAGATTAAAATTAGTAGTTAAAACGTTTGAACACTCAAATTGATAAACTAGCCTGAAAAAGTTAGTAAAAATCCCCAAATTTGTTAAGTTAACGAATAAGAAAAAGTTATTATAAAACTTGGGGGCTAGGGTAATAAACATTAAACAGCCCATTGTCTCCCTTCTCCATCTCTCTCTCTCTCTCTCTCTCTCTCTCTCTCTCTCTCTCTCTCTCTCTCTCTCTCTCTCTCTCTCTCTCTCTCTCTCTCTCTCTCTCTCTCTCTCTCTCTCTCTCTCTCTCTCTCTATCTCTCTCTGGGAAGGTATACTCCAAAATTGTCTCATAAAGATGATTGCACTTAAATAAATTGAGTCTTTAGTGAAACAAGAAAAAGGTAGAATACAATTCATTTTAAAAGCTATATATGAAAATAATATACCATAAAAACATGCATCTTTACTTTTAACATTAACAAAAGGTTTTGAATGGCCAAGTATTACTTTAAAAAAAAATTCTTTCTTTTTTTCAATAAAAGGCATGTTATCTTTTTGACATCAAAAAAAGGAATTTTATTGCACAAATAATATTTAATACAAGAATAATTATGTCCGTATGTAGTGTACAAATGAACTCGTTTTTACGATACAAAGTAAATTACTGACAAAAAGTGTAAAAACATAATTTTGGGTTGAAGATTCTTTAAATAAATTTATCCGAGTATAAACTGTCTGAAAAAAACCCGAAGAATTATAATGTAAAGATAGTTTTAGTTTGCTAACTCTATCAACAGCATAAATATAAAGCGAAACCATTGTGATTGTACTTGTTGAGCAGCTGTGCTCCTAAAAAGATGCAAATTTAAACAAGCTAATTGGCAAGGAGTAAATGCATAGATATGCAAATTATCTTTTCTTTTTTTAACATTGGCACGCAAAAAAATAATATTGTTGGATGCATTATAGGGTAAAATGAAATTTTTTTGTAAAGGATAGCCATGTATAAAAGACAATTGTAAAGTTTATGTGCTCTAACAAAATAATTACATATACTCCGATACCGCACTTGACAGTTTAAAATCCGGGATCTAAAGGAATAAGACAATGGCCGTTAAATTGATGTACATCCCCAAAGATCATACGCAAACTAACTCCTTTTGTAGATTAAAATTAGTGGTTGAAACGTTTGAACACTCAACTTAATGAAGCAACCAATCAAAATTCACTGTAGCACCCAAAGTTGTTAAGCCAACGAATAAGAAAACGCTATTGAAATATTTGGTGACTCTCTCTGCTTTTAAATATTTTTTTAAATGAGGACTGGAGAAATTTGAAGGCGGGGAGCGCCAACAAAAACCGGACACTTCTTGTTAGAATTTTAAAAATGGTAAATCACAAAATAATTCTTAAATTGCATAATTGGTTAGTAATAGTCGGCTATTTTATATTTGTGTGTGGAGGTGTTTACATATCAATGTTAATCTAAAATGGATAAAAGGTCTAACAAGATAAATGAAAGGTTGTATTTTAATTTACTTTTACATTAATTAATGTTGAAGTTTAATTTAATTAAGTATTAAATTAAATCCTATTTTTGAAATCTATTGTATTGAAAAGAATCGTTTTGGAAGATTTTTTTTATTTTAAAACCATTGTAGAATCTTAAATGTCGTCGTAGTGTACAATCTATTTTTATCGAATAATGTTTTTATTTTTAACATATATCAATGTGAAAAAACTATCCTATATAAATAAAGTGACACATTGAATGTTATTTTATAAACGTCAGGATTGATCGTTATAAATTTGATTTAAATTGCTTAATTGACTATCTTAATATTATAACACTTCGTTTTTTTTAAGAGTTTATAGTCGGATAATAGTTATTTCTTTCATCGTATTATAAACGGCTTTCCGCGGATATAGAATGAACAATTATAAGATTAAAACCAGTTTTTTAGCCCCGAGGTGCCGAAGGAACGGTCTATACAAACTGGTTTTAATCTTATAATTGTACATTTTTATATTCGTAGAAAGCTGGATATATAATACGATGCTAGACATAGTTTTTTCGTATGGATGAGAACCGGTTCCTATCCACTGGATACGAATGAATACGAGAATAGTTATTTCTCGTATCGTATTATAAACGGCTTTCCGCGGATATAGAATGTACAATTATAGGATTAAAACTAGTTTTTTAGCCCCGAGGTGCCGGAGGCACCGGCTAAAAAAACTGGTTTTAATCTTATGATTGTACATTTCTATATTCGTAGAAAACTGGATATAATACGATGCTAGACATAGTTTTTTCGTATGGATGAGAACCGGTTCCTATCCACCGGATTCGAATGAATACGAGAAATTAATTTAAAGAATCTTAATTTTTTTTGCTATTAGGCTATTTGAAAGAGTCGGTTAGGAAGAATGCACTGTAGTTATAATAAAAAAGTCTATACCAAACTTTATGATATAAATATAATCAATAAAAAATTTGTTGTAGCTTTATTTAAAACTCGTTATAAAAAAAGCAAATTATTTTTGTTGCCAAATTACTATAAAATCAATCTGAATGAATATTGTTCTTTTAACCTGTTAAAAATGTTGGTATTATAATTTATAAGTTTAAGTTTACATAGTATTCAAAAGAATGGTCATCATTTTATTATTTTCTTTTTTAAATTGTTTAAAAATTTGATCTGGATAATACTGTAAGACTATATTTGTCTTAATGTAAAATTATAGAAAATTTTACTGTGTTAGTAATTGTCGGAGAAAAATACTATAAATTAAATATTTTTCATATAGTTTTAAGTAAAATTTTAAATTTTTTGTGTAAAAAAGACCATCAAATAAACTGGTTTATTATATTGCTATGACTATCACATTAAGAAGTAATTGTAGCTGAAACACAAATAAATTGGAGTTGGGCTTTTAGTGCTCGAAAAGCCCCTTGAAGGAAATCACTGAAAAATTATATTTTCTATTTAAATAACAATTTGGCAGAATGATATACTATGAATGATGCTGTAATTTTGCAAATGAAATTTATTTATCAAGATTACGTAAATTGCATCATAATTTATTTACATAAAAATTATGCAAATATTTAAAATAGAAGATTTTGAGCAATGATCCAAAAAATTTTAAGAATTTAATTTTCTGTTTTACCTTTTTGGCTAGAATTTTGAAGTTGTTTACTCTTAAAATATCTACTATTTAATTTCAGATTGTATTAGATTAATTAGCTTTTGATATTTAAAAAAAGTTTTCGGTTCAATAATTCTAAATTCCATCTGTATATAAAGTGTTTGCGTTAAGATAATTCTAGATTGTATTTTCTTTAGTCTACCTATTCATGTTCAAAATACTTTGTAGTAAGATTATTTTGTTAAAATTTGAGCTTGAATTACCCTTTTGTTGTGTTTATGGTTTTATTTTTGGTTCTATAACGGAAATGTGTCATAAAAATACGAAGAAACAAAAGTTTTGTCTCAAGTGTTTTTATTAGAAACAACGAATTAAAATACTTTTCATCTTCCGTGAGTAAGAGTCCATAGAACCCACCGTTTAGGTTTGTGACAACATAAGTTATGGTTTTCCAAACTATTAAAAGCGAAGCTTTTCTATAATTAGGGTCGGTCCGTCCGTACGTCCGTCCGTCCGTACGTCCGTCCGTCCGTACGTCCGTAACGGATAGCTTTTTCCGTTAATTTAGGCATGTTAGAATTGTCCTATCGATTTCAAATTTTGCATGGTGATTCCTTTAGTAGTTAGGTACGATTTAGAAAGCGTAGCAACTCTATAATCATTACCAAAATGTCCGTACGTCCATTTTAAACATGTTGATTTTTTTACTTTTTTAACAACAAATTTTTATGTGATCAAATCATCGGATTGATCTGATTTTTGGTATATTGATTCCTGGGACAACAAAGTATAATGTAATAAGCAAAGCAACTCTATAATCAAGTCCTAAAAATGTAAGTATGTCCATAAAAATTATCCTGTATCAAGCAGTTTTACAACAAATTTACTTTCAATTTTGCTTTGACTCTTATAAATTTATATTATGATAATTATTAAGTTCTAACACTATACAAGTGTTAATGTCCGTTTGTTCTACCGTTTCAGTGCTTCGCTTTTATGGATGTTGTCATCCTTGTTTTGTAATAAACAATTTAAAATTTGGCATGTTAGTGAGTAATTTTGGTAAACAAGAACAAAAATAAAAAGATGTAAGGGAAACTGTCTCGATATAATAAATATTAGAATAGTTGAGATATACCTCTATAATAATGACATAGCTTTAAAATATTCTGGCTATGTTTTCATCTTTTGTAAAACACCTTAAAGAAATGTCCTAAATAATTCCACCTACTGGCCATGTATTTTAGTTTTTTTTTAAATCTCTCTTATTAAAAGCGAAGCTTTTCTATAATTAGGGTCGGTCCGTCCGTACGTCCGTCCGTACGTCCGTAACGGATAGCTTTTTTCGTTAATTTTGGCATGTTAGAATTGTCCTATCGATTTCAAATTTTGCATGGTGATTCCTTTAGTAGTTAGGTACGATTTAGAAAGCGTAGCAACTCTATAATCATCACCAAAATGTCCGTACGTCTATTTTAAACATGTTGATTTTTTTACTTTTTTAACAACAAATTTTTATGTGATCTAATCATCCGATTGATCTGATTTTTGGTATATTAATTCCTGGGACAACAAAGTATAATTTGATAAGCGAAGCAACTCTATAATCAAGTCCTAAAAATGTAAGTATGTCCATAAACATTATCCTGAACCAAGCAGTTTTTCAACAAATTTACTTACAATTTTGCTTTGACTCTTATACATTTATATTATGATTATTCAGTTATGACACTATACATGTGTTAATGTCCGTTTGTCCTACCGCTTCAGTGCTTCGCTTTTATGGATGTTGTCATCCTTGTTAAAACATTAATTACGGGAAACCTACAATTCCTTCTCTATATGTATATGAAACTAGGAGCGAGGCCACTATTATATAAAAATAATAGGATGTTGGTCTCTGTGTCTGTAGCTTAAGAAATCTTTAACTTCTCGATCGAAACTCTTTCTCTTCACATTAAAGCTTCTTATAGGTCTACGAAAGGTTTAAAACTATTTTGTGTGAGGGCACTTCTCCTTCACCCCTGAAAAAAATATCCCCACCTGAAAAAAGTTTTTTTTTACATTTTTTTACTAAATGGGAAAAGTTGAGGTTCGACTTCCTCCAACCATCTCTTAAGTGCCCTTTTAGGCCTCAAGTGGCTTGGCCTGGCCACTATAGTAATATATGTATATGATATATTGAGAAAACCTACCAATTGTATTAAGAAAAATATGTGTCTACTTTTAATGCAACTGTCATAAAAAATAAAAAAAGTTAAAATTTACAGTTGCGGCAGTTACAGCCAGGTTACTAAGGTTGGCTGCGGGTTGCCGTGGCTAACAGTGAGGCTTATCAATTAGCTAACAGTAGAACTTATGGATTGCTTAGACGTTGTGCGGTGTCTGGCGTCTGAGTTAAAATTTTGTGGCGGCAGCTACATTTTCAGAATTTGCCTAAAGATCCTATAATCAAAAAAAAAAAAAAATTTAAACAAGTTGTAAAAAACGAACAAATCGAATTTGTTATTTATTTTCCCAGGGATTAGAAATAAGACAATCAATAGATTTTTCCACGCAATTTGTTGGTGTAAGATTTTGCCTTTGGAATCTAGATACCCAACTTGACATAAAATGTGTAGATTGAAATAAATTTCACCTTTAATTGTCCTATCCCTTGTTGGATACTACAAACAAATAATGGGAAATTAATTTCTTTTCTTACGACTACACAATCAATTTGATAATAAGTTTTCCCACTTATCATCACTTAAAATCTTAGTAATGGCGGTTTAAATGATTCTCAATATTTATTCTCCAAGATATGGATAGTAGAGGAGGTTATTTTTTAGCAGCGCTGTTACTCTGTAATTAAGGCAAGTTTGTCCACTTGAAAATTGAATTTAGAAGCTCTTTACAGTGCCTATAAAAAAGTTATACAAAGATAGGCGAATACACAAAATAACTAATAGCAGGCCATTTTAATTGACCAATGGTCAGTATATAAGAAATTCATGACTTAAATTGCTTTAAATCGAATAAGTAACGATAATATCATATATAGTGATTTATTGACAATACCTACTTGATATACATTAGTGTATTTTTTTTTTCAAAATTGTTTAAAGACATACTTCACTTTTAAAGTAAATATTTCGTCTAATTTAATTTTTTACATCATAAAACTTTTTTCCTCAACAAAAAGTTTTAAATATAATTTGTGACAGCAAGTTTTTGATTATCATATTGGCTACCCCTCTGTCCGTGATATTTATTATTAGAATGATTGTGTATTTACAACAATAATAATTTTAATAATGGTCTGGTGGGAAGAAAGATGAAATTAATGTTTTCTATGTCAAGAAAAGAGGCTTGTTTCTTACTACGGAATTATATTGGAAGTTGAATAAAAAAGTGTTGCGTTTTAAATACTATTTTCAGAATAAGGTACTGTTTTTTTGTATATTTGTAATTTCCATAATAGACTCAACAATTCTTAAAACTAAAATAATACCAATTACAAATTTCTATAAAAATATTATACATTTTGTTTTACATTAAAAAAGTAACAGAAACTGGGAACAATGTGTACCAATAAAACAATACATTTGAGTATAGCATAATACATGTTTTTGAAATTAATCAGAAACTCATTTAATAAAAAGTCTCTTTATTTTGTTTGTAATTTTTTACAGCTTTTCTATCTTAAATTCCACTAAAATATGACTGTGACCTGTCTGTCTGTCCAAATCTTGTCAAAAAAAGGGAAAAAGTGACGCAATGTTACGTCAGATGGTTAACTTTAGAACTTCATAACTAGGGATAAAGGGATCATTCTTTTCAAATAAGATTTTTAAAAAAATTAAAGCAAAGAAAAAATCTTTAATAAATTTACAACCCTTTTATCCTCCGAGAAATAGCCACATATTATTTCAGGGAAAGATTAACTGTTAGTCTTTATCCCTATCCCTGAGGCTCTTAAAATAATATGTAATTTTAGTTGAATTATAGTAGAAAGAGTAAGATTTTGTCCATATGCAGCGTAGCAAGAATTTCAAAGAATTATCCATTAAAGTCTTCATAAGATAATGAAGATTTTTTTTATTTTCAGGTAATTTACACAAGAAAAGATGCAAGGATGGTATTTTTTTAGTAGCTAATTTATAACTTACTATGGCCTATTTAGGAACAAATCTACTTGTTTTATTGGTCGGTCTGTAAGCATCTTGGTTTCTATTAAACCTAAAAAGCTGATATTTTTATAAAGATTCTTGTCACCCATGTGCATCCACTCTATTATAATGTTTTGTTAGTCTGTCTCTTAGTCAGTCAGAGAGCCATTTCTACAAGGAAAATATGGTTTACACGACTACTTTTAAAGAAATATAATTAATTTTTTTTTATGGCCGTTAAGCATCCAATCTATAATTGCTTTGTCCATGTGTATGTCAATAATGCTAAACATTTATTATTTCTATCTATTAGTTGTTTAAAAATTAGAGCATTTTGCTAAATAATATTACAACAAGCGGACAATGTTGGAATAGATTTGCAAATAAACAAAAATATTATTTTGTATAGTTAAAAAAAATAAAAAAAATTTTTTTATAAAGATGATTCTTAGAAAAAAGTTAACAAAAAATATTTATAAAAGTAGAAGTAAGTTCGAAAATTGCAAAGCTACAACAAACACAGAACAAATTAAAAATGTATTACAGTTTTATTAAAAAGAACAGTATACTTGACTGGGGTATCTTCTGGCATATTTAGAAAATTGAGGTTTAAATGACCAATAGTCGAGTAATAACAATTGGCATAATTAAATTGTCTTTCATTTTGTGTATTATTTGAGCATACGCCGTATCAATACTAGCGGTTATCCCTCTATAGGCTTTTAGGGACACCAAAGGGTATTTTCTACGGGCGATTTCTCTTAAGAGGGTGATGGAACCCTCCCCCCAAAAGTTATAAATCTTCCCAGGACCTTTGAGAAGCTAATGTGGTATGGAGCTAATGTGGTTAGCGTGATCTTCCGTTACAGACACACAGACACAGGTCCTGTTACTTTATTATAAGGATACTTCTATTTTGTGAAAGAGCGAATATGACTCTTTCAGACAGACAAACTAACATACCCTTATTATAAAGTTACTGTGCTGCTAAAAACTAAAAGTAATGGAAGAGCATATTTGTACCAGCGCACAGCAGTTAGTAGGAAGTTGATGAATTTTAAAATCATTTTTTTTTATTGAAAAATTAATAAATAATATTTTTGGCAAGTAATTGGTATATTTTGTACATAAAATTTATACAATAACAAAATTTTAAAAAAATAGTTTAGAAGTTTAGAAAAATAATATATAGTAGTTAAAATGTACTGAAATATTTGACGAAGCGCAATCTGTACCACTTTTGATTCCGGTGAGGTCATAAAATAAGGGAGATGAGAGGTGAAGTGGGAAAGAAAACCCTTAAAAAAGACATGGAGAATCCTTCATTCTTATTACGTAACAGGTATCAAAAGTGGTACAGATTGGGCTTTGTCAAAAATGTCTTTACTTTGTGTATACACCAACATAAAGAAATTAATATATTTTCCAGTATGGCATCGAAACCGATTGATATCTGGTGGATAAGAACCGGTTCTCAGCCACATAAAAAAATCATGTATTTATCGTATATATCCAGTTTTCTACGAATTTATAAATGTACAACTTAAAATTAAAACCAGGTTTGTTATCCCGTGCTTTACATCTCGGGGCTAACAAATTGGTTTTAATCGCAAATAAATGTTTATTTTTATATCCGAAGGAATCTGTTTATAATACCATGTGATAAATAACTATCATCAAACTAATACTAAATTGTGACTGGTGCAAAAAGTAAAGACTAAATACTATATGTATATTTATAAAAGTCAACGTGGATTAATATCATAAATATTACTTGGAAAATTAAACAAAACAATTGTCTTTATTCGTGACTTTACAATTGAACAAATTAGTGTGATTATTAAAATATTTGCATAGTGTTTCATATTCGCAATAACACACAATAAAATATAGATTAGTAATGTGTCTGTTACGAAAGTTGTATATTTAGAATGGGTAGGTATATTGCACTGAAAAGTTTTAGAACTACATTATCTTATTCGTTGCCTACAAACTTTGAGAACTTAATTTTGTTTTGAGTTTCAATTTAATCGTCCATTGGCTTATCCCTTAACCCTTCCCTGTCGGGGGAAGGCGTCAAACCGACCCCCACACTCTACGTTTTTTTCTGTCTCATTTTCTGTGTGTGAAAGATAGAGGGCTATAACTAATTGACTTTTTAAATATTGGTCTGACACAAAACTGAGATTTTGATTTTTGGGTAGATTTTTTTTATTGTAATGCTGTTATGTTTTAATAGCGTGATATCAATGCAGAAGTCAAGCCACAACTAATAAATTATTTGACCTCTTGAGTCCTCAACTTTTATTTCCCAGTTGAGAAGTTGTATCTATCCTGCGCCCAAATTGTCAATCAATCAATTCAAAGTTTTCTGATGGTCACATAATTCAAAATTTACTTGTTCATGATTTTAAAGATATGATATATTTATATTATATTTATTACATGTTAAGAACAACAGAGAGCAATTTTTGCTTATTTGGTAAAGAGATTGCTTACTATTTCCAAAAGATGCGTAGATACCTCTTTTGATAAGATAATTAACCTACCATTTACAACTTCCCTGGAAAACCAAATTAGACCGGCAATTTTTAGGATCATTTGCTATAGATGAAATGCATTTATTACTTTATATTTCTGGATTGTATCCAAATCAGTTATTTTTTATTTGCATTCTAAAAGAGTAGGTATGTATCTAATACTCTTTTCATTCATTGATCAATAAAATCTAATTTTGGATAAGTTTCTTCAAGGAATTGGATTATAATTTTTTTTAATCAATAATTTTTTTATAAACATGAGAGAGCATATTTTTACGAAATAAGATACTCGTAAGATTTGTTGGTTTTATATACTATATTATGGAATAAATGTTAGATAATTAATAGTCTTAAAATTCCATTTAAAACTTAAGAATATGTTCTCTCTTTTTTTTTGAATAATAATCTTTGTTTGAAAATAGTTTTCTTTTCCAAATAAGTAGTCAACAAGTTATGTAATAATCTCCAAGAATAAATATCACTAGAAGGATCCGGTACCTTCCTTCGAATTGCCTATCAAGAACTGAACCCCCACCCTCTATTTTTTTAATAAAATAAAATAAAAAAGAGGGAAGGTGGAAGTTTCTTCAATTATCTAACCACTCCGTGTTGCCCTAACCCTGTGGTGCCCTAACTTGCGGTCCCCTAATCACCAATCCTAATCTATCATGGCATAAAGTAATGAACAAACAAATCACCATCCTTATTGTCAATATATTTGAAAATAACTGGGTTAGAGGGTGGAGATTCTGTCCTATTCTAGGCACTTTAAGAGAAACCACCAAGGATTCAATGTTTTTTCCTGTTTTGTGATAGATCTATACATGATTTACAATTTTGTGAATCTTAAATAGAAATAGACAAATTAAGCCTACAATTACACTAACCTACGATTAACAGTATGTCAACAAAATATAAACCAAGACTTCATACTAAGTACCATTTAGTATAATATGAACTAGTAAAGTAGCTTCTAAAATAACTTTTTTTTTTGGATAGTCATATTGTCATTGTAATGTTAACACTTAAAAACCAGTATATTCTAGCAAATTGAGAACATTTCTGAAGATTGTTTGTTTGCTAAAATTAGAATAAAAATTGTTCATAAGATTTTAAATTATAATAAAAATTAGATATTAAGTGGTATTCAGCAACTTATCTCATTTTATGTTCATTTGCAATCTATATTAAACAAATTCATTTTTCTATGCAACTCTATTTTCTTAATTAAGTTTAGATAAAATTAAAAAGTGTAAAAAATTAAGCTCTGAGTTTAAAGCTTTTTCAAATTTTGGATTTACAATTTGGTTGGTTAACTGAAAGAACCCAGTAAAAGTGTCGGACTGATTATGACGTAAAAAAAATAATTAGCCAATGAGAGGCCACTATAAATTTTACCATTGGTCAATAATGGCCTCTCATTGGCTAATTTTTTTTCCGTCCTAATCAGTCCGACACTATTACTGGGTTCTAACTGAAAACTTATTTGAGAAAAATATACAATGTCTTTTATCTTAATGTTGAAATTAAACTTGTTTTGCGTAACTGGACAAAGTGTCTCATAAATTAGCCAAGTTAGACTTCATAAAAATGAGGAAGATGAGAGGAGAAGTTGGAAAGAAAACCTCTAAAAAAAGATATGGATAATACCTCATTTTTATGACGTTGCATAGATGATTTTTAAGACACTTTGTCCAGTTACTTGTTTTGCTTAAGATTTTTCAACACACCTTTAGTAAGAAATCCATGATTTCCAGGAACTCATTACAAAGATGTTATTACAAATTTGTATAAAGTTTTTAAAAATTATATGATTATCTAGAGAGAAAAATATATTTTTTGGGCAACAGATTTTGTTTTTAAAATAGTCTGTTCGAATGATAATAATTAAGAAAAAATCCCCCTTTCAATAAAGAACAAAAGATAAATAGCTGATTTGATAAATGACAGATTTGCATGAACAGCCATATTACAAGTTGTTGTAATGGTATGACAATAGTCAGCAGCCACTCCTCAATAGTTTTTTTGTGTGGCCACTCTGCTGTCGTGGCAAATATGTTTACTTTGCATGGAAGGACGTGATATCCAGGGAAGGAGGGGACATTGGGCTGTTACGTTTTCTTATTCGTTGGCTTAACAACTTTTGGGACTTCTACTTAATTTTCAATCTTCAATCTAGTTTTAGTTTATAATTACTTAGATGTACGCAAATATATTAATGGATTAATGTATTAATGTATTATACCTTAAATTACTAGAGTTTTGAGAAATCTATTCTTTGAATATGTTTACTTTTTGTAATTGCGATGAATAAACAAGAATGACAATCCAAATAGTTAGGCGGATATATATACTATAGTATGTACTATTAATTTTTGAAATTCCTAAATAAACACCATTAAAACAAGGATGACAACATCCATAAAAGCGAAGCACTTAAACAGTAGGACAAACGGACATTAACACTTATATAGTGTCAGAACTGAATAATCATAATATAAATGTATAAGAGTCAAAGCAAAATTGTAAGTAAAATGTGTTGAAAAACTGCTTGATTCAGGATAATGTTTATGGACATACTTACATTTCTAGGACTTGATTATAGAGTTGCTTCGCTTATTACATTATACTTTGTTGTCCCAAGAATCAATATACCAAAAATCAGATCAATCGGATGATTAGATCACATAAAAATTTGTTGTTAAAAAAGTTAAAAAATCAACATGTTTAAAATGGACGTACGGACATTTTGGTGATGATTATAGAGTTGCTACGCTTTCTAAATCGTACCTAACTATTAAAGGAATCACCATGCAAAATTTGAAATCGATAGGACAATTCTAACATGCCTAAATTAACGAAAAAAGCTATCCGTTACGGACGTACGGACGTACGGACGTACGGACGGACGGACGGACCGACCCTAATTATAGAAAAGCTTCGCTTTTAAAAAGGACTTAACCATTATTCAATTCCAATTAATCACCTTTGAATATCTGAAATGTATACGTTTAGTTTAAATGTCATTAAATGCTCTTTCTAATTCCATGCTTAAAATAAGAGAAAACTTAGCAAAGCTTCCCGTTCGAAATATGAGTTCGTCTGTCTGTAAGAAACGCTATTTTCTCTAGGCGGCTATTTGAGATAGAAGATTTTTCTGTGTTTCGTCATTGATGAATGTTGAATTGTTCTTCATGAAAAAAAAAAAGGAAATAAATAAATAAAAGTAATGATATGAAAAGTAATTGCGTTTAAAATTGTCGTGTTTCTGTATTTGTGGTAAAAATTTGGGTTGTTCATGGAATGTAACCTAAGTTTTTACTTTTTACTTTAACACATGTTAAAATTATTTATTTGGATTTGTGGTTGTGCAATGAAGTTAGGTCAACTGTGTAGTATTTTATTTGATTCTAGAAAAGACATAATTCTTCTAGCTTCTTTTTCTTTGTTGTCTTGTTACAACACCACAAAACTAAATAATTTCCTGTCAATTGAAAACAAATTGACCCTTTACCCTGAATTAGTTTGAATTAGCAAAACATCAAAAGAAATTTGTCAAATTCTTCTTTTTTTTTTATAGAAAAGTCAAATTTTTTCGATTTTCTTTATACATCTTTTCGCAAAAAGCTTAACCCTTAACGGTCGGTGGGGGGGGGGGGGGGCTTTGAAAGCCCCCCTCCCATTTTTTCTATCTCATTTTCTGTGTGTGAAAGATAAAGAGCCCAAACTGCGTGACTTTTTAAGAATGGGTATGACACATAACTGAGAGTTGGAATGTTTTGAATATCTTCTTCCTGGCGGGCACAGGATGCCAGCAAACCTGGCAGGGTCATCCAGGTAAAGAGCAAAAATATTTTTTGACTTAAACAAAGCATTTTATCTGACCAAAATACTGAAATATTCTCTAGTAGTACCTCATTATATTAAATACAGGTGTTTAAGTCAATTTAAGGTTCCAGGTATGATCCTGCAGGTCCTGATTCTCTAGGTCTCCAGATATCTTTAAAAGGCTCCTGTGGCCGCAATTTTTTACTTAGAGACTTCAAATTTTAAACTTAAGAATTTCTTACATGTCTAGTTCTACATAACATATTAAAATTTCATAAAGAAAGATCCGCAGCCGTTTTCCCGCCGACCGACGACTGCGGCCGCTGAAATTAATATTTTGATATTTCTAATATAAAATTTACACAAGGATAAACATTGTCTGCAAAAAAAATTTCTTCTAGCTTCAAAAATAAGAAAATTACAGCCGTTTGAAATTTTTAAGTAAAAAAGGACCTAAAACAAAGGTTTTAAATAAAAGGAAAGAAGGAATCAAAAATTGACTTTGACTTACAAAAGGTCGGAAATTCATCATAAAAATTTTTTTAGCCTTCTAGCTCTAATAGGGGGGGGGGGGCATTGAACGCCCCCCCCCCCGATTGATTAAGGTGCGGCAAGGGGCCCGACTGTTAAGGGTTAATTTACCAAAAAACGTTATATAAGAATATACAGAATATTCAAAGAATAAGGTTCCACAAGGTTAAGGTAATTGGGAGGGCAAGTAACAAGATTTAAATATCAATTATTTGGGGTATTAGTTACTGTTATTGAAAATTAGAATCGAAAGGACAGATTCAGATTTCAGTAAAATCTAGCTTATAGAGCCTGCCTTGTTTACTTATAACAGAAAAGCTCCAATTCTAAAAGTGTACTTGATTATTAACTGTACTTTTATATAAAAAAGTAGTATAGATATATAGATAGAAAATATCAAATATCTCCTTAATTTACAGACATAGTATCTTATTTTATGTTGCTAACAATATACAAATAAAACATTAGACAGGTTTAAACAAACTTTTAGATTATTTTATCCAGATATTACTAAAATACTAAAAGCGTTATTTTATAAGTATAGGACCCAAAATTTATTTCTATTTTATTCCCTCTACTGTAACTACTCTCTTCTTGCTGATGGGTGGTGGGTTCTAGTCTCATCACGAACTGTAACCTCCACTGTTATTGTCAAATTTAAATGGTCTCATTAATAATACCATATTGCTTGATTATTATTTCTTATTTTGTATTAAAACTTTTGTATAAACCCTTTGTATATAAGAGGTGTAATTTGTTTATTGTCATTGGGTTTTAAAGACCAATGTCTTATCTCTTTAGATCTCTAAGACTGCGAGATAAAAGATCATTAATCTAAAATTTGATGTTCTTTAAATTGTTTAAATTGTTGAATCATATCTAATAAAAAGTTTGGCCTTAATCAATTTGTAAAATTACTGACTTTCTCTTAGAATTATATTTATTGTTGCTGCGCTACCTATGAACATGAAAATAGTAAAAAGTTTGTGTTAAAACCAAGGATGGTTTATCTTAACTTTCCTTTATATGTGTAAATTAATGTTTACTTTCACTGTTTAACTTTCGGCAGACACAAAAACAACAAAAATTTAGCAAGACCGCAAAATCATTTTTTCAGATACTTCAAATAACTCATTTATTAGGTCAGATTTGATTAATGGTTCCCGTAAGTCATATTCTTATGTTAAAGTAAAAGGATGTGCATCTGTCTGTTTGTACTAAAGGATCTCACTAACCACCGAACCGATATGATTCTCCCTTATAATGTAGCTTTTCATAGGTATGTTATGACTATTTTTGGAGGGGGTACCACCACCCGCCCAAAAGAAATCACCGCCCCTTTTAAATAAAATGAATGAGTATGTAAAAGGATGTGCATCTGTCTGTTTGTACTAAAGGATCTCACTAACCACCGAACCGATATGATTCTCCCTTATAATGTAGCTTTTCATAGGTATGTAATGACTATTTTTGGAGGGGGTACCACCACCCGCCCAAAAGAAATCACCGCCCCTTTTAAATAAAATGAATGAGTATATACTTATCATGGATATTTACTATATTCAAGCCATGTATTTTATTTTCAACATAGTAACACCTGCTTTTTTCATTCTTAAAGTAAACATCTCATTTTTGTGTTATATACATACATATCATTTGTTAGATAATAAATATGCTTTTATTTAAGTAGGAGGGAGTTTGAAAGGAAAAAAATTTACAGTATAATGTTTAAAAAGTTTTAATGTACCTAAATTGTCCTATGTATTGATTTTAAAAGATTTCCTAAACTAATTTATCTTTAACAAAGAATTAAATACAAAAAATTATTTTTTTTAACGTTAAATATTTTTATAGGTTGTGTGTTTATTTTTTATTCAATATAAAAAAAATAATATAAATCGATTTTTTCTTTAAGCAGTTAAATTAAAAATCAAATTATCATTGATTTTTATTAGTAGATTTAAGAATTTATTTTCAATCAAATATGATTTTCATTATAGTTTTGTAATTTTTTTTTTATTTTGGAATGATAAATTTAACTTGAAAATAATTTTGACATCCTTTGTAACCCAGGGCGACAGGACTTTTTGTGTGTTTTTACACATAGCCTTGTCACTTTATAAAAGTACAGCTACTCTATAAATAATATTTTTAAAAGCGAAGCTTTTCAATAATTAGGCTCGGTCCGTCCGTCCGGAACGGACAGCTTTTTTCGTTAATTTTGGCATTTTAGAATTGTCCTATTGATTTCAAACTTTGCATTGTGATTTATGTAGCAGCTATCATTACCAGAATGTTCCTACGTCCATTTTAAACATGTTGATTTTTTACTTTTTTAACAACAAATTTTTATGTGATCTAATTATCCGATTGATCTGAATTTCGGTATACTGATTCCTGGGACAACAATGTACAATATCATAAGCGAAGCAACTCTATAGTAAAGTCCTAAAAATGTAAGTATGTGCATAAGCATTATTATGTATCAAGCAGTCTTTCAACAAATTTACTTACAATTTTGCTTCGACTCTTATAAATATATATTCTGATTATTCAGTTCTGACACTTTCCAAGTGTTGATGTCCGTTTGACCTACTGTTTTTGTGCTACGCTTTTATGGATGTTGTCATCTTTGTTTACTTTCTATTTTAATAAATTTAACTTTCCAATGCCAGATATAATCAAATAATGTCAATAATTAAAATCTTATTCGTTGTTAATCATTTTCTATCTTATCTATTTTAAGACATTCATGTTTTGCTCTTACAGACCAACTGTAAATTAAGATGGTTTTGCTATTTGTTAAATATCATTCTCTTTATATTACTAGCGGCTACGATCCTAGAGGCCTCTAGGAGCACTTGAAGGGGAGGAGTTGAATTCTATAACCAAATTGAGATTAAAAAAAAAATGTTTTTTGGTTGGGAGAATTTCTAGGAACGATTTCTCTCAAGAGGGTGGTGGTACCCTCCCCCAAATTAAGTATAAACCTTCAATGAACCTATGAAAAGCTACCCAGTAAAGGAGAACCTTACCGATTCAGTGGTTAGTGGGATCCTTTGGTACAGATAAACATCCTGTTACTTTATTATAAGGATTTTCAGCAAAAACATCCATTTTTGTGAGAAACATTTAAAATTTATAAATAGATTACAAATTATAAACCTTAGAATTTATTTATCTTACATATATTCATTTATGATAAGCACATAAAAATTTGAAACTAAGAAATACGAGTATGTAATAATAAACAGAATAATTTACAGTCCAATGTCCCCTTTCTCCCTGACAATAGTCCTTAAGAACCAAAGCATCTAATCAATCCATCAGATTTGAAGAAATTCCGAGTGATTATGTGATCATTATATCATTTCCATGGTTTATTATTTATAGATGGATACTTATTACAAGGATGATAATAAACATTAGAACATTAGAAGCAGAGCTGAAATATATTTATTTATGAATCATTTCTAATGTCTATTATTACTGATGGGAAAATTAAGAAAATAATGATATGAGAAGTAAATATATCTATTAGTAATAAATATAGCTTGCTCTATTAGTAATAATTATAGCTTGCAATCATAACACTTTTAAAAAATGTGTTTATTACTTATTATGCAGAAAAAAATGTTTGTCCTAAAAATGATTGTATTAGCCAGTGGATGGTAGTTATCTCTTACAAATTTTATATTTGTTTCGGTCGGAATCATCTTGAGAAACTAGTAGTTACCAAACAAAACAAATTAAAGCGTGGCTGCGCTACAATTATCATTTTCCCTTAACCTTGAAGCAATTAGCGGGGCAGTGGTAATCAGAAAAAGAGGGACACGTGAGAAAAAAATAAATCTTTGTTCCTAAAGAGTAATATAACAGTCGAGAAACAGGGTCTAGGAGATAACAATAAACTGTAACACTAACTAAGAATTATTTTTGATAACCTTATCTATCCTTGGTTACGCATATGGGATATGGAAAGATTTATGGAGATTTAAATTCATTTAAATTAAGTAATATTTGTGTGTAAAATTAAACTTCATAACCTTCATAACTTTTACCTAAACTAACTTAATTTTTTTTAGTTGAAAAAAGGGAGTAAATAAAACATGAGAAGTATAACAAGTCTCTATATATCTTAAATTTAATAAAATTTTAGATTAACGTTCCATGTTTTAATTAGCATTACGCACAGAAAACACAGGAAAACAAAACTAAACGATGTTTAAAGAATTACATAATAACATAAACCAATAAGTTGACTTGTATGTTTAAAAGGCTTGTATCCATTTCCATTATGTCTCTTTTATAAAGCGTTGTACTGACGGTGGACGGACCGACCGTAAATGTAAAAAAACATTGCTTTAAAAAAAATATCTATAATAATAATGTTTTTTTTTTCTATTTGTAGGTATGTAATTTGAACAAATGTATAAGAACCAATGAATATTTTCTAGTTACAGAGTAGTTTCCCTTCTCAACTCATTTTACAGTATGCATATAGTAATCATGTCGCTAAGAATACATTCTATAAGATGAATTTGTTTTTAACTTTTTATTCAAATCCTACTTTAAACCTAAAGATTATGCAGATTAGGAAAGAAGGTTCAGGTGCCATTGAAAATGCAAACAATATGTTGTATACCCTACTATATAAAGTTGTAAGGTTTTTTGTCTTTAGATTAAGATTTCGAGAACTTTTGAACCCTAGGAGTTTTAGGGATTGTTTTAGGATATATTTTATTTTATTTGTTTGGAGTGGATTTATACTATTTTTGTACCCAATCCCTTTCGAATACTGAGACCCTAGCTGCTAGGGGCACAGTCTATATTCTCTAATACATATATCGGATGTAAAATATGTTGTAAAAAGCTGAACATGATTTTTATGAATCTAGGGGTGATTTTAGGCTTTAGTCCAGGAACTTGAAGATGATCTTTTCTATATTCTTTAATGAACCAGCACAAAAAGGTTACTGTATATGAACCAAATAAAGTATACCTTCCAAAAAATACACTCTTGCAAATGCACCATTTCAAAGTCCTACTTAAGATTTATGACTTTAAACCCAAAACCTTTCCTCCGACTAAAACAAGAATTTTCACTTTGGGCTAGTTAACCTTTGCTACTGAAACATATTGTGGCATGCATTAAAATTTTAATCAGAAATCTGCAACGTAATAAAGTGTTATGCAAAGCATTATATTTAAAAGCCAAATTAGGTGAACACCCAGTAGTTAACCAGTATAGCCACTCTATATCTTTACTATTTTGTACATTGGATTGTAAGTATTATGGTCAGGTACTGAATTGGGGCAATTTCTGCATGTTTATGTCTTAGACAAAGGTTGAGGCACTTATTATGCAAACTTTTGGTACTTTACAAGACATACAATATGTAAATTTCTTGGAAAGCTTTCTGACAAAATTTTCATGCACTTCAGTCAGCAAGATTATTCTTTTTTGTCTGCAAGCTTGGTGTTTTTAAAATGATTAAAGTTTATGTGCAACAACTGGTAGAATACTATTGTCTCATTAAGATTCGTATCATCAAACCAAAATTGCAAATATAAAATAAAATGCTGGTTAGATTTTGGGTCAAGGGATGGATATGTTATGAGAAAAAAACAATTCTTGTCATATACCTACTCTGAAGGCATAAACAAGATTTGTAATAATTTAGTTTTGAAATCTGTTTTAGGAAGGTACCACAAGAAAATATAATATACTAATATTGCCAAATCTAAGATTATAAAAAGTACAATATTTAGCCCAATTACTTGTCCTATAACCCTTTTTTAGGGCCGCTACCTCACATTTTTCTCATTAATCTACATAGCCATTAAATTTTGTTTCCATAGAGCTTTAAAAACATGCAAAATAGTAAGGTTACAGACCATCAAAGGCCAAAACTCTTCTGTAATACAAAATTTTAAAAGAATTATGAAACCAATTTAAATAAATTGCATTCTTAGGGCAAGGTCATAGATTACATTTTCGCAAAAGTTGATTTTCTTGTCTGTCGCACACACAAATTCATGAAAACTTAAATTATCAATTAAATGTTGGGTGATATCAAGCTATTTATCAGAAATAAAATTTTAATTTCATTAAGAAAAAAGCTGGTTTGTCCCCAAAGTGCCTTGTTAAGAACAGAACCTCCTACCTTTTTTTTAATTTGGAAATGAAGGGAAGAAGGGTATCTTTTTGTTTGTTTGTTTTTTACTTTGGGTTAAGTTAGTTTTTGGGTACTGGGAGGTCCCACAGGGATTAGATACCCTCCCCCCCACCCTCTCTTTATAAATTTTTTGCAAGGATGGGTTATAGCACTCGGGCGTCATTAAGTTTAAAGTACAAAGAGGGAGAGAGTATTGACTAAACTACAAAATTATTTTTAACATTAATAAACTTTCGTTAAAACTGTCACCCATTTTCCCACTCGGAGTCCCTTATTTAAGAACCATATAAAAAGTTTTTGTATAGAAGATAAAGCCAAAAGAAAAGCATTAAAAGAATTAACTCGATCTAAATTTTAGAATTTAGGTTTTTTCTTCAAAGATACCTAAAAGAGACCTAAGAAAATTATTATGATTGTATGAATAATCATCCCACAAACGTCTTTTGTCACCCTCAAAAACAAAATTGTTAGATACTTATTTTTAACCTGAAAATGATATATGTTTATCTAAATGAAATTTGTCTAACAAAAAAAGAAACGTGCAAATGTATAAAATGTAGATTCTAAAGCAAAAAAGATACAAATATTCACATCATACTTTTAGGCTAGAAAAGGTTTGAAGTATTGTGTCATGCATAAGTGACTAATGTTTTTAAAATCCGCCAAAAGTTTGTTTAAATAAATAGTCATGAGTAAACAAAATGTTGGTTAAACATGTCACAATGGGTCAGGGTAAGTAAACTGGTCATAATTAGTTTGAACACATTGCGATGAAAAATTTTATCAGCTAAATATTATTGGCTCATTGACCTCTTTGACTTCAAATTTTAAACTAAAGATTATTTAACAAGTCTACATGACATATTTCATAAAAATTTGACGCCGTTATCCCGCCGTCTGCAGTGGCTGGCTGATGCTATGTACAGCACCTGCCGCACCTATAACAGAAGATGTACATAAAAATAGTCATAATTAAAAAAGAACAAAAAAACAAAGGTCGTAATACAAAAGGGTGAAGGAATCAAAATATGACTTTAAGTAACAAATAGTCTAAAATTCATCAAATTAACACCTATCCAACTAATTTAATACGTATAAGTATCGCTAAAATATTAGGAAACTTAAAATACTTATTTATCAAAAAGAATATGTAAGACAAATAATGTCCCTATGTGTATTGCATATGTATTTGCGGAACCCGATCACCTTGAAACTTACAGAATACAAAATGAACACAATTTGTTTTACAAATATGTACATTGAAAAAACAAAGTACAAAAATAAAGGCTAGATACAGAGTATCAAAATTGGGACACATTAGTTTAAGTAAAACTGGTTTGCCTCAATTTTCTTTAGTTCACTGGAAATATTATTATGGAGACACAATGAATTGTATTGGTAACTTGTTTAGTATAACCTAATGTAGTTATTAGCAAGACATAAATTCACAGGCCCTGTCTGTAGAACAGTAAGGCAGTTTTGGACTTTTAGGAATATTAGTTTTATTGATGCTGTCTAAAATGGTGCAAAAAATAGGGACAAATTTCAAATTGTTTTGGCGTGTGACGTCATACCCCCATCTCTTTTCTAGGGGGTTTCTTTCCTCCTTCCCTTTTCTTTCCCCTCACTTGTAAATAAACAGCCCTGTCAAATCAATTTGAAATTTGTCCCCATTTGTTGCACCATTTTAGACAGCATCGTTTTATTCTGCCCTTGTACTACTTAAAGGCTTCCACCAAATATATCCAAATGTAGAATTTTCTTATTAAGCTCTTTTATAAGACTGTCTTTCTGTTTGATTAAGCGCAGTACATATGACAAAACAACAGTGTTACCATCTTACTTAACCACCACAGGCTTCTTTTTTCTACAATTCATGGTGGAGTAACTTTTTATAACCAGCATAATATACAATAACCTACAGAAGATACAGACAAGTTAAACAATTAAACATTGCGTCATTCTAATTTGAATTATCCTATTTTATAAAGATAGTTGCTGTGCTCTTAGCATCTAGGGCCCTAGTATTTGAAGTTTAAAGAAGAGCATACAAATAGTCTAAAACCATCCCAAAACTTAAATTTGAAATCAAAAGAGCCTAAAATCACTACAAGACCTATGTAAAGCTTACCTAAAACAGAGAACCGGACCGGTTCCGAAGTTATTGAATTCTTAGGCTATAGACAAAAAAACATTACTACTTTATAAATTAGGATTACATGTTTTTGTCCGGTAGGATCACTCTAAGCATGAAACCAATTTAGTTTTACATTTTATGGAAGCTTCAATTATGCCCTGAGATAGTTTTAGGCTATTCTATTTGCAAAGTAAAGCCTTGAGTTGTTTTAGGTATTTTATCAACCATCATTGGCTAATAGGAATTATAAAGTAGCTACGCTATTAATAATGATATGTCTATTTGTTTGTTTTTCCATATAAATATTTAGTTTTATACTGTATTCAAGAATGGTGCTGAAATAACTACAGCTTCTTAATAATCTTCTGTCTATCCATTTTAGTTAACATATTCCTAACTTACACAGACGCATAAACACAATATACGCAAGCATATGAAAATTTATAAATAATCTAGTTACACTTTAAAGTCGATAAGCTTTTTTATAGCTCAAGTTTTTCCGTCCATTTATCTAAAAATGAAGAATTCGTAGCTTTTGTGATTTTAATTAAATATTTAAACATTATCAAACATAAAACATTTATTTTGTTAGGTTTCTTTTAGAAATTGCAATTCGTGTTTGTAGTATAGCTTCTGTACTCAGGACAAAAAAATGCTATACTGATTTAACTATCATTCCTGCATAAGCTTAAAAAACATGTTTTTTTTTAGATATTACTGTGCTATTGAATAATATAGCTATCCTTGTTAAAAGTATTAAACATAAAATAATTATTATATATTATGCAATAGTTTTGAAAATTATGAGAAAATATGACTTAAGTGTATTTGTGTAATTGTATGGGGAAAAGGATCACAAAAATATTTGTTGGCAATGATGCTTTTCACCCTCTCCGCTATCATACATTCTTTTTGTCATGTTTTACTTATTTCGTCTATCCTATATGACAAAATTTTACCTTACTTTGGAATTCTCGACCTCGCCCCCCCCCCCTTGTTTTCAATTTTGAACCTAACCTAACACATTCCTTGCACTAATATAATGAAATTATAATTCTTAATTTACAATTAGTTTATTTTTCCCTATTTCTAAGTTAATATGTTTGTATGGTATGTAATAGCAATTAAGTTGGTAAAAACAATTTCATTTTTTATAATTATGCATTTTACAACAACATTTTTCAATATAAGATTCTGAAAATTGTAAAGAATGCTTTAAAGGCATTTTTTTTCCTTGAATAATATGAGGATTCCTCTAACAATAATACGTACTCGTAAAATGTAGGAGTAAATTCAAATTCTAAGATAATAGAATTATCCTTAATTTTAGTTATTAGTCTAGATAACCACTTTAAAAAAATGTTTATTTATTCGCTTGTATAAGTGTTCTCATCCTTGTTTAAAAAAATAGCATTAACAATTTTGGATCATTCAAAAAAACGAAGTAGCGGGTTACGTCGTATTTTTACAAAAGCTTTTATCCTATTTTTAGCCACTGCGGGGTGCTTTAACTTGCGGGGCAATCATTAACATTTACATAACCTAACAAAAGTTACTGTGAAAATTCGAAGATACCCACTACTTCGTTTTCCTTCCATTTTCAACATTTTTAATTGTTAGTCTGTTAGCCCTACCAGCATTCAACCACAAATGCCTAACATATAAAAATATTTTTTTTATCTCTTCTCTTTGCTATTTATAATATTCATTTTCTAGACTTAAGTAAACTTTTTCAATCACCTGATATTTTATGCATTGTTTATATTCAAACATTATGTAAAGCTTTTGATTTAAGATTAGGAGAAAAAAATGAATTCTTCTTGTATTTAGATAGAAAATAAAAATTCAAATCTTTTTATTGATATTTTAATTTCACCAAAAAGAAGAGCGATAGATTAGACAAGGACTATAATAGGCATAATAATAATGGGTTTAAATTATAATTTGGTTAATAAAAAAACACTTTATTTAAAGCATGGAATGGTGGATTTTTACGAGTTTCTGCAAAAAAAACTTTAAATAAATATAACGGTATAGTATCACGAATCTTTTATAAGAGAATATCTTGGATATTGTTATAATAACTCGTATAAATCAGATGTAAACTTTTTATGTAAATAATTAGACAAATAAAGAATCAAATAATAATAACAATAAACGAATCTAAAAATAGACCAACAAATAATGCCCTCCTCCCTTCTCTAATCTTGATGTAACGTATACCTTTGTCATGTAGCTTGGATATAAGTTCTAGAGAAGATACGCTCTATTGTCAAGGAGATAATATTAAGACGAGAAAACATATGAGGCGTAAAAATCTATTCATTACTCTTTTTTACAAAATACTTTAATAATAGTGAAAACTGCACTTTGAGCTCTATGCCTGTGTACGTTTTTATAGCGTAGCATCTATTAAATTCAATTATGTCTCTAGTTTCGCTTTTACTATCTTTATCTGTATATGCAGCCCTTTCTGCTATTACTCTTAAATATTTAATTCTCACACCAGAAGTGACAGGGAAAGATAATTTCTCGTATTCATTCGAATCCGGTGGATAGGAACCGGTTCTCATCCATACGAAAAAAACTATGTTGATGCGATAAATAACTATTACCAACTTCAATTGTAAGTTTTCTAAATCAATGCATTACCCTTCTACATTTTAGTAACGTAGCTCCTTTATCCATCAGACAGTCACTAAGCCAGTGGGTCACTCCGTAACGTTATGGGATAAATTATATTTTATCTGCTGCTATGTAAGATAGATGTCTGAATTATTGTATGAAGACTTCATAAACTATTGAGCATCCAGTATGCATTCTACTTGGCCCGTTAGTCTGTTAGTAATGCTACAACTTATTAATATCGAGAAATATAAAAATGAATTTAAACAGAGTAAAACACTAGATTAAGAAAGGGTTAAATTACTGTATCTCCCCATCGCAATCACCTTGTGCAACCTTTTTGTTAAGTCATTGGAAATCAACCAATTAGCAGAAAATAATTTAGAAGCAGACGAAAGAGGTCTTTGAAAAATGAAGGGAGGTAGTTGTCTGTATATACATTTATACTATAGATCTGTGATTTAAACATCTACTCTTTATATCTCGATTTGTATTACCATCCACGAATTCTTCTGCTTTGATACCAAAGAGTGTTGTCATCCTTGTTTAGTTAAAGGACTGGTAGATTTTATAAAACTATAATAAATTAATAAAAGTAGTATCATTAATAAGAGTAGGTTTTTCTTTTACCGTTACTTACAAACAGACACTTGTTTATTGAGTACCCCCACTACTTTAATGCACCATGCTTAAAAATATCAAATTGATCTCTATAGAAATATTGATTTACATTTTTAAAAAATGGTTATAAAAAAGATTTCTTTTGAAAAGGTTAAATAGATTTTAGATAAAAATATTCATTAAAATATTGCGATTTAAACAGTTATCTATAATGTAAAAAAGTGTAACATTCTATCCAGTATCCGCTGGATTGAAACCGGTTCTCAGTTATACTGAAAAATAATGTATAGCATTGCATTACAAACAATTTTGCACGAATAAAAATAAAAATCATAAGATTAATACTAGTTTCGCTAGACTTCTGGTCCTAGGGTCTAACAAAACAAACAGAACTTATTCTTATAATTTTTCAATTTAATATCCGCGGAAAGTTGTCTATAATGCGATAAATAAATATTACAGTAGAGATCTATCTTAACCTATGCAAAGCAGTTTTTCTGCAAATATAATTAAGTTCCATTTACTTCCAGTGCAGTGGTGTGCACAGGACTTTGCCAGTGCGTGGGGCGTATTTCTTGGTAGGTGAACAAAGAGAAAGACGGGCATCTAAAAGGGTGATAAAAGGTTGCAGAATAAAAAGTGGGATAGTGAATACTTTTCGCTAGCCTACCTAAAATTTGAAAAAAAATCTTATCTTTGCCTTTATTTCAGACTGGCGGCTGAATCTGTAGACCTCGAGACAGAGACGGTGGGGGGAGGAGACGACCCCGAGGAGAGAGAGCACTGGGGCAACCAGTGGGAGTTCATCTTCTCTTGTGTTGGACTGTCCGTCGGTATAGGTAAGTGTATAGGAGAGGGAGAACTGGGGTAACCAGTGGGAGTTCATCTTCTTTTGTGTTGGACTGTCCGTCGGAATAGATAAGTGTGTATGATGGTTGTAAATGAGCTGCTTATCTGCAACAAGATTTGGTGTTTTACCTAAGATATCACCAACCTCAGTTCAATGAACAATTTCTCTTTTGTTAAATTAGAAAATAATTTTTAAAAGAGAAAAGTATTCATTTAATTCTCAATGTTAAGTTTTAATAAAAAGATTTACCATATTGCAGCAAAAAATGTTTACTTTTTGTTTTTATTAGCGGCTTCGCCTCTAGGGGCACATAAAGTGTTTTTTTTCTTCAATTTATGGTAAAGATTTAGATCAGATTTATAGCGATTTATCTTGGGAGGTAGTGGTACCCTGTATCATTATAGTTATAAACCTTCCCTATAAAAATTACCCTGTAAAATGGTTGAGCGGTTAGTGTGATCCGATATGACAAATATACTTTTACTTCATTATAAGGATTAATCATTATAAACAATTTCTTAACGAAAATAAAAGCCTTACTTAAATAGCCAGTAGCCTTCAAATAATGACATCTATAAATTTAGGTAACGTTTGGCGGTTCCCCACTCTGGCGTATGAGAACGGCGGCGGATCCTTCTTTATCGCCTACTTTGTACTGCTGCTGTTGATCGGGAAGCCTATGTACTACATGGAGCTGGTTCTAGGCCAGTTCTCACAGAAGGGTCCGGTCAGCGTTTGGAGTTTCTGCCCACTTGGTAGGTATAAAGGGGTTAGGGATATGTATATATTTTTATTTCTATAGTACAAAGTAGCTTTATGTCTGTCCGTCCATCTGTCGGTCCCTTAAGACCTCGGTAACCACTGAACCGATTGAATTATACTCTTAAGGGAATATACTGGTTCTGTGATGGTTTTAGGCTATTTTCTTGGGGGCTGGGACACCAACAACCCCACTTAAACTCCCCCCCCCCCCTATTTTGTTTTAAAATGTGGTGGTTGCAGCACCATAGGTACTTTTTTTTAAAATTTACCTCTTGGGGATAAAGCCCTTAGAGGCTAGGGGCGAAGCCGCTAGTACATATATAAAGTAGTAAGTCTTTTTTGTCTGAAGCTTAACCTTTCTACTACTTAGCCGAATGAGCTCTCAAGTTTGGGTAAGCTTTACATAGGCTCCAGGAAGATTTTTTACTAAACATTTTCATAAAAACTTAAACTTTAAATTTAAAGTTACATAATGTTTTGTTTTTATCAGACTATGAACTATTATCTTTTCTAATTAAACAATTTTACAAAAAAGTTATATAAACGATTAATTTTAAATTACTGACTAGGGAAGAGACAAAAATTGAAAATGTAAACAAGAAAAATATAAATTTGTAGTATTGAAAGTCTATAAAATACTTAGAGATAAAGCTGAAGTGTATAAAATCTGTTTTGTTTAGTGACTTAGTGAGGAATAAAAATATTATCTAACCATGTTGAAAGTTTCAATAAAGTCTATTATTTTATGTTTTAATAGGTTTATCAAATTAATAATTATATAACATTTTTCATTTTATCAAAATGTAATTTTATAAAACATTCTGTTCTATATTATGACAACTAATCCTGAAATCCATCCTCCCCCCCCCCCCTTCATATTTTAAATTGTAAAAAAAGTTGTTTCTAGCATTTGCGGTAAATTTTAATCCCTCGGGGGACATGCAAATATTGACTTTTCTAACGCTTGCTTAACCTATCCTAGCCTAGATTGACGTGTAAAAGATGTGGATATATTCTAAAAAAGAACTTAAAATGTGCAAAGCATTGACTTATTTAAAAAGGAAAGATAAAAGACACATTATTTCTACACCCTTAAAAAGTTGTCATCCTTGTTATTTATTTTTAGGTGTTGGAATTGGCGTGGCTCAGTGTATAGTCTCCATTATTGTGGCAATCTACTACAACGTTATCATGGCATATTGTTTATACTATATCTTCGCATCATTTCAGGCAGGTGTTTTCACAAAATTGTATTTTATTAAAACATCCCTCGCATTCTTGTTAATGGAAGATTGTGTTTTTTTTCAATTTGTATTACTTTTCATTTAAGTTAGCATATACAATTATTGATTTTATGGAATACTTAGCATGCTACAATGTCCTTTTTTAAATTTTTCTTTTGGGTTAGATTTTGAATTTAGTTTTAAATGATAATTTTAAAAAAGACATTGTTGTGTGAAATAAACCTTGAAGTAGCTAGCAGGTTTCGTCGTATTTTCACCATAGCTTTTGATATGCTATTTAAGGTTAAGTTAGCTAGATAAATGTTAATGATCGCCATGCAAGGTTAGAAAATAGGCCCCGCAGGAGCTATACATAGGAGAAAAGCAATTTTGAAAATACGACGAAAACCACTATTCCTTTTTCTTTCCATGATCTCAAGCCGTTATCAATCTGAACTCTTTGATCATTTATCTATGTTTTAGGCGGAGGTGCCATGGAGCAAATGCAGTAAAGACTGGTTCCAGGGAGTCGGAGCGGATGATCGCTGCTACACAGGCTTTAACGCATCATGCAAGCAGGCAACGGACGATGGTACTCTTGCAAACGAAACCTGCGAAACAGCATCGGAACAATTTTTCCGTCGCGCCGTTCTTGGTGTGCACGAGGCTGAGATAACAGAAGAAAGAGCAGAAAACGGAACGCTTTTATTTAGGTATATTTTTTTCAATTGTTTATTGAAAATATTTTTGCCTCTTAACGATGAATCAAAATTAAAGGGACTTATTTTGGAAATTATAACTTTGAAAGCTAATATTAATCGTTCAATCCTATTATATAAAGATTTTATCTGTAGTGAAGGAGCTCGCTAACCGCTGAACCGATAAAGTTCTCCTTTACAGTGAGACAACTTGTATGTCCAGAAAAGGTTTTTAAATATTTGTGGCGTAGGTAATGGTATCTTCTCATCACCCTCTTAAAAAAAGTTTTCTTTTATTTTTAAAACTCAAATTGAAAAGGGGTTGGGGTTAAGGCATTTATAAATCGCGTAAATGGATATCTATTAATTCTTTTCTTTTCTTCTCTGAATTAACATTTTTTTAGATATGCTCTGGCTGAGCTTGGCAACATTGGTGTCATCAAATGGGACATCACCCTATGCCTCCTTCTTTCATGGATCATCGTTTTTGCCTGCCTCGTCAAGGGTATCAAATCCAGTGGCAAGGTTGTCTACTTCACTGCCACCTTCCCCTACCTCCTCCTGATTGCCCTGCTCATCTATGGGTGTACCCTGGAAGGCGCGTTGGAGGGTGTTCGCGCCTTTTTCATCCCCAAAGCTTGGACTGGACCCAACACTTTGTCTGACCCGCAGGTCTGGCGGAAAGCTGCAGAACAGATGTTTTTCTCGCTGTCTGTTTCGTGGGGAGGACTTATCATGTTTGGTTCTTATAATAAGTTTGATCATAAGGTAATATTTTAAGGTTTCACCTAGATGTTAGGGGAGCATATGCTAATTATATCCTTATAATAAAGTAACAGGATGTCTATATGTGCGTGTGTTTTTGACTATGTGTTTTTACCGAAGGATCTCACTAACCGCTTAACCGATCGGGTTCTCCTTAACAGGGTAGCTTTTCATAGATCCCGTAAAGGTTTAAAACTATTCTGGGGGAGAGTGCCACAACCCTCCCAAGAGAAATCACAAAAAAATCTAATTTTTTTATTTTAACTTGAGACTTAAAAACAAACATTTAAAGTGCAACTAGAGGCCCATAGGGGGTGTAGCCGCTAGTTAGTTTTCAAGTAGTAGGTTTTTTTTTTATCAAAAATACTCGTGCTACATATATTGCTAGCGTATATGCTCCTTGAAAAATAGAAGGGGGGGGGGGGGCAGGCTGAGAGAAAAGTTGATACTCCACTCTAATTTTTAGTTTGAAATTGGAGATCTCAAGTTAAAGACAGACAGACAAGCATCCTGTTACTTTTATATAAGGATGAATGATACCAGTATTTAACGACTTGAACTTCTTTTGGGTAGTTGAGAAAAAAAATTATATTCTTTAATCTTACACCTTTAAAATTAATAATCATTTTAAATTATTATTATGAATTTAAAAAATGTTTTCTATTTTATCTTTACAGAGAAAATTATATCTATAATTAGAAGAGCACTGAAACTTTAAATTATGTTTATATTTACAAAAAAAAACAATATATTTTTATTTTTTAGGTACATATCACAGCCACCGTGATCTCTTCCCTTGATTTCGTGACCTCCATCATTTCCGGCGTCGTCATTTTCACCGTCCTGGGCACACTCAAGATTGAGGGCGGCTACGATGACATTTCTGACGTTGTCAAGAGCGGCCCCGGCCTCGCCTTTATCGCCTACCCTGAGGCGTTGTCCCGCCTCTGGGTGCCCCAACTTTGGTCAGTTATGTTCTTTTTCATGCTGTTCCTACTTGGATTAGACTCAGAGTTTGCTCTGCTTGAAACTGTTTTGACTGTAATCTACGATGGTCTACCTAAAACGAAGAGCTACAAGCCCATCATGGTGTTTATCATGTGTGCGTCATGCTTCCTGCTCAGCCTGCCCTGCGTGTCAAACTCTGGTACATATGTCTTCCAGATTATGGACGATTACGGCGGCGGAATGTCGGTTATGTGGATCGCTATTCTGGAGACAATGTTTATAATGTGGATCTATGGGGTGCGCAACTTTGCTGCGGATGTAGATTTTATGCTCAAGACACGTACATCCATTATTGTCAAGATTCTCTGGGTTCTTGATCCTATTTTGCTTAGCATTGTCCTTGGTATTTCCCTGTCCTCCTTCAATGCCCCAAGTACCCAAGATTCTGATGGCAAATTGGATTATCCTTTGTGGATTCATGGAGTTGGAATATTTTTGATCCTAATTGTCGTCGCTCAAATTCCTTTCTGGGCCATAGTGAACACAATTTATTATCTGGTTTCTCCCAGCAAGCGGATAGCCGACGTGGTACGGCCTACAGAAGAATGGGGACCCGGCGATAGACACGCCAGAAAAGAATACCTGGCCCTTAGATCACGCCATGCCCGGCCCATTCATGGTTATGAGAATCATATGATGTATACTGGTTATCCAGGTTATCTGTATCCAGGTTATCATCATAGTTATCATATGTAATACACAATGCAGGAGCTTTATAATTAGCAAACTTAGAACAAAATATCATCAAATGAGAAAACTGCTTTTTAAAACGAATCAATTATTCGACCTTTGATTAAAATATAAAACAGAAATTCTTATGACAGTGCGAGCTTCGAATTAGTGTGTATTTAGTGATGGACTTTCAAACATCTTTCTTAAGTCAAAGATACAAAAATTAAAAAGAGTATCCCGTGTGAATTATAAGTGAACCTAAAAACTTTACTAAAATCGAAGTAATAATTGCATTCAAAATAGTAAAGTATAAAACTAAGTTAATAATTAAATGAAAAATTATTGTAAGCTTATCAAAAAAGTAGTTACAAATATTTAAAAAATAAATTGCAATCTATTTAGACTTTGTATTACTTTATTTATTCAAAATGAAATTGTCTAAGCTAAGTTATATTATTTTTATAAATGCCTATATAGACAAATGTATAAACATAATTATACTTTTTAAGCAAACAAAAACCAGTGAATAGATTAAAATACAAAAAATATATTCTAATAACATTTGATTTTTAATGATTTTATAAATGTATAAAAATAAAAAAAAATAAATATTGTATTGTATCTATCTATGTACCTTTAAAGTATTTATTGTATGTACTATAAGAAAATAAAATGTGAATATGATTTGTTTTCATGTCGAAGTTGACAACCTTACATTGTGTATAAACGCTTGTCAATGAACATTGCCTATAACTAATGCTTTGTATTTTATGTTATTGTATTTTTAAAATGGAAGCTTTTCTATAATTAGGGTCGGTCCATCCGTCCGGGACAGTTAGAATTGTCTTATCGTTTTCAAACTCTGCATAATAGTTTTTTTTAACAATAAGGTACGATTTTGAAAAAGTAGTAACTCTAAAATCGTTACCAGAAAGTCCGTAAGTCCTTTCACAACATGCTGATTTTTTACTTTTTGACATCAAATTTTTTGTATGTTATAACTATTCTATTCATTGGATTTTCAAATGCTGTTTCCTATTTCAACAAGGTACAATGTTATACGCGAAGCTTCTTTAAATCGGTAAGTATCTCCTTAAACAGTATCCTGTATTTAAGCAGATTTGCAACAAATTTACTAAAGATTTTGTTTAAACTTATATACTTATATTCTGCTTATTAAGTTCTGACACTCTACAAGTGGTAATGTTTATTTTTCCTATTGTTTATGTATGTTTCATCTTTGTTTTAAAAATGCTTACTTTTAAGAATATGAAATTGAATTTTATGCAGGGGCATTGTTGGCGGCGAATTTTAGCTTGAAAAGGATTCAATTATTTGCTTCCAACCAAAAATAGTCACATAATGTTATGTTGTGTTTTGTTCATCATATTTTTATATTAAGAAAAATAAAAAAAAGCAAAAACGGTTTCTTTTTTGATAAAAGTTATTGTATTACCTTAAGTTTTATTATTGCTTTATTTGTTTTTAATCCGTTTATATAAGAAACCTAATGTTTGTCTAACTGAAAGATTTCGCTAATTGCTGAACTGATATGGTTCACCTTTACAATGAAGCTTCTGATAAGTCCAGGAATTATTTATAACTATTTGGTCGACCTCTCCCTCCACCTCAAGTCCCAAAGAGAATAAAGAAAATGAACTGAAGATTGTGAAACATATTTGATTGATAATTTTATACATTAATTGCATTCATTATCAGAGTTTTTAGTAGCGAAGCTACTCGATAATTAGAAAAGTCCGTCTGTCTGTCCGACAAAGTAGGGGAAACATTATTTTCTCGGCCCCTATAAAAGATAGAGTGCTGAAACTTTTTGTCAACAGTCTCATTACCAATAAAGTTGATTAGGTATAACTCATTCATGGTGGACACTGCTTCAAGGCAGGTTTTTGCTACTTTTATATTTTTCACATATTTCCCCATATCTTTGGTATTTTTAGCTCGATTTCAAATTTATTTTAGATGTCAGTATCAAAATTATATTTTCTGTTGTTCCGAGGTATTTCAAAGATAATAGGACAGCTTTTTTGTTTAGTTCTTTTAACATATTTTCCCTTATCTTTGGGAGTTTTGATCCGATTTTCTAAGTTCTTGTGGATAATAGTTTCAAAATTGAATCTCCTGTTGTTCTGAGCATTCAGTATGTGATTTACTTCCACCATCACCCTGTTAGTCATTTTTATTAAGTATGGATATTTTAAAGAATATAGGAAAGGTTTCGTGATTTTTTCTTCATTGCACTTAATTTTAACAAATGCTCTTTAAATCCTTTGTCAATATTCTTATCCATGATTTTTATGCTTCGCTACTTATGATGTTGTCATCCTTATTTTTAAAAATACATAATGTTATTTTTCAGATATGTTCAGAAACAGAAATTGAATATGAAAGAAAACTTGTTGACTTATAAAATCCAAAATAAAAGAATAGTTGTATCATCACACATATAAATTAGAGGACCTCAAGATTTGGTCATCTTCGAGAAAAAAAAACCTGACCGTTATGTATTATGCAAAGATTAAGCACGTCCTAGATCCAAAGTTTTTTACTCTTTTACCTGGAGAAAATGGATCTAAATAATATATAAAAGTTTGGTAACTTTAGAGTATGGTAAGGCTTTATTATTGCTGTGCCTTGCTGTCGAATTTAATTGTAAATTGTAGAAGGAATAGGTTTCTAAGGTTAATTGACATAAAAATTTTCATTAAGGATAATGTTTTTCAAAATTTACTTATATATGTATATTTCCTTTAAAAAAAATTAAAAATTAAAAACAATTATAATGTTTCGCGACTAAATAATTAAACAACTAATTAAGGCTTTCATAAATTTAAAGTTAAAATGTATTACTCTCATTTTAACAGGCATAATATTTTTTTAGAACTTTATTTTTGGATAAGGTCATTATGTTTGTATACACTTAAATTGTTAAAATTAGGATCAGGTTTTTATACTCGAAAATACCTAATACTGAGGTACTGTAATATGTATCTACTGTAGTTCTGGATGAGACTCAAGAGACCAATACCAATCAACTTTTTATCAATAAAAACTAATTATATCATTTATAACAGTAGAAAACAGGGAAATGTATCCTGAATTAAAACTGATTTTCTATGATTTTTCTGCAAGTTTGTAATTTCTTTAAAGTTGGAAGCTAAAAAACTAAATAGCAGAGGTGTTCTTTAAAGGTAAAAAACACTCTAGGTCAAATCTTAGCTGCTGGGTTTACTTTTTTACTAGAGTTTTTATATGATTGAAAAGAGAATTTTTTATCTTCTTACTTTATATTTCAAATATACAATAAAATTAATATAAAAAAAAGGAAACTGACTAATAAATTACTATCAGTTTAATGGCAATTAGATGGAACTTAATAACTTTCCTTCTAGTCAGTCCCAAGCAGCCAATAAAAAATATATTTTGAAAAAAAAATCATACTAGGGATTTGGCTAAGAGCGTTTTAGTACTCCCAATACCTTACTTAGAACACCCCTGTTTTTTATGTTGTTCTCAGGTTAACCTGTACATAACCTCAGCTAGCTATGAACTGTACTTGCATAGCGATGAAAAACGTCATCAATTAACTTTTAATAAATTTTAACAACTAATGTTTATTTTAGCCCACGTACCAAAAACATGCTCAATTCCAAGAAACCGCGAAAAGTCAGCGGAAAATCCGTTAAAACATATCCTGTTACCAATACAGAAGGGGTACGCAATTTTCTCAATAAAATAACAAAGTCGCACTCTTATTCTTCACCCCTTTCTTACCCCTAAAAATATTTGCCTTCTTTCTCCATTTACTGTTACTTTTCTGCATGTAAATGTTCTCCTCTTTCAGTCTGTGATATATATTTATCTTAAGGCGATTTTAATGGATTTATTTGCCTTTGTAAAATTTCTTCAAGAGCCTAACTTTCTGCAAAATTTAACGGTTATAATGCATTGATAATTCAGCTTCAGGAACCGACGTTATTTAGAGAGATACATTTAGAATCAGGCCTCCACGAATAACGAGACCGAATTTGTCTTAGTGAGGCAAAAAAGAGACAGCTATAGCGAGACTTTAAGAGAGTGAAAGAGACATAGAAAGAGAGAGAGAGGTTAAAAGAAAAATTGAAGGGGGGGGGGGGGGGGGCGAGGATAGGTAAATGTGGTGAAATATGAACCTTCTCTTTAACACGTCTGTACATATTTGTGTTCTAGATGCCTTCAAAATTATCTAACTAATAAAAATACGACCATGAATATGCTAATAAATATTTGCTTTACAAAACTAGTTCCCTTAGATAATGGTTGAAGTAAATTCCTTTAAAAAAAGATATTAAAAAAATTTAATTTTCAAATTTTAAAAAGAAACTTCATAATAAAAGTTTTAACTTCACAAATTTGATTTCTAACTTAAAAAATTAAATTTGAATACATAGAATCTCTTTAGAGTACTTAAATACTATGGTACTAGCCAAGAGTGCGCTATGAGCGCGCTATTGGCTGCGCGTTCCTTTTCTATCTTGATATTTTATTTGTAGGATCAAAATATTATTTTGTATTTCAATTATTATGTATTACAATTATTAATTCAAATTGATACATCTTTGAATACAATGTTATTTACATAATCATCAATTAATGCAATTTTCAAATGTTCTGGTGATCCTACTCTTGATATAGCAACATACAATTGACCATGTGTGAATACTTCAGGTCTAAGGAACAATCCTACAGTTTGCATAGTTTGACCTTGAGATTTATTGATGGTGAATGCAAATGCGATCTTTACGGGAAATTGAATTCTTTGCCAGTCTTCAGGCCAGGTTTCAGGTAAGGGAACAAATGTGATTCTTGGAATTAATACTTTTTCCTGAGTTTCAACAACAGTACACTCTAATACTCTGTTTGAAATCAAGCCATTGAATATCAATTTAGTTCCATTACACAATCCTTGTTTCGGATTCAAATTTCTTAGTAGTATCAGTGGGACACCTGGCTTTAGCATGAGAGTGTGAGGAGGAAATCCATCAGGGGTAAGTGTATGGAGGTATTCTGGATTAAACCTTAGTTCATGTCTAGGATCTGTACATTTATCTGTGCTCTCAAGTTTTACAGCTAAGCTATTTAGTTTCTGCATAGCAATTGTATTTAGAGCATTAACCTGACGATTAGTTACTGCTAATACAGCCCTTCCTTTTAACCATTCAGGATTTGATATATTAGCGTTGATATTTGGAAATACCATGTCTATTAACCTATGCATAGCAAGAGTTTCAGAGGTTATTTTGATGGCAATCATATTTTCAGGTATTTTTACTTGAGATTGTATACCATTTCCTATGTCTAAAGTCCATCTATCAAATGCATGAAGGTTAGGATTCTGATTGGCATTGACCCTCATGTTTGTAGATAACCTTTTGATTGTGAAAGTAGCCCACAGATTGTTTGTGTTAATACAACGTTGGGATATTGTATCTTGTGTGGCATTTTTGATTACAGGCAGACATTGTCTGAAATCTCCTGCAAGGATTACAATTTTCCCTCCAAATGGTTTTTCTTTAGTGTTCATTATATCACGAAGAGAGCGATCTATAGCTGACAACATGTATGAATCCATCATAGTTGCTTCATCTATTATTAATAGTCTAGCCTTTTGTACAACCTTGGCAAGGTTGCTTTGAACAGGTATGTTGAGAGTAGAATCATCCTTAGGAGTTAATGGAGCTTTCAATCTAGAATGGTAGGTTCTACCCATGTGTAACCAACCCTGCCTGATATCCCTCCTCCCTAACCTCCTCCCTCCGCTGGGCCCTGAGCACGCAGGACACCATGTATGTTCTGTAGGCTTGCAAGCCTTTAGGGGCGTTAATTAAAGCCCTAAGCCCTACATCCAATTCAGGATGCAAAGCCTGCAGTTCAATGTCAAGTCTTTCGACCACAGCTAATGGGATATGATTCATCTTTAATCTGAAAGTATTATATATGGTCAATGAAATGTTTAGTTACATGAAGTTAGGTATAGCGGACACAACATTAATTAATTAGTAAGCAACACATTTCTTTATATAATTTATTTCACAAATTAGAGTACAGTATTATAGACATACGTTAGACATGAGCTACACTGAGGGACGGAAGTTTTCAAAAATTAAAATCTGTTTAAGGGTCTTGCTCTTATAGCGTAATGGTATGATAGGAGTGAACACAGTGTGTGGGTTGCGGGTTCAATCCTAGCTGAGAAAATACTTATTTTTAATTTCCTTTTAAAGAGAGAGGGAGAGAGAGATAAAGTGAAAAAGAGAGAAAGAAAGTAAAAAAAAAAAAAAGAGAGAGGAAGCGAAAAAAATTTTAGATCATTCATCCAGATTTGAACCCGCTATCTTTACATTACGAAGCACATACGTTAACCTCCATACCAAGAATGCCGGTATTATTGTGTAAAATTTAGAGAGATATATCGAGACAGAGAGAGAGAGATAGAGAGAGAATATTTTTTTCTTTATCACGAAACCTCCGTACCTAAAAATTTGTATTTTGTAGATTTGTAATTTTTTTTTTTAATTTGATTCTTTAGGTTATATTTAGCTTTTTTTTGTTCAAAAACTTGTCTAAATTTTTTAATCTTCAAAATACATATACCCCAATTATCACTAAACCTCGATACTCGAAGAGAGTATATCACGAAACCTCCGTACCTAAAAATTTGTATTTTGAAAAAGAGAGAGAGGAAGTGAAAAAAAATTTTAGATCATTCTTCCAGATTTGAACCCGCTATCTTTACATTACGAAGCACATACGATAACCTCCATACCAAGATTGCCGGTATTGATTATGTAAAATTTAGAGACAGAGATAGAGAGAGAGAGAGAGAGAGAGAGAGAGAGAACATTTTTTTCTTTATCACGAAACCTCCGTACCTAAAAATTTGTATTTTGTAGATAATTTAGGAATAATAAAAGAGGTGGCGGGACTGCCATATTGTCCAAAAAAAAACTAAATGTTAACATAATAAAAGAGTGCACTTTCATTAACAATGACACGGAAATAATAACTATTCACCTTAAACTCAAAAATACAAACAGACTAATATCCTCCGTTTACAGACCTCCATCCAACACATTTACTAATGTAACTTCCTATCAGACATTAAAAAAATTATTGATTACAAAAATAAATCATTCCCGAACGCAACAGTAGATATACTTGGTGACTTTAACATAAACATCTTAAACTATCTCAACAATAACCTGACTAATCACTTCCTTACAGGTATTGCTGATCTTAACCTGAAATCATGCATAAACATCCCAACCAGATTAACACATCTTTCAAAAACATGCATTGACAATATTCTCACAGATGACACAAACAACTTCACCAGTCATGTTCTCCCTTCTTCAATCTCTGACCACTTTCTAATCATAAAAGCCTCAGCTAGTCATGTCAACATGTCTAAACCAAATACCTACTACAAAAGAGTTTTCGACCACGAAAACATATTGAACTTCAAAAACAATATTCTACAGACTGACTGGTCAGATCTAACAAACGCAAATAACTCTACGGACCAATGGAATTTCCTCTTCAAAATCATTGATAAAAAATTTAATGAAAGCTTTCCACTAAAAAAATCTTCAAATAAAACCAAATATATCCCTTGTCCATGGATAAACAATGAAATCAAAACTCTTTCAAAAAAGGAACGAGCCTTATACCAAAAGAAATCAAGATCAAATAACATTAACATCGCTGAAAAACACAAAACTGTAATAAGAGAGCTCTCAACAGCTATCCGTAGGGCCAAAATTGCATACTATAACCAAGAATTTAAAAACCTCAAAGACAAACCTAAGCAAATGTGGGAAAAAATTAACAAAATAACTAACAATAAACCAGCTACAAATAATGACATCAATTGCATCAAAATAAACAACAACACTTTAACAGATAAACAAAATATTGCAGAAGCAATGAACAAGTTCTACATAAACATAGGTAGGGAACTAGCAGACAACATCAAAACCACTCATGAAGAGCAAGAGAAATACTTAAAGGATTTACCTACCAAAAACTCATCTTTTTTATTCAGCAGAATAAACTCTAACACAATTAAAAAAATAGCTATTTCGCTCAAACCGAAAATGTCCAGCGGACCTGATGGTATCCCCACCAAAATCACAAAAATTATCTTAACAACAATACCTGAACAAATAGCATACATAATCAATAATTCTCTTCAAGAAGGTATCTTTCATGACAGACTCAAAGAAGCAACTGTCATTTCGATCTTCAAAAAAGGCGACAAAACCTCACCAGACAACTACAGACCAATACATCTCATTAACTCACTCTCTAAAGTTGTCGAGAAAGTAGTTGCATACCAACTAAGACGTTATCTTGAATCAAACAACATACTAAACAAAAATCAATTTGGCTTCAGAGCCAAACATAACACAACACATGCAATGTTAAGCATGATTAGCACCCTGGAATACTTCAAAAAGAATAACAAGAAAACATCAGCAATCTTCATTGATCTCTCCAAGGCCTTCGACACAGTACAAATACCCATCTTACTAAAGAAACTTGAAAGCATTGGCATCAAAGGGAAGGAGTTAGTCTGGTTCACAAACTATCTCAAAAACCGCAAAATTAAATGTAAAGTGGGAAACTGTTACTCTGAATACTCTCGTACAACAATAGGAGTGCCACAAGGTTCAATTCTTGGCCCCATCCTATTCATAATCTACATTAATGACTTGCCTAACCATTTAAAAGAATTTATCAGCCTTTTTGCAGATGACACACTAGTTGCCCCTTCCTACAACACTGAAGAGGAACTTGAATCTAAAGCAAACTTAACCCTTAAGGATCTAAAAAAATGGTTCAATCTTAATAAACTAACCCTAAATGCCTCCAAAACAAGAATGATCACCTTCAACACTAACAAAAACATAGACCTTAAAATAGATAACATAAGCATTAAAAAAGTTCACAGCAACAACCCGACAAATGAGGTAAAATCATTCAACTTCCTCGGTTTCACCATTGATGAAAAGCTAGACTTCAAATCGCATTCAAAAACTGTAATTAACAAACTTAACTCAGCCAACCACATTCTCTGGAAACTTAAAAGAATATTGCCTTTAAGGCAAAAAATCTTAATATATAACGCCTTCTTCATTCCCAATTTAACATACGGTTGCGCTATCTGGGCTAACAACAAAGATATTGTTGAGACCATCAGCAAACTACAAAAAAAGGCCATCAGATCTATAAACGGTACAACATCTAAGAGACATAGTGAACCTCTACTAAAAAAACACAATCTTCTCAAATTTAAAGACATAATTGAATTTAACAAATTATCTATAGCACATTCAATTGTTCATAACTACGCTCCAGCTGCACTTCAGGAACACATCCAAAAGGAAATGCCTCATGAAAGATTAAGACGAAACTTACTCAACATCAAAATTGATGGCTCCAATACAAAATCCACAACCAAATACTCCATTCCCCAGTCCTGGAATAATCTCAACAGTGAAATAAAAGAAATCTCATCAATCTCTAAATTCAAAAAAGTAATAAAAAAAAATATGCTACAAAATTACTCCAATATTGAAATATGTAGTCTCAACACTTGCAACATATGTAAATAATTAAGATGCATACAGACTCCACTATCTAAATCCAAATTGACTAATATCCAATCAAAGCTCACCAAAATAAAAAAAAAATCCGGTCAACTCTGGTCCATTACCCTGACCTACACCTGCTCCCCTGTGCTCACTTGTTCGCTACACCCTTAAACCTATTATCATAACTGAGTTTAGTTGTAAAACCTCTACCAGTACTGACTGTACTAAAAGAGGTGTACTAATCTCTACTATCTTTGTACATTAACCTATTTCGTAACTTATTTTTTATATTATTTTATAATAACTGTATTAACGATAGTAAAAATTTTGAAATACATACATACATACATATACCCCAATTATCACTAAACCTCGATACTATTAACATATTCATAGAAAAACATATTTTCTGCATATGCATTATATTAGAATTTTTAATTATTAGCTTAAAATTTGGGTGAAAATTCCTTTCCTGAATAGCGCATGGGTTAACACGCTGGTTTGTCATCCTTAAAATCCAGGTTCTAGTCTTGGTAAGTTACACATTTTTTATCCAAAATTCCGTTGACAACAAATTAATCTTTCTTTATTACATTTCAATTTCACGAATCGATTAATTCATTTATGAATCAAAAATATTTTAAGGGGGGTGGAGAGTTTGTCCAGTTTTTTAAATAAGAAAATACATTTCTTATTAAGCTTAGTGGTTAGCAGTGATCTTTAGGGTTTTAATGATTGAGGTTCAATCCTAACTACTATGATGCTATTAAAGTACGTTTTTTTCTTCTCAAAATTGAATAGTAAACAAAAGGATAAAACAGAGTGTAAATTAAAAAATAGTTCTAATTGTTTACGGAAAGAGAGAGAGAGAGAGAGAGAGAGAGAGAGAGAGAGAGAGAGAGAGAGAGAGAGAGAGAGAGAGAGAGAGAGAGAGAGAGAAAGAGAGAAAGAGGAAGAATGAGAGAGAGAGAAAGATAGCAAGAGAGAGAGAAAGAGAGAGAGAAAGAGAGGGAGAGAGGGGGGGGGGCGTAATGTACGCAAGACTTAAATTTGACTATACATAACCTATATTCAATAGTGTAGTGTTTTTAACGTTTTTGAAATTGAATCAGAAAAAAACGAGATAAAATCCTGGGGGCGTAGCCTATAATATAAAGTAGTAAGAGTTATTGTCTGTAGCAAAGGATCTCACTGACTGCTGAACCGATATGGCTCTCCTTTACAGTGAAGCTTCTTATAAGTCATGAGATGGTTTTAGGCTGTTTTCTTTTTATAAAATAAAGTCTGGGTATGGTTTTAAGGTATTTTTCTGCCCTTCCATATAACTTTGAATACGGATCCCATAGATGTTAGGGGCGCATCGGCTAGTTTTGATTAGAGAGAGAGAGAGAGAGAGAGAGAGAGTGAGAGAGAGAGAGAGTGAGAGAGAGATAGGAACGGAACAGAAGAGGTATTGTACAGAATAGTTAAATTTTGCATTGTAAATTCATGTCTTCTTTGGTGTAGTGGTTATAGTACAATTGTTGAGTTAAGAAGGTTGCGAGTTCAAATCCACATGTATATATATTTTTACAATTTGAGAGAGAGAGAGAGAAAGGGGTAATGTACGCTTGACTTAAATTTTACTGTTTTATACCTATTCTTCTTTTCCATAGAGGTTATCATGCTAGTTGGAAGGTTTCGAGTTTAATACCATTTAAGCTAATATTTTTTGATTAGAGAGAGAAATGTTTATGAAAATGATTATGTTGTCTTTTTTTGCCATATTGATATAAAAATCACCATATAATGACTGACCTGCTGTGGTCTTGTGGTTAATTTTTATGTAACTTATCTAAGAATTCAAGTTCAAATCCCGGCAAGTAACTTAAAAGATTGTAGCTATCATCCATAATAGTATAGTTTTTTTTAACAAAACTTAATTTTCTCACAAATCATGAGTTATTTTTTATAAAAGAAATGATGCAATTTATAATAATAAAACATTTTTTGTATATTAAAAGTTGCATTGGTAGGGAGGTTTATTGAGAAAAAAATCACCAAACCTCCAAATTTTTTATGTAATTTGTAGATTTGTTCCTACAAATATAAATTCAATCATTCAAGCCACTTTTTGCTTTTTCTTCCAAAAAAAACAGTCTAAAACTTTATATCTACAAAACACACATCCCCTATTTGAGATTTGGAGGTTTCGTGAATAGTGAATAATACTTTTTTTACTTGAAAAAAAACTTCGAGGTTTCGTGAATCATACTATTTTTACTACCTTATCTATTTTTACTTCCAATCTTTGAAGTTGCATATAGCTTATGTATAGAATGTGTGACTTCTTATCTGGCTAACCCAGGTTCGAATCCCGTCCGAGAGGGCCACCGATTTTGTAAATGTTAAAAATTGGAAGATTTCATTAAATAAAAGTTGTCGCAAATATAGGTATTAAATAATGCCATTCAGGATACTTCGGCCATGTTTTTTTAAAAAGGTGTATCTTCTTTTCATAGGCACTGTAAAGAGCTTCATACAAATGTATTTAAGATTATCTGAAGAACAGATCTGTAGATGTATATACAGATAACTTCCTCCCTCCCTTTTTTCAATGACCTTATTCGTCTGCTACCAAATTGTTTTCTGCTACTTGGCTGTGTTAATACACACCTACATCATTGGTTGATTTTAAATGACCCAATCGTCTTCTTAATAATAGTGTGATTGGGAGATACACTTATTTAACCCTTTCTTCCCCCTCAAGTGTTTTACTCTAATATCTGAAGATATATATAATTGCAATAATTTCTTTAGAGGAACAGCAAACAAGTTCACTAAATTTATTAATTTCTAAACCCTCTAATTTTTATGTACATATATTATTAGTATACCGTCTCTTTGGGTGTACACCTCTCTCCCCCTCCCACTCTCTCTCCTCTATCTCTCTCTCTCTCTCTATCTCTCTCTCTCTCTCTCTCTCTCTCCTCTATCTCTCTCTCTCTCTCGCTCTCTTTCTCTTGTGTATATCTCTAGGGTGTTGTTGTATGTTTGTAAGAGTATTGGGTCGCTCGCAAATAGTCTTATTCATGCAAGCAAACAGATAGCAGTGCGCATACAATAAAGTTTTGTGAAAAATATAAAACTGTTGACAAAAAGTTCCTTCTCAAACTTTTTGATTAAACTTTGTAGTAAAATAATAACATACATGCTTTGTTTCTTTTTTTTAAAAAGAAATAACTGAGATTAAGTTACAAAACAATAATTGTTTTTTATATAAAGTAAAATATTAGATTAGATTAGATTAAAAATGATAAATTTTGTGCTTGTCTGAAAATTGTATATGTGTTATATTTTCAAGTGAGAAATGAGAATATTCATGTTTGCAAGGTTTTTAATTCAGATATATTATTAAATTTGTACAGGGATATTAATGGATAAGTCAATGGCTGATAATTTAATGTACATCTTCAATGATTAAACGCAAAAAATACCCCTTCTGAAGATTACAGCTAGTTAGTTATTAAAACGTTTGGACAATCAACTTAATGACCAACCATTAAAAAGTCCCCATAGTTGTTAAGTCAACGAATAAGACAACGTTATTGTAAAACATTGGGGACTAAGGTAAAACAACTCAATGTTCCCTCCCAACATAATACATTTGTGTAACAAAAAGGTATATGCATAGTTTGATGATTTGAGTTATATCTAAAATACAGAAACATGACACTTTTATAACAGAACTTTCATAACTGGTTTCCAACTGTAAATTATATGTATTAAGCCTTGATGAAGTTACAATAACATTATATTAATTAGTTAACTAATGAATAATACTTTTAACATTTTTTTCATCTTATGGTTTGTGTGTGATTTGTATTATAAAAAATTTATTACCAAAAACCGTGGATTTAAATAATTCGCCAGACTTAAATATTCTATCTCTATATACTCCAATTATCTTAATTATCCGTAATATCCAGTTTAGTTTAGGTTAGGTTAAGGTGCTCTATAAGAACCCCATAGTGTTATAGGGAAAGAGAAGTAAAGATATGCTTCTTTTGCTTTATATACAAACTAGCGGCTAGACAAAAATAGTTATAAACCTTCCTGGGACCTATGAGAAGCTACCCTGTAAAGGAGAACCCGATCGGTTCAGCGGTTAGCGAGATCCTTTGCTACAAACAAACAGACAGACAAACATAAAAACAAACATCGTTCTTCGTTGTATTATAGATTATTTCAACTAATTATTCTAACAAATAGAATATTTGTTTTGTGTTTATCTGGCTACCTTTATACATGATATCTATTAGCCTGAAATATCCATGATAAATGTAAACACCATTTCCTAAAGCATTACTCACCAAACAAGGATGACAACATCCATAAAAGCGAAGCTCTGAAACGGTAGGACAAACGGACATTAACACTTGTATAATGTCAGAACTGAATAATCAGAATGTGAATGTTTAAGAGACAAAGCAAAATTGTAAGTAAATTTGTTGAAAAACTGCTTGATACAAGATAATGATTATGGACATACTTACATTTTTAGGACTTGATTATAGAGTTGCTTCGCTTATAATATTGTATTTTGTTGTCCCAGGAATCAGTATACCAAAAATCAGACCAATCGGATAATTAGGTCACATACAAATTTGTTGTTAAAAATGTAAAAAAATCAACATGTTTAAAATGGACGTACGGACATTCTGGTAATAATTATAGAGTTGCTACGCTTTCTAACTCGTACCTAACTGTTACAGGAATCACCATGCAAAATTTGAAATCGATAGGACAATTCTAACATGCCTAAATTAACGAAAAAAAGCTATTTAAAAAGTAAAAAAAATCAACTTGTTTAAAATGGACGTACGGACATTTTGGTAATGATTATAGAGTTGCTACGCTTTCTAAATCGTACCTAACTACTAAAGGAATCACCATGCAAAATTTGAAATCGATAGGACAATTCTAACATGTCTAAATTAACGAAAAAAGCTATCCGTGACGGACGGACGGACGTACGGACGTACGGACGGACGGACCGACCCTAATTATAGAAAAGCTTCGCTTTTAAAAAGTGTTTTATTTCTTACATAAACAAGCATAAACAAGGGTGATTTCTAAAGGAAGGAGGAGATACATAGGTCTGTAGATTATACTGATACCCAAATGTTTATAATAACATTATCTCATTAGTTGGTGGAAAAACTTTGGGTACTTTTATTAATCAAATAAGCGTTGTCCAAAATTTTCAACTAACACAATTTAAGTCCAAGTTAGTGGTAACTTTGTTAATCATCAAACTTACATGAGATATCTTGCCAGATAAGAAAATTTTTGAAAATCAAATGGTATAAAAAAGCTCCTAAAGATTTAAGTTTAGATTCTTTAAACACAGTTTTTAATTACTTGCTTTAAACATGAATTCAAGGACATGACAATGGACTATAAGTGATATTTCTGTTATATATTATTAGTGTTCATTGTGTTAACAAATGGAAGATTTCTGTGTATATGAAAAAATATATATGCGTTATAAATAAGGATTAAAATTAGTTTGAAGATTATAGAATTAGTTTTTATTTAGTTTAATATCCTCTTCAAAGAAATTTGACATTACTATTTTAGTTTGTATTTATAATTTGTATTTATACTTTATACATTAGAAATAGCGTAGCTAATTTCTTGCTAGGTTCTACCAGTTCGTAACTACGTTAATGCCATAATTGATTGCTCAAAATATTAAATCTATTAAGCCATGAAAGGAATAGGTGATATTAGATTATTTATTCAACGTTCTAACACGGAGTATTAAAAATATCAACCAAATATTTTTTTGTATTATTCTCCATTTTTCACTAGTTACTTAATAGGAGACAAATGATTATTATATTATCCTAAAAAAATAGACCCACACGTTTTCAACTACTTTACCATTTTTACAAAAAACAATTACCTTACCGTATCTTACCTCATGAGGGTTGATTCTTTGATTTTTTATTTCATCATCTTGTAATGGGCTGCAATACTCTAACACCCAACGATATTAGATAAAGTAACATTCAGCAGAAATTAACCGTTTGATTGCACGACTTTTGTCTGATAAGTTCTAACTGTACATGGTAATGAGTTGAGGGCCAAGACATTCCCCCTACGCAAACTATTTATACCACGCACCTAAACATAAACAATTACTTGTACTCTTGCTTCTTTTCAATATTTGCATCCTTGTCTTCAATGATGAAAGTAGGTTATACTAAGGTGTGGAATAAAATCTCCAATAAAACAATAATATCTAACCCTTTTCCTTTCTTACCTCAGTAGATTAAAGAATATACCTTTTTAAAAGAAAGGATTTTCTACATTTATGGTTCGTTCGTTTCTCCGTTCGTACCGAATAGCTTTTATTGTTAATTGGGAAAATCTGTTTTCTACATCTAAAATTTTTTCGAATTTTATTCAAACAAGGATGATAACATCCATAGAAGCGACGCTCTGAAATTAAACTATAGAACAAACTAATATGCACAGTTTTAGAGTGTCAAAACTTTATAAGCCGAATACTAATATAAAGGTTTACACTGTGTTGTATTTGAACTTGCTGCAAAATTGCGTGACTACAGGATTCTGTTTAGGAATATACTTATAATTTCAGGACTGGATTATAGAGATGATTTGCTTAAAACAGTGTACCTTGCTGTCCCAGGAATCATTGTTTACAAAAATCAGATTATTAAGTTGATTATATCGAACAAAAAGTTTATGTCAAAAAATTAAAAATCAGCATGATTTAAATATTATAGAGAGGCTTCGATTTCGATTTTTAACAGGAATCACCATCTAAAGTTTTAAATTGATAGGACAGTTTTAACATGACTCTATTAACAATAATAGCTATCCGCTACGTAAATACGGACAAACAGATCCTAATTATAGAAAAGCTTTACTTTTAAAAAGTAAAAAAAGGTTTATTAGGATTTAAAGAAGTTGTATCAACTTTTTTTTTTATAGCTAGCCGGTTCTTTTAGTAAGTAGTAGATGTAAAATTTTTCATAGAATTCAAATATGCAATCGGTTTTTTTGTAGACCTCTTATTTTTTAAGTAATTTAAGTTTTTAAAAAAAATAATTAAGTCGGTTTTAAGGTACTAAAACGCAACAAAATAAAAGAAGAAAATGGTCAGTAAGAACAAAAATAGTAAGATCTTTAAATTGACACCTTACTTTTAAAATTATGTTGAGTACTTATTGAAAAAATCTATTTTTTTAACCTCGGTATAATAAAAACTTTAGACCTAAATATTTTCTCAAACAGACATAAAAAACATGGGTTCATATATACCATTAGAATCAGAAAAATATTACGAATCCATTGTAAGCAAAATTGAAAAAAATTTAAAAATTAAAAAATTACAGAAATGGCCAATTATTTTTTTTTGTTCAGACAACACGATTGTCTTTCCTTTTTTACCCCCTCTTTACCCCCTCTTTACCCCCTTCCCATTTTTATACTCAATTGAAGAATTAAGACGTTGCCTGTACAACATAATATGATATTTTCATATAATTCCTTTTATTGTAGTTTATATACTATATTGTAAACTTTTTTTTTCAATTTTGCTTACAATGGATTCGTAATATTTTTCTGATTCTAATGGTATATATGAACCCATATTTTTTTATTTGTGAAATAATAAAATTAAGTTCAAAGTTTTTATTCTTGTGGGTTTAAAAAAATCGATTTTTTCAATAATTACCTGACAGAATTGAAAAAGTAAGGTGTCAAATTAAAGATCTTACTATTTTTGTTCATAATGACCATTTTCTTTCTTTTTTTTGTTGCATTTTAGTACCTTAAAATCGACTTAATTTTTTTTTTTTTAAACTTAAATTACTTAAAAAATAAGAGGTCTACAAAAAAACCGATTGCATATCTGAATTCTATGAAAAATTTTACATCTACTACTTACTAAAATAACCGGCTAGCTATAAAAAAAATAGTTGATACACCTTCTTTCCGTAAATATACTCTGATTTGCATTGATAATTCCTAACCTATATACAAAATCTAATACATTGATTAATGCTTTACAATATACAGAACGCAAGACAGCTAAATTATGCACATTTATAAACTAGTATAACATTTTACAAAAGTAAGGAACTAGGACAAACGGACATTCTATTTTCATGTCCCGTAAAATTGTTTCAAATTTAAAATATGAACCCCTTACCTTTCTCATAATAAGTAAAGATTTCCAACGCTTTTCTGATAATACTTATTCGTCAGAGAAATTAAATCCAATATTGGTATAAATATTTTCGTGTTAGGAATAGACAAAATATTTCTAGATGGTCCACCTGACCCCAAAATTCGTCAAACTTAAAAAGGTATTCCATAGCAGACAGGGGCGTCCAAGCTTTTTTTTTTGGGGGGGGTAAATAATTTTAGGGGGGGGGGTAATTCGTGTTTGGGGGGGGTAAAATGGCGCGCGAAGCGCGCCGAAATTTTTTTTTACCCCCCCCAAAATTTTTACCCCGGGGGTAAAATTTGATTGGGGGGGGTAATTACCCCCCCTAAAGTCTGTTGGGGGGGGTAAATACTCCCCCCAAATCTGTTGGGGGGGGTAATTACCCCCCCCAAACTAATTTACCCCGGGGGTAAAATTTTTTGGGGGGGTAATTTAATTATGTAAAAAAAGCACCTACCTAATCTATTAAGTTAATAAGTACTATCCTATAACATAAAGTAGTAAGTAAGGTTTATTTGACTATAGTTTCAGATTTCATTACTTTTAATACTGAGTTCTCCTTTTTAGGAAAGCTTCACATAGATCCCATGATGGTTCCACACTATTATAGGTCAATCCTTTGAGTGGTTTTAGGCTATTTTTCTCCTCCCTTTTTACCCTTTAGAAAACACGAGTTCTTAGATGCTATGGGCGCCACTACTAATCAAATATATAGTAGTATCTCATTCTTTAGAACATAAAAATACAATAATTAACTCACTAACCAATGAACCAATATGATTATACTTTAAAGTGAAGCGTCTTATAGGTTTTGGTAAGTTTTATAACTAGTTTTGAGACACCCTGACATCCTCCCAAAAGAAATCGCCTATAGAAATTCTTTTTCATTATTTAATGAAATATTTAATTTAGTTAGGTAGGTATCTATTTTATGGAATCTTCAGTGCTTTACAATTACATCATAGATCCCCGGGATGGTTTTAGCCCTTATAAAGGCCCAAGCAAATAAAACATAATCAAACTATAAAATTTTTTGTTATCATGGTTAAGAACTGTTTTAACTGGTTGGACTATATTGGGGTATAGTCCCTTTTGTGGCAACGCTCTTTAAGGGGCGTTTCTTCGTTTTTTTCACACAAGCTTCTCTCCTATTTCTAGCCCCTGCGGGGGGCCAATTGCTTAACCATGTGGGGCAATCACCTAAACCAATATAACCTATCCTAAAATAAACTATCAGTAAAATTTTTTTTTAAAGAACATTCAATTTGGGGGGGGGTAAATACCCCCCCCAAAAAATTTTTTTAAAGAACATTTATTTTGGGGGGGGTAATTACCCCCCCCAAAATCGTTGGGGGTGCCTACGGCACCCCCAAGGTAGGGGTAATTTTTTTTGGGGGGGGTATTGTTCACAAAATTTTGGGGGTGCCTACGGCACCCCCAAAATCGTTTGGGGGTGCCAAATGGCCCATTACCCCCCCCCTTGGACGCCTATGATAGCAGACATACATCTTTATTTATTTTTTGTATTTAAGTTATACAATAATACAATCTACAAATATTTTCGAGGATTTAATTTTTAGTAAGCTAACTTTATTCTAAGGAATTCAACTATTTCTAGCTAACTTATTATAGGTTTTGTCATGTGCTTCACTATATACTATGAAATATTTTGTTCTATATAAAAGGGGGGGGGGGGTAATGGTTGCATTAAAACACACCCCTCTCTTTACTCAAGAAAACCTTTAAATTAAGAAATGCGTATATTTACAGCTGACTCAATATGCGAACGAAGGGAAAAAAATTATGTCCCTCCATACCAAAATATATACAGTGTTCTAACCAACGACATGTCTGGAATGTACCTCCACTGTTCTCCTATAAGTTCATATAGAGAGTATATCTCCAGATTATCTCTATTATGTTAGGTAAACTAATTAATTTTCATATAGTTTTCATTTATCAAATAGAAGTTAGTAGTATGTTTTATTTCATGTCAATAGTATTTCTACACAATGCTCTAATTTAGGTTTACACACATAGTAAACTAGGATGACAACATTCATAAAAAGAAAGAACAAAGAACAAATTTTACTTTGACAATCCTATTTATTTAAGTACACACATCGAGTCATTGGCGAATTATACTATCCACACCTCTCCGCAAGAATCCGCAAAGTGTGGCGATAAAATTAAGGCCTATATTTCATGTTTTCATTTACAGTTAAATCCTTCTTTCCCCTTCTTCAGAGATATTTAAGTTTTTTTTTTAAATTAAAAACCTTATCATTAAAATCAGTACGACGACTTTCAATTTTTAGGACTAATATATTGCCTATCAAAAATATATTATATTGAAATACGATTATTGACAATTAATTAAATTATCTTTTAAAATGAAAAAAAAATCTAAACTTTTTTTTATATCCCTGAAAATTTTACCTTTATAAATTTAAAATAAATAATTGTCTGCTAAAATGTTCACAACATAACATAAATGTTCATATAAATAACTCCCAGTGGTAAAAAAATAACAATATTAATTTGTTGTAATTTATAACAGATTTTTAATGAAATAAGAAATAATACTATAAAAAAAACGTGTTATTAGGCAATTAGCATTGGAGTTTTTTTATTACAGTCAAAGCAGTGCCGCATTATTTTGCGGTAACCAAGACGAAATTTAAATTATCTCCCGCAAACATGTATTCAATTTGCAAATGAAAAAATAGGGCCCAGATGCGTGCAAAAGTAGAATGTGAGAACTTTATAAGCAGGCAATTAATTTGTAGTTATTAAACAAAATTGTACATAAAGTTGCAAAATTACGTAAATACTGTTGAAGAACATACATTTGAATATAGAGATGCTTCGCTTATAAAATTGTTGTGAGTAATCTAAAAATCAGATGAATATGATAATTATATCAACAAAAGCTGTTAGAAAAGTAAAAATCAGCATTTTGTGGTCAGAAATATATAGCTTTTTCGCTTCCTAAATCGTACCCAACTTTTATTTGAGTTTTGTTCAATAAGGAGGACATCCTACTTCTTATATTTTAGGCTGGAAACTAAAAATTTTAAACTAAAGCTTCATGAAAAAAATTTCATGAAAAAGTTTTCCCGCCAACCACCATCTGCGGCGGAGCTGCTAAGTACAACTGGTTAAGATGCGGAAAGGGGTCCTACTTTTGAGGGTTAAAGACTGTTAAAGATATATAGTTTTTAATTTAAATTAACAGGGTTCAACAGCCGCGGGTAAGCCTCAGTTAAATCGTCATATTATATCTTTAAAATTAAGCTGAAAATCTAAACTTGTTTCTTAACAGACAATTCTCCTTATTAAAATCTTATTTTGCACACCTGCGGAATTTTAGGCTTGTGCGCGGCTGTCGATCCCTTGAAATTACTATTCGTAGCCCAACATAAGAAAACGATATATTCTTTGATAACAGCTGATTTGATAAACAATATTTCTATTTAATGAAAAAATATCTATTTAAGCAAAAATCATGTTTTAAAATTTTTTTAAAAGTTATACAGCTTAAGAAATAAATATAAATAATTTTTATTTAACACCTTTTTTATTTTGCTGCCTTTATAAGAAAATATTTACTATATTTACTTTTTTTTATGATTATTCAATACATATGAAAAAATAACATTTAAAAATCTCGCCACAAGAAGATTTAACAAACAAAACATTGATTTTAAGTACGATTTGATTTTTAAGTTTTAGAAAAAGTATAGAAATATTCAAAGTTAAGTGTTTGTTTACATTTTGAAAAAATAATTTTGCCCTGTTCTATTTGATTAGAACTTTTCTAACAAACTTTCTTTTCTAAAAGATTAATATTTTTTAATGTTTTTTAAAACATATTACTTTAGTTTGGTTAAAAGTTTATTTTTCTAGGTAATTTAGGGGTTGCAATTTTTTTGCAAATTACGTTTTTTGGCTTTTCATTGAAATAAGTTGCACAATTCTGGTTTTTACTGTATAAATTTATTAAATGACTTCAGAAAAACATATGATAATACTTACATTTACTTTTTTTTCTAACAATCTGTTTTTAAGGAGACTTTTTATATCGCTGACATAAATGGCATTATTCTGCAAAAAATATCTTTTTTTGCAAATTTAAAGATATGAAAGTATTTAATAAATGGTTAACTTTAATTTTTATTTTAGCAAAATGGATTATTGTTTCTTATAAGATGAAAATAAGGTATCGCAAATATTTGTTGCAATTTTAATGCGATTTTATTGCAAATAGGAAGACATAGGATTTTAGTTTTAACAGATTATGATTCTGGACCCAAAATTACATAGGACTGAAGTTTTCGTTTGTTGATTGCTGAAAGTTAAAGTTTCTTGCTCTAGAATCGCTATGTGTACAAGGATGAAAACATCCATAAAAGCAAAACTGCAACAGTAGAAGGAAGAACAAATAACAATAACTCTTGTCAGAACCTAATAAGCACAACATTAATTGTGCTCAAATTTGGTGCAAAATTGGGTAATTACAAGACACAGTAAAAAGACATACTTTGATTTTTAGGATTTGATTATAGAAATGTCTCTCTTATAAATATTGTGCCTTGTAATCTTATGAATCATTATTTAAAAATCAGATTAAAAGGATATTCGTATAATACAAAAAGTTGTTGTCAAAAAAATACTATGTTTTAAATGGACGTTCTTTCTAGTTAAGGTTATTAGAATCATCATGCAAAGTTTAAAATCGATAGGACATGTCTCAATAAAATAAAAGAGCTAATCGTTACGGACGGGTGTGCAGACCGACCCTAATTATAAAAATGCTTTGCTTTTAAAAGCAATGTTCAAAGTTAATGACATTGTGAGGAAGTAAACAAACTTACTTCACTATATGTAATTACAATAATCAATTTTGATTGATTTATCCAAATTATTACTTACTACCCAATATTAATATTCCTATTTAATTCCAATATAATATATTTCTTTTTTTAAGAAATAGGAATCGGTACATGGTATTAAATATCTTATGCAAGTAATGTTAGAATGCTTAACATGAACTCGACATGGTTTTTCGTATATTTATATTTGATTTATGTATTTATATGCCTATATATGATAAAAGAAAAAAAAGATTGTACTATTGTAGGACAAACAATAGGCATACAGATAGACTGACAGACATATTCAAGCTATAGAGTAGCTTTGCTACTATACATAATAATAATATGTGTAATAAAAATAAATGTGTTTCCATCACACAATTTATTGATAAATCAGAATCATATTTTATGCTTGAAGGGGTGTGGCAACTGCAAAAAAATACTGAATACTATTATTAACTGATTTTGACATCCCCACCACCCTTCCCCCCTAAAAAAAAAATCGGACGTCCCTGATCAGAGCTATAATTTACGGACGGACCTATATTATAAATGTAATAAATATTCGCTTAATGTTTATTCATTAAGTGTTTTTGGAAGGTATGCAAATAAACTTTTTACACCATTATTCATATAATTTTTCTAAATTCTTGTTAACTATGCCTATCTGTCTCTCTGTACCTAAGATATGGCAAAACTCTGAACTGATATGGTTCTCTTTCAAAGTGTAGCTTCATATAGTATCCTTGGAAAGTTTTTAAAAAATTTGGGGAAGGGAGCCACAACCCTCCCTAGAGATATATCCTTTTAAAAAAATTATTCACTCAAACAAATTTTTTACTTCTTTTTGAAACTAAAATTGAAAGTAGTGGTGGAGGGGGTCGACTCAGCTTCCTCACCCCACCTCTATTGCCCCGAAAGACCTCTAGCAACTAGTAAATAATATAATTACATATTTATACAGTTGTTTTATTTTCATAACACAACACATTACTAATATAGTTTGTGTTTAGTTATTACTGTGTAACTGTTTTTAATACATTAATCTATTAAATGTTTTGGTAATGTTATAACAGTGAACTTTATATTGCACTAGAAGATATTTTAAAAGCGAAGCTCTATTATGATTAGATTCTGTATGTCAATTTTAACTCTGTTAGTTAATCTTTGCATGTTAGAATTGTCCTAACAATTTAAAAACTTTCTATGGTGATTCCTGTATAAATTAGGTACGATTTTTGAAGTGTAGCAACTCTATAATTGTTACTAGAAAGTCCAAATAAAACAACTATTTATAACAATCAACAATCAATAGTTTATGCCAAGCATCTCTATAATCATGTTCTCAATATGTAAGTATTCCTGAAGCAGAATCCAGTATTTGAGCAATTATTTATTAAATATTTTGAGATTTTATATGATTTTATTTATGAGAAATCGTGTTGTATACCTAACTGTTACGATTAATATTTACCTAAGCAAATACAGAACATTATATAATATTCCCAAATACTTCTGCCATCATGTAGTCATAAATATCATCAACTTCAAGGATATTTTGTTTTAAGTTAATAAAAAAAAACAGGATTCGTGACTGAAATACTTGACTATTTTATCTAAAATTACGTGCATATTTTTACCCTATGAGTCGTTAAGCGGCCTGCAGTGGAGTATAAAAACCTTATTTAAAAAAAAATTAAAGTTGTTCAATATTTTGTATAAAAACATATTCCGCAGTTTTCAACATTTTATGTCTGTTTTTCCATTCATATTATTTTAAAATATTTTTGAATCAACACCAAATTCCATGGTAATTAATCTGACTATACAACTTTAAATGGAGTTAGCCCCAAACTAGCTATGTGATTCTTATACAACATTTTCCAAGCCAATGAAGAAAATAAGGCATTGATTTTTATATCCTGTCAATGGTAAGTGGGTTAAATTAAGCTCTACTTTGTTTCTTTAAAAAAACACACTGTATATACTATTATTGCTAGTACCTTAATAGTTTAGTCATACTCTAACTGTTTGTAATCTTTCCTATACTTTACTTCATACTGTTTTATTATCTTTGCAAGCCTTCAACGCAAATCTTTGGTTCACTTTGTTCAACCAAACAAATATTCTAAAAAATAAAATGTTCTAAATATAAAATACTATCGGATTTGCCTTTAGATGCATCTTGGCACTTTAAAGTTAGAAGAACCGGGGGGAGGGGTGGTGGGGGTGCCGGATATGAGTTGAAATGTCCTCTTTTGTGTATATAGATTAAAGGACAAGTAGCTTTAGTCTTTTTTCATAAATCAGTGGTATTAATGTACAAATTTTAAGATTTTTTTTTATGTAATCATATCCAAATTAAATTAAATGATTAGTAAGGATCTACTCTTTATGTTTCTTTCAAAATCTTCTGGTATTATTATTCTGAGCTATGGATGTTGTAATCCGTATTCTTGTTTCAAAAAGCTATTAAGCATAAATATTTAAAAAAAACATTCGGATTTCTGGTACTGAGCTTACAATATATCATTTTCATTCATTTTCAAAAATTAGGTAAGAAATTTAATTTGAAAATTTATTAATCTAAATTACGAAAATTGGTTATTAAATAGATTTTAACAAACAGTTATGTAAAACGTTATATTATTAACTTCTTTTTTTAGTCTTTTAAAAAAATAATAATAGATCAATAATATTCGTTTTTAATTACGCAACAACCTGTATAATATCCTTTAGTACCGTTAGATTAAAATTCAAACAAAATGTATTGATTTTCAAATTTTAGATCCAGGGATGGTTTATAAGTAATATGATGGAGGTTATCTCCGCCATTTCAAGATAAATCGACCCTGCAAAAAATCCACTTCCCCCCCCCCCTCGACAATTTCTTTACTTTTTATCTTTAAAACTAAAATTAAGTGGAGTGCATAGCCACTCGTCTAAGAATGTTTTCGTCTGTCAGTTAAAATCTTACTTTCCAAGATTTTTTTGTTGATCCGCTAAGTTTTCCAGAATATTCATATAGGTCCTGATCATGTCAATATTTTTTTTCTAAATATCCGATGACTCTAGAGTTTAGGGGTGCAGACACTAGCAATTAATAACTTTAAAAATTCTGACTGGCGGCAACTTTGGGGGCATGATATATAAATTAAGAAAACCTTATTTCAGATTTCATAATGTAAAACAAAAAAATATTTGTCTTTAAATACAAAAAATCTAACAATAACTTGAGTGAATGGTAGATGAGCATAGACTGATAATAAAATGTGGAGCGGGAAATCAGCAGCTAAAACTTTTTTCTCCAGGTTATTTGAGAAAAAGAAGAAAAAAGACCCAGAGCATATGCCAACAAGGTAAATATCATCCAACGGCATAATCCAACAAGGATAAAAACTATTAGAACAAGAATAACAACATCCATAAAAGCGAAGCTCTATAATTAGACTACAGGACAAATGAACATTAACAATTGTAGTTTGACAGAACAAAATGAGCTGAATATAAATTGATTATTCTAAAAAAATTATGTGTAAGTTAAAATGTTGAATAGACATTTAATTTCCGCTGTAGCCAAAAAGGAATATAGGTGTTTTTAGAAATTTTAATGTTTTTTAGGCCATGTTAGGTTAGTTTTTGGTAAGCCCCTGAAGGTTAAAACAACGCCTTCATATTTTCTTATATTCACAATCAACAGAGCTTTTTAGCTGAAAACTACCTATTTATTTTCTTAAGAGGTGATTTACCAAAAAATATTATACACCCAAAAAATTGTTTACCACCTTTTTTCTGTGAATATTAATGCTATAAAGATTTTACTTGATTTATAATATTAATGTTTTAATGTCCTAAAATAAAATGAATAAAAAATAAACTTAGTTACAGAAGCCGCCTTTGTGCTAAAAATATCCAAATTTATGCAAATAAACTTATTCATTCTGTAAATAGAAGGATGACAAATTCCATACATAGTGCCCCTAAAGACCTCTAGGGGCATCTGAGGAAAGGAAGGAGTTTACTTTAGTATATTATTTCTTGCACATAGTTATAAACCTTTCCTGAATCTTTAAGTTGCTTCATTATAAAGGAGAATTATATCGGATGAGCAGTTTGCTAGATCTTTCAGAGACGAGCATATAGTTTTGAATGAGAGAAGATGAAAAAAGACGAATGTAGGGCTAAGCAACTAGATAGTTTATTTTTCAAATAAGGACCCCTTACTCTACTTTCCAAGATATGAAAAGACGACTAAACCTGCTATGACGTAGAACATGTTGTTAAAGAAAAGCTTTGCGGTTAAGAATTTTAAGTGCAAATATAGAAAATCTAAAAATACCATAAAACTGAATGCATGCTGAATTAAGGAAGAGTTGTATCCCCCTCCTAATGTATATTGCAGAATAGCATTTTCATATTTTCTAAATTAAACAGTTTGAAACAGTTTCATTTAGCAATGTTTGGATTTAAAATGTAAATATTTATTGTTCAGTGGGGGGGAAAAGAATTTTGTTTATTTACTGTTACACGGAATTTTAAATTTACAGCGAGAAAATACAAAAACTTTTAACCACATTTACAGAAATGAAAAATAAAACAAATTCGAAATTCAAAGAAAAATACAATTTAAATAAAAGGAAAATTGAATAACATAAATTGTTCTTATACATAATTTATTTAAGAAAAGTCTTTTGAATTTGAATATAGTGTTTTTCTCTTTTTGTTCATCATACATATTTGCGTGCTAATCAATACATCTTCTCTATTTTAACCCTTTTATGTCAGTCATTGCCACATTTGAAGCCATTATCGAAGAATGTTGCAAAACCATTTAAACATAAAAATTGCATATCGATATCATGTTAGAGCAAAGTATGGTTTAATCCACATAAACCATTAAAACTACTTTCTAGCTGCAAAGCTACTCAAAAATTGCTTTTATTGTTCCTTTTGTAACGATATGGGGAAAATGCAATCTTTTGGCTACTATTTAAGATAGACAGCTAAAACTATTAGTCAAGAAATACTGTTCTAACGAGTATAAAATATACGTTGCATGTCGTTAACTATTCTCTTTTTTTTGTTGACAACTGAACATTTGCTCTATGCCTTATTTTATTGCTTGTCAATCAATGATTTTTATGTGCTATGCTACTTATGGATGTGGTCATCTTTGTTATGATACAAAAATCCTTAAACAAAAATTGACATAAATATATCTTTTTTTTTCAGGAAAAGATCACATTCTTTGTTCGCCCCCAACACTGAAGCCTTGTTGTCTGGAAATCATTTTGGTGGAGCAACTGGCCAGCGGTCTCTATTAGCAGCAGGTATAATCATTACTTTTAGAAGCGCAGCTTCTCTATAATTGTATAAATAACTGAAATAACCAAAGGCTAGATAGTAATTATGTCAGCGATGTTTGTAATCAATTAGAAGATTGTGATTCCTTTTTAGCTAGATGCACTTATGACAAATTAAGCATTCATAATAAATTTAACACTTTTGGTAGTGCGAATGGGGCGCTTGTCCAATATTATGGTATGGAGATCGCTCTTCTATGAGTACTACTAAAAATCCTACTTTTACTGCAATACACATAGACATTCTCATCGTCGGTTCATCAGTTTAGAATGCTTTTCCCTTTACTCCCACAAGTATAATACGAATTTGGTTGAGCCCGTGGTAGCTCAACAAAGACCCACGCGAGGTATTATATTGCTTTAAACTAAGAATAAATGGCTGGTTATGGTGTTCGATCTATATCATATAAGTATATTAAGCACTTAAGAAGGAAGATGGTTTTATAAAGTGTATTTACATTACAAGTGAATAAGTTAAGTATGAAAGTATTTACAGGATAAGTGATAATAATCATAAGTAGTGTAGGACAGAAAATGCCCTAAGTCCAAAGCATTGAATTGTGCTAAGTGTTAGATCTCTAACATAAGACCCAAGCTCAATTCATGCTAAGTACTGAGGGTCCTAAATTTAAACTACAATGCATGCCAAACAACTAAGTCATTACCTTTAAAGCCAGAAGAACTTGATGGTTTGAGATTCAATGAATAACTGAGATATTTTAAGAAGCGCAAGGTATAACAACAACTATTAATAAGGATCTAAGCCCTTGTCTGTTTAATAAAGTGTTTGTATGTTAAACTTGTAACGTAAATCAAACTATGGTTGTAGGCATACATACTAGTACAAAATGGTTACATGGTTACTTTAACAATAAACATAATGTTTTAATAAGCACATAACAATATCCAATCACATACAGTTTACCATGATTAGGCTAGCGTTACCCATATAAGGTATTATATTGGTAAGGATAGGCCAATAAGAACGTAAAAACATATAAAAATTGCCTTAGGGCTAGCTAGAGTAATTGTATCTCGTGCCTGAGTTACGCGCGATAATTACCATGGCGTGTCAATCAAATATTCAGATCCAACTTTTATATGGTGTAAAATTTATAGTAAACATAGGTAAGTGGACTAGATGCGAAGCATTTCTGTAAAAGTCTTGTTCGTACGTTCAAAGAATTTTGAAATTTGGGGATCACATCTCCACTTTTATGGTAGGGCGGGGGGGGGGGGCCGGGGGGGTGGGGGAGAAATTAGTTGCTAATGATATGAAACTTTTGGTAAAACTAGTTTTTGTATATTATAAAAATGCCAGATATATTTTAATAGGCGCAGATAAATGAAAAATGAAATATTAAAACTTGTAAAAACGACATCCCCCAATCTTAAACTTTTTTTATTTCAAACTATTTAAAAAACTTTCTTCCGATAGAGTACAAATAAATTAAAGTTTTCGATGAATTCAAAAATTTTATTTCAACTACGTATAAAAATAATTGGATTTGAAGTTTATTAAATTTATTCATTCATGTTTGTGAGGGGAAATAAATCAATTTATCAATTTTCAGGCCAGTAAAAAAGAAAACAAGGAAAATTGTGACTTTTGATAGCGCAGCAATAAAACTTTAACTTTATTATTATTTTTTCCATTCAAAGTAGATAAATTTGGTAGTATTGTATTTTAAACATTATATTTTTTAACATGTTACTTTATTTCAAAGCAACTGTATGTTCTACCTTTTTTCTTTTTTCATTTTTAGTATCATAATATCGAACAGACGGACAGACTCTAAAAGGGATTGATACAGTACAGACATATATTATAGAAAAGCTTCGCATTTGAAATTGGGCAACTTTTACGAGAGTTTTACTATAAATTACACAACTTTAAATTCAATCATGAGATATATTTTAAGCTTCTGATAAAATAAATGTGATAATAAAATCCATATGATACTGCATAAGTTTAAATGCTACAAATAAGTTTGAATTGCGTAAATAAAAAAAACAATTATTAAAATGCGCAAGATATAACATAGTAATCTTTATTACTGATTACTCTACATTTAATAAAAATGTGTTATTTTTTGAAATATTTAAATTTTTTGCAATCCCACACAAAAGCAAAGCAACTTTAGATTTAATATAAATTCGAGTATAGGTTTGAAACCAACTATTATCCGGAATATAATTAGTTCTTAGCCATACTGAAAAATCATGTCTGGCATCGTACTACTTACAATTTTCCAGGAATAATAAAGTAAATCATAAAATCAATATTAGTTTAGTTAGCCCTAATCTTCAGCCATTTGGGGGTAACAAAACTGGCAATAATCTCACAATTTTTCTTGTTTTATTTGCGGAAAGCTGTAATAATATGCTATAACAAGTGCAAAATCAGACCTACGAACATCTTAAATTCACTAAAAGTACGCTTTTATAAAACAAAAGTAAAATGATTCTGGTTTGGTTCACAAAAAAAGGAAGGATCATATTTCTATTTTCTACATTTACAAACAAAAATAAAGTATTTTTTTCTGTTTTTGCTAAAATTATACTTCGTTTCGAGTAAAAATATTGAATTAAAAAAACCTGGTTTATATTAGTCATATAAAAAAGGAAATATATGTATTTTTGTTACAGTTGCTACACTCCGAAAGAGATCTATAAATTAACAACAAGAATGACAGCATCATTAAGAAGCGAAGCGCATAAATATATAGACGATCATATAAAGCGATAGCGTAGATGTTTATAGGGAACTATTTACGAGAAAATTCTGAAAAGGTATACCCAAGGTTAGGGGTCATTAAAAACCCAACTATTTCTACAATGATGTAGAATATACGTGGATATAATGACATGGGGAACACTTGTCGTCAAATAAAGTTGCAATTTCCCATCCCATTTATTGGTCGGGCCGTTTATCCAGTAGGAAAGGAGGTAATGGGTTGAAGAGGAGGGATGGGGGAGATCGTTATTTTAACCCGCTACAGAGTTCCTTATTGTACAGGGTGTTTCAAATGAAGTGCGTTTTTTAAAAACTGAATTATGCATATAAAATAAAACAATTATGTAAAATGCTTTATAGATTTGGAAAACCTGTTCTGGGACATTTATGTTTCAAATATTTAAAAATGATTTTTTGGACAAATTAAGACTCAAAAACCGGTTTTTCCAAAAGCCTTATTTTTGAAGATTTACGGAATTAAAGGTTGTGGAAAAAATGTGCACATTTTAAAAATTCAAATTGCGCGGCCTGTATTAATAGTAGAAAAATGTTATGCATACCGTTAGAATCGTCATAAGCTCTAGGTTTTGGATATATAAAAACCATTCATGTGCTGTGTATAGTTTAGGAGCTACGTGATAAAATGTCCCAACTTAATAAAAACTTTTTAACTGTTCTAACAATTTTCAACTTTTTTCTGAACTAAAAATAGCACAAAAATGGCACTTATATTTCCAAAAACTAGAGTTTATGACAATTCCAACGGTATGCATAACGTTTTTCTACTATTAATACAAGCTGTGTAATTTGAATTTTAAAAATGTGCACATTTTTTTCACAACCTTCAATTCTGTAAATCTCCAAAAATAAGGCATTCGGAAAAACCGGTTTTAAGGCATGATTTGTCGAAAAAATCCTTTTTCAATATTTGAAACATAAATGTCCCAGAATTGGTTTTCCAAATATATAAAGCATTTTATATAATTGTTTCATTTTCTATGCCTAATTAAGTTTTAAAAAAAAAACATTTCTCTTGAAACACCCTGTAGAACATAAAGAATCTGATGTACGATCCAAGTAAAAATAAATCCATCATTTCTGTCCATTTTTCCAGTTATTTTAAAAATAAGGGTGGGTTGGTTTCTGTGATCGCTAGGCACTTTGAGTGCAATCATCAAAATTCCGTACGGATTTGTTATAAGCTACTCATTATTATATATTTTTTCTTGTTTTTTCAAGCTGCAAAATAATTTCTATAATATTTCATAATATTAAGTTTGCTAATTAGTGTAAAACTTTTTTTTCTCCATGAAAAACTTTTTTTGTTTTTATGATAACAGAGAATCTTTACATACCAGTACGCTACTTTTTTTCCTATTACAAAACTCAAAGTTGATACTTTCTTCTGTCTTTTGAAGAGCTTAGCTTTTGGAATTGTATGCTAAGAATTCTGGAGCTGACATTTCCACTCCCTTAACAAAAAAGCCCTAGCACTCTGTTTGAGATTTCCCATCGAATAAAGGTTGATTCTAAGCTCGATGGAAGAAAAAACCGAATCAAATCAGTTTAGCATTTAGTGAGATCACTTGGCACAGAAAAGTTTCAGTTAGGATTGAAGTTAAAGGCCAATAAAAGTTTTACAGGGCATGACAAAAAAGTATGGGGTCTTATATAAGAGGGTACAATATCACATTTATTTAAAGTTCTCTGTATTTTTCAATTCTTCAAGTCACATAAAACTTTTGTTTCCCATTCTCATTGAGATTTTTATAGTTTCTTTCATAATAACTCTCGTCATCTTATATTTTTTTATTGATTTTTTTATCAAACAAATCAATTTAGAGGTAGAGAAAAAGAGAGAAAGAGGGATTGAGAGTCAAGTTAATAATGAAGCCTTGATATACATTGCTTTGGAGTTAAGATAAGGAAACTAGATATGAATATAAATGGCCAATAAAAGGCTTTAAACCAGGGCCCGAAAGCCGCGTGTAAACATCAGTGAAATCGTCATATTATAACTTTAAAATTCAGCTAAATGTATAAACCTGTTTCTAAACAGACAATCCATCTTTTCGGAATATTTGTACCCGCACAAAAGCGGGGATAAACTTGAATTTTTTTTACCACCCTCACAATTTAAGAATCTTACGCGCGGCTAAGGCGCGGCTTGGAAGCCCTGCTTGAAACTTTGTTGAAATCTTACATCTTGTTTAGATCCTAGTGTTGATGAGAGTGGTTACAATGAGTCAAGAACAAGATTATTGTCACTAGTGCCTCAACCACCCTCTGTTTCAAGGTAATATCAATTGGCTAATTTAGTGTCTTATTTTGTATACTGCAATTTTTGTTTAATTTTGCATTTATACACGGAGCAAGGCTTATTGTCAGGGAAAAGGGAATGTGATTCTGACAAACAATTCTAAAAGAAAATTTTCCCACAACCCCTTTCCCTTTCCTCCCCTTCTTAACCACCACTCTTCAGTTACATAAAAAAAGATACTTCAAAGGTTTCGTGATTTTTTGTAGAATTGATTGTTAGACTAGCTAGGCCTGCTTATTGTAAACTTTATTAGATGTTTTCATCGGAGGATTTTTTTCAGTTCGAAGACTTTCTTGCAATGTTTTGAAAACTTTGAAAAAAATCCATAGGGAAATATTGAAAAAACATTGAAATTCTAATCTTCTTGGTAATCAAAAAATCTTTCTAGTGCCTATAAAAATATTAGTAGTGAATACAATTATAGGTATAATTACTAAAAAAAGGAGATTTGTAGGCGCTTAGTGCTCGACAGGCTCATTGAAGGGAATCATCGTTAAATTTTCTAATAAAAAATACGGTTTTGTGCATTGGGTTTTTTCTCTTGTACAAAAAAAATTTACTATATCAAGGGGCATTTTAAAACCAAATATTCAATTTTAGAAGATAAATTTGAAGATTTTAGAGTTATCCCAATAATGTCAAAGAATCTAATTTAAGAAAATTCAGATTTTCCCTAATCTCTTTAGATGAGGTTCAATTTATCTCAATAGAAGACAAATTTAATAGAATATATATTTTATAGAATAAAGGAGCTACATGCGAATATATGCATTTGCATCTATTTATGTTAGATCTTGCAAACGGCTGGAGTGATCACATTTTCTAGAAAGATTACTATTGATATCGGACAGGTTTTGGGCTATCTGAAAAATCCGAATTGTAAAGTATCTGCGTTACTAATTGAATTAATATTATAGGGAGGATACGAGTGACCTAGAATCAGGAGAGGGAAGCCAAAATGAGTCAGACCAAAGCCTCAGTCCCACCAATCATGACGAAAGTAAGATTTTTGATAGTATCATGCAGAGATCTAAAGAGATAAGACAATGGCCGATAAATTAGTGTTCATCTCTAATGAAACATATGAACACTCAAATTAATAAACCAACCAATCAGAATTCCCTAAAGTTTCCAAAAATGGTTAGACCAACGAATAAGAAAATGTTATCATAAACTTTTTTGGACTAGAGTTATATGTACAATCTATAATACAAACCCCCCAAAAACAAAAAAATCAACCCCCCATTTTTTTTTTTTTTTTTTTTTTTTTTTACAAATTTTACGAATTTTATGAATTTTACGAATTTTATGAATTCTACAAATTTTATGAATTCTACAAATTTTACGAATTGTACGAAATTTACGAATTTTACGAATTTCGCGAATTTAATCGCAAAATGTTTTCCTGCTGGGTAGGTGCGAAAATTTGTGATCCGTTCTGCTGGGTAAAATAGAAGATGTAATTATACCTCTTGGGGCAAAGCCCCTAGAGGCTAGGGGCGAAGCCACTAGTATAATTATACACAGCTTATTGTCCTCTCTCTCTCCTCTCTCTCTCTCTCTCTCTCTCTATCTCTCTCTCTCTCTCTCTCTCTCTCTCTATCTCTCTCTCTCTCTCTCTCTCTCTCTCTCTCTCTCTCTCTCTCTCTCTCTCTCTCTCCCCCCCTCTTTCTCTCTCTCTCTCTCTCTCTCTCTCTCTCTTTGAGTATCATGTCTGTTTTTATTAAATGCAACTTTTTTATAGTAAATACACGGTCAACTCCGTTTAACTTAGTAAATTACAGATTTGCTAACCAATAAGCATTAAGGAAGGCCATATTGTATGAAGTGATATTAATTCAAGTACATTACACATTATGTACTAAGAAGGATCTGGATAAATACTACAAAAATTAAATGACACGTAGAACTAACTACAAAAGCAACAAAGGCAAATTTAGCATATTCAAGGTTCCAGAAAATGCGCAGAAGTGTCTAAAATATTTAGTTAATCAAGTATTTCTATTTAGGTTGGGTTAGTTTCAGATATGAATATACAAATAAGCTCCCCGTAAGATAGTTTAAAAATGGTTAGGTTAGGTGTCCAATCAGACGTTTGTTACTCTATGCCTATGAGAAAGTTGTATAAATAAGTTTGATAAAATACTGTTGATTACTGCTTCAATGCAAGATAGACGGCTCATTTTTTTAAAAATCCAGCTAAACATATATTCTATTACTTACTTTGTCCGTGATAGTTATGTAAGATAGGGTTTTAATGTTCCTTTGGATCATTGCATCGTTTTTTTTTGTTGTTATCTTATTAACATGTTAACTGAAAATTTGCTTAGAAAATTAAGATTTGATAATGAATATCTCTGTCACAGTTGTTTCTTGCTTGTGTTTGATATTTGGACTAATTAGCTGATTAACATTTAATGTTTCTTACATTAATTTAATTTTAATGTATTTTGGCGTAGCAATTATATGATATGTATAATATGTTTGTCAATACATTCTATTGATATATTTTTGATTTGTTTGATTAATGATTTGTATCTACAGAGATATATTTTTGTATGATTATCAGGAACTTTTGTCACTCATTATCTTATCTTTAAAAGATTTTACCCCTTGCCAATTCCAAACACGGTAAATTACAATGGATGTCGTGTTTTTTTGTGTTTAAAACTTATTTTTACAGTTAGTTGTTTTATTAAATTGATTTATTAGAAATTTAAGATAATTTTTCAATTTTTTTTCAGTGTGTGTAGACAGAGCAGTTCTACTAAACAATCAACAGAAACCTTTTAGTACAAAAGGAAAATTTTCTATACCAATTAAAACGAAATAACTTTTAAACAAAGATGATAACATCCATAAGTAGCGTAGCACAAAAAAACGAATTAACAAACGAATAAAGTTAATTTTTTATACTACAAACATTTTGAAAATCAGACCAAAAACACTAAAGTCATGTGAAAATAAGTAAAAAATAAAAGTTGAAATAAATTTATAAAAAAGCTGCTTTGAATATAATGTACTCAAATATGCCCCTTAATAATGGTAAGCACATTTGACCCATAGCGTTACAGACGGGACTGACAAAAAGATAATATGAATTATAGAGAAGCTTCGCAACTAAAAAATGTAAAGCTTGTTAACATTTAATTTAATTTTTACCACAACAACTGACAACATAAATACAGGTAAAGGGTATGTTAAAAAAAAACACCAATTTTTACATAAAATATAAATGATGGCAGTATGGAAAACTAATTTTACCCAAGATAAAAGATTAAAATTACGGATAGTGCATCCAATTCCGGCTAGAAATGGAACTAGCAGTGACTCCAGCCCTGACAACCAAGAGACAACTAGTCCGGAACCCTTACATGGTGGTGTTTACATAGGTAAGAACATTGCAAATATGTGCTATTTAAATTGCATAGCGAACACAAAAACACCAACCCCAATTTAAAATAAATATATATAAAAGGGATCTTTTTTTCTTTCCAATTATGCCCTAACCCTGCGGGGTCACTTCCTAACCCTGCAGGGCCAATACATCTTGTGGCCTAACCCCGAGGAGCTAATTAATACCCAATATATACTTAACCTAACCTTTGATGGCTTAATTAGGAACTTTGAGGGAAACAGCCTAAAATTATTCACAATATGAATAAATTTGGTGTAGATTTATATAAAAGTCCAATATAACCATGTTAAATTAAAAATATATGATTACAAAAAGATAAATGTTTGGATTTATATTTTATATCAAATTTACATTATCTAATAAAAATTTAAAAATTTGGGTATAGTCCTTTCCACGACATCCCTCCATAAGGAGCAATTCTTCGTATTTTTCACAGTAACTTTTCTCCTATTTCTAGCCCCTGCGGGGGGCTCTAACCCTGCGGGGCCAATTACCTAACCCTGTGGGGCAATCACCTAACACAATATAACCTAACCTAACCTAAAATAACCTATAAAAAGCCATTTTAAAAATACGAAGAATCGCTCCTTATGGAAGGATGTCGTAGAAAGGACTATACCCAAAAATTTTATAATTTTTAAGGTCCGCCAGAAATCCTTTCCTGCGATTTTGATAATGATAACAAGACATCCAATTCAAAATTATCAAAACTAACCAACAATGAAGAAAATAGCAAGTTAGGGAAAGATACAAGTAAAAATCAGCCAGGGACGAATATAAATATTATGAAACCTAAATTTAAGTTTTTATGGACCAAGTCGTACAGAAGATACTTTTGGTAACTTTTAGACTAAAAAAGTAGCTGTAAAGAAGTTTTGGTTTTAACAGATTTTGTCATGTTTCTCTTCTTATAAAGTTAGGCTGTTTGTCAAAATCTTATGATTTTTTGTTGCCTTAATTAATTACCTCCAAAACAAATATACGTATATTTGACTAGATCCAAATTGAGAATCAATATTTAAGTCTTTGTCACAGGTAACAGCCAACAATCACCAAGCATAGATTCTGGAACCATCCAGCTGTCACCTGGCATGGATAGTAACAGCTGCCAGTTGTCACCAGGTGTTGAAACAAACAGCTGGCAGCTGTCGCCGGGATTAGACACAAACAGCTGCCAGCTGTCACCAGGTCTGGACACAAACAGCTGCCAGCTGTCACCTGGAATAGACAGCACTAGTATGCAGCTATCTCCAAATATCATCTACGGGGCAGATTGTAATAGGTAATCATCATATTTAATACGGACTAAAGTTATTTAAAGTAATTCTTAATTAACATAACATAACATTTAGTTAACTTTAGCATGGTTAAATACATTGAATAAAATATAAATTATCAATTGTAACACAAAATTAAGGAATCACAAAGTCAACTAGGACCGTACTAATGCGTAATCCCTAATATTTTTCTGTCTTTGTGAAGAGTAGGATCTCGCTAACAGATGGACCGATATAATTTTCCATTACAGTGAAGCATCTTATAGGTCCAGGGAAGGTAGAAGTCTTTTTTTTTGCGGGAGGTTACCTATAAATAAAATATGACTTTATTTATTCAGACATTTCAAATAATTCGAACATGTTTGCTCCCATCAGATGTCAATGTAAAAATCTTATTATGATGTTTTACGTATTGTAAATAGGAAAACAAATTTAATTAAAAGTGAAATAGAATGAAATATTAAAAATATACATATATGAATATAAAAATCAAAAAGAGGAAATAATCATATTGGAAAATGAAAGAAAATATAATATTGAATATAATTGATTTAAAAATAGATCTTTTATTGTTATGAAGAATAAACAGGAACTGCGTTTTGATTTTTTTTCAATAAAATTCTATTTCTCGTATTCATTCGAATCCGGTGGATAGGAACCGGTTCTCATCCATACAAAAAAACTATGTCTAGCATCGTATTATATCCAGCTTTCTACAAATATAAAAATGTACAATCATAAGATTAAAACCAGTTTTTTTAGCCGGTGCCTTTGGCACAACAGGGCTAAAAAAACTAGTTTTAATCTCATAATTGTACATTCTATATCCGCGGAAAGCCGTTTATAATACGATGCGAGAAATAATTATTCTCGTATTCATTCGAATTCGGTGGATAGGAACCGGTTCTCATCCATACGAAAAAACTATATCTGGCATCGTATTATATCCAGCTTTCTATGAATATAAAAATGTACAATCGTAAGATTAAAACCAGTTTTTTTTTAGCCCGGGCCTTCGGCACCTCGGGGCTAAAAAAACTGGTTTTAATCTTATTTATAATTGTACATTCCATATCCGCGGAAAGCCGTTTATAATACGATGAAAGAAATAACTATTAAATATTTTTAACCTATCAAATCTCAAATCTACTAAGCGATGCATGTCCAAAGTCAAGTCCTAGAAGTGTAAGTATGTCCTTATATGATAGCACGTATTTATGCAGTTTTGCAACTTATTTACTTACAATTTTGTTTAGAAATATAAATTTTATCTAAATATTCAGTTTTGACATTCTTAGTGTCAATGTTCGTTTGTCCTTCCGTTTCAGAGCTTCGCTTTTATAGATGTTGTCATTCTTGTTTTAAAAAAAATCAAATTAATGAGATAAAAAAGGACAGAAAAAGACTTTATTTTCTTATACTATCAAATTTTTATAACTTAAGGCTTTGTCCATTATATTTATCTAATTTTTTAAGGGTTTCGTTTCTTTGAATAAAAACTTACTTGTGTTTTATCAATGTGAATGATTATTGATTTCCAAGTTCTTTAATATTATGGAAATTTATTTGATTTTAATTTATTTTCTTTTTACGTTTACCAGGATTTAATTTTTTATCAGTAAATACGTACATTTATTTATTTTATAATCTTTGTTTTTTTTAAATAATTGGAGATTTAATTAAATTTCTCGTATTAATTCGAATCCGGTGGATAGGAACCGGTTCTCATCCATACGAAAAAACTATGTCTAGCATCGTATTATATCCAGCTTTCTACGAATATAAAAATGTACAATCATAAGATTTAAACCAGTTTTTTTAGCCGGTGCCTTCGGCACCTCGAGGCTAAAAAAAATAGTTTTAATCTTATAATTGTACATTCTATATCCGCGGAAAGCCGTTTATAATACGATGCGAGAAATAACTATTCTCGTTCCTTAAAATCATACAACAGAAAGTAAGCATAAGAAAGGATTTAGTTACCTATACCACCTATAATGACTTGACATACTTATTGTAGGGAGCAGCTTATAGTACCTAATAAAAAAAATAAAAAAAATTATACATAAAAAATTACCAATGATAGGCAATTATACATTTTAGCATTGGTAAATTACAATGTATAATGGCCTATCACTGGCTATTTGTATTGTATGACGTCATTTTTTACGAGGCACTATAAGATGGTTCTCTTATAGGTTACCTTTGGCTCACGGTGGTGTGTATACAGGAGACAGAGATACAAAAGAGGATTATTTCAGGTAAATTTTACGCTATTCACGTCATCCTGGCCTATCATTGGTCAATTAAAATATATAATGGCCTGCCATTGGTAATTTAGACTCTGTATTGGCCTATCATTTGTCATTTGTATTGTCATTGTTATATGGCACGATAAAAAGGTTCACTCATGAGTTTTCGTTTTTTAGAGGTTGTGTTTTACCGAAATAGCTTAAAACCATTTAATAATTCATAAAAAAAAGCTTTATATATAAAAATATTTTTCTATATATCTTTTGCTGTATGTAGAAAACGCTTATTCTAGACTAATGTCAACCTGTAAACTGTTATTAATTATTTTTTAAAACTTAAATAATGAGAATTTAACTGTTGCTTAAAGCCGCTGAAAAATCTACTTGTTAAACTAGACAATTTCTGGTAAAGATTACATATTTCATAAACTTTCTAAATTCTGCCAACCTATAACAAGAATCAAAATGGCAATTTTGAAATTGGAAGCACAATTCTAACAGGTCTTAATCAACTGTTGAAAATCTTGGCTTTCAATAAATGTATAAAATAAAGAAAACAAAAATAAATATATTATTTTTAATAAATTGTGTTGACTCTGTTGAAAATATTTTGATAGGATAGGGTAGCTTGTTTGGCCATTCAACATTTCTATCAAAAATAAAAGGATTGTTGTGTTCGTGACAATATAAATATATTTGCACAAGAAGCGCAGCAATTACAAGATAACAAAGTTTTCAAACCTTATGTAAAGTTTGGATCATGGAAAGAAGACAAAGTAGGAGCTTTCGTCATATTTTCACAGTAGCTTTTGCTAGGTTATTTTAGGTTAGGTAATTCTTAATGAATGCCCCGCAGGGTTAGTAAATTGGCCCCGTAGAGTTAGAGCCCCCAGCAGTGGCTAGAAATAGAAGAATACTACTGTGAAATTACGACCAAACCTGCAATTTCGGTTTCTGTCTTTGATCCTAAAGTTTAACTTTATGCTTGTGAGTAATTTTGAAACAAAAGATATTGCTTTCCCAAAAACTCAGTTTTTAGCTAAAGTTAAAAGTCCCGGCAAGGTTTGTTTTATCTTTTGCCGATTTTTTTTAATTCCGAAATTCCCAAAATTTATTTATTAGAAAAATAATCCATTAATCCGTGAATCGTTTCCAAAATTTTGCAACGTAAACAAAATGACGGACCTGTGTGTGTTTTGTGTTATTAATAGTGTAGCTTCTCTACAATATCATCATTATTATTGTACGTCTGAATCAATTGTTTTTTTTTTTCAAAGCAATTAAGCTTATAAAATAATTTTAGAGGGAATCATAAAGAAATATATTTATTCACTACCATTTATACCCCTCACAAAGTAGACACATGAAACATATATACAGTTTCTATGGAAATTAGTTAGGGACAATATATTGATGTACATCCCCAGTGGTAAATTAAAATTAGACACTCAACATAATGAACCAACTAATCAAAATTCACTGAAGTCCCCAAAGGTGTAAAGCTTACGAATAAGAAAACGTTATTATAAAACTTTGGGGTCTAGTGTAATAAACAACCCATTGTCCCCTTTCTATCTGTACCCATATAAAGTATCTATGAAAATTAGTCAATTGGTATTTGCTTTCTTAAATACTTAACACCCCAGCTACTTTAGTCAATAGGATTTACCCTAAGAATACTGTAATTTTTAGTTGGACTAACTTAAAGTTTGGTCCTTGTTCTGTTATTGTAAGTTTGTGTAAAAATGTTGAGTTTTTTTTATTATTTTTGTGTGTTTTCAGATTATCTCTCAGACGAAACACAGATTTTTCTCAGGTAGATATTATTTTATGATATTCTAGTTGATGCGCCCCTAGCATCTAGGAGAGGACGTATATAACAGGAAAATAGCTTAAAACCAGGAAAGCTTATGTATCAATCTACCCTGAACAGATTTACCCAATCGGACCAGCCATTTCTGAGATATTTAGCTTCAAACAAAATTACGTTGCTACTTTATATTATAGGATGTTACTTTACAATGAACAAGTAAAAGTTATTGTCAAATGAAAAAATTGAGAATTGTCATAAATGATTTATTAAATGTATTTATTCTATTCTTTTTACATGTACATGAACTTCCTTGTTTTAATTCTAATGAATAAGGTGAATTTTACAGCTAGGCAGATAAACACATATCTGTCTACTTACTCATATTGACGATGAATTGATGTACACCCCCAATTATATTAAACAATATTAATCTTTCTGTAGTTTTCGATTATTGGTGGAATGTTTGAACACATTAGTTTGTAAAAAACCAATCAAGTCACCAGACCTTTGAAGACAACAAATAAGAGAACGTGTTTTAAAGCTTTGTGAAATTTTCACCTTTCCATCTATTTTAGGCTGACAATGATTTGAGAAAATTCCTTGCTAGCAGAAAATCAAAGGAAATTTGCATAAGAATACTAAAGAAAAATCAGGATCTAAGACAAATATGATAAAAAAAAATCTGGTAAAAAGACAGATTTTTCAAACGATTAAGCACGATTCAGTAAAGATGTGTTACTCTATAGTTTTATAAATGCGCCAATATTTTTTAAAAGATGGGTCATAGTAATTTTAATTATGACGTAGTAATAAAAGTAAGTACGTCCATATTAAGAATCCTATTATATCGAAGTCAATAATCGAAATAATGTGATGGTGTTTGATTATATGTCTATTATCTAGCTTTACTAACATAAGTTTTTTCCCATTATTTTGCGGCTTTTCTTAATATTATTCTTTATGTCTGTCCCAATTCGATATAAAATTCACAAAAGAATAATTAAATTTTTATCTTAGAATTGAACAAAAATAGTTTTAAATTAGTAAAACTTTTTTTTAAAGGTTGAAAAAGAGTTTTGAAACTTTTTCTGAATAAAGATTTTCATGACGATCTTAGATTTTTAGAAAGTGAAACTAATTATTTGATTACAATTTTTAAAATCTTTTTAGATTTGGGAATAGAAAAAAATACAAGATTTGTCCGCTTTTAACTTTGCTTACCAAGCAGGGTGCACAGGGATGTATCCAACCTAAACTAAGGGGGTGGATCCCCCTAAAACAGCCAAGGAGGGTGTATGCACCACTTGTCATTGAAATTAAAAAAAAACATCTTTTCTGTATAACAACCCTCCCCCTTACAACTCATACATTTTTTAGTTTCACTGGTATGTAGAAATTTTGGAGTGCGCTTCGCGCACAACCCGGACGAAACCCTGTGCACGCCACTGATATATATATAAATATATTCTTTTTTTGTTGTTGTTTGAAATGCTGGAGTATTAGAATCCGATGAGAGTGTATTTGGTTGAAATTGTTTTCTATACAAATATAAGTGCCATTCAATTTTTCATTCGGCTTCAAAATTTCAAATATATTTTATTTTTGTTTGTTTACAGAAAATTATAAAAAAGTTGGAGACTTTCTTATTATCAAAACTAAAACACACTTTTTCTGCCCATCCATATGTCCATATGTCACAGCATCAAGGGAAAATCTATATGAAATACTAGCGGCTGCGCTCTAGGATCTCTGTTCTCTTAGGAGTAAGAAAGGTCAAAAATAGCATAAAACGAAAGTAAGTTAAAAAAAATAAATAGACTAAAACTATCCAGGGAAATATTAGAAGCTTCCAAATGGAGAACTGAAATAGTTCGAAATCTTAAGCTACAGACAACAAAGCCTTACTATTTTATATAATAAAATGAATTAAGATTGGGTGTTCTTTTTAATATCATTATTATGCAAAAAATGTTAAACAGGATGGAACACTTGCTTTATCCCCAACAAGTCCAACTCATTCTTATCAGGTAAACTTTTTTTCCAGTATGGCTTCCAAGCCGATTAATATCCTTCGGTTTAAAACCAGTTCTCAGCCATACTGAAAAATCATGTATAGCATCTTATTACAGACAAATTTCTACGAATATAAAAATAAAAACCATATAATTAATACCAGTTTTGTTAGACCTTGCCTTCGGCCCATCGGGGCTAACAATACAGTTTTTAATCATATATATTTTTATTTTAATATTCACGGAAAGCTTTCTATAATACGATCTTTTATATGAAATAGTAGATAAGAAGATTCCATTTTATGCACTGTTTTCGGAGTATGTCTATTTTTCGTACCAAGCAATTTAAAAAAAAAACATAATTTTCAATAAGACAAATTATTTATTTGATGTACATTAAGTTTAGACTTATCGATTTTAGTTTCCAACTATGTCAAAAGAGTTCTGCATTATAATTAGAAATTTTACAAAATTTGTTTTACATTTAAAAAAAGTATAAGATTAAAGAAATTATAATATGTCCGTACTACTTTTATGTGTTTGTAATTGTTTTGGAGAATGATGTAAAGTTGTATTAAAACGGTAGTTATCAATTCATAGTGCCTATAAAAAATGACGTCACATAGTACAAATAACCAATTATAGGCCAGTATAAAATTTAACATTGGTCAATTTAATATATACTGGCCAGCTTTGATCATTTGTTTTGTATGTCGTCATTTTTATAGGCCCTATAAGCTCTAACGTTAGACGAACATATATAATACTCTAGTCATAGAAAAGAGGAACTATTTAAAAAACAATTTTAGTGTATGGACAACAAATCTAAATGAAAATGAATAATATGTGTAAGGTTAGGCACAATATATCCCCATATTTGTTGATGAAGAAAATAGCTGTAAAATAGTGATCATTATTTTGTCCTTTGCATTCATATCAACCATAAACCTATTAAAAATGCTTTAATAGTGTAACCTACCACTGACAAAACAGATATTCAAAACAAACCCGCAGGGATTATACCAATTAGGAATACGGCTTTTTAGTTTTTTTTGTTTCAAAATTTGAAAATGGAGTGCACCTTTTTGTGATTTAGAAATATAATTTAATTTGAGCACCAATTAACAAAGTGATCTACAAATGGTTGTACTGAAAAATGAATGTATATAGTAGCTTCGCTATTTGAAATAGTCTTACAAGCAAGTTTTTTTTTTATCGACAGGTAAATGGTTTGTCATACTGTGTGACTAGTTTCTATTCTTTGTCATGGAATATTCTTCTTTTTTTTTACAAAGTTTTACATAACTTTTTATATTTTTCAGGGGTAAAGTTTTTGTAAAATAATAATTAGAAATCAAAGATACCTACAAATATACATAATAATTTGGAAGTCGGCATCAAATTTGAGTTTTGAATTAACGGTGGAAGAAAGCCGAAGCAAATTTTGCTGCTCATTAAAGTATCTTATTTTTGTTGAAAATTTTAGGAAAGGGATGAAATATAGCCAAAAACCCACCTAAAACTAAAACTTGAAAATAAAGTAAACTTAAACCTCATTGGGACTCAATCAGAAGTTGTCAAAATCAAAAGAACCATACCTATTTTCATAATAAAATGATAATCGTCAAACGATACTTCAGTCTAGTGTTCTTTACCTTTATCCGTGTGTATATTCCCCTCACTTTTGTTCGCAATATATAACAGTTATAGTAAGGAGGTTGAAAACACTTAAATAATTTATAAATATTAAAAACATATCTTAGCAATTCTGTAAGTACATGTTTTCGGCCCTTTAATGGCAAATAAAAAGTGAGTCGTAATCCAAAGATCATAAACCCTAACATATAAGGCCCTTGCTAATTTTATTTGGGAACCCTTATTAGTATGTAGCCTTTTTTAAAATAAAGATACCAGTAAATGGACCACTGGTATATATGTATTTATGAAAAATTTTGTGTCGTTTCCATTTCTCATAAAAAATCCAAATATAACACAATTTGACCCATAATATGCTTCCTTCCCCTTTTATTTATTTACCTCTATTATTGGATAAAAAAGACGAGAGATTTGGGTGTTTCCCCCTTCTCGATCGATTATAGTTAAGAGAAGATAAATATATTGAACCTCCCAACTGCAATAAGCACATAATACTTTGTTTACTTTCTCTTTTCTTCCATATTTTTCATTAATAATCAAGGTATTTACTTTTACCAACTATTAAGACTTGTTAGAAATAGAGGACAAACATAGTATTTACTTTTACCAACTATTAAGACTTGTTAGAAATAGAGGATATACATAGTATTTACTTTTACCAACTATTAAGACTTGTTAGAAATAGAGGATATACTTAGTATTTACTTTTACCAACTATTAAGAATTGTTAGAAATAGAGGATATACTTAGTATTTACTTTTACCAACTATTAAGATTTGTTAGAAATAGAGGACACAAATATTATTTACTTTTACCAACTATTAAGATTTGTTAGAAATAGAGGACACAAATATTATTTACTTTTACCAACTATTAAGATTTGTTAGAAATAGAGGACACAAATATTATTTACTTTTATCAACTATTAAGACTTGTTAGAAATAGAGGATAAACATAGTATTTACTTTTACTAACTATTAAGACTTGTTAGAAATAGAGGATATACATAGTATTTAGAATCTTGACAATTTTCTTTAATGTTTTCATGAATGCATATGGCTATCCTTGTTTTTGATGAAATCTCTATACTGAACGTAATCTCCCGTTATCATGACCACATACTGGTTTTCTCATCTAGAATAATATAATTTATTTTTGTTAAAAAATATTTCCTTCAAATATTATATGAATTTGATCAAATGCAAAAGGTGATAGGTTAAAAAATCTGACTGCGAAATGGTTCTTACTACCTAAGATCCAAAAGGAAGATGATTAAAGTCCCTCAACAGATTATGACGTCATACAATAGAATAGCCAATGAGAGGCTAGTATACACTGTAATTGACCAATGGTAAAATGTATGCTGGCCTCTCGTTGGTTATTTTATCGTATTAATTCATTATCTGTTTAGGGACTTTAATCATCTTCTTCCAAAAAGACAAAAATAATTATCAATTTTTTCCCAACCTATTCCGTTATAGATATAGTAACGACGACATCCCTTTTAATTAAAAGACCTTTATTTAAAATTTGAACCTGTTTATGGGCTAAGCTTATTCCTTAACTATTGAAGTAACTCGAACTCGACACCATCCAGCAAGCAAAAATGTTAATACTATGATACTAATTGAAGGAACACTCCTGCTGTATTATTATGATAATTTAGTCCCCTGTTTTTAATGGAAATTTAGCATTAGCATATATATCATTATAAGTTGTTTTTCTTACCAGGTTTAATAAATTAAGTACAGTGTACTGTATATGTACAAATATGAAAACAAACCTACTCTATATTGCTGAATTATTTGTAACTTAAATACTAAACTATTAAGTTTTTTTTCCGCGATGTTTTGAATGAAATAAAGGGAGGTATTTTTCCTCTCTACCTAACCCCCTTCAAGGACCGTAACCCTGTGGGTCCTATATTTGTTGTACCCTAATCATGCGTGGCTACAACTTCCACCCTCTCTTTTTTTTAATTTACTTATTAAATTATTTTTTAATGTTTAACAATACATGGAAAAACGGGAATATTTTAAATAAATCAGTTGAATTATTATTAGTTTATTCTTGGTTTTACATTTTCTTTTTAGTTTTTCCTACTAAGTATAATTAGATAATCTAAGTGAGATAACATAATACACAAATTATAACTTTTTGCTTTTCGCAATATTCTTTTTCAGTACTTTTTAGTAGCGAAGCTACTCTTTAATCTGTTTTGTTTGTCCATTCGACAGTGCGTAACGATTTAGGCCACCATTTAAGATAGATTGTTGAAAATCCAGTATATGAAAATCCAGTATATAACTCACATAATCTTTTTGTCAGATAAAAAAGATGTATGTACATATATAAGGTTATCTGACTTTTTACATATTTAGTTTGGCTTTCTTTTTCTTTCTCTCTTTCTATGACAACAAGACATCTGCTCTATAGTTCAATTTGTCTGTCCATTCATTAAAAAAAAAATTGTGTTGTTATCCATGTTTTAATAAAATATGCCCCTATTTCCTAGAACAATATTATAAACAATAAACATGCTTTAAGTTTTAATTGTAAAACAAATAAAAGTTTTGTATTAGCTAACAGTTTTCAGACCAATCAAAAGTTTTTAGTTATATATATAATGTATTCTATTATAGTATTGTGGAATACGGAAATTTAATATTATTTCACTTTGTTTAATTTCCTACTAATTCTTCTTATTGATAAGAACTTTGAACATGTGTGAGTGATATGTCACATAACTTTTGTATGTGTGTGTTTGTTTGTCGGATCATCACTGTGCTCAGCATTGCTAGCAAGGCCTAATTTTGTGAAATGGTCATTTTTATTTAAATTTTATTAAATTTAAACATGTTAAATTTTATATAACAAAATATCCATTTATGTCCTTGTGTAGCTTTTCAGTAAAGCTTGTTATAGTCCCAGTGAAGGTTGATAACTGTTTATAGGAAGGGCATATTAACACTCCCAAGAGAAGAAAATAACTATTCCCCCTTCCCAATCACAATTTTTTTCCTTTTCCTTTTGAAACTAAATGAAAAGATGAAGTTTAAATTCCCTTTTTTAACTCAAATGCCCCTAGAGACCCCAAGGGACGTAACTGCTAGTAATTTATATAATATTAATCATAATGTTACAAATAATATGAAAAGAAAAACATTTATGTTGGTGATAATATAATAATGACATAAATATCTAATACAATAGCATATTGATAAAAGGGTTGTTATCTAATATTCATTATCCATATCCAATATGATAATTGGACATATTCCAAAATACTGTTTTTAAGATAAACAAGAATAATAACCCACATAATTTGTATTTATTTCAATCTTAGAGAATAAAATATGTTTTCTTTTTTTTGATATAATTTTAATCCATTTCTTTTGGACTTAGGCCTGTTAAACAAAATTTTTGTTGTTGGTAAAATAAATTTTCATATTTTTGGTTGACCCGGGACTTCGGCACCTCCAGGCCTATTAAACTGAATTTGATCTTTTAATTTTTCTATCCGCGGAAAGCTGTCTATAAAACTATATGATAAAAGAATAATGAATGCTATTATTATTTTTAGGATCTACGGCGTGACCAGAACCACTCGGTCATACATTCCAGGTAATTCATTTATTACAAGAAAAGTTTCTCTATAATAAACACATGACTGTTTGTTTATCTTAGTAGGAAGATTACATGTTTTTCGGATCGTGTTACTATTAGGACTAGCGGAATCCATGGAAGGGAGGGGACATTGCTACGTTTATTATACCATTCCCCAAATTTTATAGCATCGTTTTCTTATTCGTTGGCTTAACAACTTTGGAGGCTTTAATTTAAATCGATTAGTTCCTCCACTAATTTCATTTTACAGGTTTTTTTGCGTATCATCATTGAGGCTGTATATCAACTGTTATTTTCATGCCTAACTGTTTGTGATAATATATGATAATTTACTAATAAGACTAATAAACTTAGAAGACTTTTAGAGCAGATCCAATTGTAGTACTTTTACTTTTATTACAAAAAACATACTATCAAAAATCATTAATCAGCAAGAGCAAGTGATTAAAATAAATTGATTAGTTCATTGAAAAGATGCATCATACACTTTATTTCACTGGTGTATATACATTTCCGCATTGTATATACACAAACACACACGCTACTTCATTTGCGCAATAATGCACACGGACGTCTAAGTTTTTATTTTTTGTAGTTAGATAGTTAAAATTTATATAATGTTATATGCAATATTTCTTTATAATAAAGTCTTATCAAGCATCCTTTATTCCTTTAAGTATTTTTTTTGAATATTTGTTCAGATTAATAATACCGTTGAATATAAAATTACTCTATACTTGTTTATTTTGTATGTGTGACTTTCTGATCTGTTCAGCTTCGCTTTATGGATGTTGTCATCCTTGTTTATGTGCATTGGTGATTTATCCTATTATATAAAGTAATACGCTTTTTGTCTGTAGATCTGCGTAACCGATATGGTCCTCCTTTACAGTTAAGCTTCTTACAGGTTCCAAGATGGTTTTATGTTATATTATTCCAATAAAAAATCTTGGTATGGTTGTAGACTATTTTTCTGCCCTTTTATATACCTTCGAATATAGAGTTCCTAGATTCTAGGGGCGCAGCCGTTAGTAAAGTAATTGGCGATTATGAAAATCTGCGTTAGTGAATGAACACTAAATTTTAAGGATATACGGTTCTGTAGAAGCTCTGGAGGGAGAGGAAAGGATACAAAGAAACAGGAGATTTAGAATTGAAACTGTCAGCGATTCGGAGGTAACTTATCTTTCTACTAGCGGTAACGCTCGTAAAAGCCTCTAGGGGCATGTAAAATGTTTTTTTTTCAGTCTATGTTAAGATCAGCTGAAACCTAAAATAGTTTTCTTATAATAGAAAGGGTTGTTTATATTTTTTTTGTGATTTCTCTTGTGAGGGTAATGGTACTCTTATCTAAAATAGCTATAAACCTTCCCAGGACCTAAGAGACCATATTACTTTTAAATATGTTTATTCAAAATGTCCTTAAGAAAGAAATAGACAATAGTCTAATCGTTTTAAAAATATTGTTTCTGTAGCAAAATGTCTTAATTTTTGTTTTCCAAAAAATGCTGTTTTAATGTTTTATTTGACAACTTTTCTTTCCCAAATATGCACTTCATATATTTTAAATACTCTTTGTCATATTTTGAACATTCATTATACAAATTTGTTTTAGCGTTGTATATACTCTAGATAGAAGAACTTTTCAGCCGCCTGTTTTTGTTACTAGAATTTTGAATAAAAAACAGCATAGCTGCAGATTTAATTTACAGGGGACTCTATAGCTGCACATTTCCACAAATTAAGGGGTAAAGGTTAAAATAAAGTTGACTTTTTGGCGCCCTCGGCTGAAAGCTGCCTTCATTGAGGTTTGATTTTAAAAAGTGAAATTTAATCTGGCTGCGGCTGACGATCATATTACTTAGACTAAAGAATAAGAAAAGAAATAGTAAGATAAACAAATTCTTTAATTACAACTCTAGTTGTGTAGTTTTTTCTGGATTAATTAATTATTCAGATAAAGTTCTCAAATGTAAACATGCTATTACCCCCATCATGGAAGCATTTTATAGTGCCTATAAAAATGACGTCATACTGGTCTACCGATGGTCAATTGAAATATATACTCGCCTGTCAATACTAATTTAGTCCTTGTATTAGTCCATGATTGGACATTTGTATTGCATGACATCATTTTTTGTAGGCTTTATAAAGAGCTTTTCATCCTGTATCATACCTGTAACTTCAAGGTCATTTAATTATCTGTTTGTAACCCTATTGTGTGGTGGCATTCCCAAACATTTTTTTTTTTGAAAATTAGTAGCAAAGATATATTTTTCCCAGGAGGGCTTTCTGTAGATGGGGGTTGGGGCCATAACCACAACCAATTCTGCCTTTATAAACCTTTATTCTAGAAAACAATGAAACAAATCTAACTTGTCTAGCTGTTTATGTAACAACCATTTTTACTATTTATTTAATCGTATTCTGAGCCAAACTGGAAAATAAGATTACTTCATGTTTTTCTATAGTTCTGTGTAAATATGGTACAAACATATTAATCCCATATTCATTTTTACTTACAAATAAATATTAATATAAGAATAATAGCCTTACCTAGAAATCAAGGAAAGCTTATTTTTTTCGTGTTTTTTCTGTTTTTTTTTAAATATTTCAGTACAGTTTCTATGTTAGTTATATGTTCGAATTTTTATTCAAACCGTGTTGTAACAAAACATTGAATTAACCTTTTTTTTCTGTTTGTTTGTTTGTCTGTCTGTCTGTCTCTTTCTGTCTCTCTCTGTCCCTCTCTTTATCTATCTATCTATGTCTCTCTCGTAAAAGGCGAAACAGCTCTTGCTTAGAATATAACCCCTCGCTGAATAATTACTTAATAATTTTATAATCATCATTATTAGGTATATTTTAATATATAAAAATCATGAATCAAATTTTGTTTAGGATTGTCCAGATATATCTCCATCGCCAGTGCTTGAAAATCCTGAACATCAAACTAGATGGTAATTTTTAAATATCTTATAGTTAACTTAACCCTAAACAGTCGGAGAGGACTTTAAAAAAGAAAGATAGAGGACTATAACTAAATGACTTTTAAAATATGGGTATGACACATAAATGAGAGTTGAAATGTTTTAAATATCTCCATCCTGGCGGCACAGGATGCCAGCAAACCTGACAGTGTCGTCCAGGTAAAGAGGAATTATTGTTGTTTTGATTTAAACAAAGCATTTCATGTTACCGAAATACCCTATTCTAGTGAATCCTAATATGAAATATAGGCGTTTAAGTGAATTTCAGGTTCCAGGTATATGATCCTCCAGATCTCCAGATATCTTTTGTTGGCTCCTTTGACTGCAATTTTTGACTTAGATACTTCAAATTTTAAAGTGCTCTGCTACTAAAATCCGCACACACCTTTTCTCTAAATCAAAGGATGGTAAAAAGATTTTCTAATAAATGCAAAAGTTTTCTTTGTTGTTTTAATTATTTTTCTTTGGAAATTTTGAAATTTGTAGGGGAAAAATCAGTAATAGTATTAAAGTGTTAATCTTGAAATCTCAGATATTCTTTATTTAAGAAAAGGTAATCATTCACAACATAGACGTCCAAGCTTTTTTTTTTTGGGGGGGGTAATTCGTATTTGGGGTGGGGTAAAATGGCGCGCGAAGTTCGCCGAAATTTTTTTACCACTCCAAAATTGTTCGGGGGGGTAAATAACCCCGCCTAAATGGTAGGGGTAAATTTTAAATGGGGGGGGGGGGGGTAATCGCCCCATTACCCTCCCCCCCCTTGGACGTCTATGATTCACAATTAATATAATAACTGAGCTGTTGAGCAATTACACACGAATTACACAGAGATGTACATCGTACATCTCTTGAAACAAGATAATCTTTTGAAGTGGATAAGTATACCTAAATCTAATGTTATTATGTGAAATTAATTTTAGGTACTTCAAGTATTTTATTGGGAAGCTGCACCGGAACTTTATTGGTCAACATCCAAGCAGAGGAATATATATTCTTTCATTTTTAGAGGTAACATTTATAATTTTGAACGCCGTAATAATCAACTATTTTATTCGACCACACCCCCATTTTTAATTTTAGTTTTTAAAAAGAAAAATTTAAACCATAAAAATGTTTGGGGGGAGTGGTGTGATTTTGTCTTGGGGTGATTTGTCTTACCCTCCAAAATAGTTGTAAACCTTCCTTGGACCTATGAGAAGCTAACCTGTAAAGGAGAATCATATCGGTTCTGCGATTAGCGGGATCCATCGGTACAAACAGACAGACGGACAAACATCTTGTTACTTTGTTATAAGGATAAGTGAACAAACACATTATTTTTTTTATTATTTCTGTCTAAATGTAAGATGGAAAAAAATCATGAAATTCCTTCAAATTTTATATTCATTTGATATTCTGATAAAAAACAGAGACATGTATTAGTTAACTAAAGTAATTTTGTCATGAAAAAGAATTAATACATATTTTAATTTAATCTTCAAATACAAAGAAATAATAAAGAAATATAAACACCTAACTTAAAATTTACATCAACAATTTGACAATAAAATCTTTGTCAGCCCTTTCTATAATTTAATATCCAAGAAATGTCCCCTTCCCCCTGCTAACTACCTCAGGTAAAAAGAATTTGTCTGCAATTTTATTCAGAAAAGTGAAACTTGGCTAAAATAAGGAAAAGAGGAATTTTATTTTACAACTAACTATATTTTACTCTTTTTGATAACAATAATGAGAAAATCCAACTTGTATGAAATTTTTGTACAAATGAAATAAAAGACAAAGCCTAAATTGTATCCAAATTGTGTCAAAAATTATCCATGGGACGTCATAAAAATGAGGGAGATAAGAGGTGAAGTAGGAAAGAAAACCTCCTTAAAAGGAGATGGAAAATCCCTCATTTATATGACGTCACACGGATGATTTTTGACACAATTTTGACACAATTTGGGCTTTGTCAAATAAATTGATATTCAGAACCTTTTTTAGTCACTTGTTTTAATGAATAACCCCTACAAAATGTTATTTAATATTTAAGTCAGAAATTTCCTTTTTGTTTTGTAAAGTTAGGGTTGCCTAGGTAGTTATTGAGGCAGACTATGTCCATTAAAAGCTCTCCTGGAAAGAGTACATTAAGAAGGTCCTTTGGTTATTTCTATCTCAGTGGAAAAATGCACATTTAGTTTTCGAATTAGTAATAAGCTTATAATTCTGGCAAATTTGAAATCGTAAAAATCTATGAAATTGCGACTAAGAAGAAATAAAAGGTTACATTTGAAAATGAAATGTTAACTATTCTTAAAGAGAATTTAATTTACACGCAGACAGAGACAATTATCTTGACAATTGAAAGCATAAAAATATTAAAATGTAAATCATAACAATTACTTCAACACAATCACCCGAAGGTCTAAATACAGAGGTGGGTTCTTAAAAAACCTTACCCCACTGAACTTTGGAACACTCGTTTGGAACACTCAATTTCTCCCTTGTTTTCCCATTTTTTGGAACATTAAATGGTGTAAATGCAAATGTCATTCTTAAAAAAAATTTAATTGAAATAAATAGTGTACCAAAATAATGTTCCAAAAGACCGAGTGGGGTAGTCACAATTAAAATTGGAATATTTTTTTTTTTTAATTCAGAGATTTTTCAAATTTTCAAATATTTAAATTAAGCATAAAAAACATGTCACAAAAATCAACAAAGACAAAAACCTTAAAAATCTTACAAATTTCAAAATAATGTTCCAATGAGGATGTTTTATCCCCACTCAAAAAAATCACTTTGGAACATTATAATAAGTGGGGTAAAAGTTTTTTAAGAATCAATATTACTAAATTTTGTACTTTTCTCCACTGGTTATAATGTTCCAAACTGATTTTAGTGGGGTAAACTTTTTTTAAGAACCCACCTCAGGTTTTCAAGGACAACAAATAATTTTTAGACACAGTGCATACCCCCTTCCCTCCCCCCATTACAAATTACAACAAGGTTTTTTATTTCTCAGCTGTTGAAAAAAGAATTTCTTTCATTGTACTTGTTGCCTTTCTTTACTTTCTAGATTTTTGGTGTTGATAAAGGCATCTAATAACGACGTAAATAATTCAAAAACTAAAAAATTCAATTTTTTCCAATTCTTAAACTTATGGAATTCTTTTTATTTTGTAGATTCATAAAATTAATTTTGTTCCAACAAAAGAATTGTTAACAAAAGAAATAAAATTCATGTAATATTATATAAATCAACACATAAAACTTTACTGTTTTGTCAGTTGTGTTGAGTTTGTAAGGTTCTAATACATTTTTTGCAGAATGTTTAAGTTTTACATTTTAATTCATAATGTCCCGAATAAAATTATTATTTCAAATTGATTGAAACCTGAAAGATGATTAAAGTTCGTCCTTATATTATATGATAGAATAACCAATAAGAGGCCAGCATAAATTTTACCATTGGTCAATTACAGTGTATACTGGCCTCTCATTGGCTATTCTATCGTATGATGTCATAATCTGAGGGGGGACTTTAATCATCTTCAAAACCTGGAACCTTAAAAAAATGTGCAAAATGTATTTTCATCTAAAACGATAATAAGATCATAGGATTTATCCTGTTTTGTTGCCCCCAAAGACAACTATTTTTAGTTAATTAACCCTTAACGGTCAGGGGGGGGGGCGTTGAACGCCCCCCGTTCCGGTTTTTTCTATCTCATTTTCTGTGTGTGAAAGATAAAGAGCCCAAACTGCTTGACTTTTTAAGTATGGGTATGACACATAACTGAGAGTTGGAATTTTTTGAATATCTCCATCCTGGCGGGCACAGGATGCCAGCAAACCTGGCAGGGTCATCCAGGTAAAGAGCAAAAATATTTTTTTGACTAAAACAAAGCATTTTATCATACCAAAATACTAAAAAATCCTCTAGTAGTACATCTTTATATGAAATACAGGTGTTCAAGTCACTTTCAGGTTCCAGGTATGATCCTGCAGGTCCTGATCCTCCAGGTCTCCAGAAATCTTTGAAAGGCTCCTGTGGCCGCAATTTTTGACTTAGAGACTTCAAATTTTAAACTTAAGCTTTTCTTACATGTCTACATAACGTATTAAAATTTCATGAAGATCCGCCGACTGCGGCGGCTGGCAGCTGCCAAGTACAGCTGCGGCGGCTGAAATTTATATTTTGATATTTCTAATGTACAATTTACATAAAGATAAACATTTTCTGGAAAAAAAATTTTCTTCTAGCTTCAAAAATAAGAAAATTACAGCCGTTTGAAATTTTTAAGTAAAAAAAGACCTAAAAACAAAGGTTGTTAAATAAAAGGGTGAAGGAAGCGAAAATTGACTTAGACTTATAAAAGGTCGGAAATTCATTATCAAACAGGGGACTTGCACAAAAAAAATTAGCCCTCTAACTCTAATAGGAACTGAGATAATAAGGGGGGCGTTGAACGCCCCCCCCCCCCCCCGACCAATTAAGGTGCGGCAAGGGGCCCGACTGTAAAGGGTTAATCAGCAGCAAACCTTCGCACACTTACTGACAAAAAAAATATCAAGATTAGAAACATAAGGAGGATTAAATTACTGTTCTCTTTTTTGTATTAATTTGTTTTATGTATGTTAATCTTGTACAAAATATTAAAACGTTAGTGTACTGATTTGAAATTTATGTAATTATTTAGGAGAAAAGTTATGGAAAATCAGAATTCCGCGCTATTTTATGGACTCCCCAGGTAATAACAGAATACTGTACACAAATATCATTTCTTATTTTAATAGTATCGCAGCTAGTTTTTAAAAGTTACTAAGGTTTGTCAGTTGTTCTTACCAACCGCGAACTATTGCTAGCAAATTACTAAAATTTTTGTTAACTCTATTCAGTCAAGGGGTTGGGGATGAAGCGTTGTAGACCTCTTCTAATATTTCATTTATTACTTATTTTCTGTGTAAAAAAAGCAAGAAGGCTCTTAATTCACTTTTTTACATGTAGTAATTCCCTTAACGAGGAATATTCTCATCGTGGCGGTCACAGGATCCCCCCCACACCCCCTGTATCTTTAAGCTGCACACATGTTTAGGGTTAACTTTGGAAATGTACTGTACATTACATAATATAAATCAATTCTCCATAATAAGTAAAAGCCAACTCGATCTAATGCATTATCTAACACAAAGGTATACATAATCTTTTGCAAAACAATCATAAAAGTACTGCAAAAAAACTGTTTTGCATAAAAGCTTTTTTGTAAATTACTTTTATCTTGTTTGTATCTTTTAACATATTCATATATAAAATGGAAATTTTGAAATTGTTTTATATAACTCTAATTTTCTAAGTTTTAAAATTTTGTTAAGGGTCCTAAACGAGTTTGTTTTCGCGGAAAGAACAGTAGCATTTCCCTGAAAGAGGTAAGTCTTTTATTATTTTATGTTCGATTGGTGGCTTCGCCCCTATATTTGCAGAGGATATTTTTTTTTATCTAATTCTTTTTTTTAAACAGAATATCTTTGCCATAGCATTTTTAAATTTCACGACTCAGAGGCCGGGAGAGGAGAATATCTCCCCTTTTTTAGTTAAAAAATAATGGGTACAGTCCCTTTCGTGACATCGCCTCTTAAGGGGCGTTTCGTCTTTTTTTACAATATCTTTGTGCAGGTTATTTTAGGTTAGATTAAGTGATTGCAACGCAGAGTTAACGCCCCACACAGGGGCGAGAAATAGTAGAAAATCTGTCACGAAAGGGACTATACCCAAAGAAATTAAAGAAGAAAAAAAAATATAAAAGGAAAAATGTAGAAGAGCAAATTTTATGGGTTGAGATTGCCCCTCCCCACTCTGAAATAGCTTTAAACCACCATATGACAAGTATATGTCGTCTCTGAATTTTACAAGTTATCGAGATCTTAAGCTCAAGACAAACGGACGGATGGACAAACATCGTTCTAAAATGTAATATATTTAAGAAGCGAAGCTACAATACGTTTTGCTTTTGACACAATGCAAAACAAAACATACCTAAGCATTTAACTAAAAGGTGATCATTTATTTTAAAATCATGAGGATGGAGGGGGGGGGGGGATGCTAGATGGGGCCCTTTTCTTCTTGATATTTTACCTTGTTAAAATTGTCATTTCAAGAAATTGTTGCTATCGTATCTTGCTGTTAATCAAACATTTTTTTTGAAAACAACACTTTCACAAACTTCTATCCAAGAAAATACAAGAAAACTTTTTTAATATATATATAATAATATTTTTAAAAAATTAAATGAAAAATGGGCCGAAGGACAGTCAAGATTGACTTTAAAGGCCCTGTAGTACAGTTACCCTAATTATGTCAATATAAATAAATATATCTATAAAAATGATGTAATTTAAAATGTATTTAATTATTTGTAAAATTAATCTGTAATTTACTGCTAATAAATCATATCATATCATTTTTTTTAAGCAAAATACAACAACAAACTATTTTTAAAATATGTATTAAACTTTATCCAACTATGCGGAATTTTATTTATTTTTCTCTTTTATAGTACCGTATATACTCTATATCAAGGGACATTTTTAAATAAAGTAAAGTTACATAATTTGACCAAAAAAAATTTACTGTCCTCATTAAATTTAAAATCACTTTCAAGATTGAATAACACTTTTCTCTATTTTTAACAACTATACGGCCAGCTTATACTTTAATTATAATATTAGTTTTTGTTATTAAAATCAATTTATATTCGAATAATCCATCTAAAATCGGTTGGTTTTAATCTTATCTTTTAAGAGTAGAAAAAAATCTGTCTCTAATCTCATAGTTGCGTACTTAAAAACTATTGACAAAATTTTCCTTTTTGATAAAAAGTTAATTTAGAAGATTATAAATTTATAATTATCAACTATCTAGAATAATTAATTACATTAAATTATAACTATTAACAAATTATTAAATATATATATATATTACCGAAAATCATATTAATAACAAATTCATAATATTTTTTTTTCTGTTAATTCTATTTTCCTCCTAATAGTTTTTTAATGGTTTCTAAAATGAAATATGAATTTAATAAAATTTCATTCCTTGAAAATAACTCTTACATAAACTTGTCTCTTATATAGTTGTAGTTCTCTAATTATAATACTCTATAATTATTGTTCCAATGTATGTCCGCAGGTTAGTCTGACTAAGTAAGAAAGGTAAATACTTCCCCTTTTACAAAATATATCGCTCCTTTGGCTCTCCCACTGCATTTAGTATAAACATAATAAACTTTAATGTGATTTTACTTGGCTTTTTGTAAGTTTTACGACTACTAACTTGTTGTTTTTTTTGCAAGAATGTCTCAAAATTATTAATCTTTGTATGAATTAATATGTTAATATAATATTCATTTTAGATTCTGGGTAAATTTAGCTGGTTGGGTAGAGTTGAGAGATTGCCAAGAGAAGTTTTGACACCAAATATTCAGAAGGAAACTATCTCTTTATAAGCTTTTTTTTTTAAAATATAATTTATTAATTAGCCAAAAAACAATTATAAAATCTTAGTTTACATAGATGTCCATACCTTGACAACCTTTAGTGTCTCCTTAAAATATTATTTGGTAAATTTCTGACCTAAATCAAATGAAAGAAGTGCATGATTATGCGAAAGAGTGTCTAACAAACAACCCAACTTTGCATGATAATGAATTACGCTTATTTTTAGCTGGTTCATTCTCCCTGTTAATACTAAATGTTGTAAGTTAGCAATAGCAGCAATTTGAACCATTTAACCTCTTTATCTATTTCCGAGGTGCCGAGCCCAAAAAAAATAAAAAAAACCTATTTAAGAATGATGTATCGGATGTATTAGTAGAGGGAATTTCTTGGCCAATAAATAGGTGTAACATATTATCATATTTAAAAAGGATTGAATCTGTTATAATAAGGTTTCATAGTTAAACTTGATTTCTGGTTTAGTCTGTTCTATACAATTCATTAAATAAATCAAACACTTTGTTTAGTTCAAACATACATGAAAGGAATACAAAAAGAGCTGGTCGGTTTTTAGGATATCTTATGGCTAGAAAAACAGGAGGGATCAAGCAGTTTCAAATTTGGTGTCATCTACGCTAAACCTGGACAGGTATGTAAATCAGGATCAGACCAACCTAATAGACAAAAGATCCAAAATACATTAATTGTTCAAATGCTAATTAGCTTCCTAACCATTTTTGTTTGGAAAATAAGACCTTTCTAATATTTTTTTTAGAGTTTATAATTTGTTTAATAGGGTGGGTCGATTTTGGACATTTTTTTTCTGAGGCCAAAGCGGGGATCTGTACTCAATTTATATAGATATAATACACCTCTGGGTGATTTAAAATTTATCCTAAGTCTTAAAACCGCTGACGACCAGACATTCAATTGTATAGCTATTTGTAAATGGGAGTCAACAATTTATTGAATCAGAACTATGGCTTCATGGTGCTCCCTGGAAATGCCTTGAGGAGCTGAGTCAGAAACTTTTGTCCGTTTCAAAAGATCTCGTTCCTAGCCTGAGAAAATCTAAAAAACCACTACAAATTAGACAATTCTCAATAAACCTTTAAAATTTTTGGTTTTTTAGTGATTTCTAAGGCTAGGAACGAGATATTTTGAAACGGACAAAAGTTCCTGATTCACCTCCTCAAGGCCTTTCCAGGGAGCACCATGAAGCCATAGTTCTGATTCAAATTTTTTTTTTGAATGTCGTCTTTGCATACTAATAAGTAATGAATTATATTTTTAAGTGGTCGTGTTCTAAAACTCAATTTTTTAAAATTCTTTTTCGGTCAGAAATGTTTTTAAGGTTAATTTTATCTGTTGCATATCCCCGCTTTGTCTAATTCCGATATGAACCACCCCTATTGTTTAAGCAATATCTATGCCAATAAAGCTGATAATCTATTATGGTTTTTATAAATCAGGAAGAAAGGGGACTGTAAATTACATGGGACCCTAAAGTTTTATAAAAACGCACCCAATAATTCATTATATATTGAATATTTTTTTATCATAAATGTGGTGTAAATCAATTTATTATCCATTGCCTTATCCCCTAAATCCCTGTAAATATTAGATGTTGTGTTGTTATCAAATCAGTAGAATTTTAATGTTTATCTCTATCTCCCTGACAATATATATTATATTTTTTTAGATAATGGATGATGAGTTATTATCAAATCAAGGAGAAAGCAAAAACTTTACAAATTTTCTAGACATATTAGGAAAAGTTTAATCATTACAAGTGACACAATTTATAGATTGGAGGATTCTAAGTTAAGTGAGATAAAGATTGTTTGATGGATAGATAGACCGAAAAATTGTTGAACAATTTGAAGACTTGAACAGTCAGAAAGTTAGATAGATAGGAAGATAGATGGATAGAAAATTAAAAAAAAAAATAAAAGATAGTCACATAAACACACCAACTTAAAAAATCTTTAACATTTAAAATTTTATACAGGGCGTTTCAAAAAAAACTGCGTTTTCCGGTTTTGGGAAACAACCAGTAGGTATGAAAAAAATGATTATAAGTCCATATTCTATGTAAAATTGTACACCAGATTTGCTTAAGGTGTTTTTTAATATCTCAAAAAATACGGCTTTTCTGATAGGTACATGTAGGAGAAAAATGCTTGATGTTAAATTTGATATATCAATTTGATTGAAATAACTTGTAAATTTTTCAGAAAAAAGTTTTAAAATCCCATTAATAATATGGTAAATGGTAAAATGAAAGTGCATGTTTAATTTTTTGTCATTATTTCCCTTTTTTTCTCTGAAAAACGCTTTTTAGATTCTTACAAATTGCAATATTTCTCGTTTCTCTTAGTTGAACAAACTTTAGGTGACTAACTAACTCTTTATAGTATTTTAGATTATAGCATAAAAATTAAAATACTTTTTATCCCAAGAAGTTATCTTTAAAAACAAAAAAGTTATAGTAGTTTGTTTTATTTACTTAAAAGTGCAACCTACAAATTAATAGCTTAAATGTTAATGAATGCACTTGAGATTTATGGTTTGACCGTAAATATTAAACATTTGATCCGTATTTGAAAGGGGGAGGGGTGGATTATAAATGTCCATTAAGTAGTTCCAGTTCAATTAGATGCCAAAAGTGGGCGGAGATTTTAAAGTTTGACCGGAATTGTGAAACATTAAGCTCTTAATATAAGGTGTTGGAGGGGGGGGGGGGGGGGGGGGTATAATTTTATATTCAGTTTTGATTACATCTTAAAACTATCAACAATGATACGTGAACAGTTTACTCCAGAACAAAGGACTTTTCTTTTACTTGAATACTCTAGATTAAGTGAAAGGAAAAAAACTTTTGGCCAGATCTTCTACAAGGATATATGGAAAGATTCCCTACATCGCAACCACCATCAAAAAATACAGTGAGAAATATTATGAAGAAACAATTATCTAATTGGACTATGCATAATTGTAACAGTAAGAAATCTCCAGGGCGCACTTTTACTGGCCGTAAGCGCACAGCAGTGACAGAGAGAAACAAGCGAAGAGCTCGCCGTTTGATGGATGCAGATTCTAAATAGAATTTAAAAACATTGGACGTGACCATTCTCCAATAAATTCATGCCGTCGAAACAGACTTGGAATTAGTCCAGCAAGCTGGCACAGAATTGCTAAGGAAATAGAATATCATCCTTATAAAGCTGTTAGAACGCCAGCGGTTATTGGACACAGATTTTCCTAGACGTGTTAGTTTCAGTGAATGGATTGAGAGAAAATCTGTTCAAGAGATGAGAAACATGTTGTTCTCAGACGAAGCCTATTTTGATTAAAATGGGCATGTTAATTCGCAGAATGTCCGCATGTACTCTGCAAAACGACGAGGGCGGCCAGAAAACCTTGCACATGAGCGGTTTGTTTCTCAAAAATTGCATGTTTTTTGTGGCATTCGAATGTCTGGACTGTTTGGTCTAAGATTTTTCCGCAATGAAACAATAAATGTTGCACGATAACATTCACTATTGCAATATCATGTGTTACTTGAGATTAGAGAATTCAATGGTGGCAATCTGGCCAACCTTACCTGGACACAGGATGGAGCTCCATGCCATACAGAAAGGAGGAATATAGCTTACCTGAGCCGCCAGTTTGGGGGTCGGCTTGTAAGCAAGGGAGCTGATCGTGAATGGCCACCAAGGTCACCTGACCTTAATTTTTGTGACTTCTTTCTGTAGGGCTATTTAAAATCCAGAGTTTATTATCCCAAACCTACTAACCTGGATGAGTTGCAGGCAGCTATAGAACGAGAGGTTAGGCAGCTTGATCCTGCAATGTGTTATAGAGCAGTGTTGGATATTCAAACACGAGCTGATAAGTGCATTGATATGGGTGGAAAATGCTTTGAAAAATAGTCCTGTCTTGATAATAACAAAGCATTTGATATGATATTTGTGATATTTTGTCTATGATAAAAAAATGCGTTTTATGTTTCAGTAAACCTGTAAATAAGTTGAATAAAAATTGAAATGAAAATAAAATATGTTTGTTTATCATTTTAGACAGATAGGAATAGTATTTTTTTTATAAAACAATATAAAAAGCCTTATAAACTGACCGAAAAAATTATCATTCATGCTTTTTAGAATTAATCAACTCTAAAATGCGCCGTTGTTTTTAGAGTAATCAATAAACACCTTTTATAAAATTAATCCATATTTTTATAGAGAATAAGAATATATAATTATTTTTTTCATACTCCTACTGGTTGTTTCCCAAAACCGAAAAACGCAGTTTTTTTTTAAACGCCCTGTAGAAATCAGCCAATTTTAAAAAACCCACAAAATCTGAAGGTATTGAGATATTTCATTAAGTCTTTTGTTCCTGATTCTACTATGCAATTAGAAATTATAATACATAATTATTTATATCAAGATTTGTTTAGTTTGACTCAAAAGATGAATAGTACAGCTACAAATAAAAAACTAAAAATATATGAATTTATTAATAGACCATCGAAATGATTTAACTTCGGTTGTACAGGCACCAGAGTGACCTTGAAAGGTTGGACAAAGTACAAAGGAGGGCTGGACGTGAAACGTGATATGACGGGTCAACACAGGTACACATTTTATTTATTTCAGGGCTCGGCAGCCGCCCGTCAGGCAGTGAAATTGTCATAGTGTAACTTTAAGATTTAGTTGGATGTCTAAACCTGTTCCTGAGCACACAATTAATCTTTCCAGATTTTTTTTTGTGGAAACAAGCGGGTTTAATTTTGAGGCTTATGCGCGGTTAAGGGGCGGCTGACGAGCCCTGATTGATATATCACGACCGATATAACTTGTGTAATGGACCACATGTTGTCTCAAAAGAATTTTTTTTTATATAATTTTTCACTTTGTTAGTGAATTAATAAAACAAAATATAAATATCTTTTCTATATATATATCAGTGTGTTTTTTGATAGGGGAATATTCGTATCTAGGAACATTTTCGGTCTTGTCATAAAATAAAACAGAATGCAAGAAGTAAAACTGAAATACCTAAATGTAAAAGGTAATCAAATTTAGAATATATATTGCCAAATATTTGAAGGGAAATTCAATATTCTATGATTCAGAATGATTTTTCATGTATTTTAATGTAGTATAAGATTTATTTGCCTATTTTTGTCCTGTAAGTCCCTTAAACCAGACACTAGACAATTCTGTATTGGTCTAGAGCAGGTTTTATCTTTATCCTAAAAAATTTAGATAAAAGATTAAAATGATAATGCTGGAAACTTAAAATAATAATTTTTTCGCGTTTATCCTTTTTGTAAACTTTTTCTATTTCTCAAAAGATGTTTAACATATATATATATCCTGTGGGAAAAGTATGTCTATCCATCATACATACCACTTGTAGTAAACTCAATGAAAGTATTTTTGCGATATTCTTCATTTATTTTACTAATTTATATTTTTTTTGTAAACACTGTGGAATAACTTTATTCTGTCTCAAAACGTAATAAATTTGTTTATTGTCGGAGTGCTGATGGCCGGTTGTTCTCTTCTAGAAGCGAATTATAACCAAAGACGTTAAAATATGTGCTATTCGCTGAATAGGTTTGTATACAGAGCCTTTTTTTTTATTGGCGATCTACACGTCTGAAATACCATATTGGTAAATATATGTGTTATAACCTTTAATTTATTCATGTATGTCTGTATGTATATGTATTTACACGTCATGAATACATACAAACATTGATAAATGAACATAAAAGTAAAGTACATTAAATAATGAGATTCCTTTATACAAGGGCGTGCATAAAATTGGGCAGTAGGTAGGCCATTTTTACCTTTTCAAACACCTTTCGCTTGGAACATTTTATCTCCACATTATAAAAAAAAACTCTTGGAGAATTGGAAGGGGGGGGGGGGTCAAGAGTTGTACTCCCCCAGTAAACGTCTTTTAATATATGTATTCAAAGCATAAATTATGTATAAAAATATAATTGTTTATATGCATATTAAATTTATATTTAGGTACTTGAGGTAATTAAGGAATTAATAAACTATTGTGCAAAACCTAAAGAATTAAAATACAAAGCGTTCCATATCAGTTTATACCAACAACGAAAAATCACGAAACCTATACGTGATTTTCAGCTGTCGTTGGAGGGGGGGGGGGGGGGGGCGGCAACTATTATTAGAATTCACGATCTTTTTATCTGCCCCCGAATATTACTTTAGATTTATTTCGATTCTTGGCCATTCCTTATTCCTGGTTCCTTATTCATAAGAAAATAAGAATATTTTTAAATTTTAAAAAGACCTATATTATAAATAAAACATTGAAACGTATACAACATGTAATTTTTTAATGTAAAAAATAACAAAGGGTGGTAGACTTCCAAGGGGGGGGGGGTAAAAAGGGGATTCCCCCCCCCCCCCATTTAAAATTTACCCCTACCCTAGTGTTGCCGTAGGCATCCCCAACCATTTAGGAGAGGGTATTAACCCCCAAAACAATTTTGGGGGAGTTGAACGTTCCAAAAATACCTCACTTGTCAAGATTGGATGAAAAATGAAAAAATCTTTGTGGTCGAGATTCCATAACTGTGCTTCCAAAAAAAAACTTGGACGCCCCTGCAAAGGGTGATAGCTAAGATATATCAAACATTATACATAAATCAAAACTTTAAAAAATTAAGCACAATGATACAAATCTTTGTAATTTTAAATATATTAAACTATGTAAATTTTAACATAAAGTTCGCATTGCAGCACTTTGAGATTGGAATATCCCTCTTTATTGAAATTGAGACTTACTTGCCATTTCTTTGACACTTTTTATTCCTATTCTAATACACGTTTTTGTGGGACCAAATCATTCCTCTGACATCTATTGTTATTTCCAAGCATTTTTCACATTGAATATTACAAATAAAGCATTGTCTGGAAGTATTAAACACAAAAGACATGGGGAAAATTGTGATATTTATAAAGATAGTCAAAAACCTGCTAAAAAGCAGTCCAACCAAAAAGATATATATTAGTTGATTTTACTTCTTAATGATGGCAATGTTGTCAAAAAGTTTCAACCTTCTATCTTTTATAGGAGCCGAGAAAATCACGCTTCTCATATATAACATACAGACAGACGGACATATATTTGGAATTATAGAGTAGCTTTGCTGCTAAATAAAGTTGTTTTGTTTTATTGGTAAAATGGCAGAATATAGGATCTTGCTTTCAAATTTACAATTTCGTTTTAGATATAAGAAGTTTGAGATTTACTGGGCAATATAATATTTTGCTTTACTACTTGAGTATCAAATATATTTTACACACTTCTAGCTACATACACAATTTTGAGTTGTATTAGCTTTATAAAATAAGCAAAGTAATATTGGCTTAAATAGAAGATATTTAATACTGATTTTATCTTTTATAAGTTATAATATCTATAATGTAATTTATTTCCATATTATAACAAAGAACAAATTGTTAAACTGACCCTTGTCTTTTGGTATCCTTGCATAGAAGTATCTAAGTGTCTGTACTGAAGGTTCATTCTAACACATAATTTACAGTGTAGCTTCACATAGTCTCCTGGGAAGATTTAAACCTATTTTGGGGGGAGGGTACCATTAACCCTAGAAAATATGGCACCCAATTTTTTTTTTACTTTTTCTTTTTATAATCAAAATTTTAATCATTAACATTAAAATAACTGTGTTTTTTTTCAGTTACTACACAAGATTCGAGTCTCATGAGATTATGTATCATGTATCAACTCTTCTACCTTACTCTGTGGATGATACACAACAGGTTAACAATATATAACATAGCTACTCTATATATTACTATTAGCGGCTTCGCCCCTAGCCTCTAGATGGTTTTCCCAAAGAGATAAATAAAAAAATATAAAAAGAAAAAAAAGATAAAAAAGAAAAAAAGAAAAATTGGAGATGCCCCCACTTCGATTTCAAAATTTTTTGGGGGAAAAAATGGGATAGTATTTTTTTTTGGGGGGGTGTCCCACCCCCCCAACAAAATAGCCTAAAACCACCACAGGACCAGTAGGTATATTCCCTGAAGAGTAGAATCACATCGATTCAGTGGTTACCGAGATCGTTAGGGTAAGACGGACTGACGGACGGACGGACAGACAGACAGACAGACAGACAGACTGACTGACATCGTTCTACTTTGTTATAATGATAGAGGCCCTAAAGGAACAGAAGTCGACCATTAACATTGAATTTAGTTTTTAAAAAAAAATAATTGTTTGTTCATCGAGCGATTTTCTTGGAAAACTGAAGTTACCCCTCTCTCAAACTTAGGGTACTGATTACAATAGATAAGCTAACATCATGTTACTTTCATATAATGATGTATAGTGTAGAACAGCTGTAACTAACATTTGAATTAAATTGAATAAACAGCTTGTTATCCCCCAACAACAACTGAAAATCACGTATATGTATCGTGATTTTTTTTGCATTATTTTCGTTGTTTGTATGAGCAGATATTTACATGATATATTAATTAAAATTATTATTTAGGTTGAAAGAAAACGTCATATTGGGAATGATATTGTGAATATTGTATTTGTAGATGGTACAAGAGAGGACATGCAGAGGTATATTTTACAAGGATGTTAATATATTAGAGTAAAACAATAGAGGGAGAAGGGGTTAAATAACTGTATGCCCACCCCGAGGATCCTATTCCGACTTTCAATTGGGTGTTTGAAAATCAACGAATAGTGTCTGTAATATTAACACAGCCAGTATGCTACAAAAGAACAGAAAGTTATTTGGTAACAGACGAAAAGGTCCCCAACAGGGGGATCCAGGTAGTTGTATGTACCTTAATATTTACAGATTTATTGTTTTTATTTATAAAGGAGCAGCCAATAAATTTTAATAACTGATAATCGATAAATATAGAGTGAATGACCTTATTATGAGTCATAATAAAAGTTTTATTAAAATTAATTGCTTAAAATTATGATTCGCCTAATTTTAATGCATAACTGCGCTTATATCTTAGTTTTATTTTGTAGAAAGAATCTTCGTTCAAAATTAAGTTAGAGATAGTTTTCTCTTATGTAAAAACTAAAATTTAAAAATAGTTCTTCGAATCGTTTTAAGTGCCTTCATGAAACTATCCCTTATAATTAAAGCCTGATAATAGAGAGAAAAAAAGTCTTCCTTTAAAGGAAATTTATGTAAGTTTGACTTAGGCGTGGTGTTTGATTTACAACAACAACAAAAACTATTTGCAATGTTTATTAATTTTAAATATACCCCCCAACTGAGATTTTTACCCATTCCTATAAACTTTTAGACATACTTGTTCCTCCCCCTTTTTTTAAATACCTTTTGAATCGCTTCTGACGACACTGATTTACACAATACATATATTGAAATTTATTTAAAATACTAAGATTTGTTTTCATTGGTATGGTCAAAGTTTCTATTATTTCAACTCTTTTTTTTCAACTCCTGCGTTCGTTAATATGAAAGTTTTGGTTTTATATTTGTTTCTATGTGTGTATGTTTGTGTGTGTGGGTGCGTGTCTGTGGGTTTTTGTGGTTGTGTGTATTATGTTTACTGTTTTCACTATGAATACATAACAAGATTTACCAAACACGATACAATATTACAATTCATAACAACAATTCTAAACAATCAAAAATAAAGGCTTACAGTACAAAATAATTTCTTGGTGCTTTATTACAAAGATAATGTTAAGCACAATAGTTTAGAAGATAAATTTAAGAGAGGATAGGTTTTTCTATGCCTAAACATTCCAAGGGCCTATAAATTCGGCGCCCTTTCTTGCTGGGGTATTCATAACCCAATATAACATGTCCCCCCCCCCAAAAAAAAAAAAAATATTTTTTTCTCATAAATTTGTGGGGGAGGTGTTATCAAAACTCAACAAGGTACTTTGTGTGAAAGCGCTAAATTCTTAACCAGCAAAGCTTCTCTTAAATAATATTTTTCCGTCCTTCCTTTTGTTTTATTGATTAGAATTTATAGTTTTCTTATTTTGAAACATAAAATTCTTTGTTGAGAAAATAATATAAATTTATTTTTGTTTTGCTACTTTTAGAATAATAATCTTGTTATTTTTTAGGTTTAAGCCAGTGTTTATAAAGAGCCAGTTTACCCATATATACGCTGTGGTGTGCTATGAACCAGCTGATATGTCCTACCACATCATTGTGTATTCAGGAAATTTGCTTTATTAAAATTTAGAAAAATCTATATTACACCGAATGATTTCTCTAAATCAGGGAAGCTCTCCCCATTGTTATACCCCCCTTGATTGAAGGGATTTTGGGGAAAGGGGGAGGTGTTGGCCATACAATAACAATTTTAGTTATAAAAGATGTTTAAATGAAGGTTAAAATGTTTTTTGGAGAGTATTTTTTTAAAAGTTTTTTTTCCTCATGTAAAATTCAGGAAGATGATTAAAGTTCCTCTACAGATTACGACATCATACGATAGAAGAGTCAATGAGAGGACAGTATACACTGTAATTGACCAATGGTAAAATTTATGCTGGCCTCTCATTGGTTATTTTATCGTATGACGTCATAATCTGTGAAGGGACTTTAATAATCTTCAATATTCAGGACCTAAAAGGCTCTTCACTGTTAAACAGAACTCTATCTGCTCAGCGTTTAGCTAGATCCTTGCCACATACTGACGGACATCCTGGTGGCGTAATGGGAATATTACCTCCATATGTTTTGTGGGAGTTATAATTTAACCCACATATCTTCATTTAAACAATGTACCCCAACAATTTAATGTTAAAATTATTTGTATTTAAGGAAAAGAAGTAAGAAAATAGAATTATATAAAATACAATCTTGATAAATAGATAATATAAAAAGTCTTGATTCTTTCCCCATCTCTCCCCTATCTCTTTTGTTTCTATGATAGAAATAAAGTCAGATATGAAAAGAAGAAATTGTCCCTGGGGGATTCAGTTCCTTTCAAGTAGGGACATAAATGGATATACTATACAATATACAAACTTGGGATCGTCATCCGCTTATATGCATATGAGAAAAAAATGCATTTTTGAACTGATCATAAGTATAAGCAAAAAATATATAAATGTATAAACTTTATAAACCAGGTCCTAGGCCTTTTGTAGATATAAGATACAGACTAAGTTGCCAATCGATTATAAGTATTTATGTTTTTCAATATTTCTAAGCCTAACTTTTGTATATCCCTATAGAATATAAAATATAAATATTAAATAAGATTGTTCTTCATGCCAACCATAAATAGTATGTTGCTCAAACTTTGTTTTAAATTTATAAAACTTTGTAATATTAACAAACATATAACAAATATATAAACAATTACAGATTTTAAAATTGAATACCTAAACAAAATTTTGTGGTTTATTTCAAGATGAAGAAAAAAAAGATTTAAAGCTTAATTCAGGTGGGATCAAGTAGAGGATTCGATCTACGTAAGGATAGGTCTCCCGCAGCGTAGAGGACTCACTAAGGGGCTAAAATTGTGGGTTAAGGGGGGGGGGGGTCTTTAAAGTGTTAAACTCAAATTAAGGGATAGGCTAACATTATTTTAATCATTTAAAAAATAAATTTCCAAAATAAAAGTAGGTTTGTGTATTTATGCCTGGACGTACTTATCTCTTGTTCTTAATTGGAGAGAAGCTAAGCACCCAAAACAGCATTTCTCATAATCGCCAGCATTTCAATTTTCAAACCAAGAAATTCATTCATTATTATGTGAAACATTAAATTAAATAACGAAACGAATCTAAATGGTCTAAATATATACAGAAATTATTTTTGTAGAAAAGTCGAACTCAGTATACTTTAAGTATTGATATATATATTAAATTACAAAGCTTTAAACTTTTCTTGTCAACATTCTTTACTTTTTTTAAATAAAAAAAAATCAAGTTTGCTTATCCTATTATATAAAGTAGTAAGTTTTTTTGTCTGTAGCGGAAAATCTTGCTAACTTATGAACCGATGTGGCGTCCAAGAAAGGTTTTTTTACTATTTTGGGAAAGGGTATCGCCACCCTCCTAAGGGAAATAACCCCTTTAACAAAATTACTCCCCGCACAAATATTCTGTATATTTTTTAAATCGAAATTGACGGGTGGGATTCGACTACCAACCCCACCTTCCCTAGAGGCTTCTGAGGGCATAGCTTTAGTAAAGTTATAAAGTAACTTATGTACTATTTTATACTTTAATGACTAATTTGCCTCAGTGTATAAGTTATATAATCCTATTAGAAAAGATAAATCCTATTACAATATAAAATACCCTCCGATATATAGATACATACAATTAAGAAATGGAATAAGGAATATGAAAAAGACAAAAAAAATCAATTAATATAAAGCGGAAGCACTCTTGACAAATAAAAAATACATTGTAATACCTATATCGTGAAACTTCTACTAAAGAAATTAAATAGGTTTTAGTTAAAATAAAATATTAATTCAAAATAAAATAACTAAAGGGACAAATGAAAATGATGAAAATTGTGTAAAAATTGTATAACAGGTTAAAAATGAACGTGCGAATTTTCTGTTAAATCTTATTGATATTCTAGTTTAAGTTTATTTCTTTTTGTCACAGGAATCCCAGTGCAAAATGTTATTAAGATTAATTTTCTCTAATAAATATCTCTAGCTCTGAATCCAGCTATTTAATGAATATATATGATATACATAATGCTATAATAAGGTAGTTTATTGATTAAGCTCATAATTGTGTAAGATACATTTTTCTATTTATAAAAGAAGTTATAATTAATTAGAGCTGGATCTTTAAATCATTTTAGTGGTGAGCCAGATCAAGGTGCGCCAAAGGTGATCCGAGGTGGGCCGAATGTAATCATATTCCAATCTTGTCAATTATATTGCTGTCATAAATCCCCAAAATAACACATCTTAATGATATGTTTAATTTTCCTTAAATTGTCACCTATATGTTTTTAAGGCAACATATCCATACGCCCCGGTACAACTTTATAACTTTTGGCCGTGTCAATACGGTGTATTTCATATATAACAATATCTAATTTATTTTAAAAATAATCATAAAATATTTTCATGATAGTTTTGCAATAAAATATTAAAACTAATTGAAAAAAAATATTAATTTATTAAATACGGATCACCCCGATCCGGCTCGGTGGCTATATCAAACGAGCTTTTATTAGAGAATATGAATATTTGATAGTGATAGTACACTACATATTGTCAAATTACTTCTTTTGCTATCTGTATCAGATACCTTTATTATCTTACTATACGTTCTTTTTTCAGTAGTAATACATTTTAGCAGTCTTTCTAGATTCAAGTTTAATATATGATAATTGAAAAAAATTATTCTGCATTTAAATAATCTATTAGTTGATCATGTAACATCATTATTCCTCTAATTACTGTCAATTCATTCAAATTCATCAATTAATCTATTTATACTGCTTTAAAATTTAATAATATTCGTTTCATAATATATTGATTTGAAGAAAATATATTATTTATGATATGATAATTTGATGAATTTGTAGTTTTGTCAAAAAAAAATAATTTTTTGTATACTTTTTTTTACACAGTTTTCATGGATACTCCTGTCTTCTCATAGGATATCAGTGCTGAGCAAGATAAATTGATAATATTCATTTCCTAACATGCTAGTTGGACTGTTCAATTTATTCTTCTTCACTTGAAGGAAAGGTAATTGTGAAGGAAAGAATCCAAATGTGTCGGAAAATCTTTACGAAAAATAAATTAAACAAAATTATTTAAATATCTTGCTCTAATAGAAGCCTAAATAGTAGAAGGGAGGGGAAACTTTCAAGGTCATACCATTGAGTTTGATAAGAAACAATAATTAAAGAAAAATATTTTCATCCTTCAAGCTTAATACATATACATTTTTTACTGAGATTTACTTAATGTATCTTGGTTTTTTAGGTATGTGATATCTTATGATGAGGCTTCTTTTTATAATGTATAATGCTGAACAAATGATAATTGATATATTTTTTGTGTATCAAATTTAAATTACTTAGATCAGGCTTTAATAAAAACTTATCATACAGAAAACCCACCATTTGATTGCAAGATTTTTTTGAAGTTCTACATATGTTCACAATACCAATTAATATAAATTCTGTTTACAGCCAAAAGCATTCCACCTTCTCTTACTAAAATTTGAATGCACAATGAATCTAAAGCAGTTTCAAACATATTACAAATTAATTTGAAAGCAAATTTTGATCAGAGAAATCTGTGCCTCTGTATGGTCCCTCCTTGCCTTCTAACCACAGTGGCTTTACTGATCATCAAGAATTCAGGTTAGTAGTGTGGCTACTCTATATACCTAGATTTTTATTCCTCCCTGTCTTCTGACTATTGTGGCTTTACTGATCATCAAGAATTCAGGTTAGTAGTGTTGCTACTCTATATACCTGGGTTATAGTGCCTCCCTGTCTTCTAACCACAGTGGCTTTACTGATCATCAATAATTCAGGTTAGTAGTGTTTCTACTCTATATACCTGGGTTATAGTGCCTCCCTGTCTTCTAACCACAGTGGCTTTACTGATCATCAAAAATTCAGGTTAGTATTTTGGCTACTCTATATACCTGGGTTATAGTCCCTCCTGTCTTCTAACAACAGTGGCTTTACTGATCATCAAAAATTCAGGTTAGTATTTTGGCTACTCTATATACCTGGGTTAAAGTCCCTCCTGTCTTCTAACCACAGTGGCTTTACTGATAATCAAGAATTCAGGTTAGTATTTTGGCTACTCTATATACCTGGGTTTTTGTTCCTCCATGTCTTCTGACCATTGTGGCTTTACTGATCATCAATAATTCAGGTTAGTAGTGTTGCTGCTCTATATACCTAGGTTATTGTCCTCCCTGACTTCTCACAATAGTGTTTTTTTTTTCATAATGCCCGCTCTTTTTAAATAAAGAAAATTTAGTTACCTATTGGAAACTATTAAAATATTGATTGAATTTCAGGAGGTTTTTGTTGGTAAAATGCATCAATGGTGAAAAGGCAACATACAACACTCAAGTTTTTGCCACTAAAAGAGAACGAACATTTCAGGTGAGAAAGATTTTTTTGTGAGATTCTTTGGCCGCAGCTGTAACAACAGTCATTGAAACAATTTGCCACAAAAGAATGAATTGAACCAAATAAAAAAATCGCAACTTAACTAAACTAAACAAAGAAAATGAGTAAGTTACAGATATTCTAAAACCTTGGTATGTGAAATTGAATGGTGTGTAAGATTTAGTTTGAAAATTTTCATTCATAAGAAGTGCTACTCAATTAGTATAGCTGTCGACTGTCAAGCCTTGTGCTTAAAAAATTCACAAAAAAATGCATTGTAAGTATAATTATTTCAATACCCTTCTTTAATGTCTTTCTTTTGTTAGTTCCAATATAATAGAATTGAAAATCTTGAATTCATATAAAAGTGCAATTTTATGAGTAATTGAAAATTCTAGAAACTAAATAAAATTTTTGAAAGAAAATTAATCAATATTTTGATAAAATTGGTATATGTACTAGAAATATAGGATCATGGAAAGAAAACGAATTAGAGGGTTTCGTTGTATTTTCACAGTAGCTTTTTTTCTATTTCTAGATCATGCGGGGGGCTCTGATCCTGCGGGGCTAATGTGTTAACCCAACGGGGCAATAGTTAACTTTTGCCGAACCTAAAATAACCTAACAAAGTTACTGTGAAAATACGCTTTTAGACAGCTGTGTAAATTTATTAAAAACTTATAATTAATACTTTAAGTTGTATTTATTATCTTTGTTTTTTTCACTAGTTATTTAAAGGAAGGAATACCAATGTTTGCTTAGTTTAAATGTCAGAAAGTTGACAGCAAAAGAAAATTCATTGATTTTTTAGTTTTTACTTACAAGTAATGCAAAATAATTACTTAATGATAGGGTTTCTGTTATTTCTCTAAGTATGTAGAAAAATAATATGAATAATTTTTTGTAAAATTATAAAAATGTTGGAGTTTTAAATATTGTTCAACTTGTTTAATGTAAGTTTAATAGCCATAAGATTTTTCACCCATGTCATAAAGCCTATAGACACATTTAACAAATCCTTACGTGCTAAATTTTAAATTTGTTTAAATTTTGAAACTTGAAAAGAGCAATTATCCATGTAAAAAATGTTTCCATAAAACTTTTTTGTTATTTAAATTCACCGCATTGAAAAATAGAGTTTTTTTTTATTTTAATATTAACTTAATAATTCATGAAATTTTAATGGCAAATTTAATTTCTATTGTTTTGATTCTTGTTAATAGAAAAACTCAACATTGTCCTTAGATTATAAAATCGAGTAATGCCACACAGACTTTTGAAAAAAAAATAAGTATGCCTATCTGCTTGAAAGATAAGTTGTGTTAAAGGGTAAGAATAGGGAGATAAATTGATAAAATCTCCTATAATGATAAACAAAAGTCAACCTTTGTAGATAAAAATTATTCCTTGAAAAAGTTTGGCACTACAAGCCAATCAAAGTTCTTTTAATTACCCAAAGTTTGTGCCAAAGAATTTGATAACGAGTTTTTAATACTTTGGGAACAACTGTAACTCACAGTCCAATGTTCCCTTCCTCCCTTCAGTTATATAAGAGTAAAGATCGGAGTTTAATATATAAAGCTCCAATCTTTATAGATAAGACTAAACAACGTTTAAAAATTAAAAATATTTTCACCTTCTCTCCATTCATAAGTTTTAACTTGAAAACAAACAAAAGAGAAGAAAAATATTTTTCAATTTTCTCGATATTAACGTCATTTGTATATGAGAAAAATGTGAAAATATGTTTATAGTTTGAAACAAAAATGCATAGATATGAATAAAAAAAGAGTTTAAAACGTTCCATTTGGGTAAGGAAATTAATTTAGTAATAAATAAGCAATTATTTTTAATATATTTAAAGGCAATGTTTATCAGTTGGCAACAATCTGCAATAATAAAATTGTCAACTGGAGGTCTTAGTAACTCAATTATATCTAAATTCCATATCTAAGACAAAATATTTTTTAACTGCTTAGTACCAAGATGCCAACTACTCAAGTGGTTACTTATTTTTTTTGAATATTGAAAGTTTCCTTACAGAAAAGTACTAATGCTTTTAATAAAGTTACAGGATCTCTATCAGTGCGTGTGTGTACTGAAGGATCTCGCTAAACACTGAACCGATATGGTTTCTCCTTTACAGGGTAGTTTATCATAGGTCATGGGAAAACTTAATTGGGGTGGGGGGGGGGTCCCCCCATGTCAAGGGCCTCTGGAGGCTTTTAGGGGCGTAGCCCTTACTATAATCTAAAGTAGCTTGATATTCTTGGTCAGGTTTTAATTTTCTTAGCTTCTGTTTTCTTTAGATATTAGTCTCACAAGTTTAGTTCTTTAATTCTTAAATGTTTTAGTTGTTGCTGCTGGATAGTATGGAGCAGTATGGTATGTGTGAGGACAGTAGACCAGCAAGGGAAAGAATTAATCTTGCGGAAGGAGATTCTTTATTACACAGGTATTAAAGTAAAACAATATAAGGGAAAGGGGTCAAATGATTGGGTCTTGGAATATCAACTAATAGTATCGTAAATATTAATACAAACAAGTAGCTACAGAAGAGTACAAAGCAGTTTACTAGCTGGTGAAAAAGTTCTACAAGACCGTGGCCAGGTAGTTGTCTGGATTATACATCAACGATTATTATAGAAGATGATTAAAGTCCCTCGATCCAAGGATTATGACGTCATACGATAGAATAGCCAATGAGAGGCCAGTATAAAATTTATGCTGGCCTCTCATTGGCTATTCTATCGTATTTCGTCATAATCTGTGGAGGGACTTTTATCATCTTCATTATTATATTTATTACACAGGTAATGTGTTTTAAGACTTAAGGAACAGAAGATAAACTTTGTTATTTTTGGTATAATTAAGAAAAAAATTATATTCAATCACCTCAAAACCTCAGCCGCAGCTATTAAATTTTGATTCAACCGTAGCAACATCAACCTTAAATGGCTAAGAGTCATTTTAATGGAAGCTTTGCAGGTTTTAGGCTTTTTTGTAAAGGGTAAGCATCTTGATTCAAATATCATATGAATCATATTTATAATTATACAATAAATTCAAATTAATCTCTTAGCTTATTCTATGTTAATTTTCTCTATTTAAATTTTTTTAAATTTGAATAAGAAAGAAGCTATAGAAAATTTGGTTTTAATAAAATGTTCTCGTATGTTTAATTATGTAAGTGCAGAGAGAAGCTCAAATTATATTTCTAAGATCTTTTCTAATAAGATAAAGAATTCTTGAAAGTGTAAAGTTTAGGCTTTGTGATATTCTGGGAATAAAAACACATTTCCTTTCCTCCGCCTCATCTTGAAACAAATACAGTTTTATATTTAACTTTTGTAAAGTTTAATTCAGCTTTTTATTTTATATTTTTCAAAGAGAAGATTTTCTTTTTTTAGAATATGACTGTCGAATCATATTAAAATAGTAATTTTTATAAAATTTTAATCACATTGATATTTAGGTATTGGGAAAACTAGCAAATCTTGAATTACTATTAGAATGTTCATTTATGATATGACTTGGGATTGGATTCCTGTGATGAAAATTGATGTTTTAAATGCAGAAAGTCTATAATGAAAAGTGAAAGTTTAAGCATTACCAGAGTAATAGATCATTTCTTTATTAAACATTTAATTTTGTTCAGACTTGTCGAAACTATTATGCTTATGTCACTCTATGTATATTTATACTGTTTTATTGAATTATTGTCTGATTTATTGAGCTTACATAAATGTAGTCATCCTTGTTAGATGTACAAAGTAACTACTACTAACATTAATTTATATTATAGTACCAAGATAAAATCCCTGTAACCATTAATTTTTCGGTTCTAATAAAGCAGAAGATTAAACATTTTATTTTTGGAATATCTTTAGATACATTAAGTATATGTCCGTTTGTCTGTTCTGTAAAATATCTCCTACCACTACACTTTTGAGATATCCTTTTCAGGGTAGCGTCCTAATGCTTCTAATCTATCCCTATTCCTTTTAATCGTTTACAGTTTCAAAAGTTTTGCCATTGCATTTTAAAACCCTAAATCAGATAATGTATCAATTAAACTTTGCATGGATGTCTAACACTGGTTCCACCTAGTGTGTATTTTATTTTATCAGTTCGTCCGTCCGTTTGTCCGTAACCATATGATTTCCTCGGCTGCTATTTAGGAAAGACTCCTGATTTTTTGGTGTTAAAATACCGAAGAGCATCTAGTTTTTAACTTTCTTGGCCCATAATCATCATTCATTCTCCATCAATGATTTTTGTATGGATGGTGTCATCCTTGTTATTATATTCCATTATTCTATGAACGTGGTTACATATATAATAGAAATTATAATATATAATTATAAGAATAATGTAAGAACATATTTGTTATTTGCAGAAAGAAAGAGAGATCAAGAAAAGATATATTTGTGAAAGTTGGTCAGAATCTGAAGCTGGAGTCTCTAGGTAAGAGATTATTACAAATGTCCATATAACTTAAATTGTATCACCTCTTCCCTGTTTTAAAACGAAGCTCCACAAATCAGACGGTCAAACATACGCACATTACCCTTTCAAATTCGTATGTATCTGTCCAAAAAATAAATGCATGTTGATTACTTAGATTTTAAGACATGATTATACAGTTACTGTTGCTTCGCTTATGACATTATACCTAATTTTTTAAATTTCCCTTTAAGTATATAATTAAAAAGTGGTAAGTTAAAGAGCAAAATATGAGACCAATAGGATATTGATAGATTAACTAATATTGTAAATGTCAAGAGAAAAATTTTGTAATTAGCATAATTCCTCCCCTTCCCCCCCTCTCCAGAGCAGCCAAACTCTATTAGTTTAGTAAATTTATTCAAATGATTTTCAATTTTCAATTTTTTCGCCAAAATGAAATAATTTTTAACCAGTTATTCCAAATTGTAATGTATTTGAATTTCTAAATACCTAATCCTTGTATAAAAGTAACAAGGCTTGTGTCGTTTTTGTCTGTCCCAAACGAAATTGCTTAACGCTGAACCGATATGTTCCTTCCTTCCAGTACAGCTTCTCATAGTTTTATAACTATTTTGAGTTCAATGATTTGTTTAGGTGCAAGTGAATATGAGCGTGTATCTAATGTGTCAGTGGCGAAGGACAGAGGAGTCACAGGATCCAGGCCCTGGGATCCACAGAGGTAATATTCAGGGATAAGACAACGGCCGAAAAAATGATGATTTACAAAACTAACCTTTCTGTAGTATTAAATTATTGGTTGAAACGGAAAAAAAAACGCGACGTGATGAAGCAACCAATCAATAGTCACCAAAGTTGTTAAGCCAATAAATAAGAAAACGTTATTATAAAACTTTGGGGACTATTATAATAAACAGCCCATTGTCCCCTTTCTCACTGGGTAATATTTACACCTAGATAACCCGTGTATATTCTAAATCGTATCATATCGATATTAAAATTATACCTAGTACTGCTATACCAGTTGGAAAAAATGGATTCAGGGATAAGGGATGGGAAACCTGACCGAAAATTAGGTCTCAGCCTCCTTTTTAAAGGAAGCCTGCAAGAAATACCACGCTTTAACTGCTGAAAGACTGCCACAAGTTGACCAAATACCCCAAATTTGAAGCCTTCAGCTTCTATAACAAAAAAGTTCTTGGCATTTTAAAATGGCATTTTATGTACAATGGAAATTTTGAAAGAATTGCAATGCTCATGTTGAAAACTTTAAAATTAAACTACGTGGCCTAGAAACAAAATTATAAGCTTATTTTTGTCATAAATTTAGGTTTCCAGTAACTAATTATATTTTTACAATAAAAATACCCATTTTTATAGTCAAAATCATTAAAAAAAATTAAGTTTTACTTGCGTTGTACCGAATGTACTGTAGCCAATCAGAAGGCTGAATCAGCTTAACAACCAATCACAGCTAAGTTTACCCCTTTGTTTCCGCTATGATTTTCGTTTAAAAATGCAATTTAAATCGAATTTTTTTAATAGATTTTGACTATGAAATGTGGTGTTTTTATTGTAAAAATGTAATCAGTTACAGGCAATCTAAGTTTCTGACAAAGAAAAGGTTATAATTTTATGTCTAGGCAACGTAATTTAATATTGTTTTTTCTTTTATGAGCATTGGAAATCTTTCAAAAATTCCATTGTACATAAAATGCTATTTTGAAATGCCTAGAACTTTTTTGTTATTGAAGATGAAGGCTTATAATTTGGGGTATTGGGTCTTCTTGTGGCAGTCTTTCAGCAGTTAGAGTGTGTTATTTCTTCCAGGCGTCCTTTAAAGTGATGGGGCAACTTTTCTTTTTTGCCTATAAAATCAACTCATTTTCGCCAGTTCATTATTGGCTGTAGGCTAATATCCAATAGCATGAAACTTGCTTTTAGCATTAACCAATTAATTAATAACCAACGCTTCCCCCAGTTCCTAATTGGCTAAATTAATTCAAGCAAACATAAATTTCTGCTATTAGAATGAAAACAATGGAAATTTTCTGCTATCAGATTGACTACAATATATATGATGTTCAATCACATCAACTTATTATTAAATCTACACATTAATAAATGTCCATATAGCAAAACATAAACAGAGAGATCGTTTTTTGAAGACTGCGTAGGATTCAACATTTTATACTTCAGAAAAATGTGAAAAACTCATGTCTTTAGACAATTTAAAAGTTATATTTCATGTGGAATTGATAACCCACCTAAATGATTACAAATACAAAACTTGTTCAATATGTAAATAAAAAGTGTACTGTGTTTTGTTAAAAAAAATTTTCATTAATTTTGGTAAAAATTATTGCACACTTAATTAAACTTTTCTGTTAATTTTTAACGTAAAATTATTTTTTTTTTAATTCTTAATTTATATGTATGCTATGGAACAATTAGTTGATAGAATGTTACCCATGTACTTATTCAATTCTACTTAATTTATTTATTAAAGCTGGGGGGCTAAAGCGGTGTTTATTTCTATATACAAATTTTGGGGTGAAGTAGATCCCCCCTTAAAATGTTTGAAAATAAATCAGATTTAACCATCTCAAAAAAAAACTTTTTTTTAAATGGGGGGGGGGGGGGTGGCGAAGTAATGACCATCTTAACGGGATTCTACTTAAACCCACTAACATATTGGTTCTTTGAAAAGTTTTTTATTATATTTTATGCTAGGTGGAATCAACTACCTGAATTCTATTCTATACTTTTTTTCTTTGCATTCATATAATAGCTATTTCATCATTGTTCATAGTTTTCAAATCTAACTACTGCGTCATCCCGAAACTAGTTTTTTAGGCCTAGTTGGAAAATAGGCCTGGAATAATTTTTTCTTACGTTTCCCATCCCTTATCCCTGAATGGATTAAAGATATTATTAAGTCATAATGTGTAACATGAAGCTTAAGTTGGCCCACGAGGCTATACAATAGTGTCTTAGCCTACTCTATGACGACTTAGGTCTAAAGCCTAAGAAACTTTGACTAACTAAACAATCGATGGTATAATGACTCTTTTCTTTATCCTCGCTCTTTCTTTGTTTAAAAAAATTGACATTGAAGTTATTTCATTATTAAACTTTAATATTTCTTTTTATTTCAGTGTCCATTCAAGCCTACAGATAGAAATAATAGCAGGGGATTCTTGGGCAGGAGTTGGCCTACTTGTTGTTGCTAAAGAAGGTGGCTGGATTCTAAGGTATTTAATTTTATCTCCTACATCTAAGGATTAATTTGTATGTTTGTGAATAGTAAGATCTCAAAATATCATTTTCCAGTGATGCTTCACAACGGTTTTGAGCAAGTTTTAGGCTATTTAAAATAATTAGGTCAACAAAATAAGGAGGAAAAACCTACATGTAAGTAAACTCGCCTGCTTACGCCTAGTATTTAATTTCTTTTTTTAGTTCTAAAAAAATATAAAACCTTTATGATTCTTTATAAAAGAAAACTATTCAGGTTATTTGGAACTATCGCGATAACTTTTTTTTAAAATTTAGTATTAATTGATTTAATGTTTTTCGTTTTTTTCTTTGCAGCCAATTCGGCACCACGGGGCTAAAAAAACTAGTTTTAATCTTATAATTGTACATTCTATATCCGCGGAAAGCCGTTTATAATACGATACGAGAAATAACTATTCCCAAACCTATTCCCTCTTTGAGGATATACTAAGATAAGTTAATACATATTGACATGATTGACAAGTAAAAGAAATCAAGAAATACAGTGATGTAGCATCAGAATAAAAAAGACTTGGACGATTTTTTAATGTGTTTATGTAGTATGGTTCAGTTATTATTTCATCAAGTGGCTCTTGAGGCCTCAGATAGACAAAAGAAAAGCACGAGAGCACTTTATACTTTGTAACACTTCTTTAGATGCTGTTTCCCTTTTACTTTACTTAGAGTATCTGGGTACATTAGATAATTGGATCTTTCTTAACAACAATTCTATTTTAACATTATTAGTTTTTTAGTGAGGCTAATGCCGAAGGAGCGGTTTCACAGTGCCTAGTCAAGCTTAGAAAATATAGCCCCCACCCACCCCCCAACCACCTATCTTGTTGTTTTTATAGATTATATTTAGTACATATAAAGCGCATGTTCAAATTTGTCTTTGTCAAAAGCGTTTTGATAACAATTAAAAAAAAATATATACTTAGCATTAAAGCAAGCTATTCCATTAGGAGTTACAATGGAATTTTGACCCTAATTGTCTTAAATTTAATATTAATTTAGAAATTAAAATTTAGGCAAAACGGGCCTCCAGAAAAGGTGTTCTCGCTAGCTCCAATTACAAGGATGGATATCATGGAATCTCTGGGAATCATCATACTCAGATGTGACAAAAGTTGTAAGGACCCTAGTCAGGTCTATGTGTACAGGTAGGGAGTCAAATGAAGTACTGCAACTCTGTAACATCACTCTATTGTCTATATTAAATTACTTTATAATAAATATAACAAAAGTATTCAGGTCCATGTGTGCAGGTAGGCAGTTAAATGTAGTACTGCTACTCTATAACTTAACGCTATTGTCTGTACTAAAGGAGTGAGGACAAAACACCTAATTTAAAAAACATAAATACTAAAAATAGCTAATATTAAAAACACCTACTATAAAAATGCCTGATTTAAAAACATCTAATTTATAAGTACCTAATTTAATAACGTCTTACTAAAAATGTCTAACAAAAAAATACCTAATTTTGAAAATGTATAATTCTAAAAATGCCTTATTTAAGAATACCTAATTCTAAAATATCTAATTTTTTCACTAAAATACCTACAATTTTGATAGGATCAATCCAATTGGCTGATTGTTAACCCAATCTAATTCTTTGACATTTTTCGTCTTTTTTCCTTGCTGAAGGATCTCGCTAACCGACGAAATTTGTATTGTATGGCGTAATTTTTATTATTAATACTTATAGGCTGATTCGCGACCGTGGCTCAACACGCAGCGCATCCGCTCGTCGTCGGAAAGGTGATAGGTTCAAATCTCGGTCCGACACCGTGTCAAAACTAAAGACGTTAAAAATGGTTCCTACTGCTGCTATGTCAGGTGCGCGACATAAATAGTTAGAGTAGGGGGAATGCCTTGGCCCAAAACAGGCGCAACTCACTACCATGCACAGTTAGGACTTATCAGACAAAGGTCGTGCAATCAAAGGGTTGGTTGTTTGATGGGCAAATGGACGCTTTACACCGCAATGATAGGGCTTAGGGCTGACAACCCTATATCATGTCCTTAAAAAGGCACATTGTTACAGAAACACTGACAAATTGTCAGCGGCCTATGCTCCCCCTGTGGAGTGAAAAGGGCTTGTTACTGTTTTTATAAGCTGGTTCGAATGTTGACTGTAGTATGTTACTCTATTGTCTGAATTATCATAGTCAGATGTTACAAGGTGATAAAGACTCATTTATGGTCTATGTGCATATAAAGTTAAGGAGTTGATTAAATAGTTATTCGCCCCCTAAAAAGCATAAAAAGTAGTTAAATAAAGTGTTTTACACTAGTTAAAAAATATTAAAAAGTAAGTCTGATGAAAAATGAAAATCTGCTAAAATTTGATCTAATTTTGTTGAAACTAAAGTAAAAAGTGGTGTAAAGTTTGTCAGGATTATTTCAACAAAATGGACAAAAAATGAAAACTTAATGCACATTTTATGTCAAGTTTCAACTTAACAGAGTAAACTCTAGGGATGTCAATGGATAAGATAATGGCCAATAAATAAATTCCTCAAAGATGATAAAACAAAATTAACCCCTGAAAAGAAAAAAAAATCGGGGGAGGGGGGTTAAGCTATTGAAAAGCTCAATGTAATCCTAAGTTAATTTGAAAAAAAAACTTTTTCATGGAGAATAATCCTGATAATAGATTGAAAACTCGTAGCACTCGAAAGCTTTTATTGTTTTTGCTTGATTCACTTCACTATGAGGTTCAATATCCCCCGCCCCCTACCATATACTCATAGATCTAATGAATGGTACTTATCTTTTAATGTTTTGATCTTGCCTATTTGTATTAATAAATGTATTTATTTATGTTCAGACTGAGTGACCTTGAGACTAACAACAAGATTCTGGGCAGAGAAGAGCTCAGGAAATTAATATTATTAGTATTGCAGCTACTCTATAATTAGAGTATGTATGTACGTCTCTGACAAGTAAACTATGTTGGTTTAGTTTTACCAATTTTGTTTTCGTTTTTTCATCCATCCTTCTTTTTCAACAATTTCTTAACTCTTTTTAAACCTTAAATCATGTGTTTTATTTTCTCAACTTTGTTTATTTATGCCAATCTTTTCATAAGGCACATTTTCTTCTTCTGTATCCAAACATATTGAAACACAATAATACTGCGCTACTACACGTATCTATCTATCTTGTTCAGATCTGTACCTTTATCTATTTATCAATGTCATTATGAGGCCATCTAACTATGTTTTTTTTTCTTCTATCTAGGTCACTATTTACATTACACTTTTTATTTTTGCATTGAGGCCTTCCAGAAAAAGCCTAAAACACAAGTTTCAAAAACTCTTCTTTATTTTTTTGGGGCTGGGAATTAAATAAGGAAAAAAATATTAATACCTTAAATGGTATTACTAAGAGCTCTTTAACTTTATTTTATCCTATGTGTGTATATTGATTATATATATCATCAGTTATGTTTCTTTTAATCTTCAACAACTTTGTTATCCTATCTATAAATATGCTTCTAAAATAGAAAATATTTTAGCCATTAACGGATAGCTTCGCACGTTAATTAGATTCCTGTAAAAGTCTTTTAAAATGTTTTATATGCTTTAATTTAAACAGTTCGTATTAAAGAAAGATTTTTTATAATAAGTTTTTTTCTAAAATAAGAAAAGTTCTCTTACTCCCTTTCTGTCCTCTTAATCAATCTATATCCGCCTGTCTCTCATTTATGTGTTCTCTTTCTATAATTATAATCAATGAAAGGGAGACATATTTATAAAATTTAATCTTTAGGAATAATCACATTCCCATCCCTCCAAAAAAATAAAGAATTTAAAAGCAGGGTCAATTAATTCGATAGAATCCATTTATTCTAAACATTCATAGAAATTATCTGTTTATAAAGTTTCTATACTTTTACCAAAGGGGGAGTGTTTTAGGGGTTTAGACTTTAAGAAAGAATATTCGTTAAATAAAAAGTAGCGAATAAAATTTTATAAAAATGTATGATTATTTGTCTCCACTCGTGTTATTGTATTGATGTCTGAACCATTTGATAAATCTAATTATCGTGTTGATATGGTTAATCAAAATACCAGTGTCCCTTATATCACAACTGAATCCTGCAGTATAGCCGTCTCCCTAGTTTTAAGAAAATATTATAAATTAGTTTTTTAGGGCCATTCATTACAGGGTTAGATACACTGAGGTAAATTTAATATAATGCATAAAACATTTGATCATGATTCATAGGTGACAAAAAATTTTATTTTGGCTAATATGTATGACATCAAGGTTTTTAATATATTGTCAATACTTCACCACAAATTATTTTTGAATGTAGGGAGGTAACGTAGGGTTATGAAAATACCATTGGATCATAATAGAAGCCGTACTACAATCATAAAAATCATGATTGCTGATATCTTATTCATCTAAGACGTAAAGATAGACATTGTATTCCATCGTTCTGAAAACTTAAATTAAGCATTTTTGTTAAGTATAATGTCAAAAGTTCCAGTTTTAAGATATCGGATATTAACATCAGAATAGAGAAACTAAAGTATTAAGAGATTTACTCTGTTTTTAAATAAATGGAATTAATAAAATTTTTATTCATTCTTTTTATTAAATGAAATTTGATTTTTTTCTTTAAAACTTAGAATTATAAAGAAAAGAAAAAAATATTCCCAATTGTTTATATTTTATCTTATTTTGTATAATAAGAATGATTGTGAATGGTTTTGATACATCTCTTAGTATCAACAAAGCAGGAATAAATTTTTAAAAAGTTAAAATAACAATGTGCCTAAGTTTATAGTTAGTTTCAAATCACTAACATTGTCAACTATAACAGACAACCAGCCATTTAATTGCACTTTTCTGGAAGTCCCAACTGTACCTGGTAATGCCTTGCACCTGTTTTAAGCCAAGACATACTCCAAGCTCTTAATATTAATGTCACTCATCTTACAAAGCAGTAGTAGGTACATCTTTTGTAGTAGGTACGCTGTTTGGGTCGAGATTCGAACTTACCACTTCATTAACGATGAGCAGATGCGCTATGTGTTCAATTATTTGAACTTTAAGAGGTGCGACTTTAAATAGATATCTAAATACTTTGGTCTAACTAAGACATAATAATAATATTAATGTAAAACTGAAGAGAACACAGTATCGAGGCTAGCAAGGGTTGTAACGGATATAATGTTTCTAACAGGTTTGTTTATGAATAGTTTTTTTTTTTCGAGGATAATTCTTTAAAAATGATACATACATAAATATTACAAATCTACCGTATGAATTTAATTAAGTTTATTAATATTGGTCAGCTAAAAATATTCATAGCAAAATACAAATACAAATATTAATTACAAATGTAAGGCAATATTTCTTGTACTTGATTTTTTTCTAATTTTATATCTTTTCTGTCTATATCTTGTATCTGATCTTTAAAAAAACCTTACTTTAAATGATAAGGAGACACAGTGGGTTGAGACTGGCCATAATAGTTGGTAGAAAGGTGTTGCTATACAGCTGGATACACGCAGAAGAATGGCTAGACTTTACAGCTGATACCATACAGGGTTTCCAACTAATACAGGTCTGATTAGTAGTATTTCAGTATTCAACATTATTTTTTTATTCGTTGGGGTAGGGGATGCTCCAGAACTCATACTTTTCAAGCTAAATAGTCTTTAAAATGCACCTAAATTTTGTATGGCTACTATTGCCGCCTGAATTTATTAATCTAACTCTTCACAGTGTAAGGAAGAGAAATCTGTTAGATTTTTAGCCAATCATATGAATATTGAGCGTAGTAAAGAAGGTGTTGATATATAGAATAGTTGTTCTATAAAGAGAGGAAAAGTTCTAGTTCTTATTAATTACAATTTCTGAATAAATGATTATCTAAAAAGATTTTGGATAAAAGATAAGCCCCTTAATTATCAAAAACATCACACAAAAAATCTCCAATTATTCTCTTATATTTACATTTAAGAAAGTATTTTAGGAAGGACAATACAACAAGCATAGCGCCTATAAGAAAAAAAACAGATATTTACTTTAAATTTGGATGCTTTCAAGATGACCGATTTTTCTCGCATCGATGTCACTTTCGACTTTCTGGTGGGAGCTTGGTGAGAGATAGACCCTAAGATCCATAAAGTTTTCTCTTTGTTATGCCCATAGCTTTCAATAGACACATTAACATCCAAGATTGGTATTCTGTAGCTACCCTGGTGATTTAGCTTTCGGTCACCTTGAAATCATCCCATTGTACAATGTATATGTGCCAAAAGAAGGGAAAATAGTGACGTAAGATTAGGCTGAGAAACCCAAATTTAGTGAACAAAATTAGAAACGCAATTAACTATGATCGTGATTTAGGAGCTGCATTTTCTGGAGAGTCCCGAGGTTGTATCACTGGTAGAAACTAATCTGGTTGAAATTAATTGGCTCAGAACTGAACAGGTTGCGTTACTTGTAGTACATTAATAAACAAATGTACTTTCTTTAATTAGGGTTTAATCCTATGAATAGAAATTCGTAGAAAACTTTTTTTTCTATTCTAAGATTTAAATTTGAGGTATTGTGAAGATGTCTTAAACCCAATAAAGTTAAGGAGTAGGAAATGAGACTCTATCGTATTACATAATGTTGTTAGCTTTTTTTTGTCTGTAGCAAAGGATATCGCTAACTACTGAACCGATTGGGTTCCTCATTTCAGGGAAACTTTACATAGATTCCGGGGTGGTTTATGCTATTCAATTTAATCATTACATTCAAGTCTTTTAATGGTTTTAGGCTATAAGTATGTCCTTCTCACACCTTCAAATACAGAGCCCCTATATGCTAGGGGTACGCAGCCGCTAGTTAAAGATAAAACACTATTTAACACGTACCCCTAATTTACAATTTTTCCCCAAACTATCTAATTTGACAATTAACAAAATGGTAACTTATCAGGCTGACAAGACTAAGACTGAGTGCTCAATCACAAAGGATAACAGTGTGGACACAGCTAAAGAAGACATCAGAATTGTAGTTGGAACAAGGTAACGCCGATTTATATATGCAGGATTAGAACCGGTTTTCAGCCATACTAAAAAATCGTGTATGGCATCGTATTACGGACAAGTTTCAATGAATTATAAAATAAAAATCCTAATAATTATACCTGTTTTGTTAGCCCAAGCCTTCGTTTCTCGGGGCTAACTAAAAATCTTTTCAATCCTACAATTTTTCATTTTAAAATCCCCAGAAAGCTGTCGATAATACGATGCGATAGATAACTGCGTAAATATTTAACAAGAATGAAAACACCCATAAGATTTCTGGAACATAATGTACTAGGTATAAAAAGTGAGTGCAAATAAATCTGATTTTTAGCTATTTTTCTTTTTTTTCTCATTTCCTCCATTTCTTTGGTGTGTTAGGTCCTATTTTTGTGGATAATAATATTAAAATTAAATTTCCAGTCGTACTGAAACCTCCAGTATATAATTTGGTTTGACCAGGCAGGGATGTTACAGGGATGTCTGAATCTCCTTGTATGTCTTTACACGAAAACATTTTTTATTTCTAAAAGGCATCAGTTTTCATAAAAGCAAATCTTGTTTAGAAAAGGATTTGAGTTGTTGAGTGTAGCTACAGGGCACAAAGAAGAAATACTTAGCCTAGAAAGTGAACCTTCTGATATTCAGGTTTCATTCATTTTACAATTTTTTAGCTTCGCTTTCCTGTGGGCTGAAGGTCAATTTTGACTTGCATTTGTAACGCTTTTTAATAACTATGAAATACTATGACTGGCAATAAAAACTAGAACAATTTTGTAGATTAATATCACATTAGAAAAAGTACCTAAGAGTTGATTTTATATTGAAGTTGTTTTTTCTTATAATACAAATGACGATCAAGAATATAATACTTAAAAGGTTTTTGTGCAGGGATCAGGATTAAATTTTAAGCTTATTCAATTATTTAAAAGTTACAAAACTTTTGACCTACATACTTACTTTCCTTAGGTTTTATCCCATAACAAAAATAAGCCCAAATGTACGGCAATTTTAAGGTGTATAAATTGGTGATCACTTTCATTAGCATAGAGATTTATTCAAGCACAGTGAATTTAACGTTTATCAAATGCTAGTTTAAGGTCAAGCTAACAAGAAAACCAGAACAAACCAGAGACCAGAAAAAAAATATTTTTAGAAAATAATACTTTACATCCAAAATTATATGCAATATAGGAAAGATTTGTCAAAATGTCAATTTGTAAAATATAATCAAATTGACACTTTTTTCCTATGTATATAGCATTATCCTTTAGCTTTATTGTTGAATATTAACTAAATTGTATACTATTGATATACTAAGTTTGCATATAATTGAGACATATTTAGTGGGTATTACCTGCGGGCGACAGCTATGTGTCAAATACACTCAATTTACATTTTCATAGTTATCCCACTACATATTTAGTAATACAATACTATATGATTCATTTTTCAGTATAGTATTATCAAAGATCAAAGAGGATAAGACAATGGCCGACTAATTGATGTACATTCCCAATGTTAATACACAAAATTACCCCTTAAGTAGAATACAATTAGTGGTTGAAACGAGCGCGCCGTTGAAACGTATGTACACTAAATTTAATAAACCAACCATACAAATTTATCAAAAGTCCCCAAAGTTGTTATGCGAACGAACAAGAAAACGTTATTGGAAAACTTTGGGGACTTGTACAAAAAAATTCATTGTTTCCTCTCTTTCTGAGTATTGTACGGTACTTGACTGTACTTCAAAATCAAAGCTTAATTTCTACCTGATTCTATTTAATGTGTGTGTTAGTCACAAATGTGTGTACAAATAAGTAAAGTTAATCTATTTATTTCGTATTTCTAAAAATAAACTTTTGATGGTTTGTAATTCATATTTTATGAATACTATTGCACTATGTTAGATATTTGATTGTTATATTTTAAATAATTTAAAAACAGTTTTAACTTTAATAATATTTATTAATTTGCAAAATATTAAAAATCAATCTTTTAGGCTATTGATTTCAGTTTTAGGTTTCAGCGTTTCTAATTTTAATTTACTGTGGTAATTTTGTAGTCTGGATTTAACGCCACAGGGTCACGTGAATTGTAATATAGTCATAAATTATATAAATAAAACATTTCGTTTCATATTTAATTTCTATGGGATTCCTTATACCTGTTGATATAAATTTAGATTTGATTTTATAGGTTTACTTTTAACGGGTTTTCATATTATTAGGTCTTATGAAAAAAAATCATCTAGACTTTGGTTCTTCCACCAAAATACATTTTCGTTTGAAATGAAAATAATAGGCTGCGGGTTGAGTTAACAATTATAACAGTAGCTTGCCTCAAAATAATGACAACAAAATCAAATCATATTATTAAATCAATTAATAGTGCCTAATAAAAAATATGTTATACAAAACAAATGAAAAATTATAGGCTAGTATACATTTTACCATTGGTCAATTACAATGCATACTAGTCTAAAATTAGTCATTTGTATTGTATGACTTTATTTAATGCTTTAGGCACTATAATCTGCTACCATATACATAAATCTTTTCTACCAATACACTAATCGTCTTTTTTACATATTTCTAGGAGTTGTTGGAGGACGAAAAAGAAGAGCTGTTGATAACTTATTCCTGTACTTCACTTTTTATCAGGTTAAAATATAAAAAAAAATGTGCGATGATTTTATAGATTAGTCTTCAAATTACCCTTCATTACATCTTTGCATGTTACAACCATATTCCGTTTTGTTTAAATAAGTCTATTGACAAAATAATTTTTGTTGTTTTATACACTCTTCAGAAAACCGATTTTCAAAGGCAAAGAAGTTTCCACGGAAAGTGCCTAATAAAAGTATTTGAATTAATTTAAATGGTTTTATATGATGGTTTTAATATTTATTTGTGCTGAAAATAAAAAATCTAAAACTAAAAGAAAATTATTGTAGGCGCGGTTCTACAGATGTTACTGGACCTGTAAAGAGAGGAGAATCCTGTACAGATACATCAACAGGCAAGAAAGGACAACCTGATAATGATACAGGAATTGAAATAGATCATTTTGAATCATAAGGAAAAAGGATAAGAGGATGAATACTCACCCCTTTTTTATGGTAAAATACTACTTCCCCATCCCTAAATTTAGAAGCAGACGAAAATCAAAAACCGCCCAGGGCTTTTTGTAAGTCAATCATAAATAATAATGTACATAAAAAGAAAAGCGATATTTAGCAAACAGCCGTGGGCGGTCAGAATCAGCTGAATGTTCAATATGAAAAAAATTTCCCTCTTTTTAGAAATAGAAGGATTCATCTTTCATGAACAAATTTTTTTAAATAAAAATAAAATTCTATGTAATTTTTAATTAAAACATTAAAACGAAAATATCTAATCTAATATTCTTGCCCTAAATATGGAAATAGTAAAAAGTAAAAAAATATTTTTTTTAATAATTTTTAATCCTCCCATTTGAAAAGTAGTGGAATAGCAATAAATTTTAGCGCAGCAACAGCGCTGAGTAGGCCTCTAGGCCCACTGCCTATTTTCGTCTTCTAGTTGCTTCGATTCCTCTCTTTTATTTTTTTCTCTATGTTTTGAATTAATAATTAGAAATAAACAAAAAAAAGTAAACCTACGAAAATATTGATGACTAAAACGTTATTAGGTGGTTAAAATGCATAACATCTTTAATTCGTTGCCTTTTAAATCCTTTAGTTGATTTAGTATTTATACAAACCTGAAGTGTATAAAGTTTTCTACCAATAATTTCAATTTTAAGAGGAGAACATCATTTTATCTTCTTATCCCTTCAGATCCCAGAATAAAATAAACATATATTTCTAAATAGCAGGGAGTGCGGGTAAGAAAGTGATGGAGGGTGAAACAGTTTCTAATTCATGGATTGTACACAGAGAAATTCAATGGAATTGTCAACCAAAACAGGTATACTGCAGATTCAGATTCTACCAGAATCTTGTTCTCATATATTCAGTGGTTGTCTTGACCATACAGCAATCTTTCAAAATTCTCTCAGAAGTGACGCCAAAACAATTTGCCGCACCAAATACAAAAATGTACACTCAACCAAAGACGACATTTTCATTTGGGATGATGATTTTGGACCAGAAATTAATTTGCACTTGACAAACTCAAAGCTTACTCGAAAAGAGGACAAGACAGTGCTTTTAATCAGAGAGGGAGGGGACGTTGTCTTAATATTTAGATCAACTACATTGGGAACTTTTGTCTAAATTTGTTCAAAGTTAGTTGTGTCCAAAACTACTGATAACTTTAATTTACAGGGTAATTTTGTTTATTCTAATTGGAAATGAATCAATATTTGCCGTCCATTATCTTATCCCTTATTGAATTTAATTTGAACTATATTAACTTTTTTATCACAGTCATTATTCTATTTAAACATAGAATTCAAGATGAAGTTCAACAATAACTAAATCGTATATTATCATCCTTGTTATTATAATTAGAACGTCAATTATGTTTTCACTAATGATACGTTTGACATTTTACAATATACAATGATAAACACAATCAAATTAACTCAATAATTAGTTCTTTAGTACTGATTAAGTGCCATTTAATTATTTTATTATGATAAACGATTTTAGATGTAGTACATTTAAAATATAAAAGACTTGGTAGAATTTCAATTACTGAGGGTTCTTTCAACATATCAATAGATATTGGTTTTAGGAGCAACACATCCTTATAATAAAGTAATATTATGTTTGTTTCTAAACGGGTTTATAACTATTTTAGGGGGTGTAACCCCCCTCCAAAAAATTAGGGGAAGAGTGTACTTTTTTTGACACTAAAACTAGGGGTGGAGTTCAAATTTAATTTACCACAACCTAAAGTTAATTTAATTTTAAATATTTAATGCATTCAAACTTTCTTATTTAGGTTGTTCCCGCATTTCCATTTATTATTGCATTTTCCTCTGACACCATCGAAGTAAGGTCTGCAATCAACTGTAACCTGCTCCAGATACTAAACCTACCCAGGCTCTCACTCATAGCCATGAAGGATGATATCTATTTTACAACAACTAAAATGGTGAGCCTTTCCATTTATTAGGAGTTGTTCAATTTTCTTATTATATTTCATTTGTATTTTCAGTGCAGTTTTTTTATGATTAAGATCGGTTCATCCGTCCGTAACGGATTGCTCTTTTCGTTGATTTAGTAATGTTCTTATTGTCCTATCTATTTTAAACTTTCCATGATAATTCCTGTAACGTTTAAGTACGATTTAGAAACTTTAGCAACTTTATAATCGATAAGGAAACTACAAGGTACACTATTATAAACGAAGCATTCCTATAATGAAGTCCTAAAAATGTAAGCATGTCCTTAAAGAGATTCCTATATTTAAGCAAATTTGTAGAAAAATTATATATATTTTTTACACTGCAGCTAACGAGATCCTTTGATGCACATAAACAGACAGAGAGACAGGCAGATAGCATGCTACTTTTACCTTTTTTTTGTAGATAAACACTGGTAAAAAGAGCTGTGATATGGAACCAATGTCTAAATTCTGTGATCCTGTGTATAACATCTACAAGATACCCTGGGCCCTGCTAATTGGACAAACAAGCACAACACACAAGCAAAGCAGCATGGAACATCCTAAGCATTATAGCCAGAGCAGTGTTGAGACAAATTCCACTAATGGGGCGGGATCCTTTGAATTTTAGATATCTATTCTTTTCAGGGAGGGATTTGACAATGGATCTTAAATTAACGTATACAACACTGTATTATATCCATTATTACCATTAATTAAAGACATAATTAATCGTCTGTTGTCTAGTTTCTATATACCTGAGTATTCAGGGTTGGCTTTTGATTTATTACAAAATGCGTAACCTTAATTTTGTCGAGTATGTATAATCTCAAATTATAGTATATTTATTACTTAAATAAAGTTACAAAAAATTTAAAACTTAAAAATAAAAGATTTTAAATGTATTTAATTATGTATTAACGATAATTTATATATCTAACCGTTTTTATTTTATTATCTGTTCTATCGTCTAATTATTACAGGTTTATTTATAAATCAATCTTTTTAATATTATTTTTATCTAGATGTAGTAATAAAATAATAAAATTTATTTTTATCTATTTGATAATCTCTCTAAGTAAAACTAAATTAATAATGTTATATTTTTAAGAGTCTCAAACTAAATCTAAACAAATAATAGTTTTATAAATGCCAAAACAATGCATAAAATTGTCAATGTGTATATTTATGATATTTTTAAAAATATTGTCATAATAGCTTTATTACAAAGCAGAAAGATTATTTACATAAATAGCGAAACAGTAACAAGTAAAAAGAATTAATATAACACTTAATTATATTATAGTTTGTCATGAAGAAGACATTTAGGCATTCACTTGATAAAAAAAGTGATACATTCTATAAACTTTCATGTGGTTTATTTGTCATAGTCATAATGGTTATTATAAGTTGCTGCGTTACTATTTCTAAAATTCTCTTTTGTCAAGCACTACAGTTATATGTCTCTATTAGCCACAAAAGTGCGCTTAATATTCTATTATTGTGGAATTTAATACAAAATATTATAAGAAACACTAATTGTCCTTTCAGTATATTATATTTTTTTACAAGTGTAGTTCTATTAAGGGTTTTTTAACAAAATTAGATATTAAATTATTGATTATCCTTTTCATTGAGCAACTCATCAATTGAGTCACTTTTGAATACATTTTGATTTTGATATTTTAGAATAGGAAATAAATAAATCAAAATTTAAATGCTCTCAATAAAGAATTTATAGTTGAAGTGCTCTCAATGGAACTACCTCCTTTAATTTCTAATCTCTAAATGTTTAGCTAGTTATTACCTAATATGTGCTCAAAATAACAAAATATTGTATTAAATTGTCTTTTCTAATAAAACTCTAACTTTAATAAATCTAAGTGTATATTTTTTCTTTAATTTTTGAAGATTGATTTTCAAAAGTTGTTTAGATTTTATATTATGTTATAGGAAAACCTAATTTCTTGGTTGCTATTACAGATAATTCTTGTAATAATTTGCTATACCAAATTTGTATATGCTCTATTATTGCAGGGATCTAAAGAGACAAGACAATATCTTGCAAATTGATGTATAACCCCAATGATGATACACAAATTACTACTTCTGTAGATTACAATTATTGATTGAAATGATTGAACACTCAACGAATAAAAAAACGTTATTATAAAACATTAGAGACTTATTGTCCCCTCACCCCCTGCTATTAATGACATTGTCTGTCCGTCTGTCAAATTCGCTATAAAGCATGAGAAATGTATTTCTACAGAAAAAAACTATTTTCCACTGCTTTTAAAATTCCTCTATTAATGTATTTTTTTCTCATTATGAGAATCTTTACAAAGCCTGGTCAGACAAAGTATTATAAATGACAACTTTCAAGACAAAACTAAAGAAATTAAATATATCTTCTGTATACTAATTTATACATATATATTATACATAAATTTGGTATACATATGCCCAACGCATATATGACAACTTTCAATCTTTAAAAGATAAATTCCTTTCGTATCTTTTTTTATTAGGAAAATGTTACACTTTATGTCAGGAACACTAATTATAATGATGGACTTGAAGTATTTATTGACCAATATCTTTACTCTCTAACTTTTTTAAGGTGCTAGGGGCACTTATTAAAGTGCTAGAATTACATAATGTATTTCATTTCACTTTATATATATATATATATGTATAATGTATATATTTTTTTTTCTTGACTAATTGTGCTATTGGCCTTTATTTATTAACTTTTCTAGCAAAAAGTTTTGGATTTGTAGAAATACATATACAGAAATATACCTTAACTTTTCTAACCTCTTCTGTTATGATGTAAAAAGAGCAACACTTTTTACAGTGCTAGGTTTGTAATTAATATCTAATTCACTAAACTATCATTAAAAATCCATGCTACCAGGAACATTATTACAGTGCTGGCATATTAGTTAATATTCACGTATATCTCAACTTTTCTCTCCACTAATGAGTCCTTTTCATAATTTTCTTCCAACTTTCTACAAAGATTAACCAACTTTATAATTCATTCATTTATAGTCATAAAAAGATTTAATCAGAAATATATTCAGTAGAGTAGCTGTTCCATAACTTTGTTTGGAGATTCATGTAACTAATAAAAATCTGCTCTACAACTCACTTTGCTCGTCTTTCTGACTGTATTTCTCAGTTTTAATTTGATATTCAGGGGAATAATGAAGGCTCTCATCTGCTGCTAAGCTAAAGTTTGTAAACTAAAACCAGATATTTTTAAAAAAGATTTCGGAATGATAAAGTATAAATTTCCAAGATCTATTTTTTTCATAAAATTTTACATAAAAAATATTTACATGTATCTAAAAATAAAAGTTTAACAAGAATTATTTTGTCCAAATTTATCGCAGCAATAGCAAGAAAACTACATTTTAAGTTTGAATTATAAAGAATAGTAAAAACAGTTATGCAGTATCCTATTATATGAGTTAATAAGAATTTTTTGTCTATAGCGAGAGATCTTGCTAATCGCAGAACCGTTATGGTCCTCCTGAACAATGAAGCTTCGTTCTTAATGTCCTGGAATGTTGATAGGCTATTTTTAGGTTTTTATATGGTTTTAGGCTATTTGTATACCCTTTCATATTCCTTCGAATATATAGCCCTGAAACAAAAGATGTAACTGCGTACGGACAGATGAACGCTAAAAAGAATATTCACTACTTCTAATAATGTTATTTTATGAAGCCACTACATATTGGAAATCTATAGATTTTATATTAGTACATTATAGATACAAGTTATTACTCTTGTTTTTTTTTATCAACAAAAGCAAGCAGTACAAATGTGTCAAAGATGTAACAAAAGTACAAGGCAATTGAATTTTAATTTATTCAAATCATAAAAAAAAACATCATTTGAAACATTTTTGTGTGTCTCACAGAGACTGCATTTTAAAAGATTTGTATATCAAATCATGTTTATGCAATAATGATTGATTTGCAGAACTAATCCTATTATATAAAGTAGTAAGCTTTTTTGTCTGTAGTGAAGGATCTCTCTAATCGCTGAACCATAAGGTGCAGTTTCTTATAGGATCAATATTGTTTTTAACTATTTTGGAGTGGGTATCTTCACTCTTCCTATAATAAATGACCCCCTATTTTTTTACTTTTTCTTTTAAAATCTCAAATTGAGAGGTTGAGTTATTTTTTCCCATAACACCTTAAGTGCCCCTAGAGACTTCTAGGGACGTAGTCGCTAGTATAAAATATTTTACTAAATCAAACAATCTATAGAATAAAAACATTATTTTGGTCAACCATTCTTTCACTTTTTTACATTGTTTTATTATTATTTCTTTTTACTAGCGAAGCTTCTCATTAATTCACTTTAATTGTCAGTCAGTACGTAACGCTACAGGGAAAATGTGGTTTTTCAGCTGCTACCCAATGTGTAAACATAAATATTAAATAATATGTTAGAAAGGTTTCGTGATTTTTTTTGCTTGTCTGTATTCCCATCCATGATTTTTTGATCCTTCGCTACTTATGGTTGTTTTCATCCATTTTTTCTTATTTTTTTTACAAAGTTATGCTTTGCATCAAAGTTATCATCCTTCTCTTTCTATCTCATTCTCTCTCTCTCTTTTTTTTATCTCCTCTCTTTCTCACTGTTTCTTTCTTTTTACATTCCTCCCTCTCTGTCTCTCTCTGTCTGTGTCTCTCTCTCTGTCTGTCTCTCTCTCTCTCTGTCTCTCCTCTCTCTCTCATTCTCTTTCTCTCTCTCTCTCTCTCTCTCTCTCCTCTCTCTCTCTCTCTCTCTCTCTCTCTCTCTCTCTCTCTCTCTCTCTCTCTCTCTCTCTCTCTCTCTCTCTCTCTCTCTCTCTCTCTTTCTCTCTCTCTCTCTCTTTATGTCTGTCTCTCTCTCTTTCTTTCAACCTCTCTCTCATACATCCAGACAATATAAAATTATTTCCTGAATTAATTTTCCTCCATCACAATGGTATAATAACAAGTATAAATAAATCCATAAGTAGCACGGAGGCAGAAGAAATCTTCTTTCAAGCTTATTTACATTCTTTGCGAGCATGTCAATGCAGAATTTGGGAGATTTTTTTATTGCGTAGAAATTCTGTTTTTGAAAAAAAAGTTTTACATTGTTAATTCACAATCACAGTTTCAGTGATATATGTCGACTTCAAGGCCCTATTAAAATATTTCACAGTTGAAATTTTTTAGATTTTTAAGTATATTTTTTGACAGATTGCTGCATGAGAAATAAAATTTAGAATTTTTCCGGAGTAACCTAAAGAAATACTTTAATAATAGAGTAGCTGGGCTACTAATGATATTGCATTATATTTCCTTCGTACATTCATATGATATTTACACAAGGTCCATAACAACGACATCCATAAATAGCAAAGCATCTAAATAATGAAATATAATCTAGTTAGCCGTATACAGGTTTAGAAGGGAGGGGGAGTGTCAACCGAGATTCCCCGAAATATATAGACTCCTTTTTGGGCTTTAGTCCTGACCTTAAAACAGACACTCTTTTGTATAGTACTTATTATATAAGTTATTATTTATTTATTTTAATAGTGAAAAGAATGGTGAAAACAAAATAAATTATCAAGAATTTTATAATAGAACAAAAGGAAAATTTAGCTAACTTTTAAATATAATTTATTCTAAACTCTTTTTTACGTAGAATTCATCGATTGTATACAGGGCTCAGCAGCGGTATCTTCAAATCATGCAGCTTCTGGTGCCATAGGTTAAGTGAAGCATAAACTGAGTGAGATGAAGTTGTGTTTTTTTTTGCGGCTGCAGCTGAGTGTGGCTGCGGACGAATAATCCCCTCATTAAAAGAATTAGAAGAAAAAAATTACGCGAAGGAGCTATTTTTAAAATAAAAATAAAATGGTGGGGTTACCCGAGATAATTTCGGGAGGCTGGATAAAACAACTAGTATAAAGATAAAGTGTTATACTATTGGGAGGATAAACATTTACTTAATCTCTTAAGTATTTAAGCAAAAATAAATAAGGATGACAACATCCATAAAAGCGAAGATCTGAAACTGTAGGACAAACGTACATTACCACTTGTATAGTGTCATAACTGAATAACCATAATATAAATGTATAAATACGGACGAACGGACGGACCGTTCCTAATTAAAAAGCTTCGCTTTTAAAAAGGGTTTTGATTAGGTTAAACGGGTATAGTTCCTTTCGTGGCAACGCGTCATATTTTTGTCTTATTTTCACCTAATTTTAGCCACTGCAGGGGACTCTAACCCTGTGGGGCCAATTGCCTAACCTTGTGGGGCCTATTTCCTAACCCTGCGGGGCAATCCCCTAACCTAATTAACCTAACCTAACCTAAAATAACCTATAATAACCTGCTGTGAAAATACGACGAAATGCCTATTAATAGGCGTGGCCAAGAAAGGGACTATACCTAGTTTAACCTGTTTTGCTTAAATAAATCTTTTCGAGTTGGCCTTGACCAAAAAAACTATGAATTTTATTTCATTATTCGTGGAAAATTGTCTTTGATCAGATGCTATACTTAATTTTCAGTCTGGCTGAGGACTGGTTCTAATCCACCGGATATTAATGGAAATATAATCATTAATTTAGATATAATGCTTAGTTTCCACCCAAGAAACTCTGTTCGGAGAATATTGACCTGTGCTATAGTTTAGTGGAGAGAAACATTTTCAGTTTCTCAACTATTTTATAGTACATAAATAATCATATGGTAAAGTAGAATAACACGAGAAATGCATTAGCTAATAACCACTAATTTCTAGATGCAGTAGAGTTTTTGTTTTTGGTTCATAATCCTTTTGCCAAAATCCATAATCCAGTAGCGAAACCCGTACGAACTTTCGTCCGTTCTTAACACCATTTTAGAAATCTAGTTTGCTTAACTGCTATTGAAACTAGACTTGTTTTCTTCTTTGGCAATGTTTCTATAATTTTGGAGTTTATCCTATTATATGACGCAGTAGGTTTTTTCTGAAGCTTATGATCTCCATAACTGTTTAGGTTCTCTATTGTAGTAAGCTTCACATATAGGTCCAGTTATGGTTTTAGGCTATTTCTAAAGCCTCTTTCTGCTTCTTCGAATATTGAGCCACAAGTAAAAGGCAGTCCAATTGCTTTAAAAAGCTTGTTTTCTTTTTAAGGATATCCACTTATGAATGGTATTTTGGTCAGATTTTCAATCTTTTTATGGGTACAGTTTAATTTTCTGTCGTTCTATGGAATTTTGTGAGCGTAAATGAAAACTTTATTTGATATCAGTCATTTTTTTTATTTTCTCAGCTACTATTCAAGTTAGATTGCTAATCGTTTTAAGGAAATATCCCTTTTTGTCTGTTGGTCCTTCAGACATGCAACAAAAGAAATAATAAAACATTTTATGAAGTTTTCGTGATCTCTAACATTTCAAATATCATTCATTCCTTTCTATTTCTTCCTATAAAATCCAATGACTATTTGAATGACATGTTTATCATACCTAAAATTTGCTTAACAAAAAGTAAAAGTAATATTATTTATTTAAACATTTAGAGTCTAAGATGAAGTAAAAACCCATGTAAATAAGTTTCCATAAAATTTTATAAAAAATATTGATTTTTTTCTGTCATATTTTTAACATTGATTTTCCTCTAACTTTTTAACAAGGGATTAAACTAGAAAAACTTTTAATTGATAAAAAGATAAATCTTTTCAATGTCATCTTTTTATCCTATTATCAATATCGCAGCAACTCTTTAAACATGCAACAAAAGGTCAGTCTTTTAGATTTTATTTATTCTAAAAACTCCAATCCCGATATTCACGGTTTTCGACAATATCTAAAAAAAACATCCTATCATATAAAATAGTAAAATATTTGTCTGAAGCTTAAGATCTCAATAGCTACCAGACCGATTAGTTTTTTTTTTATTTTATGTAGGTTCACATAAGTTCTGTGATGTGCTATTTATTTTCAGATAAAAGCTCGGGAAGGTTTTAACCTATTTTTCTAGCCAATCTCTGCCCGGCCCCTTAAAATGCAGAGACCCTAAAGGCTGTTGGGCATTATCGCTAGTATATATACAATGTTATATATATCTTAATAAAAATTTTTTATTTATTAAAATTTTCAAAACAGTTAACTAAGTTATCTAACAGAAATAACAATTTCAAGTATCTTTTAACCATGCCTTGTAAAATTGTCCTTCAATAAAAAAATTACTTACAATTCTATAAAATGAAACTATATTGTTTCTTTTGGAAATGATTATCTATTTTACATTGAAATCAATGGAAAATTTTATGAAAATATCCTTATTTTATAGAAATATAATTATGAAATGATTTGATTACTAAATTAATGATTTAGATTTTTTTAAAATCATTTAATTAAATATTAGTTGATTTCTAATGCTCCTTGGATATACAAACATTGAGGGTTGCTGGTTTTTCCGTATAAGCAATGAGCATCCTAAAATTTGTTTAAAATGGTATATGATGACAAAATAGTTATTTCTCGTATCGTATTATAAACGGCTTTCCGCGGATATAGAAAGTACAATTATGAGATTAAAACTAGTTTTTTAGCCCCGAGGTGCCGAAGGCACCGGCTAAAAAAACTGGTTTTAATCTTATGATTGTACATTTTTATATTCGTAGAAAGTTGGATATAATACGATGCTAGACATAGTTTTTTCGTATGGATGAGAACCGGTTCCTATCCACCGGATTCGAATGAATACGAGAAAAATCTTCAAAAAAAGTAACATTTTTATAGAGGTACATTTATTTTGAACATTTGACCTAACATAAAATATTTACAAAATCTTATCATTACCTACTACAAGTATAAGAAAGGAAAAATACAATTTTAGAGTTATAGTAAAAAAAGTGTTTATATGAAGGATCCCTAGTAGTTTTTACCCCTTTTCGGTCAGATTAGAAATCCACAGTCACTAGATTTCAGATTTAAATCTGTCTCAATATGACTCTTTGTTACCAAAGTTCAGATATGACAAAATTTGACCAAAGTTCAGATTTCAATCTGAAATTTAGTGACATTATGTCAGGTTATTTTCTCATTTTTGGCAATGCAAACAAATCTGACACAATATCACCAAAAGTCATATATGACATTTAGTGACATAGAGTCAGAGTTGGGGAAATTACCTAATCTGACACATTATTGCCAAAAGTCATATATGACATTTAGTGAAATAGAGTCAGAATTGAGAAATTACCTAATCTGACACAATATCACTAAAAGTCATATATGACATTTAGTGACATAGAGTCAGAGTTGGGGAAATTACCTAATCTGACACATTATTGCCAAAAGTCATATATGACATTTAGTGAAATAGAGTCAGAGTTGAAAAAATTACCTAATCTGACACAATATCACTAAAAGTCATATATGACATTTAGTGACATAGAGTTAGAGTAAGGGAAATTACCTAATCTGACACAATATCACTAAAAGTCATATATGACATTTGGTGAAATAGAGTCAGAATTGAGAAAATTACCTAATCTGACACAATATCACTAAAAGTCATATATGACATTTAGTGACATAGAGTCAGAGTTGGGGAAATTACCTAATCTGACACATTATTGCCAAAAGTCATATATGACATTTAGTGAAATAGAGTCAGAGTTGGGGAAATTACCTAATCTGACACAATATCACTAAAAGTCATATATGACATTTAGTGACATAGAGTCAGAGTTGGGGAAATTACCTAATCTGACACAATGTTACTAAAAGTCATATATGATATTTAGTGACATAAAGTCAGAGTTGAGGAAATTACCTAATATGACACATTATTGCCAAAAGTCATATATGACATTTAGTGACATAAAGTCAGAGTTGAGGAAATTACCTAATATGACACATTATTGCCAAAAGTCATATATGACATTTAGTGAAATAGAGTCAGAGTTGAGAAAATTACCTAATCTGACACAATATCACTAAAAGTCATATATGACATTTAGTGACATAGAGTCAGAGTTGGGGAAGTTACCTAATCTGACACAATATCACTAAAAGTCATATATGACATTTAGTGACATAGAGTCAGAGTTGGGGAAATTACCTAATCTGACACATTATTGCCAAAAGTCATATATGACATTTAGTGAAATAGAGTCAGAGTTGAGAAAATTACCTAATCTGACACAATATCACTAAAAGTCATATATGACATTTAGTGACATAGAGTCAGAGTTGGGGAAATTACCTAATCTGACACAATATCACTAAAAGTCATATATGACATTTAGTGACATAGAGTCAGAGTTGGGGAAATTACCTAATCTGACACATTATTGCCAAAAGTCATTTATGACATTTAGTGAAATAGAGTCAGAGTTGGGGAAATTACCATATCTGACACATTGTTACCAAAAGTTATATATGACATTTAGTGATTTAGGGTCAGAGTTGAGAAAACTACCTAACCTGACACATTGTTACCATAAATCATATATGACATTTAGTGACATAGAGTCAGAGTTGGGGCAATTACCATATCTGACACATTGTTACCAAAAGTCATAGTTGAGGAATTTACTTTACCTGACACATTGTTTGCCAAAGTCACGTATGGCATGTATTGACATAAAGTCAGAGTTGAGAAACTACACAATCTGACACATTGTTACCAAAAGTCATATATGACATTTAGTGAGATAGAGTCAGAGTTAGGGAAATTACCTGATCTGACACATTAATATCAGAATTCATATATGACATTTAGTGACATAGAGTCAGAGTTGGGGAAATTACCTAATCTGATGCATTGTTAACAACAGTCATATATGACATTTAGTGATATAGAGTCAGTGTTGGGGCAATTACCTAATCTGACAAATTGTTACCAGAATTCATATATGACATTTAGTGAAATAGAGTCAGAGTTGATAAAACTACCTAATCTGACACATTGTTACCAAAAATCATATATGACATTTAGTGACATAGAGTCAGAATTGATAAAACTACCTAATCTGACACATTGTTACCAAAAGTCATATTTGACATGTATTGACATAGAGTCAGAATTGGGAAAATTACCTAATCTGACACATTGTTACCAGAATTCATATATGACATTTAGTGACATAGAGTCACAGTTGGGGAAATTACCTAATCTGACACATTGTTACTAGAATTCATATATGACATTTAGTGACATAGAGTCAGAGTTGATAAAACTACCTAACAGGGGCGTCCAAGCTTTTTTTTGTTGGGGGGGGTAATTTGTTTTGTTCGGGGGGAAATTTTGCTTGGGGGGGGGGGTAATTACCTCCCTTAAAATCTGTTAGAAGGGTAAATTTTGTTTACCCCCCCCCCTAAATTGACCCCCGGGGTAAAATTATTTGGGGGGGGTAATTTAAATTTTCTTAAATATTTAGTATTAAAAATGCACGCAAAGCGCGCAAAAAAAATTTATGTTAGAGATTTTTTATTTTTAATTACAGCACCCCAAATTCGTTGGGGGGGGGGGGGGTAATCGCCCCATTACCCCCCCCCCCCCCAACGAATTTGGGGTGCTGTAATTAAAAATAAAAAATCTCTAACATAAATTTTTTTTGCCCCATTACCCCCCCCCCCCCTTGGACGTCTATGCAAGAGATGTTAAAAAAGACTGCAGCTTTGTTAGGCACATTACTTGTAGAGTTTGGGTAAAAATCAAATTACTGTTAGAAATCTGTTTAAGATATCTTACATAACAAACACACAAATTTTAACTTTAATGATATGATGTTTTAAAAAGAATAATTTTAAATATTTGATACATATATGTCCCAGAAGAGGTTTTCCAAATATATAAAGCATTTCATATAATTGTTTTATTTTCAATGCATAATTAATATTTTTAAAAAGATGTTTCTCTTGAAACACCATGTACATTTTTTTATCAGGAGAAAGTTGTTTATAATATGATGCAAGAAATAACTATTACATATTCTATTTCTTTTCTTTGTTATGACATCTAAACTACTAAACATACACTTTAAAACTTATTTTTCAAAGTCAAAGAAACCTTTAAAATAATTTTAACTTTTAATGCATGAGTTACAGACAGATGGAAATAAATTTTTAGACTAGAGGGGTACAGGTCTATCTTAAATGATAGCATAAAAAAATCACAGTGTTCCAATAGTGACTGTTACATATGACTTAATAACTGACAGGCAAACGAACAAATAAAGTGAGTTATACAAAAGCCTTGCTACTTAAAAGAGTAATTTGTCAGTTTGTTTGACCAAGATTTTTAGCTATGTGACTTTAATTTAGCTATTGTCTTTCATTTATAGCAATGAAGGTATTCATTGATTAATTTATAGAGAAGCTACTCTATAATACATTTTATCCACCAGTTGATAATTCATATGACAATATGTACATCTAGTCTGTACATTGTTTATCCGCCTGTCTGTCATTCATGCTCAGCATTGTCTAGTTGTCTGTCCATCTGTCTGTCTGTCTGTTTATCTGTCTTTCCTTCTGTCTGTCCGTCTGTCTGTCTATCTGTCCGTCTGTCTTTCCGTCTATCTGTCCGTCTGTCTGTCTGTCAGTTTATTTGTCCATCTGTCTGTCCATCTGTCTGTCCATCTGTCTGTCCATCTGTCTGTCCATCTGTCTGTCCATCTGTCTGTCCATCTGTCTGTCCATCTGTCTGTCCATCTGTCTGTCCGTCTATCTGTCCGTCTGTCTTTTTGTCTTTTTGTCTGTCTGTCTGTCTGTCTGTCCATCTGTCTGTCCATCTGTCTATCCATCTGATAACAATAGGACAAACGAACATTAACAGTGTCAGAATGGAATAATCAAAATATATAAGTATACAAGTCTCATTTTAAAACTTGGTTATAGAAATGCATTTCGTACAACATTGTACTTTGTTGTCCTTAGAATTAGCATTCCAAAAATCAGATCAATTGGATAATTTAATTACAGAAAATTTTTTTGTTAAAAAAGATTAAAATTATTATGTTTAAAATGGACGTACAGACATTCTGGTAACAATTATAGAGTTGCTACGCTTTCTAAATTGTACCTAACTGTTAGAGGAATCATAATCTTAAGTTTGGAACAGACAGCCCTACCCAAATTATAGAAAAGCTTTGCTTTTAATAAAGTTGCTTAATAAAGAGGGGAAGGAAGCGATGAACGGTCTTGGGTAAAATATTTCTGAATTGATTTGGATTTTTTCTTACCGGTTTGTGTCCATTTCACTCTCCCCGCCCCCACCCCCCCCCCCCCCAAACCGTTAAGGGTTAAATGAAAGCTGTCTAAAATACGATCCCATATTTAACTATAATACGATGCTAGAAATAACTATTCCAGTATGGTTTCCAAACTGATTAATATCCGATGGATTGGAACCGGTTCTAAGCAATACTTAAAAATCATATATAGCATCGTATTAAAGACAAATTAATGTTCTGTTTTTTAAGCATGAGCCTTAGGCCCCCTAAGGGCCCACAAAACTGGTTTTAGTTTTCCATTTTAATGTCCGCGGATAGCTGTATAAAATTTGATGCGCTAAATAACTATTCCAGTATGGCTTTCAAACTGATTTATATCCGCTGGAAAAGAACTGGTTCTAAGCCATACTGAAAAAGTCATGTATAGCAGCGTATTACACCCAATTTCCCATGATTACTAAAATCAAAATCATAAAGAATAATGTCAGTTTTTTAGCACAGGCCTTCGGCCCTTCGGAGCCCACAAAACTGGTTTTAATCTTATAATTTTTCATTTAAATATCCGTGGACAGCTGTCTATAATACGATGCGATAAATGATAACTATACGAATTGGCTTCCAAAGCCAACAAAACTGGTTTTAATCTTATAATTTTCCATTTTAATGTCCGCAGATAGCTGTTTAAAATTCGATGCGCTAAATAACTATTCCAGTATGGCTTTCAAACTGATTTATATCCGCTGGATAAGAACCAGTTCTAAGCCAAACTGAAAAAGTCAAGTGTAGCCTTGTATTACAGACATTTTCCCATGATTACTAAAGTAAAAATCATAAAGAATAATGTCAGTTTTTTTTAGCACAGGCCTAAGGCCCTTCAGGGCCCACAAAACTGGTTTTAATCTTATGATTTTCTATTTTAATATCCGCGGACAGCTGTCTATAATACGATGCACTAAATAACTATTCCAGTTTGGCTTCTAAACCGATTTATATCCGCTAGATAAGAACCGGTTCTAAGCCATACTGAAAAAGTCATGTATAGCATCAAATTGAAATAATTTTCCAACGAACATTTAAATAAAAACTATAAAATTAGTACCAGTTTTGTTAGCCTGGGCCTAAAAAACTGGTTTTAAATTCATAATTTTTCATTTTTATACCCGCGGACAGCTGTCTATAATACGATGCAATAAATAACTATTCCATATGGCTTCTAAACCAATTTATATCTGCTGGATTAGAACCGATTCTAAGCCATACTGAAAAAGTCATGAATAGCATTTGAATTATTTTTTAATTAATTTTCCAGTATTCTAAACCGATTAATATCCACTTGATTAAAACCGGTTCTCAGCCATAATGAAAAATCATGAATAGCATCAAATTTAAATAATTTTCCACGAACATTAAATTAGTACCAGTTTTGTTAGCCTGGGCCTAAAAAACTGGTTTCAATTTCATAATTTTTCATTTTTATATCCGCGGACAGCTGTCTATAATACGATGCGATAATAACTATTCCTTATGGCTTCCAAACCAATCTTTACCCGCTGGGTAAGAATCGGTACTAAGCCATACTGAAAAAGTATAGCATTGTATTACAGACACCGCGACCGTGGCTCAACACGTAGCGCATCCGCTCATCGTCGGGAAGGTGATAGGTTCGAATCTCGGACCGACACCGCGTCATAACTAAAGACGTAAAAATGGTTCCTACTGCTGCTATGTCAGATGCGCGACATAAATAGTTAGAGTAGGGGGAATGCCTTGGCCCAAAACAGGCGCAACTCGTTACCATGCACAGTTGAACTTCTCAGACAAAGGTTGTGCATCACAGAGAGTTAGATGTCTGTTGGATGTTACTTAACCTAATATCCTTGGGTGTTTGGACAGAGAAGGGTGCGTAACAGTCATCCTTAGTTCTCCTGGATTGCTGGACCAGGACCTAGACAGTACACCAAGTCGAAAAGGTCCTGGATTGTATTCCCGCCCGTACGAGGTAACAAGGTAACAAGGTAACAGACATTTTCCCACAATTAATAAAATAAAAGAATAATGTCAGTTTTTTTTGCATAGGCCTTCAGCCCTTCATGGCCCACAAAACTGGTTTTAATCTTATAATTTTCCATTTTAATATACGCGGACAGCTGTCTATAATACGATGCGATAAATATCTATTCCAGTATGGCTTCTATATCTGCGATTTTCCACGATTATTAAAAAAATCATAAAATTAATGTTGTATTTTTAGCACGGGCCTTAGGCACCTCAGGGCCAACAAAAGTGTATAATTTTTTATTCTAAATAACCGCGGAAATCTGTGTATAATACGATGCAATAAATATCTATTCCAGTATGGCTTCCAAACCGATTTATATCCCTGGATTAGAACCGGCTCTAAGCAATACTGAAAATTCATGTTTAGCTTCGTATTACAGGCAAATTTCCACAATTATTTTAATAAAAATTATAAAATTAATGTTAAATTTTTTAGCACGGGCCTTAGGCACCTCAGGGCCTACAAAACTGGTTTTATTTGTATATTTTTTTCATTCTAAATAACCGCGGAAAGCTGTCTATGATACGATGCGATAAATATCTTATCCCTTTAGATCCCTGATAATAGTTGGATTTCTCTCTGATTTATGTATTACCTTTGATTTTAAATGGGGGTAGGGAATGTAAAAAGGGAGGCATATGACGCTAGCGGCTAGTAATGGCGTGACCTGCATAGCGTGAACTTCGAAGAATGTGATATGTGTTTTGTTTAAAATAAAAGTTAATTTAAACATATATGTTATAACAAGTTGTTAATTGATTTATTTTGCAGTTACATGAAAGATATTTTAGCAATAATAATCTCGACATTGTATGATCAATATGATGTATTTAATCTTTGAATATTAAATGTCGGGGTTTTTAATGCTAAATTATAAATCACCATTTCACCAAAGATCAAAAATGATAATAAATATACAAACTAAAAAGAAAGCAAAGCTTTATATTTCTGAAAGAATCCTAAGGTTAGAATTTTATTACTTTTGTTGAAATTTTATTTATATTATAATATAATGCTAACCAAAACATTTAATAACGTAAATAAAGGTATAGTTATGAGAAAATGGGAGGAGCATTACCAGATTAAATTCGTAACCATGGAGAAGGGGGGGGGGGGTTGATAGGAACCTGGTATTATAAAAGAATTAAAACTGGTTCTACAATGCATTTGAACGCAGTAATGTAAATCATGCAATCATTAATACTTTTTATCACGTATCCGCCGTAATAATGTAATATATCTTATGTAATTTTAAGGCCACAAAATGTACTCAAAATTACTTGATTCTATAGTAAATATGTAAAGCAATAATAGTTATTTATCGCATTGTATTATAAATAGCTTTCCACGGGTATACAAATGTACAATTATATTATTAAAACTAGCTTTTAGATGCCGAAGGCGCGGTCTAACAAAACTGGTTTTAATATTATGATTGCATATTTTCATATTCGTAGAATAACTGGATAAAATACGATATGATACATGATTTTTAAGTATGGCTGAAAACCGGGTCAAATCCACTGGATATTAATTGGTATTGAAGCCATACTGGAAAATAATTTGCCATTGTCTTTCCCATACCTTAAACATAAACTATTTTAAAAAGTTTTAGAGTAAATTAGATAAAGTCACAAATCTTAATTAATTTTAAATCAAACCTTTTCTAGATTGAAGGTAGGCCCTTTCAACTGTAACATTTTACTCTGATAATTTTTAGGCAAATTGAAATAGCCATATTGATTTAATAAGGTTAGTTTAGAGTATCTGCAGTAAATGTGTCAGCTCCCATATTAATAACCATAATCTAAGTTAAGTATTTTTGATTATGTTTTAATAACAAGTTTTGTTATAATTAGCTGTTTTAATATTAGACTAGGTTTTCACATTATTTGTGACCATTTGACAAAAAGCATTTATTGTAATTATTTCTGCAGAGACAAACATTCTAAAAACTAAAATTCAAACTTGCAATAAGAATATATATTATCAACAAGTTTGATTATGTCATGTAAAGGTAACAAGATGTCTATGTGTCTGTCTTAGTGTACCGAAGGATCTCCCAAACCACTTCACTGATATGATTTTCCTTTAAAGTGTATCTTCTCATAGGTCCTATTTGGGACTACACCCTCCCCCTTTTGGGGACGTAACCTATTATATAAAGAAGTAATGCTTTTTTTTATCCGTAGCTTAAGACTTCTAGGGCTATTAACCCATCGAGTTATCTATTTTTGGAGAGCTTTATATTAGTCCTGCGATGGTTTTATACAATTTTATTCCCTTCCCTAGCTCCTAAATGTTAGGGGCGCAACCGCTGGTATATTTTATAGTTTAAAGTAATTGAAAGAGAAGAAAATAAGTTTGTTTCTTAATATGCATATTACCCTGTCCCGGATTTGAAAAATGTTGTTAAAATTTTTGCCCCCAGCCAAAATATGGTTGATTTATGCATAGAAATGACCCATGCAAAATATTTTTTCTGTAATGCAAAAATTGCGACGATACAAGCACTGCAAAGTTTTTAAAATCTGCAAAAAACCCTGTTTTTATGGCTTTTTTAGGGCTTTTGTACCATCCCAATTTTAAAGATTTTTACAAAATTTCAATTCAAGTGTGTTGATATATACCTGAAATTTACCAAAAAAAATGGGGGCAGTCTCAATTATAACATATGAAGGTGTAGCAAGTAATATTCCAAATACAAAATTGTCAAATTGCATACATATATAATAGGATTGGGCCGGATACTTTTTTGGACGGATACTGGATATCTGGCTGATTTACAATGCTGGATATCCGGCAAATATATGTTATTTGGCCGGATATTCGGTTATTTGGCCGGATATCCGGTTATTTGGCCGGATATCCGGTAATCCGGCCAGTTATCCGGTTATTCGGCCAATGTTCTTTTATTCGGCCAGATATCCGGTAATTTGCCATTTAACGATTATCTGTCATTAGAAATCAACCGGATATCCGGTATCCAGCCAAAAAAGTATCGGCCCAACCCTATTATATATGTATGCAATTGTTTCTTCTTTACAGTAAAGTTTCTGATAGATCCAGGGAATGTTTCAGTTATTACCACTTAGATAAAATTAGAGGATCGACCCTTCTCTAAGGTGCCCAAGAGTCCCTTAGAAGCGTTGCCGCTAGAAAGTACTATAGAGAAGCTCTTCTTGTGAAACTTAGATAATTTTTAACATTATCTTTTTATGTGTCATTATTCATTGTTTATCTCTGTTAATTTTGTACTGACCTAATGGAAAGAACTGTCTTAGCTTATAAAAGATGTTTGGTGCTTTCCCTCAAAGTGTCTTTTGATCCCTGATAACCGCTCCCTCCATATATTAACTTGCAAGGGTCCCTTTTTTCAAGGTCGGGAGATGGGGGGGAGGGGAGGTATGTGCTCGACTTGGCACTTGGGAAACTGGCAATAATTTCCATTAAACTTACGTCTTCAATATATCAAAAACGAAAGCTATAAAGCAGAAGTACCAATTGCAGAGTTGCTACACTTTCTAAACCCTTATTGTTACAGGAATCATCAACCAAAGTTTTCAATCAAAGAATTTCAACTTGCTTAGATTTAATAAAAGAGCTAACCTTTACGGAGTTCGTTCAGACTCATATTATAGAAAAGATTTGCATTTAATAAGTATCAGAAATAGATGGGAAATAGGCCGTTTAATACACTGCACTAGTCCCAAAAGTTTGAAAATCTTATTCGTTGACCTAATAACTTTGGGGACTTTCAATAAATTTTGATGGATTGGTTTATTAATTTGAGTGTTCAATCGTTTCTACCAATAATTTTAATCTACAGAAGGGTTAATTTTGTGTATTATTAATGGAGATGTACATCCATTCATTAGCCATAGTCTCATCCATTAGATCCCTCAGTAACATGTTATTTCTTGTTATGTAATAAAAATGAAAGTGTTCAAGTTATTATAAGACTTTGGGTACAGGGATCTAGAGGGATAAGACAATGGCTGATAAATTTATTGGTATATCCCATGATGATACACAATCTGACCCTTTTTTGTTGATTACATAGTGGTTGAAACGTTTGATCACTAAACCTAATGAACCAACCAATTAAAATTCAATAAAAGTCTCCAAAGTTGTTGAGCCAAGAAATAAAAAAAATGTTATTATATATCTTTCGGGACTAGTGTATTAAACAGCCCAATGTCCGCCCTCTCTCCCTAGTTATTATTAGACTTGTGATACACTCTTGTATAGTTCAGGGAGGGAGGGGACATTGAGCTGTTTATTAAATTAGTCCCCAAAGTGTTATAACGGTGTTTTCTTATAACGGTGTTTTCTTACATTTGGGTTAAAACATTGGGGAAATTCAGTAAATTTTATTTGGTTGATTTATTAAGTTGAGTGTTTAAAAGTTTCAACTTCTAGTTTTAATCTACAGAAGGGATAATTTTTTGCATCATTATTGGGGATGTACATCAATTTATTAGACATTGTCTTATCCCTTTAGATTCTTGAATAACTTTGAATAACTTTGGGTACAGGGATCTAGATAGAAAAGACAATGGCTGATAAATACCCCATGATAATACACAAACTTACCCTTTCTGTTGATTACAATAGGTGGTTGGAACGTCTTATTAAACGAATTAAAATTTCAAACAATCTAAAAAGTTGTTGAGCAAACAAACGAAAAAGTTTTTTAAACTTCGGGGACTAGTGTAATTAACAGCCCATTGTGCTCTGCCTCCCTAGTTATTATTAGACTTTTGGTACACTCTGGTATAATTCAGAGAGGGAGGGGAAATTGGACTGTTTATTTCACTTGTCCCCAAAGTTTTATAATTGTGTTTCTAATTCATTTGGTTAACAACTTTTGCGAATTTTATTGAACTTTGATTGGTTGGTTTATTAAGTTAAGTTTATAAACGTTTCAACCACTAAGTTTAATCTACAGAAGGGATAGTTTTGTGTATCAAACAAATTTCATACTTATATAATAGAGGTAGGCCGGATACTTTTTTGGCGGGATACTTTTTTGGCCGGATACCGGATATCCGGCCGAATAACCAGATATCCGGCCAAATTACCGGATATTTGCCAGATATCCGGCATTATAAATCAGCCAGATATCCAGTATCCGTCCAAAAAAGTATCCGGCCCAACCCTATTATATATGTATGCAATTTGACAATTTTGTATTTGGAAGATTACTTGCTACACCTTCATATGTTATAATTGAGACTGCCCCCATTTTTTTTGGTAAATTTCAGGTATATATCAACACACTTGAATTGAAATTTTGTAAAAATCTTTAAAATTGGGATGGTACAAAAGCCCCAAAAAAGCCATAAAAACAGGGTTTTTTGCAGATTTTAAAAACTTTGCAGTGCTTGTACCGTCACGATTTTTGCACTACAGAAAAAATATTTTGCATGGGTCATTTTTATGCATAAATCAACTATATTTTGGCTGGGGGCAAAAATTTTAACAAAATTTTTCAAATCCGGGACGGGGTAATGCATATACCTAAAACATATATAATCAAACTAAGAGCAAAGTACGCATTTAACAAGAAAAATATTTTCTATCAATAATTTTAATCTACAGAAGGGGTAACTTTGTCAGGGATCTTAAGGGATAAGACGAACACAATTAATTGATAAACAAAATTACCATTTCTGAAGATTAACTTTTAGTTGAAACATTTGAAGCTTTTAAAGAAATAACCAATCAAAATCAAATAAAAGTACCTAAAGTTTTTATCCAACGAATAGATAAACGTGATTTTAAAACTTTGATTATTTGTGTAATTGACAGTCTAAATTTCCCTCTAATATCATAATATACCGTCCATTGTCTTATCCCCTATGATCCCTGGATAAACATAAAGTAATAATATTTAGTTTGTGGAAAAGGAATTTAAATTGAATCTCTAATATCCCTGGCAAATAGATTGTAGATAATATGTCAGCCAAGAGTATCATTTTAAGAGCTATATAGTCGACGACATTAATCATTGAAATCGTAAGGAGAAAAGTTTAAATCGATAGGACAATTATATCATGACTAAACTAACCTAAAGAGCTATCCATTATGGAAGTTTGGACGCACGGTCCTAAATTACAGAAAAGCTTCCTTTATAAAATTTTTATTAATGCAAAGATACTCTACTATTTAGTGAGGGAGGGGACATTGTGCTAATCCCCAACGTTTAACAATACATTTTTTATTCCTTAACTTAACAGCTTTGGGGACTTTTATAGATATTTATTGTAATCTAATTGTAATTCTAATCTACAGAAGGGGTAATTTTGTGTATCATCATTGGTGATATACATCAATTTATGTACCATTGTCTTATCCCTTTAGATCCCTGGCTATTATTACTGTTTTTTTTAAAGAAAAGCTTTTGTATAATTGGGGTTTGTTCAGCCGTCCATAGTATAATCCTATGGATCTACATTCAATTTTATTCTAGATCTCTACAAGTGGTAATGTTCGTTTGTCCTGTCACTTTGAAGCTTCGCTTTTTGTATGTTACCATCCTTGTTTTCTCGTTAAAAACGAAGCTTCAATAGAATTGGGGTATGCATGTCCATACATAAATGATAAGTTTTATAAAACACACACAACAAAAATAAGAAAAAAAGTCCTTTTTTAATGTTCAGGGGATAAAAAGATTTTATAATTTAAAAAAAGGGGAGGGGCTGAGTTTTAAAGGATGCTCTTACTTGTAGAAGCGAAGCTAAACAAATATCCTTGGTAAACTGTCTATAATTAAAACTATAAATAATCCCTCACAGCTTAGAATCAACCTATTTTCAAGAAACTTCTAAACATTTAAAGTGACCTTTTTTATACGAGGTCATCTGTAAATATATGTATCAAGGGATAGGACAATGGATGATACATTAATATACCCCTTCTATATTATATAGTTATTGGTTAAAACATTTGGACACTGCTAGTATATTACTTAACTAATCAAAGTTTAATAAAAGTATTGAGGAAACGAATAGAAATTGTGCTATGAAATTTTGATTTTGTTGTGACAAGGAGGGAGGGGACATAGGGCTAAAAATTATGCTAGTATCCAAAGTTATTTTTGTTGACTCAGACACTTGAATTTTTTTCTTTCTTAACTAGCAGAGTCTAAATTTTTCAACAAATAATTTTATTCTAAAGTAGGGTTGAAATGTTTGGACACTGCTAGTATATTAATTGACTAATCATAATTTAATTAAAGTACCCAAAGTGTTGAGCTAATTAATAAGAAATCGTACTACAAAATTTTAGTATAATTGTTATAAGGAGGGAGGGGACATTGGGCTTTAAATTATGCTGGTACCCAAAGTATTCTACCGTTGGCTCAAACACTTGAATTTGGATGTTTTTTTTTCTAAACTAGTACATTTAAAACTTTTTAACCAATAAACTCATTCTACGGTAGTTTATCTTGTTTATCATCATTGGGAAAATGAATAAATGTATTGTCATTGACCTATCCCTTGAATTCCTGTTAAAACTTTATGAGGTGCATACAAGGGTAGGAGGGGACATTTAACTGTTTATTACACTAGTCCCCAAAGGTTTTTAATAACGTTTTCTCGTTTTTATTCGAATCCGGTGGATAGGAACCGGTTCTCATCCATACGAAAAAACTATGTCTAGCATCGTATTATATCCAGCTTTCTACAAATATAAAAATGTACTATCATAAGATTAAAACCAGTTTTTTTTAGCCTGTGCCTTCGGCACCTCAGGGCTAAAAAACTGGTTTTAATCTTATAATTGTACATTCTATATCCGCGGAAAGCCGTTTATAATACGATGAAAGAAATAACTATTCTCATTCATTGGCACAACAACTTTGGGGACTTTTATTAATTAGTAATTGGTTGGTTTATTGTGTCCTAATGTTTTAACCAATTATTATAATCTACAGAAGGAGTAATTTTGTGTATCATCATTTGGGATTTATGTGCATCAATTTTTCGGCCATTGTCTTATCCCTGAAAAAATATATTAAAATTCGAAAAATCAAAGGATACAGTATTGGATCAATACTAGTTAAATTATTCTGTCTTTCTGCAATAACAATATACTAGAAGCTACGCCACTAGAGGCCAGCGGGAAGTCAACCCTACCACTTTTAGTTATAGTTTTTTAAAAAAATTGAGGGGGGTGAGGAGTTATTTTTAAAAGCGAAGCTTTTCTATAATTAGAGTCGGTCGGTCCGTCCGTACGTCCGTCCGTACGTCCGTCCGAGATAGATAGCTTTTATTCGTTAATTTAGGCATGTTAGAATTGTCCTATCGATTTCAAACTTTGCATGATGATTCCTGTAGTAGTTAGGTACGATTTAGAAGCGTAGCAACTCTATAATCATTACCAGAATGTCCGTACGTCCATTTTAAACATGTTGATTTTTCTAATTTTTTAATAGCAAATTTTTTATGTGATCTAATTATCCGTTTGATCTGATTTTTGGTATATTGATTCCTTGGACAAAAAAGAACAATATTTTAAGCGAAGCAACTCTATAATCAAATCCTAAAAATGTAAGTATGTCCATAAACTCAATAAACATTATCCTGTATCAAGAAGTTTTTCAACAAATTTACTTACAATTTTGCTTCGACTCTTATACTTTTATATTCTTATAATTCAGTTTAGACACTATATAAGTGTTAATGTCCGTTTGTCCTACCGTTTCAGTGCTTCGCTTTCATGGATGTTGTCATCCTTGTTTTAGATGAGCATTTCTCTTGGGATGGTGTTGGTACCCTCCCCCAAATTAGTTATAAACACTTCCAGGACCTCTGAGAATCTACACTTTAACAAACAGACTGAAAGATACATAGTTAGAGATCCTTTTACTTTAATATTAGAACTAGTAAAAATGCCCCTAGAAGACTCTAAAATATTCTTTTTTTTTTTTTTTTGGGGGGGGGGGCTCTTTTTTATCTAAAGTTGGGAGATTCTCTCCTCCCAAATATTTAAAATTCTTCCCTAGACCTAAAACTATTAACTGCAAAGTGGAACAATATCTGTTAGGCAGTTTTTGAGATCCTCGCTACACATCCTAGTGTAAAAATGTATCAGTATCAAAACCTATTTGCTACAATACTAACCTATAAAAGGGGTTATTGTTCAGTTGTAACTGAGGTGTTTACATGAAGGGAAGAGTAGGTTGCGCTAAAAATCTGTAAAGATTGTGAGTAGTTTTAAGTAAAAAACAGTAGTAGAATGATAAAAATTTATGTTAACTTTAAAAAAATTGTCTATAGTTCTTTTCAATAAGAAATACATATATTTAGTAAATATTATCGGTTTTCTACTACTATTTTTTAACCTTAAAACTCTCAACATTACGGATTTTTAGCACAACCTATTTCTCCCTTTATCATCTATCGTTTGATCCTGGACAGATAGATCCACAAATAGACAGACAGCCATACAAAAGGATCAAATAGACAGACAGGTTTTAAGTCAGACAGGTTTTAAGACAGACAGTCAGACATATGAAGAAATAGACAGACTTACATATATGGTCAGACAGATGGTAAGACAAACAGACTGACTGACATGCATATGATCAGATAGCTGATAAGACAAACAGAGTGACTGACATCCATATGGTCAGATAGCTGGTAAGACAGACAGACATACTGACATACATATGGTCAGACAGACAGACATATTAACAAACAGACAGATGTAGAGACAGAAAAAGGGACAGAAAAAGTGAACATACAGACTGAAAGTAAAATAAATTTCAATTTAAAAAAAGTCATAAATACATAAAAACAAGACAGAAGGACAGTTATAGATGGACAGAAAGATATACAGACAAACAGACATATGGACAGAAAAACATATACATAGACATTAGCCTGTCCCGGATTTGAAAAATTTTGTTAAAATTTTTGCCCCCAGCCATAATATAGTTGATTTATGCAAAATATTGACCCATGCAAAATATTTTTTCTGTAATGCAAAAATTGCGATGGTACAAGCACTGCAAAGTTTTTAAAATTTGCTAAAAAGACCTGTTTTTAAAGCTCTTGTACCATCTCAATTTTAAAGATTTTTACAAAATTTCAATTCTAGTGTGACTATATAAACCTGAAATTTACCAAAAAAAATGGGGGCAGTCTCAATTCTAACATATAATGGAAGAAGGTGTAGCAAGTAATTTTCCAAAGTAAAAATTGCCAGATTTCATACATAAATAATGGGGTTGGGCTGGAATCAATAGATACAGATATCCGGCTGATTCATAATTCTGGATATCAAGTATTTAGGGTTATATTGACACACTAGAATTGAAATTTCGTAAAAATCTTTAAAATTGAGATGGTACAAAATTTATAAATCTGCAAAAAGACCGTTTTTAAAGCTTTTGTTTCATCTCAATTTTAAAGATTTTTATGAAATTTCAATTCTAGTGTGTCAATATAACCCTAAATACTTGATATCCAGAATTATAGATCAGCTGGATATCTGTATCCATCCAATCCGGCCTAACCCTATTATTTGTGTATGAAATCTGGCAATTTTTACTTTGAAAGATTACTTGCTACACCTTTGTCCTTCATATGTTAGAATTGAGACTGCCCCCATTTTTTTTGGTAAATTTCAGGTTTATTTTGACACACTAGAATTGAAATTTTTAAAAAATCTTTAAAATTGAGATAGTACAAGAGCTTTAAAAACAGGTCTTTTTGCAAATTTTAAAAATTTTGCAGTGCTTGTACCATCGCAATTTTTGCATTACAGAAAAAATATTTTGCATGGGTCATAATGTTGCATAAATAAACCATATTATGGCTGGGGGCAAAAATTTTAACAAAATTTTTCTAAAATGGGACAGGGTAATAGACATATTGACAGACAAACAGGCAGAGATACAGACTGGCAGCCAGATGAGCTAACAGATTTACAGAAAGGGGAAAGACAGATTGATAGACAACCAGACCATTGACAGAAGGACAGACAGAGTGACATTCATATATTTAGACAGATGTACAGACTGACAGAAAGACAAGACATACATAGGCGGACATAAGACAGCCAGAGGGTCAGATATGATGGACAGGCAGATATAAAGACATGAGACAGTCATAGGGACATAAAAAATTTACATACAGACTGAAAGTTTTAAAAATTTTAATAGATAAATATGGATTAGCATTAAAAAGATATAGAAACTACTTCAAAATATAGCACTATGTAAATCTTAATCTTTTCTACATTCACAAAAACAAACAAAAAAATGGTGTATTTTCTTTGTTGGTTAGTTTTCTAATTTCAGATATATTATTATTATTTAGTTTAATAAATTGTTTAGTTAATGTTAGCTAATATTCATAGATGTCTAATTAATAGTATTTAATTTTTCCTTATTTTTTTGCATCAAAGGTGTAGTTGCACTAATTGCATTTAAACTTGAATTTTGTGAACTGCTTATTTTTTATGTTTAATAGTTCATTTATAGGACATATATTTGAAATAATTTCAATTTTCTACCATGTAGTTTTAAAAATATCAAGACTTGAAAATCATATTTTTTGGATATATGCAACATAAATGGCTGTCCTGCTTTAACAAAAACAGTATTTGGGTGGTGCCTAATTGATTGTTATTCATTTTAATACAAAATTATACATGTTAGATGGTATTTTTGTTACTTATGCTAGCCATCATACTTTTTAAATGCACTTCATGCAACTATACCTTTAGATATTATTTGATGATATGTAATTATTTCTAATTAGTTTTTCTATTGCCAAAAAATAATCAACCACAAAATTTTAGAATCACTTCAATGTCAGGTTGTTGATAACTTTTTTTGTCTGATGTTGAAGTGGTTTTGAAAATCATAAAACTACATTAAAAATTTTTGATGCAGTCAACTCACAAACAAAGAAATGAGAAACCAAGAAAGAGATAATTTTGACAATTTTCAATAGGATAACTTAATTAAAAGATTGTCCCATAAAAAAATCTTTTATGATAGTCACTTCTGTTGACCCATTTGCACAACTAGAACAAACAAATTTTTTGAAGAGTACCATCACTTAATTTTATAGTTGTTATATATATTGTGTAATTAATATTGTATTTTGTAGAATTTATTGCTATCATTATTTGTATAAAGAGTATGACTATTTATCATTATGAGTCAGATTAGAGTATGAATTTTAATGACAAACTGTCATATTCTAACCTGACTGTTTGTCACTCAAAGTCAGTTTAGAGTATGAATGTTTGTCACTAAAAGTCAGTTTAGAGTATGACTGTTTGTCACTAAAATTCAGTATAGAGTATGACTGTTTGTCACTAAAATTCAGTATAGAGTATGACTGTTTGTCATCAAATGTCAGATTAGAGTATGACTGTTTGTCATCAAATGTCAGATTAGAGTATGACTGTTTGTCATCAAATGTCAGATTAGAGCATGACTGTTTGTCATCAAATGTCAGATTAGAGTATGACTGTTTGTCATCAAATGTCAGATTAGAGTATGACTGTTTGTCATCAAATGTCAGATTAGAGTATGACTGTTTGTCACTAAAAGTCAGATAGGAGTATGACAATTTGTCATCAAATGTCAGATTAGAGTGTGACTGTTTGTCATCAAATGTCAGATTAGAGTATGACTGTTTGTCATCAAATATCAGATTAGAGTATGACTGTTTGTCATCAAATGTCAGATTACAGTATGACTGTTTGTCATCAAATGTCAGATTAGAGTATGACTGTTTGTCATCAAATGTCAGATTAGAGTATGACTGTTTGTCTGCAAATGTCAGATTAGAGTATGACCATTTGTCATCAAAAGTCAGATTAGAGTAAGACTGTTTGTCATCAAATGTCAGATTAGAGTATGACTGTTTGTCATCAAATGTCAGATTAGAGTATGACTGTTTGTCATCAAATGTCAGATTAGAGTATGACTGTTTGTCATCAATTGTCAGATTAGAGCATGACTGTTTGTCATCAAATGTCAGATTAGAGTATGACTGTTTGTCATCAAATGTCAGATAAGGGATTAACTGGGCAAATTTTGAGGGTCAATTTAATCACAGATTACGATCTTAATCACCTGAACTTTGCTCACATTGAGTCAGATTCGTCAGATTATAATCTGAAATCCCCCCTGACAGATTAAAAATTTGGCGGCAAATCCTGAGTAATCTGAGTTTTAGTACCTTTTTGCGCAAAAACACAGGTTTCGTCAGATTACAATCTGACGAAATGTAATCAAATGTCAGAGTTGATTGATGAGGGGCGGGCAGATTAAAACCTGAGGAAAACCTGTCAAAACTCAGATTAGACAAGGTTTTGTCACTACTTGTCAGATTTAAAAACTACTAGGGGATAATACTCAATTTGACAGTAAAATTAAAGATTATTCAGAATAAATATTTAATTTCTACTAATGTCTATGGACACTTTATTCGTTCATTTTCTTTTTTGGTCAACATACTGTAGCTTTACTGATTTGTGCTTAAAAATGCAAAGACGCCTGCATTCTTTATTCATATAAAAACAACTATTTAATAAATCAATTTGTTAGCTATCCGTTTGTCACATCTATGGGAAAAAATTCTTTTATTAAAGATAGATACAACGTTTTTGGGAACATTTTTTCTAGCATGATTCAGGCTGTCCAATGAGCAACAAATCATCTTTTCACAAAGTTACATGATTTTTGACTGGGGATAAGAAGGTATGTAAATTAATAAAATCAAATATACTCTAACAGCAGAAACCTAATTTTGGGTGCTTCTAAAATATTTTACAATAATTAGGATTTTGTTGGCGTACAATACAATATTATGCTGTACATACAAGGAAAGCTACAGTATGGCAACCAAATTTTCACTCAAATAATGCATGTTTGAGAACAATACAACACCAAAGGAAAAAATACTAACTCAGGAGAAAAAATATTGCAGAGTAATTGAAGATAATAAGATTTCTAGTTAATTCATTCGTTGCATTTCATTTTTCTGTAATACCAGTTAGCTGTCCTCGACAAGATACAAAAAAATATTTTTTTCTAATAGAATCAGAACAATTCATTTTTAAAGATTTTATACAGTATGATCCTTAAAAAGGTGTCGGAAAAGTATGTTTTGATTGATTCTCATGAACTACTTAAACTATTAATTCTATAATTTAACTATTTCTCAAATAAATTTTTAAACATTATGAATTATAGGAAAATCATTTTAATTTTCATTTTAAACAAACACTTTTAAAACAAACGTACATTTTTAATACACAGTTATCTTTTAAGAATTGGAAGTTGAGTGTATTATGTTTTGACTTAATTATTGACATTTTTTTAAGGCCCATACTCTATCATGAACAGTTTTGAAACATCAAGAACAGCTTTACATAAAAAACTAAACATGACTAGATTTCAATTAAAAGTAAATAAATTTATAAAAGTAAGTTTTATGTAATAATCAATATTTTCACAAAAGAAAATTATTTATAATATCTTGGAGATGAAAAATCTATGATTTTCATTCCCTGCGGGGATTCTCTGAGTTCAGGGTTGGTCTCCACTTTTATTACTGGTCCCTTCTAAATATTAAGATCTATGAGTAGTTATTTGTCGATTGTTCAGTTGGTATTATTTTTTTATCTGTAGAAAGGACAAACAAACTTCAACATTTAAAGAATGTCAGAACTTAATAAGCAGAAAATTAATTGCTAAGTCAAAACGAAATATTTTACATAAATTTGCAATTGGTTTCTGGTAGACAGACATCCAACTACAAATTAAACTGAGAATCATTTACCTTTACAGGTTCCAGCATGATAAGGTTATCTGAGGCACTTAAACTCTCGGGAATTACTTCAGCTATTTCATCACCCACCTCGTTTATGTTATCAAGCTCTAGAATTTAAAATAATTGATTATTAACAATAAAAGTATTGTGGCGCGATGATAGGCACCTTTAAAGAAAAACAAGAATAATCATATTCATAAAAGCCGAGCATAACAAAGCAATTGGACAGATGAACATTGGCAAACATTTATTGAATACAATTTTAATATATTAGAAACAGGATATTGTTTTAAAATATAAGCAAAAATTTTATTAAAAATGTCTCTAAATAAATAAAATAAATAAGCTTTTTAAAACATTTTTTTATTAATAATTTGAATGTTTCATCAAAAGGGATGAGGCAATGGACGATAAATTGATATGTATCCCTTATAATGATAAACAAAATTAACCCTTTTGTATATTATATTTATTGGTCGAGAAGTTTGGACACATCTAGTTTGGAACCAACCAATTAAAGTTCATTAGAAATACCTAAAAGTTTTTGTGCAAAAAAAACGATAATGTGGTTATATAACTTTGAGTTCCAGTGTACTTTGAGGTCTAATGTCCCTTCCCTCTGAGATTATCTATAATACAAAGTATAATGGTGTCTATCCGTCTGTCCCTTAAGATCTTAGTAACCACTGAACCGATCGGATTCTACTCTTTAGGGAATATACCTACTGGTCCTGTGGTGGTTTTTGGCTATTTTCTTGTGGGGTGGGACACCTCAAACCCTTCCAAAAACAAAAAAATCCCCCTGCCATTTTTTTTCAATTATTTAAAATAGTGGTGGAGTAGGGGATCTCCAGGTAATAAAAGATGTAATTATACCTCTTTGGGCAAAGCCCCTAAAGGCTAGGGGCGAAGCAGCAAGTATTACAATAAGGAAACAAAAAACAATTTTATAACCTGAGCCATAATCTTTATACAACCTAATTAAATAATTTTATCATTTTATCCGCCGGTCATAACCAATCATAATGGTCAATTCTTTTGTAATATGCAGTTGAAATAATAGTTTCCTAACTGTGCACTGTTTGTCCATCTTCCCATTGCATTTTTAATTGTTTATAATTGTTTGATAAAATATTTTTTGTTTAAAATTTTAAAAAGGCTAGACACAATATTTATCTTTGATAATCACACAGAAAACTTATCAACATGTACAAAATATTTATACTTTGAAGAGTAGAAAAATTTTGTAATTTTGATTAACCTTTAAATTATTTGGTCAAATGATAACAGATACTTTGATAGTACGTACTTTGTCTTGAAATCATAAAAATCATAAAGGGTAAGCTCTATATATAGTGCCTATAAAAATTAACGTCATTTAAAACAAATCATCAATGATATGCCGATACACATACTTAATCACCAATGGCAGACCAGTATACATTTTAATTGACAAATGGGAGACTTGTACAACGTTATTTTTATGGGAACTGTAAAAAGCATCGAAGTATTTTAAAAAGTAGTTAAGAGCATATTGATTTGAAGCGCTAACATATTGACTTAAACTAGTGTTGAACAAAAAAGTAAATTAATGTTATTGTTACTTTTTTTTATATGATGCTAAGTGTAGGATGCAAATAATTATTATAATTAAGGATGTAATTTTAATAAATATTCACATTGGTAAATATTATGTTTTCATAAAGCATGGCGAATAAATAATTGCATGTGTCCTAATTTTTAAATGCTGCATGACGATGACATTTTTATTAAAATGTTATTTAGTTAAGATAATATTTAAATGTTAAAATTAGCTTAAAAAGTAATTATGTCACAATATATATCAATGAAAGTTACTTCTATCTCTATTGCTCAATCAAGAAGTAAAAACTTATGTTTCTCAAAATAGAATAATATTTCTCTATTGATTTATAATTGTTACTTTTGCCATAAAATGACATTAACTTGGTTTTGTAACAAAATTTGACACGACAAATTCGAAGCAGCTTGTACGGCTGATTAAAAATGAAATCATACAACACAAATGACCAATTATAGGCCAGTATACATTGTAATTGACCAATGGTAAAATATATGCTCGGCTATCAGTGGTGGTCATTTGTATCGTATTACTTCATTTTTATTAGGCACTTTAAGCTGCTTCGACAATTTCTCTCAAAAGGAAAATACTTACCTAGTTAAAAAATTACCTTTAAAAGAAGAATTTTGACTTTGTTCCATTTCTTTCAATTTCTTCATTGCCAACAGCAATAATTTCATTGGATTCATTGTAGAAAATTCATCATCATCAAATGAAAAAAATGTTGTAGTCTCTTCAGAGACAGACGGCAATGTTGTTGCCAACTTCTGTTGGTTGACAACAGCAACTGTTGGCGCTTCTGTTGGCCTAGTAGTTGTTGATGTAGTTGGTCTGTTAGTTGTGGCTATAGGCCTTTGCTCCAAGACTAATGGTACGAGGTCTTGAGGAGAAAATGTGGTTTCAAAATTTTCACTTGGTGGCAGGGTGGTAGAGTCTGAATCTTCCATTTTCACAGGAGGATTAAAAAATGACATAGAGTTGGGGAAAAAGTCAAAAAAGTTTTCAAAGTCTTTGCCATCAGTCGTGGCATCAACAGACTCAGGTGTAGTTTGCTCTGTTGTGGTTGTGGTAGTAGTTGTTGTTGTTGTTGGTCTTCTGGTGGTTGTTGTTGCCCTTGTTGTCACTGGCTGCCTCATAAACTCAAATGGCACAACATCAAAATCAAATTCGTCATTAACCACAGGTCTTCTAGGTGGTGTTTGTGGTCTTACATTAAAATCATCATCAACAGGTCTTCTTTGGGGTTCCTGAGGTCTTCTTGTGGTTTCTATAGGTCGTCTGGTTGTATCGACAGGTCTTCTGGGTGTATCTAAAGGTTTAACATCAAAATCAAAACTAAAATCGTCCTCAATAATGCTTGGCCGTTGAGGAAAATCCTGTGGCCTTCTGGGGACCTCCTGAGGCCGTCTGGGTGCTTCAGTTGGCCTTCGAGGGGGCTCTTGGGTTGTAGTTTGGACTGGGAGGCGAGGCCTTGTTGCCTGTACAGGCCTGGATGGTACAGGTTCGGGCTGAATAACCTCAGAAGAAGGAATTATGTGAGAGAGCATCATGGAGAGAAGATCATTTGTCATGGAATGGACAGGTGAAGGTTGGGAAGGTCTTCGTGGAGATTCATGGATGCCCACCGGAGGTCGCCGCTGTGCCTCAACTGCAACACTATCTGCGTGATCATTAGGACGAGTCAATTTTGATGGTTGTTCTACTGTGGCATCTGAAACAAAATAAAATAGTTAAATACGAAATAAGGTTTTAATGATAGTTAGATTAAGGGGTTTTTAAAGAAATTTATAAACTTCTTTTTTTAGTATTTGATTTCATCATTTCAATATATTCACGCGATGCGGCTTCACCCTTATATGCCTCTAGAAGCACTTGAGGGAAAGTTTCTGTGGGTCAAAGTTTATTTATAATTGTAATTTGCTTTTGAAATTATTTTCTACACTTTCAATAATTATTCATCAACACTATAAAAGGATATTGAAACATTGTTCTTTATATAATTTTGAAATGACAATTTTATATTTATCAATTATATTTTTTTGTTGCTGTGTAACTTCCAGACAATGTACAATTTCAATACAGCCATGGTTCGAGACAACACAGCATACACACAAAATAAAAGCATATTTTATTATGTACTAGAAAATCTAAGGAACCCTGTTAAAAAATTCAATATTCAATGAAGCATAACTTAAGTAAAATCGTAAGTTATATACGTACTTTTGTGATCTAAAACTTTCGGGTTGAAGCTTAAGATCTCGCACTTTTTATAATCTAAATTATTTTTTTTGCTTCTTAGGGAAGTTTTTTGCTATTTATTATTTATATAGCCTGGGTTACAAATGAATTACATAAACGGCATCTTTTTGACAGGAAATACACGGAGAAAATATTTTAAATGATGATCAACAATTGTCATTTAGTTTTTGTAAATGTATATGTTTTTTTCTAATAATCGTTTCGCATAATATTTAGTTCTGTAACCTTTTAAGAGCCTTAACTTGCCCAAAAAGAATATAAGCTTCCCTAAAAATTTTAGACATTTACTAGATCCTAAGGAACATACACAAAACCTACATCGTAAAAATGTGGAACAAGAAATAAAAACTGATATTCACAGCAAACAAAAAACGAAAGGCTAGTGTTGGTCATCGCTTGAAAATGTTTTGGATCGCGACGTTGCAAATTTGTTGTATAAAGTGCAAAATTCAAGTTGTTAACCAAGGTCAAGACATTTAAAACTTGTACATGGTATTGCAACAAGGTTTAGTTTTAACTAATAAAAACAAGTCTTGAAATACTTTATTACTAGCGGCTGTGGAGCATCTAGGAGCTATGTTTTTGAAGTAGATATTAGAGCTAATAACCTAAAACTATCCAGGGACCCATAAGAAGTTTTCATAAAATTTAGAACTCAATAGGTTCAGAAGTTAACGAAATCATAGGATACAGACATAAAAAACGTTACTACCTTATATACAGAATTGTAGTAAAATTCTTCCTTGAAAATTATTTAAGTATTAGATCAGCATTCTGGAGATTAACATGCTGTCTCTATTTTAGCATTTTATCTTAACAATAGCCCTTTATGGTAATGCGTTGAGCTTATGAGATTATGAAATTTTAAGATCAAAAATAAGAATTATGTTTTCAATATAAAGCTATAGATAATATACAACTCTGATATTTACATCTCTCTCTGTAGACTAAACTACATCTTCTACAGGGAAATTAGGTATATTCCATGAAATGAATTTTAATTAGGATTAATTTGTAAAAATATTTGTTTAGCACGGCTCTACAATATTCACCTACATATATATTCTCACTTACAATTTTTTTTTCAGGTTTTCAAAGGAAACCTACAAAGTTGTTCTTTAAATTTATATAAAAATTCCTTGTTTTCCTGTTTCTATGAATTTTTTTTCAGTTCTTTGATTCTAAGGCCAATTAAAGTCGATCTACTTCTCAAAGTTAGGTTGCATTTAATTGTACTGGTAAATTGAGAATTGAAATTGGGCTTATAAATCATGATTTTCATTAAAAAGGATGTCAACAAGTGAAGATTTGAAATAGTAGGACATACAAACATTAACTCTTTAAAAGTGTCATAACTGAATGAGCAGAATATAAATATAAAAGACTAAAAAACTATGAGTAAATTTGTTTGAAAACTGCATAAAAATATGATACTGTTTAAGGACATACTTACTTTTTTAGAACTTAATTATAGAGATGCTTCGCTGATAACGGAGGACCTACCCTAATTATAAAAATGTTTCCTTTATAGTAAATCTTTGATTGTACGTCTCTAAGTCCGTGACTACATGTACATCCATGTTTATACATGAATACATTTTCCAGGAAATAGATTCTTCCTCAAATAATTTGTGGTTACAAGAGCCAGCTTTTACAAAATTTGCAAACTTTTTCTGCAAGTTTTCGTTTCCTTCACTCACAATAAAAAAAATAATTGTACTGAAATGGTTGTTTGATTGTCAAGAAGATCTTGTCAACGGCTATACCTATTGTTATACAAAATTCAAGGATTTTTTTCCTATTTATTAACAAATTAAATCTTTTACTTCATAAAAAAAATAAAGAAAATTGTTTGATCACAACTGGAATCAAAAATCTTTTTGCGACAGAACGTGGGCACGTTGCCATTTCCTTGATTGCACTAGGTTAAAATTGCTAAAGTGTACTATTATGGACATTTTGTATCTTGTTACGGATATAGCACGTCTTTACATAAATGCAAGGGGGCAGTCAGATAATTAGGCTACACTTTGGTTATTATTATTATATTATTAGTGGTTATTTGCGGAATGTTTCAATTCAAATAACTCTTTAACACTTTTTACTTGGTGCATGGAATATTAAGGATAGAATTTTATTAAGAATTATTGTATAGAATAAATATAATCATTATAAATATATATGCAAAGTAAACCATTTCGTTAAGAAACCTAAATAATAATCATAGGAAGGTTTTAGGCTATTTTTGAAGTTTCCTAACCTTAGAGTACGATAAAAGTTGAATAGTTGAGATTTTGATAAAAAAAATTGAAGAACAGGGAAAACATTGTTTTCTTTAATCAGAACAGCAAATTCAGGTTGGGAATTTTTAAAAAAAAATTGAATGACTATATTCTAAGTTTCCATAATTCAAATTACTATCGGTTTATAAATATTGAACATTACTGTTTATTCTAAGTTTAGTATTCTATGTTTATACTACCAACACTTTGTATGAAATATTACACCTATGGTTTTTTAAATGTACTCTTTTAGTGAATTATAATTTCTCTTTGCACTTTATTTTAAATGCATGGCAGTATTGCATGTGTTTATAGAATTTATCAATTGCATTTTTTCAACACATAGAAAATTTGAAGGAAAGATAGTCTGTACTTAAAGGAAGCCAGCAGGAAATACACAGCCTTAACTGATGAAAGACTGCCACAAGTAAACCAAACTACAATAACAAAAAAGTAATAGGCATCTTAAAATGACATTTTGGGTAGTTTAAAATCTTCAAAATGTAATCAGTTCCTGGCATCATTGATTTGTGCCCATAATAAACTTATAAAGTTGCTACGCTTTCCAAATCGTACCTAACATGCAAAGTTTAAAATCGATAGGACAATTACAACATGTCTAAATAAACGAAAAGAAATAACGGTTACCAACATATTACCCTAATTAAAGGAAAACTTCGCTTTTAAAAAAGAAACACCTGTTTTAGGGTCTATAATATTAGTAGAAGGTTATTTCTCCACCACCCTTCTTAGAAAATGTTTCAAAACCAAGCCGTAATATCTACGATGCTCATGGAAACCCTAGACTTCGTATGGCATCGGAAAAGCATATAGTAAAACAACTTATCACTCACAATAAAAGAGAACATACAAAAAGACACGAACAGAGGTTTAGTTTAAAAATAAAATATAATACTTGTTTACTAACCTGAAGCACTTCCAAAGATTGAAAATAAATCAAATTTATAGAAAGGTTGTAAAATTCCAGCTTCACCTCCTTCAGTCAACAACACAACCCAGAACAATACCTAAATATAGAAATTAATAGATTTATGTATTACAGGAGCCGAGCCCTGTTAGAAAAGATAAAATTATTATTATTACTATTTTTCATAAGTAATCATGTTAAATATTATTATTATTGAACTGCAATTATCCCATTAGGACGGATACACACCTCGAGGTCTAGTTTTGTAAGAGTAAAAAAGGGTGAATAGTTTGGTCTTACAGACAATGGCCATCAAATTTACTTAACACACATTGTGATTTGACAGAAAAAAATATAATGTTTCTTATTATGGCGACATTTGTATTCTACATTTTATTGAAAAATAGATTTTAAAACTATATAAATTATCATAACATTATGACTCTATATTTAACAGCAGCTAAGAAATTCACATATCTTGAACAAATTTTTGGAACTAAAAAGAACTGTTTAAGTTTAATACTTCCTATGATAAATTGAACACCTGTACTGTAAAATCAATTAATTAAAATTAAAAAGAGACTCCATACAATTTTAATTAAAAGCAAATAAAATTATATATTATACTATATTCAATGTAAAAAAATAAAGTACGTGTATTGTTTTTTTTTGTTTAAATATAATTGAATGCAATTTTCATAAGCAGTGCCACTCTACAAATAAAAACTGTAATTATGTCTGCACAAAATAATTCATAACTAACAAGATTAGATAAAGATAAAAATCAAGTACAGATATTCTGGTTACTAGAAAAATAAAACAATCAAATGCAGAAAACAAAAAGATGTAAATTATTAATAAAATAGATTTTAAAATTTATGAATGGTATAAAAGTTCTTGATTTATAAAAAAATTTTGTTAGAGATTTTCTATTTGGGGGGGTAATTACCCCCTCCTTAATGGTTGGGGGTACCTACGGCACCCCCAGGGTAGGGGTAAATTTTAAATGGGGGGGGTAATCGCCCCATTACCCCCCCCCCCCTTGGACGTCTATGCCCCCCCCCTTTCCCTGGTCGTAATCTTTTTATCTTATGTCAATTTAGATTTTATTGTTATTTGTTAATGTACTATTTGGATATATTAGTCCTTGTTAATTTTTTTTTATGGTTTAAGGTGTACATATGTAAAAAAGCCAAACTCATAAAATCATCGTACATATAAAGTCATAAAAACTTCGCACTATATACAGCAACAGAAATATGTTAGTTATATAATTAAATTTTGTGTGACTCTAATTAAATCATAAAATTTTTATTATACTTTAATAAAATTTTAACAAAGACTTTTAAATAAAAATTAATTTCTTTTAAAAAATGAATGATTTTAGGATCAATATTTTTGTAGTGGTTAAGTTATCATAAATAGTCAAAGTGTAGAAGAAAAAAAAATCAGAAGAGTGTATGTGAAATTTGAAACGTAATTTATCAGCTTAACCTACCTTCAATGTTTAACACATTTAAATCCCCCCGAAAGTAAATTTTCTATTGAAAAATTTAACCCCCTCGATCGAAAAAAAACGTGTTGTTTAATTGGAAACATGGATGCTTTTGGTACTCTTTTATTTATTCTGTACAAAAATTACAAAAGATAATATATCAAGGAAAAAGAATACTATTAAGACCACAATCAAAGAAAACAATAATTAACTCTCATTTAAAAAGTACAAGCATAAGGTATTTCCTTTCAAATCGTTTAATAAACTATAAACTAGAAAATTTACATTGTAAGGACATTATACAACAATTCGATTCGTGGTTATTTGGCAGCAAGAAAGCACTAAGAACTCATTCCTGACTGAAAACAAAAGGAAATGCTGCAGAATACAAACTTGATAATGTCTGGAATGATCGAACTAAAACTTCACTTTTTACCAGCGGCAAAAGGCCTTTTGTAAAACCTAAACGGACAGGATGGAGGTCAACAAATAGCTTTACATTTTTTTTTTACAGAGGATGGTTCTTTCTTCGAAGTTAATTTTTCTCTTTAAAGGTTAAGGTACAAACAGGCAGACATTCTGCACCATTAATATTTTTTTAAGTTTCAGAAATCTCGCATATGCCTGTTATTTAGTGACAATTTTGACCAAACAAATTAATATTGATATAACATTGCATTCAAATTTAAATACAATGAACAATTACAATATTCTTCAACCAAGGATAAGTATTATGTAAAAAAATGCGTTATTTAGAATCCCTTTAGATGGTGTCAACACTCCCATAGTGAATCGCTGTTTATAACGCTGGATAAAATTTTATTCCTATAATTTAATCATTGCTTTGATTGACTAATAAATTTCAAGATTCTGAATCCATGCCATTGATTTCGAGATCTAATTAACATGGGAACCTAAAAAATGAATTTATGAATGTATCACATTTGGCCACTTGAAAAAATATCAAGAAAAAAGGAGAAAAAAAAGCTTGCAACGTTATTTGGTGTTGCAAGCTAACTACCATAGATAACTGTATATTGTTGGTCAAGTAGTTATTCTTCTCAGTTAACTTTAGAAGAAAAAACTCTTCGACGTTGAAAAGTGATTAACGATTAAAACGATATGTCGAAAAATAGCATAGTAACAGGAAAAGGCCTTTCTGAAAAGCACACATATATTGGAATTTAAATTAACCTTAGAGAACATAAATTTTAAATCCGACAATATCTTAAATTTCATTCCAGTTTTCTACTTTTTTTTAATGGGGGAAAGTTTTATAAATGTACAGCTATCCTTATACTAAAGTAACAGGATGTCTGTTTGTCTATTTGTGTGTTTGTACCGAAAGATCTCACTAACCGCTGAACTGATCGGATTCTCCTTAACAGGGAAGTTTCTCATAGGTCCCGGGAAGATTTATAACTATTTTGGGGGAGGGTACCACCACCCTCTCAAGAGAAATCACAATAAATCGATTTTTTTCCCTCGAATAGAGACTCCTAAATATGTAACATTGCAAAGTATCGTAGCAATTTGATAGAGACTCCTCTGCAACATGCATTGCAATGTATCGTATTATTTTTTTAAAACACCAAACATTTAAAGTGCCACTAGAGGCCTCTAGGGGCGTAGCCGCTAGTATACTATATAGGGATGTCAGTATCAAAATAAAGGGGAAAGTCTTTCTAACTCTACATAAATATCAGGGATCTAAACGGATATGACAATGGCCGGTAAAGGATGAACATCCCCACTTATGATATACAGAATTACCCCTTATGAAGAGTCATATTATTGTTTAAAACATTTGAACACTCAACTTAATTTATCTAACCAATCAAAAATCACTAAAGTCTCAAAAATTGTTAAGCTAACGCATAGGAAAATGTTATGATAAAATTTGGGGACTTGTAATAAGGAGCCCATTGTCCATCTCTCTCTATGCATCAATATACTGTTATAAAACATTTATGTGCACTTACTTGGTTTCCATTCTATAATAATCTATGCAACAACTAAATGTTTTACATTGATTTTACTTGGGAAAAATTGTCACGAATATATTCAACATACTTACTGAATACAGTTTATTGTTTTCATATTTTTTTTTAACTTTTTCTTTTCCTTCCCATAAATATTTTGATTCAATAAAATACAAAGAATCTTAAAAATAAATTGATTAAGATGGGTATAGTTTTATTTGTTTGTTCATTATTTTAATTCAAGTTAGGATAGGCTATATTGTAAGTGCTTGGTTGGTCCGCAAGTTTTAAGCAAAGAAAGAAATCATCCCTTAGTATTAGTTTATTCCCAAAAAAGAAAGGATTCATCAGTGTTCAACTGGCACTTTGTGTTAAAGTCCATATTAATACTGATAAAAAGGCAAATTTCTCTAAATTTCCTTTTTTTATTGTATGAAATTAATTTCAGAAAAATACAAAAAAAACTGATTTTTTATTGCATGGTTATCTAGTACAAAACACAATCTTTTACAAGAACCTTGTCATTTTAAACATGTTTCATTTGAGGACAAAAAATCTTCCAAAATAATTTATAATTCTGTAATTGGAGCATAATCCCTATCTATTTTATTACATTTTCTTTTAAATTAGGATATGGGTATAGGGTATAGTAAAATTTACGGTATATACAAATGATTATAAAAAAGTTCAATTGATTAAACAAAAAGGAGGTGTTAAAGGGTGAGGGGGGGGGGTATTGTTCAACTTGCAAATTACGAGTTTTTGCAATGCAATGTTATATTATCTAACCTTTTATATCTTAGTTATGAAATAGGTCTGATTAATTTACAACTTTATCAAGGATAAAATGGTCTGTTGGTACTTTTTTATTTCAGGGAGACTACCGTTTTATGTGTCACTATTAGAATAACATTATAATTTTTATTTTGTAAAGCCAGGGTTGAATTGTTATTCATCAACTGGGTTATACATCAATTGTCAAATTTAAACAAGATCCTTAAGATAAAGCTAATGTTGCAAAACACGAATCCCAATCCTTAATTTTCTACAACTAAGTCACTCGCTACTGCAATGAGCTTAACCTTTGCTGAACTTCGTGATGCAATTTCAATGATGAACAAGGGTGACAGTAGCAAAGCCCTCAAATTTCAAGAAAGGACAAACAGACAAAAAGAATTACAGAGAAGATGTTCAGTTGATAATTAGCAATAATTCATCAAAATCACGAAACCTTTCTGAAAATATTAAAAAATATTTTGAATGTATTTTTTGCATAACCGATAAACTGACTAACAAAGTAAATTAAACACTTAATACTCATTGATATTAGGAATCTTCATTAAAAATATTTCCTACATTACGGACGGACCGACAGACGGACAAAGTGAGTTGTAGAGTAGCTTTGCTACTGAAAAAGTATAGAAAGTACTCTCACATGCAAATACATGATAAGGTTAATAAAACTTGAAAACTATTTATCTAATTAAATCATTATTTACATAACTTTACTGGTACTTTATCCTTATTACTAGCGGCTTCACCTCTAGCCTCTAGGGGCTTTGTCCCAAGAGGTTTAATCAACCATTTTTTTGTGTTATTTAGAAATAAAAATAAAAAGTAAAAAAAAATTTGGGGGGGTGGTATTTTACATTTATTGGGGGGGTCGAGGATGTCCCACCCCCCAAGAAAATAGCTTAAAAGCATCCCAGGACCAGGAGGTATTTCCTGAAAAATAGAGCCTAATCGGTTAAGTGGTTACTGAGATCTTAAAATTCAGACAGACAGACGGACAGACATACAGACAGACAGACAGACAGACAGACATACAGACATACAGACAGACAGACAGACAGACAGACAGACAGACAGACAGACAGACAGACAGACAGACAGACAGACAGACAGACAGACAGACAGACAGAAAGCCAGATGGACAGACAGACAGACATCGTACTGTATTTTTTTATAATTTATATTTTCAGACATTAACATTATAATAAGTATGTAACTTATGTTTGAAATGCATTTACTCAAAGTGAGTTCTGTAATGTATAGCCTTCCTTACTCTGTAGTTATGCATATGTAACTCGGGTATTTCTATATGTTGAAAGTATATCTCTATCTTTTTTTACCTTTTACGTTATCCGTTATCCTACTTTTCCCCCCGTTTTTTTGCAACCCCAACTAGATCACTTTTTTAAAAGCGAAGCTTTTCTATAATTAGGGTCGGTCCGTCCGTACGTCCGTCCGTCCGTCCGTCCGTACGTCCGTACGTCCGTACGTCCGTACGTCCGTAACGGATAGCTTTTTCCGTTAATTTAGGCATGTTAGAATTGTCCTATCGATTTCAAATTTTGCATGGTGATTCCTTTAGTAATTAGGTACGATTTAGAAAGCGTACCAACTCTATAATCATTACCAAAATGTCCGTACGTCCATTTCAAACATGTTGATTTTTTTACTTTTTTAACAACAAATTTTTATGTGATCTAATCATCGGATTGATCTGATTTTTGGTATATTGATTCCTGGGACAACAAAGTATAATATATTAAGCGAAGCAACTCTATAATCAAGTCCTAAAAATGTAAGTATGTCCATAAAAATTTTCCTGTATCAAGCAGTTTTTCAACAAATTTACTTACAATTTTGCTTTGACTCTTATAATTTTATATTATGATAATTAAGTTCTAACACTATACAAGTGATAATGTCCGTTTGTCCTACCGTTTCAGTGCTTCGCTTTTATGGATGTTGTCATCCTTGTTAACCATCATTTTGACCTGTTTTACATTTTTAAAAGCGAAGCTTTTCTATAATTAGGGTCGGTCCGTCCGTCCGTCCGTACGTCCGTCCGTCCGAGATAGATAGCTTTTATTTGTTAATTTAGGCATGTTAGAATTGTCCTATCGATTTCAAACTTTGCATGATGATTCCTGTAGTAGTTGGGTACGATTTAGAAAGCGTAGCAACTCTATAATCAGTACCAGAATGTCCGTACGTCCATTTTAAACATGTTGATTTTTCTACTTTTTTAACAACAAATTTTCAAGTGTTTTAATTATCTGTTTGATCTGATTTTTGGTATATTGATTCCTGGGACAACAAAGAACAATATTATAAGCGAAGCAACTCTATAATCAAGTCCAAAAATGTAAGTATGTCCATAAATATTATCCTGTTTTTAAGCAGTTTTTCAACAAATTTACCTACAATTTTGATTCGACATTTATACATTTATGTTCCGATTTTTCAGTTCAGATACTATACAAGTGTTAATGTCCGTTTGTCCTACAGTTTCAGTGCTTCGCTTTTATGGATGTTGTCATCCTTGTTTTATGACAATTATAGGTACAGCTATTTTGCAATTATGATTTTGAATAATCTTTAAACTTTTTGTGTGATGACCCTTTTCTGCCAAAAGTTTGTGCATGTACGTTTAAAAAACATAAATTTTTGTACCCTCAGTCCTTCGCAATCGCATTCCTATTTTCTTTTATAGCTTTCTCATTATCTTTAGTATTGTATTCTTATAGGAAATTATACACTAACTTTACCTAATAATGAATAGAAATATCCTTGTGTTTCAAAATGAATGTTCAATACCGATTTGACATAAGATTAGATGATCAAAAGCTAGATCTAATTGTTTGTACGTTTGGATTTAGTGGCCTTCATTTATATAATAATTATATAATATCATACAAAAACATAAGGCGAAGATCGACAATTAATACAAAAAATAATAAAAATAAAAAGCTTTTTATTTAATAAAACTGTCTATAATTGTCTAAAATTCAAAGTGACTAGTATCGTGACTAATCATACTAAAGAGTACTAAATATTGATTTTATAATTGTTCATCATATTTTGCAATTTTCATACAATTTTTATAAAAAGACCCATCATTAATTACGCTAATATTCATACTTAACATTGAGAAATTTTTATTAAGAACACAGACTAATGTTCAGAAAACAATTCCATGCATTCGGTATATCATAACAAGAATAATAGCTCGCAGTAGCGCAGCAATTACAATAACTATTTATTATATGGAACAGCAACCAAACGTAACAAAAATAATCATAATAAAATTGACTATAAAGCAGTTAAGGAGCAAATTACATTCGATATAATCTCTGGTAATGAAAACCAGGGCTTGGCAGCCGCGTGTCAATTGCCTGTAAGCCTCCAGGTAATCAACATTTTCAATAAAAAAAATATCTAGAATTCCAAACCTAACCAAAATATGACAATCCCACTTTTTAAAAAATCCAAAGCATTTAAAATGGTTTCAAAAGGCTTAGATGCGGCTGACGCGCAGCTACCGAGCATTAATAGAAATCAACAAACTCACAAAATAGACAAAAACAGTACCAACTCTTGATATCTCCTTATTTTGTGACCACACTTTCACAGACAAAAAAAAAGTCGACAAACCCATTGTTAAGATTTTGCTCCTAAAAACTATTAGCAATTAAGCATCATATTATTATTTATCCCAGCCTAAGATTTCTTGATAATTTTGACTCGATAGTCTAGCCGATTATGTGAACATGTTCGACACACATACAAGTAAAACAAGTATGCTACTTTGAAATATAGGATTCAGAAAACTTATCATTTTCCTGTTAAATTCGTTATAAAGTGCATAACTTGAATATTTATGCTTAAATTTATAGCTAATCAATCATTTTAAAATGACTTTTATTAAGTTTTAGAGAACTCTATTCTAAAATACACCATATCGGCTGGATTTGGGTACATATGCGAATTTGTATAAGGTTTGTGTGCATATTTTAACGTCCAAAAATGCCTATTTTATAATTTTATTCCTTTTTTCATTCTTGAGGAGGGCTCACTTTACATTATTTTGTCTTTTTTATAACATATTACTTCTACCTTACACCATAATAACGATGAGTGGACGTAGCATGTATATTTAGTCACTTGACCGTTAGTCGACTTCAAACTTAAATATAGTTTTAACGACAATTTACCAAAATTTCCATTTACCATACTTTAAAAACTGCTGTTACTTTAAAGTAATGTACGTAGAGGAACATTAGAAAACTGTATATTTTTACAAGTGTGTTGTCTTTTCAATATATCTATTGCAATAATTTCTATATGTTTTGTGGTTCCAATAAACCAGAGTTCATTGTCAAAATAATAAAGTGTCTGTCTTCTAGTTGAAAGTATGATATTCTATTTGCATCATATTCAAGACTTTTATGCTTTCCCCTTAAAGTACCTGTTGAGCACTGTGTTTATTTCTCTGCCTAACCCCTGTGGAGTAGATAATTCCTCGGTGCCTATACCTTCGGTGTCCTTACCTTGCGGGATTATCCCATTACACATTCAATATAATATAATCTAATCAAAGTAATTAACAAATAAACATAAACTATCCCACCCCCTAAATCTATTTTTAAAGAGTGGGGGTTTGGGGAGGGTTCGGCGATAAACAGGCTTTTTGAGGGAATACGCCACGACTTTATAAATCTTGTCTTTAAAGTAAATTCAAATTTTAAACTAAACTGTTTCTAAGGCATGACAAAAAACTAAACAACCAAGGTTAAAAAGTTTGAAAAGGATAATAGGACTATTCTGTATTGTGAAACAGTTTTACATTTGAAGAGCTGACTTATCCCATAGCAAAAAAAAAATATAAAACAAACTCCCTTGAACTCAGTATTATACTTATTTAAGCATAAAGTTGAGGAAAGTATATCTGATCCACATAATGAATTATAATTGAACAAGGATGACAACATCCATAAAAGCGAAGCACTGAAACTGTAGGACAAACGGACATTAAAACTTGAATAGTGTCTGACTTGAATAATCAGAATATAAAAGTATAAGATTCGAAGCAAAATTGTAAGTAAATTTGTTGAAAAACTGCTTGATACAGGGTAATGTTTATGGGGACATACTTACATCTTTAGGGCTTGATTATAGAGTTGCTTCGCTTAAAATATTGTTCTTTGTTGTCCCAGGAATCAATATACCAAATATCAGATCAAACGGATAATTAGATCATATAAAAATTCGTTGTTTAAAAGTAGAAAAATCAACATGTTTAAAATGGACGTACGGACATTCTAGTAATGATTATAGAGTTGCTACGCTTTCTAAATCGTACCTAACTATTACAGGAATTACCATGCAAAATTTGAAATCGATAGGACAATTCTAACATGCTTAAATTAACGAATAAAAGCTATTTAAAAAAGTAAAAAATCAACATGTTTAAAATGGACGTACGGACATTTGGGTAATGATTATAGAGTTGCTACGCTTTCTAAATCGTACCTAACTATTACAGGAATTACCATGCAAAATTTGAAATCGATAGGACAATTCTAACATGCTTAAATTAACGAATAAAAGCTATTTAAAAAAGTAAAAAATCAACATGTTTAAAATGGACGTACGGACATTTGGGTAATGATTATAGAGTTGCTACGCTTTCTAAATCGTACCTAACTACTACAGAAATCACCATGCAAAGTTTGAAATCGATAGGACAATTCTAACATGCTTAAATTAACGAATAAAAGCTAACTATCTCGGACGGACGGACGTACGGACGGACGGACGGACGTACGGACGGACGGACGGACCGACCCTAATTATAGAAAAGCTTCGCTTTTAAAAATGTATGTTTTTTTCCTTAAACTATATAAAAGGTTAACATTTATTTTCAACGAGCATAAAATAAAGAGGCAAAATAATTTTACTTCTTACGTAATATCCCAATTTGTTTTGAATTACTTGTATGTACGAAAATTAAAATACTTTGAATGTCAATTATAAACCAAAATTCACACATTAGGTCAGGAATTTCTATTAATATATCACGAGCACAAAATTATTTTACTCATTTGTACACTCACTCACTTTTCAAACTCTATAATTGTAACAGCTACTCTAAAATTAAAGTATGTCCGTACGAACGTATGGCCGCCCATCACGCTTAAATGCAGCTTATTTATAACACCAGCGGTTACGCCATTAGAAGCCCTTAACGACCCCTCTCCCTTTCGATTGTAGATTTTAAAAGAAAGTAGATTTCCCTGTAAAGGAAAACAATATCGGTTCAGTGGTAAGCGAGATCCTTTGGTACACACACCCAAACAGACAGAGACCCTTTTATTTTATTATAAGGATTGATTACAGATTATTAGTCTAATTACATAAAAATTATAATTTTAGTCAACTCTGCTTGTGTCAATGTCATATAAATTAATACATGCACATTTTTAAAGTCATCATATGCTATCAATCTTTATCTGGTTTAGTAATTGATTGATTATATGTTTCTATGATAGTGATATACAAATTTCTTTAAGCATTTAGTAGGAAAACTAATGGCAATATTAATAAGTAATGACACACAAACGGACAATTTGTATTACAGAATAGATGCTCATGGCATGGAAGAACCCAAAATAAAATTTCAAAAGCCTAGGTGATGTAGAAGCCAAGTATGAATTATTTTATTGCTCTTTATTCTGATAAAAAGACACATCAAATTGCATGAGGATTTTATTCTTCAGGGAAATCCTCACAATAAATTCAAATTTTACTTTAAATAACTAGCATTATTTTTCTACAACCTTTGTCACTTTTAATTAGATTGGTCAAACACAAATATGAAACAACAAATGATCTAGGATGAAGATAAAACATTAGTAAACCTTAACAGAACAGATAAATATTTAAGAATATATTTTGTTGTAAAAATGTGTCGGACCAGTAGAAAATTAAAAACATAGCCTAATTTTTGAAACCCAACCATTTGTTATAGTAATATTTCATCAAAAGTCATTATAGAATATTTTTTTATGATTTATGAAACATAAGAAACTCAACCGATCCTATACATTTAAAGAAAAAAAAATTAGGGGTATAAGGGTTAGAATATTGAAAAAAAACACTTTCATTTAATTAAAACGATCGAATCACTTGCACTGTTGTAATATCAATTCTATAAAAATCATCTCAATCCATGCATTTAAAAGCAGAGCATACCGGCATAAGCAACATGTTGTTGTCTTGCGTTGGATGAATTTTAATATTCAATATCTTGCACTGGTTAATTCAATATGAATATCCGCACAACTGACGCAAATTACTGGCTGTGCGTCACTCTTCTCTGTCAGGGTATATAGCTAGGGCGCACTCAAGCCGTCGGAGCACCAGCGCACGCAAAAATATTCTTTTATAACCATCAAGACCACTCTGATAATATATTCATTTGGTTTCTGTTTATGCATGGATATGTGTGTGTGTGCGCGTTGTCATGGCGTTTGGTTGTTCGTGCGTTGGTGCGTTTTTGCTGTTGCCGTGCATATGACGTTTAATTTTGAGTGTTTGTTTGTTAGAAGTATGGTGTTGCTTATATACGTTTTTGTGTGTGCATGTGTTGGCTTTTTAGAAGAGTAGCTACTCTATAGAAAATAGTATTGTACAGGAAATTTAATAATAAAATTTTAAATCATGAGTTTTAATTCATAGAAGGTAATTATAAAGTGAAAAATTTACTTTAAAAATATAACTTAAAAACGGCCGCGAACCTAGCATTAAGAGGCTCTGTATTTAAACAATATATCAAAAATAGTCTAAAACCATTCCATGACTGAAATTTAAAAAAAACTCAAAACCTGAAGGCTTAATGCTGCGCTACTTTCAAAGAAAATGTCCTAGTGATCGTTTGTCTGTCAGATTTTGTCTGCATATAATAAAATAAAATAATGATATGCGCGCGTCAGGGAAACAGGGGTAGTTTAAATTCAATATTAATCTTTATATAAAGGAATAATACAATCTAACCATTTAATCAAAAACATTCTTGTTGAATTCTGACATTTTTTGGATTGAAATTCAATTTATTGGAGTTATCCCCTTTCTCTCTTTGAGACAAAACTAAATTTGAATCCTTATATAAAAGTAAAATGAAAGCTTTGTGTTTGTCTATTTGTTTTGTAGCTTAAGACCCTAGTTCCAGAAAATGTTTATACTATTTAAGGTGGTGTGGGTACCCCAATCCTTCAAAAAGGAATAATTTCTGAAAAAAAATACCCTCCAATTTTTTACTTTTCCGTTTGAAACTAAAATGGAGTGTTGACTTACTTCACTTCCCCCCCTAGGGACCGCTAGCTTAAAATAAACAAATAGTTGCTGAAAATTCAAGAAATATGACTGTCCCTTCGGCTTCGAGAAATAGAGTCTACTTTACAGTACAAACTAATTACAGGGCCTTTCAGTAAAAGTGCTCATAAAAAGGAATAAAACGGCACCCAGATGGAAAATAACTCAAGAAAAACGTTTTGTTCAGTAAAACGGATTGAAAAAGTAAAACTGTTAATACCAAGAAACACCCTGTATTTACGTATATTGAGATATTTACGTAATTCTGTCTAATTATCTAACTTATTATTGTTAAAATGACTAATGATATATTTATTCAGTTTAAATGTTTCAAAACAACCTATATATTACAATATATATCCTTATACTAAAGTAACAGGATGTTTGTCTGTCTGTCTGTGTGTCTGTACCGAAGGATCTCGCTAACACCTGAACCGATCGGGTTCTCCTTAACAGGGTAGATTCTCATATGTCCTGGGAAGGTTTTTAACTATTTTGGGGGAGGGTACTACCACCCTCCCAAAAGAAATGACAAAAAAATTGAAAATTTTCTTAAAATCTGGGAGACTTCAACGTAACATTAAGAGGTATCCGTAACATAAAGAATTATCGTAAACTTTAACAAACAAAAACATTTAAAGGGCCACTAGAGGCCTCTAGGGGCGTAGCCGCTAGTATACAATATATTACCAAGTTATTTATGTCCAAAACATATAATCCTCAAGATAAAGTAACAGGGTGTCTATTTGTCTTACTGTTTGGGGGGGGGGGGACAATCCCTTTCCAAAAAAAATCAACCCCAAAAAATGTTTTTTTTTAAATCTAAAATAATAGATTGGGTTATCAAATTCGACTCTCCCCTCCTCAAGTACCCCTAGAGGCCTCTAGAGGTGTACCCGCTAGTTATATTTAAAGCACCTCTTTGGCGGGATCGCACTAGCTTCAACGGAAATAAGATGTTTAATTAAGCTTCCTTCGGCTATACAGTACACATTGAATAAGTGTGGAGCCGTGTTTACTTTTGACTGCAACTGTTCACTAAAGGTCCGACATCTCTTATTATTATTATCGTATTTAGAGATGTATAAAAAATATAATACATATTCTGAAGAAAACTTTATTTAAACTTTGAATAGGAAATAAGTTATTTCATTTTTAATTTTCAAAAACATTTCAATTTCAGAGCCAATTACATTATGAATTGACAAAATATTTACAAAGAAAATAAGTTATAACCGCGTTTAGTAATAAACATAAAATATTATGGTTATTATTTAGATTGTTATTTGGCATGATATAAAAACGTCTTATAACTATCATTTTTCCTCCTAAACTACTCACAATATAAACTGCTAATTATCTCAAAGCTGATTTAAATTTTAGGCTCCGATTTATAAGGTGTTGTTCGAAACTTAATTTGAATAAAAACGACTTCTGAAGAGTTTTAGGCTTCCTAGATTAGAGATCTCGTAAACGGCTGGACTTATAGTTATACAATTTTCATAAATGTTTTTATATTGATCTGGGGGAGATGGGGGGAGTATAACATTCCTCGGATATATATATGGCCTCAAGATTTGTATTTGCTTTACTGTTACAATTTTTATAATTGTTTTATATTGGTCTGGGGAAGGTTCCGGCTAATTTTTAGAAGATGAGGGGGGTGGGGAGTTATATTACAACATCCTTGGAGATATGGCCTTAAAAAGTGTATTTACTTTCCTAACTAAAACAAAATATTATTTCTTATACTATGGTGAATGTCATCATTTATTTGTGTCCTTTCGCTTAGGCATTTGGATAGCAATGTATTCTTGTGCAACATTGTTCTTGTTCGAGCATAGTATATGATCATTTCAATAAATTTTTATGGTAAACTCCAATAAAAATAAGCAATTTTATCCAAAATTAGCAAGAAAGTACTTTGAGATAATGTAAAATATATCATTCATTGTAATTTCAGATTGAATTCATATTTTGAAATCATCGAATTTGACATCTTGAAACAAAATTAATTAATACAATCGTAAATTTATGGTAAAATTTATAGTGTCCTGTCATTGGTTAATTTTTTTGACGTCATAATCTGAGTCAGCCACTTTTACTAGGTCCAATTTCAGGATTCGCCAACAAACAATGCAGTCACTGTTAGATGCAAAGCTTTGCTTTTAAAAAGTGATATAAGAACATGCCTTGCCTATACAAAATATTACTAATTTTTTAAAAAATGTAAAACTGATGGAGTAGCTCAGCGCTTTCTTTTAAATATTTTTTTTTAAATAAAAAGCAATTAAATAGCCATAAAATTAATAATATTAAAATCAAAAAAATTAATTTGTTAATTAATGATGCATATTTTACAATATGATAAAAGTAATCCATTAGAAAGATGTATCTATTATATCTATTATAAATTATGGCTTACTTCGTATGTCCGTCTATCCGTCTGTCGGGTTGTCAGTATGTTTGTTTTAATGAACTCATTTTCTCTTATGTTATCAAAGATAGATGACTTTAGCATTCAGTTAAAATTTCCTTGCTTGAAAGTAATAAATATTAAATTGCTTGTTTGGTCTGTCGATCTGTTCTTAATTTTAGCTGTGAAGAAAATAGGATTGCCAAAGGATAAACGTTATTTTCTCAGTTACTATTAAAGATTAATGTTGTTTGAATATTCCCATGAACAATGCAAATCACTATATATCTTTAATTGTATATCAATCTGTTTTAAGTTCAAATTGTAAATTCTTAAATCTAGTGAGATGTAGTCAGACTTACACAAGTTAATGATAGAGTAGATTCAATATTTAATTCAAAATACAAACAGATTTTTTAAGTATTTATTTATATTGGATTAAATGCAGTTTTTGGGTAAATAAGATTAAATATGTATACTTTATTTAGAAATGATTAAATATATTAGAATGATTTAAAACTACTGATTAATTAAGCTGGAAAGTTCTGAAGTAGCGGGATGTCTGTTTGTTTGTGAAAACACCAAAGTAGCAGGATGACTGTCTGTCTAATTAATACAAAGGTATTAATTAGCTGTATAACTATGAAGTAGCAGGATGACTGTCTGTCTAATTAATACAAAGGTATTAATTAGCTGTATAACTCTGAAGTAGCAGGATGACTGTCTGTCTAATTAATACAAAGGTATTAATTAGCTGTATAACTCTGAAGTAGGTGGAATATTTGTCTGTGTTATACTAGTTGAAGTAGTAGGATGTCTGAAGGTAGCTGAATTGGTCTAAGTAAGACTCGACCCCAAACCAGAAGTATTCTGTGTGTGAACTCTCAATTGCAACTGACTACTCATATAAATGTTCTCTTAAATTTTCTCTTAACTTTTTCCAGAGCAAATTCCAGAGCAATAGAGAGTAAATGATGTTTTTCCTTTTAAGCCAAAAACTTAAAACTTAATATATTAATTATACTACACTAGACTAGAATCGTGCAGAAGGAGGATATACGTTTATCCATCACTATGGTAAAATCAAGGTGGGTGGATACAAACACCTTACGATAATTTAACTTTAACTTTATTGTCTGTATGAAACCCTCCTCTTTTTCGAGAAGCAGCTTATCGTTAGTGCCTAATAAAAATGACGTCATACAATACAAATGACCAATCACAGGACTCTATACATTTTGCTATTGGCCAATAAAAATGTATACTGACCTATCGTTGGTCATTTGTATTGAATGACGTCATATAATAATATGTAAGAGCTTTGCTTACAGATGTTGTAATATTTTGCTTAGCTTACTTTTATGGTTCTTGCAACTTTTAAATAAATTTTAGATAGCAACTAAAATATGAAAACAGTAATAAACCAATCAGTATATAATAAAGAGATAAAAACAATCGAAGAATAATCTCTTTTCCCTCCAAATTATCCGTAATAAATATTTATTATCAATAAGATTGTTATCCCAAGGTATACAGTGTTGGAGGCCAAAAAAATCTTCCAAAATAATACAAGATATTCAGACCAGTGGGTCCTGCAGGTCTTGATTCTCAAGATCTCCAGCAAATTTTGAAGGCTCTTAATGTATATTTTTACTCAAAGACTTAAAATATCGCCACTGCTACCAAAATTTTTGCGTCGTAAATACTTTTTTTTTTGATACCATCACAGGACCAATTGGTATATAACCTAAAAAAGCAAAGCCGTAGCGTTGTTTCGTTTGAGGGGCTAGCGCTATCTTAAGGGACGGATGAACAGACATCAATATACTTTGTACTAAAGATATGAGTTATATAAGAAACAATAATAAACTCCATTTGTGGTTTTTATCAGGAATAAAGGCATAGGTAAATATTATTATAAATTTTAAAATTTTAACGGAAAACAGAAAGGAAATTATTTGCTTATGCATTAGACTTCATTATTTAGATATTTTAAGATTCAATCATTCACTGTTGGACAACCCCTTTTGAGATTTTATCTTTTTTTCATATAAATGAACAACAATCTGTGTGATAACATTTAATAGGTGTTAAAAAAATGTTTTTCCCCCTGAATTTTTTTTATATAACTTTTCCTTCAACCCTGAATATCCGCGAATATTCCTAATTATGACTAGAGAGGTGGTTGATGTCATAAAATATAGAAGTAATTCAAGTACACTTTTTATTTTTTATGCCATAAACAAGGATAAAAACATCTACAAAAGCAAATTTTAATTAATAAAAAGACATACCTTGAACATATAGTTAAAACTTGATAATATACAAAGTCATTATTTTAAAAATCGTCGTCCTACGAGTAGAACTAAATTTTCCAAATCACTCAAACATAAGTAGATGAATTTTATTTTTAATGCTTACTGTCCTGACTTAAGACTTAAGATAATTGTTTTCCGGCCTAGCTTCGAAACCGATTAATATCCGATGGATGATAAGCGGTTTTGGGCCTTATATGTATATTTTTGAGTTACGCCTCGACTCGTATCGATAGAAAATAAAAAAAAATTTCCGCGGAAAGCTGACTATAATTCAAGGCGATAAATAATATTAAAGACATATTATCCTGGAAACTCAATTAATTTTTTCGGTTTTATTGCAGAGTTTAGAAAGCGCGTTGGTTAATGCCCTCTGTCTTAAAATGTCTTTATTTTCAATAAAAATACCAAAAAATAATATGACTGGGTTTACCCCATCTCTTTTTATTAGTTGATGGCTTAGGGTCTATGGCTGGAGCCACCAGTCATAAAACAACGGTAAAATCAACCTATAAAAATAGTATATTCAATCAAGTGATTAAATCTTATTAAAATTGCTCTTTAAAGTATATATCAAGTATTACAAGGGGTTGTAATATTTTTATAATATAAAACAAGGACTTAAATTTCCATATTGTTTTGAAATTTTGGTGTTATTAGATGTTCTCAATAATGTTTTCGTACAAATTATGTTGTTTTTATAAGTAGTTCATGCTTTCTCTTGGCTATATCTCTTGATTTCAAATAATCTGAATCCATATAAATCTAGAAGGTACTAAAATTTAGGATGGTGGACTGAATCTATTATAACTCTTAATTTTGTCATTGAGAACTTTAGAATACACTGCTAATATAAGGCAATTAGGCTAAAAAATTTGAGGAGCTAAGAACATTAAAATAAAATATTTATAGTACACATTTTTTTATCAAAATAAAAAATATTTATAACTCTCATGCATTAACCGTTATCTCACTGCTTCAGTACAAATTTGTGGTTTTTAACTATAATAAGGCACTCAGACAAATATTTATTCGTGTAAAACATTCAATATCTTTATGATTTAGTTGAATATCTTGTCTTACTTCCTTGTAAATTTAAATGTCCGCAAACTTTTTTTTGGTGACAGTTAAAATTTCCCTGTGTTATCCTCTTAGATTTTTTAGTACCCCCCCCCCCCTCCCGACAGAGAACAACTATTTTAGGTTAGGTTAGGTTATAGGCTAGGGAGCCGAGCTCTGTGGCTAGGCAGGCAAGGGGGGCCAGCGCTGCGGCTAGGCAGTCTAGGGAGCCGAGCGCTTCGGCCAGAGTTCATAGTTCTGTGGGATAATCAAATTTTCAAAATTGAAAATTAAATTTCTAAAAGGATATTACCAATTTCCCCCAAAATAGTATGACGGGCCTGCAGCTGTTTGCTGATATAAGTGTAAATACGGCTGCTGATTGTCAAAAAAGAGGGCTGGCATCTGAGACCATCCATTCTTCCTACCTCCTTTTGTTGGAAATTGTGAAAGTAAAGAATAAAATATTTAATGGATTAAGATTGTTGAATATATGTCCCTGTTCCTTATTTAACCTTGAAACCTAGGCTAACCATCTTGAATTAATTTTAGAAAAATCCATGATTAGGATATGGACCACCTAAGACCACTTTTGTAAATTTAAAAAATTCAAATTACTTAAAATAAAAATGATTGAAATAATTTCAATTAGTTTGAGTTGTTTTTATCAATAGGCTGAAAAAAAGTATTAAGAATTCCAATAAAGTTAGACATGATATTCAGGTAAAAATTATATTTTTTTCTAACTACTATAATACTTACATTATGTTTTAGATGTGTTTAGTGGGAGGGGTGTATTAGGGGGTCAGCAAAAAAAACAGGGTTTTAACATGATTTAAATTATTTAATAAAACAATCACAGAAATATATTGTATGTATATTAATTTTTTATGTTCATTGTTTTATTCTTAAATTCATTTTTAGAAACGCAGTTATTCCCTATATTTTTCTATGCGTCAGTTATTTAAGAAAGAATTTGTAAAAGGATAGTGTAGATACTCAAAAATATAAACCTGTGACCGTGGCTTAACATGTAGTGTATCCGCAGGGCGATTTCTCTTGGTAGGGTGGTGATACCCTTCCCCAAAATAGCTATGAACCTTCCCAGGACCTATGAAAAGCTACTCTGTAAAGGAAAACCATATCGGTTCAGCGGTTAGCGAGAGCCTTCGGTACAAACAGACACACATACAGACACACAGACAAACAAACATCTTGTTACTTTATTATAAGGATTGTTCAATGCTAGGGTAACCCTAACGCCTAGACAAGCCCTGGAAATTTTTATATTATTTGACCTATAATTACATACTTTCATGTCTACCTTTTTATAGAGATAAAAATACAATGAAAATCTTACCAAGACATTTTTAATAGAGCTAGAATAATTAATTTAGTCTGAAAAGAAATGTTTTATTGATTGATGAGTTGTGTTTTCATAAACAGTAAAGTCGGAAAATATTAAATAATAGTAAAAATCAGGGAAACAGGAATTGGTAAATTTGTCACAAAAAATATATTTGTATATTAAGAAAGAAGAAAGTAAATATCTTATATATATATATGTTTCGGCTACTTATTAACTTGTTTAAAAATAAGATTAATGTTCCTTCTCGAAAACTGTAGGAGATGATTATTTCAGTCAGCATCGCAGCAAAAAACATTAAGTTTCCATTCTTAAAGAACATTACTCGCACTCAAATTTTCAAAAACCCACAATCACAAATCAAGTAATTTGATGTACTTCAGCTGTAGCTGATTTGTATAAATTTAGCAAAATCTAAGTCGAAGATAGTAACAAATGGCTGAAAATTTAGAAGCAGTCAACAGTAATTTGCAGCCAATCTAACCTTTAAAACATTTTTTTAGGGCCACGCAAATGCAGCCGATATTGCCTGATGTGCTATTTTCTTCAAAAATCATTTGCGAACTGACGACGAAGCCCGATCTGTACCACTTTTGCACCACTTTTAATTCCTGTGATGTCATAAAATGAGCGAGATTAGAGGAGAAGTTGAAAAGAAAATCCCTAATAAGAGATGGAGAATATGACGTCAAAAGTGGTGCAAAAGTTGTACAGATTGGGCTTCGTCCGAACTGACATGTAACAATATGATATAGAATATACATGGACATCACTTTTTTTAGTTCGTACATCCAGTAGAAAGGGAGGGAATGGGGTAAAGGGGATGAATGGTAGGGATCGTTATTTTAGACAGCTACAAATTTCACTTTATTAAAGTACTTGATAATCTGGTGTAAGATCCAAATAATGATAAATAATTCCTAAAACTGCCAATATAATTATCATAAAAATTAACATAGAATAATTTTCATTGCTTATTCTTATTATACAACGGATACCAAGCCATTAATAACCTAATATTTTAAATTATTTCTTCATTCTTGTTTTGAATATTTTAATTAAATGTTTTAAACCCTTAAGCAATTTACTGTACACATTTATTTTAGCTAATTTATTAATAAGATTGCAAGAAGTATAATGTTTACAAAAGATACGAACTGAACTGGTAGGTTTGGTAATGATTAAACAGCCTGAATAGGAATTTTTTTTGTATATTTGCATGAAAGCGCTGGAAAGTGTCATGAATGACGTAATAAGAATACGTGTATTATCCATTTTTTACTTCAGTGTTTTCTTTTCTCACTTTTCCTCTCATCCCTCCTTTTTACACGTATTTTAGAAACTTTCCAGTGCTTCATTGCAAGTCTACCTATAAAATTGAGGGTTTGTATAATTTAAAGTATAGTGTGTTATACTCTTTGTCTATAATACAAAGTAGAACGCTGTCTGTTTGTCTGTCTGAAGCTTAAAATATTTGTAAACACTGAAAAGGTTGAGCTCTACTCTTCGAAAAATATAGCCACTGCTCCTGCAGTTTAAAGCTTTTTCTATGGGGAGTGGGACACACCCAACCTCCATTTTTTTCTCAAACAAACGTGTACTACAAATTGGGCCAAAGTGTAACTTTAATTAGAAAAATTCTGTTATAATATCTATATTTTAATTACCGGTAGAGGCTAAGGTCGAAGCCACGGGTAGAACTCTCGCAAACTAACACAACATAGCTAGCCTGTTTTCAAGATTTTGATCTTAATTTAAATTATTTTTTTTACTGCCATATAACTGAATCCTATGTTGCACTTGCTCGATTATAACAACTGTAACGTACTGTCAAAGTAAATTGTAAACACACTTTACTGATTTTGTCAAAAATTTATATATTTCAACAAACAGTTTTGAATATAAACAAGATAATATTATACTTATTTATCGAAGACCCTGAGCTAATACAACTGGTGTTATGATTTGGTTCTTATTTGGTTCTTATTACATGTTGAATAACAAAAGAAGCTCTTTAGATTGCCTATGAATTTAAAAACTTTTGGCCTACGTATCCCTTTTTTAAAGGCACTATAATTAGCTTCTTTTCTCAGCCATAATGTAAAATCATGTATAGCATCGTTTAACATATAATTTTCTACAAATATTAAAACAAAAATCATATAATCAATATAATGATCTTTATAACAAAAAATATTTGACGTAAATAAGTATTTGCTCAAATAAGTAAATTGTGAGTGTTGAAATCAAGTATGTGCATATAATTTTAGCAACAGTTGGGTAATAAGTGAGTTTATTATCATTTTAATGCTGTAATAAACAACAAAAGGATAAAATATTTCCTTAAGGGTAGCTTTTAAAATCATACATAAGTACTAACGGAAATATTCATGAATAGTGCAGTGTAGCAAATCTTTTAATATTGAAGCAGGAAACAAAATCGTACTTTTACACTAATTGATTAGATTTTACGTAAAATTAACATAAAAAAAACATAAAAAAGGGTTACTAAATAAAGCAAAACGGTACTTTGACTCAGCTACATTATAATTTCTTTATTAGAAAAAGAAAACTACATTATGTCAAGACAAATAGAACCTTACTAAGAAAATAACGTAGAAATGAACGGACAGACAAGCAACAATATAGAAAATCTCTTATTTGTAATATTAACATATGCCTTACTTATGATTTTGGGTTTATTTTTTGTAAAAAGTCATCTTTAAATCAACCAACACTAACTTTAAGTAGGCCTACCAAAAAAGTCTCAGGTTCATTTTCAGTTTTCAAACTCATATTCCAAAGAGTGGTAAGTATAGGGCAGTTTTTCTGAAAATGCATGGCGACTATACCCCATCCCCCTAACACTTATTTCAAATATTGAAAGGCGGTTGTTTTTTTGTGTGTCAGTGTATTTCATTATATTAGCAGAGTTAGGAACCATCACAGGAGTAAATCATAAGCAAAAAAGAACCCCCCTCCCTCATCCATAATTTTCAATTTACATCAACATAAAGATGGGGGGTCCTGTGGTCGCTAGTTGCTTTGAGGGAAACATCAAATATTGTCCTTGTATTTTATAATGGTGGAGAAAGATAAACTGGCGGAATTAAATTATCTCGAGTCAAAACAAAATTAATATTGAAACAACCAAAAGTTGGCATTTCCCCTTCATCTCTCAACTCCATAGAATAGGGGATAAATATTCTAAATTAAAATATCTTTATTCAAGGCTTGTTGAATATAAACGTTGCGCTCATTGGGTTAAATTTCAGAAATTTTCTATGGGGGTGGTGGTTATGCTCTTATCCCCCCCCCCCCAATTAAAACAAAACAAATATTCAATGTTCACTTCTAGTAAACTAACTGAATATAATGATATTTTTAGTAGCGAAGCTACTCTATAATTTGAAATGTCCGTCTGTCTGTATGTCCGTATGTCTTAGTTTGGGGGAAACGTGATTTTCTCGGCTCCTATAAAAGATAAAAGGCTGAAATTTTTTGACAACATTTCCATTATTAAGGAACCCAATTAACTATAAAACATCAATGGCGGTTGGACCGCTTTTTAGCAGGTTTTAGGCTATTTTTGTATTTTTCACATTTTTCTCCATATCTTTGGTGTTTATGGTCCAATTTCCAAATTTTTTTCAGTTTTTGATATCAAAATAAAATTTCCTGTCTTTTCATAAAAAAATGACGGTCAGATTGCCTTTAAGCAGGTTTTAGGCTATTTTTGTATTTTTCACATTTTTATCCATACTTTTGGTGTTTATGGTCCGATTTCCAAAATTTTGTCAGTTATAGATATCAAAATTAAATTTCCTGTCTTTTCAAGGAAACATCAATGGAGATCAGACTGCTTTTTTGCAGGTTTTTGGCTATTTTTATATTCTTCTCATTTTTCCTGATATCTTTGGTGTTTATGGTCCAATTTCAAAATTTTTTGAATTAAAAATATCAAAATTAAATTTCCCGTTGTTTTGATCATTCAATTTACTTTGACCATCAGTCTGTTAGTCATAGTACTGATATATAAGTATTTAAAAATTAAAAACAAATATTGAAAGGTTTCGTGATTTTTCCCTAATATACATGTTTTTGACAACTAATCTTTAAAATCTTATACATAACTTTTGTGCTTTGCTACTTATGGATGTTGTCATCCTTGTTTTATTTCATTTTAACAAATATCTATTGAAGGAGTTTATTCCCTTACCCACTAAAAGTGAAAGCTAGGCTAGGGGCAAAGCCATTATTGTTTCAAATTAATTTAAAAACTTTCCAAAATGTATTATATTTTACTTAGTATTGGGTTGTTTAAAATAAGGCATATCATCATATTCAGTATTTAAAATATTTCGTTGTAATAATTATCTGTGTTCTTGGAATTAAGAAGCATAAAATATCTAAATTCAGGTGAATCAACCCTGAGTCAGTCTTTTCAAACCTGGATAACAGGATACAACAAGCTGCCAGCAAAGGTTATTTATCTTTGTATTTGAGTCATTATTTGTAAACAGGATAAAACAAGCTCCAGGCCAAGGTCAATTATAATCATATGCATTGCTTCACTAAATTTTTATCTGTTTCTCTTAATTTTTTTAGGTTTCGTACAATTGTATTTTGAAAAAAAGATTAGCACATTACAGATAAAGTTTGCGGATTTTAAATGCTTAGATTCTCTAGAAATGCAGTTAAATTTTGAAATTGCCCCGACTTTTTTGTATTTAAATATTATTATGAAAAATAAAACACTCTAACAGCAGCAGACAAAAAGAGAACAGCTAACTAAAGTATGGGTGGGTACGGTAGAGTTGTTACTTGTAAACCTTGAAAATTTCGATAAGTAAATTTGAAGTTGTTTCAAAATCATCAAAAAATTTCTTTAAAGGAAAAAGAGAAAGACAAATTAAAGCATGAATTAAAAAATCTTAATGAAAAACCAACATAATCTATATCAAGTTTAAATTGAAAAGTTTACCAAGAGTTTGGATAGAATGTCAAGATTATTACGACAGTTTCATTCGACTATTCAGACAGATAATTTACTATTAATTTAGAAAATTGAATCTTTAATAGGGTAATAACTAGTAATGTACAAAGTTGCATTTTATTGCCTAATAAATGTCAAAAAGTGTTCCTTTAAATATGTTGATTCCATACTTGATGCAAAAGGGGTGCTTCAACAACCACTAGACTAAAAACAGGATGTATGTTGTGAACCCCCAAAACTATTTTTTTACCATTTTAAAATCCTTGTGCTTAACACATTACATCATTAATATGTATTTAAAAACAATCATTTTCTCTAATCTGCTTTCATTCTAATTGAACTAGACTAGGGTATTAAAAAAAACAAAGATGACAACATCCATAAAAGCGAAAATCGGAAACGGTAGGACAAACGGACATTAACACTTGCATAGTGTCATAACTGCAAAATCAGAATATAAATGAGTAAGAGTTAAAGAGAAATTGTGAGTAAATTTGTTGAAAAACTTCTTGATACAGGATATTGTTTATGGAATACTTACATTTTTTGGACTTGTTTATTTAGTTTCTTTGCTTATAAAATTCTACTTTATTGTCCTAGGAATCAGTATATCAAAAATCAGAACAATCGGATAATTAGATCACATAAAAATTAGTTGTTAAAAATGTAAAAAATCAACATGTTTAAAATGGACGTACGGACATTCTGGTAATGATTATAGAGTTGCTACGCTTTCTAAATCGTACCTAACTACTACAGGAATCACCATGCAAAGTTGAAATCGATGAAACAATTCTAACATGCCTAATTTAATGAAAAAAGCTATCCGTCTCTGACGTACGGACGGACCGACCCTAATTATAGAAAAGCTTCGCTTTCAAAAATTACTCGAGTATTACATAGAAATGGAAACAATTGAACATGACAACACCCCTACTACCAGGGGCGTCCAAGCTTTTTTTTATTTTGGGGAGGGTAAAATTTTTTTAAGGGGGGGGTAATTCGGTTTTGGGGGGGGTAAAATGGCGCGCGAAGCGCGCCGCAAATTTTTTTTACCCCCCCCCAAAATTTTTACCCCGGGGGTAAAATTTGCTTGGGGGGGTAGTTACCCCCCCTGAAATCTGTTGGCAGGGGTAAAATTTGTTTACCCCCCCCAAAATTTACCCCCGGGGTAAAATTTTTTGGGGGGGGTATTTACCCCCCCCAAATTGTTTGGGGAGGGTAAATACCCCCTCCTAAATGGTTGGGGGTGCTGTAGGCACCCCCAGGGTAGGGGTAAATTTTAAATGGGGGGGGGGGTAAAATGAAAAAAAATTCGTTTGGGGGGGGGGTAATCGCCCAATTACCCCCCCCCCCCCTTGGACGCCTATGCCTAGTACTACCGTAATATTACTTAAAATGCAAAATCGACCTTTATTAATTGAAATAAGTAATACATCATATCACATAGTATATTTTATTAAGTCCTGTTTATGGTTACCTATAGAAGATGATAAATTGGTTTAAATGACTAGATCTGATGGCAACTTACAGTGTTGCAGCATTCTATAATAGGGTGGGTTCATATCGGAATAAGTCAAAGCGGGGATATGCAACAGATAAAATTAACCTTAAAAACATTTCTGACCGAAAAAGAATCTTAAAAAATTGAGTTTTAGAACACGACCACTTAAAAATATAATTCATTACTTATTAGTATGCAAAGACGACATTCAAATTTTTTTTTTAATCAGAACTATGGCTTCATGGTGCCCCCTGGAAAGGCCTTGAGGAGCTGAATCAGGAACTTTTGTCCGTTTCAAAATATCTCGTTCCTAGCCTTAGAAATCACTAAAAAACCAAAATTTTTTAAGGTTTATTGAGAATTGTCCAATTTGTAGAGGTTTTTTAGATTTTCTCAGGCTAGGAACGAGATTTTTTGAAACGGACAAAAGTTCCTGACTCAGCTCCTCAAGGCATTTCCAGGGAGCACCATGAAGCCATAGTTCTGATTCAATAAATTTTTGACTCCCATTTACAAATAGCTATACAATTGAATGTCTGGTCGTCAGCGGTTTTAAGACTTAGGATAAATTTTAAATCATCCAGAGGTGTATTATATCTATATAAATTGAGTGCAGATCCCCGCTTTGGCCTCAGAAAAAAAATGTCCAAAATCGACCCACCCTATTCTATAATTTCTAATTATCTATTTCTTTGCTTATATTTATTAGTCTGGTTTTACAAAGTTTTGAATTTTCTAATATCAAATTTTCAATAAAATTATTTAATCACTCAATCACTCGTCTCCTTGTCAAATACAAGAATATTATTAAGTGTACATAGTTAATCATGATTAAGGATATTTTAGGAATTCAATCCTATGCCATTGACTTTATGAAAAAGGGTATAGAATATGTTAGTTTAGACCTTTAGCTTTAATAGGAGCACATAGATGTATATAGTAAAAGGTGGACCAGAGGAGGGGGGGGGGGTTGAGTTGAACCCTTCCCCAAACAAATTAAGCCTTGCTCCAATTCATGAGGTTTAATCGAGACCAATACTTAGACCTAAAAATATTGAGTTTAAGATAATAATGAATCAAAATTAATTACCTACCTACTAAAACTAAAAGAAAGAAACAAGGGTTGCAAAAAATTTCAAAATAAATATTTGGCAAAATGTAAAATAGATTTAAAATTCTGCCAAACCAAACCTGAAATCTTTAATTTCAGAATAATGAATTGTCTTATAAACTTTAATTTATTTTTAAGACATTAAAATTAAGAGGTTTAAAATGGTTGAAACATTTAAACAACCTCAATATCAATAAAAATCAAATTATTTAATACAAAAAATTATCTATGAAACATAGAATCAGAATCTAGAAACTAAATTGGTACTTTTAGCTTAGTTATAGGATCGAGTAATTTTTTTTGACTCACTCAATTTAATCATTTTAAAAAGGCAAGCCTTAAAAAAGCCTAAATTTCAATTTAAATACCTTTACTTAAACTTTATATAGAAGGATAAATTCATTAATTTAACGTCATCAACAAATTTACGTGTTATGACACTAGTTTCTTCGCCCCTGTCTCTAGGTGAGGACGAAGTTTGTCAGAAAAATAGCCTAAAACTTCCCCTAGACATTTAAAAAGCTTACCAAAAAAGTGCTACCATTTCAGACCAGCATTTTCTAAGATATTTTGCTTTAAAAAAAACAACATTTTATTACTGTAATATTTAAAAGCTAAATGTTTTGTCTCCAAAAAGTTTAAGGAAAAAATTGTTCCCTTGTTTGGCATCATCTAAAGGTTGTATTTATTGAAAATAAAAATTAAGTTGGCAGACAGGATGTAAATTTACATTATCTACTTTTAGTTTTAGATTTAAGTAAAACATAAGTCAAACTCATTAAAACAAGAACAATTTTGTACTAAAAATAACATGTGTGATATCCTATTTTGTAAAGTAGTAAGGTTTCTTTGTCTGAAACAAACTTCCAATAACCATTGATCAGATTGAATTTTCATTTTTAGGGAACCTTCTTATTAGTCCTAGGGATGGTTTAGGCTATTTTATTTTTAGTTAAAGCCTTTTAGTTTTAAACTATTTATCTGTCTCATTCTTACTTTCCCCTTTGAATTAGTGTCATTAGATGCTAGTGGCACAACCGCTAGTATATAGTACTGTAATATTTTTGCAAATTAAGCATAAATACTGATCAATGCCATGTTGTCTAAATTTCATAGATACTCAAAGTGTAGGAATGAAAATGTGCGCCTAAGCAGTCATTATTATGTTTGTTAATATTTTTAGAATGACAGAAATACTGAACATTTTTCTTCGATTCACATCCATAAGAAAATATACTAAAGTCGTATTACTTTGGATTATAGATTATCAAAAGCGAAGCTTTTCTATAATTAGGGTCGGTCGGTCCGTCCGAGATAGTTAGCTTTTATTCGTTAATTTAGGCATGTTAGAATTGTCCTATCGATTTCAAATTTTGCATGGTGATTTCTGTAGTAGTTGAGTACGATTTAGAAAGCGTAGCAACTCTATAATCGTTACCAGAATGTCCATACGTCCATTTTAAACATGTTGATTTTTTTACTTTTTTAATAACAATTTTTTATGTTATAAAATCATCCGATTGATCTGATTTTTTGATTACTGATTCCTATTACAATAAGGTACAATATTATGAGCGAAGCATCTCTATAATCGTTACCAGAATGTCCATACGTCCATTTTAAACATGTTGATTTTTTTACTTTTTTAATAACAATTTTTTATGTTATAAAATCATCCGATTGATCTGATTTTTTTGATTACTGATTCCTATTACAATAAGGTACAATATTATGAGCGAAGCATCTCTATAATCGTTACCAGAATGTCCATACGTCCATTTTAAACATGTTGATTTTTTTACTTTTTTAATAACAATTTTTTATGTTATAAAATCATCCGATTGATCTGATTTTTTTATTACTGATTCCTATTACAATAAGGTACAATATTATGAGCGAAGCATCTCTATAATCAAGTATTAAAATGTCAGTATATCCTTAAACAGAATTCTGCATTTAATAAGTTTTCCAACAAATGTACGTATAATTTTTTCAAACCTTATATTTTCATATTTTGTATATTCAGTTCTGACACTCAACAATAGTTAATGTTCGTCTGTCATATCGTTTCAGAGCTTCGCTTTCATGGATGTTGTCATCCTTGTTTGAATGTGTTTTTTAGATGGCTAACACAAGTGAAGAAGAGACCAAAGTTTACTTTACATATTCCTCTGGTGAACCTTGTACCAGTACTCCAGCACATGCAGCTACTACCTACCCCGGTCAACTCATGAGTGCTCCTGTTCATCTTTCTACCAGGGATAAGGATAAATATTCAAATATCCTTGCCAATGGATAAAAAACGATTGACAGCCATTGTAAAAAATAACTCTAGTGTGTTTTTTTGTGTTTGCACCGTAAGGAAATCAATTTTAGAAGATGTTAATTCTGTTTTGAGAGGGTTGGGCGCATATTATGCCAGGGATCTAGAGGGATAAGACAATGGCTGATAATTTGATGTACATCCCCAATGATGATACACAAAATTACCCCTTCTGTAGATTATTTGATAGAAAAATGTAATTAGTGGTTGAAACGATTGGACACAAACCAATAAAAGTCCCCAAAGTTATTGAGCCATAATTAACGATCAAGAAAACGATATCATAAAACTATAAGAATTTTGTTGTACCATTACCATTCAATATCCTGGTATTTTCAAAGGTTTAAAAACATTATCCCTTTTTACTTATCAGCTTTACCAGTTACCACGGTAATTCTCCAGAAGCACCCAAGCGTAACCCTAGGACTCAAAAGTCAATGGATTTATCTCTACCAAGGTTTATTTACATAAAGTTTATATAAAGTTTTTAATTTTATTTTTTAAGACAATAACTTTGGGGTTTTGGTTTTCTTATTTAAGCCCTGTGACTAAATGAGGATGCCCTAATGAACTTTTAATTCTTCATTGTTTTTTTTTATTTTTGAAGTATGTTAATTTTTTCACTAACTATTACTTTTTTCTGGAACTTTAAGTAAATAAGTTGTGTATAATGAATAGATATCCAACTGGAAATATACCTGGAACTAGTCAAAGGATATCTGGAGCTGCTTCCAGTAGTCTGAGGTCAACATATGGGCCTGGAATATACAGACCTGCTCAAGAACCTTCGCCAGGTAAGTTTGGAAAAGAGTAGAAAGGGACATTTAACTGTAAATTACACTAGTACCCAAATCATAACCAAATTATCTTATTCGTAGGCTAACAATTTTTGGGTACTTATATTGTCTTTTTATTTGGCTGTCCCAAACCAGTAGAGGCCAGCCTTATCATTATTAGGAATGAATATTAATCCATTACCATTATCTTATCGCTTATGATCCCTTAATAGTTATTTCTCGCATCGTATTATAAACAGCTTTTCGCGGATATAGGTTGTACAATTTTAAGATTAAAACCAGTTTTTTTAGCCCCAAAGTGCCGAAGTATATTCGTAGAAAGCTGGATATAATACGATGCTAGACATAGTTTTTTTTTGTATGGATGAGAACCGGTTCCTATCCACCAGATTCGAATGAATACGAGAAAATAATTTTGAGAATTATTTGGTAACGTAGGAAAACTATTTTTCAAATCCTTTTTCCAATTTGAAATATAAAATTGTTCTACATTTATGACTTTAAACAGTTTTTATATCTGATATTAAATTGATAACACTATATATCTATAAACAATGAATATATAAATGAAAAATTAGTAATTTTATCAATAATTTTATTAAGATTATAAAGATAACTTTTATTTAAGATCATATGTATAACCGACAATATAATATGTCGTTATAAAACAACCCTTACTAATGTCAAATAATTAACATTAAACATTGAACTTTTATAATAACAAAAATGCATTTATATTGTAAGCATAGAACATAAATTATAAAAATAATCGTTGAATAATTGAAAGGTAGCCTAAGACATCATCAGACAGAAACATTTGTGAAGACCCCAACTACACCAAATCTCCAAAGGGAACCCATATCATCATTTATGGATCATCAGAAGGTATAAATTTGGTATTGGAAGGTTTAGTGATTTTTTTTTGAATGACGACCTATTTTCCTCTTATCTCCCCAGGTATAGGATATAACCAACAAGCGAAATAAACATATAATAATATTTCGGGGGCAAATGGAGTGGTCGTCAATTTTACAATGTGTTGTCTCCCAACTACAACTGAAAAACACTTATAGGTTTCATGATTTTTTTCCGATTAAATTTCATTGTTGGTATAAGCTGCTATCCCCCCCCCCCAAAAAAAATTCTTTTTTACAATACCTTGTTCCTGATTGTAAAAGTTACTATAAAATAGATTTTTTACCCTGTATGTTATTATAATAATTCGTCTAACTAGAAAATGTTAAACTTTTGAAGATCGGAAACGTTGAATTTTTTGTCTGCTTCCATTAAATTTTCTTTTGTTAAATTAAAAGCTTTATTGACGGCTACAATCATGGTGTTGGCCCATTTTAGAGATTCTAAGTAACATACAAACATATTAACCAACGTAAATGATTTTAGGAGATGAAAAGCCCGAATGCAATGAGATATATTGACTATGGAAGTTCTGTTAATCTGGTGGAGGAAATGGAAATTGAACAAACTTTAAATAAACCAAAAGAAAAGGTATTTAAAAGCGAAGCTTTTCTATAATTAGGGTCGGTCCGTCCGTACGTCCGTAACGGATAGCTTTTTTCGTTAATTTAGGCATGTTAGAATTGTCCTATCGATTTCAAATTTTGCATGGTGATTCCTTTAATAGTTAGGTACGATTTAGAAAGCGTAGCAACTCTATAATCATCACCAAAATGTCCGTACGTCCATTTTAAACATGTTGATTTTTTTACTTTTTTTAACAACAAATTTTTATGTGATCTAATTATCCGATTGATCTGATTTTTGGTATATTGATTCCTGGGACAACAAAGTATAATGTAATTATCGAAGCAACTCTATAATCAAGTCCTAAAAATGTAAGTATGTCCATAAATATTATCCTGAATCAAGCAGTTTTTCAACGATTTTACTTACAATTTTGCTTTGACTCTTATACATTTATATTATAATTATTCAGTTCTGACACTATACAAGTGTTAATGTCCGTTTGTCCTACTGTTTCAGTGCTTCGCTTTTATGGATGTTGCCATCCTTGTTTTATCTAAATATAATATACAACACTGAAACTTATTGGGCATTTTTATGACTATAACATAAAACTATAATACAATAAATTGCATAATTATAATGTTTTAGATTTAGGATTCACAAAATTGTATAACGTTATTTATTCAATTTTTCATTAATCATAATTTTTTTCAAGTAGTTTTGTTTCATAAAATTATTGTATTTGTGACTTTTAAATTTCTTACACAGTTCTTTTTACAATAATATGATTTTTATAGTTTTCTAGTTTCTCTCTAAAGCTTTAATTTCTTTCTAGGGAATAATTTCGTCTCGATCCAGCACATTTTCTGGAATAAGACTGGGAAGACGACCTTCAGTTTGCTTGGTACCAAGGTATCATCTAATTCTATATTAGATAGAATAGTCAGTTTTTTTACTTGTCCTTTAAAAATGTAGCTAACTACTCAACCGATAACGTTCTTGATTTAGAAAAAAAGATCCGATAGTCATTGCTAAAGGGGAACGTTAATATTTACTATTTAGAGATTTTATATCTGCTATTTTGAAAACCATCAACGAAAAAAGTATCAATTTAACTTGACATTGCCTTTGAAAACAAAATGTCATTGTCCATTTTTAACAACTTTTTTTGATTTTGTAGTTGACGTGAGACTTTAAGGTGCGTTTTCTTGAAATTATTAAGATCAATAAATCACCTAAGCTTACACTTGTTGGTTCTTAAAACGACCATGCTCTAGTGATGACCATATAAGAATTTGTACAATACTTGTAGTAAATAAACACTTTCCATTATTTGTTCGATTCTAGGGACCTTGAATTGAAGGAACTATCTACAATATCAGCCTCCACCACAATGACCTCTCTAGCCACCCCCTGGTCACCTGACCCTCCATCCGGATTCTCAACTACCCCCAAGACTGGCGGCGGCCACAGGACACCAGGAACACCAAAGTTACCTCGGGCAGAATCAGGTACAAATGTAAATATGATCTGGCACGTTGCAAAATCATGGATACAGTGAAAAGTCAATATGAATGAAACTGACCTGGCACTTTATCGAAATAGCATAACATTATGAAGCTTAAAAATTGTAGAAAATGAAAATATATACAATTATATAAAGTAGTAAGCTTTTTTCTGTCTGTAGCGAAGGATCTCGCTAACCACCGAACTGATATGGTTCTCCTTTACATTGAAGCTTATTAACGGTCCCGAGGTGGTTTTAGGCTATTTTTTACCTAGTATATATACAATTTAACGGTCTCAGAAACACTAAAGTTTTTTTTTGAAATTATTTATGCATTTATATACTTTATTAAAAACCAATCATGATTTTAGGAAAACTGTTCTCTCTTGCTCCAATGGTAACAGATGGTACTTATCCCTTTATTCAACATCAGGTACTTAGTTTTAAGATATTTGCTACTGATATATGAGCCAAAAAGTAATGCAGTTGACTACCTTTTTTCTGCCCCCCCCCCCCCCCCAATGTAATTTTAGATTCATTTCGCTTGTTAGCTTTACCTTATTCCACGCTACTTAGGACCTTAACTTATAACTTTTGGAAACTAAAATGCAATTAATTAACAAAATTAAATTGAATTATTAGTTTTTTTTAGAAAATTATGCTAAAAAATTATCATATTTTTATTTTATTAGAAACAATATTAATCTTTATACAAAATCTTTATATATTCCTACTGTCATAAATCTAAACTGAAATATTGGTAATATTTACTATTTAGGTAGAAAAGCAATAAAATTCTAGAACAGTATATTCTCAATTTTATTGGATTTGTTTTTGACATTTATAGGCATATTGTAATATTCTTTACAGTATGAATCTGAATCTGATTCGTTTCCCCTGGATCCAAACCGGTTCTGGGGTTTATTGAAAAAAAATATCGTATCATGTTATGGACAATTTAAACAAGTAAATAAAAATATGTTTTATGGGTCTGATTTTTAGTAGAGAAGCTACTCTATAATTCATTTTGTTGTCCGTCCGTCAGTAAGTCCTCTGTAATCTATTTGGGAAATTAGATTTACTCAAATGCTATTAAAGCTATATCTTTGAATTGTTGTCAACATTTTCTCATTCTATGGCATATTTGAATGTATAACATAACAGTCCGACTGCTTTGTAGCAACTCTTAAGCCGCTTTTATTTTTTTATGATTTTCCCATATCTTTGGTGCTTTTGGTCTGATTTGCAAAGTTTTTTTGTGGCCATTATAATATCAAAATTAAATTCCCCCTTTTTTTAGTAGTACAGAATTTATTTGAGATTTTTAAGAACTTTAGCTTCAGACAAAAAAAAATTTACTACCTAACATTATAGGATTATGTATAAAATCTTTGTTTTCATATAACCCTTCATGAAGTCCCCTCTTTCAATACAAGTTCGAACATAAGTGAATTACAGAATTGTTCAAATATAAAATAATAGAATTTAAAATAAACAAAGACAATGTAAGTTAATATATTATACAAACACATATACATACAAATTAGGGATCATCACAACTTTTTTTTCTCAATTTTTTAATAATATTCAAAATCAGTTGTCACTTGCTTCTGAAAACAGCGTACAATAAGCGAGGCAAAAATACTTGTCAAACGCCTTTTTTAGGTCTAAAATCTTATTGAATTTTAATATTTTTATTTTGACCAAATAGGTGCTAAAGGTGTGTTTGGTTATTTTTCAGGCTCCATCAAAATACACCTGAAATTTGGATGGCTCAGATGGCCGCCAGGATGAATAGATTCCAAGTTAAATTTTTTCACGAAAGTAATTTCATGAACAAAAAGTATTATATAATATAATTTTTTATTTAGATCTTGGAAAAGGCTGGTCCAGATTAGTTTTTCTTATAAGGGAAGCTTTATAGATATATTAGGATGGTTCTACATTATCCCCCCCCCCCGGGCCTTACCCCGAGAGGCGATGATCAAAGCAACTAGTAGAGTTATATAAGGTTAAACATCCAATACACACTTCCGTGAAACGTGTTTATTTATATAATTTAAAAATATTAATTTATTTCTTTTTAGTCCCTTCGATTTACATTCGATATGAATTACAAATTAATTGTTTTTATTAAAATTATCTGATACAATCGATAATAAAACACATCCTACACCTAGCTAATTATAAAATAAAAATTAGAAATGTCCAAATGTGAAGCCCTCTAATACATATTAAATATATTTAGAATTTGTATTGGCCAGACACAAAGCAAATTTATGGTCTCAACAAGTTTAAGTGAAAATATATATTCTTATTTCAAAATAGATATATTTTTTACAAAATAATATAACCATGCATAAAATGACAGGTTAAATTGTTGCAGCTTAAATTGGATGATTTTTGCGGTTGCTTCAAATTAAGTACAGCAGATTTTTCCCTAGAAATACAATTAACTGTATATAAACAACATCTTAGAACAGTTCCCTACTGTTTTTTATTTTTTTTATTTGCATATCTTAGGAATGAAGGAGTGAAGACTTCTCAAATTTAGCTTTTTACCCTTTAAACAGTGTTTTAATGTTCAGAACAAAAGACCTAAACTATAAATTTAGTATTAAGATATCAATTAATTAGCTGAAACCTTTTTATTTGAGTCTTTTCCATAATATCATTGATTGCAGAAGTATGAAAAATAAATAGATAAAAACAGTGCGACAAATAATAAATTCCATTGAATTTGGCCACTATTTACCAAGTATAATGTGTTTTTCTTAGTAGACAATATTGATACAATTTTCAGTAGCAAAGCTACTTTAAAAGTGTTCATGTCTCTCTGGAGTTGGGTTGGTAGGTCCTCAATTATAGTATGGCCTTAATTTCTGTAGAATTGCAGATAATTAACTTTTTTTCCTATCTCTCTAGAATCTCTTAGCCTTACAGTTCCCGTCCCTTTATCTACTTCCCTAACTAACCTAACAACATTCGGAATCAACTAAATTCAGCTTTAATTTGCTTTTAATTTTTAATAATCATGACATATTTAAATGTAGGATGGACGAAGAAAGGCAGTGTATAGATCAACGCCTGACATTGCTGGACTAACTTCTAAACCTGGATCAACCAAAGAACTAACCATCAAATCTGATCTTGTTGAAAATAAACCAACTGTTGAAAAAAATGATACACAGGTAAATCAATTAAATTTCACGTCAATATTATATTCATGAGAAATATGTATAGTAGACTGTAATACGTATAGCTAAAAAGTTTCCAAAGGGTAGAAATAGTCTGACTTTGAGTTAGATAAGATAAAAAGATTGCAACAAAAAATATAAAATTCAAGGAGGTTATTTTCCGTTAATTTAATTGACCAAAATATATGTAAGAAATAAAAATATATTTTAATCTGAAAGGAAACAAACTTATTTTCTTCAATGACATTATTAGTGTAGCAATTACATTCATTAAATGTGTAATAGGTTGAAGCATAAAGAAGTAGAAACTAAAGCAAAACTTTTTTTTATCAAAGTGAACATTACCAGCTTATACCTATAACGAAATTAATTTTAAAAAAAATACGAAACCTGTATGTAATTTTCATCTGTCGCTAAGGGGTAAAGTAAAATTTTTACTTATTTTATATAACCAAAAAAATACTTTATGATCAGAATCGATCTATTGGAAGTATTTAGTTGTCTCTTTGGGAAAAAATTCCTCACATCACCAAAAAGTGTAGAAAAATTGAAAAGAAATATCATACCCTAACTTTATTTTTTGCATTTCCCTGTATTCCTGGCTATCTTTCTCTCTTTATGATATCTAATATAAGTCAATTACAAGTTTTGATTTAGTGTTCACTAGTTTTCCAGGAATGAAAGGATGGATTTGTATGGCCATCCTCCCCTGCAAAAAATTACAAACCTTAACATTAGATATTCAAAAACATCTTGTAGTTGTTGTTCATTCATTCAAACCTATTCATTGAGTCCTTCCTGGTATTCTGAACTTAGAATCTACAAAACATAAGAAATTAATGGAACTGAGAAAAATTTTCAAATTTTTTAGAGTCTGGTCCTCTAACTAACAATTAAAAACTGTCCCTTTCTTTCTGATAATTCCAAATAAAACATTGACTCTAATGGCTAACTGTTTCTCAGATGGAAATCAGATTGGTCAAAAAGAAAAAAAATATATTAACTATCCCTTTACTTCTATTTGTTTTAGAATGAGATATTGGTCAGAATTGCTGATTTATCAGAGCAAGTGAAATTATTTTCCACAAAGTTTGAACAAATTCAGAGTAAACTGGAACAGGTAGAATATTTAATAACCTCCCTACCTTTGCATGTAAATATTATCCGATGTAATCATATCAGAAAAATAGTGTAATTTAAATAGAATGGAAGAGCATACCCGTAAGATATTTAAGGTTTTAATTGAAATGACTTCATTTTCATATTCTTTTTAAGTTTTTACTTTTTTTGTAATGCTTTTTACATTTTCAATTTAAGGACCTACAACCTTTAATTGGTAAAAGAGACTTCAATTTTATTCTGAATACAATCTTATACAATTAGGACCACCAACTGTCATTATATTAAAAAAAGAGGTCAAAGGCATTTCATAATACATAATCAATTATCAAATGGTTACTAATTTAATTGATGTAAATGAAGGAATAGCATTAAACGAGAAAATGTCAAAATATTGTGGCTTCCAGTCCAGCACAACATCAACAACAAATTCCCCTCCCTTCCAAACTTATTTCGAAATTAATTGGAAATATTGGTGGAAAGTAAGTTTTTTTCTTGTATCAATTGATGCCTATGACAATGTAAAGACATAGCAAGCACACAGTAGCCTAGCAGTGTTAAGTCACCAAACTCATAAAGTGCATAAAGAATAAGAACTACACCCTTTATTTTTAATTTATTTCTAATTAGAGGGTTCTGTATTATCTACAACTTTTGAAAGAAAGCACCGAAAAAAATAATATAAAATATTCAAAATATAATTTACCATTTTAGTGAGGGAGACAAATCTTTAATGAATACGTTCTTCATGTATAAGATGAAAGCTAAAGAACATTATTATACGACGAAGTGCATTACATAATATTGTAGTTTTATGGCTATACAAAATTATTCTGCTTTTTAATGGTATTCAACAATATCATAAGCGTAGCAACTATGAAATAGCTCTTACAAGTGTCAACATGTTCCATAAAAATGATACAGTTTGGTAGTTTACATAAAAATAATTAATTTGCAGAAAACCTTTAAAAAAACTTTGTCATGCCCATGAATGTAAAATTTTGTTCTTGTACACCATTGTAGTGGATAAGTTATTCATGAGAGGAAACGACTATAATCTGTAGAAAAATATATTTGCACACTAAGGACATGTTTTCTTAAAACTTTCATTTGCATGTATATTCATGAACATGTGGAAACGGAAAATGCCGATGGTCTAGCCAACATTTGGCTAGAAAACAGCTGTGAATTTTTTACAGAAATTGCAATTGAAACACAAGCCTATGTTAGTAAGTCTATAAGTACGGGAGCAATACAAAGTTTGCTTCAAACATATCGGATCAGGACCAGCATAATCATACCTGGAATCCAGAATTGCCTTTGACACCTATACTTTATTTTATTTTGTGCTATGTTAGAATATTTCAGTATTTAATTTTATTAGCCTGTTATGCCCACCAGGATAGTAACTTGTTTAAATAATTTTAATGCCAGCATGAAACATTTTAAAAGTCTTCTATCTTTTGCACACAGAAAAAACTTTCTTGGGAAGAGAACGTAGTTGTGGCTATTACAAAGTTTAAATTTTTTTGTATATAAATTAAATCATAAGATACTTATCTCTGGCTATGTGTAAAAGAATTGAGGAATGAGAAAAATATTAGGGAATAAGAAAAATATAGTTTATTACACCTTCTTTTTAAATTACAAGCGGTTTCGCCCCAAGAGGTGATTTAAATTTTTTTTTAAATTAAGTATTTCTGGTGCTGCCATTAATTGTGAAGTAACTGAGTAAAAACATTTTTTTTTTGGGGGGGGGGTGGAATTTTCATTTTTGAGGATGTTGGAGGTGTCCCAACCTCCAAGAAAATATCTTAAAACCACCACAGGACCATAGGTATGTACCCTGAAGAATAGAATCCGATCGGTTCAGTTGTTACCGAGATCTTAAGTGACAGACGTACGTACAGACAGACGAACGGACGGACAGACATCATTCTACTTTGTATTATAGATTTTTGGTTGAAACTAGAACTTACATTTTAGAGATGAAAAATTGTTTTGTTAATAGGAGGCTTCACGAGTTTATTTTCTAATTTAAGGACGCTTTTAGGACTTAAATATGTATGATTCACATCATAATGTATACAAAACAACAGTAATGTCTAGTAAAATATAACTTTAATTACCATAATATAATATGTTTGTTTGTATGCATAGTGGGTTAGTATATCTGTTTGTTTAGGGTGATTATATTATATCACATGATAGAAAGATTATAGGACTAACATATATTACATATTAGCAAAGCTACTCTATTATTCCAAATATCCGTATGTAAATCCATATGTCTGGAGCGTTTGGGATAAGCTTAAAAAAGCAAAAAAATCTAAATATGACTTATGAGCAAGAGCATCTTTTATGTAAGTTTTTTCAATCCATTTTACAGTGGATTTGAGATTTACATATAGGGGAAATGTAAAGTTTTGACGAATCCCTGAACTATCAAGCATCCAGTAAATTATAAAATATATCCATTTGTCTGTCGTTCGTGCTTTAACAGACAAAGATACTTATTTTTCATAAAGGTTTTGTGATTTTTTTTTATTTGATTGGTTGCATATGCTCTCACTTTATCCGTTTGTTAATCCATAAACTATTTAGACTATGCTTCTTATGGATGTTGTTCTCATTGCATAACTGCTAAATCAAAATGTTAAGATCAATGTTTAAGCCTCTATGCTGTACACACACAATCAATTTGAATAATGTGTATATTTTCATTTTCCAAATAATTTTGAAGACTATACAAATAATTTTATCTAAAATTTGGTTTAGGTTGAAAAGCAAGAAGCTCCTAAAGCCTTGACAAGAACACCACAGTTAGCGAGAGCACAGCCTATAAATAAACCTCAGCTTGTAAGATCTCCTTATGATTATCAACTATCTACAGAAGATATGGAACAAATTGTAGGTATTTCCCAGAGCCAGGACTCAAACTTGCGTAGCGGGGATGATGGTGAATTGGTCCTGAATCCTGCAAAACTAGAGTCAAATCTGAGACGGAGTTTTGGTAGTCAACACTCAAGGGCAGATCTGAATAGGCTATCCAGTGTTTTAGACAGGTATTTACTTTTTAGATGATTGTCTGCTCAAAAAGACCCAAACATGATTTTAACAAGGATGACAACATCTCTAACAGCGAATAAAAAAAGAATAAAGTTAATTTTCATGACACAAATGTTCAGAAGTCATAAATGTGAGAAAGAAATAGTGTTTTGGAGAATGGGAAAGAAGGCTAGATGTTCTAAATAGATTTCATGTGTCATAATTTCATGTGTCATAATTTCATTTAAAAACTAAAACATTTTTGTTTACTATAATAAAAACTAAGAAAGGAAAATTACTGAAAATTAAAGACATAAATCTAAAATTGAAAATGAAAGATTATGTAAGTAAAGGATTTCTGTCTTTTTCAAATTTAAGTATATTGAAGCCATAAATTAAAAGAAAGGGTACAAGAATACTTAAGAAAATTCCATAAACAGTATATTATTACAAAACTGCAAAGTGCGACTTTCATTTTTTTAATATCATTATATAAAAGTTCTCTACTGCATTAACTTTTCTTCAATTTAAAGATTATGTCATTATGCTTAAATGTTAATATTTTTAAAAATACTTTTTTTTCTTAAATCTATACGTATATATCTTTCTAAATCGAAAAAAAACATTAAATTGCGGAATTCAAACCAATTTTGTCTGTCCTATTGTGCAATTGTATAAATCCATTTTTGACCCACAAAATCAATTTGAACTGGAAAATTTATTGGCTTTAGCAATTTTGGATGTTTAACTGTAAAATTTAAATAAAAGCTTTTCATAGAGTTTCTTTCTTTAAAATCTATATAATTTCAGGGAATTTAAAAATAATGAGATTAATTTTATTTTGTTGAAATTAAATTAATAAAAGAAACTTCTTACATTTAAAAAGCCAGCAAAGGTCTAAGATAATTCAGAAAAGTTCTTTTGACTATTAAACAAGAAAATACTTTTAGCGGCTTCCCTCAAAGAGCTCACTAACCCCACATATTTTTGTGTTTTAGTATTTTACCTTAGGTTTGGTACAGTTAGGATATATAGTTATAGCCCCGCGGGGATAATACATAGATTAAAAATAATCCTCTGTTTAATCTTATTTTAAAAGTAGGTGGAAAAAACACCCCCCTCTACTATTTCTAATTTATTTTAAATGAAATATTTTGTGAAGGGTTTCCTGTGAGGATGGTGATGATGAAACTTTACCCCCTGCACTCCGCGCATTTGGATACAACAAAGCAGGTCAGTGCAACATCATCTTTTTATAGAATAACAGGATGTCTGTATGTGTATGCCGCTAGGTTTATGTAAAGATAAATCGCCCATATAAAATCACCCCTCAATTTGGTTTTTACTTTTTTTCTTAAGAACTAATCTTAAAATGAAAGGGTCGTTCATCTCATCATTGGATAATGCATTGAAGTTGATAATTTTTGGTAAACCCAATATATTTTTTAGAAATAGATGGTCAAATTTGCTCCATATTCCGTCAAACTGAAAAGGGAAATTCTAGCAGAAAACACATTTTTTTGTTCAATGAGATTCATATACTAATAATACGAGCGATCAAATATTTTGACAATTTTAACTTAAGAAATCAAACTATTCATAGATAATTTATTATAAATGTTTAATCTTCACATTATACAAGGGAAGAAATTTTTAACGATAAAATATACACAAGCATAGCTTTATCTTAATATTGATATTTATAGAAACTCATTATAAGGACAAAATGAAAAAGAATGCCCTTGTATCAAAATCTGTATAGTTTCTAACAAATAATATTGTCGTCTTGTTCCTCCACTCTTTTTTCTATTGGTTAATTTAAAATAGTATCTAGATAATACCCCTTTAAAAAATATGCACTCTTTTTCGATCTAGGAATAAAAATGTCACTAAAAGTATAATAAAAGATATACTTTTTTCTATACTGACATTTGTATACATATAAGGTATTATACAATTATTCCACATGAATACATAAATAGATGTAAACATATATCACATGAAAAAAATACATTTAATTTTCATATTATTTCTTTTCCTCGATAATTATGCTACATTTCTTGGCACTTTCTCACAAAAGTACATTGATAAGCGGTAGTTAGGTTAGCTTTAATGACGTCTGAGTAAATCGCATTTCCCCCATAGCGTTACGGACAAATGGATGGTCATAGAGAACTATAGAGTAGCTTCGCTAAAAGTACAAGAAAAGCCCTGCATTAAAAAAGATACTTAAGTTGTAATAAAAGAGAAAACATTCATATCAAAATTTATTGTGGTTATAATGTTTAATAATACGTTTAATAATATAATGAGATATTTTTTTTCAATTGAAATATAAAAAAAAGAATGATGTTTAATTCTAAACTAAAAATTTTAAACTGTAGCTGCTTTATAATTAAAAAGGCAGAATATATCTTTTTAAAATTCAAAAGTCGCCATCGCTGTTTTCAGCTGCTTGAGTGACCAGCTTGGCTTTAGCTGATTTACGATTCTTCAACTCTGCGGCTGCCATCTCATTCACCTTAACAAAACATTTATGAAATTTAAAGATATAAAAAGAAATATGATTTTACAGAGATTGTATTGGATATATTTGATAAAATGCCCCAAAGTTTTAAAGCTAATGCATGCAAAAGCGTGTTTATGTAAAACTTTGAGGACACGTTTACAATCCAATGTCTCGTCCCTCCCTGGATAAATACATATTAAATGGTTATAAAAATCATACAGGCGATATACAACTCATGATTAAAGATCATATGCATCAAAGAAGTTATATAAAAAAATATCTTTTACAGGCATCTTTGCCTCTCAGCTTGATTAACCCTTAGCAACAATAATTTATATTTTGATTAATGTGAATCAACAATCAGACATAAATGAAAAGAAATTATGGATTGTTTTCCTGTAATAACAGTATTTACATTATTTTGCCAATATTTGAGTTCCAACAAAACAACAAAAATTGTATTTTAACAAATTTAGTCGGTAAAACATTTTTATTTAGATATTCTACCTGTATTCATTAAAGTTTTTATAAAGATTTTTAATTATGTGAAGCTATTTATATAGATTCCTTCTGTAATATAATATATTTTCTTCATTTTGGCAAAAAATATCTTGATTGTAAAAAAATTACTATTCCTAAAATAAATTGTTTAATGTCAAAAAATATTTCAAATTTCTCGGCTTTGTTTGTTTGTGTAATCACTACAAGCTCTAACCTCTGGCAAATTAAGTTTCTAGTCCGGATATGAGGTATGTATAAGGTGCCAAGTGGGACTACTTCATCTAATTACTACAGAGTACTAATACATATTTATATGGACATCACTGTTTTCTTGTCAAGTGTATGGCAACAGTATGATTAAATATTGTAGTGGATGTCAAAGAATTATTATTGAAAAGATATTTTTGGATGTTGTGATTTAAACAACTATTGATAAAAAAATAAGTAAAGAGGAGAGTTTTGAAAAGCTAGAAATTAAGACAACTTATATATGTTTGTTTATGTTTTCCTTTTCTGTCGACTGCGTTTAAATCAATCAATCAAAAATCAAGCCAATATTATGACGGCATATTTCTAAAGCCTAATGAATGCTATTGTTTAAGATTTTAATAAACTATTTTTCAAGAAAATGTAATAACTTAAGTTTAAAACTGTTTTTTTACACAATTTATTTTCTCTCAGAGGTTATAGGTCTAAATGAATACATAATACTTTTATCTTACACCAGATTTTCAGGTTTTCTAATAAAGTAAAACACCTCTAATACTATACCCTCATCAAGATTATTATTATTAATGCCAATCTTTAACTACTCAGCAATATCTTCATCAAGTAGCATGTTACTGTCTGTGTCAAGATTATTATTATGCACACCTACCTCTAACTCTTCACTATCTGCACTATCTTCATCAAGTAGCATGTCACTAACTGTGTCCAGATTATTATTATGAACACCTACCTCTAACTCCTCACTATCTGCACTATCTTCATCAAGTAACATGTCACTGTCTGAATCAAGACTGTCATCATCCTCTCCACCTATAACATTCAGTATTCCATTAAAGTACAGTAAAAAAACAAACATAAAATTAAAATAACCATAAAATGATAAACAATTTAATACACTTCTTCACCAATTTTATGTAAAGTTATGAATTTTGTTAATAGGGATATCCTAAAAGATACATTGTCTCCAATTTCATTGTTATGCAAGTAAGTAAAAATAAAAGTGATTTTCTGGATTTATGAGGGCTAGTAGGCCAACATTAGGATATTATTGAAATCTAAAATTAAAAACACTGTATGATATTTCTTTTTCTTTTGTCCATAATATCTCACTCGATAAATGTATGTCTTACTGCTTTGCTATGCAATCAGACTTGTTTTCTATAATGCATCATATGATGATAATTAAATACCATGAATTATTTTACCTGTCATACTACCATACACCCTCCTGTTGGAGTTTGGACCAGCTGGCCTGTTCCTAGCAGATTTTCCTGGTCTCCTTTGCTCTGGTTCTGGTTTTGATGGTACTCTTGTTTCTAATAAATAATATGGTTTGTTTATAAGCCTTTATGCAATTAACAAATATGTCAATTAAAATAAAAGATCTTGCAATAATTATAAAAAAATCAAAGGCCAAAAGCTGAAAACTTTTTCTATCTACTAAGATATATAAGTGGAATTATATAAACGATTCTACCTCTAGTATCAACAACTTCATCCTCTTCATCTTCTGTGTCATCAAGATCTTCTCCATCTGAGAGCATATCTGAATAGTTTGATTTAATTCTTAATCTTAGTATTTTAAGACCCAATTAACTAAATAGTTTATGGTTGAACTATATTTTAGTTTATAAGTCAAAGGTTATACGTAAAAAGTCTTTTGTAAATTGATTGAAAAGTATTGATTATACAGGGCATAAAAAATACAATAGCCATACCGATTTCATTAAACTTCTTAATACTTTATTACAAAGTCTATTTACATAATGTTGTCATATATAATTTCTTGTAGAATAATATTATTAACAACATAATTGTAAATGTTGCCCAAAGTAAAATTAATGATACATTTCCCCATGTATGTAATACCTCACTTTATTATCTTATTATGCTAAAGTATGGTGTATTTATATATTCACTACATGTACAATTTATGTAAAAATATTTGAGAAAAAGTTTAAGGAAAAATTATGTATTTATAAGATGTTATGGGATGTATATCTATAATACAAAGTAGAACGATGTCTGTCTGTTTGTGTGTTTGTCTGTTTGTCTGTTTGTTTGTAATGAAGGATCTCGCTAACCGCTGAACCGATTGGGTTCTCCTTAACAGGGTAGCTTCTCATAGGTCTCGGGAAGGTTTATAACTATTTTCTTGGGGGTGGGACACCCCCAACCCCCCAAAAAATGAAAACCCCCCCCCAAATTTTTTTTTTTTGAATTTTTTTAACTAAAATGAAAAATGAGGGGGGGGGGGCATCCCCCCCTCAAAAAAATTTCGCTCCCCCCCAAAAATTTTTTTTTTACTTTTTCTTTTCATATCTAAAATAAGAAATTTAATTATTAAATTCAACTCTCTCCTCAAGTCCCCCTAGAGGCCTCTAGGGGCGTAGCCGCTAGTACTTAATAAAATAGTATAGCATAAATAGTATAAAGTGATCAAAGTAAGAAGTCTGTGTAAAAAAAATAGTTGTTGCAGATAAATATGAAGCTTAGGAAAGCAGTCCTTCCTAGAATTGTATTTTATGGAAAAGTTGATTCTACCCTACACTCCCCTTCCACACGTTTCAATATTGCATAGAAAGATATATAACTCAGGTACAAATGTCATTGTCAGCAGAACCTAATCTTCCTCAAGGACATGTGCACAGAAGTATTCTAAAATAACATTTCTAAGTACACTTTTTTGGAAAATTTATTTATTATTCCTATATTTAATAATTCTCAACTTAAAAAAAGCAAATTAAGTTTCATTATGTAATTAACTAACTTATCAATGCCAGACATATAAGTATCTTTCTTATCCTATCTTGTCTTGAAATTTTTGTAGATTTCACAACCCACTTGAACAAAGTTTAAAATTTCAATATTAATTATATTTGTTAGATGCTTGTACTATGTTAATATTATTTTGTCTTAATTCTTTATCACTTTATTATGTGTTATACTTTTTAAAATACTTATCCCGTCTTCTTGTCCAATCTTAAAACTTTATTTAAAATTCAATGCAATAAAGTATCAAGAGAAAAGGAAATAGTGAAAGTGTCAGTTATACACAAATAGACACATAGATTAGTATTATTATACAGTTTCCAAGTTGATATATATATATAGGTGAAATGTTTCAATATAAAGTAGTAAGTTTTTTTTATCTGAAGCTTAAGATCTCGAAAATTTCTGGTCTGAATAAATTGTACTATTCATGGAGGCTAGGTAAATGTATGGGGTGGTTCCAGGCTATTTTCCCGACCTCCCCCCCCCCCTTCCCCTAAAGGCTATGGGCGAGGCAACTAGCAAATAAGAAAGTATGAAAATGAATAAAATTAAAATCAGAATTGGGAATAAGGCAAAATATTAATTTTTTCTTTGTACTATATTATTGTAATTCAGTCTTTCAGATTGGATACGGATTAGTTAATGGCTGTAATGCTGTTATACTCAAAAATATATTTTTTAAGCAGAACAAAATAATCTTACCCTCAGATGCCTTTGTATTTTCATCTTGTTTCATTCTTTCAATGATTTTCCTTGTAGCATTCTGTCTTTCCTCCATTCTCTCCTGTTCCACTCTCTCAAATTCATCAATCTGAGAATACAAAATTTAAAAAAATTAGTTACATTGTTACTTTCTTGCTATTTACTTGAAACATGTTGAAGCTTTTTAAAATGCCAATAAAAATGATGTCTTACTGGCCGAACATTGGTCAACTAAAATATATTCTGGCCTGTCGTTTGTAATTTAGTCTGTGTATTGGCCTATTATTGGTCATTTGTATTTAATGATGTCATTTTTCATATGCACTATAAAGAGCTTTCAACATAATTATTTTTTGTAGGTCAACTACTTATAGCAAATTAGGGCCACCTAATTAGTGTTTGACCTTTACCCTAAGATATACCCGGGGCTTAAATCGTAATGCATCCGCTTGTCGTCAAGAAGTTGGTGAATTTATATCTTAACTTATCACTGGATCATAACTAAAGATCTTAATAATGGTTCCTACTGCTGCTATATCAAACTAACTAGCGGCTTCGCCCCTAGCCATTAGGGGCTTTGCCCCAAAAGATGATAAAAAAGAGTTAAGGTGAAATTCGTAAAAAAAAATAAGAACCAAGGAAATCTCCTGCAAAAAAAGGACCAAGGATATCTCCTACAAAAAAAAAATGTGAGAGGATTTTTTGTTTTTTGGGGGTTGGGGGTGTCCCACCCCCCAAGAAAATAGCCTAAAACTACCACAGGACCAGTAGGTATATTCCCTGAAGAGTAGAGCCCATTCGGTTCAGCGTTTACCGCGATCTCAAGCTTCTGACGGACAGACAGACGGACAGACAGACATCGTTCTACTTTGTATTATGGATAACCTGTTGTTCCAGATAAGTTAAAGATCTGAATCTAAGCATATACTCATCATAGCACTTTTTCAACTCAACTTCAAGCTTTTCATATTCATCCATAAATGCTGGTCGAACCTGCATAGTAAAAACTGTATAATCATACTAACCAATATAATCTAATTTAGTTTTTATTTATAAGGGCTGTAAAATAGTCTAATTCAAAACATTAAAAGATATTTATAAAAATATCATAATGAACAATTTAAAGTAGAAATTGATTTTATGGTGAGAAAAAAAATATGCTTTAAATTTGAAAGAATGAAAAAATAAATTTTTGAAATTCAAAATTATTATTAGTTATTTATTTAAATCCATTAAAACATAATGTTTTGAAAAGGATAATTTTATTATCTAATTTAATATATTACCTTTTTAAGTGTTAATAATCTTTTCTGATTCCTATCAAGCTCAACTTTTTTCTTCTCAATCTTAGCATCCAAAGCAGATTCATTTGACTGGACATTCTCAATATTATGTTGAACCTTCTTAATCTCTGTATCAACCATCTTGATAGAGTTTCTCAGTCCCACCTCTACATCTTGTATTTCAAGATTTTTAGCAAGCACGGCTTGTCTTTTCTCCCTGAGATCTATTTCTTTGCCGAGAAGGTCATACAGAGTAGCTCCCTATATAGTTTAAAATTTTTTTTTAAAACATTGAACATAAAAACAAAAATTACATTTTTATCTTTTATCAAAACTAAATGAATTAATGTAAATCAGGAAAGTTTCCTTATTGTTCATCTAATTTATTTATTTTTATAACTCTTTATATTACCAACAGTGGCGTGCGAACCGAAGGGGGCATTTGGGGCAATCGCCCCCCCCCCCTAGCGACCAAAACGCCCCCCCTGCCCCCCCCTAGCCACCGCCCCCCCCTAAATGTTGAAAAATGCCCCATTTTGCCCCCCCCTGGTCAACAAAAATGCCCCTTTTTGCCCCCTACCCTACAAAAAGCAAAACTATCCCAGTTTCAAAAAAAAAGATCAAGAAATACTCAAAAAAAAAATTTTTGGCGCTTCGCGCCAAACAGACAGTTACTATTTATTTAACCTTACCAAATTTTTTAATAAGTGTACAAATTAGGTTATAATCTTTTTTCACTGAACATAACAAACCAGGTAATAGAAAGTATTTTATTTGGTATAATATAAACTTTTTACCAAAGAAATTTTGTACATCCCCAATGATGATACACAAAATTACCCCTTATATAGATTACAATTAGTGGATGAAATGTATGGAAACTCGACTTAATTAACCAACCAATCAAAATTCCATTAAAGTCCCCAAAGTTGTTGAGCCAACGAATAAGAAAATTTTATATGAATTATTTGGGATTAGTGGAATAAATAGCCCAAAAACCCCTCCTTCCCTGCATATTTGAAGAAAAAAAATAACAAATATTTAATCAAAAAGTTATTTTATATAAAAAAGAAACAGCGTTGATATTTATCTAAGCCTTTTTCTCAACACTGTATGTCTGTCTGAATGAATAACTATATATGATGTCATATTATTTTCAGGATAAGTTTATCATTTTTTTGTTTACATACCCTTACAAAAAGACATGTTTTTTTTATGACAATTTTCATTAAAAACTAACTTGATAAAATACGCCACTCTTGTTGTCTTTAATTGATTTTAGTTCAAAGGGGGAGTAAATATTTTTAGGTGCGCTTCACGCACCGCCCTTATAAATCCTTGGAAACACCACTTAATGAAAAATTAACAGAGTTTTAAAGTGCCATTTAAAGAGGGTAGGATATGTTGATATAACTTTTTAGCTTCTCTATAATTCACTATTGCTGTCAGTATGTAATGCTAAGGGGGAAATGTGATTTTTTCAACTGCAATTAAAGATAGAAGGCTAAAACTTAATGTTAACATTCCCATCATTATGGAGTATAATTAACTATTAAAAATTCATGGATGTCGGACTGCTTTTGAGGACGTTTTTGGCTATTTTTGTATCTTTTAAATTTCGGGTAGAGTCCCTTTTGTGACATTGCCTCTTAAGGTGCATTTCGTTGCATTTTCACAGTATATAGCTTTTCCCCTATTTATAGCTCCTGCGGGGCCAATTGCCTAACCCTGCAGGGAAATCACCTGACCTAACTTAGCCTAGAATAACCTATTAAAAGCTACTATGAAAATACATCGAAATGCCCCTTAAGAGGCATTGCCACAAAAGAGACTATACCCCAAAGTTTTTCATATTTCTAAGATTTTTATATCTGTAGATGAAAGGACAAGTAATTTTTTTATTTTTTACATAGTTCTTTATATCTTTTGTTTTTATGGTATGATAAATTTTTTTGTGGATTATAATATTTAAAAAAATTAAATTTCTCGCTGTTTCGAGCATACAGTATGTAATTTACTTTAACTGTCATCACACAATATGCAGGAAAAAGGATTTGTGACTTTTTCTACCTAAAATATATATTTATTTCAACAGATGCTCTTTAAATCTACTTGTCTGTATTCTTATTAATGATTTTTTGTGCTTTGCTACTTAAAGATGTTGTCATCCTTGTTGTCATATTATAAAGAAATATTTAAAATCAGTTTTACATATTAGGTTAATTTTTGGTAAATTATTTCCAAAATGAGTGTTTTTATCTCCTCCCCCCTCAAAAAAATTTTTTTAAATAAGGTTATTCAACCTTCCTGCTGAGATTTTATAACATCCCCTTCCACCCATAAAAATGTTTTGTGGTGGGGGGGGGGTAGGTTAAATTATATTCTGTATTTTTTTTTTGAAGATGCTTTCTAGCTCCCTTCCCTTCGGTCATTGCAGGGTGGGGAGAAGGGATGGGGGAGAAGAGATGGGGGGGGGAAGAGATAGGGGATATAAACGGGAAATAGGGATGGGGAAGAAGGGATAAGGACTAGAAAACCCATAATCAAATAATCCCACCCCTTAAAACGCCCTTATTTAAAGTTAGTATATATAATCAAAATGCCCCCCCCTAAAGCAAAGTGCCCCCCCGGGGCACTTTGATTTAGGGGGGGCAAAATTTTAGAAAATCTTCAAAATGCCCCCCCCCTAGACAAAGTGCTTCGCACGCCACTGAGGTCCATACAATTTTTAGAGCTAAATTACAGTTTATGCATTGCTATCAAGAGTTAAATTTGCCTTTTAGTAACATTCTAAGTATCCTTTTATTAAGGGTTTTTTGTCTGAAGCTTAAGATCTTAATAACTACTGTACCGAATGGGTTCTCTATTACAGGTTTACGTAGGTCCTATGGTTAGTTAAGGTTATGTTTTTTAGATTTAAGATTTTTGGATGTTTTTTGCTTTTTTCCCAGCCCATAGATGCTAGGGGCGTTGCCTTTAGTATTAACACAAATAATTAATACACCTTCATGGTAATCTTTGATCCAAGTTTTCTCGTTTGTTTAAGTTGAGACAATTTAGATCCAATGTCAAAAGTTGGTAGGTCTGTATCATTTGTCTCATCATCTCCAGAAGTCAAGGCATTCCCCTTCATAGCATTGTACAGTACACTAGTCACCTTAGCAAAAGTAAAAATAATATTTAATATTACATGTTTAAGTTTCAAAAAGAAACAAAGGATGTATACTACAGAAATGATTCTGTTATAATTTTTGATTGTATTTAAACTGCTAATATTAATACCAACAAGATACTTAATTTGTTGTATGTGATATATTTGGTTGTAAATGCATATGTAACAAAGTTGTAAAAATGTAAGAAAACATACATTTAACATAGAAACTAAATGCAAAATTGAGAGATAATTTGGCAACATAAAGGCATCATTTCATTGTAAATCTCGTTGCCTTGGCAAATTAGACGTTTTCATACAACATTATTGTATTTTGTCCTATTCTTTAGATTTATTTTGATAAAGCCAAGCTTTTTTATAGTTAGGGTCGGTCCGTCTGTACACACAGGACAGTAAGACCTTTTAAAGAAATTTAGTTTAGACATTTCAGAATTGTCTTATTGATTTTTAAAATTTTAATGATGATTCCTCTAACAATTACGTACGATTTGGGAAGCTTGCAACTCTACAATCGTTACCAGAAGTCCGTACGTCCATTAAAAACATGCTGATTTTACTTTTTTGACATCATTTTTTTTTGTTATAATTAGTATGATATTATTTTTTGAATAGTAATTCCTATTACCACAAGGTATAATTTAAAAGCGAAGCATCTCTATATTGAAGTCATGAAAATATAAGTATGACCTTATATAGTATCCTGTATTTAAGAAGTTTTTAACAAATTTACTTACAATTTTGTTTAGACATATGTATTTATATTTTGCTTATTCAGTTCTGACACTGTACAAGTGTTAATGTTCGTTTGTCCTTTTATTTAAGGGCTTAGTTATTGTATATCTTACATTTAATGAGTTCCACTTCAATAACTAGTGTAAGAAAGGCGGCTTCTTAAATTTTTATTTATGATATTATAATCTTGCTCTAGTCTTCTTCTTATATTTTGATTTTTCCCTTTATGATATAATACTGAGGTAATAGCTTTGTTTATTTATTGTAAGATAATGGCTTTTATAGGACACTATAATTTTTAGATTTAGTAGCTAACTTAAATGTATTTTTATTTACAGAATCTTGATATCTATTTAGGGCGAGAATATTTTCTATTCAATTATTATGTGGTTTTTTTTATATTAATAATCTAATTTTAGATTAAACATATGATAATATAACTTAAAATAAATAATCTTTGGTTTAACATTGTGTCATTTTGTTTATTATTTATATTTAATCTTAAGCAGTTTTTATATTTTATCTACAGCTTGACACAGAGATGCTATGGTACACATTGCTGACCACCATTTTGGGAATAACATTCAGACGTATAAAAAATAAAAGTTTAGTGTCCTCTTAAGTTGATGGTAATGATTAATATTTGTTTATCATAATCTCAGTGTGAATAATGCATTAAGTCGTTAACATTTACCCAATAATATCCCTCGCACTTCAACTCTCTCAATCTTTCTCCACTCATTATTTAGCTCTCTATCTCTCTCGTTCTCTCCTTTCCTATCCATTAATTTCCCCGGCACTTATTTATGTCGCTACATCCCACTTTCTTCCCTTTACTCTCTTCTTTTATTATATCTTCCCCCCTTCTCTCTTTCTCATTCTCTATCTCTCCTTTTTCGGCCTATTTCTTCCCCTCTCTCTAACTCTAATTTCTCCTGCCATCTTTCTATCTCTCTTTCTTTCTCTCATGTTATCTAAATATATTTTCTTTTTGTCCATAAGAAACCTATCAATATATGTACATACATATAACCAGCTAATAATGTTAGAACTCAGAAATATTGTCAAAACTTTTGAACTAATAACATTGATTTACAAAGGATAAATTTTTGTTTATTATTATAGGTGATGTACTTCAATTTAGCATCTAATGTCTCATCTCATAATTTTACTGATTTTTGTAAAATAAGTAGGATCTTGGGTTTTTAACAAACGAACATGAACACTTGAATACTATTATATAAGAAAAATATTATTTGAAAGAAATACACAGTTTTGTATAAAAACTTGCTGCCAAATTGAGTAAAAATAGGTTTATTTATATTTTTTGCTTGATTATAGATATGCCTCGATTACAATACTATACTTTGTTGTCCTAGGAAGCGATTTGCCAAAATCAGCAAGTTTAAATTTTGATGTATGGACTTTCCGATCACGATTATGGAGTTTCTACGCATTCTAAATCGTACCTGACTGTTATAAGAATCAGCATGCAAAGTTTGAAATCGAAAGGACAAATGGAAAAGAGCTAACCGTTTCGGATGGACGGACGGACCGACCCTTATTATAAATACATTTGTTTTTTTATTTAAATACCTACACTAATATTGAATATATTATTCATGTATTCTCAAAAGTTACCTTTATTAATTCCTTGACTGCATATCCATCTGCTTGATACAACTTCTTTGGATTCAACTTGATATGAGCCTTGTTAGCCATGAACTGTACTACTGATCTCACCAGAATTACTCTATCCTGTAATGTAATTGTAATTAATAAGTTATTTCCTTAAACATTTACATATACATTTCTCGTATTCATTCGAATCCGGTGGATAGGAACCGGTTCTCATCCATACGAAAAAACCATGTCTAGCATCGTATTATATCCAGCTTTCTACGAATATAAAAATGTACAATCATAAGATTAAAACTAGTTTGTTAGACGGTGCCTTCGGCACCACGGGGCTAAAAAAACTAGTTTTAATCTTATAATTGTACATTCTATATCCACGGAAAGCCGTTTATAATACGATGCGAGAAATAATTATTCCAGTGTTGCTTCGAAACCGATTGATAACCGCTGGATTATAACCGGTTCTAGGGTATACTGAAATAAGGTATAGTTTCGTATTACAGACAAAATTTCACGAATATCAAAACAAAATCATAAAAATTTAAAAAAGTTTGTTAGCACGGGCCTTTGGCCCCTCGGGACCAACAACATTATAATTTTTATTTTAATATCCGCGGAAAGCTGTTTTTGATACGATGCGATAAATAACTATTATAATTTCTTTTAAATAGGTGTCCTGTATAATTTTATATAGAATTTTTTAAACTAAAAATCAGATTATTCAATTCAAAGATACTTATTCAATTGGTGTTTTAACTGTAGCAAAACATTTAGTTTATTTACTAAAATGTAATACATCAATTTAAGTTAGTATTAAAAAAAATTCCACGTTATAACTTTCTTATTAATTAGATAATAATCTAAATTTTAAAAAATTATATGATTAAGATTCATTTTATTGCAGATCTTTTATATGATCATTTATATGACCTACCTGATTTTTATCTAAAATAATCTGCGAAGCAATTAGATAATTGTTTGCATAAAGTAATTTGATTTATATGATGTATCCAAATAAAGTCAGAGTCATTTTTTATACTTCTTATTATAATGAACAATATATCATAACATGGATGAAAACAACCATGGATTTGAAAAGTTAATTGTTTTAAAACCCCCTTAATTTAATTATGTAATATCTGTTATATATTATTTTACATTTGATTTATGTTTTTTTTTTTTTTCAATTTAACCTTTGTGTTCTGCATTTTTAAAGCAGTTTGTAATATATCTGCAATTTAGTAAGATTTTATATACTATAGCTGAATACCCTAAAACAATTACTGGACCTATGTGAATCTTCCCTAAAACTAAGAACTCAATCGGTCCAGAGTGGTTATAGAAATCTTTAGTAGCAGACAAAGACCTTATTACTTTTATATTATAGGATAGAAATATAGATCGTTTTAGGAGTATAACCATTTTAACAATAAAAATTGCGCCTAGAAAAATAGTTATAGATGTTTCACACTTTTGACGTGCCTGTTATATTGACGTCATTAAATACAATATACCCAATCTCTTTTCTAGGGACTTTCTTACCCCCTTCCATTTGTCTTTTCCTATACTATGACGTAAATAGAACACGTTAGCCAAACACGGTGACATCTATCTCCAATTTGTTAGGGCACTATAGACAGCTACGCAACTAGAATGTAATAAAAAAATGCAAAGGATAGTTTTTAAAGAAAAAAAACTTTTTGTTTGTGAACGTATGCCATCTTAGGTATAGGTTTGTATTATCAAGCAGACAACTTTATTGCTAGAAATCAACACAAAAACGGTGCCCATATTAATTGAACAAATCTAAAAAATAATTTTATGAAATGAAATGTATGTATAATTACATGTATGTAATAGGCATTAAGACTGTTTTATTATTCCCAGGTCTCGCTTTATATCGAAATTAAAGTTAAGAATGAAGCCAAATAGGTTTAATTACGGAAAATAATTCATAATAAATGTAATTGCGTATAATGAAAACATAACATTTTACATAATATGCTTCTCAAAGAAAATGTTAGAAAATATACCTAAATTAAGAATAATTATGAAATTTTAACATGTATAATCAGACACATAGATAAACGTTAAGTTCAAAGTTCACATAAAAATCATTTCGAAAATGAATATGGATTAGTTCTCAATGACCTAAGGGATAAGACAATGGCTGATAATTTTTTATGTACATCTCAAATCATTACACATAAAATTTTCCCTTTTATAGATTTCAATTAGTGGTTGAAACTTTTAGACACTTAATGAACTTAATGACACTTAATGAACCAACAAATCATAATTTAATAAAAGTCCCAAAAGTTGTTGAGCTAAACAAAAAGAAAATGGAAGCATAAATCTTTGAGGTCATTTCAACAGTAGCGGCCAAGTTGTCTTTTACCCAGGGAAGGAGAGGATTTTTGGCTGTTTATTACACTTGTCCCAAAAGCAATATAATAAGGTTATCTTATTCGATGGCTTATAAGCCTTGGGGACTTTGATTGATTTTTGATTGGTTTTTTTATTTAGTTGAGTGTCTAAACGTTTCAACCACAAATTGTACTCTACAAAAGGGGTTGCTTTGTGTATCATTATTGTGGTTGCACTGCACATCATATATCGGACATACCACAGCCAAAATTTTTCAAACAGGAACTGTATTAAAAAAACTATTGCCTTTCATAGTAAATAATGGAGAGAGATTGAATGAGAGAAGGTTATCCGCAAAACTCATAAATATATGTTGTTTGTACAAAATTTTGGATTGCTAAAGTTATTGTTGGCAGTAAAACAGTAATATATATTTATTTGAGGATAGGAATAAACATTAAAACATGGACAATTATGTCTAAATTTGCTTGGCGAAAACCAGCTAACATCATTTTCGATTTAAATAATAAAGTTTAATACTATGAAAAACAAGGATGACAACATTCAGAAAAGCGAACCATAGCAATTCTTTACAATATCAAACATACGAGCATTCACAAATGTAGAAATACTTTATTAGGTGTAGATAAGGTTGACACGTAGACAATCTTAAGATTATTAAGTTAATTTAAAGTCAATAAACAGACAATTAAAAACACCAAATAAATTGTTTAGTTTAAATAAATTGTATAGTTTAAAAGTCAGTAGCCTTGGTCTGTTTCCTTATTTGTGATTGCTATAAATATTTTTTGCATAAAATATATTGGACAATTTTGCACTGCTTAGCTGAATTTTAAGTTTTTATACAATTGAATTATGTATTAATTTCATTTGTTATCTTGATCATGTTTTTTTTTTATTTTAGATGAAAAGACTTTCTGGTTGTCTATAATCATAATAAAATTATATTATACAAATTAGTATTGTTTTTGTTTGTCCTTTAAGGTCTTAATAACCAGTGCCCTGAGTTCTGAGTGATAAAGATGCTTTCCATAGCTATTTTATTATATCCCCAAGCAAAATACAATCAGCCCGGTAGCAGTTTTAGAAGGACGGATAGACATTTTTTTTTGTAAATTTTCCTATTGTATGAATTAGTAAGGTTGTTTTGTCTGTAGCTTAAGATTTCAATAACTTCCGATTTGTTGAGCTTTCCATTTTAGTGAAGCGTCACACATGACCCGGTCAGGATGGTTTTAGGCTAATATATTTTATATTGATGTCGTTCTGTCCTTCCCTAACTCTATGAATACAGAGCCCCTAAAAGATAGGTGCGCAGTACCTAGTTTAAACTAAAAGTACAATTATGTAATATTTAAATAAAAGTAGAAAAGGTATTTTTTTTTTCTATTTAAGGAAAAAAAGTTGGAAGGTATTATTCTGTAAATGTAGGGTTTACTCACACTGCGTCATGCATATTGCAATACAGAATATCAGAGAGTGGCCATCTACACAAAATAAGTAGCTAAAGTTATAGCAATATTTTCATTTTATAAAAAAAATTACACAATTAAACAACAAACAGTTTAGCTGATTGATATGTAACAAATTTCTGAAGCGTTTTTATTTCAAATAATGTCAAATCTACTATTACTATTAGAGACAAGACAGTCTCAAGTAGTATGTCCATCAATGCCAATGAGAAAACGGCGTTAAAAATGTGGCTGTATAGCAGATTTTGATGCCTGCTCTTCATTTGTAAATTCCTTAAAATTCTGGATTAAATATGCAATATTTTGTTGGTAGAGGTAAGTGAGACAGCCAGGCATTTATCATATAAATCTTCAGCACAGATGTCTTAGTATTCAAACAGAAACATGGACTATTGTATTCACAAGGAGCGAAACGAAAAAGCCGAATATATAGGGACATATACGAAAATAGAAGAAAACCAAAGAAAACCATCTATCATATAATGTAGTAAATAATGTTTTTTTGAATTCTATGATCTCAATAACTATTAAACCGATTGGGTTCTCTAATTTAAGTAACATTTAACATACGTTCAGTGATGTCCTAAAGCTGTTTTTAGCCCCTCTCTATCCCTTAGTTTACAAAGACCTGAGATGCTATGGGCGCAGTCGCTGTTGTACCATAAATATACATTTGTATATGTTACTATACCAAGCAAGAGGGCACTTAGACTCGTGTAAGGGAACCCTACTCCAGCTTGAAGGCACTAGGACACCCGTAGGCCGGCGTCATAGACAAAATTCATATATGTATATTCATATATTAATAATGGAGAAATTTTAAACTAGGGCCACAGAAATAAGCTACTCTGATCGTCATAAACCAATCAACACATATTCATGTAATTTACTAAGAACATAAAAGTGCGCCCTAGCTGTGACAAACAGACAAACATGCATTCAGGGACAAAAACGATTATAAATAAAATACCATACTTTCGAGCATTAAAAGGATATAATATGTATTCTCTCTATTTATAATTTACTTTTGATTTGAAAGCATATATTTACGGATAAACCGTTATTCTAAGGTGGCTTTGCTACTTCAAAAAATATGAATGGTTGTACTTTTTGCCCGCATTTCCTTCTTGAAATATA